>NC_073302.1:152341489-153622739 GCF_027595985.1 Sorex araneus
TTGGACTGATTATTCCAAGGGTTGAATGTAATTTAGATACTTCACAGGCTTAAATAATAGTTTCTTCTAAGATTGTCATAGAATTAACAGAGGCTTCTGTGTGCACACATATGTGAGTTTCCATGTGAATGGGTATGAGCTCATTAACACAGTAAATGACTTTTTAGCTGTTCTGCTGAGTCAGTTCTGAATCATTTGAGAGAAAGGAATGTGGGTCCTCACCCAACTTTATTTTTTTATTTTTTTGATAATTTATTGATTTTTTAATTAGTGAGTCACAGTGAGGGTACAGTTACAGATTCACACATTTTCGTGCTTGTTTTACCCTCATGCAATGTTCGAGAGCCCATCCCTCCACCAGTGTCCATTCTCCACCACCAATGAACCCAGTATCCCTCCCACCCACCTATCCCATCCCCCCCACCCCACTCCGCCTCTGTGGCAGAGCATTCCAATTTGTTCTCTCTCTCTCCTTTTGGGTGTCGTGGTTTGCAATAGGGGTATTGAGTGGCCATCATGTACAGTCTCTAGTCTACTTTTAGAGTGCATCTCCCTCCCCAATCGGGGTTTCCAATCACATATTACTTGGTCTCACCCAACTTTAGTTGTTTCAAAAGGCAACTTGAGTGGTCAGAAATCATGAATATTGAAAACAATTGTTAAGCTTGCAATCTGAAATAACTGTTATTTTTTTCAATGGCAGACTTTTGAATATTGTTTCAAAGCTAAAGAAGAAAGCCATAGTCTGGCAGGACGTTTTTGATGATAAAATAAAGGTGAGAACTATACTAGAACTATATAAAAAGTATAAAAGACATAGTTTTGTATCATCTTGTATGGCAGGAACCCTCATGTAGCTTTCCTCAACAGTGTGGGGAAATTAGCTTTCTTTTCCTCTAAACTTTCATTAGGCAAAAACTTAAATTTAGATAGGAAACTTGTTTCTTTTCCTTCATTTACTTCACTCTTTCATGTCATTCTCAATCACATAGTTTTAAATAAGGTCCTTTCCCAGAACAGCTGACTAATAAAAATAAGTGAGGTTCCAGAGCCTAAACGAATTTGGGAAATGTACTTGCCACAAAGGCATGCAGGAGGGAAACTGGAGACATTTGTGGAAGGAAGTGGACACTGCTAAAGGGATACTGGAACATTGTACATCTGAAAATGATAAATAATTTTGTAATTCATAGTGACTCAATACTAATGAAAAATAAGAGGGAATTAAGTGAGTATTGTTATTTTAATGCTATTAAAGCTTTATTTTAAAAATGCATCATGTCCAGAAATGATTGAATAGAGGAAAATAGGAAATACCATAAATGACTGGTGATAAAGAAAACTGACAAAGAGACATTTGTGTGGAAACCATATTTGTGGCTAAAGTGTAATTCATAGTTCTAGTGTATAAATAAAAAATTCCACTGGAGGTTTCTTTTATGTTGTTTAAATTTTCACCTCATTGTATTTAAAAGGCATGATAGAGAGAGAGAACAAAAGGGAATGCCCTGCCAGAGGTGGGGTGGGGTGAGGGGATGGGATGAGGGGTTGGGAGGGATACTGGGGTCATCGGTGGAGGAGAATGGGCACTGGTGGAGGGATGGGTACTGGAGCACTGCATGACTGAAACACAAGCACGAAAATATGTAAATCTGTAACTGTACCCTCATGGTGATTCATTAATGAAAATTTTTTTAATGAATAAATAAAATAAAAGGCATGATATTGGTATACAAGTTTACAGAACCCAACAGCACCATGTGTTCCAGTAGCCTCTACCAAGTCCTTCTGTTAAGGTAGTTTTATTGTAAAAAAAAAAAACTATAAACGTATACATTTAATTTTACTTGACATTTCTCTGACATAGCCAGAGTTTTTTATTTTCTTTTGTGGTAACTGAGAATCTACATGTCTAATTACTAAATTTTAGTCTTTCTGAAAGGTAGATAACATTTTTAAACTATCATTTGATCAAAACTCTGGGATGGCATAA
Source organism: Sorex araneus (assembly GCF_027595985.1). Taxonomy (NCBI): domain Eukaryota; kingdom Metazoa; phylum Chordata; class Mammalia; order Eulipotyphla; family Soricidae; genus Sorex; species Sorex araneus. The sequence continues at coordinate 152,343,483 of NC_073302.1, forward strand.
GTGGATTTGATGCTTTCTGTTCATGACACCTACATAGTGTCGCATGTTGCAAAAGTTAAAAGTCTAACCATATGTTTGGCGAATATTTGAATTTTAAGTCCCTATAATAAATCACCTTTGGAAAATAGCTTTGGGGGGGAAAGCAAAGATAAAATTATGTTCTTAGCTAAAATGCTTGAGACTTATTTTCCTCTATTGTACTTGCTATACATTACAACTTGTAACTTCCTAGCTTCACCCAGACACAATAGTTCAGATATGGAAACATGAAAACTATCCTGATGAAGAAGCAAGAGTCTCAGCAGCCGGCTTCCAGATCATCCTTTCCTCCCCCTGGTACTTAGATTACATCAGCTATGGAGAAGACTGGGAAAAGTACTATGCAGCAGAGCCTATTGATTTTATTGGTAAGAGAAACAATAATTTTTACCTTGATTTGCTGCCTTTCTCACTACCACCCCCTCCCATCTCCCACCTCTGCCATCATGGAATATTTACATATTACCTAGTTACTGTCACCTAATTTAATCCAAATGTGAATGTAGAAAAACATGCCTCCAAGTCATTTTAAACTTTGTGATGGAAACCATATTCTTACTGTAGCACTGTAGCACTCTTGTCCCATTGTTCAGCAATTTGCTCAAGCAGGCACCAGTAACATCTCCATTGTGAGACTTGTTGTTACTGTTTTTGGCATATCGAATATGCCATGGGTAACTTGCCAGGCTCTGCCGTGCAGGCGGGATACTCTCGGTAGCTTGACGGGCTCTCCGAGACAGATAGAGGAATCGAACCTGGGTCGGCCACGTTCAAGGTAAGTGCCCTACCCACTGTGCTAGCGATAGTGATATTCTTACTAAAATAAAAAAAAATTCTGTCCACAATTATAAAGAAACAGAGCTCAACAAACAAATAGAGCTATCATAACATAAGACAGAGTATGGCTGGTGAGGAGTCCTTCTCTGAGCCATCACTGATAAGTTCCAGTAGCCATTGGAACTTTAGGTGACAATATACCACCTCCAACCTTGAACCCAAGAAGCTTTGGCTCTGCAGAGGAATATTTGATCAAAGTTGGAAGACTGAGACTCCTTCCAGTTTATTGAAAGTCGATCCCCAGAGTATTCCACCATTGGAAGCAGGCAACAGTGTGAACCTAAGGTAAGGTCTGTTGAGCTCACAGAGGGAACAGGTCTGATCTCCATAGGAGAAGGAGCATCAGGATATTGCATAACCCCATCTCATCCTCATTACCCAGGACACTGACTGAAGGATAGCCCGGATGAATCAACCCTTGTCCCCTCACATGAGTTTTTGGGTGGGAGGTGGGGGAGAGGGGTGGGAATAGAACTTCAAATCCTGAGCTGTTATTGTAAAAGAAAGTCCCCACAAAAGCAAATCCTGCGATAGGATGAATAGAAAAGAAACCTCTTCAAAGGTCAAGCTGAATATCACAGAATGGATAGTGTCACTGTCACTGTCACTGTCATCCCGTTGCTCATCAATTTGCTCGATCGGGCACCGGTAACGTCTCCATTGTGAGAGTTGTTGTTACTGTTTTTGGCATATTGAATACTCCACAGATAGCTTGCCAGGCTCTGCCGTGCGGGCAGGATACTCTCCGTCGCTTGCCAGGCTCTCCGAGAGGGACAGAAGAATCGAACCCGGGTCAGCAGCATGCAAGGCAAACACCCTACCCTCTGTGTTCAAAGACAAAAAATCCCACACACTAAGACACAGTTAGTTATCAAAAGTGAGCAATAAATATTTAATTCTGGCCAGAGCAACAACAAAAATGTACCTTATTCAGGATTTAATCATAATTCTCAACAAAAACCTTCCAGGCTGGAAGAGTGAAATGACATAACTCAAAATATAAAAAATTCCAGCCAAAAATTGGAGGACAAAACATTGCACAAATGAATGAGTGAATGTTATTTACTACCATGAAATCTTCACTATAAGAAATGCTGAAAGAAATCTTGTATATGGGAAGAGCCAAATTCTAAATCTTGAGCATGGTGGTAAATAGAAACATAATAACTATATAGTAATATGGATGCAAAAATTTAGAATATGAACCAATAACAAATCATCAAGAGGGAGTGTATGTAAGACAGTGTCTTCAGCCTAACTATGAGCAATACCAAAGGAAAATGACTGTTAGATACAAGAGACTAATATCGTCCTCAGAAAAAACACAAAACAGAACTCTGAAGCAGAGACACTCAGAAGAAGAATGAGGATGCTGAAAGAATCACTGTCACTGTTATCCCATTGCTCATTGATTTGTTTGAGCGGGCATCTCTCATTGAGAGACTTATTGTTACTGTTTTTGGCATATCCAATGCGCCACGGGTAGCTTGCCAGGTTCTGCCGTGTGGGCTCGATACTCTCGGTAGCTTGCCAGGCTCTCCGAGAAGGGCGGAGGAATCGAACAGGGGTCGGCCTCGTGAAAGGCGACCACCCTACCGCTGTGCTATCGCTCCAGCCCCCACTGAAAGAATCACTGGGAGAAAATCATCCAAAAGAAAATTCAAATAGAAACCACTGGAAAAAGAGACAAATATAAAGCAACCATAAAACAAAATATAGTCAGCCCTCCTGAATTATAATCACTATCACTGTCACACTATAACTATCATCCCTGTTGCTCATAGATTTGCTTGAGCAGGCACCAGTAACGTCTCCATTGTGAGACTTGTAATAAGTCTCACAATTAATTTGATAAATAATATTAATATTTATATATTACATAACATATAATCTTGCTCTTTAAGTAATTTCTAAGTCATTTGGAATAAAATTCTTGAAACATCAAGAGAATGAAGATGGATAATACCCTGAGCAACTTGTAGTTTTCTCAGGCTTTCATAATTCTGACCGTACACTAGAACTGCGTAGTCATTCTTTGTCTTGGTGCTCCTACAAGTTTGCTTCTGTGGTGTCTGAACTTCTGTTCCTTCTTTCCCTTGGTACCTTTCTCTCTATTCAAGATGACCCACCACTGCAGCTTGTATTTTCCTCTGGGCTGGAGAGAGAATGGTGGCGTTAAGGTGCATGTCTTGAAGGCGGCAGAGTACTGTGGCAATTATAATCACGGATACATAAAATAATTAATAGACCTCAAGGGATATGAGCAAAAAGATGATAATTTCAGATAATATGAACATTGTATGGCATTTACTGCAATAGAACAGATAATAATTAGCAAGAGGATCAGAGATATAGTGTGCAGGAGGTAAGGCACTTACTATGCATATGATTGACCCAGTTCAATTCTGGGTACACCTATGGTCCCCATCCTCTCAGGAGTCACTCCTGAGCAGAGATACTCCCTATCCCCCAGCACTACTGGGCATGGTTCATCTCCCTACCTCAAATAATTAACAAGAATATAATGACATTGACTAAGTAATTTATGGGGGGAAGATGTAGTATATAGGGTAGGGCTTTTGCCTTGCACATGGCCATCCTATGTTAGATCTCCGGCATCCCAAATGATCCCTCTAGCCTACCAGGACTGACTTCTGAGTGCAGAGCCTGGAGTAATCCCTGAGCACTGCCTGGTCAGGTCCAAAAACAAACAAAGTAATGGATGACACAGACTTGAGTCATATACAGAAATGTGTATTTAAAAAAATCAATATATATGTTTCTCAAGTATAGTGAACATTTTCTAGAATAGATTACATACTTATGTGAGGGTTTCAGGACTCCTGAGACATCCTTGGGAGTCTCTACCACAAAAACAAGAAGAAGAAATAAAATTACCTGGAGAAAAATTAAAATGCAGAGATGAGCAATCAGACTCAAAGAAAAAAATAAAGAAGTTGATTTATTAAGAAAGAAGTTGATAGGAATAGAGATCACATAAATAAACCAGAAAACTCTCAAGTAAACCATCTAACACCTGAAGGAACTAGAAGGGGAATACACTAGAAGAGAAACAAACAAAATTGAAAGTTAGCTGTACAAAGAAATAATGAAAATAAGAACAGAAATAAATTTTAAAAAGCCATGCAGAAGATCAATGAAATCAAAAGCTGATCATTTGAGATGTTCTGACTATTGATAATATCATTAAGAGGCCTAACTGGTTTATAATCACCTTGCTAGACTCCCCCAGACAGAAAGAGAGAAAATGCTGATGAAAAAAATGAGAAATAGGTCTGGGGAGATGGCTCTAAAACTAAAGCACATACTTTGCAGTAGACATCTGGGTTCCACCTCAGCACCACATGGTCCTCTGAGCATGGGGAACACAAGTGACCCATACCCCCAAATCAAAAATGAAAGAGGTAAGGCAACTCTGATGCTGTAGAAATACAAATATCCTAAATTTTGGAAGAGACTAAGATGATCATCAATATGAAAACAAATTGGAAAACCTTGAAGAAATTTATGTTAATTTAATCTTATAATTTGCATATAGATAAGATATACACAGTTTATACATTTTGTAGTTTTATAAATTGTTTGAGCTTAATACATTTCAAGATTGAATCAGCTTGAGTTGCTTGAAAAGACCAATTAAAATACCAAAAATGAGACAGATGTAGAAATCTGTTTGGGTAATCACCATTTTGAAAGAGTTGATTTTGTCGTTCTTTTGTTTGATTACTGACCAGATGTGAAAGATTTTGTCATTAACCCATTATACTCTAGTCCAATGTATGTTGTTGTAAATGACAGCATTTCATCTTTGGTTAGGGTGCATTAGTCTTGTGATGTGTGTATATACCACATCTCCTTTAATACATTTGTAAAGATGTCTGACTGCATTAACCTTGTATCTCATCGTCTAAACTGCTTATATAATAGAATACACCCAAGTGGACTTCAGCCTTATCCAATAGATTATAGACTTAGGTCTTAGGGATCTGAAGGGTAAGCATTAGTGAGGAGAAGATATAACGGAGGGATAGAAGGGAATATCTCAGTGGTAGAGATTTACCATTTCAGACCCCTGCATTAGGAACAGATCTACTTTAGTACATTTGGGTACAAAATAATTTTTTTCCCAAATGTTTGTGTACCCACTGTTTCCTTTAGGAAAAGATTCTGCCTCTTAAAATGTTTCTTTTTGTTTTGTTTGTTTTGGGGGACCATACTGGGCAGTACTTACTCCTGGCTTTGCACTCAAGATCACTCCTGGGTGTACTCAGGGTACCACATGGGGTGCTGGGGATTGTACTGGCATTGGCTGCATACAAAGCAAGTGCACTACCCATCATACTATGACTCCAGTCCCACTTTAAAAGTTTCTAAACTTTGTACATCATGAATTGCTATTGTTTCTCTGGAGAACATTTTCTGAATATCAAAATTTCATGATGGCTGTAAGAGAAAACATTGAGGTAGTCAAGATTTTAATGCCAAGTAGGAGGGACATCACTTGTATCCTATCTTCCATTTCTTGGGTAGACTTTTACAAAGTTACTAAGGGTGAACACTGATTTTCACATCAGTTTGCATAAAACAAAAATATGAGGATATCCTTAATACCCCACTCTATTAGCCAACATTTGCTAATAAGCATGTGTGAACCACAGGCTCAGGGTGGGAATATTTTTCAACCTTTCTTTAGTGGACTACATCATCAGTAAGGTCCTACTGACGACTCCAGAAGAGAAACACTGTCTTAGGATGAAGATAGAAGTAATCACTGTCACCTCTATGTAATCCTTGAGCTGCTGCTACTTAACTGACATTAATTCAATGATTTTTATGCAGGTTCTGAGGAACAAAGACAACGTGTGATTGGCGGAGAAGCCTGTTTATGGGGAGAATATGTGGATGAAACTAACTTCATTCCAAGATTATGGTACGAGTTTGGCCATGTTCAAATTTACTTGTCTCCGTTTTCATTTCCTTTTCTTTCCAAAACATCAGAACTTGCCTCAGGCATATGACTTAGATATTTCCCTAAGAAAATATGCATTCAAACTTCTTTGGGGGGGGGTGTGGTTTTAATTTTAGGCCTCGTGCAAGTGCAGTTGGTGAGAGACTCTGGAGTCACCAAAAGGTCCGTGATTTGTCCGATGCTCATGAGAGACTGACAGTTCACCGCTGCAGAATGGTCAGGTATGAAAACACAGATATTTTAAGCTAAGGCACAATGAAATTGAGCATGATTTTTAACAACCTTCTATAATATGGGTAAGCTTCTTAGGCTGTTTTTGATTTCTGCTATTAATAAAAATGTTGATGTCACTTTAGAAGTAGTGTTTTAAATGGAAATTAGGTACTACTATTCTTACCTGGCTGGAAAAATACCATGATCATGAAGGTGATTTTCCCAGGGTGAGGTTATCCATTGCCTTTCAGAACCGCTGACCCCAAATGTAGGAAACTCGATTGCAGAATTTGTGGTAGTGGGTGAACCACAGGCTCAGGGTGGGAATATTTTTCCCACCTTTCTTTAGTGGACTACATCATCAGTAAGGTCCTACTGATGACTGCATTCACACTTTCCCCTAAAAAAAAAAGAGAGAGAGAAAGAAATTGGGTACTATCTTTGTTTTGTAGGTATGAGGGGCCGGAGAGATAGTCAGTAGGGCACTTGCCTTGCACAGGGCTGACTTAAGTTTGATCCCCCACCACCCATATGTTCCTCCTGAGTGGAACCTAACACAGAGCCAGGAGTAAGCCCTGAGCTCCAATGTGACCCCCTTCCCACGAGGAAAAACAACAGGAACCAAAGAAATGCCTATGATGTACTTGGAATTATATAAACACTATCTATAAAACAAATATGTATACAATAGCTGTTTATAGTTTCTTACTGAGTCCTTTTTGAATGATTAATACCCTGCATGCTTTTAGTGATTCTTGAAATATGTGAACATGGAAATCGCTTATAAAAATATAAGACAACTTTTACTCACACTGGCTCTTTTTCCTCTCCTTTAGACGTGGAATAGCTGCACAACCCCTTTCTCCTGGATATTGTGATCATGAGTTTAAACAAAAAATATTTAAAAAATGAGACTGTAGAAGGGGAAAATCCCACAGCATTAATTACTATGATCGCCTTCAGTAACTTAATTTTGAAATCATGTAAATTGCTTTTGAATAAAATCTTAATCTTTGAACCTGTAGCGCTTTTTTTATCCATTTCATGAATGAGCTGTCTATTTTTTTTCTGAGAATTAGATTTGAAAAATAAGGTAGTATCACTCATTATAGTCCCATATTTTTTATTTTTTTATTGACTGGGGAGTGAGAGTGAGGGAGTCTCCCAAACAGAGCTCAGGAGACGTTGGTGATATTCCTGATGAATCTAAGGCAAATGGGCTGTAAGTTACCTGAGGGTGCTGAGTGGCCCGGGAACACCAAAGTTCACCCAACAGTGCACAGGCGGAGCTTTCATGGATACCGATGGTGATACCGGGGGTCTCTGGATCTGTACACAGTGATGCTCAGGGCCAGCAATGTTCCTGGCAAGAAAAGCATGTGTTGTTAGTTCTGGTGCTATCTTCCTAACTTGAGTCTTTATTGATAGTAACAAGTATGAATGCACATAGTGTAACTCATGTGTGATTATTTTCAATACCACTATTCAAAGAGAAATGGGCAACCCCAGTACCAAAGTAAATTTTAAAACATCTCCTTTTTCAGCTCTTTGGATGGACTGAATAATAATATCTTCCCAATCAATAAAGTGAGAAAAATTGTTGCTACTCCTAAATTTCTCTCCATTTGCAAGGCCCTAAAGTTCTTAGCCCAAGACACTCCTCTGTTTGAACAGTAAACTTTGATCTTGAGGATTTATAGCTTGATAATTAGACAGTTTGTTGTCCTGATATATGCCTGGGTGTTCTGTCTTCTTAGTGCCAAATAAACCAGGATAAGACTGTGATAACCTCCAGTCACTGTACCTTTAGATTTCTTTTTTTTTTTTTTAGAAGAAATGGGTTCTTTTATTTTATTTTATTTTATTGAATCACCATGCGGAAAATTACATGCTCTCAGCCTTAAGACTCAGTTATACAATGCTGAAACAACCATCCCTTCACAGTGCCCGTATTCCACCACCAAAAAAAAAACAAAACAAAAACAAAAACACCAGTATACCTCCCATCGTGCCCCCCCCCGTAACTGATAAATTTCACTTTACTTTCTCTTTACTTTGGTTACATTCCATATTTCAACAAACACTTCACTATTATTGTTAGGAGTTCCCCTTTAGAGTCAGACCTGTTGTGAAGAGATAGGAGGTCGCGCGGCTGCTATTGCGCCCGAATGGTTTTTGGATTTCTGTATTTTAGCAACTAAGTCCAGGGAAATTTCTTCCAGATATCGGATCATTGCAAGCTTGTAACTCTCATCTGTGGTCCTCATAATATGGTGGTCAGCACTCCCTGCCCCCCACCCCCCTCCCCCGACAAGGAGAAGGCGAGAGAGAGAAATACCTTTCCCTTCCTGGGCAGGCATGGGGCTGTGGCTTAGTTCTTAGTATGGAGACATCCTGCAAGGAGCTGCCGATACCAAAAGTAGTTTAGCTGGCCTCTGGAGTCATGCTCGTGCAGCTGCGGAGAGGCCGCCGTAATTTTAGATTTCATCATGAGCTCTAAAGCGTGCTTATAAACTTTTCAGAGCCCAAGCAGTTAAATAATATGAACCTCTGTCCCCTAAGTTAGAGTTTGAATCCATATCAAAACAAAAAGTGGGACGCATTAAAATACTACTCAAATGCTTAGAGCTTAGTGTTCATTATTTGTTTAAACAAAGCCCCAAACTTCACTGTTTGTCTGCACAATTGTGACAACAGTGTGTCTGAAAATCTCCTGTATAATATGGTGCATGGTGGTTCTTGGAAAGGTGATTATACACAATCTCTGGAGACTTGGTGAAAGACACAGCAAAGGAAGGTGGCTTTACCCTCAAGTCAATAACTTATTTTTTTAGGAATAAATCAGGAGGTTTTCCTAAACCTGATTTATTCCTGATATATTCCTAAACATGTAGTTCAGTTCATACCACTGAACAGTGAAACCTGGGAGGGAAATTAAGTAATGAACTTAAGAAAGGTGCTGGGGTACCTCTCTGATGTGTTTGGAGGACTGTGTGATGTTGAGGATTGAACCCAGGCCTTCGTCATGTACAGCATGAGCTCCAGCCATTGAGCTATCTCTCCTGCCCAGTTCACAATTATAGAAACCACTTGAAGAAACATGGATTGAAAAAAAAAATTATGGACCTGCCCCTCCCGCCGCCAAGACGTGATCCCGGGGGCCGCACGTGTGAGCAGCCTCTCCGCAGCTGCATGAACGTGACTCCAGACGTCAGCTAAATTTTTCGGCATGGGCAGCTCCTCGCAGAATGTCTCCAGACTGAGAACTAAGCCACGGCCCCACGCCCACCCAGGAGGGGAAAGGTATTTCTCTCTCTCGCCTTTTCCTTGCTGGGGGTAAAGGGCGTGGTGACCGCCATATTATGACGACCACAGATGGGGTCTACAAGCTTGCAATGATCCAATATCTGGAAGAAATCTCCCTGGACTTAGTTGCTAAAGTACAGAAATCCCAAACCGACCTCATATCTCTTCACAACAGGTCTGATTAGTGGGGTACTCCTAACAATAAGAGTGAGTTTTGTGTAGAAATATTGAATGTAACCATAGTAAATAGAAAGTAAAGTGAAATTTATCAGTTACATGGCGGGGGCGCAGGGGGGCGGGATGGGAGATGTGCTTTTTTTTTTTTTGGTGGTGGGATATGGGCACTGGTGAAGGGATGGTTTTTTCAGCATTGTATAACTGAGACTTAAGCCTGAAAGAATTGTAATTTTCCACACAGTGATTCAATAAAATAAAATTCTTTAAAAAAAAACATTATGAAGAGGACGATCCTGGGAGATGGTGGCAATATAAAGAAAATTCACTAGCATTCTAGTCAGCCATCTTATTAGTTTTACATCAAATCAACCAGTAAATGATATCTGGATGGAACCCACAGGAAAGGTAAGTATGGCTGGTCCAGCTGAAGCTAGCCCACTTCTCCAGTTCATCAGAGTTCAAGCATGTAGCAATACAATATCCTGTGTCCTATGCCGTGTTTTATTAGCAGGTGGGATAAATTAAAATTTGATTTAGCAATAAGAACCAGATAAAATTATGCAATTTGCTGCTACATGGATGGATCTAAAAGGTATCATATTAAGAATGAGTGAAGTTAGTCAGAAGGAGAGGGACAAGTACAGAATGATCTCTCACATGTGAGATGTAGAGAAACATAGTAGGTGAATAACAAATGAGCAAGGGCAATGGAACCTGGTCTATAGAAGTGAGCTTAACCATAGGGGGAGCAGAGAGTTTAGAGGCGGAGGGGGGCGCCACTGGGACAATGATGGAGGAATGCAAAAGCAGACACTGGTGGAGGGTGTGGTGTTGAGTAACGTATGCGTGAAACCCTATAATTAACAACATTTTTAGATCATGGTGCCTTTGATAAAATTAATAAAAATAAAAACTAGGACTCAGCAAGGTGCCCTCACTTTTGTGTGTATTTTTCTGATAAAGTTTCTGCTCCCATACCACCACACTCCTCACTACTCTATTCTTCCAGGGAGGCATTATCATCACCTATAGTGTGAAGAAATTATTCTGGGCATCCAACTTTTTTTGACAAGCAATGGAGTATAGAATCTACTTGAATTGTATGGTCATAATAATGAAATAATAAGAGTCTCCCACTCCCACGCCTGGCTGGTGCCCCTTGGAGGGGGGGCAGATCGAGTTTCCTTCCCCTCCCTGAGCAGAGCCCCGGCAGCTGAAGACCTCCAGAACCCAGCACAGCCATGCTCACGGCCATTCTCCACAAGCTCTGATGAGTCTCACGTATGAAGGAACAAGCAGAGGAACCCAGGTGTGTGGGCCCTGGGACTGAGATCTCCAAGTCTGCTCAGATTGGGACTGGGCCTCCTCCACCCAGATTTCCCATATTCCAGTAGTTAGGCAGTCACACCCACAAACTGCCCCTGGTGCTGTGCAATCTCATCAATGGCCAAGATTCAGAGATTATAAAACAGCTCCTAGAGGTGCGAGGCCCCAAATGACCTCTTGTCTAGTTCTCCCTCTTGGAGAACAAAGCAAACTACTGAGAGTATCCTGCCCTCATGGCAGAGCCTGGCAAGTTCTCCATGGCGTATTCAATATGCCAAAAATAGTAGCAATGATGGGTTTCATTCCCCTGGCCCTAAAAGAGCCTGGAATGTGGCACCATTGGGAAGAACAAGTGAAGAGAGGCTGCTAAAATCTCAGGGCTAGGACAAATGGAGACATTACTGGCACCCCCTCGAGCAAATCGATGAACAACAGGATGACAGTGATACAGTGAATAATGAAACTGTAAATATCCAAATTATATGTAGATAGTGGCCGGGGAACAAATAGTACAAGTTGTTATCAAGAATTATTTTTTCCATCTCAGACCCAGGCTCAGTTACAGTGAAAAAAATCACTACAGTACACAAACCACTAAACTATTCAACCAACTCATCCCATCCCCATTTAACTTTCCTTTGAACTAGGTTCACCAATGTAGTAATTGTCTACTTAGTGAATTCAGTGACATCTTAGATATTGATATTCTACCTTGCAACAGAGATGTCTCTTTTTTAGAGGACAGGCATAACTTTAATTAAAGCTGTCACCCTATCCAGTGGTTTTCCAAAAACCAAGTTGCTTGATAAGATGTAGTTTTAGCAGATGACTGGTTAAAGAAACTTTGGTACATCTACATAATGGAATACTATGCAGCTGTTAGGAGAGATGAAGTCATGAAATTTCCTTATAAATGGATAGACATGGAGAGAATCATGCTAAGTGAAATGAGTCAGAAAGAGAGGGACAGACATAGAAGGACTGCACTCATTTGTGGAGTATAGAATAATATCACAAGAGGCTGACACCCAAGGACAGTAGATGCAAAGGCCAAGAGGATTGCCCCATAGCTGGAGGCCTGCTTCATAAGCGAAGGAGAGAAGGCTGGAATAGAGAAGAATCACTAAGAAAATGATGGCTGGAGGAATCGTCAGAATGGGAGATGCATGCCAAAAGTAGATAATGGACCAAACATGATGACCTCTCAGTGTCTGTGTTGCAAGCCATAATGCCCAAAAGTAGAGAGAGAGAGAGTATGGGAAATATTGTCTGCCACAGAGGCAGGGGAGGGTGGGAAAGGGGGGGTATACCCGGGATATTGGTGGTGGGGAATGTGCACTGGTGGAGGGATGGGTGTTTGATCATTGTGTGATTGTAACCCAAACATGAAAGCTTGTAACTATCTCACAGTGATTCAATAAATTTCTTTTTAAAAATTGTAGTTTTAGGCATCTTGTTCGTGCTATACAGAGCTGAAGATGCAGTGGCCCCTTTAATCCACTGACACTTAGTAGAACATTTAGTAGATGGATCTACTCATAGGAAACACATCTGACACGGTTTAAAACGTTTGTGAAAAATAATACTCGGAGGATTAATTCCTCATCAGAACTTCAGGTTGAATGTTGGTTTCTTCTCTGGGGCACACTTAGGAGGGTTGAAGCCCAAGTGTGAAAGGGGAAGTCCCACAAGACCTGGAGGCGGAGCTGGGGGCAGAGTCTGATCCCAGGGGTGGTCTCACCGGGTCTGGAGGCGGGGCTTGAGCTCAAGGGGCGTTTCCACTGGGCCTGGAGGCGGGGTGGAGGACTCCGCCCGGGACGTTCTGTAGTCTGGAGGAGTGCAGCCTTCTGAGTGAGTGACTCCGACGCTTTCAGGCCTCTTCCCAGTTCCCTGGAAGTCGGGTACCACGTGCCCCTCCTGTACAACCCCGGCTCGACTGGACCAAGAGCCTTCAAGTTTCCATGGAGCAGCGCGCGCTGCAGCGGCCCTGCTTGTCCCAGCTGCTGTCTCTCCTGGCGGCGCTGGCTTTGCAGGCTCCCTGTGCCGGTGCCACCCCGGACCTGGGACTGTGGCCCCTGCCGCTCTCTGTGAGGATGTCTCCGCGCCTACTGCACCTGTCCCCCAAGACCTTCCAGATCAAGCATGAGCACTTTTCCAGAGTCGGCCCCACCTGCTCCATCCTGCAGGAAGCTTTCATTCGGTGAGCACCCCCCCCCCACCCTCTCCCGCCCCCCTTCCCCGGGATTGGTGTGGAGGGGATTTGCTTACAGGGACTGCAGAACCACGGAGACCACTCCAGGCCACAGTTACGTCACCAAGCCTCCTTTTGGACTCTTCTCCTGAATTTCAGTCACTGGAAAGTGTCCCTGAGAGACCAGAGACCCGAGCAGTCCTGAGTATGGGAACTACAGCGGCTCCTGGAACCCAGGCGGACAGACACCCCAGCTCTCCCCACACCTTTCCACTCCCCCAGCCTCCTGGCCTGAGCCCCGTCAACCTGCCCGACACTAAGGGGAAGAGGAGGTTGCTCCCAGGCTGGCCTTGCTCCTTCTGAGCGGAGATGGAGAGGATGGGGTGCTGCTGGGACGCTCTCCCCAAATCTCTGTTCCTTACAAGCTGCCTGTTTCCACCCAACTGCTCCACAGTGTCGGTGCGAAGGTTTCTCCTTTTCTTCCTGCTCCCCAGAGCCTTGCCCTCCAGCTATCTTTTTTAGGGGGTGAGGGCTGTGGGGCCACACCTGACAGTGCTCAGGGCTTACTCCCTGCTCTGTGCTCAGGGCTCTCTACTGGCAGGACTCAGGAGACATATAGGGTGCCAAGAATAGAACCCGCGTTGGCTGAGCGCAAAGCAAGTGCCATAACCCCTGTCCTTTCTATTTGGTTCCTCTTTGTTTAATTCCCGAGCCCCACTTCTCAGGGTCCTTTCATGTCTGTCTCCCTTTGCCTCCTCTGGTGTCAGCCCACAGTCACCCCCCTGCCCAAAGCAGATGCACTTGGGGAGCCACACACTGTTCCCTCCCAGGACACTGTGTAGGCAGCGCTGCCCTGAGGTGCTTGTGTTCTGAGAACTCTCTGGGCTGGAACTCTCTGGTGCGGGACGTACTTACTGTCTCCTTCCTCCCCAAAGGTTCATTATTGCCCAGATGAGCGTTAAGACTCTCTGCACCTGTAGGCCCCAGGCAGGGCTGGAGAATGCAAAAACCAGTTTTAAAAGACCAGATATGAACTCACCTGGTGTTTGCAAAAACGGGGCATACCCAGTTTACCTTTGACCCTTGGTCACAAAAATGAAAAGGGAAGGAAAGAAACTGAGTTAGGAGAATTAAGAAGAGATGGATAGGAGGTGACAGTGCAGGGGTGAGATCCCTTGAGCTCATTTGTGGTATAGAGGTGTGGTGTAGACATATACTTGAATGTATAGGGTATAGGCATACATACATAAACTACAGAGCCAACAATATTGCATGCTTGAGATCAAAACTGCAATAATCAAACTTAAAAATTCTTCCTGGGAAGGAACCTGGGGACAATGGTGGAGGGAAGTGGACACTGGTGGTGGGATCAGGGTTTAAACATTGTACTCCTGAAACTCAACTATGAACAGTTACGTAAATAACGATGCCTTAATATTTAATTAAAATTTTTTTTAAAAAATCTGCTTGTGACCAAGCCCAGTTTGATTCCCAGGCACCAACATAGGCCACTGCGAAACACCAGGTTTGGTCCTAGAGATTCTTAGCACTGGCGAGATGGCCTGAGTCACCACAGGGCCCAAATCAAACTTTGCTCTCTGATTGGTCGAGTTGGCCAAGAATTGTAGAAAGAGGTCCTGGTTCCCTTGAGTACCACTTCAGGAGCCCTCCATGTAAAAGAGAAAGTTCTATTTTCATCGTTCACTTGGAAGTGAAGTCTTCCTAACACCAGCCACACACGCAACCCACTGAATCTCTGGTGAGAAGTCAGGTGTATCTGCAGAAGTAATGGAAGTATCCTTAGAGATTTGATTGCTGATTTTTAGGACTTACTTGGGAGTGTCATGTTTGAATCTCACTCTCAGAGAGTCGGCCATTCCCAGATGACAGCACTGCGCAGTTTGATTGAGAGCCTCCTGCTGGACTAATATGGGTAGCATGCTTCTCAGACATCACCACATGTTTATTCCAAGTTGACTACTGTGCTTCCAAATTTTGTTTCAATTTATCTATCATGCAGGTACCATAAGGATATTTTTGGTAACGACATAAAGTATCAAGGCCCGACTGAGTCTGAGCATAAAGCAAAGTTGCAGAAACTGCTGGTCTCAGTGGTTCATGAATCAAAGTGCGACTCTTTCCCCAGTATCTCTTCAAATGAATCCTGTGAGTACAACATGTACTTGCCTGTCTACCTCCTTTTTACAAACCTCAGTGACAGAAACATAATATCTTATAAGAATGACTTGTTCTCAGACTGCCTGGGGAGGAATTAAGTACATTTCTTCATTTTCTAGGTGGAGAGATTTTAAACATCACTTTGCAAAAAAGAATTTTATTTCTCTTCATTTCTCTAACTGTTCTTATAAGAGGAACAGATAATTTGTTGTTATCGTCATGTAATTTCAGTAGAAGCTTCCAGGCAGTCTTTGGTTTTGCAATATGAGTTGCAATAGATACGGTCATTAAATTGCCAAGGAATTTTTTCTGTTTTCAATACAGAAATACCAGAAGATGGTGTATATCAAAAACGGAGGTTTAAAACTTGTCTTTCAGGGTTGGAGTGATAGTACAGTGGGTAGGGTGTTTGCTTTGCATGCGGCCCACCCAGGTTTGATTCCCAGCATCCCATATGATCCTCCCAGAACTGCCAGGAGTAATTCCTGAGTGCAGAGCCAGGAATAACCCCTGTGCATTGCCCGGTGTGACCCAAAAAGCAAAATAAATAAATAAATAAATAAACCAACAACAGCAACAACAAAAAACTTATCTTCCGATTAGGTTTGTAAATCCTTTCACTTATGAAAAGAATACTTCCTGATTAGCACAGTGAGTAGGGCGTTTGCCTTGCACGAGGCTGACCCAGGTTCTATTCCTCCGACCCTCTTGGAGAGCGCGACAAGCTACTGAGAATATCTCGCCCCACGGCAGAGCCAGGCAAGCTACTTGTGCCATATCCAATATGCCAAAAACAGTAACAACAAGTCTCACAATGGAGACATTACTAGTGCTCGTTTGAGCAAATCCATGAGCAACAGGATAATAGTGATACAGTGATATAAATATTTATTTTTGTTTGAAAACTAAAGTTTAAGTTTAGAACTAGTTGGTATTGATGATGAAAAAAATACCTACAAATGGAAATAGCAAACTATCAATTGATGTTCCAGAATCTGAGGAAGCATAGAAATTGGCAAGCCTGTTACTATCTATTAGAAACAACATTGCAAGGGACCAGAGAGACAGTACAGCAGGCAGAGCGCTTGCCTTGCATGCAGCTGACTGGAATTCAATTCCTGGTACCCTATATGATCCCCCAGGACTTCCAGAAGCCCAGAGCCAGAATTAAGCACTGAGCTCCATCTGGGTATGTCCCTTCCCAAAAAATAAAATCTAAAGCCAAACAAACAAACAAACAAAACCCCACAAAACAACAATGTATAAACCTCCAAATTAGAAATCGACTCATTTCTGTTGTAGGAAAATAGACATATCAGGGGTGTTTGATTCAACTTACTTACAATAGTGATGAATTATGAAAAAAAAACTGAATGTTCATCAACACAAGAGTGGTTCTGTTCAGTTCATCCCGGGGGAGATCTTATATAAGAGGTAATAATAAAGAAACAATGTTATAAAGAACAGACATCAAGTCAGTCAAAGGAAGGAAGTCTCAGTATTCTGCAGGGCAGCATTTATACAACACTATACTCAATCATCATCATCATCATCATCATCATCATCCCGTTGATCATTGATATTCTTGAGTAGTCTCCATTTGTTCTAGCCCTGAGATTTTAGCAGCCTCTCTTTACTCGTCCTTCCCAACGGTGCCACATTGGAGACTCTTTCAGGGTCAGGAGAATGAGACCCATCATTGTTACTATATTTGGCATATGAATACGCCACGGGGAGCTTACCAGGCTCTCCCATGCGGGCAAGGAAACTCTCGGTAGCTTGCAGGTTCTCTGAGAGGTAGAACTAGTCTAAAAGATGTCGCTTCTGCTTCTGGGAGCTTGGTTTTATAGTCTCTGGATGTTGGCCGTTGATGGGATTACACGCTGGGGGCAGTTTGTGGGTGTGAGCCCCTAGCTACTGGAAAATGGGGCATCTGGGTGGAAGAGGCCCAGTCCCAATCTGAGAAGGCTTGGAGATCTCAGCCCCGGATCCCACACACACCTGGGTTCCTCTGTCGGTTCCTTCATACATGAGGCTCATCTGAACGTGAGAAGAGGGGCCTTGAGCATGGCTGTGACTGGGTTCTGGAGGTCTTCGGCTGCTGGGGCTCTGCTCAGGGCAGGGAGGGAAACTCAACCCACCCTCTCTGAGGAGCCCCGGTGAAGGCAGTCAGACGCGGGGGCAAGAGACTCTGCCACTATAGTTGCATAGTTATATAATTGTGTTAACTATACACAATAACACATGGGAAAGCAGTGATATATGTTTTGCCATGGTTGTGTATGTAAATACCTAAGAAAGAGCCTGATTAGCGTTTCTTCTGAGGGAAGTAGAGGAGTTGAGTGAGTTTCTCAAAGAGGATTTTAGCCCCATCTGTAATATTATTTTTAATGACAAATACATTGATGTCATTTTCACATAAGCCTATTAAAGCAAGAAAACTTATTCTTGTTTGCAAAGAGCGCATAGGATGACTGAAAAGTCAAGGGGCCACTCCCCCCATCCTAGGGGGTTATGAACCCAAGTGATCTGGGTAACAAAATATCTTAACTGTGTTGTAGTTCTGGTTTTGCATTGAGTTGGATCAAAACTATTGTTTTTGGTTTTGGCAGTCGTTCAGTGCTTAGTTCTTACTTTGTGCTCAGGGATCACTCCAGGCAGGCTCAAGGGACATAGGTGGTGTCAGGGATCAAACCTGGGTCACCCATATGCAAGGCAAGTTCCTTGCTCACTGTAATATTGAGCTTCAGGCCCCAGAATCCATTTAACTATCATCAAACTTCAGTTACTGGGTGTAATCATAAATATATGCCAAATGTTTTTATAAAGGATTCATGCTATTTCTGGGAGATTTCACGACTACAAAGTGAGAAAAATTTTTATACAGTTATCAGTAGGATGGTGAGTTTTGGGTAGCTAATTAAAAATTGGATAGAGAATGAGGGGAAACAGGATTTGCTTGTACTCATCAGAACAATAGCATTTTAGCCTGGCTTGCTAACTTAACATCATGGTCTCCTGAGGTAAAGATTGTCTTGTTAGCTGAAGGTCACTTGAGAGTTTCATATGATTCATGGTTGTTGGGAATATTTTTCCCTACCTAGATAAGGAGACATATTCCAGTCATGTATCCCTTTGTTTGTGGTGAAATGTAGTAACTATGCATCAAAACCATGAGCATTGTCATGTAAACATGTTACTTAATATAGTGACATAGTGACAACAACAAAAACCCTTAAAAATTATCTTTATGGGTCTAGAATATGGGTATAGTCCCAAGGTTTTGGTTTTGGTTTTGGTTTTGATTTTGGTTTTGGTTTTGGTTTTTTGAGGGGGTCACACCCTCAAAGCTGTGTTCAGGGCTTATTCCTGGTGCTATTCTTAGGGATCACTCCTGGTTGTATTTTCGGGACCATATTGGGTTCTGGGGATCAGATCTAGATTGGTAGTGTTGCTAGGCATGTACCCTACCTGCTTTGCTTTCTCTTGCTTTACTTTCTCTCCAGCTCCAGTCTCTAGCTTTTAAGGAGTGTCTCACTTCCCATCTCTGTGTTTAGTTATGATTGGAAGGGTGGCGAGGCAAGCATCTGTATAGTTGACGTTTGTTGGGGTCTGAACACAGACATCTGGTACTCTCCATTGACTTCGGCCATGAGTGAACAAACGTGGACATCTTTCTTCCATCACCATCCCTGCTCCCCCAGAATTGACAGAAATGGTGTTCAAGTGCTTTTCTCACTTGGCCCTTTCTTTGTCGCAGAATATTGTAAGATCAGCAAGACATCATGTAGAACTTCCTGTGGTGTACCTTGTACCAAAATATCTTGGCGTTGCTGTAGCAAGAGCAATTATTTTTGCTCTTGGAATTAGCCCAGCACCCCCCCCCCCCCAGGCTCCATCAGTGCTTTCTGTTTTGCCTTTCCCCTCAATGAGAGTCTGTTCCCACTGTCATGTTTCTGCCAGGCCCTGTCCCATGACACTTTAGTGTGGGGACCAGGTGACTAAGTCTACACCCTGCCTCAGCAGAGGAAGAAACTAAACACAGACACATTCTGCATGTTTGCATGGATCACAGGGAGGCGCTCTCCTCTCGCTCTGTGAACTAATATCTGTGTTTCTTTCTCCCTTTCTGTGCTTTCTCTTTGTGCACTCTATAGCTGCCCGAAAATGCTCAACCTGTTGTGAGTCCCTCTCTCCAGTCCATGTGCCAGGGAAGCAGCCTGGCTAAACTAGGGTTGGCAAAGCCAAACAATGCTCTAAAAGCATCGGTTGGCTACTCTCTGCCACCTTGTTCCATACCCACCCAGACTAGGGAACTGGACCCACAGATGGGGATGGGGTAGGGCTGTCCCCAGGAATTGCCCTGTTCCTTCTACACCTCATTGCTGCCTCCTGTCAAAATAATACTCCATGATATCCAGAACTCTTAAGTTTTTCAATAGAATAAGTTTTTCCCCTAAAATAAATATAACTAAATACTATCAGACAAGAAGGGACAGAGATAGAAAGACAAGATTACTTTTTTTTTAGATTATTAGTTTTTTAGTGCAGCTGACCCGGATTAGATTCCTCCGTCCCCCTTAGAGAGCCCAGCAAGCTACCGAGAGTATCCCACCCACATGGCAGAGCCTGTCAAGCTACCCATGGCGTATTGGAGATGCCAGAACAGTAACAAATCTCACAATGGAGATGTTACTGGTGCCCGCTTGAGCAAATCGATGAACAATGGGACGACAGTGCTACAGTGTTACAGACATGTATCCCTTACTAGCAGGGATATGTTCTAAATATGTCATGGATGACTGAATTGTTCAGACATCATAGAGCTGTACAAGTCTAGATTTTATATTTACCATGTGCCATTGAGTATGATGTTGGCTGTGGTTTTGTTACAAATGGCCACTACTACCCTGAGGAAGGTTCCTCCTATCTCTATTTTGTTGAGGGTTATTTTTTTTTATTATGAGTGTATGTTGAATTCTGTCAAAAGTTTCTGTACTTCAATTGATCATATGATTATCTTTTCTTTTGCTGGTATGGTGTATATTTCATTTGAATAATTCAAGATAAGTTGACGGTAAAAGAACAGACGGCTTACCTCAGTGCCAGCAGTATTTGGGGTGTGTTGAGAGGTAAGTTCTGTATGATTTTATTGTTATTTTCTATTAGTGAAATCTTTTTAGCTGCTGCTTTCAAAATCAAAAGTAGAAAATTTTCCTTCTTTGGACCTGTTAGGATTGGTTTGTTAAATATTTCCAGAATAATTTCCATTAAGCATATGTCACTTCAAACACTAAAGAAAGGAAGTAAACAAGATAGTACAGGGATTAAGATCCTTGTTTTGTATAGGCAAACCCTGATTCCCTTTTACTGCATATGGTCTCCCAAGCATCATCAGGAGTGATTCCTTACACTAGTGGGAGCCAAAAATAAAATAAACACTGTAGAAAGATAATTTGATTCAAGGCTTTGACATCATCTGATACCTTCCATTCATTAGTCTTGTTACTCTTGTATACCACAGATATAAGTGAGATCATCCAATAGTTGTCCTTTTCCCTCTGACATACTTCACTTAACATGATATCTTCTGGTTTCAAACTAATTGCAGTGACTATTGGTACATAAATATACAATAAAAACTGCAGCATTGTAGCACTGTCATCCCATTGCTCATCAATTTGCTTGAGCAGGCACCAGTAACGTCTCCATTATAAGACTTGTTACTGTTTTTGGCATATTGAATATGCCACGGGTACCTTGCCAGGCTTTGCCATGCGGGCAGGATACTCTCAGTAGCTTGCCGGGCTCTCCGAGAGGTATGTATATCTGTTACTGTATTTGGAATATGAACACTCCATGGGGAGCTTGTCAGGCTCTCCCAAGCAGGCAATAGACTCTTGGTAGATGTCAGTTTTCTCCAAGAGGGAGAACTAGGCTATTAGATGTTGCGCAGCTGAGTTGCAGCCTCACACTTCCAGGATCGTGGTTTTATAGTCTCTGGTTGTCGGCCAATGATGGGATTACACAGCACAGGGGACAGTTTCTGGGTGTGAGTGCCTAGCTACTGGGACATGGGGGATCTGGGTGGAAGAGGCCCAGTTCTGATTCAAGCAGCCTTGGAGATCTTGGCCCCAGATCTAGATTCCTCTGCCGGTTCCTTCATGCATGAAGCTCGTCTGAACGTGTGGAGAATGGCCTTGAGAACAGAAGTGTCTGGGTTCCAAAGGTCTTCGACTGTCGAGGCTCTAAACATTCTAAACACTTATAATTATATGTATATAATTATAAATGTTTAGATATTGGTACATATAAATTGGTATCTGAATATTGGGTATATTTATCCATTTTACTGTCATTGGACATTTGGGTTGTTTCCGAATCTTATCAATTGTTCTCAATATTGAAATGAACGTAGGCCTGCAGATATCTCCCCAAACTCAACATTTTTGCATTTGAGAGTTAGATACCAAGAAGTGGTATATCTGGGTCACATGGAAGCACTAATCATTTTCATTTGAGGGTTAAATGATAAGTTCAGAAAGTCGGAAAGTGGGGCTGGTGCGATAGCACAGCGGGTAGGGCATTTGCCCTGCACTCAGCCAACCAGGGCTCAATTCCCAGCGTCCCATATGGGGTCCTCCAAGCACCGCCAGGAGTAATTCCTGAGTGCATGAGCCAGGAATAACCCCTGTGCAATGCCGGGTGTGACCATCTCCCCCCCAAAAAAGAAAGTCAAAAAGTGTAAAACAATTGTCAAATTATCTTCCTCATGGGTGGAATATATAGAAACAAAAGCAAGATAATAATGTTCATGGACCTGGTACCTTGCATGTGGCATAAGTTCCCCTTGAGACTCCCCCTACCCTGCCCAGTGAACCCTGAGCTCAGAGCCATGAATAATCCAAATTCTTAGTCTTGAACATTTAATTTTATATGAACTCAACCTAACTACATCCAAAGTATTAATTGTTTTTAATTGCTAATGCTTTGATTAGATAGCTCACAATAAAGAAAATTATTGTCTCCAAAATCCCTGCCTTGGGGCTGGGGAGATAGCAGAAATGATCAGAGCACATGTACCTGAAGAGGGGCAATGAGTGGAAGGAAAGCTTGGTGTGGACTATGATGGGGGAATATGGATACTTTGGTGATGGGCATTGTATAGTGACATTGTACATCTGAAAGATATCAAACACATCCTCTTGTAAACCAATGTTACCTCAAAATTTTTTAATTAAAAAAATGAGAGTTTTTCCTTCCTAGAGTGCTATAATTCATCTGGATGCTGACTTGTAAAGTCTTCAATAGCTCAGCTATTTTGTTTCAGGGAATTTGATTTCTGTTTGTTTTTATGCCCACTTCTTGCTGCTTCGTAAGGTAACATCTCCCTTCCCTCACTGAGTTTGTTAACACTTCTGTGTCTTTTATTTATGCCAATTTCTGCTGCTACTGAACCAGCCTATTTCTGCAGAGGCCTAGAAACCAGAATGAAGTAATTTTCCCAGTAAAACATGCAGCTGTGAAGAGGGCTAATATGCAAAGATTCAGTGCTGGGACTTCGACTTCTGCTGTCCCAAAATCTCTTTCACCTCTTCTAAGAAGAAAGTTTATTGTTGCACTGATTCATAAATAGAAGCATTGCTAGTTTTTATTCCCTCTCACTTCCCTTTTCTTCTTTGCTGCTATTGATGCTGTTGTTTTTAACTGTGGTGCTCTCCCGGTGGCCCCACAACCTGCTGTGCTGCTCACACACTTGACGTTGGTACTTACTGAGGTTTGTGCTCCTATAGGTCCAGTGCTCACATCTGTGCTCACTGGAGTCACATTCTTAAACTACATAAGGTATGGCTTATTTATGCTCACCAGGGAGTCCATCATGCTCACACGCATGGTCACCTGTGCTTACATTTTCTGGCCATGCCACTCACGCACATTTTTGATTGTACATGCACTTTCGGGGGGCTCACACTCACCTGGGGGCTCTGCACTGGAAATCACTCGCAGTGTCCAGGGTGGCAGGCAGCAGAGCAGCCACAATCATCTTCATCATCTGTGGTCCATCTGGGATGTGACCATGTGATCGCTCCCTTGTAAGGCAGTTCTCTGAGCTCATCGTCTCTGCTAGTAGTAGGGTGTATTTGGTTCTCTTTCTGTTCTGTTCTTTTGCTTTTAATTGTTTTGGATGTGGGGTCACCTCCAACGGTTCTCCCAAAGTGTGCTTGGAGTTTGTCCTAGCAGTGCGGGAAGTACCATTCATTGCCCTGGATCTAAACAAGGACCCCTGCATGAAAAGTGTATGCTCTGGTCATTTCTGCTATCTCTCCAGCCCCAAGGCAGGGATTTTGGAGAGAATAATTTTTTCTAATGTGACCTATCTAATCAAAGCATTAGCAATTATAAACAATTAATTATTTGTATGTGGTTAGGTTGAGGTCATATAAAATTAAATATCCTCATTATGTTC
This sequence comes from Sorex araneus, assembly GCF_027595985.1. Taxonomy (NCBI): domain Eukaryota; kingdom Metazoa; phylum Chordata; class Mammalia; order Eulipotyphla; family Soricidae; genus Sorex; species Sorex araneus. Next base: position 152,367,207 of record NC_073302.1, read on the forward strand.
TGTAGTCATTATTTATTTTATAACCCTATTTCAAAGTAGAATACAAAAATATTATAGATATTAACTATAAATGTAACCATTCGCATCTGGGACATTTATGTATAAAGTTTTATCTATTGCTTCCCAGTCTGGGGGCAGTGGCAGTGCCCATTATTCTTGTTGGAAACTTCAATGCTCAGGTACAGTGGACTGAACTCATCAGGGCCACATCTGCATTCTCTGGGGGCTTTGTGATGCTGGGAATCCAACTCAACACCTCCTGCTTATCAGGCATCTTATCTTTGTGTAGCCCCTGAGCTATCTCCCTGGCTCTGATCTGCCTGTTTTGAATGGAGACACTGTTCAAATGATGGAAAGCATTTTGATGAAACTATGACAAGGATCATTTGTTAAATTTGATCATGCCTGTACTTATTTCCTTTTACAATTGTGTTTATATTGATGTTTTAGAAACACAGTGTCACTGTTTCCAGAATGTCAACATACCCTAACCATTGGTTCCTTGTCCACCATTTAGCTACCTGACTTAGCAGAATCAGTCTATACTATAAGAGGCTATTAACATAGACTTTTGTTTAGTTCTTTCCTATGGTAACAGTTACTTTTAAAATTGATTTTGGAAAATAAAATAAAATAAAATTGATTTTGGCTTTATAAATTATGTTCGCAGTCATTGTTATTGCAGTATATTTAATTGCATTAGCCTTATCTTGCTGTAGATCACTGGATAACACAACTTTATTGCTTTGATACGAAATAATGCAGTTATTTGTTTTATTTTTTCTAGGTTTAGAAACCTTTAGCCAGTTAATTATTAGAGATACTTCTAATACTGTAAGTATGATTATGATTATGTTATTAAAAACTATTATTATAGACATATCCCTACTAGAAAAAAATGTAAACCATTTAGGTCTTCTTGCTTCTTGAAGATTTTTTTCTGTAAATATCTACATGTTTATTGCATAATTTTTATTTGAAATGAATCTTACATTCAGTACTTGCATAGATAGATTCACTGGTCTTTAATAAAGATCAAATTCTAAAAATAGATCAAAACAATTTTGTCTTTTAGTTCACCATCAATGAATGCAACATTACTGATTCTCCACGATTTCCTCATAGAGGTATTTTAATTGATACAGGCAGACACTTCCTGCCAGTTAAGAGCATTTTAGAAACTCTGGTAGGTGATCATTTCAATGCGTCATCTATTCTATAGCTGCTCTGTTTTGTGCTATCATGTTACACTGGAACTTAGAAACCACTGTGTAGGCTTATGCCAGGGGATTCATGTACTAAGTCAAAACACAAAATTTTTATTTCTTCCCCTGAAAAGTTCATTTTTTCAGTTGAGAAGTGCCAGGTCTACTAGAGAGTCACTCTTCTTTTTCTTGGTGATGGGGAGGAAAAGTCTTATAATATTTAACCAGAGTTTGTTAAGAGAAACCTATAGTTTCATTTTTTTTTTTTTTGCTTTTTGGGTCACACCCGGCGATGCACAGGGATTACTCCTGGTTCTACACTCAGAAATTAATCCTGGCGGTGCTCAGGGGACCACATGGGATTCTGGGATTCGAACCCGGGTCAGCCGCGTGCAAGGCAAACGCCCTACCCGCTGTGCTATCACTCCAGCCCCTCATTTTATTTTTTTAATGTAGGAGTACTGCTATTTATTCAGTCATTGATTAAGCTGATTGAATTGGGCACGAACTCCACACTACTTTTTTTTAATTGGGTATCCGTGAGATAGACTATTACAAAGCTATTCATTGTTGGGTATCAGTCATACAATGATTCAGCACCATCCGTCCATCAGTGTACATTTCCCACCAATGTCTCTTGTTTCCCCACCACCAGCCCCCACCCATCCTCAACCCCTATGCCCAGCCTCCCTCTATGGGAGGCACTTTGCTTCTTGCTCTCTTTCTCCTTTTCCTTTTGTGCATTATGATTTGCAATACAGGTGCTAAAAGATCATGGTGTTTGTTCAGGGCATTAAGTATTTTTATTGGAACAGTAAGGCTGGAGTAGCTTTTCAATTGGGTAGCAACTTTGGGGTGTGAATGTGACTGTTGAGGCTTCTGGAAGTCCAAGGAGATGTGGGGAGGTAGCCCATCTCGACCCCAAGAAAGCCTGGAGATTTCAGCCACAAAACCCACATACCAGAATTTTCAACACATTATGTCTTGGTGAGGTCTGTCCTGAGACAGTAGAGTCAGGCCAGGTGTATGGCGGTGATTTTGGGTTGTGGAAGCAAGTGGCTGCTGGGGGTCTGCTTGATTGGGCACAAGCCGACCCACCCCACTTCAATTTACCCCCATCTGTTTAGCCATGCGAGAGTCTGAGATAACAGTGGCTTTTTATCTCTTTCGAGATATATCTATGGTCTCTGAAATAAGGCCAATAAATGAGCTTGCATAGCTGAGCCTGAGGTGGTTTGTGGGTGTGACTCCCACATACCAACTTTTGACTGTTTAATTTCTTGGTAAACATGGTCCCAATTTGTTGGGGTCCAGCCAAAAGCATAGTGGCAATTTTGGGGTATCAGGAAGCCTGAAGGCAACATCAAGCTGCAGATGCACTCGCCCCACAGGTACAGGTTGACCTGCTGGTGGCACCATACCCTCAGAGAAGCCTATAGTTTCAATACTGCTCATTGGATTTGTATACTGCAAGATGGAAAACTATTGATCTCTCCAGTCTTTCTTAACAGGGTGTACTGTTCCCTCGTGGATGATGAAATGACTGTTCCCTTGAAAAATGCATCAAATTATAATTCAGAGTTTAGAATAAATTCAAGTTTTACATAAACTTTAAAAATATACCATCTTTATTTCAAATTTAATATATCCATTCCCAGAATTTTTTCTAGTTATTTTATTTACGATATAATTGACTTGCATCACTGTATTTGACTAGGGTGTACAGCATAATGATATGCTCTGCAAATGAGTTAAAATGCTTACCACAATAAGTCTGTTAGCATCAGTATCACATCCAAAAACCATAAAAAGAAAGAGAGAAAGATTTTTTTGTAATGAGAACTCTTAGGATCTGCTCTTTTAACAACTTTCCCATGTATCATAATGACTTAGCATCATGTTGTACATTTGTTTCTTTTTTTAAAATTTTATTTTTTCCTTATGCTTTATATAAACATGATAATCAAATCATCATGAACAACTTTAGTTTGTTATAGACATTCAATATTCCAACACCAATGTCACCACCATTGCACATTCCCACCACAATTTCTCCAATTTCCCTGACCACTCCTTAAGACTGCCCCCATAGCAGACTCTCAGTAATTTATTTTGTATTGCTTGTTATAATTTGCTAAAAAAAAATCAAAAAGTTTCCTTAGAAGAAACTTATTGAAGATTGTTGTATCTCATCATGGAGCCATGAAACCCTTGTATAAGATGTTATTAAGATGTTGTTACAAGTTAAGCCTTCTGTGTTTATATTTGGTTCATCAAGATTGGTTGCTTTCTAGATTACATCCCATCCATTCTGGTGTGCTACTACTGGTTTATCAATGTTGTAGAGTTTGAGATGTCACGGCCGCATGCTCCAGGAAGTTCAAATTCTATAAGAGGATGATACAGCTGGAGTTAAATTTTTAACTGGCTGACAGTTTTGGGGCATGTGTGTGATTTCTGAGGCTTCCAGAAGTACAGGGAGGTGGGGGGAGGTAGCCCATCCCTGACTCCATGAAAGCCTGGAGATTTAAGTCACAAATCTCGCATACCTGAGTTTTTCAACAGATTAATTTCTGCATGAGGTTCGTCCTGAGCAGTGGAGTCTGGCCAGGAGCATGATGGTGATTATGGAATGTGCTGGGACTCTGTTTGGGTGGGCTCTGGGATCACCCACCCACCTCTGGCATGCTTCAGATGATTCAACCTTGTGCAGCATCTGGAAGAATCTCTGCAACTTTATTGCTTTCTCTTGAGATTTATTTATGAGGCTCTGGATCATGGCCAGTGAATGAGCTTACCTATTGCCAGAGGTGGTTCATGGGTGCAACTGCTGAGGCTTTCGGAAGTACAGGTAAATGGGAGCGGTAGCCCATCCCCAACTCAATGAAAGCCTGGAAATTTTAGTGTACATTCATTTCTAGCACTTCTGATAATCTGAAGTTTGTAACATCTGGCTACCTTCCTAAGTTTCCCTCCACCGTTCCCCAGTAGGTGTTTTGAATATGACAGGCCAGGTAAGGAATCTAAGGCAAAGGATTTATACTTTCACACCTTTTTTTTTTCTGAGACAGAAATTGTAAATAGCAGACACATTGGAAACATCCCGAATAAAGAAATATTAACTGGATTGTGAACCTAATCTGCTGTATGTTGATGTGTTGGCTTGCAGGATGCCATGGCTTTTAACAAGTTCAATGTTCTCCACTGGCATATAGTTGACGAACAGTCTTTCCCATATCAGAGTGTTGCTTTTCCAGAGCTAAGCACTAAAGTGAGTATTCACATGATTGGAATCTGCATTATTGAAGTCAAGTTGATTGGTGGAGTTTCATTCAAAGACTGTAGCTTAAATATTTCCTTCTATAAGTAGGAATAATGTCTACAATGAGATATTTAGAAAAAATTAATACACTTTTTTTTAGGTTCATATAACTTGTGTTGTTTTTAATTCTTAGGTTATTGTAAATGTAAACTGTATCTAGAGTCTACACACGTAAAATTTGTCAACACTGGTGGGAGACCTAACACATTCATAGTTAATGTAAGGTTTAGTCATTATGAGGCAGCTCAGGTATATTAGTTTGAAGCTGAATTGTTTTGAGTTATGTATATTTTCTCCTTATTCTCTGAAAAACATAGGATGGGAAATATTAGATATGAGAACTGTTTCAGAAAAAAATGGCAGTCTCATTTTGAAGTGATGAAATTGACTTTCTTAGACCAGAGGAACTTCGAGCAAACCTTGGGATGAGTCAATAGTGTAATCCCCTTGGACAAGGGGAGCAGGCCATGTTTAATAATCTAGATGTCTGGTTCAGAGTTAGCAATGATGGTTTAAAGTTAGCAAGGTAGGGGGCTGGAATGATAGCATAGCGGGTAGGGCGTTTGCCTTGCACACGGCTGACCCGGGTTCAAATCCCAGCATCCCATATGGTCCCCTGAGCACCGCCAGGAGTGGTTCCTGAGTGCAGAGCCAGGAATAACCCCTGTGCATCGCCAGGTGTGACCCAAAAACCAAAAAATAAAAAAAAAATTAAGTTAGCAAGGTAGCAAGGCACAGAGTCAGGATTCTAAGTTTTGTCCTGAAGCATAATTCCAAAATTTTGTCTAGTGTTCATACAATATAGTTTGAAGTGCTAACTCCACTTATGATTTGGCTTGTTATACTTTTATTAGCAAAAGTTTTCAAACACACACACAGAAGTATAACAGTTGATGTATTTTCATGTACTTATCACCCACCTTTACTAATCAATACTGGACTATCAGATACTAAGATTCCCAGCACCATTATTATTATTCGTGGTGGTGAAGGGATTAAACCCAGGAACTCACATCTCAAAGGCATATGTTCTATCATTGATCTAAATCCCTGATTCTCAATACCATTACTTTGGGTTTTTGTTTGTTTATTTTTGTTTGTTTGGGGATCCCACCTAGTATTAATCCTGGCTCTGCACTCAGGAATTACTCCTAGTGGGGCTTGAGGAACCATATGGGATGCCAGGGATAGAATATGGGTCAGCAGTGTGTAAGGCCATACCCACACTATCATCATACTTTAAATTGAATCGCAGATCAGATCAAACTTGTAAATTTGTTATTCTTAAAAGCAAAACACCCACAAACCTTATAACTGTTGATAATTTAACACTAATCTAGATAATCATTCACTGTTCACATTTCCCAAATTCTGCTACATATAATAATAAAAAAATTAATGAAATTGGATGCAAATGGGGTCCATACAAAGCAATCTGTTGGCACGTGTGTTAACATTTTTGTAAGTTATAGATGCAACTTGCCGTCCATTTTTAGTTTTCTTATAAATCTTTGCATTTTTATTAAAGAATCTAAATTAGTTGTCAAAAAAATGTCCAAGATGAATTTGCTGATTGCATTTCTGTCATGTTAATTAGCATGTTTTTCTGTCCCCTAAATTTACTTAAGGTGGTAGCAAAACAGTCCCTTGTATCACTTGTCATCCTGTTGATCTTCGATTTGCTCGAGCGGGTGCCAGTAATGTCTCCATTTGTCTCTGTCACGTGCTAGTGCAGCCCAATAATATCTGTTTGCTCCAGGCACACGAAGAGCCTCAAATCGTTCATTCAGGGATTTGATGAAGAAATCTGACCATATAGTTGGTGGGTGGCCACAAGGTCTTCTGACGTCCCATGGAATCCAGTCGGTAACAGGTCTAGTCCAGCGGTCGTCTCTGAATCACATTACATGACTGGCCCATCTGATTTTTGATGCCTTGGCAAACAAGACAGCGTCCCTGATTCTTGACCGTAGCAAAACAATCTAGATTAGATAAAAAACTGACACTGGAACTGGATCCAGATTTCTTTTGAAACTATAACATTTATAGTCCATACCTTGAGAAATGGGTTTAATTTTTTTTTTTTTTTTTTGCTTTTTGGGTCACACCTGGCGATGCACAGGGGTTACTCCTGGCTCTGCACTCAGGAATGACTCCTAGCGGTGCTCAGGGGACCATATGGGATGCTGGGAATCGAACCCGGGTCGGCCGCGTGAAAGGCAAACGCCCTACCCGCTGTGCTATTGCTCCAGCCCCGAGAAATGGGTTTAATTAAAACCAATATTGACCTCTAAATTTTCAAGTGAACTGGCAGGTAGATAGCTAAGGGTAATCTTCAAGAAAATTATGTCAGATAGTGAGTCCCTGGGGGAATTTTAAAAACTGATACTAATTCAAGTGACTTTGAAAAACAAGAGCTGTGTGCCCGGTATGATTTTTAAATTTGATTCTGTAACTAACAAATGCAATGAATTATGTTTTAAGTTGTTTCAGTTTGGAGTGAAGCACTTCACTTCTGAGGTTGCATGGCCCTGTGAGATTGAAATAGTGTGGTGGTAGGTATCCCCGAAACAAGATTTGCTATTTGGAGTGAGAGATTTCTCAATAAATCTGAGATGAGCCCGAGTATGCTGAAAACATTAAATCAATAATCAAACATCACAAAGGACTCATGATATTGGAAATGTTAGTTTTCAGGTATCGAGTGCAAGCAGAAGCATTATTACTTTCTGTATTAATCAATACTCTTCATATCTTTGCCTTTTCATATGTGCCTCTCCAGGGAGGCTATTCCCCATTTCATGTGTATACTCCACTCGATGTCCATAAGGTGATTGAATATGCTCGGTTACGAGGGATTCGAGTCATACCAGAATTTGATACCCCTATGCATGTAAAATTTTCAGATAAAGGTAAGGAGTGTGTTTTGTAGAATGGGAACACCTAATGTTCTGTATCTCTGCTTTTTATGAATGATGTATGCTTGGGGTTTTGTCCTTAAACATGATCATTTAAGCATCACTGATGTAATTCCATAACTGCTCAAAACAATTCAGTAACTATTATGTGTTTTTGTGAGCAAGGCACTTCTGAAAATATAAAACCAAGAAATTAAAGAAAACAAGAATATGGTTACAAAGTGGAACTTGATAGTGAATTTGAGAATATACTTGGGGTCAGAGACATAGTACAGGGGGTAAGGTGACTTTCTTACATGTGGCCAACCCCAGTTTGATTGTCAGCACCAGATATGATCCCCCAAATCACACCCAGGAATAGCCCCTGAGCACAGTCTGAAATACCATCTCTAGCATCACTCACCTTACCCACTCCACCTCAAAAGAATATTTTTTCATGGTGTAGTAATGACTACAATGCTTTCAAAAGTGAAGGAATATATTTACATTTATGGTTAAAGACATTTACTTGAAATATACTGCAACAAAGAATAGGATTTTTTGTAAAATTGTTGAGAATTGGTATCAACCAAGTTGGCCTGAGTTTAAATATTTTTCCTGACATTTATAAATATAGTAAATGAAATGTTTGGGGGATAGTCATAACAGTGGTATCATAAACTATTTTGAAGGTTAAATAATGAATTTCATGTACATAGTATTGTTATGAATGTGGAAGTGGAGAACACAGGGAGGTAAGTCTGGAAGGATGAAAAGTAGAATCTGGTCCTGGGTATGGAGTGAGATCACCATGATCCACCAAAACTAGGAAACATTACTGAAAAGAAGACTGACATGACGGGGACAGTGTGAAGAAATACCTGGGTAACAGTGACAGATTGGCAGAGGAAAGAGATTGAAGTCCAAGACCAAAATGGTGAGCAGGCAAAAGGACAATGCACAGAGTTGAAAGACATGCTGGAAATAAAATCCAGAAGCCTTTCTCACTGACTATGGAAGACAGAGGAAGAGTTAAAGACTGGGTTCATAGCGGTTCCACATTAGAATATGAAAATCAAGAGAATCTACAAAAGGATCTTAGGAAACAGAATATGGACTCTGAATTCTTTTTTATTGAGTTATCACAGTTTACAATAGTGTTAAAAGCATTGTTTTATATTTGCTGTGCTGCTACACCAAGCACTCTAACAGTGTCAACCTCCCTCCAATCATTGTGCCCTGGCTCCCCTTCCTCCATCCTTAGCCACCTCAGATCCCAGTTCTATTCATCGTGTCTCACTGTTTCCACCAGGGATTGTCTAATCCCTTTCTCTTTCTTTATATTAGCATATTGGGAAGATCATCGGGTACTTGTCTCTTAGTTTGAGAATTTGGATTTTGTTAGCTCTTATCTGAAGTACAGCTAGTATATCTGTTTTGGGAAATTAATATCTCAGATGGGCTCTGATCATCTCAGAGACTGGTGAAAATGGAAATGGTGAGATATCAGGAAAAGATTCAAGAAAGAATTCTCCCTCATCTAATTTGGAATAAATTATATTAGTCACTTAGTAAACATGATTATCTTTTAAAAATGAAATGTTACAAAATGTTTTAAATAAGCTAGTATAATTAGTATAATTAGACTTGTATGTCATCATATGTTTGAAATAAAAATACCTTTTCGTGGTTTCTTTTTTTGTTTGTTTTTGTTTTTGGGTCAGACCAGTAGTGTTCAGGGCTTACTCATGGCTCTGAGCTCAGGGATCTATCCTGATGGGCTCTCGGACCACATGGAATGCTAGGGAGTGAACCTGGGTTGTTTTCATGCAAGACAAATGCCCTACCCACTATACTATCACCCCTTTTCATGTTTTCCTTATAGGTCAGAGCAACTTCCTAACTTTCTGCTTAAAACAAGAATGGCCATCTGCACCATTTCTACCTCTAAACCCTGTACAGAATTCAACTTACGTCTTCATGTCTAAATTTTTCGCAGAGATTTATAAAGTGTTTTCAGATAAATATATTCATTTGGGAGGAGATGAAGTCGGATTCAATTGTTGGTATGACAATAAACCTTTGTTTTTGTTCTTTCAATTTTAATTATGTTCCATTTCAGAGTAGATATAGAGGTTTTCAGTGGAAATGACAGATTTTTGGCAATGTTTCTACTTGTGAGATTTAACTTGTCAAAATAGTTCAGATGTTATACTTTTATTGAAGGTTCATATGGGTGGTATAACAAAGTAAAAGATCTTAAAATTGTGGGCTGAAGAGATAGTATAGATGTTAAGGCATATGCCTTGCCTTGCACACAGCTGGTGTTGATTCAGTACCCAGCATGACATATAATCCCGAGAATACAAGGAGTGATTCCTGAGCATAGAGCCCATAAATAAGCCCTAGGTACAAGCGTGGTCCAAAACAATCCAACCAAAACCTCTCAGAAGAGTGAATATGCAGGAAAAAATTAAGCTTAAGAAAAGGTAGCTTTGGGCTGGAGTGATAGTACAGCAGGTAAGGCGTTTGCCTTGCAAGCGGCCAACCTGGGTTCAATTCCCAGCATCCCATATGGTCCCCTGAGCACCGCCAGGAGTGATTCCTGAGTGCAGAGCCAGGAGTCAGCCCTGAGCATCGCCGGGTGTAACCCAAAAAGCCAAAAAAAAAAAAAAAGGCAGCTTTAGTGAAAGAGAGCAAGGATTAACTGAGGGAGAATTTTCTCAGGAAGGGGCCAACGTTTTAATGGAGGAAATCGTTTGGCCCTGAGAGAATGTGGTGCTGGAAAGCAGAAAAGTGTTATGTATGAAACTCCATCAGCAACAGTACTGTAAACCATAGTGCATAAACTTATTTTTAAAAAAAAGGCCTCTCATAGAAGCAGACTGGTGGGTAGGAGGCAAATGGAGTTGGGTGACCATGGGTGGCAGGAAATGGACACTGGTGAAGTGAAAGATGTTGAAACATAGTATGCCTGAAACTCAGTCATGAATTTTTAATTTCATGGTGACTACATTTTTTAATTATGCATTAAAAGGAATATACTTTGAGGGACCAGATGATATGTGTGGCCCCCGGAGCACACCACCAGGAGTGATCCTGAGCACAGAGTTGGAGAAATCCCTGAGCACTGCTGAGTGTGGCCCAAAACAAACAAAAATGCACTTTGAGAAAATAAAACATATCAGGACACCAGCTTCTGGAAAAGTTCTTTGGAATATAAAACTAACACATAATTTCTTGTTTTAAATTAATATTAAAATTTAAAATATTTTTAATTTTAAATTAAAAATATTTTTAATTTCAATATTAAATTTTATTTTATATTTTAATATTAACCATACCTTAGATAAATGTTTACATTATATTGTTCAGTTTAAGGCTTACTTCTAAAAAATTTAATAGTTTTAAATTTGCGTAATTAATGTTAGGAATATTTAATGCTTTATACAGATGAACTATATCAAACTTTTAAATGTAATTTTAACATTCTGTTTTTGCCAAAGGATGTCCAATTCAGAAATTAAAGCCTTTGTGAAACGCAGCAGCTCTTACAATGATTTTAAAAAACAGGAATCTTATCATATTAAAAAGTAAGTTACTTGAATGCCTTCTATTTTATTTCAATTCCTCATATAATCAGTTTTGCTACCATTTTGGTTCATTTTTTACTTTGCACTATTATTTTCCACCCTTTGCCAAAGTGTAGATGGTAGTGCAAAATGTAAATGAAAATCCATAAAGAAGGAAACAGTTTCCCTTGTTTGATATCACTAATTATCACAGTGGAATAAAGCCTTTGACAGAAACAGCTGCACAGTGAGACAGCAGTTCTAAGAACTTAGCCCGAAGACCTGCGTACCCTGCAATGTCTTCCTCACTCAGCATCCTGTGCTGGGATTCCTTCCCCTTGTCATCTTCTGGACGTTTCTAATACTTTCTACCCGGGCTCATTGGTCCACAGCCACATGTGCCTGTTGATGTTTATTCAATGTGTTTTATTCTGGTAACAATGACTTACAGTATTGCGACATTTGTATAGACTTCATTATAATCAATCCCGAGAGTCTATCTTCCATCCACCACCATACAATTGATCCCTTTTACTTGCCATATGCACCCTCATCCCACTGCCTCTCTGCTAATCACTCTTATGCTCTCAGAGAGAATTTACTGTGACTATTAGTATGTAAAATGCAATGAAAGCAAATGAAAATTTCTCAGTCTGATTTGTTACATTCTAAGTACCCATCAGGAAGATGAGCCTAGTGGCACATTCTGCAAAATGAAGATATAAAAGGGTTTTATCATTGCAGAAAGATGAATGGATAGTTCTGCCCCCACTGGAGAGATTTGCAAACTATCTCCATAAAGGGTTAGAAGATCAATATTTTGGGCTATGTGGGCCACAAATGGTTGACACTTTCAGCAACATTTTATAAATATAAAAATTACTCTCAGTTCATGAGCCACACTAAAACAATATCATAAGTGATGGAATCAATTTTGCATCCATCATCTGCATAAGCAAGCTAAAATATATTAAAATTTCCTTTATTCTTTTGTTGTAAGAAATATTATATCTTTCATTTTTCAGGATATCCGATATTTTTGTGATAGGTTTTTGTTTTGTATTGTTTTACTCCAGAGATTCAGCCCCAGATATCACAACTATTAGGCAGGTCTCATCCACTGTGTCACAGCCCAACCTTTATATTGCATTGTTAATTCATTAAGAAATATTTTAGATTGACAGTTGCAAGTGTGATATGTAATTTGGAAGACACCACAAGCTAGGTTATGGTTCCCTTTAAGATTGTCGTGGAATTAGAAAAGACTTCTATGTGCACCCTCCTCTGAGTTTCTATGTGAATGGGATATGAGCTTATTCATGCAGCAAACAAGTTTTAAACCGACTTGCTAAGTCAATTCTGAGTCTTGTGAGAAAAAGGAGTTATGGGTTCCCATCTAACTCTAACTGTTTCAGAAATGACACCTTTTATGGTTATAATTCATGGAAGAAATCCTGTGTACTAAAAAAATTGTTAAACTTGTTATCTGAAATAACTGTGATTTTTTTTCCAATGGCAGACTTTTGAGTATTATTGCAAATCTAAGGAGAAGAGTCATAGTCTGGCAAGACGTTTTTGATGATGATATTAAGGTGAGATCTATATAAGACATATAAGATACGAAAGACATAATATTATATCATCTTGCATGGCAGGAACCCTCATGAAGTTTTCCTCAACATTATCAAGGAAATTAGCTTTCCTTTTAAACTATTGTTAGGCAAAAGCTGTAAACTTAGATGGAAAACTTGTTCATTTTCCCTCACATACTTATCTCTTTTATGTCATTCTCAATCACATACTGACTTGCTTTTAAGTAAGGTCCTTTCCCAAAACAGCTGAATGATAAGAATAAATGAGTCTCTGTTGCTATTTTTAATGTTATAAAGGTTTCTTTTTATGAATCATATCCAGAGATGATTGAGCCATATTCAGTGAAGGACAATTGGAAATATCATAAATGATGACAATAATGAGAATTGACAATCGAGAGTTCACTTGGAAACCAGATTTGTGATTACTTAGTCATAGTAATCATAATAAAGACTGAGTCATAGTTCTAGCATACAAACCAGAAATTGGCTTATGATACTGGTTGGGCGTTCGCTTTTCACGCGGCCGACCCGAGTTCAATTCCTCCGCCCCTCTCAGAGAGCCCAGCAAGCTACCGAGAGTATCGAGCCTGCGAGGCAGAGCCTGGCAAGCTACCCGTACGTATTGGATATGCCAAAAAAAAGTAACAATAAGTCTCTCAATGAGAGACATTACTGGTGCCCGCTCAAACAAATTGATGAGCAAAGGGATGACAGTGATACTGGTATACAAAGTTATTGAACCTCATTGACACCAAAGTACCCAAAAGCCTCTCCCAATGCCGTTTTGTTAAGGTAGTTTTATTATAAATAAAACCATCAATGCATACTTTAAATTTTACTTTTGACATTTCTCTCTGACCTATTCAGAATTCTTTATTTTCTTTTGTGACAACTGAGGATCTGTATTAATGTCTTCTACAACATAGATGATATTTTAAAGCTTTCAAATTGATCAAAGCTTTAGTGTGGTATAAATGAAGTTGATCTTTTTGTTCATCACATCTTCGTAGTATCATATGTCGGCAAAAATTAAAAATCCAACCTTATGTTTGAAGAATCTTTAAATTTTGAATTCCTACAATGAATTGCCTTTGGAAAGAACTTTGAGGGAAAAGGCAAAGAAAACAATTATTTTTAAAAAGTAAAGAAATCATGTTTTCCAAGCTCTAACGCCTTGAGATATGCTCTCCTCCATTATACTTGTTAGACCTAATATCCATTACAATTTGTAACTTCATAGCTTTATCCAGGCACAGTAATTCAAATATGGAAATCCGATAGATATACCATTGAAGAGGCAAAAGTCTCAGCAGCTGGATTCCATATCATACTTTCTGCTCCTTGGTATTTAGATGGTATCAGTTATGGAGAAGACTGGAAAAATTATTATTTAGCAGAACCTCTTGATTTTTCTGGTAAGTGAAACAACATTTCTTTGCCTTGGTTTGTTAGCTTTCTCTCTACTACCACCCCCTACTACCATCATCATGAAATATTTACTTAAGTGTTACCTAATTACTGTCACTTACTTTGATCTTTGATTTATGTGTGTACTTAAAAAAAAAAGTCTCTAAGGAGCTGGAGCGATAGCACAGTGGGTAGGGTGTTTGCCTTGCATGCCGCCAACCCAGGTTCGATTCCCAGCATCCCTTATGGTCCCCCGAGAACCGCCAGGAGTAATTCCTAAGTGCATGAGCCAGGAGTAACCCCTGTGCATCATCGGGTGTGACCCAAAAAGAAAAAAAAAAGAAAGCCTACAAGTAATTTTAAGCTCAAATAGAAAACATATTCTTAAATAAAAAAAATTTTCTATGCCTAGAATCATGGAGAAATCTAGTTCAACAGGCAAATGGAGCTGTTGTTAGACTAACTTGGCAGGACAGAAGTCCTTCCTGAGGCCATCACTGATATGTACCGGTAACCATCAGAACCTCGGGTGACAACTACCACCTCCTTTCAACTCTAGAAGTTGTAGAGAGAGCTCTGGTAAAGATTGGAAGAATAAACAATGTGCTAGGTTCTGCTTACCCCTCTTTTTATAGTTACTTCAGGTGTGAGGTTGGATGATTCAAGTGAGAATTTTCTGATATATTTATGTTAACTCGTATTGCTATGCATTGCCCTCTAAATGATTTCTCTACATCCTGTCAAGTCTGATTGTTCATTTCTTCATTTTCATTGTTCACTAGGTAATTGATGGGGGGTGGGTATGTGAAAATGTATTACTACTGTGATTTTATCATCAAAACTTATGATGTTGGTTTTTCTTGCTTGCTTTTGTGTAAGGCCAAATGAGATGGCTTCTTTGACAGCTTTAAAGTGGGCTCTGAGAATGTCACCAACAGCACATCCTTTGTGACCAAAACCAATAACTAAAATTCCATGGTTATCATCAAGAGAATTTAAACAAATTGTGTACAAAAGCTTTGCTTTTCCTTCAATCATTCATAATCATCTGAACTTAAACACAGTTCCTAATAACAGAATCTGGCTGTTTGACCTCAATTCCAGCTTTTCCCAGCACAGTTCCCTTTTGCTGGAAACTTCCAAAAAGGACTGCGCCTGAATGGGCTGTTGCATACTGCTTGTTATGACACGTCTGATCTCATTGCTGGCTACTGATTTCGGCAGTATAAAGACCAAGACACTTACCTTCGGCCCAGTCCGGCACAGCCAACAGTACTCTGTAGATTTTGTTTTTTTTGATCACCATACAATGAACCACTTAAGATGAATTGATTCCCCTCACTCCCTTTTGATAACAGCCATTTTGTTCTTAGAGTTTAAAATTTTTATTTTCTTTGCTTGTTCGTTTGTTCAGCAACCACCCAGAGCAAAACAATACATTTATCTTTGGCATATTTTACTGAGCATATAACCTGTAGTTCTATGCACGTTATCACAAATAACAGCGTTTCATCTTTGCTGATAGCCAGCTAGTCTTGCATTGTGTATGCATAACGCATCTCCTTTATTCCTGCTATGTTTTAAAAGATTTTGGATTGCGTTAAACTCGGTTCCTCTTCTAAACTGTCTCTCCAGTAAGACACTGTGTTTTAGCCCTGAATTATAGATTGTGTACACTTAAGATCTGTAGAGAAAATCATCCAGGAAAAGATGGATAACAGTAGGGAGTATCTTTTTAAAAAAATTTTTTAATGAATCACCGTGAGGTACAGTTACAGACTTACAAACTTTTATGCTTACGTTTAAGTCATACAACAATCGAGTGCCCATCCCTCCACCAGTGCCCGTTTTCCACCACCAATGTTCCAGTATCCATCCCACCACCCCCACCCCATCGCCCCCCCACTCACCTCTGTGGCAGGCGTATTACAGTAGGGAATATCTTGATGGTGGAGTTTTAGGATCTCAGACCCCCTTCATGAAGAACAGTCTATTTTGTATTGTTTTGTACCCAAGTTTCCTCTGAAAAGAAAATTTAGCTGTTGGAGCCAGAGTGATAGGACAGCGGTTACGGCGTTTGCCTCGCAATGCGGCTGATCCAGGTTCGGTCCCTGGCACCCCATATGGCCCCAGAGCCCAGGCGGGAGTGATGTGTGATGAGGTTGAGATCTGAGGTCGGGTAAACCATACATATGGAATTTGATCTTGACTGATTGTAAAGGTGGGAGCTATGAATAACTTTGTAAATTACAGTACCTCAATAAAAAAAATATATATAAAAAAAGAAAATTTAGCTGTTAAAAACTTTATAACCTTTATATGGGTCACAAATTTACATGACTTTTTGTAATGATCAAAAAGTTATGGGGGCTGGAGAGATAGTACAGTGAGTAAGGCACATCTAGGCATCCCATATTCTCTCCCAAGCATCACCTGGAGTAGTTTCTGAATGCAGAGCCAGGAATAACCTCTAAGCATCACTGGGTGTGTCCCACCAGAAGTTTTAATGACTGTAGAAGAAGGTATTAAATACTTTATCTAATTTCTGATATCTGATGGGCTGGAGCGGTAGCACAGTGGGTAGGGCAAGTTACTGAGAGTGTCCCACCCACGCAGCAAAGCCTGACAAGCTAACCGTGGCATATTCAATATGCCAAAAACAGTACAAGTCTCACAATGGAGACGTTACTGGTGCCCGCTTGAGCAAATATATGAGCAACCGGATGATAGTGACAGTGACAATTTCTGATGCCAAGAGATAGATGGTGTAGGAGGGGGCTCATGAATAGTTTGTATTCCCTGGATATTGGAGCTTAAGGGGGAAATGTTGATTTCCACATACATTTCCATAAAAGGGGATCTTCAGTAGATAACCACCTCAGTCAAAATTTGCTAATAAGCCCTTTATGAATCATAGTCTCTGGGTTGGGGATAAATTTCAACACCTATTGTGCTACTTCCATGAACACAACTCAAGGTCCTGCTGACTCCAGGAGAGAATTGATCTAGAATGAAGATAGAAGCAAACACTGTTGCCTCTGTATATAAATCTTGAGCTGCCACTACTTCACTAACAACAATTTAATGATTTTTATGTAGGCTCTCAGAAACAGAAACAACTTGTCCTTGGTGGAGAAGCTTGTCTATGGGGAGAATATGTGGATGAAACTAATCTCACGCCAAGATTATGGTATGTGTATTGGGATGTTTGAATTTAGATGTCTTTGTTTTCTCCATCTAATGGTCATTGATTTAAAGAAAGCCTCTGATTCTATTGAGACCGAAGTGGTCATCGAAGCCTGTAGGATTACATAGCTTCAGGTAATTTAGGTTTATTGGGTTACTCCTGTCACAGTGCTCCCATTCCTCTGTGTTTATTTGTAGCTTCTTTCTTAGTGTTCTGTTGAATTGTAAATCTTCTCCTTGAGTCCTTTGCATAGCTTATTCAGAGCAAGTCCTTTTGTATGGACAAAGAAAGACATTTATTAATATGCCTTTGCAATTGGGATTTAATTGGCTTTGAATATTATTAATTCCCGGGCATCTGCTTTCTTGACTGTAGCCTTGGTTGCCCTCAGTTCCTAGGCAGGGTCCCAACGGGGGACGAGATGGACCCAGGGCAAGCGGTAAGTTATGTGCTACCCTGGCATCGAGATGGGCCTGGCCAAAGTGCCTCATTCTTAACTGTAAGTTAAGAGTCTGATCATGGACAAGTGCTGTCATGCATCTCAAAGTAATGACGAGACTAGGACCCTGCTAGGGATAGGAAAGACTAATCTGGCCTGGGCACTGTAGTCTGAGATTGAGATGACCCCAGGAAAGCAATTCTAAAAGTTTAATGCGTCTCTTGCTATGCCCATACAAAACTCATATGTTTGTTGGACAAGGAGAAGAGAAACACAACCATGGGATTTCATCATTGATGGGTCCTGCTGAAAGAGAGAATAGGTGTTCTGCTATTGTTATTGAACCTTTTAAGCTTGAATTGTTACATTGTAGATTCCAGGCTCTGGCCCAGCCTAGTCTTTGGGATATAGATTTCAGGTGCTGCCTGATTTGTAATTGACAATGTAGATTTCATGTGGCAGCCCAGCCCAGTCTTTGGTATGTAAATCCGAGTGCTTTTCAGCCCAAGGAAGGCTTCAGTTTTGGTTTTGTATCTGCTTTCTGGAGGCCTAGATTACTGGCCTGCAGATACAAGAGAATAATGTTGCCTCAAGTTCTTCCTGTAAGATCTTTTGGTGCCTTTGGTGATGTCAATGTATTGCGCCATGAGCAAAAAGGGGTTCCGAGAGAGAGACATGGGGAAGGAGAGCCTAGAGGAGTAGCTGAGTAGATCCAGAGAGAGGCTGGAGCTGGGAGTGAGGGAGATGGAAGTTTAAAGATTGAATAAACAGTAACAAATCAGCAACCAGCTGGGTCCTCGTTATTCCTTCCCCTTTGGCTGTCCGTTGACAGCTGGTCATCCTGATCCAGTCTGTACACAGCTCTTCCAGAGGATAAAGAGAGGGATTCAGCAGGGCGGCACCATTTCACCGAAACTCTTCAGAGACGTGGGCCCTACAAAAACAGAATGAGAATGCTATTTGGATATCCCAAAGAGGTATTGAAAGAGCTATGCTTGGAGTGCCACGTTTCACTCAAGTGCGAGAAGGAATCTGGAGTTCCGACCTCCATCAACGATCAAGAATCAGAGCTGCTGTCTCGTTTGCCAGCTGGAGTAGAGCTGTTATGGACTGGATTCCACGGGACGTCAAAAGACCGAGTGGCCGCCCACCTACGAGATGGTCAGACTTCTTCGCCCAGACCCTGAATAAACAGTTTGAGGATCTTTGTGTTCCTGGAGTGAGCAGACGCCATTGGGCTACACTAGCATGCGACAGGGATGAATGGAGACATTACTGGTGCCCGCTCAAACAAATTGATGAACAACGGGATGACAAGTGATACAAGTGTTTTCTCTTTCTACCCAAGTCAGAAAACACTAGGAAGTCTCCCAAGCATATGACTTAAATATTTTCTTAACAAAATATGAATTTAATTTTTTTGTTGTTTGGGGAAATTTTAGGCCCCGGGCAAGTGCAGTTGGTGAGAGACTGTGGAGTCATCAAGAAGTTCGTGACCTGCAGGATGCCTATCACAGACTAACAATTCACCGCTGCAGAATGGTCAGGTAGGAAAACATGAGCATTTTAAGATAAGACACTGTGAAACAGATGATTTTTTTAACAGACTTTTTAAGTATTAGCAAGCTTCTTGGACTTGGGGGATTTTGCTACTTATAGACAGTATGCCCTCTAAGAGGTAGTGATTTAAATACTTGATATTGGGAAACATTTAATCGGTAGTATCAATGAAGCATAAAAATTATATCAAAATTTATATATGATGCGGAGAGTATTTTGCCCGCGTGGCAGAGCCTGGCAAGCTACCCGTGGCATATTTAATATGCCAAAAACAGTAACAACAAGTCTCATAATGGAGACATTACTGCTGCCCACTCGACCAAATCAATGAACAATGGAATGACAGTGACAGTGATATTTTATTGCTTTGGGGACCATATCTGACTAAATTCAGGGCTTACTTCTTGCTCTGTGCTTAGGGATCATTCCTGGCAGGGTTCAGGGAACCGTATGTGGTTCTGGGGGTCTAACCTGGGTAGGCTGCATGCAAGGCCAGTGCCTTACCCTCCATACTATCTCTCTCTCCCTGCAATAATAGATTTTAATAAATCATTATTTAGAATACCTCTCTAAATCTTTTTTAAATAATTGATGCTATGTTTTATAAAAATAGTTATTTCAATCTAAGACACTGGTTTTATTCATACTGATTTCTTATATTCCATTAGACGTGGAATAGCTGCACAACCTATTTCTGTTGGATATTGTGAACGTGAGTTCAACATGTAAAAAATGAAATGAAATAAAATGGAACTATAGGAGAGCAAAATGCTCAGAGAAATCTCTACTACAATCAAATATAATCAGTTTTATTTTGAAATCATGCAAACTGCTTTTGAATAAAATCTTATTGATTAAACTTTTTTTTTTGTTTCGTTTTGGTTTTTGGTCACTCTATGGTGTTCTGGGCTTACTTACTCCTTGGCTGTGCACTCAGGGATCAGTCCTGGCAAGGCTCCTGGACCATGTGCGGTGCTAGAGTCTATCCTAAGTAAGATTTGTGCAAGGCAAACGCCCTACCGCTATACTATCAGTCTGGCCCTAAACTTCTACCTTTTAATCCATTTCATGTGTAGGTTTTAGTATGCTTCTCTGGGAGGTGACAAAAACAAACAACCTTTTGCTATATCCCTCACTGTATTTCCAAGGACTGAGTCTTTTTATTTCGTGGAACTTCCCAAGAGGATGTTTGTGGGTGGGCAAAATGGGGTGCCCCAGAATTTGCTTCGCTTTTTCATTGCGACAGAGGCCAAGGGTGAGCCCAGTGAGGACTGAAGAAGCTAAGTGCCGCCTTCCCAGCTCGGTGAGCAGCTGCGTTAAGTCCCTGAGTTCTACAGAGAACCTGGTGTTGGTTTCTGCTCCAGCAGGAGGAGCGCTCCGCTTGCTCGACGGGAAGGGCGGAGTCTGCGCCAGGGGCGGTCCCAGCCGGAGGAGACGGGGCGGAGCCTGAGCCAGGGGCGGTCTCAGAGGAAGGAGGCGGGGCGGGACCTGCTCCGAGGGCGGTCCCAGCCGAGGAGGCGAGGCGGAGCCTGAGCCGGGGGCGGTCCTAGCGGGAGGAGGCGGGGCGGATCCTGAGCCGGGGCGGGACCTGCGCCCGGAGCAGTCCCAGCGGGAGGAGGTGGGCGGGGCCTGACCCAGGGGCGATCCCAGCTGGGGGAGGCGGGGCGCGCCGGGCTGCGCTTCGCTGTCCTCTTATTGGGTGGCTCTTGCACCCTGCTTCCTCCTCCGGGGCCCGGCGGGAAGTCTTATGACCCGGGCGCTCCTGGGCTCAGCCCTAGACCCGTGGAAGCGGAGCTGGCTAGCGGCATGGAGCAGCACGGGCTGGGGCGGCCCTGCTTCCTGTTAACGCTGCTGGCGGCGTTGGCGACACAGTCCCGCGCCGCACCGAACCCTGGACTATGGCCCCTGCCGCTCTCCGTGGAGATATCCCCGCGCCTGCTATACCTGTCCCCGCAGCAGTTCAGCATCGACCACGACCCATCTTCCAAGATCGGCCGGTCCTGCGACCTTCTGCAGGAAGCATTTCGGCGGTGAGCACACCCCATGGAGCGGTCAGTTAGAGAGGACCCTGGGGTGGGGAAGGTTATACCAGAGTCTCTGCAGGCTGGGGACCAAGGCGACCTCACCTGAGCGCCTGTTGTCTCCTGCAGTCACTTAGTCACGCTCCCCAACTCCCACACCCCAGGGACTCTTGATTCCCATTCCTGATCCTGTTAAGTGTCTACAAGCCACAGGGGACACCAGCAATCCCAGTGCCTGGTGTGGAAAACTCCGGCGGCACCTGGAACCCAGGCAGACAGACACCCCAGCTCTCCCCCACAGCTTTCCACTCCCCAGGGGAGGAGGAGGAGCCTGCTCCCAGGCTGGCCTTGCTCCTTCTGTGGAGAGATGGGATGAGGGAGAGGAAGAAGCCAGCCATGCCACAAGGCTGGGGTGCTGCTGGGACGCTCTCCCCAAATCTCTGTTCCTTACTAGCTGCCTGTTGCCACCAGCTACTTTACAGACAGAGGCAGTGCAAAGGTTGTTTCTCCTTTTCTTCCTGCTCCCTAGAGCCACTCTCTGTGTTGTCCTCCAGCTCCCTGTTTTGTTCTTGAGCCCCATTTTGCAGGGCCTTGCCATGTTTATCTCCCCTTTTATCTCAGCTGGGATGAAGATGTCAGGAGACAGCCCATGGCAGAACCCCTACTACCCAAGCCAGATGCACTTGGGAAGCCAAGTGCATGCTGTTTTCTGCTCAGATCATAAACTGGGTGCTCTTCTAAATGAATGAGAGGAGGATAGCAGAGAGCTGGATGACATATTTGACAAAGCTAGAGAGCCAAGTTTGGAAGTTTTGGTGGAGCAAAAGCTATGCTCAGGGTTTACTCTTGACCGTGCTCACTGTTCATTCCTGGGGTATCATACACAGTGCCAGGGATAAAACCGAACAAGGCAAATGCCTTACTCCTGTCCAGCCCCAACCAGCAATTGAATCAGCTGTGGGATGGTTCAAAAACAAATCCTGATGTTTCCACGCCCTACAGGTGATGACAGGAGAGTTTGCCGAGTCGGGCTTTTTTGTGGGAAGCAGCTGTTAAGGATGAATGCATCGTTAGGAAGCAGATAAAACATTCGTCATTCGTCCTTATGGCTAAAATTTGAAAGTACTCTGCCAAGCATTGCAAAATCTCAAGAGAAGCAGTGTCTGTCAGATTAAAAGCAAGATAAGAGGCTGGAGAGATAGCCGGGAAGGCTCTCGCCTTGCATGCGGACAAGTGGGGCTCGATCTCCAGTACCCCATGTGGTTACCAGAGCACAGTGATTGCTGAGCACAGGTGCATGTGACCCAAACCCTCGCTCCCACTTCTACCCCAAGACAATGTTAGCAGGATTTGGACATGATGCGGAGAGTTCTAAGAGCTCTAAAAGATCTAGAACACACAGTGGCCCAGCCCTACATCACACGGATTCCTCTCACTCCTGTCTGTGAAAGAGCCCAGCTTTTGTCCCAAAATGGGCAGTTGTATGTTTTGCAGGATAGTTTGGTCTGTTCTGATCACAGCTACTTCTGTTTCTAGGCAGTCACTTGCCATTTGCTCATTTTATTTTTAAACAAATGAATTACTATGCTTTCAGTCTTGAAATGCCAAATTAACCCTGGTACATTGCACCACATTGACTCAGGACTCTTTCCAGTAGGACTTAACCCTTTCGGGGCAAAAATTGCCTTGTTTGTCACTAGCCAGCACCTAGTGCGGGTATCACAATGGCTGGGTCTTTAATTTCCGTTGATGTTTTTTAAAAAATTAATTGTGGTAAAATAAAGATTATTTAAGTTACCTTCTTGAGTTTTGTGGGAAAGGAAAAGTAAACCTATTATACATGCAAAGCAAGTGCCCTGTGGGCATTACATCCACAGCCCTATCTTGGAATGAGGGGAGTTGGGGCTGTGCTTAGGGCTTCCTCTTGGTCCTGGTGG
Source organism: Sorex araneus (assembly GCF_027595985.1). Taxonomy (NCBI): domain Eukaryota; kingdom Metazoa; phylum Chordata; class Mammalia; order Eulipotyphla; family Soricidae; genus Sorex; species Sorex araneus. Next base: position 152,390,349 of record NC_073302.1, read on the forward strand.
GCCCCGGAGATTGCCTGTGCTGCTGGTCAGCCAGGTACAAGCGCCTTACAAGCCATACTATCTCTCCAGTCCTAATCTTTTTTGTGTATATATATATATATATGCATATATATACACTATATATGTATAGTGTGTGTGTGTGTTTATGTATACACACGCACAAATACACTATGCCAGGGACTGTACCCGGTCAGCCATGTGCAAGGCCAACATCCTACCTACTATACTATCGCTCTGGCCCCTAATCTTTAGTATTTTTCAGTAAATGGTTATTGAGCTTAATTCCCTTTTGCTCTCTTGAGGTTTTCCTTTGAAAATTGCCTTCACCAGAGTGATTGAACAATAGGCAAGATGCTTGCCTTGCACATGGCTGACCTTGGTTCTATCCCCTGAGCCTGCCAGGAGTGATTTCTGAGCGTAGAGCTAGAAGTAACCCCTGAACATTGCCAGGTGTGACCCAAAAACCAAAAAAAGAAGAAAGAGAAAGGATTAAGGAAAGAAAGAAGGAGAAAGAAAGTTTTAAAAAAGAAAGAGGAAAAGAGAAAGAAAAGGAAGGAAGGAAGGAAGGAAGGAAGGAAGGAAGGAAGGAAGGAAGGAAGGAAGGAAGACAGAAAATAGCCCTCAGTATATTAACTTTATCTGTTCTCCTCTTCACTAATTAATTCTCCAGATCTTTTCATATTCATTGTAATTAATGAGTCATCTGATATCTCTTGCTCTTTTTTAAATGAAAGACATTCTTACAGTAGTAGCTCATTAAATTTTCTGACTTCTAAAATCTACAAAATAAACGATGTCGCAGTATGATATCTGATCTTTATCTATTAAAACCTTTAAATCTATTTAAAAACCTTTAAATAACATATGATATTTGGGAATCTGCATAAGGTAAATTTTAAAAACCCAAGAGAGGGGCTAGAGTGATAGCACAGTGGGTAGGGCGTTTGCCTTGCATGCGGCCGACCCGGGTTCAAATCCCAGCATCCCATATAGTCCCCTGAGCACCGCCAGGTATAATTCCTGAGTGCATGAGCCAGGAGTGACCCCTGTGCATTGCTGGGTGTGACCCAAAAAGCAAAAAAAAAAAAAAAACCAAGAGAAATTCTGTGTGACGGTAAGCTTTTTCAGGTTCCTGGATTAGGGTACCTGTGATGAAACAGGTACCCACACTCAGTTCGGTTTAAGCAATGAGGAAACCAGTTATCTCTCACACAACCAGGCAGACCAATGCAGATATATTTTGACTGACTCAACAAAATTGTTTGCAGATCTTTTTGTTCCATCTCTGCCTGCCATCTGCAGTGTGATGCCTGCTGGTTTAGGTTATCACATAGAGACAAAGTTTTTGTCTTATGTGTCACCCAGCAGAGGTGACGTCCTATCAGGACCCACTAATCCTAATCCCCCACATTATAGTTCAAACTAACAATCCAAGAGTGATGGAATTATTGTTACTGATTTAATTACTGACTTTTAGGGCTTCCTAGATGTTACTTGGGAATGTCAAGAAAAATTCAAGAGCCCATGGTTGGATCTCACATTTCAGAAATTCGGCCTCTAAGGTCTGGACATTAGTATATTCCCGCAGGCCCCAGATGACTGTGATGTGCAGCCGTAGTGACCCTCTAGCCAGACTAATATGGGGAGCATGGATTTGAGAGATCATATGTTCTTCAAACTTGACTACTGTGCTTTCAATTTTGGTTTCAATTTTATTTTTCATGCAGATACTATTTGTATATTTTTTATGACAACAAGAAACTTCAAGGACCTCCTAAATTTGAAAACAGAACACAGTTACAGCAACTCTTGGTCTCAGTGGTTAATGACTCAGAGTGTGACTCTTACCCCAGTATCTCTTCAGATGAATCCTGTGAGTATTGGTTCAGTATGAACTAGCGCGCTCAGTTGATCCTTACCAACATTAATCCTGGAAACTATTCTACAAAATACTGTGAGTTCTTGGCCAGTGACTTTGTCGTTCCTGGCCTATCAAGTGTACCGTTAAAATGTAATCATAAAAGTAATGCATTGCCATTGTAGAAAATCTTTATAGTATGTGAAGAGAAGGAGAGAAGAGACTCATCATTGCATTGTTCAATCATAGGTTACTGCTAATCTGTACTGGTTTATTTGTAGGTTTGGGAGTTCTTTTTGGTTTTGGGGACACACCCAGTGATACTCAGGATTTATTCCTGGTTCTGCTTTTAAGGTTCATTTCTGGCATGCACAGGGGACCATATGGGGTGCCAGGGATTGAACCCACATCAACCATTTGCAAAGCAAGTACTATCCCTCCAACCCTCTACAGTTTTTTCCTCCAGAATTATATTTTTTTAATTACATAAAGTAGGGCCTGAGCAATTGTATAGCAGGTAGGGTGCTTGCCTGGAACCCAGCCAAGCTGGGTTCAATCCCTAACACCCTATATGGACCCCTGAGCCCAAGAGGAGTAATCCCTGAGCACCACCAGGTGGCCCCAAACCCCCCTTACTTCAAGTAAATAATTTTTTTTTAATTTACACAAAGTAGGCTTATGATAAACAATAACATGAAAATGCAATAGTTCTGTCCTTGCAGTTTTTATATTCTGGCTTTTTAATGTGTAAAGTTACTATAAGTGAAATACTTTTGTGTGGTATTATTTGTTCTGGGCCTTGCTAGTGATGCTCAGGTGTTACTCCTGGCTCTGTGCTCAAGAATCTCTCCTAGCAATGCTTGGAAGACTATATGGAATGCCAGGGACCACACCCAGGTCAGCTACATGCAAAACAAGCACCAGCACCTTACCCTCTATACTATCTCTCTGGCTTCTCTGTGATTTTTTTTTTCTTTTTGGATCACACTAGGCGATGCTCGGGGGTTACTCCTGGCTATGCACTCAGGAATTACTCCTGGTGGTGCTCGGGGGACGATATGGGATACTGGGAATCGAACCCGGGTCGGCCGCGTGCAAGGCAAACGCCCTACCCACTGTGCTATTGCTCCAGCCCCCATCTCTGTGATATTTTATTTTATTATTATTTTTTATTTTTATTTTTATTGCTTTTTGGGACATACCTGGCGATGCACAGGGGTTACTCCTGGCTCTGCACTCAGGAGTTACTCCTGGCGGTGCTCAGGGGACCATATGGGATGCTGGGATTCAAACCCGGGTCGGCTGCGTGCAAGGCAAATGCCCTACCCGCTGTGCTATCGCTCCAGCCCCATCTCTGTGATATCTGTGATATTTTAATGGATGAATAATGTTCTACATTTTTATAGAATATTGTTCTACATTATGTAGGTTGAACATTGCTCATTTGGTAATCCCCTATGTTGTACTAGATAATTTCTTGTAGCTTGAAAAATTAATCTATGATTTCTAGAATCTTTTTTTTTTTTTGAGGCCACACCTGGTGATGCTCAGGAATTATTCCTGGCTCCACACTCAGGAATTATCCCTGGTGATGCTCAGGAATTATTCCTGGCTCCGCACTCAGGAATTATCCCTGGTGATGCTCAGGGACTATTTGAGATGTCAGGTATCAAATCTGGGTCCACCACATGCAAGGCAAACAGCCTACCTGCTATACTATTGCTCTCACCCCTGATTCTGAGGATCTGATTTGACATAAACATAATGTAGAGCAGGTGGAAAGTGACTATCATTTGGTTGATATTATTTCCAATATTTAGTGTATGATTTTGTATTGTCTAAAAACATTATACTCTAGGGATTATTTCCAAATTGTTTTGGAAGGAGTACATAACAGGGCAGGACTTTCCACAGGGGATCCTGATAGGAAATAATGTAGAAAAAGAATTAAGTTGAACACCATGAGGATATCATGATATAAGATTAGTGCAGACTGGTGACTTGAGTATAAAGATGACAGAAAGACTACTACATACCTTACAAGAATGACTTCTCTCTCTCAGAAAGAGTTGAATACATCTCTTCCCATCTGCTGGTTAGAGAGATTTTCAACATCATCTTGGGAAAATAACTTCATTTCTTTTCAGTTCTATAGCTATTTTTAAAAGAGAAACTCAGTAACTTGATACTATCAGCCACATATTTTAGTTAACAACTCTCAGATTCTCTGAATTAGGTTTTGCAACCTGAGTTGAGATAGACATGATCATTAAGTTGCCAAGTTTGCTATGTGTTATCAATACAGATGATTTATTAGACATTCCAGAAAATGGAATGTGTAAAGACTGCAAAGTCAAAGCTGGTCTTCATTTAGGTTTGTAATCCCTTTTTCTTAGGAAAAGAATACTTCCTGAAACAAGCTGATTATGAAATATTCTGGTTTAAGACTAAATAACTTTTAATGTTTTTACAAGTTGCTATTGATGGAAGTAATACCTACAAATGGAAGTAGCAAATCATCCATTGATGTTCCAGAACCTAAAGAAATGGTGGAGAAATTAGCAAGTATATTATCATTATCTATAAAAAACAACAGTACATATATCTCCAAACCAGTGGTAGACTAAATTCTATTGTAGGAAATTAGGAAGATACCTCAGGGATGTTTAAAGCAATTTTCCTGTAATAGTAAAGAGAATTGCAAACAAAACTGTAAATTTACATACATAAGAGTAACTGTTTATCTGATCAATTCACACTATAATATTACAGAACACGTAGGAATAAAGAAGCCAAGTTATAAAGAACAAACATGGATAAAATGCTAAGATAGACTACTGAGTCAGAAAAAGGAGGTGATGTCTCCGTGTTCTATATGGTGACATTCATACATCAGTGCAAACACAGGAGCACTCAGGAAAATCAGTAGTGTATGTTTACAATAGCCAGAATCTGGAAAAAACCCGAGTGCCCGAGAACAGGTGACTGGTTAAAGAAACTTTGGTATACATCTATACAATGGAATACTATGCAGCTGTTAGAAAGGATGAAGTCATGAACTTTGCATATAAGTGGATCAACATGGAAAGTATCATGCTAAGTGAAATGAGCCAGAAAGAGAGGGACAGACATAGAAAGATTGCACTCATCTGTGGGATATAGAACAACAGAGTACGAGACTAATACCTAAGAATGGTAGTATATAACACCAGGAGGTTGGCTCCATAGCTTGGAAGCTGGCCTCACACGTTGGAGGAAAGTCATCCCAGATAGAGAAAGGAACACCAAGTAATATGTGATTGGAGATCCTGCGCGGGAAGGGAGATGCAGTAGACTAGAGACTGAACAGGATGACCACTCAGTACCCCTATTTCAAACCACAACACCCAAAAGGAAAGAGAGCTATCAAATTGGAATGCCCTGCCACAGAGGCGGGGTGGGGTGGGGGGATGGGACTGGGGGGGTGGGAGGGATACTGGGTTCATTGGTGGTGGAGAATGGACACTGGTGGAGGAATGGGTTCTCAAACATTGTATGAGGGAATAACAAGGACAAAAATGTGTGAATCTGTAACTGTACCCTCACTGTGACTCACTAATTAAAAAATAAATTAAAAAAAAATCAGTAGTGTATGTTCTTATATTACATGTGTCTGAAGATGTCCATGAAAGGACATGGTTAGTGTTTATTTTGAGGAAGACAGTGGAGTTAAGTGGACCTCTTAAAGAGAATGTTAGTGCCCTGGTGAAAGGATTATTGCTCAATTATTTTATGCCTGTAACTCAGTCATGAATAGTTTTTGTAGCTTTGAAATTCATGGTGATTCAGTAAGTAAAATAAGAGAATTTTATTCCCATCTTTGATATGTTTAATGATAAATATATTGATATCATTAGTACATAAACCTATAAAACAAAAGATTTTTTTAGTTTGTTTTGTTGGGTTTTGTTTTATTTGGTTATGCTCAGGGCTTACTCCAGGCTCTAACTCAGGGATAACTACTGAAGGTGTTCAGGGGACCATATGTGGTGCCACGGGATGGATCCTGGTTTAGAAATAAAAGTGGAAGTTCTGCAGTTTATGGGTCTATATGTAGCAAAATCTCCCAAGTGCTTTTTATTTCTGGTTTTGCACTAGTTGAATTGTCATCCATTTTACTCTCTGCCAACTTTAGCTATAGGAGATTATCATTATCAAATACATGCCATGCAGTGTTGGATATAAACCTTAAGTGCTTTAGGCTTTATCAGTGAATTGCCCTTTCCCTCCTCCCAGAGAAGCTTACCATGCCCTTGCTAACATCCTTAACTTAGTCAAAGTCTATCTTCAACCTTCCCTTTGTGTTGGATATTAACCCTAAGTGCTTTAGGCTTTATCAGTGAATTGTCCCCTTTCTTCCTCCTAGAGAAATTGAACATACCCTTGCTAGCATCCCTAACTTAATTAAAGTTTATCTGTAATCTTTCCCTTGTATTTTATCTCTCATTGTCACAGTCCCCCAAGTCAATCTCGATTGCTTGTAAAACAAAACTTTCTGGTAATTCTGATCTTGTATTGATACTGCTTTGTATTTGAAGTGCTGTATATTTGTACTTGCTTTTCTGTCTCCCCTCTAGCCTTTTTATATGTTACCATAGAGCAGTGTTCTTTGGTTAAAACACAGAAAGACCATTAATGCTATGCTCCTAATATTTGGGAGTTGATGGACTCTGAAATATATCTGCTCCTGGGCATAATTACTTAGTCGTAACTACTTGACTTAGGATTCAGTTTCTGTAGTTCCTAACACCCCAAAGGGGAGGTCCTGCCATGGGACTGGGATGGACCCGGGGCGAGTGGCAAAACTACCCGGCAGCGGCAGCGAAATGGGACATTCTAGAAAGCATAGATGCATGGTTTTGATGCAAACTGTTACAATTTAAGAGACAGGACCCCCCTGGGGAAAGATTAGCTGAACTGGCCTGAGGACTTAATCTGGGACTTAGGGTAAAAGCCTTGCTTGCCCTCAGAGCCCAGACAACCAAGTGTTAAAAGCCATGCTTGCTCTCAGCCCAGAGAACTAAGTGTTGGGATCTTTGTCTCCTACTGTGTTTATCCAAACAACTGCAAGTATCGATAACTTATACACTTAGAGGGAAACGTAAAAGCCATGTAGTTGTCCCTGGGAGACAGAGTGTCTCCTTGAGTTGATCTCCCTAAAAGAATTTCCTCTGCCAAATGTTTGTCTATGTAAATGACTAATCACACCCCTTACCTCAACCACCCTTCAGATGTTCTATAAGTATGCTAGCAACTGTACATTAAATGGGCCATTTTTACCATCAGACGCCATTTTCACCATCAGACGGTGGTCCCCAGCCTCCCCATCTCCCAGTTCTCTGTATCTGTGCTGGGGAGCCCTAGGGAGGTGGGGAGGCAGGGAGGCGGCTCAGGGCCACTGAAGGAACACATGTGTCCAGCAGCAGCTGCAGCCCCCGAGGGTCATTTTTGTGTTTACACAATGCAGTATTGGTTTTTTTTGGTCACACCTGGAGATGCACAGGGGTTACTCCTGGCTCTGCATGCAGGAACCACTAGTGGCAGTGCTCAGGGGTCCATATGGGATGCTGGGAATCGAACCTGGGTTGGCCATGTGCAAGGCAAATGCCCTACCCACTGTGCTATCGCTCCAGCCCCTACAGTATTGTTTTTATATGACTACTTGTGCTAAGTATCTAAAAGTTGTAAGATGAAATAATTATTTTTAAACAGTGACCAGTGAAATGACCTACCCTGGATAGTTGACTCAGAATTTGATATTGATAGAGAGGAAGCAAGGTTGATTGGTTTGTATTCATCATAACAAAAAAAAAATTAGCCTGGTGTTTAGTTTATTTGATATAGTGGTCTCTGGATGGAAGGGGATTTCTTGTCAGCAGACTGTCACCTGAGAAGTTCACGTGATTATTGGTTGCTGATGAAATCTTCTTTATCTGCAGCCAAATATGAAGTGACCAAATATGTGGTGGAGGGCCATAATGATTTGAAGCTAAGATTGACATGAAATCATTAACTTTTTGCCCTCAAGTGTCTTTATTGTGACAGAGTCCACATCTTTCACAATCTTTAGCTCTCAGTTTCTCTATATAGTCTGGTATTTTACTTCATTTGTGCTTGATTCTGCCCCAAATCTCTCTAAAAGCTAACAGTATTTCTGGGCCAACCTAAGGAAGATTCTGATTTGAAAGGTTAAAAAAAAAAAGACCCTTCATCAGTCACTATCCCTGTTTGTCCAGATGTGGCCAACTGGTGCCTTGTTCTAGATATCTGGCGACTTTTTACTGAATGGGCAGAGCTCAAGTAACCCATGAGTTTAGAGAGAGTCTTTGCAGGGATGGGACGTGACTCTCCTGCTGGGTTTCAAATCCAGAGTTCTTGCATACAGAGCATGTGCTGGAGACCTTTAGGCCATCTTCCTAACCCAAGATTAGAAGGTTTAAGGCCAATTTCGGATTATTTTAATGGAAGGTGGGCGCAGGGTAAGTCAATAAAAACAGAAAGGGAAAACAGATGGTGCTGATAACTCTGCCTTAAAGATTTGTGGAGGATCTGAGTGGGACCGAAGCTTCTTGTAGGAATAGTGGGTACTGAGAAGTCTGTGCACCGCTCACGTCACATCTGCCCATACTCAGGACTCATCTCTGTCTAGAGTCAAGGAGGGAAACGAGGGATCTTGAGATGACACCCACATTCCTGACCTGAATAACTTAACACTAAGGGTCTCAAGCAGGAAGCCAAGAGAATGAGCACCGGAGAGGCTGTGAAGTGTGTGGGGCATGCAAGAGCAAAGAGTTCACTTGTGAGGTGTGAGCTGAAGGGAGGCATGGAAGGGAAGAAGGGAATGAGGCATGTGGCATAACAGCCGTGGAGTTCAGGGGGAATGAAATTTTCAATTCAACAGATAAACGAAGAGACATTCAATATCACCCCAGTGAGACTCAACCCCCACCTCATAGAGTGGTTATTATTAAAATATTAAATCAGGAAACACATTGCTGTTAAGTATGTAGAGAAAAGAAAAACAGTTCTGTCCTAGTGGTGACTAACTTTGTGACAGTCACTTAGCAATAGGAGGTTCCTCAAAGACCTAAAAATAGAATTAGCATCTGACCCAGCATTTCCTCTTCTGATATTCACCCAAGGAAATAAAAATGCTAGCTTGGAAAGTTAACCGCACCTCCATCTTCAATGCAGCATTGTTTATAGTCATCAAGGTATGGGAATAAGCTAAGTGTCTTTTGATGGTTGAAGGATATATGGTAACCAGGCACATGTCCCTTTCTGGTGGGGATGGGTTTTCAAACATGCTGTTGGGTGATTTGACAGTGCTGAACCATAGTAGAGTTACACAAACCTGGACTGTGAATGGCACTCTCTGGAGGAGCAAGTCTTGTGAGCAGTGTTTGTCAACCAAAATGCTACCGAGTAGCATATATGACTGGGTACATATACATTTGATTATAAACATGCACACACAGGGCTAAAAGTATAGAGTATAGAGTAACAGTCTAAGTATACGCATTGCCTGTGGGAGTCCCAGATTTGATCCCTTGCATTGCATGTTCTCCTTAGCACTGGCAGAAACAGCCCCTAAGCACCATTGTGTGTGGCACAAAGCCCTCTCTCCCCACAGAAAACACATACACCCAAAGCGGAATATTACTCAGCTATAAAAAGAACATTATATTGCCATTTGCTGCACATGAAGTCTAATAGTATTATGCCAAGTATAATAAGTCAGACAGTAAGATACACCATATTATATGATCTCATTTATGTATGGAATCTAAGGGTAATTTAAAAAACCCTGAATCCATATATACAGATAACAGGTTAATTGTTGTTAGAACATTGGGAAGGTGTGGAAAGGGGGTTGAAGTTCAAAGACATAAATTTCAATTGCCAAATAAATGTCCTAGGGAAGTAAGGTACAGCCTGGTGTTTGTAGTTAAAAAGTCCTGTATGCAAATTTGAAAGTTGCTGAAAAAGTAGATTTTTTTTTGAAAAAGTAGATCTTACGTATTCTCATCACAAGAAAAAATATTGTAACTGTGTATCTGACAATATTTTGAGATACATTGTGGTGATCATTTTGCAATATACACATCAAATCATTATGTTCACACCTGAATTAGTAGAATGGAAAATGTCTATTGTACCTCAATTTTGAAATAGAACGGTTGAGGAATACCAAATCTGTGTTTAGGAAGTTTACTGTGAATCACTGAGGGATTAACATTCAGAATTCATTTGCTTTTTAACAATTCAAGATAACTTGAAGATACAAGGACCAGTGGCTTCCCTCAGTGCTAACAGTGTCTGGGGAGTGTTGAGAGGTAAGTTCTATTGCACTTTCATTGTTAGTTTCTAGTAAAGAAATGTGTGTTGATGGTGCTTAGGGAAGTCAAGCCACAATAAAATTTGTTCCGTTGGGTCGTTTATAAGTTTATAAGAAGGCAGAATCTTACTGATGTTTGCCATGATCCATATCTAGATTAAGACCTTTGATAGTATGAAGTGACTGGAATTTAGTCCAAGAATTCTTTATCTTTGTGTATTGTCAGACTTTAGCACAAACTGGCCTATAGGAAAATTGAGTGTTTTTTTTCACTTAAGCACAAATTCCAGTCATTCTTCTTTTTATCAGTCGTATTTGGTATTTGGGGGAAAGGACTAGAGCAGTAGCACAGCGGGTAGGACGTTTGCTTTGCACTCGGCCGCCCAGGGTTTGATTTCTCCATCCCTCTCAGGAGCCCAGCAAGCTACTGAGAGTATCCTGTCCGCACGGCAGAGCTTGGCAAGCTACCCATGGCGTATTCAATATGCCAAAAGCAGTAATAAAGTTTCACAATGAGACGTTACTGATGCCCTCTTGAGCAAATCGCTGAACAACAGGACGACAGTGCTACAGTGCAGTGCTGTTTGGGAGAGAGGAGGAAAGACCTATGAAAAATGATTTTGATTTACTCTTAGATTGAAATTTTCTCTTGTTACACATTTCTGTGCTAGAGTAATAATTTTTTGTAAAACAAGGCAAATTACAGGTAGGAACCAGTGATGAGAACAATTCACTTTGCAGCTATGAGTAAAACACTGTCCCGTGTTGGGCCTTTATAATTTCATGTTGCCACTTTGACTGTTCCTTCTGTTACATTTTGGCGCCTAGTAGAGCATTGTTATTTTATCAAGATACTTTCCTCTTATAATACTATGAGAAAGTTTTTTTTTCTCATGATAGTATATCTTTATTAAGAAACTGATGTTCTAAAATTGATTTTTTAATGTTTATCTTTTGACATAAGCTAATGTTTATCAGCTGAGATATAGTGATGTAAAGTATTTTTATTAGATATTAATGGATTTGTTTTTCAGTTCAGTTTTGATTATAGAAAATACATCAGAAGATATAGGTACAACATGATATTTATTGTATTAGCCATGTTTTGTTTGGATGTTTATTTGGATAATGTAAACCTCATTTCTCTATTTTATAAATTGATGCAACATCATTTTATATTCTCTAGGTTTAGAGACCTTTAGCCAATTAATTTATCAAGATCCTTATGGAACAGTAAGTATAATTATGTTACTGAAATATTTTTATGAATATATTTGTAGGAGGAAAATAGGATTTTTAGCTCTTGAGGGGCTAAGAGCAGGGATCTCCCCCACACTCCCCCACCCAACAACACTCAGCGGAACCAGGGGCTATTCTAATAATATCCAGCCAACTAAATGGGATGGTTGAATGTTTTGACCCAAGGATGTGGTGTCACAGTGCCAGGAACCACCAGGCTTCCCTCAGCCATCTTGGGGACCCCCAGAGCTACACCAAGCAATCCTCAGGGATTCATGGAGTTCTATGAATTGGACAGGGGTTCATATATGCAGACATGTGCCCCTAATCCTGTGTCTACTCCTTGACATAAAGAAAGGACCTATTCCTTTACTGCTTCTTGAGGTTTATTTCTTTATTGCTCTTTGCAGATTTTGCTCTCTTTATTGCTTTAGTGCTTCTTAAAGTTGTTTTTTTTTCTCTCTAAACATTTAACCTAGCTGAAAAGTGTAAACTGTGTTGTTTGCTCCCAAATATTTTATTCAGTACTTTTACACGTGTATTCTTCCTTGATGCGTAGTCAAGAGGGAATTCTAAAAATAAATCAAAAATGAATTTTGTTTTTTAGATCACTATCAATGAATCCAGTATTATTGATTCTCCAAGATTTCGTCATCGAGGCATTTTAATTGATACAGCCAGACACTACCTGCCTGTTAAGCGTATTTTAGAAACTCTGGTAGGTTCTGAAGCTGCTCTGTTTTATGCTGTTTTTTCTTTTTTTACACTGGAAGTTACAGACACAAATCCTCCTGTGCAGGTCTGAACAGAGGCATTTGCTTTTCGTGTACTAATTGGGAACACTGAGCTTTCATTTCTTTCTCTCTCAGAAAGTTTATTTCCTCGGCACCCATTTGTTTTTCATGGTGGTGCAGAGAAGAGCTTGTAACATTTAGCCTAGATTGGTGAGAGGAGACTGTCTATAACTTAATACAGCTACTTTTAGTATTTTCAGAAGCATCCTTATATGTCTAAATCTTTGTTAGCCAAAAAAGGGATGTTAAATTCTTCTTATGGATAGACATATGAAAAAGCAGACACATTGAAAACCATCCTGAACGTTGTAAATTGGATTGTGTATTAATTCTGTTGTGTGTAACTGTTTAACACCTTGGCTTGCAGGATGCCATGGCTTTTAACAAGTTCAATGTTCTCCACTGGCACATAGTTGATGACCAGTCTTTCCCATACCAGAGTGTCACTTTTCCAGAGTTAAGCAATCAAGTGAGTATTTTGCATTATTGAAATCTGGGTTTTTGAAGTCAAGTTGTTTGGTAGCATATCATTACAAAGCTGTCGCTTAAATATTGCATTCTTTGGGGTAGAAATGTTGTATAAAAGTGGGGGGCTGGAGTGATAGCACAGCAGGTAGGGCATTTGCCTTGCACGCAGCCAACCCGGGTTCGATTCCCAGCATCCCATATGGTCCCCTAGCACCGCCAGGAGTAATTCCTGAGTGTAGAGCCAGGAGTAACCCCTGTGCATCGCTGGGTGTGACCCAAAAAGAAAAAAAAAAAGGAGGCACTTGAAATTTAAAATGTTTTCCTTCATATTTTAGATCCATATGATTATTTTGTTTTTCAAGTTTGTTTTTAATGTACACTGTAGGATAATGTTGGTTTACCTTTTCTCCCTGGCCACAGGGAGCTTAGGTTCATTAGGGTACACCCATCACAGTGCCTCAGGCACTCCCATTCCTCTGTGTTTATTGTTAACTTCTTCTCTGTGCTCTGCTTTCCCTGTCTGTGGTCACCTATATCCCACAGGCTCTGTGACTTGTTAGGTCAGGTCCTTCTAAGGACTCTGGAATTTGTATTTGTAAGTGAAGTATTGCTTTTGTCTTTCCTTTATGTCCTTTGCATAGTTTACTTTAGAGCAATGTCCTTTTTGTATAGACAAAGAAAGACAGTTTATGCTATGCTTTTGTCACATGGGAGTTAATTGACTCCAAATAATATTTATCCCTGGGTATCTGTCATATTTATTTGACTTAAACCTCAGTTGCCCTTAGTTCCTAGCACCCCAAAAGCAGGGTCCCAACAAAGGGACTGGATGGATCCAGGGCAAGCTGTAAGCTTGGCATTGAAACAGATCAAGCCAGGTGCCACAAAACTTATAATTTAAGAGCATGGTCATGGATGAATTCTGTCATGACTTAAAGAAAAGTGTTTGGACAAGGACCCTACTAGGGTTAGGAAAGACTAAGATGGTCTGAGATCTGTGGTCTGGGATCTATATGAAATGTCCCCAGGAGAACTACCCTGTAATATTACTAGATCTCTTACTGTGTCCATACAAAATGACAAGAACGATTATTAAAAGTAAGTAAATCTAAGATGATTGCTTATGGACTGAGGAGAAGTATGTCCTTAGGTGAAATTCCACCCTTGAAGGAAGGGAAGGGCTTTACATATGTTGATTGTGCTAGCTCACCTAGGTATAGTTGCTGCCCCCAACCCCTGGAGGTGGGGCTCTAGACTAAGGCTGCGAGACTGGGTGCTGGCAGAGTAGCATGGGGGGAAGTGGGAGATGAGAATGAGGGGCAGTGTGAGACTGGAGTGGAATAAGTACACTGGGAGAATAGAATAAACAGCAGGACAGAGGTTGGAATAAATGGCAACTGATCACCAACCAGCCTGGTGGCCCTGTTCCCTCCCTCATGCCCCTGTTGGCACTGGCTGTAGACTGGGTGCCTCATGGCCACCGAATGCTCATGTGGGAGAGAGTCCACGCCACTTAGGGACTACATAGGACATAACATAAACAACGTACTATAAATGCTACTGTAATTTGTTGTGATCTTGTAAAATATAAGTCTATAGAGGCTCTACACTTAAAAAATTTAAAACTCAGGGGGCTGGAGTGATAGTACAGTGGGTAGGCCATTTGCCTTGCGACCCAGGTTCGATTCCCAGCATCCCATATGGTCCCCCGAGCACCGCCAGGAGTAATTCCTGAGTGCGTGAGCCAGGAGTAACCCCTGTGCATTGCCGGGTGTGACCCAAAAAACAAAACAAACAAACAAACAAAAAGTTTAAAACTCAAATGTAGGAGATCCAAAATATTCATTATCAACATAAGGTTCAATAATGATTAAGTAGCCGAATTATATTAGTTTTAAATGAAATTATTTTGAATTCTCTACACGACTTTTTTCATCTCTGAAAACTTGTAATAGTGTTGTTAGATATGAGAACTGCTTCTTAATAAATAGTGGTAATCTCAACTTGAAAAGTTTAAATTGATTTTCATAGACTAGAGGAGAGTTGGTCAGACCTTGATATAAACTATTGGTGTAATCTGTCTGTAATACAAAGATAGCAGTTAAAATTTAGTAAAACTTGATGCACAGTACAATGTTGCAAGTAATAAGAGTCAGAGTCAGGATTCTAAATTTTATTTATTTTATATAATTTCAAAACTTTGACTAATGTTATGTAATACACTCTAAAATGCTAGCTGCACTCAATGTTTTTGCTGGTTGTGCTTTTTTTTTTTTTTTTTTTTTTTTTTAATTTTTTATTGTGGAAAGTTACAAAGTTACAAAGTTTTCAGGTTTAAATCTCAGTTATACAATGCTCGAATACCCATCCCTTCACCAGTGCTCATATTCCACCACCAAGAATCCCAGTATAGCTCCACCCCGCCCCCTCACACCCCAAACACCCCCACGCCCCTAGCCCCCCCACCCTAAGCCCCCCCCCGCCTGTGTAACTAATAAATTTCACTTTACTTTCACTTTGATTGCATACAATATTTCAACAAAACTCACTATTATTGTTTGGAGAGTCTCTCCCCTAAAGTCAGACCTGCTGAAAAGGAAGCATTAGGTAATTTGTTTTCCATTGCTGAGGATGAAGAAGTGTGAGGTCGAGTGACCACACTTAGCGGCCTCTCAGTTTTGGGTTTCTGTAATTTAGTATTTTAGTAACTAAGTCCAGAGAGATATCTGCCAGAAGTTGCATCGTTGCCAACTTGTACTTCTCAGTTACATTATATTCCACATATGAGTGCAATCTTTCTATGTCTGTCTCTTTCTTTCTGACTCATTTCACTCAACATGATACTTTCCATGTTGATCCACTTGTATGCAAATTTCATGACTTCATGTTTCCTGACAGCTACATAATATTCCATTGTGTAAATATACCAGAGTTTCTTTAGCCAATCATCTGTTTTCGGGCACTCTGGTTTTTTCCATATTGTGGCTATTGTGAACAGAGCGGCAATGAACATGGAAATGCAGATGTCATCTCTACTATACCTTTTTGCCTCTCCGGGATATATTCCCAGGAGTGGTATTGCTGGGTCAAATGGGAGCTCAATTTCTAACTTTTTGAGAATCGTCCATATTGTTTTCCAAAAGGGCTGAACCAGTCGGCATTCCCACCAGCAGTGAAGGAGAGTCCCTTTCTCCCCACATCCACGCCAACACCGGTTGCTTTTGTTTTTGGGGATGTGGGCCAGTCTCTGTGGTGTGAGATGATATCTCATTGTTGTTTTGATCTGCATTTCCCTGATGATTAGTGATGTTGAACATTTTCTCATGTGCTTCTTAGCCATTCGGATTTCTTCTTTGGAAAAGTTTCTGTTCATTTCATCAGCCCATTTTTTGATCGGGTTGGCAGTTTTCTTCTTGTGGAGTTCAACCAGTGCATTGTATATCCTTGTTATCAACCCTTTATCGGATGGGTACTGCATAAATATCCTTTCCCATTCTGTAGACTGTCTTTGTATTTTGGTCACTGTTTCTTTTGAGTTGCAGAAGCTCCTTAGTTTGAGATAGTCCCATTTATTTATCTTTGTTTTCACTAGCTTAGCCAGTGGCGTGTCAGCTTTGAAGATACCTTTGGCTTCAATGTCGTGGAGGGTTTTGCCGACCTTATCTTCAATGTACCTTAGGGATTCTGGTCTGATGTTGAGGTCTTTAATCCAGTTTGATCTGATTTTTGTACATGGTGATAGATGGAGGTCTAAGCCCATTTTTTTGCATGTAGCCGTCCAGTTTTGCCAGCACAATTTGTTAAACATGCTTTCCTTGCTCCACTTCACATTTCTTGCTCCCTTATCAAAGATTAGATGATCATATATTTGGGGGTGTATGTCAGAGTATTCAACCCTGTTCCATTGGTCTGCCGCTCTGCCTTTGTTCCAGTACCATGCTGTTTTAATGACTACCGCTTTGTAGTAGAGTTGGAAGTTGGGGAGGTTGATTCCTCCCATTTTCTTTTTCCCAAGGATTGCTTTAGCTATTCGTGGGGGCTTATTGTTCCATATGAATTTCAGGAGCGCTTGCTCCATTTCTTTGAAGAATGTCAAGGGTATCCCTATAGGGATCGCATTGAATTTGTACAATGCTTTGGGAAGAATTGCCATTTTGACAATATTAATTCTTCCAATCCATGAGCAGGGGATGTCTTTCCATTTCCTCGTGTCCTCTTTTATTTCCTGAAGTAGTGTTTTATAGTTTTCATTATACAAGTCCTTTACCTCCTTTGTTAAGCTGATTCCGAGGTATTTGATTTTTTGAGGCGCAATTGTGAATGGGATTGCTTTTCTCAGGTCACTTTCTTCTCTCTCATTATTTGCATATAGGAAAGCCATGGACTTTTGGGTATTGATTCTATAGCCTGCAACTTTACTGTACGAGTCTATTGTTTCTAGGAGTTTCTTGGTAGAGGTTTTAGGGTTCTCTAAGTATAGTATCATATCATCTGCGAATAGTGAGAGCTTGATTTCTTCCTTTCCTACCTGAATGCCCTTAATGTCTTTTTCTTGCCTAATCGCTATTGCAAGTACTTCCAGTACTATATTGAACAGAAGTGGAGAGAGTGGGCATCCTTGTCTCGTCCCTGTTCTCAGAGGGAAGGCTCTTAGTTTTTCCCCATTGAGGACAATGCTTGCCATAGGCTTGTGATAAATGGCTTTGACTATATTGAGGAAGGTCCCTTCTATACCTATTTTGGCTAGTGTTTTCATCATAAACGGATGCTGGATCTTGTCAAATGCTTTCTCTGCATCTATTGATATGATTATATGATTTTTATCTTTTCTTTTGTTGATATGGTGGATTATGTTGATTGATTTCCGGATGTTAAACCATCCTTGCATCCCCGGGATGAATCCCACTTGGTCGTGGTGTATGATCTTTTTGATAAGTTGTTGAATTCTATTTGCTAATATTTTGTTGAGAATTTTTGCATCTGTGTTCATCAGGGATATTGGCCTGTAGTTTTCTTTTTTTGTGGTGTCTTTGTTTGCTTTTGGTATTAGGGAGATATGAGCCTCATAGAAACTGTTAGGGAGGGTTTCTGTTTCTTCAATTTCCTGGAAGAGCTTGAGAAGGACTGGCAAAAGGTCCTCTTTAAATGTTTGGAAGAACTCACTAGTGAATCCGTCTGGACCTGGGCTTTTGTTTTTGGGGAGACTTTTGATTACCATTTCAATTTCCTTGATGTTAATTGGACTATTCAGGTACTCCAGGTCTTCTTGGTTCAGCCTTGGGAGATTATAGGAGTCGAGGAATTTATCCATTTCTTCTAGATTCTCTTGTTTCGTGGCATAGAGATTTTCAAAGTAGTCTCTGATGATCTTTTGAATTTCATTGGTTTCTGTCGTGATGTCCCCCTTTTCATTTCTGATTCGGCTTATAAGGGTTCTCTCTCTCTCTTTCTTTGTGAGTCTTGCTAGTGGTTTATCAATCTTGTTTATTTTCTCGAAGAACCAGCTCTTGGTTTCATTGATCTTCCGGATTGTCTTTTGGGTTTCCATGTCATTAATTTCTGCTCTAAGTTTTATTATCTCTTTCCTTCTGCCTGGTTTTGGCTCCTTTTGTTGGTCCTTTTCTAAGGTCTTGAGCTGTGAAGTCAAGTTATTTATGTGGGCCCTTTCTTCCTTCCTGAGATATGCTTGCAGAGCTATAAATTTTCCCCTTAAAACGGCTTTAGCTGCGTCCCACAGGTTCTGGTAGCTCGTGTCTTCATTCTCATTTGTTTCTAGGTACCTTTTGATTTCTTCCTTGATTTCCTTCCTGACCCACTCATTGTTCAATATCGAGCTATTTAATTTCCAGGTGTTTGATTTGGTTTTCTGCATCTGTCCACAGTTAAGTTTTATCTTCAGTGCATCATGGTCTGAAAAGATAGCTGGTACAATGTCTATCTTGTTGATTCTGTTGAGGTATGTTGTGTGGCCCAGCGCATGGTCTATTCTGGAAAATGTTCCATGTGCACTGGAAAAGAATGTGTATTCCTTTTTTTGGGGATATAAAGCCCTGTATAGATCTGTTAGCCCTCTCTCTTCTATTTCTTCCTTCAAAGCCAGTATTTCATTGGTGAGTTTTAATCTTCTAGATCTGTCCAGAGGAGACAGTGCAGTGTTGAAGTCTCCAACTACTATTGTGTTGCTCGAGATGTCCTTCTCGAGGTCTCTTAGCAGCTGTTGTAGGTATTTAGCTGGTCCCTCATTGGGTGCGTAGACATTCAGGAGTGTGATTTCTTCCTGATGTACACATCCCTTGATTAATAAAAAGTGGCCTTCACTATCCCTTCTAATCTTTTTCAACCTGAAGTCTATGTTGTCCGATACTAGTAAAGCCACTCCGGCTTTCTTGAGGGAGTTGTTTGCTTGCAGGATTGTTTTCCATCCTTTGACTTTGAGTCTGTGTTTGTTCTTGCTATTCAGATGTGTTTCTTGCAGGCAACAGAAGGTTGGGTTGAGTCTCTGAATCCATTTTGCCAGTCTGTGTCTCTTAATTGGTGAATTCAGACCATTGACATTAAGGGAGATTATTGTTATGGGATTTTGTGCCGTCTTTGTGCAAGGGTTTGTTGTGCTTGTAGAGGTTGTTCTTGTCTTACAATAGCCCCTTTAGTGCTTCTTTTAGGTTTGGTTTTGAGTCTATGAAGTTCCTGAGCTGTTGTTTATCCCCAAAGTAGTGTATGATTCCTTCTAGTTTGAATGAGAGTTTAGCCGGATAAAGTATTCTTGGTGAAGCGTTGATTTCATTGAGTTTTTTCACTATATCCCACCATTGCCTTCGAGCTTGGAGGGTTTCCTCTGATAGATCTGCTGTGAGCCTAAGGGGTGCTCCTTTGTATGCGATTTCCTTCTTGGACCTTGCTGCTTGGAGTATTGTGTCTCTCTGGAAGATGTCCATCATTGTAACTATGATATGTCTTGGGGTTTTTCTGTTAGGATCTCTTTTAGCTGGCACTCTCCGGGCGCCTTGAATCTGGATGCCTGCATTGTCCAGCTGTGGGAAGTTTTCCGCAATGATTTGTTTGACTGTGTCTTTTTCGTTGGGGTTGGTTCCCTGTGGTTCTGGTAGTCCAATGATTCTAATGTTGTTCCTCTTGAATTCATCCCCTAGGACTCTGATTCTGGCTAGAGCTATTTTGAGGTCTCTTGCCATGGTTTGATGTTGCCTGTAGGCCTCTTGCAGCTCATCTTCAAGCATACTGATTCTGTCTTCGGCTGCAGTCATCCTATTGTTGAGGGCAGTCAGAGAGTTTTTGATTTCATGTACGGAATCCTTCATTTCTTTTTGAAGGTTTTTTATTTCTGCTCTCATTTCTTCCCGTATTTTGTCGGCTGTCTGTTGTATTGTTTCCGCCAGGTCTTCCTTGAAGTTGTCCATCTTTGCATTGAGTTGATTGAACATGTTGAGGATTTCAAGTCTGAATTCTTTCTCAGAGAGGTCAAGTTTGTAGGAGGCGCCCATTGAGGTTTCCGGATTCCTTTGATCGTCCTCTGGTTGCAATGGGGATTTTCGCTGTTTCTTCATGTTGTTTGTGGTGATATGAAAGAGGGCTCTTGATGATGAGTGTCCCTGTTTCCTTTTGTTGTGAAAAAGGATTGTGGATAGGCTCAGTTAATAGTGGTTGGCTTTTTACTTGCCGGTGTAGAACCTGGTCTCCTACTGAGATGTTCTTATGTGAAGTCTTGTGTTTTATTGTCCTACTGCTTGCGAATAGCTAGGATGTTAGTCTTGGATAGGATGTTGAGAAAACTACTTTCCGCTGCGTGAGCTTTGGCCGCCGGCAATGAGGCCACGCCCACTTTTCTTAGGCCACGCCCCTGGTGGTTAGGCCACGCCCCTTTCCCACAGACCTTTGCGGGAAGACAGGACGGCGGCGGCGCTTGGGGTCGGCGTGCCGGCCACTCGGCCGGCAGTCCGGAGGGGAGGGAAGCCCGGGGTGCTCAGGGCCGCGGAGCAGGCTGGGTCCGGAAGGGCGGGTCGAGGGAGCGTCACTGGTTGTGCTTTTATTAAGGAAAAATTTCAAATAATATAGACAGAACAATTTAATGATTTTTTGAAAGTTTTTCTTATTGAAGAAGAAGGTTTTTTATTAAGCATTTTAATGATTTGTATGTATTTATCACCCAACTTTATTAATACCTTTTCAATTAGGTTGCTTAAATATCCAACACCATTATAATTAAATTGTGTGTATGTGTGTGTAGTGTGAGGATTAAACTCAGGAACTCACACAGATAATAATAATATTTTCAAGTATATGTTACCTTTCATGAAAAATTTTATAACATTTATTGTTGGAAATATAGACATACACAGCAATCTGTTGATATATGTATTAATTTTCAAGCTATAGGTGGCTTTTTTTCATTCTAGATCTTAGTCTAATAACAGACTTATTAGACTTATTATTATGGGTTTTAGTAATTGTATTTTTACAATGTCAATTAATATGTCTTCTGTCCCCTGTATTTACCTTAAGGAAATATTAATTGATTAAATACAAATTTGACATTGCAGCTGTATACAGATTTCTTTCCAGGACATAAAAATTTATATTCCATAACCTTTAGAAATAGGCTACAGTAACACCATGAGGGGCCGGAGTGATAGTACAGCAGGTAGGACGTTTGCCTTGCACGCGACCAACCCAGGTTCTATCCCCGGCATTCCATATGGTCCCCCGAGCAGTGCCAGGAGTGATTCCTGAGGATAGAGGCAGGAGTAACCCTTGAGCAACTTTGGGTGTGACCCAAAAAGCAAAAAAACAAAAACAAAAACACCATGAGTAAGTAGACCTTTATCTTTAGTGAAAATCAAAACTGAATTCTCAATTTTCAAGGGACTGGGAATAATCTTAAAGAAAATCATGTGGGGGTCTATTAGATTATGCACTGATGGGAAAGGTACTTGCCTTGGCATGCTCAAAGTGCATGTCAGTTAGAGAGTCCCTGAGATTTGTAAAGCTATGCCTTAGAAGATTTTGACATCTGGTTCTATCACTGATAAATGCAGTGGATTTCATTTTTAGTGGTTTCACTTTGGAGTCAAGCATTTCAGTTCTGGGGCTGTGTGGGTGTGTTAGATTGAGATGGTAGAGGTCCCTGAAACAGAAGTCCTATTGGGAGTGAGAGTTCTCCAGGTAAATCTGGAGTGACCCCCCAGAGAGGGCTGAGTAAACATCACATGGGATTATTTCATACATCTTGATATTGGAAGAGTCAGTTCTCAGGTAATGAGTGCAAACAGAAGTATGAACACTTTCTAGGACAAATACTCTTCTGAAATTCGTGTTTTTTGTGTGTGACTTTTTCAAGGGGCGCTATTCTCCGGCTCATGTGTATACTCCAAAAGATGTCCATATTGTGATTGAATATGCCCGGTTACAAGGGATTCGAGTCATACCAGAATTTGACACCCCTGGACACACAGCGTCTTGGGGAAAAGGTAAGAAGGAGGAGAAAAGAGTGTTTTATAATTGCAAAAAAGGGAACATGTGCAGTTCTGCATCTCTGATTTATGAAAGGTGTATGTTCACTCTATCCTTATTGTGATTTCCACCATCACTAACACAATTCATTATAATTCAGTAACTCTTTTATGTATGTCACTGTGTCCAGGATTAAGTGTACAACTGAGGGTTAAAATGAAAAAAAAAAAAACATGTTTGCTGAAGTAGAACAGAACAGACTTAAGACTATGCTTTCTTGATGAAGTACTGCTTACAGTATTTCTGAGCATTGAGGAATATATTCCAATTGCTGGTGAAGTGAAAGCATTTAGTTGGAATATACAGGAGCAAAGTGTAAATCAAGATTATCTTGTTTTGGGGTCAGAGAGATCGTACTGGAATTACGGCACCTGCCTTTCGAACAGGCAACCCCATCCAATCCCCAGTAGCACGGGTGGTGCCTCGAGGACCACCAGGGTCTCACAGAGAACAGAGCCAGGTTAGCCCCAGAGCACCCCAGTGTGTGGCAAAAAAAAAAGGGGGGGGTTGCTGGGTGGGTAAATGTAAGAGACAAGCCTGGGTTTCAACATTCCTTTTACCATTTTAAGTGTAGTGACCAGCCCGGGCTAGTTATAAAATCTCACATTCATTTTCCATCATTTAATTGGGGACAGTTGTATTAGTAGCCATCACAAAGATCTCCGGGGGCTAAGTGTGGAAGCACATGAAGGTCCTAGACGTGCTTGGGCTCACCAGGAGCCACGGAAACCATTCCTGAAAAGAAGGTGACACAGTAGGGGCCAAGCTGCAGGAAAACCCACTTGACAGCGACAGCGAGTTGGCAGGGGAAACAGACTGAAGTCCTAGACCAGAATGATGAGCGGGCATAGAAGACAGTGTATAGAGCTTAGAGACATTCTGAGAGAAGATCCAGAGACATCTGAGATTGGTTGTCTATGGGAGAAGGGCTGCAGGCTGGTGGGACCCTGCGACCTAATCAGAATATAAAAATGAGGAGAAGCTATAGAAGGACTTCAGGGAAAATGGAAATCGGGACTTGAGAGATTTTTCAATGAGCGGTCACCATTTACGGTAGAGTTGAAATCATTGTTTCGTCCTTGCAGCACTGCTACAACCCTCCGCTCCATCAGTGCCAAGGTCCCTCCACCACTGTCCTCCGACTGAGCACCTCTCAGCTCCCATTAGTACTGATCATATCTCACTCGGTATTCCCACCGAGAATTGTCTGATCTTTGGTTCCGAACATCTTGCATAAGAGCAAACATCCCATTTTGAGAATTTGCGTTTCGTTTTATCTTATTTGAAGTGAATGTATGATATCTGTTCCTGAGAGATAATGTCTCACAGAGGCCCAGGTAATCTCAGAGAAGTCACTGGTGAAAAATGTAAATAGTGAGAGGTACAGAGATAGATAGAATTCAGCAAAGAATTCCTCCTTGTGAGATTTGGAAGAAGATACGTTATTCACTCCTTGTAGACATGCTTATATTTTCTGTGCAAAATGTAGCTTCGCCCAATTAAGCTGATAGAAGAACACATGTGGAACATCAGGTGTTTGTCATGAAAATGCTTTTTAGAGAAGACTCTCCATGTTTTCTTACAGGTCACAAAGACCTCTTGACTCCATGCTATGATGAGGAACAGCCATCTGGGACATTTGGACCGATAAATCCTATCTGGAATTCAACTTACAGCTTCTTGTCAGATTTTTTTGCCGAAATTAGTAAAGTGTTTCCAGATGAATTTATTCATGTGGGAGGAGATGAAGTAGAGTTCACTTGTTGGTATGACAGTTCATCAAAACCTCCTCCTCAAATCTATAATTCTCTTCCATTTCAAAGTGGGTCTCGCAGCCTCCAGTGGGAAGGAAAGATTTTGGGTAACATTTCTACTTGCATAGTTCAACTTGGCAAAAGCGTTTGGAAGTGATGCACTTCTGTAGAACAAGCATATGGGTAGGAAAACAAACAAGATGTAAAATAAAATTGAAAAGCCTGTGGTAAACAAGACCACTTTACTAAAAGACAGCAAGGATTAAATGGGGGAGATTTACACATCCACTTGCACTCTGATACTTCAGAGAAAGACTAAGGAAATGTTTTCAAGGGCCACTGGAACAACCATCACCAAGCTGTTGCCCACTGATGTTTTCTGTCTAGCATAAAACAGAGTGGTCTGACTCTTAATCAGTGGTTTTGAAATGTGAAAAAAAAAAAGACAGGAAATGAAATATTATCAGGACATTAGCTTTTGGAAAAGTTATTTGGGATAAAGCTAGCATAATTCAGTTTAAAAACAAAAATCTGTTTCTTGGGGCTAGAGCAGTAGTACAGTGAGTAGGATGTTTGCCTTGTATGCGGTCAACCCAGGTTCAGTACCTGACATCCCATATATGAGTGCAGAGCCAGGAATAACCCCTGAGCATATCTGGTTGTCATCCCCAAAAACAAATAAAAAGATCTTTTTCTTTGTTTTCTTGGCCAAAACCTGCAGTACTCTGGAACTAATCTGACTCTGTGTTCTGGGGTCACTCTTGGCATTTCTCATTATCCTGTGTTTTCATCTCTTTTTTAAAATAATTTTTTAAGTAGTCATTATCATTTAGAGAACACATTTTTTTTTTTAAGTAACAGATTTTATTTAGAGGTTTTTTTGAGGGAAGGAGGAAGGGATAAGTGAAAGAGAGAATAGTAAGAGTAATGTGCTCAGGAGAGAACTCGGGCTTCTCCAAGGGTGGAGGAAGCCCCTACACATTACCGAGCTTTAGACACAAAAGTATGAAAGTACACATCTCAAGAGGGGAGATGCAGGCGACACATGTGCTCGGCCACATGGGCACAAGCAGCACATAGGCTCAGGCAGCATATGCGCTGAGAACACATTTCTAATACATAATTCAGTCTATTATTTATATGTTTCATATAAATTTAATAGTTTTAATCCTGCACAGTTGATGTTACATATGTTTTCTGCCTTACATAGATGGGATATATCAAACTGAAATGTAATTTTAACCTTTGTTTTTGCTACAGGGAGTCCAATCCAGAAATTCAAGCTTTCATGAAACGCAGTGGCTTTGACAAAGATTTTAAGAAATTAGAATCTTTCTATCTTGGAAAGTAAGTTACTTGAATGCTTGCTTCAATTTTTACTTTAGTGCCTTTTAGGAAAAAAGTCTTTATTTTGGTATGATTTTGTTTGGTATGATTATTTTGTTTGGTATGATTATTTTGGTATGATTTCATCTCTTTTTCTCCATCCCTTGCCAAAGTAGATGGTGGTATGGTTAAAAAAAAAAGGAAGTAGTAACCATTTTTTTTTTATTTCACTGCATACATGGTGGAATAAAGCCTTTTGAAATAACTGCTGAATAGTGGGATAGCAATGCTAAAAACTCGGATCAGCACCAGAGCTACAGAGCTATAGTGTGGAGGGTGTCCATGCCTTGTACACAGTCCACCTGAATTCCATCTCTGATACCCCAAATGGTCCTTCAAGCCTGCTTTGAGTGACCCCTGAATGCAGTCCTGTGCAGAATTAGGTGTGTTCTCCCAACCTCTCCCAAAACAAAAACGAAAACGTTAGCCCTAAGCCCCTGGTCACACTCTGCAGTGTCTTCCTCACTCACCATCTAGTGCTAGAATTTCTTCCTGGAGCACATCTTATACTCTCTACCTGAACTGGTCAATAGGACATCACAACCACATGTGACTATGTATTAAAAGTATGTTAACATTGTGTTAACAATGGTGGCCTACATACAGGATCTCTATAAATGGCCTATATACTGCATCTCTATAAACTACAGGATGGTCAACCCCAAGAGATTAGCTTCAGTATATCCCCAAACAAGTGACCCTTCTGACCTATATCATGCTCCCTCTTCCTGCTTCCTTTCTGGTAACTGCCCTTCTGGTCTGAAAGAGTTTCCCCTTGTTGGTTTGGAAAGTACAGTGAAAAAGATGAAAACCTGTTTTCAGTTTCTCAGTCACAGTTCTCAAACTTTAAGTGTCCAGCAGACAGGGGAGGTTAGTGGGTACAAATAGAAAAGTGGAGATGAAAAGAGTTCCGCCTGTGCAGAAAGTTCTAACGCAACATTCTATCCCAGTGGGGGACTCTACAAATGATTTGCATGAAGGCCCATTTCTTTAATCTTCTGAACACCAGGCATTTTGTTTTTTCCCACGGTGCCAAGGATAGAACCTAGGACATCACGCATATTAGAAGGCAACCTCTACCACTACTGTGCCACATCACCAGCATTTCCCAGGCATTGTTTAACCACCAAGAGATATTGTGGACTAATTGTGGCAAGTGTAGAATGGTACTAAGGTGCCATTGCAGGCTGTATTAGAGTTTCTTCTAAGACTGCCATGGAATTAGAGGTTGATGTTTGCACACTTTTGAGTTTCCATGTGAATGGGTATACAGCTCAATTATTCAGCAAAAGACTTTTAAACTGTTCTGCTGAGTGAAATTTTGAGTCACGTGATGGGAAGGAGTTATTTGTCCCACCCAGTAACCTCTTCCTTCCTTCCTTCCCAGTAACTCCCAACACTTGTTTCAGCAAAAGCACTTCTCATGGTTCTAACTCCTGATAGAAAACATGCATGCATACTTTAAACATTAGTGTTAACTGCATCATCTGAAATAACTGATATTTTCTTCAACTGCAGACTTTTGAACATCGTTTCAAATACAAAGAAAAGAACAATAGTCTGGCAAGATGTTTTTGATAACAAAGATAAGGTAAAAAATTTATCAGATTCATATAACACAAGAGAATTAATGTTATAACATCTTGGATGGCAGGAACCCTGATGAAGCTTTTCTTGTAGTTAGGGAGATTACCTTTCCTTTCCTTTGAAAGTTTTGTTAAGTGAAAGTTGTAAACTGACCAGCGATACTGTACCGCCTTTCCTTCATTTACTTTGCTCTTTAATGCCATTATTGATCACAAGTTGACTTTAAGTTTCTTTCCCAGTACAGCTGAGTTATCAGTTCAGAATGAATGAGACTTCATTGCTGTTAAGGCAGGGTTTTTTTGTAAATAAATATATCAGTCTTCACTTTCAATATTAGGTGATATCTCTTGTGGACATGGCAAGAATCCTTTTTTATTTTTTAGGCTGGAGGACAACTGAGAATTTATTTTCTAACTGTTACTGTTAGTCTTCCCAAAAGCTAGATGACCTTTTCTCAATTTTCTAAAGTGTAAAACAGTAGTGTGCTAGAAATAGATTTTATACTTTTGTATATCACATCTCTATATGATGGAAAAGTTAAAAACTAAAACTATAAGATTGATGTCTCTTCTAAGTTTTAGTCCTTACAGTGAATAGCCTTTGGAAATGATCTGAGGGAAAAGGGAAAACAAAAGTAATTGTGAAGAATCACAGAAAACCATATGCTGAGTGTATGGGTTTTTTTTTTCCCCTATACTATACTTGTTATATCTAATATTAATTGTAATTTGTAACTTCATAGCTTCAACCAGGCACAGTGGTTCAAATATGGAAAAGTGAGGAATATCCCATTCGTGAAGCTAACGTTACAGCAGCTGGCTTCCCGGTGATCCTTTCTAGCCCCTGGTACTTAGATTATATCAGTTATGGACAAGATTGGAGAAAATATTATCAAGTGGAACCTCTTAATTTTGACGGTGAGTAAAATAACATTCATTACCATGATTTATTCTTTTTCTTCCCTGCCAACCCCCATCTTGAAATTTTACCAAGGTGTTATCTAATAGTCATTGTCCCTTAATTTGATGCCTGTGTCATTCTTAACTTTGTCAAATAAACAATATTCATATACAAAAAGAAACTCTAGGCCTACAACATGGTGGACTAATATTTAACAGGGCAAAACGAAGAGACATAGTAAGAAAAACTGTGACACAAAAAGGGTCCTTCCCTGAGGTTATAGTTGATAAGCACCAGTAGCCATTAGAGCCTTAGGTGACAAAAACCCACCCTGTAGCCCAGACTCTTGAGGAAGATCTACTAATAATTGCAACACTGAGATCTCTCCCCACACTCTAGGAAACGCGTACATGACTGTCCCCAGGGCACCCCAGCAAGAGCACAGAAACTTGGAACCGGGACTGAAGGAAAGTTCTATTGAGCTCATTCAAGAACAATACTGGTCACAGTAGAAAAGAGAATATGAGAACATTTCATAACTCATCTAGTTCTTTTCACCTAGAGCTGTGATTAAGTGAAATATCAAAGAATCAACCCTTGTATATATCTGCCTCCACACATATCTGAGGTTCTGGAAAAAAACAAACAAAAGACAAACCAAGCCAAAAGCTACAGCAGCACTTGTTAATTTAAAAAGTAATTGCAGTAGGGGGGCTGGAGAGATAACACAGTGGGTAGGGCATTTGCCTTGCATGCAGCTGACCCGGGTTCAATTCCCAGCATCCCATATGGTCCCCTGAGCACTGCCAGGGGGTAATTCCTGAGTGCAGAACCAGGAATAACCCCTGAGCATCACCAAGTATGACTCAAAGCAAAAAAAAAAAAAAAAAAGTAATTGCCAAAAAAGTTAAATCCCTAGTGATATAATGAATACAAGAGGAAATCCCTTCAGCAGTGAACCTGAATGTTATAGATACAGATAGTCTAACCACAATTAAAATTATTATGAAAAGAATAAAATATAACAAATGCACAATAGCACACAACAAAATATTAATGAAATAAAACATAAGAGCTGAGGGAGTTTTTACCAAAGGAACAAAACTATAAAAATAGTCCAGATGTGGATATAGAAAGAAAATGGAAAAAGGAAAATTTAATAGCGAGTCTAAATTGCAGAGAAGAAAATAAGTGAACTTGAAGAATGAATGAACTCCAGGAATGAATCAAATCAATGAGAAAAAAAGAAATATGCTTTGAGAAATATTAAGACACCATGCAAGTATTCAGACTTCATTTTTAGGGTAACAGGGATACCAAAGAGTAAAGAGCGAGAGCCTAGTAATAAAATAAATAGCCAAAAACTTTTTTGCAGAAATTGTGTTTAATAAGATGGTAGAAATATACCAACTACCAAGGACTAGTTTTGTTATGCATCCTAGTGCAGATTATATCTGTTAAATCATTATATAAAGCTGTAGCTATGTCTATGTATTATTATTGTTTTGTTGCTTTGCAAGAAAAAAAAAATTCATGCCCCTTTTATTGTGCTCAGCCGTGAACATGATGCACATGATCACTCAGGTCACTCAGGTCCTTCCTGCTGAGTCCAGGAGAGAAATACTGGGTGGGTTGGCAACAGAAGCAATTCCTGTTGCCTCTGTATAAATCATCTTGAGCTGCTGCTTCTCAACTGACATCAATTTAATGATTTTTATGTAGGTTCTCAGAAACAGAAGCAGCTGGTCATTGGCGGAGAAGCCTGTCTGTGGGGAGAATTTGTGGATGGAACTAACCTCACCCCAAGATTATGGTATGTGTTTGATAGTAATTGAATTTAAATGTCTTCATTTTTCTTTGCTTTTGTTTTGTTTTCTTTCTTTTCTTTTGTTTTGGGGCCATATCTGGTGGTGCTAAGGGCTTACTCCTGGCTCTGCACTCAAGAATCATTCCTAATAGACTCCCGGGAACCATTGGGGTACCAGAGATTGAACCCAAGTTGAATGTATGTGAGGCAAATGCTATACCTCCCGTACTGTCTCTCTGGCTCGAGCTTTCCTTTTCTTTTTTTCTGAGTATTTTTTTTTTTTAATTCAAGTAAGAAAGCACTAAATTTGCCTCAGGCATATGACTTCTTTGGGAATGTGTGGTTTTAATTTTAGGCCTCGGGCAAGTGCAGTTGGTGAGAGACTCTGGAGTCACCAAAAGGTCCGTGATCTGCAGGATGCTTATGAGAGACTGACAATTCACCGCTGCAGAATGGTCAGGTAGGAAAACATGGATATTTCAAGCTAAAATACTATGAAATTGAAGATGCTTCTTCTTTAGTAGTGGCAAGTTTCTTAGACTTTTTAAATTTTACTACCTATAGAAAGCATGTCTTAGAGTTCATGCCCAGTTCAATCAAATTAATCAATGGCTAAACAAATAGCAGTACTCCTACATTATTTAAGGGGGAAAAAAAAAAGTACGTCACCTAACAAATAGTGATTTTAATGTTTAAAATTGAAAAGCGTCTTTTTTTGCGGGGAGGTAGGTCTAAAATACCTATGATGTATTTGTAATCATACCAAAGTTAATACATTAGTATCATTCATTCTTATAAATGTTTATAGTATCTTCCTGATCTTTTCTGATTAGCGCTATGGTTCAGTGATTCAGATTGAAATATTTTAACATGGAGATGAGTTTTATCAATCTAAAACATCTTTTATTACCACTGTTTTCTCTTATTCCTTCAGACGGGGAATTGCTGCACAACCTCTTTTTGTTGGCTATTGTGACCATCAGCTCAGAGTGTAAAAATGAGAGGAATCAAAGAAAAACTCATGTGGAAAAACTACCCACAGCAGTCCCTACAGCAATGAACATCATTTTGAAATCATGTAAACTGCTTTTGAATAAAAGCTTATTGATTAAATCCTTTCCTCCATTTCACATGTAGTCTTTCCTAGTACCTTTTTCATAATGTTTTGATACCAAACAGAAGGCTAGGTCTATATTCTTAACAGTACTAAATACGTAGAAACACAATGTACTTCAAGTAAAACCACTTTCAACACTGCTACATAAAGTAGAATTGGACAATCTCAGTGCCAGTGTCAGTTTTTCAAGTTATATGTTCTGTTTCTTTGGATGGATTGAATAATATATTTCTTTGCCCAACAGTAAATAAAAATTGTTCTTATTCAAAATGAAATACGCTGGTACTCCTGAACTTCTCTTCAGTCTCAAGGACCTGAGATTTTTAGCTGGAAATGCTTCTCTGGTTGAGCAATGCCCTTTGTTCTTGAGGGTTCCGGCTTGATAATTAGTTCTAAGGCAAAGTAGCTGAGCCTGAGGTTAGTATTAGGAGCACAGTTGAATAACCCTAATAAAAATCTGTTAGCACATCAGAACTTTGCCAGATTTCTCATTATACTGTTTTTCTTGGACTGTTATCAGGAAAGATGATATCCCGTAACCATATTACTGCTTTCCAGCCCATCACTTAACCGTGTTTCCAAGGAGCAGTGGTCATACAGTGTGGAGGAGCGCGGGAAGTGGCTGTGTGGGCGTGCCTCGGGGTGTTCCCTGGCCCAGCCTCTGAAAGACGCCCCGGCCCTTCCGTGCCTCTGCTCAGTGCAGCTCTGCGGCAGGGGTGCTGCTGGGGAGACCCACCCTGAGCCCCACTGACAGCAGTAGAACCAGGAGAGATGCATGGAAGCAAAGGGTGGTCACTTAGCTGGCGCCACGTCTCAGCACAGCACAAATCCTGCTTTATGAAGGACCGGAAATATCCTTCAAACCCACACAAATGCCCTGTTTCCTACATTTAAAACCCAAAGTCCTGACTGTTCCTGTGGCGGAAACAGACTGTGAAATCTCAACAGATCACTGCTGCTTCTCTGAATCGTTGCTGTTTTCTTGGTAAATACACCTCTGGTATTAACACTGAAGGTGTTTCAGTCCAGGTACTTACCATAATTACTGCCAAGGGAACAAACCCAGTCACAACTTTATAGCTCTGAGACATGTCTGGAAGAAAAATATACTACCTATGGGCACTGGTGTAGTCAGTGTAAAGGACAGTATGGGAATTCCTCAAAAAATTCAAAATAATACTCAGCTGTATATAAAAAGGGAAGATCCTGTATTTGCAATACATGGGTGGACTAAAAAGATATTATTCTCATTAGTTGAAGAATCAGAATTGCTGAAATTCTTGCTTCCTGCCTTTTGCAGTCTACAGAGTTAGTACAGGATGCTTGGAGAGATAGTAAGCAAGTAGAGAGCTACCTTGCACATGGCTGGCCTGGGTTTGATCCCCCACATCCTATATGGTCCCCCAAGCATCCCAGGTGTGATCCTTGCAGAATCAGGAGTAACCCCTGAGCATCACTGTGGCCTGCCTAAGGAAAAAATATATGTGTGTGTGTGTGTGTGTGTGTGTGTTTGTGTGTGTGTATTATGGAGATGTTACTGAGACAGTTTGAGAAAATCAGCGATGAACAGGATGATGATGATGATGATGAAATTTGTGTATATATATTTATTAAGAGCACAGGAGACTTGGTGCCTCAGCAGCCCTTGAATATGCCAGAGAACAAGAGAAAACAGTGATAGGGAACCTAGTAAAGCAACAGGAAGATCTAAGAGTATGCTGATGAGAGGAGCAAGCAGCTTATTCCTCAGAGGAGCAGGATCCCTGCTTTCTGCTTTGATCATGGTTATATAGTTTTTCCTGGGAGTGGGACACTTACAACTCCTCTCCCTGAGTGGAAGCCAGAGGGCTTGTGCAGTCACAGATTCTGCCTAAAAATGGGAGGTCAGATGCTACTCACTCGAACTCTTATGCCCATGCTAGACCTCTGCTCCAGCCCAAGCTCACCTGGTCCCCCAAATCACATAGGATACAAGGAGTGCAATCAGGTTGAAAAGGATCTTTTCATATTCAGGCTATATTATCTTTAGGGCTCCCCACTAAGATTGCTGCTTTCTAAGCCCTGCCTCATTATCATTAGAGAAATGATAATCACAAACACCTGAAATTTCACTGAGGCGTTATATACAGAAACAAAAGAAACGAACTAAATAAGTTTGTGAAAATTAAGGGCCAGAGTGATAGTATAGTGGATAGGGTGCTTGTCTTGCTTGGGGTCAACCCAGGTTCAATCCCTGGCAACTCATGGTCCCTGAGCACTGCCAGGAGTGGTTCCTAAATGCAGTCAGGAATAATCCCTGAGCATCACTGGTTGTGGCTGCAAAATAAACAAAAAAAAAAATTGTGAACATTTATGACTTGATAAAATATTAATGATTGTCAGAAGGGAAGAGGATTGGGTAATTTGGTCAAAAGTTGTCAATTTTATGATGATGGTGGAAATTAGATTGTTTGAGGCAACCAAAATAAAGTGCAGACACATGCTGATTTTAACGGACAGACACATATGAGACCTTTATGTTACAAACTCATGTTACTTCAACTCTACAAATATGTATAGACTGAGTCCTGCCACAAATATACATTAAATTGAAAATATTATTTTCTTGAGTGGGGCTGGGTTTACCCAACCAGATGCAGTGAGATACTGTGGGTTCATTGTCCACGAAAGGGTCAAATACACTTTTCTCAGTGTGCCCAAAGGCCTCTCCCGAGAGGTACTACTTTGGAAGGAGGAACAAAAGGTCAAGTCAGTGCCCACTGCCTGGAAGACGCTGTTAGCATTACTTGTAACAGCTTATTTTATGCAGGTTATTTTCAGTGAATAGCAGTGAAGGCTCAAAGAGGCCAAGAAGCAGCTCCCGCCCCATTTCAGTGCTTCACCCTTAACCTTTTTGGAAAAAAATTAAATAAATAAACTCTAAGTTTCCCCATTTATGAATAGCAAGAAAAGAATGTAGTTGGGGGAGGTGTTATCCAGCTGCCAGTTTATCTGTGATCACAACCTCTCTAGGAATTTCAGCTTTTTCACTCTCAGAGAAGATGATGTAATTATCTTACTACGTGGAATCTACCTGGCTTTGTCTGGGTGCCTCCAGTCCCCGGGTGCTGGATAAATAGCCAAGCTCTATCCTACTTCCCCTTAACAATTGCAGCCCTGTGAAATCTCCACTCATATGCTATAATTTTCTACTTTTTTCCTGCTGTGTCTCCTGATCATTAGTAATATCCAGTCTCATTGGAAATAGGGTGCAGATATAGATATATATATATATATATATATATATATATTTACACTTGGACAGCAAATTTTGACAGTATTTAGCAATTTTTTTTTGGCTTTTTTTGGGTCACACCCAGCAATGCTCAGGGGTTACTCCTGGCTCTGCATTCAGGAGTGCACTCACTGCCCTCCTGGTGGTGCTCAGGGGACCATATGGGATGCCGGTGATGGGACCCAGCTTGGCTGCGTGCAAGGCAAACGCCCTCTCCACTGTGCTATCACTCTGGCCCCAGTATTTATCAGTCTTAATCACTAAATTGTCTCAGAAGGAACAGTACATCTGTTCACTAGTAGTCAAGGTTTCAATTTTTTAGATTTGACTTGGGCATTTCTAACCGCTGATCACAGCCACACAACTCTTTACACCTTGTACCTATTAACTTGGCCTACCACTCTTGAGTCAAGATGCTCTGTTCTCGAGAGAACGTCTGATGCCTAAGTTTTAACCTCCCCCCTCTGAAAACTCTACCTCAGGGAATTCTGATGGGAGGCTTCACTGATTAAGAGGAAAGGTCGTTATCTCCAAGAATAGACTTAGGATCAATAAGCGAATGATCATCAGTTATCAGAAGTTTGGGGTCGAGAGAAACGGGTAATCCCAATTTTTGTTCTGAGGGTTGGCAGAAATGGGGTGACCCCAGACTTTGTTCTGCTTTTTACATTAAGGCAGAAGCCAAGGGTGAGCCCAGTGGGGCAGCTGAAGAAGCTGATGGGGTGCAGCCTTCCTAGCCTGGTGGACCCTAGAGTTCTACTGAGAACCTGGTGTTGGTTTCTGCTCCCGCAAGGAACGGGTTCTGCAGGTGGAGTGCAGCTCCGCGGGAGGGGCGGAGCCTGCGCCAGGAGGCGGTCCCAGCGGGAGGGGGCGGGGCGGAGCCTAAATCGAAAGCGGTTGCAGTCGCAGAACAGTGAGCGGGGCCTGTTCCAGGGGCGGCCCAATTCGGCGGAAGCGGGACGGGGCCTGAGCCAAGTGCAGTCCCAGAGGGAGGAGGCAGGGAGGGGCCTTCGACAGGGGGGCGGTCCCGCGGGAGGAGGAGGGGCGGGGCCTTAGCCCGGGGGCGGGGACTCAGAAAGAGCGGGGCGGGGCCTTCGCCTGGGAGCTGGGCCTCGGGAAGGGAGGGGCGGGGCCTCCGCCAGGGGGGCGGTCCAGCGGGCTATGCGGGGCGGGGCCTTCGCCAGCGCTGCCCCTGGGAGCGATCCCATCGGGCAGGCTGAGCCGTCGTCTGATTGGGTGACTCGGGTACCCTCAATTCCTCTGGTGCTCCGGGTGCCGCGCCAGCTCCATTCATATCTACTTGCTGGGCAAGAGCGGGCGAATGGGCATGGAGCTGCGCGAGCTGGCGCTGTCCTGGATGCTGTTACCGCTGCTGGCAACACAGGCCGCGGTCGAATCGGTACCGAGACTGTGGCCCCTGCCGAGTTCGGTGGAGATATCCTCACGGCTGCTGCACCTGTCCCGCCAAGAGTTCAGGATCCACCATGGCAACTCTTCCAAAGTTGGCCCTTCCTGCATTATTCTACAAGAAGCCTTTAGGCGGTGAGCGCACCCCAGGGAAACTGAGCCTGGGAACGACTGCCCCACCAAGGACACTTAGCGAGCAGGGGACCAGGGAACCACACCGGAGCGCCTCTTGTCGCCTGGAGTCACTCTGCCCCACCACCTGGGACTC
The DNA here is from genome assembly GCF_027595985.1 of Sorex araneus. Taxonomy (NCBI): domain Eukaryota; kingdom Metazoa; phylum Chordata; class Mammalia; order Eulipotyphla; family Soricidae; genus Sorex; species Sorex araneus. Next base: position 152,426,110 of record NC_073302.1, read on the forward strand.
TGGTCCCCATTTCAGTCCCCCGCAAGTGTCCAAATCTGCAGAAACCAGAGTCGTCCCGAGTATGGAAGACCTCACTCTAACCTGGTGGATAGACACCTGATCTCTTTCCCTTTCGACTCCCCCCACCTTCCTGGTCTGAGCCCGTCAGACTGACGGACATTGAGGGAGGAGGAGGAGGAGGTTGCTCCCAGTCTGGCCTTGCTCCTTCTGAGGGCAGATGGGGTGAGGGAGAGGAAAGGACCAGCCATGCCACCGTTCAGATGCAGAGAAGGAAGGCTGGGGTGCTGCTGAGACGCTCTCCCCAAATCTCTGTTCCTTACAAACTGCCTGTTGCCACCCAGCTGCTTGACAGGGTCCATGCAAAGGCCATTTCTCCTTTTCTTCCTGCTCCCCAAAGCCACTTCTTCTGTTGCCCTTCATTTACCTTTTTTAGAGGGTGAGGGTTGTGGGGCCATACCTGGCAGTGCTCGGAGCTTACTCCTGGCTCTGTGCTCAGGGATCACTCCTGGCAGGACTCAGGAGTGTATACAAGGTGCTAGGAATTAAACCCAGGTCAGCCCCGTGCAAACCAAATGCCATAAACCCTGTCCTGTCTCGCTGGTTCCTCCCTGTTCATGCCTGAGCCCCACTTTGCAAGGCCCTTTTCTGTCTGCTTCCCCTTAGCCTCAGCCAGTTGATGTCAACCCACAGTGGGACACCCCCTACCCAAGGCAGATGCACTTGGGGAGCTACGTACTGTCCCTCCCCGGGGTGCTGTGTAGGCAGAGCTGTGATCAGAGAGGCTGGAACTCACTGGTGCGGGAAGTACTTTCTGTCTCCTTCTTCCCCAAAGGTTTGTTTTTGCCTGGTGGGCGTCACGCCCTACCACTTTGCTCCATTCATATCAGCTCCATGTCCATTCCTGAGTACGTGAGCTCCATGTCCATTCCTGAGTGTGTGAGCCAGGAATAATCCCTGTGCATCGCCAGGTGTGACCCAAAGAGGAAAAAGAAAAGCTTGCTGATGTTAATGGGATTTGGATGTGATGGGAGAGTTTCCAGAGCGCAAAGTGGTTCAGAGCACTAAGAGGATACACCCTACATTGTTCAGAATCCTCTGATTCCTGTCTGTGAAGAGCTGAGCTTCTGTCCCAAGCCTGCTGTGAAGCTATGCATTTTGCACACAGATAGTTTTTTCTGTTTGATCCAGAGATGCTTCCTCAATTTCTCAAACAAGGTCCATGATTTGACCACTGCTCATTTTTTTTAAAGTAACAAAGTGCTTTGTGCCTTCAGCTGTGAATTGCTAAACTAACCCTAGTACATTTTATACCACTAGATCTGAACTCTGTGTTAACAGAGGAGGCTGCCTATCCAGGGGAAATATTTTTTATGTTAATTTTTATTTTATTGAATCACTGTGAGATAGAGATTACAAAGCTGTTCATGATTTGGTTTCAGTTAAATAATGTTCCATCACCCATCCCTCCACAAATGTAATTTCCCAGTACCAAAGTCCTCAGTTACCTTCCCACACCCCCAAACTACTCTCCCACCCCAGCCTGCCTCTAGGGCAGGCACCTCTCACCCCTCTCTCCTTATTTCTTTCATTTTAGGCAATATGGTTTGCAATACGAGATGCTGAAAAGTTATCATGTATATCCCTTTACTCACTTTCAACACTCAGTTCTTGTCCAGCGTGACCATTTTCCAGCTAATGTTGTCATAACAAACCTTCATCTACCTTAATTACCCTCTACCCCCCACATCCTTGTAGTAATTTCCAACCACTGACCAGTCCTCCTGGCCCATTTTCCCAGGGGGGGACATTTATCCTATTATTGACAAGTCAGCACCAAACTCAGATATCAAAGTGGATGGTATCTTTACCATTTATTTAAAAATGAACTTTAATTCTGGTGAAATGCAGATTACTTAAGTTCACCATCTTCAATTTCTGAGGAAATGGAGAAGCGAATCCAGGGCCTGACACATGCAGGGCAAGTGCTCTCTGGAGGAGTTACATCTACAGCCCTCTCAAGCGTTTTAAAGTACAACATCAATGAACTTAATTTTCTTTTGATCTATGGAGATTCTCCTTTGAAAAAAGCTCTCAGTACATTTAGTTTATCTTGTCTGTTCTTCATTGCTAAATTTGAGATCCTTCCACATTCATTGGAATTGATGAATCATCTCTATATATTTTTGGAAAAATACAAAACATTCGTACACACAAGCAATACATACAATTTCCGACTTTAAAAAAACTCTACAAAATAAATAATTAGTATCCTATCTGCTCCTTATTAACACCTTTAAATGTTTATTTATGTCACAGGATGTTTGGAGACTTACAAAAGGTAATCTTTCAAGATCTTAGTGAAATTGTGTGCTGGTGACTTTGGGGGTGAGGAGGGATCAGAGGAGTTTGTATATGTTTTATATGCCTTTGTTGAAATGTAACAAGAACTCAGACTCAAGCTAGTTTCAGCCAAGAAAAAACTAGCATCTCTCACATGCAGTCAGGAGATCTAAAGCAAGGATATTTGTTCCACCTCTGCATGGGATCTTTAGTGTGGCTACGACTGGTTCATGTTGTCACATAGAGACAAAGCTTTTGCCTCATGTGTCACCCTATCATCATCCACTATACCTGACTCCTGCATCACAGGTCAGAACTAACTTGCACCCCCAAGAGTAATGGAATTACCATTATTTGTTACTAACTTTTAGAAACCTAGATATTACTTGGGAGTATAGGGGGAAAAGTTTTAGACCCCATGGTTGGATCTCTCAGAGATTCGGCCTTTGAAGGTCTGGACATCAGTGTATTCCCTCAGGCCCCAGGGGACTGTGACATGCAGCCAGGTTCGAGCCTCCAGGTGGACAAATATGGGGAGCATGAATTTGAGAGATCACATGTCTAATTCAAACTTGACTACTGTGCTTTGAAGTTATTTTTCCATTTCTTTTTCATGAAGGTACACTACGTATATTTTTTATGACAAAAGGAGGCTGCAAGGCCCTGTTAAATTTCAAAATGGAAAATGGTTAGAGCAACTCGTGGTCTCAGTGGTCCGTGACTCAGAGTGTGACATTTACCCCAATATCTCTTCAGATGAATCCTGTGAGTATTTGTCCAATGGGAACTACCCCACTCATCTGCTCCTTACACATCTTAGTCCTGAAAACAGACTCCGTTCTATGAACAGCACACAACTTCCGTTAGCTTAGCTAATGGCATTGAATCCTCAAAGATTTCTCTAACTTCAATATCATGAAGTGTTATACCTATGTTTTCTTCAATATAATTTATAGATTCAGGTCTGATATCAAAGTCTTTAGTACATTTTTACTTGGCTTCTGTGATGGTGTTAGAAAGTGGTCTGGATTTTTTTTTCTGCATATTCCCAGCACCATTTGTTGAATAGGCTTTCTTAATTCCACTTTATAACTTTGCTCCTTTATCGAAAATTAACAAGCCATAATCCTGGAAATCTTATTTCTGGACTTTGAATTGTATTGCATTGGTGTGAGAACCTGTCCTTGTTTCAGTACCACACTGTTTGGATTACTATAGATGGTGCTGACAACTCAATCTTCAAGATGAGTGATTCTGAGTCTTTGCATAGAATAGTGGGTACTGAGGTGTATGTTTACCATTCACTTAACATCTGACCAGACTCAGGACTCTTCTCTATCTAGGGTCCAAGGAGGGAATAACTCTCCATCTAGGGAAAATGGGGAATCTTGAGATGACACCCATGTTCCTGACCTGAATAACTTAACACTAAGGTCTGGGGTGGGGCATGCAAGAGAAGGAGTTCAGTTGTGGGGTGTGAGCTGAAGGGAGGTACAGAACACTGAAGGGAAGTGGGATAGGAGGCAGTTGTAGATACCAGTGTGGAGTTCAAGGGGAATGAAAACTCCAGTGCAACCGATAAATAAAGAGGTATTCAATTCTTTCATCACTGGGGGAATGCAACTCAAACCCCCAATAAAGTTCACCTCCTACCTGTTTGAATGCCTATTATCAAACAGAAACAGTAAATCGTGCTAACAAGTATATAGAGAAAAGATAATCGTTCTATACAATTACAAATTAATGGGCATTACATGTGGGAATACCAGATTCAATTTATGACACCACATGGTTACTTTAGCACCTGTGGAAGCAGCTCCTAAGCACCACTAGATATGGCACAAAGCCCTCTCCACAAAACACACATACATATACACACACATTGTTCAGTCATGAAAACAAAATATACTCATTGAGGCAGTATGAATGAAGATTAATAGCATTATGCCAAGTGTAATAATAAGTCAGAGAGAGCAAAACATACAATATGATCTCATGTATGTATGGGATCTGAACATAATTTAAAACACCCATGTGAAGAGATAGTATAGGGATAGGGTGTTTGCCTTGCACATGGCTGCCTGGGGCTCGATCCCTAGCACCCATATGGTTCCCCAATCCCATCCAGGAGTGACCCCTGAGTGTAGAGCCAAAAGTGCCCTGAGCTCTGCTGGATGTAGCCCCAAAACAACAACAACAAAAAGATCCTAAACCTTGTTTACAGGTAACAGACTAGTTGTTGCCAGAGGGTTGTGAAGGTGGGGGGAGGAAGTGAGAGAGCAAAGACATAAATTTCAGTTATAAAATAAATATCCTAGGGAAGCAATGTACAACTTGATTATAGTTTAAAAAGCTGCGTGCATTTTTGAATGCTGCTAAGAGGATAAATGTTAAGCTATTTTACCAGAAGAAAAATTTTGTTATTAGCTTTATCGTGGTAAATATTTTGTAATATATAAAACATCAAAGCATTATGCTATACACCAGATTAATAGAATGGAAAATGTCAATTATGCCTCAATTTTAAAATGGAACTGTTCAGAAATATAAACTCCATGTTTAGGAAATTTGCTGTGAGTCGATGAGGGATTAACGTTCATAATTCATTTGCTGTTTAACAATTCAAGATAACTTGAAGGTACATGGACCAGTGGCTTCCCTCAATGCCAGAAGTGTCTGGGGAGTGTTGCGAGGTAAGTTCTATAAACTTTCATTGTTATTTTCTAGTAAATAAATATTTTCAGCTGGTCCTTTGTAAAGTCAGCCACAGCAAAGATCATTCTTTCATTAACTTATGAAGGAAGTAATGAAAGAACGTGACCATGTGTAAATCACATTCACTATCATCTGAAGAAAATTGTTTTCAAAATTCCCTTGTTTACTTAGAACATCGCCAGTCTTACCACATTTTGGGGGGAGAACCTTTTAATCTGCACCTCATGTACTAAAACCATTAGGGATACATTTACTGGCCACAGGGCTACTCCGGTAAAAAACTTTTTTAAAAGATTAGGTCCAAGAGATAATACAGCAGTGGGGTACTTGCTTTGCCCACAGCTTACCTAGGTTCAATCCCTGGCACCATATATGGTCCCACAAGCAACACAGGAGTGATCCCTGATTACAAAGCCAGGAGTGAGCCCTGAGTTCTGCCAGGTGCAGCCCCAAATCAAAAATAAGAGATTAATCTCTTGAGACCCCAGAATGAGAACTGGATGACCTCTTGGAGTTCAATCCACTTTCATTAGTTCAAAAGTAGGTGTTTGCTCTTTCTCCCAACTTCATAGAGAAACAGGGGTCTTAGTGGGACAGTATCAAATCATGAATAGGATTTGCATGCAAAGAGAACCTTATTTTCAGATATCTACTCAAATTGTTTTAGGCCACATCCAGCGGTGCTAAGAGATCACTTCTGGCAGTTTTCTGAAGACTCTGATGTATTTTTTTGAGCCAGCAAAGAGATACTTTAGTCAAACAATAGCTATAATCCTTCTTGATTATATCTTAAAAATAAGCAGATTTTCTAATTGTGAACAGCTAATCCCTCACAGACTTTTTCTGAAAAAGTTGTTGAGTTTAGTTTTGATGAGTGACTAGAGTGTAAGGTCGTTGAGCATAAGTTATTCTTCTCTGAACGAAATCACAAAATTCAGTCAGCAGACAGACACATTGGGCAAGAGAAAACAGGGGCGGATGGAGAGCATGTGCCTTGCCACAGAAGGACGCCAACCCTACACCCACCCCCACTACCTCACAATGAAGATGTTCAGTGGCAGCCTGTGGCACATGTGTAATCCTCAGACATGCTTCTCTGGACCTGTTTTTTAGCCATGTTTTTTTAGTTACTGACATTTCAAACTAGAAATTTCAATTGAAAATCTGCACCTGGCACACTTGGAAGATATTAGGTAAACCCTGAGCTGTTTAAACTATTGATAATAATCACTGTCACTGTCATCCCATTGCTCATCGGTTTGCTCAAGCGGGCACCAGTAATGTCTCTCATTGTGAGACTTATTGTTACTGTTTTTGGCATATCGAGTACACCATGGGTAGCTTGCCAGGCTCTGCCGTGTGGGCACAATACTCTCAGTAGCTTGCTGGGCTTTTCGAGAGGGGTGGAGGAATTGAACACGGGTTGGCCGTGTGCAAGGCAAACGCCCTACCACTGTGCTATCGCTCCAGCCCACTGATAATAATGTATTGTAATAATTAGTTAATAAATACATTGGAGGCAGTTGGAGATAACCAGTGTGGGGCTCAGGGGGAATGGAATCTCCAGTGCAACAGATAAATGAAGAGGCATTCAGCTCTCTCATTCCTGGGAAAACACGACTCTAACTCCCAATGAGATTCATCTACCACCGGTTAGAAATGACTATTATCAAATGGCTATTTGATTATGAATACTTTATGTTATTATATTATCAATGGCTATTATCAACTCTGGATTAAAGACTAGCTTGTATCCCCACTGAACATTGCCCAGCAGTGCTGACAGGGGCCTCCCTCACAGCCCCAGGCCTTCTCCTTGATGCCTCCAGACCATGTTCACCCTGAGTCAGTGGTCATCTCTGCCTGCAAGGAAATCTGGGGAAAGGGTCCCTGGTTTCTGCCTGGGGTGAGTGGGCCTCAAAGGTGAGAAATGCCTGTGGCGCTGGAGAAGTGTTCATCTGAGAGCAGGTGGCTGCAGATAGGTGTCCACTTCCAAGCTAGACATCCACCCCTCCCAAGGAAGCAAATGCTTGCAAAAGCCTGCTCCTTTGCCCGTCCATCCAAGCAGTCTTCAGGCTATGTGCCGTGTCCTGCTTCTCTCTCTCTGCTCCTAGGCTACTGCTTCTGACTCCCAGAGCCACTATTTTACCTATTGAGAAACACAAGGATTTCTACCAAATCCTTATTTCTCATCCTCTCTCCTTGCACCTGGATTGATGGTGATATTTCCTTAGTATACCACTGCTCTCTAAGGAATGTTTACCTCCCTTCATGTTTTATTACAGTTATCTGTGGCAATGGATGTGATGGTGGTTATCAACAGAACTTCTAATTTTTATTAGATGATAAGGAATTTATTTTTAATTCTATTTTGATTATAGAAAATACATTAAAGGGTATAGGTAGGTACAACATTACATTTAGTTGTGTTAAGCCACATCTGTGGGCATTTATTTGGATAATAAACCTTCATTTCTTTATTTTATAAATTGATGCAATAAATTATTTATTTTATTTTCTCTAGGTTTAGAGACTTTTAGCCAGTTAATTCATCAAGATTCTTATGGGGTGGTAAGTGTGGTTATTATATGTTGCTGAAAATATTAAATAGATCTATTACTACTAGAAAAATATAGAATTTTGCTCTTTTTTTTTCTTTTCTTTTTGGGTCACACCTGGCGATGCACAGGGGTTACTCCTGGATTTGCACTCAGAAATTACTCCTGGCGGTGCTCAGGGAACCATATGGGATGCTGGGAATCGAACCTGGGTCAGCTGCGTGCAAGGCAAATGCCCTACCCGCTCTGCTATCTCTCCAGCCCCAGGATTTTGCTCTTTATTGATTCTTATTTTGGGAGCCAGGAGAAGCCTTCCAAGTAATTGTCAGGGACCGTGGGTGCTGCTCTAGTGATACCCAGAGAATCAAGCCAGATGGTCAATGGCTGGGCCCAAGAATGCAGCACTGTGGTGCCAGGGACCACCAGGGTCACCCCAGCCATCTGAGGAGCCACCAAAGTTACACCAAGTAATTTTCAGAGGCCCATGTGCAAATCATGTGCCCCTCATCCTTATATCCTCTCCCAGGACCCTGTTTATTGCTTCTTAAAGTTTTTTCTTTACCTCTCCAAACATTTCAATTAGCTGGAAAGTGCCAATTTTTTTTTTTACCAAATTTGTCTTATATTCAATGTGTTTGCACAAGTAATCTTCACTGATACTTAGTCAAGAGAAAATTCTAAAGATAAATCAAAAATTGATTTTGCCTTATAGATCACCATCAATGAATCCAGAATTATGGATTCTCCAAGATTTCCTCATAGAGGCATTTTAATTGATACAGCCAGACACTACCTGCCTGTTAAGTGCATTTTAGAAACTCTGGTAAGTGATTATTTCAATCCATTGTTCTGAAGCTGCTCTGTATAATGCTGTTATTAATGCTTAGAGACTTATTTTTAATGCTTAGAACTTACAGACCCCTGTGCAGGTTTGAACGGGGAGTTTGCTGTTCATGTACTAAGCAGAAATATTGAGCTTTCATTTCTTCTCACTTGGGAATTTTATTTCCTCAGCAGAGAGGTGGAGGGTCTTCTAGCAAAGTGTCCATTTGCTTTTCATGGTGGTGCAGGGACCAAGCTTGTAATATTTAGGCAAGGTTGTTAAGAGAAGTATATAATTTTAATACTGCCCACTGTGGGGCCAGAGATACTAGAGTGTAGGGCAATTGCCTTGCACATACCCAACTCATAGATTAAATTCCCTGCATATCATATGGTCCCCTCAGCCCACCAGGAATGATTCCTGAGCACAGAGCCAGGAGTAAGCCCTAAGCACCATTGGGTGTAGCCCCAAACAAACAAAATTACTGCCCATTGAAGTTCTGTGTATACTCCAAAGGCGCCAAATTATTGGTCTACTGAATATTTCCCATAATGGTCAGTTCTGCTCATTGAAGTGTAATATAAAATCCAGAATGGCTTTTATATCTGTGGGTGCAATTGAGGGATACTTCTTGTTCTCTTATTTGGAGGAGATCACAGATTTTTTTTTTCTGAAAGAGGTGTGGTAGGACAGAAAAGCTTGAGAGCCTCTATACATTTGGTTAGAAATATTCAGTGATTGAACAAGTAATAGAGACAAGTAGGAGGGCACAGGTGCTGTGTGCCCACAGAAGTTATCTAAAAGTTTATGGAAACTTTGGTCTGTCACAATTTATTCAGATTTTCTTCTCTGGCTATCATACCAATATAAGTATAATGAGTTCTTTGGTTTTTGGGCTCTCAAACAAAAGAAATTGACAAGAGGCTTAAAATCCCCCCACAATATTTATTAGAGGTTTATTAGATTCTAGAGTTTAAGGGAGATCTTACAAAAAAAGTTCCATGCACCAAGGGAGGTATCCAAGACCAGGCTCTCCCATAGGGGTGAAACTTTTACATTTAAGAGCTCAGAGGAGGGGCCAGAGTGATAGTACATGCAGGGTGCTTGCCTTGCAAGCAGCTGACCTGGGTTTGATCCCCGGCACCCTATATTGTCCCTGAGCCAATTGTTAGATAGCAGGTGAGGAGAGATGCTGGTGAGGAGTGGCCTTTGCATCTGAGTGATCAGCAGAGGGAGGACTGTCAAACAAACATTGCTTTGCATGGGAAGTTCCTCCTCCCTCTCTCCCTCCCTCCCTCCCTCCTTTGCAGTTCAGGGATCACTCCTGGTGGGCCGGTGGCAGTCATATGGGGTGCTGCGGAATGAATTCTAGCCCACCACATACAAGGCAGATGCCTTACCCTTGTATTTGCTCTCCAGGGCCCTCGCCCTCTGTGTCTTTTTTTTTCTTTTTGGGTCACACCCGGCAATGCTCATGTGTTACTCCTGGCTCTACACTCAGGAATCACTCCTGGCGGTGCTCAGGGGACCATATGGGATGGTGGAAATCGAACCCGGTTCGGCCACGTGGCAAGGCAAATGCCATGCCGCTGTGCTATCACTCCAGTCCCCCTGTGTCTCTTTTGATTAATGAGTTCTGATGAATCTCATTTATACTATTGACATAGAACTAAATTAATACCATTCTGGTTTGTTTTCTGATTATGTTTCATATCTGATATCTCCTTTCTATGAATATTTCATCTCCTTTTCATTTGGATGGTTTTCTGGGAGATTCTACCAGTTTATTTTTGTTCAAAATATCTCTGCCTTAGATGTGGGTTTTATTCTACTTATCGTAAGGATTGTACGGATATTTCTAAATCCAATAGTCCTTTTCCTTTTTGCTGACATTGGATTCATTTTTCACATTAAACATATTTTGTACTATTTCTTTTGATGTTTTGTCTAACTCTATTTTATTAATTAAAAAATTCTCTATTACTATTTCTAATTTTTGCGCTATGGGTTTTGTTTCTGTTTTGAGGCCATACCTGGTGGTGCTCAGGGGTTACTACTGGTTCTGCACTCAGGAAACACTCCTGGTGGGCTCAGAGGATTATATAGGATACCAAGAATAGAATCCAGGTGGGTTGCATGGAAGGCAACCACCCTACTGGCTATACTATCACTCCAGACCCTGTTTTTTGTTTTTGTATCACTATATCACTATCACTCTGTTGCTCATCGATTTGCTCAAGCGGGCACCAGTAACGTCTCCATTGTGAGACTTGTTAAACTGTTTTCGGCATATCAAATACGCCACGGGTAGCTTGCCAGGCTCTGCCGCTGTGGGCAGGATATTCTCGGTAGCTTGCCGGGCTCTCTGAGAGGGATGGAGGAATCAAACACAGGTCAGCCACCTACAAGGCAAACGCCCTACCTGCTGTGCTATCGCTCCAGCCCTTTTGTTTTGTTTTGTAAAATTAAAAAGTTTTCAATACAGTACTGTGGAGTTTCTGCTAATAATCTTGGGGCTTCATAGTATAATGGGTAGCACACTTGCCTTATATAAGGGGTGATTGGATTTGATCCCCAGCAACACATATGGTCCCCTGAGCAATGCCAGCAGTAATAACTGAGCACAGAGATAAGTCCAAAATAAAACGAACCAACCAAACAAAAAACCACAAATGAACAAATTGTATTATATCATAATGCTGACTTTTATTCATATTGTTCATTCATCCCTGGTACTTAACTCTCTAATAGCCATAAGTTGAAATGACAACTTCCTCCGTTCTACCCCTGATTTTACTGTACAGGTAATTTGAAATTGACAGGCCATGTAAAGTAGCTAAGATGAAGGATTTATACTCCATAACTATGTTAGCTAGAAAAGAAATATTAATGGATGCTGACACATTGAAGCAATCTTGATTGTAGAAATGTAAATTGGATTGTTTATTAAATATGTTATAACTGCTTAACACCTTGGCTTGCAGGATGCCATGGCTTTTAACAAGTTCAATGTTCTCCACTGGCACATAGTTGATGACCAGTCTTTTCCGTACCAGAGCACCACTTTCCCTGAGTTGAGCAATCAAGTGAGTATACCTGTTATTGGATTCTGTGTAGACACTTGTTTTCATTAGAAGTTTGTAGCTTAGATATTATCTCCTATGGATAGAAATGATGTAAAAAAAATCAAACATTTGAAAAAATATTTTTGTGCTTATATTTTAGATACACATAACTATTGTTTCTAATTGTATTTTAAATGAATATAAGATTGTTACAAGTTTGTTATAACATTGTTATTAAGTTTTACCATAATTTGTTTTTGTTTTTGGTACTTTTGTCTCTGCACCCAGGGATCACTCCTGGAGAGCTCAGGGGACTTTAAGGGGTGCCTGGGATCAAATCAGATCAGCTGCATGCAAATAGAGCACCCTACCTGCTATGCCTCCCTGCTAGCATAACTTTCTTTCTTTTTTTTTTTTTTATTGATTCACTGTGTGGTACAGTAACAAAACTTTCATGTTCGAGCTTCAATGATACAGTCATTAAACACCCATCCCTTCACTAGTGCCCATTTTCCCCACCAAAATCCCCAGTACCACCCCCCCTTCCACACCTCCCCCTGCCTGTGTGGCAGACAATATGCACAATACTCTCTTTCTCTACTGTAGTTATCTTCAATATTTCAAGACTAGTCCCACCACCCCTCATACCTGCCGAAAATGCAATGCTAGACAATGTGTTTTGTATTGCTTGTTAGGGACACAATATAATGCTCTTGTCACTTGTCATTTGTCATCCCATTGTTCGTCAATTTGTTCGAGTGGGCACCAGCAACATCTCCATTTGTCCTTGTCGAGTGCTAGTGTAGCCCAATGGTGTCTGCTCTCTCCAGGAACACAAAGAGCCTCAAACTGTTCATTCAGGGTCTTTTTTTTTTTTTTTTTTTTGCTTTTTGGGTCACACACGGCGATGCTCATGCACTCAGAAATTACTCCTGGTGGTGCTCAGGAGACCATATGGTATGCTGGGAATTGAACCCAGGTTGGCCGCATGCAAGGCAAACACCCTACCCGCTGTGCTATTGCTCCAGCCCCCATTCAGGGTCTTGACGAAGAAGTCTGACCGTCTTGTAGGTGGGCAGCCATGTGGTCTCTTGACCTGCCATGGAATCCAATCGGTAACAGCTCTAGTCATCTCTAAATCGCATACGTGTCCGGCCCATCTGATTTTCGACGCTTTGGCAAATGAGACAGCGTCTTTGATTCTTGACTATCGACGGAGGTCAGAACTCCGGATTCCTTCTCTCACTTGAGTGAAACGTGATACTCCAAGCATAGCTCTTTCAATTCCTCTCTGGGATACCCGAATAGCGTTCTCATCCTGTTTTCAGAGGGCCCAGGTCTCTGAGGTGTATGTGAGTGCAGGAAGAACGGTGGAGTCGAAAAGATGTGCCCGGAGCCAAAGTTTCTTCGTCCTCTTAACCACTTCTTCAACACTCGTAATGCTCTAGGAATTCTAAAATTTTAATAATTAGGGTCTGAGGAAATCATTGCAGCAAGTTGCTCAGGTCAGAGATTTGTTTGTGTGTCTCTGGATCATGGCCGTGTGGGAGCTTAAGTAGATGGTGGCCAGATGTGGCATCATCTTGAAGTTCCATCGGGGTTGGGGGAAGGAGAAGGGCCCACTCCTCCCCTGTCCCATGGGGCTTGGGATTTGCCGTCACCATTACTCGTACCTGGAGCTTCTCGCTGACTTCTAGAAAACTGCAGCAGTGGGCAGGCGGAGGGACAGCACCTGTCCCCGTCTGGAGCAGTCCAGTGGAAAAGGCCTATTGCAAAGTCCCGGGCCATCTCTGCAGCAAGTTGCTTGGGTTCGAGATTCATTTGTGTGTCCTAACTTTTTATGTTATTGTAAAATATAAATCTCTGGTGTTCCTATACATGGAAAAAAAAAACTCAAATGTAGGAGACATGACACAGTAACATGAGGATCAGTGATTATGAAGTAGCCAAACTATATTGGTTTTTAATACTTAAATTTTATTTGAGGCACCGTGGTTGATAACACTGTTACTGGTACAGTTTCCATCATCAGAATATCTGCCCCCACGCACCATTAAATGAGTGTCCCCATCTCCCACTTCAGCTGTGTTAATTTAAATTATATGTTTTTTGCTTCTTGGGTCACACCCAGTGATGCACAGGGGCTAATCCTGGCTTTGCACTCAGGAAGTACCCCTGGTGGTGCTCAGGGGACCATATGGGATGCTGGGAATCAAACCGGGGTTGGCCAGATGCAAGGCAAATGCCCTACCCGCTGTGCTATTGCTCCAGTCCCAGCTGTGTTAATTTTAAACAGAACTGCTTGAATTATTTAAATGATCTCTTTCCTTTCTGAAAACTTGTGACAGGTATTGTTAGATGTGAGAACTCCTTAGAAAATACTGCGTAGTCTTGGGGCTAGAATGATGGCACAGCGCCATCCTTAGCATCCTATATGGTCCCTGGAGTACCTACAAGGAGTAATTAATTCCTGAGAGCAGAGCCAGGAGTAGTTCCTGAGCATCACTGGATGTGGGCTAAGACCAAAAACTAAACACCCCCCTCAAAATGCAAAAAAATGAGAAAATACCAGAGAGTCTTATTATGAAGAGTTTAAATTCATAGGCCAGAGGAGTTTGAGCAAGTCTCGGTCTGAGCTAGTACTATAATCTCTATGAAATGAGAAAAAACAGCAGGTGACAGTCCGTAAAACTTGATGCATGGATTAAAGTTACAGGTCGAAAGGGTCAGAGCCAGGATTCTAAACATTGGTCTCTCTCTGTACATAAATCCAAAGTTTTGACCAAAGTTGCCATGTAGTCTGAAATGCTAGCTGCACTCATGTATTTTGCTTGTTATGCTTTTATTGGGGAAATCTTCAAACACATATAGAACAATGTTGTGATTCCATACACTCATCACTCAACTTAATTAATGACTTATCAAATCAAGATTACTTATATAATAAATACTTTTATAATTTGCATGTGTGTGATGTGAGGTTTAAACCCAAGGACTCACCCATGCAAGGCTTATGTTCTAGCTAATCCTCAATAGCACCATTTTGAATTAAATCTCAGAGATCATATCAGATTTGTGATAATCCTGCTATTAAAAAGAGCCATCCAAGGCTTAGAAGCTGGCCTCACATGCTGGAGGAAGGGGCAGCTCGTATAGAGAAGGGAACACCAGATAAAGTGTGGTTTGAGGACCCGCACAGGATGGGAGATGCGCACTGAAAATAGAATATAGACCAAACACAATAGCCACGCAGTGCCTCTGTTGCAAACCACAACATCCAAAAGGAGAGAGAGAACAAAAGGGAATGCCCTGCCACAGAGGTGGAGTGGGGTGGGGGGGTGGGGTGGGAGGGTGGGAGGGATACTGAGAACACTGGTGGAGGGGACTAGGCACTGGTGGAGTGATGTAAACAAAATGCAAACATGAAGGTTCATAAGTTTGTAACTGTAACTCACGGTGATTCACTAATAAAAAAATAATAAAAAAATAAAAAGAGCGATATGGCAAAAATATTAACACTAACAACAATAATTTTTCACACTTCTCAGTGTTATTTTCATTAAAAATTTATGTAACTTGCACTGTATGCAAACATAGTGCATATACAGCAATCTGTTAATATATTAATTCTTTAAGTTACAGACTACACTTTTTTCCCCTCAAACTTTTATTTTTGCTAAATCAAGATATTTGTCTAATAATATCACAGTTTGGGTTTTGCTAATTGAATTTCCATAGTGTAAGAGTAACATGTCTTCTG
This sequence comes from Sorex araneus, assembly GCF_027595985.1. Lineage (NCBI taxonomy): Eukaryota > Metazoa > Chordata > Mammalia > Eulipotyphla > Soricidae > Sorex > Sorex araneus. The sequence goes on from NC_073302.1 coordinate 152,441,371, forward strand.
TATCCTATAATTTACTTCAAGGAGGTAGTTAAATGGACTTGGTTAGATACAAATTTGAAGTTACAGCTGGATTGATTTCTTTTTAGGTCACATTCTAACCTTCAGACAGGCTACATTCTGAGTGCTTTTTTATCTTTAGTTACAACCAATATTGAGTTCTACGTTTTTAGTGGAGGGGACTGAAATGTTAAAGAAAATCTTGTCACTTAGCTCCTGAGATTTTATACAGCTGACAGTAATTCAGAGGACTTTGAAAGAAAACAGCTATGCCTTGTAAGACGTGTGGATGTGGTTGCTCTGTAACTGACAGATGCAGGGGGCGCCATTTTAAGTGGGTCCCCCCACCTTCCACATTAACTCTATTATTATTGACAACATTTGTATTGAAGTACTGTGATTTATAGAACTGCCAACGATGGTTTCACACACACACACACACACACACACACACACACACATTCCAATACCACACCAACACGAGTACCCACTTTTCTCCCCCATGGCCCTGCTTGACACTTCTCTCCCGTACCCACCAGCCCAGTTCTGTGAACCAACTCCCCAATTCTGTAACCCTTGGCTATTTGTTCCTCCCTTGTGAGTCTTTATATCATGAGCACCTCACTTCCAAGGATGTACAGGTATGTTAGACTGACATGGTAGAAGTCCTGTTAGGAGAGTTCTCCAGGTTAATCTAGAGTGACCCCAGGGAATGCTGAGTAAACATAACATGGGACTGTTTCATACATTATGATAATGGAAGAGTCAGTTCTCAGGTAAACCGAAGTATGAAGACTAGTTTCTAGGACAAATACTCTTTTGAAATGTATGTTTTTGTGTGTGACTTTTTCAAGGGGCGCTATTCACCAGCTCATGTGTATACCCCAAACGATGTCTATAAAGTGATTGAATATGCCCGGTTACGAGGGATTCGAGTTATACCGGAATTTAACACCCCTGGACACACAAAGTCTTGGGGGAAAGGTAAGAAGGGACAAAGAGGGAACATCTGCAGTTCTGCATCTCTGATTTATAAACGGTGCATGCTCAGTCTGTCTGTATTGCGATTTCTACCATCACTAACACAATTTAAAACTATTCAGTATGATTCAACTAACTCTTTTGTCTGTGTTTTAAGTCACTGTGTCAGGGCAGTGCCAAATGTATACCTAGGGATAAAAGAAAACAAACATGATTGCTGAAGTAGAACACGATGAATTTAAGAATGTACTTTTTTTTTTTTGCTTTTTGGGTCACACCCGGCGAGGCGCTGGGGTCACTCCTGGCTCTGCACTAAGGAATTACCCCTGGAGGTGCTCAGGGGACCATATAGGATGCCAGGAATTGAACCTGGGTCAGCCTCATGCAAGGCAAAACACCCTACCTGAACGCCCTCCCCGCTGTGCTATCACTCCAGCCCCAAAATTGTACTTTATTTTTTTTGCTTTTTGGGCCACACCCAGTAATACTCAGGGGTTACTCCTGGCTCTGCACTCAGAAATTACTCCTGGCAGTGCTCGGGGGACCATATGGGATGCTGGGAATCGAACCCAGGTCAACCGCGTGCAAGGCAAACGCCCTACCCGCTATGCTATCGCTCCAGCTCCAAGACTGTACTTTCTTGAAGAGGTAATAAAATGCTTTTGAGAGTCAAGGAATATATTCTGATTTCTAGTAGAATGAAGACATTTAGTTGGAATATGCAGCAGCAAAGAATGGGAGTTTCTACAGTTTTGTTGAGAACTGGTATTTATCAAGATTACCTGGCTTTGGAGCCAGAGGGACAGGTACAAGAATGGTGGAGCTCTGGTTCGAAGATGCTGCCAGAGTACCAACAGGGTCTCTCTGAGCATAGAGCCAGGAATAGCCCCAGAACACCCAGTGTGTGCTCCAAAACCCTGGGAGAAGAAAATGAAACCTGGGTTTGAACATTCCTGTTGCCATTTATAAATGTAGTGACCAACCTGGGCTAGTTGTAAATATCATACTCATTCCATATCTCTAACCTGGAAATACTTGTAGTAGCTAAAGTGATCTTCAAAGTTTTGAAGTCATTAAATAATGACTTTAATGGGAAAGGCACAGCAGTTTGCTTTTTATCACTGTTCAGTAAGCATCCCTGGGGACTAAGTCTGGAAGCACATGAGCTAGAGGGTCTCAGATGTGCTTGGGCTCACCGGGAACCATGGAAACAATTCCTGAAAAGAAGGCAAATCCCTGCCCACTGCACTATCTCTTTGGCCCCCAAGAACTTTTCTATTGACTGTACCCAGTAAACAGAATACAAATTGAGGGAGAAGAAGTTTGCTCTTCTTTCCCAGTACCTAATCAAAATATGAAGCCAGACGTCTCTAACTTTTTCTTTTACTGAGTTATCCGTTCACAATAGTATTGAAATCACTGTTTCGTACTTGTGGTGCAGCACTCCTGTCCCCTCCTGTGTGAAGATTTCTCCTCCAGTTGGGCTCACTGACTCAAACCTCATTAGCCTCCTCAGTCCCAATAATGTCAATTTTGTCTATTTGCTTCCTCTAGGAATTATCTAATCACTTGTTCAAATGTAAGAGCAAACTGATCCAACATTTGTCTTATAAGAATTTGGGTTTTGTTGGGTCTTATTTGAAGTGCAGCTAGAATATCTGGGTTTGCTGTTGTTCTTGTTCTTTTGGTTTAGTTTGGGAACATAGCCAGAGATGCTCAGGGGTGACTCTGGGTGCAGGATTTCCTCCTGGCAGTGCTCAGGGGACCCACATGGGATGCTGGGGATAAAACCCTGGTCAATTATGTACAAGGCAAGTGCCCTACTCACTGTACTATCATTCAAGCTCCTAGAACATCTATTTTAGTCAGAAAATCTCAGGCTCAGATAATCTCAGAAAGGCTGGTGGAAATGGAAATGGTGAGGGACAGGAATAGGAGTCAGGAAAGATTCCCCTATCTTAATTTGGAAGAAATTAAACTAGTTACTCTTAGCAAATATGCTTATCTTTTTGTGTGTGTGCAAAAAGATATGATAAAAAAAACTTTTATGATAAATTGGTATCATAAAAGAATATACAATATGGGGCTGGAGCGATAGCACAGCGGGTAGGGCATTTGCCTTGCACGCAGCCGACCTCGGTTCGATTCCCAGCATCCCATATGGTCTTGAGCATCGCCGGGAGTAATTACTGAGTGCATGAGCTAGAAGTAACCCCTAAGCATTGCTGTGTGTGACCCTAAAAGAAAAAAAAAGAAAGAAAGAAAAAGAAAAAAAGAATATACAATATTATGTTTTGAAATGAAAGTATCTTTTAAGAAAAGAATTTTCTTCACATTTTCTTACAGGTCAAAAAGATCTCCTGACTCCATGCTATAATACAAAGCTGCAAAAAGGGACTTTTGACATTGTAAATCCTGTCCCACTATCAACTTACATCTTCATGTATAAGTTTTTGGAAGAAATTAGTCAAGTGTTTCCAGATAAATTTATTCATTTGGGAGGACATGAAGTACCATTCTACTGTTGGTATGATAATTATTTAAAACAGCTTTAATTCACATTTTTAATTATACCCCATATCAGTGGAGGAATTTCAAATCTGTCACCCGTGGAAAGAACAGATTTTCAGAAACATTTCTACTTGTAAGATTTACTTGGCAAAACAATTTGGGCGGTTGTGTACTTCTGCAGAGCATATATACAGGTGGTATAATCACTACATGGGCATAAGCACCAGATATATGAGTGGTATAAGTCCCCAGTGGAGTTCTGGACTCAGGGGTCATTCCTAGCAATGAGAACCATATGTTTATGGCTGATCTAGAGTCAGCTGTATACTAGGCCAGGCCTTAAACCCCTATACTGTCTCTCTGGACCTACTTCTTAAAAAAATAAAATAAATAAATAACTGATAGCTTAGATAAGATTTTTCCAATATGTTTCAGTTTTTAGGCTTGTTTAAGACTATACTAATGTAATAGTTTTCATTCCGCATGACTGATTGACAGGAATATTTTTCGCTTTATACAGATGGGGCATGTCAAAATTACAAATGTAATTTTAATCCCTGTTTTTGCTGTAGGGCGTCCAATCCAGAAATTCAAGCTTTCATGAAAGCCACTGGCTTACCTCAGGAATTAAATTTACTACAATCTTTCTATATTAAAAAGTAAGTTATCTGAATACCTGCTTCTGTTTTTTCCTTCAGTGCATTTTAGAAAAAAACAAAAAAACCCCAAAACATTAGTTTGATACCATTTTGTTTTTCTCACTTTCTCTTTGCCCTCTGCCAAAGTACAGTGTAGATGAAAATGATATCAGAAGAGAGCAGTATCTCCTCCTGGATTATACTGAGTACCATGGGACAGTACTGTGGTACCCAGTGCAGAGTGATGGGAGAGCAGTTCTAGAACTCAGCCCAAAGCCCTGGTTACTCGGCAGTGTCTTCCCCACTCACCATCCAGTGCTGGGATTCCTTCCTGGAACACTTTTTACACTTTCTACCTAGACTGGTCAGTAGGACACCACAACCACATGTGTCTATATATTTTGTTTGTTTTGAAGTCACTCCTGGCTCTGCACTTAGGGATAACTCCTGGCAAGTTTGGGGGACCATACAGGGTGCCAAGGATCAAACCCAAGTCTGCTGTGTGCAAGGCAAACACCCTAACAGCTGAACTATAGCTTCAGCTCCATGACTGTATATATTAAAATTATTTTACTGTGTTAATAATGGTCTACAGCATTATACTACGTCTGTATAAATGACAGGATGATCAACCCCAAGAGATTAGCTTCAATCTACCCCCCTACAAGTGACTGCTCTGACCTATATCATGCTCCCTCTTCCTGTTTCCTCTCTGGTAACCACTCTGCTGGTCTGGAAGAGTTTCCCATTTGACTGTTGGTTTGGGAAGTACAGTGAAAAAGATGAAAACTTGTTTTCAGTTTCTCAGTCACATCTGTGACACTTTAAGTGTCCAGCAGGCAGGGAAGGCTAGTGGAACAAATTGAAGAGTGGAGATAAAAGGAGTTCCATCATCGCAAAGTTCTAATGCAACATTCTGTTCCAGTAGAGGACTCTATAAACTGATAAAGGGCCAGAGGATCAATACTCAAGGCTACATAGGTCCACAAAAGAACAATGGTTCAATTTTTCACTTTTAAGCAACACTATAAATGTAAAAACCACCACCAGTTCATGAGCCATACTAATACGGAGGTTCACTTTATTGAGCAAAACCAGAACACACCTTTTCCTTTAGTCTTCTGTGGATTACATATTTTATTACTTTAATCTTCAAAAAAAACTGGCATTTTTGGTTTACTTCTCGGTACCATGGGTAGAATCCCGGACCTCACACATCCTTATTGGCATGTCTCTACCACTGTGCCACATCACCAGCATCCTCCAGGCATTGTTTAAAAATCAAAAAACTGGGGCTTGAGTGATAGTACAGCAGGTAGGGCATTTGCCTTGCATGTGGCTGACTGGGGTTCGATCGCCAGCATCCCATATGGTCCCCCCGAGGACTTTCAGGAGTAATTCCTGAGTGCAGAGCCAGAAGTAACCCATGAACATCGCCAGGTGTGACCCCAAACACCCACCCCCTACAAATAATAATTTAAAAATAAATAAAAATCAAGAAATATTTAACTAATTGTGGCAAGTGTTGAATGTCCCTAAGATGCCATCACAGGCTAGATTACAGTTTCTTCTAAGACTACCATAGACTTAGTAGAGGTCGGTGTTTGCACACTTCTGAGTTTCTATCTGAATGGGATATGCAGCTCAGTCACTCAGCAAAAGACTTTTAAAGTGTTTGCTGAGTCAAGTGTTAAGTCATATAATAAGGAGTTAGTAGTTCCACTCAATTTCAGATGTTTCAGCAAAAGCACTTGGTTTTAATTCTTTTGTGTTTTCGGGCCACATCTAGTGATGCTCAGGAGTTATTCTGCAATCAGCAATCACTCCAGGCAATACTTGGGAGGGACCATATGGGCTGCCTGGGATTGAACCCAGGTCAGCCACATGCAAGGCAAGCATCCTACCCGCTGTACCATCTCGCCAATCCTTCATGGTTTTAATTCTTTTGTTTTTGTTTTTTGGGTCACACCTGGCAATGCTCAGGGGTTACTCTAGCTCTGCACTCTGGAATTACTCCTGGTAGTGGTTGGGAAACATATGGGACGCTGGGGATTTAAGCCAGGTCAACTGCATGCAAGGCAAATAAATGCCCTACCCACTGTACTATTGGTCCGGCCCCATGGATTTAATTCTTGATATGAAAATATGCATACTTTAAATATATGTAGTGTTAGCTGTGCTATGTGAAATAACTGACATTTTCTTCAACGGCAGGCTTATGAACATTGTTTTAAGTCTAAGGAAAACAGCCATAGTTTGGCAAGATGTTTTCAGTAAGAAAGAAAAGGTGAGGAACTAGGGATATTGGGATCATTGGTGGTGGAGAATGGGCACTGTTGGAGGGATGGATACTCAATCATTGTATGACTGAAATATAAGCATGAAAGTTTGTAAGTCTGTTAACTGTACCTCACAGTGATTCTTTTTTTTTTTTTTTTAAAAAAAGGTGAGGAACTTACTGGATTTTATAATACAAGAGAATTAATGTTATAACATCTTGGACGGCTTTTCTTATAATTATATTTCCTTTCTCTTTAAAGTGTTGTCAGATAAAGACTGTAAACTGTCTAGCAATATTGCTGCATATTTCCTTTCCTTCACTTACTTTACTCTTTAATGTCATTATTAATCACATGTGCACTTACTCTGAAAGAAGTCCCTTCCCCAGAACTGAGTAATGAAGAACGAATGCATCTTCTCTGCCCCCTCACTATGTCGAACTGACTGCAGGACTGTGGCTGTTCTTACCACAGGCATATGGCTATGGCCCAAGACCAAGGAGAGCTGAGGGCCAGGCAGATGCAGGACTACAAAGAGGTCTAGCCACAAATCACAGAGCAACAACAGAGCAGGGGGCATAGATTACAGATTCCAGTCCGCAGACCTGGAACACACAGTGGACCAAGAACTGCAAAGGGACAGGATGAGGCCAAAGTACAATGAATGCAAGTGGACAGACAGGACCAAGATATTGTACCTGGGTCAAAAGAGAGGCCTGGCATATAGAAGGGACCACTGTGACAAAGACAACTGGAAATGATCACTCTGGACAAGAATTGAGGGCTAAAAGTAGGTAAAAGGATATATACATGATAACCTATCAGTACTGTACCACAAACCATAAACCATAATGACCAAAACAGGGGAGAGGGAGAGACAAGAAAGAGAATTGCCTGTATGGAGGCTAACTGGGGGTGGGGGGGTGGAAGGAGGGAAACTGGGGATATTGGTGGTGGGAAATGTACACTGGTGAAGGAATGAGTGTTGGAACATTATATAACTGAAGCCCAGTCATGGACAACTTTGTAACTATTTATCTCGTGGTGATTTTAAATCATTTTTAAAAGAGACCTGGATATTGGAGAAGGACTAGAATCATCTACTTAAACTGTGTAATTAACTCCACAAACCACAATGCATAAAATGAACAGGGCTATATTACATCATGGTAGTTTTGTTATAAACAAAACTATCAATGTACACTTTTAATGTTACATGACATTTATCTCTGACATGACAAGAATCATGTCAGATTCCTGTGGGGCAACTAAACATTTGCTTTCTAGTTATTCCCATTAGTCTTCCCAAAAGGTAGATGACATTTTCCCAGATTCCAAATGAGTAAAACAGTACAGTGGGAGAAATGGATTAAATCTTTTCTGTCCATCACTCCTAGTGTTAGGTTGGCAGAGCTAAAAATCCAGTAGTAAGGTTGATGGCTCTTCTAATTTTAAGCCCCTAACATGAATAGATATTGGTAATAACATACTTTGTTTTCTTTTTTGGTTTTGGGCCATACCTGGCAGTGCTCAGGGTTTACTCCTGGCTGTGTTCGGCGATCACTCCTGGATGTGATCACTCCTGTGTGGTGCCGGGGACAGACCCCAGGTTACCTGTGTGCAAGGAAAGTGCCTTACCTGCTTATCTTTCTGAACCGTGGAAAGAACTTGGAGGAAGGGGGCCTAAAAAACTGTATGAATTTTGTGAAGATTCATAGAAAAGTTATGTTCTGACACCTAAAGCCTTTAGCTTTACTCGTTAAAACTAATGTTAACTGTAATTTGTAACTTCATAGTTTCATCCAGGAACAGTGATCCAAATATGGAAAAGGGAACAATATTCTAGTTATCAAACTATGATCACAGACGCTGGCTTCCAGGTGATCCTTTCTGCTCCGTGGGACTTAGATCATATAAGTTATGGAGAAGACTGGATAAAGTACTATGAAGTGGAGCCCCTTGATTTTTCCGGTAAGTTAAGTAACATTCTTTACCTTAGTTTTGTGGTTTTATTCCCTACTTGTTCCCCACCCCAATGAAATTTTACTGATGCATTACATCAAATCACCACCTCTTACCTTGAGCCTAGATTATGTGTATGTAGAAAGTACTGGTTTGGTGTCATTTTCAATTTTGTGTGAGAAAAAAAAAATCAACAATAAAGCAAACCATACTTCTTTATAAGAACTTCTAAATCCACAAACATGGATAAATAGAACTCAACATGAAAAGAGACATAGTCGGACAAAACGTGGTAGGTGAAGAAACCTTCCTTGAAGTCATCAGTGATAAACAACTGTAATTGTCTGAACCTTGGTGACAAAAACCCACCCTGTAACCAGACCCTTGAGGAAGGTCTGCTAATGGTTGGCCAACAGGTATATGAAAAAGTGCTCGGCATCACTGGTTATCAGGGAAATGCAAATCAAAAGAAAAATGTGGTATCACCTCACACCACTGAGACTGGCACACATCCATAGGACCAGAAACAACCAGTGTTGGTGTGAATGTGGGGGAAAAAGGAGCCAGCATCCACTATGGGTGGGAATGTCACCTGATTCAACCCTCCTGGAAAACAACATGACACTTCTTAAAAAAACTCAGAATCAAGCTTTCATACATATGACCTAGCAATTCTATTTCTAGGCATCTACCGTAAGGGCCCAATACCTACCAGAAAAGACATCTGCTGTCCTATGTTCTATTTTTTTTTTTCGGTGGAGGTGGTGGTGGTGGTAGGACCACCCAGTGGTGCTCAGGGGACAATAGGGGTTTCTAGAGAACAAACTCGTGTCAGCTAGCTGTGTGCAAGGCAAATGCCCTATCCACTGTACTATTACTCTGGTTCCATCCTATGTTCTTTTTTTTTTTTTTTTTTTTTTTTTGCTTTTTTGGGTCACACCCGGCGATGCACAGGGGTTACTCCTGGCTCATGCACTCAGGAATCACCACTGGCGGTGCTCAGGGGACCATATGGGATGCTGGGATTCGAACCCGGGTCGGCCGCGTGCAAGGCAAACGCCCTACCCGCTGTGCTATCACTCCAGCCCCCTATGTTCTTTTTAAGCACTATTCACAACAGCCAAATATCAAGAAACAACTGTTAGTATTCAAGAACAGATCACTGGATAAAGAAACTATGGTACATAAACTCAGTGGAATAACACTTAGCTATAAGGAAAGAAAATCACACAACTTGCCACTACATAGACGGAAACGAAGGGTATCAAGCTAAGTGAAGTCAGCCAGAAAGAGAGGGAGAGATATAGAATGACCTCTCGTACGTGGGATATAAAGAAACATATTATGGCAAGAACAGCTTTCCCAAACAAAACTCTGCAAACTGGTCTACAGAATTGAGGTCACCCTGGTGGGGAGAGGGTGGAGGGGCTGGGTGTCTTGAGGGGTGACCTGAGAGAGTGGCAGAGGGAAGCATACACTGCGTACACTCTGGTGAGAGATGTAGTGTTGGAATGTTGTATGCGTGAAGCTTATCATTGATCGTATTGTAAACATGTAGCCAAAATATGTTTAAATTTTTTAAAATGTATTCTCAAATACATTTAAAAAAAATAAGACAGAAAGAAATATCACACTTACCAGTATAATTATTTTCTGGAACAGATCATGTTTTCAAATATAATGAAATATTTTCTGAGACAGATCATGTTTTCAAAGACTTCCTTTTTGACCCAATACATTGAGATCAAAATCATATAAAGTATTATTTCTAATTATAATAGCATGAAGCAAAAAGGAAACAATAAAAAGATGACGGGTAAATTTTCTACCACATAGACACCGAACAATACGCTTCTGAGTAACTCTTGAGTCAAGAAATCAAAAGAAAAAAATTAGAAAAAATGAAAACTAAAACACGATAAATCACACCTTAAGGGATATATTAAAAACAGCAGTAAGATGAAAATTCATGGGCTGGAGAGATAGCAGAGTAGGTAGCATGCAGCCTACACAATACTGGCCCAGATAAATAAGCCAGAAAATTCTCAAATTCATCAACTAACCATAAACCTGAAGCAGCTAGAAAAACAAGGAATAAACAGAACCAAATGTCAGGGTTTCTAAAACAAATAATGAAAAGCTGAGCAGAAATAAATGAAACAGAAATAAAAAGAGCATGCAGAACAACAGTGACAAGAAGAGCTGTTCGTCTGACTTAGGCAGTACAAATGTACATATCATCCAGATGCTGGCTGGTTAATAAACACCTGGGTAGGCTCACTCAGAGAAAAAGAACATGCTGGTAAAAAGAGCTAGAGATGGTTCATAAGGCTGGAATAAGCAGGTACTTGCACCCCTTTGTCCACTGCATAAAGTATTCACAATAACCGAAGCATGAACTCAACCCCAATGGCCAATGACAGTGACTGGATAGAGAAGACGGAGATGCATATACTCGGTGGAATACTATTCTGCTGAAGAAAAGATAACATTGTACCATCTGGGATAAAATAGATGGAATGAGGCAATTCTGCTAATTGAAAGAAGGAAGGAAGTGAAAGGCCATTATCACAGGGTTTCACCATATGTGGTTTATAAGTATCTAAAGCCAACCAACTGGCAAAACATAACAGAACTAAGTGCTAGACTCACTGAAACCCATGCTGGTTACTGGAGGGAAAGGGATGTCAGGTGGGAGGAACACGTGGAGGAGTGATGTTTGGGGTACCTGTGATAAATTTCATCTACAGACTTGTAATGCCTGCCCCTTAGTCAACATTTGCTACTAAGCACTGTGTGATCCATGGGCTTGGGGGTGGGGAAAAATTTCATGCTCCTTTTATTGTGCTCAGCCGTGAACATCATCGCTCAGGTCCTTCCTGCTGACTTTGGGTGAGAAATCCTGACTTGGGTTGGCAGCAGAAGCAATTCCTGTTGCCTCTGTATATGTCATCTTGAGTTGCTGCTTCTTAACTGACATCAATTTACTGATTTTTATGTAGGTTCTCAGACACAGAAACAGCTGGTCATTGGCGGAGAAGCCTGTCTGTGGGGAGAATATGTGGATGGAACTAACCTCACACCGACATTATGGTATATGTATCTTTCTTTTTCTATCCAAGTAGGAGAGCACTAAAATTTGCTTTGGGCAAATTTTTAGTGGGACTTAGACCAGTCCCTAGAAAACATGAAGTCAAACTTCTTTAGGAATGTGTGGTTTTAATTTTAGGCCTCGGGCAAGTGCAGTTGGTGAAAGACTCTGGAGTCAAAAAGAGGTCCGTGATCTACTTGATGCTTCTAAGAGACTGACCATTCACCGCTGCAGAATGGTCAGGTAGGACAAATATGTCTCTTTCAAGCTCAGACACTGTAAAACTGCACATTATTTTTAATCTCCTCCTTTAGTATAGGCAAGCTTCTTAGACATTTGGGGTTTTGCATAAAGTACATCCAAGTAGTGATTTAAATAAGAGAAATCAAGAGCAATCTTTTATTTTGTGGATAAGTTATATCTGTTTCTCTGTACAAAAATTTTTCTACAAAATAGGATTTTAATACAATAGATCTTTTGAATTCTTCCTGAATCTCTTCAGATTAATGCTATGACTCAGTGATTCTTAATGATTAACATGGAGATGAGTTTTATTAATCTAAAACATTTTTAATTCACACTGGTTTCTTTCAATTTTTCCAGACGTGGAATCACTGCACAACCTGTTTCTGTTGGATACTGTGACCATCAGTTCAAAGAGTAAAAACAGAGAGAAACTGGGGGCCAGTGGGTAGCGCTTGTCTTGCATGTAGCTGACCCAGGTGTGATCTCATATAGTCTCCTGAGCACCACCAGAAATAATTCTGAGTACAAAGCCAGGAGTAATCCCGAGCATCACTGGGTACAGCCCAAAAAAGAAAAAAAAAATTGAAAAGGAAAAATAGAAGGGGAAAAATACCAGTAGCAATCTCTACTATAAACAACTTTATTTGCAATTATGTTCTTTGGAATAAACACTTATTGAAAGTTTAAATATTTGTCTATTTCATAAGCATTCTTAGCATCCTGTTTTGAGAGATTCATTAAAAGAAACAACAACCTTCTGATATCATGTTGAGGGCTAAATTTTTATTACTAGTAGTACCAATTCCATCACTTGTATCACCTGTATCACTTGCTGACCCGTTGATCTTCGATTTACTCGAGCGGGAGCCAGTAATGTCTCCATTTGTCCCTGTCGCACAGTGCAGCCCAATGATATCTGCCCACTCCAGGAACAGGCGGAGCCTCAAATCGTTCATTCAGGGATTTGATGAAGAAATCTGACCATCTAGTTGGTGGGCGGCCACAAGATTTTCTGACGTCCCGTGGAATACAGTCGGTAACAGCTCTAGTCCAGCGGTTGTCTTTGAATCGCATTACATGACCGACCCATCTGATTTTCGATGCCTTGGCAAACGAGACAGCATCCCTGATTCTTGACCGTTGACGGAGGTCAGAACTCCGAATTCCTTTTCTCACTTGAGTGAGACATGATACTCCTAGCATAGCTCTTTCGATTCCTCTTTGGGATATCCAAATAACGTTCTCATCCTGTTTGCGTAGGGCCCAGGTCTCTGAGGCATATGTTAGTTCAGGAAGAACGGTGGAATCGAAAAGATGTGCCCAGAGTCGGAGATCCTTTGTTCTCTTAACCACTTCTTCCATATTCCATAGAAACAATATAATTCAGATACAGTAATTTTTAATGCTGCTATATAAAAATAGAACAAAAAGTCCCAGTGCCATTGTCTGTGTTCAAGTTATATTTTTTTTTATGTAGTCCTTTGGATAAACAAATAGTAGTATCTTCGATAATCAGTAAAGCAATAAAAAATGTTCTTACTCAAAATGAAATACGCAGGTACTCTTGAATTTCTCTTCATTCTCAAGGACTTGAGATTTTAGCTCAAGCCACTTCTCTGGTTGAGCAGTGCCCTTTGCTCTTGAGGGTTCATGGCTTGATAATTAGACAGTTCTAAGGCAAAAGTAGCTGAGCCTGAGGTTAGTGTTCGGAGCACAGTTGAATAACCCTAATAAAAATAAATCTGTTAGCACATCAGATACTTTGCCAGATTTCTCATTATACTGTTTATCTTGGACTGTTATCAGGAATGATGATATCCCGTAACCATATCACTGCTTCCCAGCCCATCACTTAACCGTGTTTCCAAGGAGTAGTGGTCATACAATGTGGGGGAGCGTGGGAAGCGTGGGCGTGCCTCGGGGTGTTCCCTGGCCCAGCCTCTGAAAGACTCCCCGGCCCTTCCGAGCCTCTGCACAGTGCAGCTGTGAGACAGGGGTGATGCTGGGGAGACCCGCCCTAAGCTCCACCGACAGCAGTAGAACCAGGAGAGATGCTTGGAAGCAAAGGGTGGTCACTCAGCTGGCGCCACGTTTCAGCACAGCACAAGTCATCCTTTATGAAGGACCGGAAACCAGCCCCCACACGAATGCCATCTCCTGCCTGTTCCACACATTTAAACCCTAAGTCTTGACTGTTCCTGTGGCGAAAACATACTATGACATCTCAACAAATCACTGCTGCTTCTCTGAATCGCTGCTGTTTTCTTGGTAAGTACACCTCTGGTAGTGACACTGAACGTGTTTCGGTCCCTGGTACTTACCATAATTTCTGCCAAGGGAACAAACCCAGTCACAACTTTGTTGTCTTGACGTGTCTGGATCTCCTGAATGTTCCCTCTTCTTTGTGCCAGATCTGCCAGGACAGGGCTGAGATAATCTCCAGCTACTGTAACCTCTAGCTTCATCAAGGGCTCTAAAACTTGTTTATCAGCCTTTTTCAGAGCCTAAAGGAAAAAGAATGCATATTTCTGTTTCCTAGGGTAGAAGTTCAATTCTTTTGTTCTGAACCACCTCCAACTGTGCTCAGGTCTTACTCTGGGGTCTGCACTCCTCGGGCCCTGGCGGGACTCTGGAAAATATATATGGTGCTGGGGACTGAACAAATTCCAATATTAGAACACAATAAGTTTTAATGTTCTTTATAGTCAATTTTTGGGCCAATACGATCCCAGGAACGTCTTTGTCTCAAAACTTGCAATGGGTCTATGTCTGGAACAGGAAAAGCAGAGATAGTACTGTGGGTAGTGCACCTGCTTTGCATGCAGCAGACCCGGGTTCAGTCCACAGGAGTGTTTTGTGAGTGCAGAGCCAAGAGTAAACCCTGAGCACCGTGGCATGTGACAAGAACAGAAAACAAAAACCAGGCTATTTATTACATAGCAATTTCTTAGGTTGTCTCAAATAACCACTTTGCCAAGGAGAACCAGACATTCTCCTCAGTAAAAATTCCCTTTGACCTCAAGGGTTTGAGACACAGGCACTGCAAAGGCAAATCTGTCTGCAGGATCAGCTCTTGCACTGCTGTCCAAGAGATGCTTAAAGTGAAAAAGGTGAGACCAGTTCTATACCTTCTGTACACATCTTGAGACACAGGCAGAAATCATAGTGGTGGAGGTACCAGGATGAATGGTCAGAGAATGTAAAGTAATTCCTGTATCTTGAACTGGGGATCCAAGCAATGGTCCTACAAGATGAAAAAACTATATTAAGCATCACTATGCACCGAAAGTAGATAATGGACCAAACATGATGACCTCTCAGTGTCTGTGTTGCAAGCTATAATGCCCAAAAGCAGAGAGAGAGTATGGGGAATATTGTCTGCCTTAGAGGTAGGGGGAGGGTGGGAAAGAAAGGGTATACCCGGGATATTGGTGGTGGGGAATGTGCACTGGTGGAGGGATGGGTGTTTGATCATTGTGAGATTGTAACCCCAACGTGAAAGCTTGTAACTATCTCACGGTGATTCAACAAAATTTTAAAAATTAAAAAAAAAAAAAGAATCACTATGCAGTGAGGAGTCACTGAGAAATCTAAAGAGGTAGGAGCAGACTGCTGCTTTCAAAGAGCTTGGAAGGAGCTTAAGTCATCACTCTGATTTAGCAAGTACAAAGTAGAACAGACTCTTTTTTTTTTTCTTTAACAGAGTTAATTCTTCCTTTTTCTTCTCTTCCTCCCTTCCTCCCATACTTCCTCCTGCTCTGTTTTTTTTTTTTGGTCCCATTCTTCCTCCTTCCCTAACTCCCTCTCCACCTATTCCGACTCCTTGCAGAACCCAGGGCCTCAAACTGCAGATTTGTTTCGATTTCACAGTACATTTCAGGCACAGGAACAGTCGGGACTTAGGGCTTTAAATGTGAGGAACAGGCAGGGGATGGCATTCACGTGAGGGCTGGTTTCCGGTCCTTCATAAAGGATGACTTGTGCTGTGCTGAAACGTGGCGCCAGCTAAGTGACCACCCTTTGCTTCCAAGCATCTCTCCTGGTTCTACTGCTGTCGGTGGAGCTCAGGGTGGGTGTCCCCTGCAGCCTCCCCTGGGCCAGGGCCTCAAACTGCAGGGGATGTGCTCTACTACTGAACTACACTCCCAGTCCTGAAAACCAACTCTCCCTGCATCTGTGAGAGAGGAGAGCAAAGGGCAAGCCACTACTCCAGGACTGGATGGATATGGGTGAACATAGGCAGCATGTGCTTCCTAGAAAAAGGAAGCAAAATCAGAAACCCCCGAAATGAGCATTCTCCAGCTTTCTTAGAACCTGTCCTCCATCAGGCCCACAGCCCAGCAGTTACTGGGCCTTTCTACACCTGCAGACCTGCACTGGTTGGACCAGTAGTTGAAGCAGTAGTAGTCCCTACAGAGACACAGGAAAATCCACCTGTGATTGGTGAACTGCTGGAGGTTCAGGGTGCACAACTCTAAGAGTTCCAGATCTATTTCAGGGGAATCTGGTCAAAGGAGGCCCCAAAACGTACTGAGATTCACCTTCAGAGACCAAGCAGGTTCTCATAGTAAATATAAGAGAAAAACAGTATGTTGCAACAGAGAAGGGAAAAGAAGCCATTCTGCGATGCTTCAGAGTCCTCCGCCTGCCCTCGGGGAATCTAGTTTATCAGCAGTTACTGCAGATTAGAATCTGCCTGATCTGGGGACAATATCCAACTCCTGTCCCCTAGTCCACCTCAGTAGGGAAGAAAGCCAGTTTCTGCTACTACACCGCAGTTCCAGGAGTAGAAGTCTGAGAATGGAAATGAAAAAGGCTTCTCTGTTCACTCATCTTTTTACTGAAGGCTGTCTACAATTGTCCCTTTTAAGTGACACATTGGAACTATTAAGAAAAAGCTAAGATTTACTATATTGCAAGAAGCACAGTTTGAATAGACAAGAAGCATCAAAACCAGGCAAGAAGTGATGTTGGAACAATCAAATCAAGACTATACTGGCATGAAGAATATTTCAAAAGATCTAATAAAGTAAACTGCATACAAGAACAAATGGACAATAAAACCTGAGAAACAGCCTCACGTAGTAAAATAAGGAAATGCTTGAGATAGAAAACATACCAAAAATGAAAAATATCTTTTGATGAACTTAAGTTCCGTGGACATGACTGAGGAAAGAGTTTCTGAATTTGAGAAAACATCAGGAGAAACCTCCAAAACTGAAAAGCAAAATCAGCAAAAGATTGTGGGGTTGGAGAAGGAAAAAGACAGGAACAAACCAGACTAAGAGTATCCTAAGAATGGAACAACTATAAAAGATATGGTATGTCTGATGTGAGCAACAGGGAGAAAACCCTATCATGGTTAGGAAATGGTACAAAAATAATGGTAGGAGTGATTAAATGGTTGGGCATAATACTAATAGCTACTCTCACTTGAGTATTACCTTGGAGGCAGGCGCTGTGAATTCCATTTTCAATGGCCTCTTGGCAAGCCTTCAGAAGGTCTTCACTGACACTCTCAGCATACTCAATAACTGGCACAGCAGATGGGGTTTCAGCTGGCTTTGCTTCCAGTTCTACAGTCACAAGATGCCGTTTGTCTCCCAAAGTTCTATCTAATGTATCTGAAAACAAATGGAATAGAGAACCTCAGAGATTTCTCCAGCAAAGATGCCTAGGTGCCACAACTGGCACCTCTTGTTATAGGTCACCTAGACAAAGGGGGAGAAAATATTAACAATGGCACAAAATACCACTGTCATCCCATTGTTCATCGATTTGCTCGAGTGGGCACCAGTAATGTCTCCATTATGACACCTATTGTTACTGTTTTTGGCATATCGAATACGCCACGGGTAGCTTGCCAGGCTCCGCTATGCAGGCGGGATACTATTGGCAGCTTACAGCTGGTCCAATGGTAGTGGGTTATCAGAACTTATTAATGCTAGGATGGCATAAAATACAACACTAAAAATGAGAGCAGCCTTACCATGAAAACACCTATGCTTTCATGTTTATTTTTAAAGTACTGTAATGTTAAGAAATATATGGGGGAAAGTAAATTAAACAAATTTTGACATATTGATTATACATTTATTTTTTTGGGGGGCAACACCCAGTGGTGTTCGGGGCTTACTCCTGGCTGGCTGTGCTGAGGGATTGCTCCTGGTGGGGCACGGGTAACCATATGGGGTGCCAGGGATTGAACTCTGGTTGGCTGCATACAAGGCAAGCACCCTGCCCCATACTACTGCGCAAGGCCACTACACTTTTTTTTACCTGTGGCACAAACTGAATTTAAGATGGTCTCTCGGTATGCCACCTGGAGAGGTCCTAGATAGGTTTCCAGTCCATATTCCCTCTTGATTCGGTCATGAATAATCTCGATATGTAACTCTCCCATTCCACAAAGGACAGTCTGGGGGAAAAAAAAAGAAAGTTTGAAAAATTGAAAGGAAAATGGTATTTGTCACAAAATACTACATAAAAAGATATCACTGTAATTTTTCATTAATGGCAAATGAGTGTATTCTGCAATTTTGGGGGCTCCTACAGGTCACACACGGTGATGCACAGGAGTTACTCCAGGCTCTGCACTCAGGAATTACTCCAGGCGGTGCTCGAGGGACCATATGGGATGCTGGGAATCATACCCAGGTTGACTGCGTGCAAGGCAAATGCCCTACCTGCTGTGCTATCGCTCCAGCTTCTTAAAATACTTTTTAAGGAAAGGGTAAAGCCCTCAATGAAGACAAAGGCAATTTTCTCGAAAATGCCGATGAGGGCAATATTCTTGGGGATGGAAATTCTTCCCACCAAACATTCCCAACCAATGAGTATTTCCAACCATCCAGGGTATCCAACAGCTTTTCGGGCAGACAAAACCTCTCCCCTAGGGTGACAGAGATACTATAGGAGTTAGGGCACATGCAAGGGCCTGGTGTGATCCTCAGCACCACACACTGCCTGTGGCTCTGGATACCCCTAAACATGGCTATGGTGTGCCCAGGCGATACGCAGGGCAAAGGCCAGGCAGCACTGCATCCTCAGGCCTGACTAGGAGCTACCTCCCGAGCACTGACCAGGTCAGTTGTGGAGGTGGGTCAAAAATGAACAAGTTTTTGTTGGAGCGATAGTCCACATTAGCATAGACTTTTACATGACAATCTAACTTTTACATTCTTTGAACCAATGTTACTTGGTGCCCCTTATTAGAACCATCAAATTTGTATCAAAGACAAAAAAAAGAAAAAAGAAAAGGAAACTTGGTTTTGGGCCACACCTGGCAGTACTCAGAGCTGACTCTTGGGTCTACACTAGGGTCACTCCTACGGGGCTCAGGAACCAGGTGGTGTGCCAAGGATCATTCCCAGGTTGACTGCATACAAGACAAGTGCCCTACATGCTGTACTATCACTTCAGCCTCTAGACATGATTAAAAAAAAAAAGGTTATCCCTGAAAACCGTGTTTGAGAAATAATAATAATTAGTGTGAAGAATTAGTATTTCTTACATCTTTCCCAGATTTGCTTTGTTTTTCTTTGGCTGCCTGGTTTTAATCTGTAACATTTCACTGTAATAAAACTAAGTTAGATGAAGCACACACACAAGAATTACTTGGTGCATGACTGCAAAACTTTAACAGAGTTAAAGAAATGAGTTATTGGGGAGAAAGTAAGCTGCAGAATAATATAATAGAACATCTTTTTATAATAGTAATCTGTACAGATACATAAAAAAAATACACTGTGCTTTATAAACTAGCTTAGCAGAAGAGATTTGGGAACGTGTAAAAGGCTATACATCAAGTATTCAGTGGTGACCTAAATAGAATCAAATTCAAAGAAAAGAGTAGACTTTTAATTCTTACCTTTGTACATTTGTATGCTTTTAAAACATAACTATTGGTATTTTAAATATAAAAGTATTTTAACATAAAAAGTCTAATTTAAGTACAGTTATACTTTTGGGAGGAAAATTATTACTTCAGCTAGAATTTTTTTTATTCTGTATTTTTCAGATTAAATGAAGTTATCCTTTGAGACAAATTTATAATCTTCTCAAGATTTTTCCCCCCAAAATCTCACATAAATTTTATCGTGCCTTACAAAGAAGAAAGAGAATGAACATCTATTTTTCTATGTGCTACAATACAGCACGGTTCTGTACTTTAGAGATTTTTTTTTTTTTTTTGCTTTTTTGGGTCACACCCAGCGATGCACAGGGGTCACTCCTGGCTCATGCACTCAGGAATTACTCCTGGCGGGCTGGAGAGATAGCACAGCGGGTAGGGCGTTTGCCTTGCACGCGGCCGACCCGGGTTTGAATCCCAGCATCCCATATGGTCCCCTGAGCACGGCCAGGGGTGATTCCTGAGTGCATAGCCAGGAGTAACCCCTGTGCATTGCCAGGTGTGACCCAAAAAGCAAAAAAAAAAAAAAAAAAAAAAAAAAAGGAATTACTCCTGGCGGTGCTCGGGGGACCATATGGGATGCTGGGATTCGAACCCGGGTCGGCCGCGTGCAAGGCAAACGCCCTACCCGCTGTGCTATCACTCCAGCCCCCTCTGTACCTACTTTAAAATCCACTTCCCAGCTGCTGTTCTCTTGAACACCCTCTCTCACTCCAGACAGTGCCTGTTGCTTTTCATTTTTCTTTACTTTCATTTTCTCCAATAAATAGTTTGCATTCTGGGGGAAAACTCCCCACTGGCCCGATGCAATACAGGTTGTAATCTATCACTTTTCCCCCATTTTATGTGTATTATTGTCATTAAAAGCCTTTGTATCCTCCTTCTGGTGTGTTGCATCTATAAGTTCTATCAGAAGAGATTTAAGGCTTTGTCTTGGGGTTAATTTTTATTTCAAAATTTCACAAACGGTTGACTTCTGAAAGTCTGAAATGTTAGAAAGTGGTTTCTGTAAGTAGAATATAAGAAGTTAAGGAGAAATTTGGGGCTGGAGCGATAGCACAGCAGGTAGGCATTTGCCTTTCACGCGGCCAACCCAGGTTTTATTCCCGGCATCCCATATGGTCCCCTGAGCACCATCAGGAGTAATTTTTGAGTGCAGAGCCAGGAGTAACCCCTGAGCATTGCTGGGTGTGACCCCCCCAAAAGAAGAAATAAATTAAGGAGAAATTTGCATTGTTGGTTTGACAGGCAATATAATTATGTAGCTTCTATAAAGAATTATAAATTCATATAAGAAAACCAAAATGGAACCTCTCCCCCTCTCTTCCCTCTCCCACTCCTCTCTTTCTATCTCTCTTATCGCCTCCGACCCAACCATAAGTGCAGTACCTACCTGTCCAGAGTCAGGATCCTGTCTCACTTTTAAACTGGGGTCTTCACGCTGAAGGCATTTCAACGCATGATCCAAATCTAGAGGATAAACAGCAACTGCTATCTTTACATTTTACTTTTGATATAATGTACCAGTACCATACCTTCTAGTGAGGGAAATTAACAGGCAAATTTTTAAAAGAAAAATCCAAACCACCGTAAATGCTTTGCTGCAATCCTGAAGACAATGATCTTAATTTCACTGACAGCACCATAAGAACAAGAATGAGGAAGAATATGATAGGAGAAAATTGGCCAAGGGAAAAAAAAATGTGTTTGTTACAAATGAGTTTGTAACATCAAAAAGGAAAAAAAAATTAAGTAACAGAACAGCTGCCATGCCTCCAGCCAGACCCCACCACTGCATGACGGAGCTCCACAGAGATGTGAACCTGCCCAAAACCTCAGGCTCCCCGGGTCTTTCTGGCTGAAAACCCCAGGCCTTCTCAGAATTGGAATGGGTGAACTCCCCACTCCTGTCCATACTTCCAGACACCCCGGCAGCCACACACACACCCCACTGCCACCACTGTGTAAGCCCACCTAGAGGTCCTGTTCCAGAGACTCATACTTAAACCTTGAAGGAGATCCAGTAGCCAAAACTTTCTCTAATACCCGTTCCCAGCTGAGACCTTTGGGGTGATCCCAGGAGCGGGGCAGACCAAGTTTCTGCCCTACCACAGCCCCAGCAGCCGCACTCATGCCCAGCAGCTGCCGCCATGCCTCTGACCAGACTACCCTGTGAAACACTCTGGATTCCTGGAACGACATTCCCAACTCTGCAGTACTAACATGCCAGCAGGAGCATGCCAGATTGGCTGGGATGTGACTAACTAACCAAGTAACCCCAACTAACACAGAAGGCTTACCAAGCAACAACAGCTCAGGAAGTTCTCAAATAAGGGTTTAATATCCCCAGGGAGAGATGAAATTTTCATAAGTTTTCTTTTACTATTTTTTGATCATTCCATTAAACATTTAATGGTAACATGCAATATAAAATAAATTATGTGGACACCCAAAAGGAAAGAGAGATATCAAATTGGAATGCCCCACCACAGAGGCGGGGTGGGGTGGGGGGATGGGATTGGGGGGGTAGGAGGGATACTGGGTTCATTGGTGGTGGAGAATGGACACTGGTGGAGGGATGGGCTCTCAAACATTGCATGAGGGAAAAACAAACACAAAAATGTGTGAATCTGTAACTGTACCCTCACTGTGACTCACTAATTAAAAAATAAATAAATAAATAAAATTATGTGGGCCTGCCACAGAGGGCAGGTTTAAGGGTTCTTGGGAAAATGGAGACAATGGTGGAGGAAAAGTTCATAGTAGTAGTGAGTCTGGTGTTGGAATACTGGAATGCCTGTGACAAAACATCAGGAACAACTTTGGAAACCTGGTGTTTAAGTAAAATGGGGGCAAAAAAATCAAATAAAAGCTAGACTCATCACACAAAATATCAATAAACTCAGATAAAACCAAAATAAATCAGATATCTGTTGAAGGCTCTAATGGGACTATCTTAGCGAAATCAGCACACTAATTGATACACTATGACTAGTTTGTACCTGGCTGCTTAGCCACTGAAGGGGGTTCTATGGTACAGAAGAAAACAGGCTCTGGAATCTCCACTCCCGCCAGTACCAGTCTCTCCACTTCACTGCTTTGTCTATGCTTCTTCTCTCCAACTCTTTCGGCTCGCCGAGCTGCAGCTAATGCACTGGACTTGGATGAAACAATGGTGTCTCCAGTGGCAGTCTGCAAGCAAACAAGATGGCTTAAAAAAAAAAAAAAAAGATTGTTGGTAAATACTCAGCTTCCTCCAAGAACTATAAAGTAAGAAAAAATTAATGCGGCATATTTATTTTCAGCAGTTTAAGAAACTTATAAAAGTAATTATGACTTTGGACAGGTAAACTTATTTTTTGTTGCTTAACAATTCTGTCCAGGGCTGCAGAGATAGTACAGGGGTTAAGGTGCTTGACCTGCATGTGGCTGACCCTCAAAATCTCATATAGCCCTGTGAGCAATACCAAAAGTGACTCTGTTGGGGTCTCAGTAGCTGGCCTGAGACTTTGACTAAATTCCCTGCTCCTGAAAGAGCCGGCCCTGTTTACAGGGGCCCAGGAGCCCAAGGGCTTGTTTCAGCACTCCACACACGTAAGCACTCTGACTGAGGATGAGGGATCTGCCTGAGCTGATATACCTGGCCCTGAGAGCGGGAGATGTAAATCATTAACATCTGTATTGAGCCTAACAAGGTAAATGTGATACATTTATTGCCCTTGAAATGCATGTATAAAACCCGCTGTGTGAGAGCTAATAAAAGGATTGCTGACTGACTGCCAGCCTTTCCCCTCTGCGTGGTTCTTTCTCGGTGGCGGTGGGAGTCCTCGTGTACATGGAGGGTCAGTGCAGAGGCTTCTCCCCTTCTCACTCCCTCTCCTACAGGGAGTAAGTCCGGCGACCAGGGGATTATACTCCAGTGTGCCGGGGTCGACCGGCCAGGACCCCGACACAAAGCCGGGAGTAAGCCTAGAGCACTCCAGGCGCACCACAAGCCCAAGAAAAAAAGAATTTTATCCAAAATATTCTAATAAATAATCAAACAGAAAATAAAGGTCTAAAATTCATTTGACAGGAACAAATACACCGTTCTCAATTTTCCCAATCACGTCAAGACAGGTTAGGCAGCGCATCTGCTACTCATTAGGCAACTGCGACCCCCAGCAAGCTCACAGGTGGGCTCTGCAGCCGACCCTGGCAAGTGTGACCTTGACCGTGTGCCTCAACCAAGACTGCAGGCGCAGCAAACTCACCACAAGCACCGCCATGAGAGGAGGGCAAGGCTCAGTCAGCACCTCGGCTGCGTGTGCGACCACCACACCTCATTTGTGGCCCCAGCCAGGAATTCGGGAGGCACGAATGCATGCAGCCCCCAGTGACTATGACAATATTGACAACAACTAATGCCAACAATGACAAAGGAATGGCAGGGAGGGCATAAAGCACTAAATAAAAGTGCAGGGCCAGATGGACTTGGGAGGGCATCATATCAATAAAATGAGTGAGAAAGAGAGGGACAGATATAGAAGGACTGCATTCCTTTGTGGGATATGAAATAAATATATATAATAGAAGACATATCCACGGCCAGGGAAAACAGGATCTAGGAGGGCTGGTAAATGGTTGGAATCAACCACAACTACAAGTGTATGGAGGCAGAGGGTCGGAAAGAGAGAGAAATGACCAGGATGACAATAGCTGGAATGATCACGCTGGACAAGAACTGAATGTTAAAAGTAGGTAAAGGGATAGTTGATAGTCCTGATAACGTTTCAGTATCTGTACTGCAAACCACAATGCCCAAAAGGAGAGAAAGGGAGAGTGAGGGAGAGAGAGGTAGAGTGAAGGAGAAAGAGGAAGAGGGGGAGGGAGGAGAGAGAGAGAGGAATGGGGGAGAGGGAAAGAAGGAGAGAGGGGGAGAGCGAAAAGGAGAGATGGGGAAGAGAGAGAGGGAGAGAGGGAGAGAGAGAAAAAATGTCTGCCACAGAGGCAGGCTGGGGGTGGAGGGGAGGTGATGGGAGGGAAACTGGGGACTGTGGTGCTGGGAAATGAATGTACAGTGGTGGAGGGATGGGTGTTGGAACACTGCATGACTGATAACTAATTATGAACAGCTTTGTAAGGGTCTATCTCACAGTGATTCAATAATAAAATGTTAAAAGGGAAAAAAAGTGCAGGGCGAATGCCTAGAATACTCCTGGCAGCAAAACCAAAGGCTGGCTGCATCCTGGGCACTGCACAGACCTGCACGGAAAGGACCAGGGACATCCATGCATTTATGTGACCCAAGTGGCAGGGCTGGAGCGATAGCACAGCGGTTGGGCTTTCGCCTTTCATGCGGCTGACCCATGTTCGATTTCTCCGCCCCTCTCGGAGAGCCCCGGCAAACTACAGAGAGTATCTCGCCTGCATGGCAGAGCCTGGCAAGCTACCCGTGCGTATTGGATATGCCAAAAACAGTAACAATAAGTCTCTGTTTGTCAAACAGTAATGAGAGACGTTACTGGTGCCCACTCGAACAAAAGGTGGCAGGACTGAGGGGCTCCCCACCGGTCAGAACCCCAGCAAGGAGGACAGCAGAGATTACTATCCAGATGACAGTCTTTCCCTCCGCCCACTGGAGATCTGTGTGGGCAATGTGGCCAGAGTGCCAAGTCCTTCACCGGGAACCCTAGAGAGAAGCGTGTCCACCTTGGTGAGCCACAAACTGGAACCATCACAGCCACAGCAGCAGCTAGTTCTTACCATGCCCCTCCTCCATCCACAGACACAGCAAGTCCCCCTGCGACCTCCAATTGATTTTTTACTCAATGTCTAGTGACCCCATGTTTACCACAGCGTTATTTCTAATAGCCTAGGTACTAAAATGCCCATCAACACATGTCTGAATAAAGTTGTACCAACTTATCCACCCATCTACCCACCCACACGGGGGACTACTACTCAGCTATGACAAAGAGGATGAAGTCCAGAGGCAGGAGAGATATCTCAAAGGGGCCTGAGTTTGATCCCCAGCACCAACAGGTATGGCCCTTGTGGGCTCTGGCCACAACACACTTCTGGGCCTCCTGCACTGAGCACACACAGCCCGGCAGAGTATTACAGGAAGTGACTCCAAGACCCCTGAAGTCTACTCAAGAGGCACACCTCCCCCACGAGATAAAGATCTTTCCTTTTGCAGCCCCTTGGGTGAACTTAAGAGCAAGTTATACTTAATACAATTCACCAGACAGAGAAAGGTAAGTGCAGACGACTTCGCTGATGTGTGGTATATTAAGAAACAAATGAATCAACTGGGCCAGGGATGTGCCCTACAGGCAAGGCAAATGCCTTCATATGTAAGGACTCAGTTTGATACCCATCAACGAATGTCAAAATAACCTTTTAGACTATACATACAAGTTAGTGACAGTGAGAAGGAAAGCTTAAGAGTGGGGTGGGAGGATTAAAGATGCCAACTGTATGCTGAAGGATGGAATCAAGCTGCAAGCAGTAAAGTATTACATCCAGATGTTGCTTTCTCATGATGCACATCAGAAGTCTATATCCTGAGAAGTCAGTGTTACTGCAACAACTAAATACAACAGGGAGAGGGTGAGGTTTGGGGCTATGCCCATCGGTCATTCCTGGAGTGGTCATTCCTGGCAGTGTTCAGGGGATTATACACGGTGCTAACCAGGGATGCAGCCACTGAAGCAATATGCAAGGCAGTGCTTTACTTCCTGTTCTATCTCTCCATCCCTAGGAATATATTTTATATCAACTAAAGCCTGTGTATGTATCCATAAGTAATAAATTCCCTTACCTGTATTTAAACTGTATATAAATGCAATTCATACTATTTATAGCCTTACATAATTTTGCTTTCAATTAAATGTATAAACTATTCTGCTGATGGATATTTGGATTGCTTGGGGGGCTTTGCTATTTCAAACATGCAAACATTTAAGCTGTTAACTCCCAGAGAAAACACTAGGTCACTTACGTGTTTAAGTCCAACAGTCAAAGCAATGTTACCAGCAGTCAGTGACGGGATTTCTATATGTTGGTCAGCGAATGGCAAAAGCAGGCGACTTATTCTCTCCCTATAAAACAGAGATCTATTTCAGTAAATGTAGTCCTACAAAAATGAATGCAGTTTTAGAAAGTTATAAGCACCTACTTACGTGCAGTTTCCATTAATATTATGAACAGCCGACTGGGGTTTTATTGTGCCTGAGTAAATTCTCATAAACACCAGTGGTCCTCGCTGTTTATCATGGAGAACTTTAAATGCCAAAGCACATAAGTCGCCCTTATACCACTGCCTAAAAAATTAAGGAGATAGTCTAGAAAAGTAAAGATTTTTTTCTATGTATCTGTCGATATTGCAATCAGATCAGTGCATTACACAAATTACCCGCATGTCCTCTAAAATTCTATAGATTTTAGCTTAACTACCTAGATTTACTAAATATTGCCAGTGTCTTCCTCCACTTTGATCACTTTGTATTTTGAGTTGATTTTTTTCCTTTTTTTAAAAAAAATTTTTTCTGGGGGGCTGGAGTGATAGCACAGCGGGTATGGCGTTTGCCTTGCACACAGCCGACCCGGGTTCAAATCCCAGCATCCCATATGGTCCCCTGAGCACCGCCAGGGGTGATTCCTGAGTGCATGAGCCAGGAGTGACCCCTGTGCATTGCTGGATGTGACCCAAAAAGCAAAACAAAAAAAAAAAAATTTTTTTCTGGACACAATCAGTGATGCTATGGGTTTACACCCAGCCCTAAGCTCAGGGATAAATTCTGGTGGGATTGGGGGGGCCATATGATGAGCCAAAGATTGAACCCAGGTCAGCCACATGCAAGACAAATGCCCAACCACTGTACTATTATTAAAGCCCAGTTTATTTGTTTTTGTTTGGGGGCCACACCCAGCAGTGCTCAGGATTTACCCCCGGCTCTGCACTCAGGCATCACTCCTGATGGTGCTCAGGGGACCACAAAGGGCCCAGGGATTGAACCCAGGCTGGCTGCATGCAAGGCAAACAAACACCCTACTGTTGTACTATCGGTCCAGCCCGTTTATTTTTAAATATTGTATTTCATCTTAAATATGTGAAAATTTCTCTGAACTAGTTTTTGTCTTTTTTCTTACTGGACTAATTTAGAGATAACATAACCATTACTATCTCAAAACTAAAAATAATGAACTTTCCCAAATAGACCTCTATTCACACACAGTACCATTGCAAAGAGTTTCTCCTCAAAAAAATACACTGAGGGGGGTGGAGCAATAGTACAGCAGGTAGGGCGTTTGCCTTGCACGAGGCTGACCCAGGTTCGATTCCATATGGTCCTCTGAGCACCGCCAGGGGTGATTCCTGAGTGCAGAGCCAGGAGTAACCCCTATGCATTGCCAGGTGTGACCCATAAAGCAAATATATATATATATATATATATATATATATATATATACATATATATACTGAGGAACATTATACCACTTCTCAAAAGCCTGTACATTATATATAAAACTTTCCAATTATTGCTTTCACCCTCTTCCTATTTCCCAGTTGCTTAATCATATAAATCCATACTTTGCTCTAAAGTTGAATTTGTTTACAGAGGCAGTGCTTTTATGAATGATGTCCTTCAATAGTATTCTCTACTAGATCTCAGGAAGTATGAATCTCTTTGAAATTGCCAGATTTTACACAGAGGTACATTTTTTTGATGAAACCTTTCAAACTCTTCCTAGTTTCCACCCTACTGTGCTCAGGACTTACTCCTGGTTCTGTGCTCAGGAATCACTCCTGGCAGGGCCGAGGGGACCATAGATGGTGCTGGAGATCAAACCTGAGTTGGCCACATGCAAGGCACACACCTTACCAACTGTGCTATCTCTCCTGCTCCATATATTATTTGTATTCTTCCCCCCACCCAAGTTATTCAAAATATGGTGATCTGACTACTCCTTATGAAATAAGATCTATTCACCGACTTGTTTTTTTCAACGTTGTAAGATTTTACTCTATGTACTTGCATACTTACAGAAAGTCATAGTTGCGCTCTCCAGGTGAAGGCAAATATACAGTAATAGCATCTAACAAAGGTTGAATACCTTTGTTCTTCAGGGCACTTCCACACAGCACAGGCACTGCTGTCTGAGCCAGAGTTACTCTGTGTATCGCAGTCCGCAGCTATAAAGCAGAAAAGAGAATTATTTTGTGTATGCAGCTTACTGGTCTCGGCCAAAATATCTTGGAACTATATACCTTCTGTAAGCAAGAATGTAAAGCAGCACTTTTAAAATATGCTTCCATCAGCCTGCCTCATGAGCGGGCGGGGAGAGGACAGCTGGAATAGAGAAGGGATCACTAAGAAAATAACAGTTGGAGGAATCAGTCGGGATGGGAGATGCATGCCAAAAGTAGATCAAGGACCAACCATGATAACCTCTCAGTATTTGCACTGCAAACCATAATGCCCCAAGTAGAGAGTATGGGGAATATTGTCTGCCATGGAGGTGGTGGGAGGGTGGGAAAGGTGGGGGTATACTGGGGATATTGGTGGTGGGGAATGTGCTCTGGTGGAGGGATGGTTGTTTGATCTTTGTGTGATTATAACTCAGACATGAAAGCTTGCAACTATATCTCACGGTGAATCAAAAAAATTTTTAAAAAATTGCTTCCATCACACTTTATGGCCTTTTTCTTTACTTTCCATCATATTAATTACTAGCTGGAATACCAAATATTTTTGGTCTACTGTCTGTCTTCTCACATGCTAGAATGCAAACTCCATGTGTGCATTGCAGGAAATCTATGAAAACAATGCTAAATCCCCAGACACTACAAAAGAACTTAAAGTACCCAAAATATTTCTCGAACAAATAAACATATGATTTAACCCTGCTGGTCTAATACAAGAACTGATTGGTAACAAATATAAATGGGTTATAACTTCTTCAAATGAGTTAAGGTGATATAAAAATAAAAGGAAAATGAGAAATCAAAGGAAGTAGGAAAAGATTTTAAAAGATCTCAAAAACCAAGGAAAGCTTGGATGTGCTTGCAAGCTACTAATATGAGAAATGGGTCATTCCACTTTAGACTGTGAGCTCTCTGCAAACAGAAATCATGTGGGGTGACTCAGGGCATAATAAATGATGCCTTTAATAAACATCACACTTAAGCATTCAAGTACGAAATAACAAAACATTTTTAAAATATTCATAAATAACTGAATCGTTTCATCCTAAAGAAAAGAAAAATCACTTTTTCCACCTTATATTCAAGTAGCTCAAAAATGGAGACCCTGTGTTTTTAACTGTTTATATAAATACTGAGTGGATTGCTGGGCCCATTTTAGGGCCCATTTTATATACTTAGAAACACTTTACTTGATAATTCTTTAAGAGGAAAATAACAGTCTCTCTCCAACAGGAACACACAAAAAACAGAAGTATCTTTAAGACGTCAAGTTTTTGAAGCCAGAGCAATAGTACAACAGGGAGGGTATTTGTCTTGCACATAGCCAACCTGAGTTCGATCCCCAGCATCCCACAGGGCGCCCCAAGCACCGCCAGGAGTGATTCCTGAATGCAGAGCCAGGAGTAACTCCTGAGCATCACCAGGTGTGACACCCCAATCCCTACCAAAATAATAAAAAAGGAAGTCAAGTTTTGTTTTTTTTTTTTTTATTTTGGTGTATGTTTTTCTGGTTACACTTGGCAATGCTCTGGGGCTACAGTGGGTAGGGCGTTTGCTTTGCACACAGCCAACCCGGGTTCGATTCCCAGCATCCCCTATGGTCCCCTGAGCACCGCCAGGGGTAATTCCTGAGCGCAGAGCCAGGAGTGACCCCTGTGCATCGCTGGGTTTGACCCAAAAAGGAAAAAAAAAAAAAGAATATTTTTTAGTAAAATGGGATGCTGGGACTGCCCTGCCCGTGTTGCTAGGGGTGGAGCAACAGCCACTTGCAGGAGGCTGACTGGCTGGCTCAGGGTTCACCTTGCACTGTGGGAGGAGAGAGGCTGCGCAGTGCTGAGCACTGAACCAGGGCCTTAGACACGGTAGGATGTGCTTTGAGCTTTCTCCAGGCACACCTTCTGAGAAAAATTTTAGGCATTTTACCTACTTATGAACTAGCTTAATATATTTTAATTTAAAATTTTTTTTGGTTTTTGCGTCACACCCAGCAATGCACAGGGGTTACTCCTAGTTCATGCACTCAGGAATTACTCCTGGTCGTGCTCAGGGAACCATATGGGATGCTGGGAATCAAAGCCAGGTTGGTCGCATGCAAGGCAAACGCCCTACCACCCGCTGTGCTATCACTCCAGCCCAATTTTTTAAATTATTTTTTAAAAATTATCTTTTTAAAAGAAAAAGAAAAAAATGGAATGAAAGACCTATTACTTTTCATTAAATCTGAGTCAGAAAAAAAATTTTGAGAAAAAAGTATAAGTGTACCAATCCTTGAGCTCAATAAATTTTAAATATGAAATGTCTACCTGTTTTCCCTCCTCCACTATTTGAGGGGTGCGGGGTGGGATGTGGGCAGGCACACCCAGCAGTGCTCAGTGGATACTCCTGGCTCTGTGCTCAGGAATGACTCCTGGCAGGGCACACGGGGGACCATATGGGGTGCTGGGGACTGAACCCAGGTCAGCTGCATGAAGGTAAGCACCCTCTCTGGTGTACTATCACTCTCGTCCCACAATTTCTACCTCTGGAAGCCCGAGAGATAGTCTGGGTTGCCCAGGGCAGATTCCTCCAACACCGCACGATCCAAGCAGCACCTCATCCTCTAGCCCGGTTAGCCCAGAATTGCCCGGAGGGCCCTTCATCCACTCCAACTAAACACATTTTTACCTATGATTTCCATATTTAGACAAATTATCAGAATGAAGAGGTGACAGAGAATGAGTAATAAGCTGATTCTCTCTCAATATATGCAAAAAAGATTAAGTTTCTGATTTTGTCAAGTATATTTGAAAATTGAAAATCACTGCCATTATTCAAGTTCCTGTATAATAGTAACTTTATGTTATCCTATTTTTTGTTTTAGCCAGTATTTTCTAATGGAATGCAAAGTTTTTTTAAAAAAAAGTCCAAAAATTTAAGAGAAACCTAAAATAAAATTTACCTTTTCAGCTGGTAGCAAATCAAAATTTTCACTAAACTCTCCTAGAACTAAGTCAGCAAATTCATCATCCAAATCTGCAACCTAAAGAGAAAAAGAATTTAACTCAGTAACTTGCACGTGCTATAATTTTCAAGTGTAAATACCATTAAGATACATGATCCAAGTGTTTCATAATAGTTACATGATGAACCTTATCCAGGCCAAGTAGCTCTACATCTTCTAGAGTTTTTCTTTCAAGAGAAAGGAAACTGAAAACGGAGATAAACTAATTTATAGGAAGTCACAACCTGATAAAGCATACCAACAAAGTATTTATAACTCAGTGATCAAAACACAAAGTTTACAATATAAAGAGAGTACCAATTTTTTTCCCCCTTTGGCCACACCCAGTGATGTTTAGGGGTTACTCCTGGCTCTGCACTCAGAAATTACTCCTGGCAGTGTGCAGAGGATCATATGGGATGATGGGATTAAACCCAGGTTGGCTGTGTGCAAGGTAAGCTCCCTACCAGCGGTGAGTACCATTTTTTAAAGATAAATTTAGGGGATGCTAAAAACAAACAAAAACCACCTATGTGTTCCTTTAATACTGTGAATGTTCACCAAGTTTTTTTAAGACTCTAAAAGAAACACTTAAAATTGTAATCCTGTGATATGGGAATAAAGTTAAG
This sequence comes from Sorex araneus, assembly GCF_027595985.1. Classification (NCBI taxonomy): domain Eukaryota; kingdom Metazoa; phylum Chordata; class Mammalia; order Eulipotyphla; family Soricidae; genus Sorex; species Sorex araneus. The sequence continues at coordinate 152,473,790 of NC_073302.1, forward strand.
ATAGGAGCACAGGGACACATCAATAATTAAAATACAATGATTGGGGCTGGAGCAATAGCACAGCGGGTAGGGCGTTTGCCTTGCACGCGGCCGACCCGGGTTCGATTCCCAGCATCCCATATAGTCCCCTGAGCACCGCCAGGAGTAATTCCTGAGTGCATGAGCCAGGAGTAACCCCTGTGCATCGCCGGGTGTGACCCAAAAAGCAAAAAAAAAAAAAAAAAATACAATGATCAAGTTCGTGTCCTTTTCATGAAATATATAAAATACATTTCAGCTGACAAAAATGTTGATACTTTAAAAGTTTGTAACAGATGCTGGTGGTGGGAATAGTACCGAAATATTGTATGTCTAAAACCCAACTATTCTGTTTTTGACTGGGCCACACCTGGCAGTGGGGGCAGTGGTCAGAGTTTACTCCTGGCTCTGGCTCTGCAATCAGTCCTAGGGGGTTTTTGGGAAACCATCTGGGGTGCTGGGGATTGAACCTGCAAGGTAAGACCTACCTGCTGTATCCGCTCTGACCCCTAAAATTCAACTATGAATAACTTTGTAAATCATTATGCTTTACTAAAATCCTAAAAAAAAAATTTAAGAAGTTTATAACAGGGGGGCGAGGGGGGGCGGGGAGGTAAAAAATAAATAAATAAAAAATAAAAAGTTTATAACAGGGACTACAACATTTAATCATGGTGAAAAAAACATGCTTTAGCAGAGCTAACTGTAGCAGAAACATACCCAACCATCTTCCTAGAGAGCAAATGTGGCTGGCATCAGCTCCTGCAGCTGCTGCCTGAAAATGACTATCATGCTCCTAATGTAAGTTTGGATACGATTTCACAATAATTTCTTCTTGCATGCGGCTGACCCATGTTTGATTCCTCCGCCCCTCTCGGAGAGCCCGGCAAGCTACCAAGAGTATCCTACCCACACAGCAGAGCCTGGTAAGCTAACCGTGGCATATTCGATATGCCAAAAACAGTAACAACAAGCCTCACAAAGGAGACGTTACTGGTGCCCGCTCTAGCAAATCAATGAACAACGGGACGACAGTGCTACAGTGACAGTTTAAATGCTTATGCAATTTCAAATTCAAAGTATGTCTTTTACTTGTTCAATTAAGGCATTCCTTGCTTCAGTTGTCTCCTTCAGCAATTTAGGATCATTTTGTGCCAAGAGAGGTTTTCTCTCAAAGTCTTTTCCATCAGCTGAATTGGGATTCCAAATTAGTTTTTCTTTATTTATTACATCTACCACTCCTTTGAAAGTTTTGGCTTCACCAATTGGCAACTATAAGTCAGAAAGAGATTAACATTAATGACGCATTTAGAGAGCAGCAATAGTGATAAAAGTTGTTTAATTGTACCACTTTTCCCAAAATGTCACTGTCATTATTAACACATAACAAATAACAATTTTATTTATATCTCAGCTTCAAAAAAGAATCTGACCAATTTAAAAAACATGCACATTGTAGCATGATAAAATGTGTCAAAAATAGGTATAATAAAATAATAAAACAATTGCATTTTTATAGCTCTTGCTATTAACCAAATTACCTGTAAAAGCAAAGGTTTGGCTTTCAACTTCTCTCTGATGCTTTCAACTGCATAGTTAAAACTGTGGAAAGCAAAACAATTATACTTTAAAAAAATATTAAGATTCTGAAAATAGGTTTAAGAAAGGTCAGTAACAGAATTCTTTTTATTCTCCCTAATGTTCACCACTCAGTAACTGTCCATAGGGTGTCTCATATATTACCACTCTGAGCAGTACGAGCATTATTATACCTCCGAGTAAACTCTTGTGCAGGTCCTAAAACAGCTATGTTCTCCTCTCTCAGCCAGTTCCCTTTATTGAGAAACTATTACCAGTAACTAAATAAAATCAAAGGAGAAAGAAAAACATCATTTTCTCAGGAAATTGCAAAAAATCATTTCTACCTTCTCTCAGTAACAATGATAGGAGCACCATATCCTTCGGCAATACAGAGACTAAAAAGAGTGATGGAATCAGTAGGACTCCACGTCAGAATTCTAGAAAATAGGATCCAGCTTCTGTACATTGTACTCTGGAGAGTCATTATCCATCAGTTTGCTATTAATCCCACACTGCAACTTAGCCTTAAGGAGTGGCTACTTAAAGGTCTTTCTAAAATAAGTATGTTTATCATGAAATTCCATGGAATATTTATACTGTCCTATATTTAAGCTATAGTCCACTGAAAGCTCAAAATGTAGTCTCACTTCAGTAAGTGAAAAAAATACCTTGCTCCAGCTTTATCCATCTTGTTTAAAAAACAAATTCGAGGTATCTTGTGTTTATCAGCTTGTCTCCATACAGTGAGAGTTTGTGCCTAAAGACAACAAAAAACAGTTACACTGCGTGAAAAAATCACTAATTGGAGTAAACGAAAACCTCTTAGTACTGAGTCATCAAAAAAAAATTAAATCAAGACTAGAAGACTCTTTTTTCAGCTCGACTTCATGTTACCCTACAACACATTACATAATACTAAACTCATTTAACATCAATTTTCTAATCTCTGGAATAGAAACTTTTGTCTTAGTTGTGATGCAAAAGGAATAAATAAAAATTACTATAAAACAAACGCTGTTTGTTGTATTAAAAAATTGTATTTTTATTGTGCATAGTTGGATTTAAAACCAAAAAGGGGGGCCGGAGCCATAGTACAGCAGGTAGGGCATTTGCTTTGCATGTGGCCAACCTGGGTTCGATCCCCTGCATCCCATATGGTCCCCCAAGCACTGAGGGGGTAATTCCGGAGTGCAGAGGGGGTAATTCCGGAGTGAAGAGCTTGGAGTAACCCCTGAGCATTGCTGGGTGTGACCCGAACAGGGGGCGGGGAAGAGGGTTTAAGGAGGAAAGAAGTCAAAGCCTGCACCTATAAGTTGCAATTCTCATATTCCTTTCTTGTATCTGACTTTTCCTAATTCCATATATAGTATACATTAAACATAGCTTGGAATCTATCATAATAAACTTTGTGAAGTCAAATAGCTTTGAAGGATGAAAGCCTAATGTGCTGACTTTATTTAAAATAGAAAATAATTCATAATTTGTTACTTCAAAGTAATATTTATATGACATGCATAACTTAACTGTACAGCTCAATGAGAATAAAATGTATACATATGCCTGTACAACTTTTCCAATCAATATGCAGAACATTTTATCATTCTAAAACATTTAAGTTCCACCACCCATAAGAAAAGAAATCTGTTGATTCCTGACATCCTGACTTCATTCTGGTCTATTCTTTTTCTTTTTTAAAAAGAAGGGTTTCTTTCTTTCTTTTTTGGCTTTTTGAATTACAACATCTACTATATAATGCCTATAAGAGTGTCAATTTTTTTTGGGGGGGGTCACAACCGGTGATGTTCAGGAGTTACTCCTGGCTCTGAACTCAGGAATTACTCCTGGGGGTGCTTGGGGGACCATATGGGATGCCAAGGATCGAAAGTCGGTCAGCTGTGTGCAAGGTAAATGCTGTAACTACTATTGTCCAGCCCCCAATTCTGGTCTATTGTTAAATTTCATAAAGACCATGATTATTTCCGTTTAAAGTAACATTTGAACTCATGATGTTAGGAATACTGGTCATTTACTTTTACTGTTATCACTTGTATCACTTATTTAGTGACTTGTTCCTAGTTCAATATCCATGTGAATTTAGCTGCTATAAACACTCTGATTACTAAGTTGCCTATAAAAGAAAGAAAATGTCTCCTCCAGAGCACAGAGCTGGCATGCTCCCTGTCCACTATGAAATACTGGTGTTAAGCACAAGTTCCACTAAATGTGCAGGTACAGTCATCACCTGACTCCCCTCATTCACTTGAGACAAATTAAGACCTGGACAGGCACAAGAAAATGCTAAAACTCTGACTCAGGACTTTTTTGTCTTCTGCCAAAGTGTCATGTAGGTTCTGGCAGATAAACCTGTTATCTTGGAAATCGAGTGAAAACCCAAGGCCCTTTATAGTTCTCAACACTACCTTTCCTATGTCCCACAGAACTTCCTTTTAACTCTAAGATATGAGAATTATATACAAAGCATAATTCAACATTATATTCTAACTTCTTTCATCATAATTTGATGAACACAAATTTGCAAATCAAAGGCTATACAGTTCACTAAATCTGATATATTACTTTTTAAAAAACCATTCAGTCTATATTCACTTTATTTTAGAAATGTTTTTTACCTCTACACCAGCAGAGGCATCAAATACAGCCACTGCACCATCTAACACTCTCAGGCAACGTTCAACTTCCAAGGTAAAGTCCACATGACCTAGAAAAAAAATCAAAGATTCATAATATTTCAGAAAAACTAAAACAACCATATGGCAGAAATCCCACTTAGGCTATATATTCAAAAGTACTAAAAGAGGTATTAAAAAGGTATTTGCGGGGCTGGAGTGATAGCACAGGGGGTAGGGCATTTGCCTTGCATGCGGCTGACCCGGGTTCGATTTCCAGGCATCCCATATGGTCCCCTGAGCACCACCAGGAGTTAATTTTCTGAGTGCAGAGCCAGGAGTAATCCCTGTGCATCGCCGGGTGTGACCCAAACAGCAAAAGCAAATAAATAAATAAATAAATAGGTATTTGCACACCCAATTTTATAGTAGCACCATTCATAATAGCCAAGGATTAGACGCTATCCAAATTTCCATCAAAGGAAGAGAATGAAAATTTTGCAAATTATACACAATGTTACTTATACACCATGAAGGTATTAGGCAGCCTTAGAAGGAAAAGAATACAGCCAGAGCGATAGTACAGTAGGTAGGACATTTCCCTTGCATGCAGACAACTGGGGTTCGATCCCTCAGATGCCACATAGCTCAGATCCCAAGCACTGCCAGGAATAATTCCTGTGTATAGCCAGGATACAGTACTGCTGGGCATGACCTAAAAAAAGCAAAAAAAAAAAAAAAGGAAAGGGAATACTCTCAGATGTCAATTTTTTAAATGTTTTTTTAAAATTTTTTACAAAAATTGTATATGTTTATGTATCTATGACATGGGGTAGGTAATCATGAGAACTTTATGCTAAGTGAAAATAAAAAAGTTAACTGTAACTTTCTACCACCTGACCAATTCTATTTGTATAAGGCTTATCTAAACTAGTCAGTCTCAGAGACACAGAAAGTATAATAGTGATTACATGAGATGGATACAAGGGACAAAAGAGGTAGCTGTTTGATGAGCATACAGTTTCAGTTGCACAAAATGAAAAAGTTCTGGAGATATTACACAGCAACAAATACGCACTTGACATCACAGAACAGTACACTTAAAACTGGCAAAGATGTAAGGATGTAAGAATTCATGTTTTTAAAAATCACAATTAAAAAAAAATACAAACAAAACGATGCATTATCTGTGCATTGCTGGAACAAAAACCATACCTGGTGTATCAATTAAATTGACTCTATGCCCCTTCCAATCAAATGTAACAGCCGCTGATTGAATTGTAATGCCTCTTTCTCTTTCTTGAGCCATGAAATCTGTTACTGTGTCTCCATCGTCAACATCTAATCAGGAAAAAGATGATACAGGCTGAATGGCAAATGTGTTTTTATTGGTACTTGATATCTATCTGACATAGTTTGATTTGCTTTAAGAAAATATTGTTCAGGGGCTGGACAGATTATACAGAGGTAAGGGATTTATCCTTCAGTCCCTAGCATTGCATATGGTTCCCTGAGCACTGCCAGAAGTGCCAGCACAGAGCCAGGAGGGAGCCCTGAGCAACACTGGATGTGGCCCAAACACCACCCTTTCTACCAAAAAGGGCAAAATAATCATAAAATATTTGTTTTAATATTTAGAGCCCTCATTTCCCCCCCCAAATAAATCCTCATTGTAGAAAAAGCTTTTAAGCAAGGTTAGCAATTTTTTTGGTAAAAAGTTTTATAACAACCAAAATTAAAATCTGTTTAAGTATCTTGATTTTGCTGAACTGTATACTTTCTTTCCAGTTTAACTTACAACATTTCTTAATATTCCTCATACTTGATCCCTTGGTAGGAGGGTGATTAATACTGTGTAAAAGGCACAGGGAATGCTAAACTTAACTACTTACCTTACCACTAGTTTATAATTCTGAGCAAAATACCTAACCCAGCTAACCAAATCCGAAAGTCTAGAAAAATGGTTCTTCGTGCAATGCATTTCAAATCACTGTGGGGCTTCTGAAAAAAAATGGTTTCTACTTCTGGTGTTTATGGATCCAATGACCTCTTCCTCAAATTTTGAAATAAATTCACTTACCGGCAATAAGGAAAAGTACAATGTACTAAAAAATGTTTGATTCAGGGAAAAAAAGAGAGAGATTACAACTGCATGAGCAAAACAGTGTTTCATACTGCAAAAATCCAGCCATCCAGGCAGGCCATAGCAGATCTGCAAATATTAATTTCCATGGTAGAGCTAGGGCACGCGTATTTAAAAAGTAAGGACTGGGAAGACAGCTCAACTGATAGGAAACTTAAGAAACATGTCTAGCCACACAAGTCCCAGCACTAAGGAGGGGAGGGGAGACCCAACTGTCAGCCTGCATCACTGGCAGAGCACTGGCAGGAGCAGCCCTGCTTTCCACAGCCCCACACCGCAAGTGTGGCCCATTCTAGAAAAAATTAACAAAACTGCAAAAAGAAGAAGGCAGCGCATTCTCCCCGCCCCCACCCCATTATTTCTATAAATAAAACTACTTTGCTTCAACAGACAAAAAAGTAAATAAGTTGCATGGGGATTCAAATGTATACGAATAGTCATGGACCATGGTTTTTTGCATTACAATTTAAAAATAATTTCCAAACTTAGAATATATACAATTAGTAAATTATTTCTTCTTCTGTATGAGAATCTGAACTTTGATTAACTTTCCAGTTCATTTCTTCTAGAAATCAGAAAAGATATATCACCTATGTTACACACAAAATATGTTATGGGGGAAAAAAATCTGGTTGTTTATATTTGAATTGGGCAGAACTGTAAGTGGATTATAAATACCTGATGGAAAGTCACAGATTTAGGTTTCCCTGAGAGGGGTATGTCATGTCATTAGTGGAAAACCGAGAAGCGCTTTCTAGCGTCCTCTCCCCTCCCCTCCCCTCCCCTCCCCTCCCCTCCCCTCCCCTCCCCTCCCCTCCCCTCCTCTCCTGTTCCTCTCTAAATATATAGTATGAATCTTCTAAGCCAGAATAGCTGCAGTACATCTTATCTTTTGATCTGGCTATCACAGTGAGAACTGGTGACAGTTCTCATGCACTTCTGTGAACTGTCACAACTACTCCCATAGAAAGAAAAGTCTGTTATTGGTCTGCTGGCACACTCTGGCTCCTGGTCTGCAGCTTTCTAAGCCACAGCCACTTTGGCTACCATGGTCCTGTGAGCCTGAATCCAGAGGAACCAAAGACCCTCTGGTAAGTGTCACAACTACCTTATCTTTAAGGTGTAACTCAGGCATCAGTGCCTCCATGCCATACTCAAGAGCTCTAGGATGTCTTCTTAGTCAAATATTTCCCACTCATCTTATTATTACTAAAGGGTTTGGGGAGAGGAAGAATCCATTCTAACCTCCCAGTGATCTTGTGTATCCAGAATAGTACAAAATTCTTTCTGTGGTGGTAGTTTTGCCTGCATCAATATGAGCCATGATTCCAATATTACGAATTCTGTTTGAAAAGGAAAAACACATATTATAAGGTGACATTACCAAAATTATAAAACTAAATTATCTATTCTGTGCAAATTTCAAAGTTGGATAATATCTTAATAATTTTATAAATACATTAATATAATATTTAATAATTTGCAAAAACTAGAAAAACAGAAAACATTATCCCTTCCAAGTTATTCTGACTAAGCAGCTAATAATCAAAGACTTAACAACTTCTCTGACATTCCTCTGAAGTGTGTTTTGTTGCTATATTATAAATTTTCAGCACTGAACTGAGAAAAAAATTATCTTTAAAAATAATGCCACATTTATTTATAATCAAGGCAAAAAGTCATAGAAATTAAAGTATTGACTAACAATGCTAAAAATTATCTTTAAAGATATATACCAACATCTGTTTATAACTAGTTGGGGCAAAATAATCACAGGAATTAAAGCATTCACTAACAATGCTATGAAAAAAAGACAGAACAATGAAAGTACTTACTTATCTATAGGAGGACTGATGATAGAGTGAAGTGATTTGGTATCATTTCCTAGTAAACATAATAAAAATTGAACTTTAAAACAAGAAATTTTCCTTTAATTACAAATGAACAAAAACAAGATAACTTAAAGCAAACTCTTTAATTCCAATTAAAATAAAACCCAAGCTAAAATAACCTCTCCTTTTTAATTTTCCTATGCAGTCACTTATGAAGGGGTGACAGATGACAAAACCAGAAAGAGTAAGGCACCGAAGAGACAGTAAGAGGACTAAGGTGCTTGCCTTGTACACTACTGACCCTGTTTTGAAATCTGGCACTGCAGCTGGTTCCCTAGCACCAACAGAAGTGACTCACGAGCACAAAGCCAGGAGTAAGCCCTAAGCATGGCTGGAGGTGGCCCCAAAAGCAAAACAAATAAAACCGGTAAAGTTGTTAAGTGATAATTTCTAAAGTAAGCAGTTTTTTAAAAACTGAGAATTCGTACCTGGTAGGGAACTGTAATTTCTTTCAAGAGGCACACGTAGTTTCAATCTTTTTAAACTTGCTTTTATTTTAGAGAAACACATATTCTAGTGAGGAGAAAAAGACATAACATTAATGTTATCTTAGCATAACTCTTTGAAAGACACATTCTCAAGACCCATTTCAGACAAGAGAACCTTTAAGTCTGGGGATAGGGCCAAACGACCAGTGTTTAACAAGGCTTCAGGGTGAATCTCTAATAGCTATACTTTGAGAATCTTGATCCTCAAGTTTGTAGAGAATTAAGATGGTCATAGAAGGTTTCTTACCTGAATACTCATTGGTTCACATCTACAACCAAGAGGAGCGAGGGGCTGGCCAGGGGCAGTGAATTCTGAAATCATTAGTGGTGGTTATGTAGAATTACCTAGAAAGTTTTTTAAGCACTTCAAGTGGGGGAAGTGAAGTTGGGACATTTTCTTAAAAGGTCCTCAAAAGGGGGCTGTGGATGTGGGTCAATGAACCAGAGAAAGAAAAAAAAAAAAAAGCTAAAAACTCTCCAGATGGGGAACATGCCTTAAAAGCATGAGGGATAGAATTCGACCCCTGGCACCATCACATGCACGCAGCACAGCCCCTGCTCCTGGGAACCGCCACGTGTGAGCACTAACAAGCAGAACAACCCCAGCCAACAACTGTGCCCCATCACCATATTTAAATTGCACAACTCCCCCAGCACCCCGCCTCCTCACCCCACAGTCTAGTGTGTGTGTGACCTCCCAGTCTCTGCAAAAGCAATGAAGGGAAGATGAGAAAAAACGTTCCCCAGGCGACTTCTTCAATGTTCCCACACAGAAGCTGAATATTGTCCATCCTAATTCATCTCTAAACCATCAAACACTTATGGTTTCTAATATACTCAAACACACACCTAATGTTTATAATGGTCTGGGGCTACTGCACTGTCTTTTATGATACCAGTTAAATGCACGTCTGGGTTTTCTAGGTTTTGTTTTGTTTTTCTGTATTATTACCAAGTTTCTGGCATCAAAACACTATTATCCCAGAGGGAAAATTCAAGAGAAGAGAATTCATAGCTACCTAAATCTCCCATGTGCAATGACTAGGGTAGTTTCCACCTTTCCGGACAGATAGTATGAAAGTGTCAGTAACTGAAACTCTGAAGAAAACAAACTCCCAGGGATGGGAGATTCTTCAAAGTGCTACACTGATGATTTAAAAGTAAAAATGAACCCAGACTTTTTTTTTTAAAAAAAAGAAGGCATGCTTTTTCTTGGTTAAGTTTCCTTCATATGTTCTCATAAAAAACTAGGCATTTGGGATTAGGTTGTTGGAGTTCATTTCACATTAGAAGGAAAGCTTACATTAATGTGCATACTGGATATTTTCTTATGATTCACGGCAAGTACCCTTGAGTTGAACATCTTGGCCTTCTGAACTGTGAGTCTCTGAAAAAGAAACAGAAAAACCATAAAACTATGCCAGGTATTACAGGTAAGACATTAAGGCCTACATAATATGTTAAAAATGTATGACCTTAAAAATATTTTTAACTATTAGAAACTCAACGCATCATTCAGAAAATGAAAACTCTGTGCATGAGGAATGCTTTCCTCAACATGCTTTAGAGAAAGATATGAAAGTGTAGAAAAAGAAAAACTGAAATCAGAAAAACATACCACCTGACTATCTAGTATATAACTTTGGCAGATACTACACAGTAACGATAATACCCAGTCTAGCTATAGCCAAAGTAGTTTTTTTAAGACTGGTTTTTGCTGTTTCAGCAAAACCAGTTTCAGCATTTTAAAATCCGAAATCACAGCTGCGAGCTTAAGACAAATGATAACAACACCGTCAAGCAGTTTGCTCCCTCTATTTTACAGAAATCAAGACATGACCATTGCTTATAACGTTAAATTTCCGGGATTGCAGTAACTCTAAAAATATTATAAATTCAAGAACAGTGATATGTTCATCGAGGAAACCTATTAAAAACCTATTTAAAAGGGTTGGAGTACAGTGGGTAGGGCGTTTGCCTTAGACGTGGCTGACCCGGTTCGATTCCCAGCATCTCATATGGCCCCCTGAGCACCGCCAGGAGTGACCCCTGTGCATGGCCGGGTGCTACCCAAAAAGCCAAAAGAGAAAAAAAAAATCCCCATAAGCTTTGAAATATTCTCTCCCTGGGAGAACCTGACAAAGTACCGAGAGTCTACTGCCCACTTTGGAGAGCCTGACAAGCTCCTTGTGGCGTATTTATCCAAAATACAGTAACAGATATACACATACCTTTCATAAAGCCCAGCAAGCTACCGAGAGTATCCCACCCGCATGGCAGCGCCTGGCAAAGCCTGGCAAGCTACCCGTGGCGTATTCAATATGCCAACAACAGTAACAATAGGTCTCATTCCTCTGACCCTGAAAGAGTCTCCTATCGTTGGGAAAGACAGACGAGTAAGGAGAGGCCGCTAAAATCTCAGGGCTGAGTTTAATAGAGAAGTTACTGGTGCCCGCTGGAGCAAATCCACTAACAGGATGACAGTGATACGGTGATACAGTGAAGCTTCGAAATTCGGACAGTAAACTAACATACACCTCACTAAGCAAACACGTCAACATATCTACTCAAAACGGAATGATGCCATTCCAAACCGTGGGACAGTTAAGGCACTTCTGTAAACGAGTTGAAACCATCCAAGCTCTTCCCACGAGTGCTTGCCCGCACGTAAGGCAATGACGTCCTGCAGGGCCCTGCTCACCGCTAAACAGAGACACTCTGCACTGTGCCCAATGCATCAAAAGACCTCGGTGATTTCGGAAATTAAGTCTGGGAAACAGGACTCGGTCTGACGGCGTCCTTTTCTACTTTCTACGTTAAGTCTGCAGTCCTTTCCGGGCCAGCACTTTCCAAGTTTCACGCTCCAGAGAAGGCACAAAGACGAAGCCCAAAAGCAGAGCTAAATTCTTAAGAGGGAGGACGCGGCGGGACTGGGCACCGAGGGCTGGCTGGTCGGTACCTGCATGCAAAAAAGGTAGGCGACTGTTCCGCAAAGAGCGGGGACCTGGGCGCGCGGGGGCTGCGCGGTGCAGGCCGTACCTCAAGTCTGCAGAGACGTCCCCGAGCCTCGAGCACCTGTCACCGCGATCCCTCGAACGTCGGGCGTGCAGCCCGTGAGCTCGCTGGGCCGCTTCCGGAGCGGCGCAGCAAGCTACTTCCGGCGGTCCGCCAGTCAAATGTTGCCTGCCAGTAACTTCCGCTCCTGAAATTGAACCCGGCGAAAGGGGGCCCGGAACCAATTCATTCAGCTCCTCTTGCACCCGGCCCGTGAAGAGGCCTCCCTTTCCTGCCGGCCGCGGCGTGCGAGTTGCTGGCGGGTCTTCTGCGACCCGTCAAGTCTCGAGCTTCTTGACGTCGGGGCGGCTGCGTCACGCAGCCCTGACACCGCCACCATGGTGAGGAGTTTGTCTTGGGCACCGGTCCCTGAAGCGTGTAGCGTTTGGAGGGGTCTGGGGGTGCTGGAGAAGGAGTAGGCGGAAGTTGGAGGGAATGAGGCTGGTGGCTCCCTCCCCCCCCATCAGGTTCTGTTGTGGAGTGAGTGGAACTTGGCTTTGCAGCACAGTGAGGGCTTTCCCAAAGCACAGGGGTTTACAAGGCAGATTTTTTTTTTTTTTTTGCTTTTTGGGTCACACCCAGCGATGCTCAGGGGTTACTCCTGGCTTTTGCACTCAGGAATTACTCCTGGCGGTGCTTGGGGGACCATATGGGATGCCGGGGATCGAACCCGGGTCGGCCGCGTGCAAGGCAAACGCCCTACCCGCTGTGCTATCGCTCCGGCCCCAACAAGGCAGATTTTTAAGCCCAGGCGGTCATTATTCCCGTTACTACCTCTTTAATGATGGAGAAACCAAAGGCACGCTTTGGCACCTGTCCGAAGGCTCCTGAATTGCAGAGCCGGCTGGTACCCTGCATCCGGCAGATGCTTGTGCTCATCGTCATCGACCGGCTGGGGGATAAACGGTGTATCTGTGGTAGGTTATCACAGTAAAACGATGGTGGATTATCCAGTAGAACTTATTCAGGGAGGAAGATCTAAGTACTGATCCACGCAACAGCAGAATCGCAAGAGCCTTCTGCACAGCGTAGCCTTAGGCGGCACACTCTACATTGCGTTTACCTTTCATTCCGAGAAAAGGGGAAACTGCAGAGAGTGTCAAATTAGAGATGAGGCAAGAGTTGACTTCAGATTGACAAAGGAGAGCTTTCTGGGGTAACGAAAATAATCCCTCATAATTTCAGTAGTTATAGAACTGAAACATTTGCCAAAACTTAGATCTGCCTATCTACATAACACTATTGATAATAACACGTGACTTAATGATAAGAATACACCCTAAGATATGTTTTATTACTCGTTCGTGCCTTGCAGATAGAGAATGGAGCTATCTGCACATGACAGAGAATGATATAGACAAAATCTTGGTGGTGTAGACCTACATCTGGCATTCTGGAATCATGTGTCACCAGGATATTCCAGGCAAGGGCACAGGTGGAAATTGAATAAATGATGGCCAACATGAGACTAGGAGGCCAACTGGTAGGACAGGAGGACCACAGGAAGGAAACAAGGTTGGAAGGACACCCACAGTTGGGAAAAGGTTGAGACATGGGTATAGACTATCCCATGCCTACAATGTATGATGTAACCCAGCATTTTCAACCTTTCGCCCCTGCAGGCCAGCCCCTGGCTTGCATCCCTGTGTACCAATCAGCAGTTATGTACCAAGGCAGTGGACCAGTGGTTTTCAACCTTTCTCCACCTACATTCCAGCAGTAGTCCATGACCTGGTGGTTTAAGACCAGTATAACCTACTCAGATGGTTCTGATATTCAGGAAAAAAAGATTATTTGGTAATCATATCGTACCTTTTGTGGTCAAATGGATTGGATTACAGTTCCTTTGAATGAACAATTTTCATTGAGGTTACTACAAATATAAACCCTAGTTCCCTATATGGTCCATAATTAAAATTTAATGTAGACCATGTGACTAGATTTTTTTCATAGTGCAAACAGTATTTAAGCAAGGGAACATTTGGATGATGCAGGGTTTTCTGTAAGTACTACTCGAAAAATATTTTAGAATAACTTACTAATTTCTTTTAACAATCATAAAATTTCTCGTATCATTATAGCCACAAAATGAATATATTGAGTTACACCGTAAGCGCTATGGGTATCGTTTGGATTACCATGAGAAGAAGAGAAAGAAAGAAGGTCGAGAGGCCCATGAACGTTCCAGGAAAGCAAAAAAGATGATTGGTTTGAAGGCTAAGCTCTACCATAAACAGCGCCATGCTGAGAAAATACAAATGAAAAAGACGTAAGTGATCCTGTCTATTTCTTATAATGAATTAACATTTTAAAATAGTTGTTACTAAGTCATCTTGATATTTTCTCCCTTTTTGGTAGTATTAAGATGCATGAAAAGAGAAACACCAAGCAAAAGAATGATGAAAAGACTCCACAAGGAGCAATGCCTGAGTATTTGCTGGACAGAGAGAGACAATCCCGAGCTAAAGTACTTTCCAATATGATTAAACAGAAACGAAAAGAGAAAGCAGTAAGTAATAAAACTGAAGTCATTATTCCCCTTTTAGAAAAATTACATTTAGATTTTGATGTCTTTATATTTTCTTTTGTTGAAGCCGACTGTTACTGTTATATCCATTACTTAGATGTCTTTGTAAGTTTCATTTAACATAAGATAAATTAAAAATTTGCTGTTTCATCACCAGCATATTTTATCAGAATATTTTAAGAAAACCAAAAATAACAAATGAATCTCAAATTCAATTATTTTAACAGCTCCCCATATTTGATAACTTCCAGGGCTGTGCTTCATAGTATAGATTATGTAATGAAGATACAACAGGTTTTTTGCCGCCCTGCAGTGCCAAAACTGTCTAAAAATTGAATATTGAAAAACATTCTAAGTGTTTTAACTTAAACGAACAAAACCCTCAGCACTTGGTGTCAAATTAGGCTAAATTCGAATGTAGATCTATTTTCTCAAAACAGAAATACATGGGCACTGTTAAAAAAAAAAACCCACAAAACCCACACACTGACAAATCTAAATAGCATAATGTGTGGTCATATTTAAAGAACTTGTAGTTTCCAGATGTTTTTTAAAACCATATAGTTTCCCCTGTTTCCTAGGAGTATGGAGTGATAACTACTCAATCAGAATGGTAAGACTATAGCACTGAAATAAATTTTAGGGATTGCTTGCTTAGCCACTCATTGTACTGATGAAGAGTTGAATCCATGAGATGTCAAGTCATAGTTCATGGTTAGTTACATACCTGTGAAATTCTGGAGTTGTTTCTAGAACCTGAGTCTTAGGGATAACTCCAGAAATCTTTCTGCCGCCTTGCACTGCTAGTATTTTTTACATTATAGAAAGATACTGAATGTCTTTTTTATATATATATAATTGTTATTATTTGAAAATCTATTCAGAATGGCAGAACAAATCTTTATTAAGGAACCAGAGAGATAGTACAGAGGTTAAGACATTAGCCTCATACATTGCTAACCTCTGTTCCATTGCTGGCACCATATACCATCCACCCTCAGCATTGCCAGGGGGGAGCCTGAGCACTGCTGCATGTGGTTGCCCCACCCCCTCCTCCCAGTCCCAGCCGCCCCCCCCAAAAAAAAAAACCCACACACAGAACAACAAACTATGGAGAGACACTTCGAGTTTTAACTATTAATTCTTTAGTAGTGGAGAGGTAATACAGCAGATAACGGGTTTGCCTTCTACGCAGCCAGCCTGGGTTCAGTCATTGGCATCCCATAGTCCCCTGAGCACTGCCAAGAATAATTCCCTGAGTGTTGAGCCAGGAATAACCCCTGAGCATCGCTGGGTGTGACCCAAAAAGCAAAAAATAAATAAAAAAATTCTTTAGTAGTAAGCACATACATAGCTTAGGGGAAAAGGTGCTACCTTATTATAATAGTCTTTGCCCATAACAAGATAATATGACTTTCAGCTTATATAAAGTTTCTCCAGGTACAATGTGAACTTAATTAGTTGCAAGTACTTTTGGGCTTATGAGGAGTTGGGTTCTAGAAAACAGCTGGGCAAAAAAATTTGAGTAGTTAAGTGAGTCTACTACTTTATACAAATTAAATGTATTGACATTATTCTCATATCATTCACTTACAATATCCATTTTAACTGCCGTCTTTTTTAGGGAAAATGGGAAGTTCCTCTGCCCAAAGTTCGTGCCCAGGGAGAAACAGAAGTATTAAAAGTTATTCGAACAGGAAAGAGAAAGAAGAAAGCATGGAAGAGGATGGTTACTAAAGTCTGCTTTGTTGGAGATGGCTTTACACGAAAACCACCTAAATATGAAAGATTCATTAGACCAATGGTAAATCTCTTGTGTAGTAGCACAAGTGTCAGCTCCAAGTTGTGAGACTTAGTAGTTATAATTTCCTAGTTGCAAAGATACCACAAAAACAGGTTGAAGACATTTTTTAGGTTATTTTTGTTACTTTAAATTAAGCGTAAGGATTGCTTACCAGTTTTCTACTACCATCAAGTATCTTTCGACTTAAAAGAGTCTGAAGTGGCAAAGAATTTGCTGACATACATTGTTAATCTTGACTTGTAAACATGACACTGGACTTAATTTTCCAATTATTTTAATTATTCAGCAAGTAATCCATTACATGTCTGACATCTGTTAGTCAGTTCCAACAAGGCCAGAGAAATAGCTGAGTGCATGCTGGAGGCACAGGGTTTGAGTCCCTGGCACCGTGGTTTCCTGAGCATGACCAGGAGCAACCCCCATCACATAGCTGGGAGTACCCCAGGTATGGCTGAAAAAAAGCTAAAAAAAAAACCCTAATTTCTAGCTCAGTGAAGTTAGTAGTATCATAATTCCTTACAAAATACTAATATGCAAGTCATCAAAGAATAAAAATACGGTATTAATTTCTGTGAACAACAGTAATGGTCAAAACACCAAATATATTTGAAAATGTTTATTTGCAATAACCCTTTAAAGAGACTTGAATGCTTTTCCTTGGCCAGAGCAATAGTATAGCAGAGAGAGCATTTGCCTTGCACTTGGGTAATCTGGGCTCCATCCTTGGCATCCCAAATTGTCCCCTGAGCACTGCCGGGAATAATTCCTGAGTGCAGAGCCAGGAGTAACTCCTGAGCATTTCTGGGTGTGGCCCCAAAACAAAACAGCAAAATACTCTTCAAGTGAGTATTAGTCTGCCGAGAAAAATAATCTAGAGGAAACTTTTCAGTGTTATTCCAGTTCTCCAAGAATTTTCTTCTGAAAATGTGAAGTAGCTTGTTTCTATGAAGTGCTACTGAAATACAGCCATGCCCCTTCATTCACATAGCATATTTTTTCCTGCAGAATTTAGTTTCAGTGGAGACCACATGACCTGCAAAACCATTTATTCTCTGGTGTTTACACATTATTTTGTTTTCACATAATAATGGGCCCTGTTTTTTAACTAAAATTTGTTCTGACTACATTTAGTAGCCTTACAGTTCTACAGAGAGAGAATGTTCTAGTCCGGTCATTCATTATGAGTTAATTAGATTCTGAAAGGTTACAAGCCTGATTAGTGATCCTGTTACTAGGAACCTGGTGTATCATTTGACCCTCACTCCCAGTAAGAATTAAGAAACACCAAAGACTCTGGGTGACTGGGTGACTCTGGTTTCTATCACAGAGACCTCTCTTGGTTCTAATTTGTGATCAGTGTTAGTCTTTTTATAATATAGAATTTCTTTTGTATCTTGTGAAATTACAAAGCAATCTTTTGTAATTAAAGTACTATTAAAAAAGAGCCTACCATCTGTCCCCATCATGGAAGTATAGACTTAGAATCAGGAATATTCACTTTGATTCCATTCATACCATTTAATTTGGAAACAACTCAAGCCTGCTGAACCCTGTTTTATAATTTTAACAAATACAGGATATGTACAAACTTGATCACGAACTCTACATGATGTTGCAGAAGTGAGAGAATCCAAGTTTTTTAAAGTAACTGAAGTGATAGAACTGGATTAACTTCAGATTGAGGTTGTCTCTTCTACTGCAGGGTGAAAAACAAACAGGGTTTTGAAAGATTATCATGTTTAAAGAGATGTTTTGAGCCCCTGTAAGTTGCATGCCGTGTCATAGCAGAGTAGCGACTGGACAAATCAAAGTATGAAACTGGCTAGCACAAACTTTCCAGAAAGACATGCTTGGCTTTATTTCCCCTGGTATAATAGCTGAGGTTTTGAGGCTAACAGAATCCACTGTATTTTATTTGACGTTTTAGATTAACATTTATCCCTTGTTTTTTGGAAATACCTGGAAATGATAAGCAAAATGTATTACTACTCACCATTTTATATTTTGGACTCTAAACATTGTTCTACTTACTAGGGTTTACGTTTCAAAAAAGCCCATGTAACACATCCTGACCTGAAAGCCACTTTTTGCTTGTCAATACTTGGCGTAAAGAAGAATCCCTCATCTCCACTCTATACTACTCTGGGTGTTATCACCAAAGGTACTGTCATCGAGGTGAACGTCAGCGAGTTGGGCCTTGTCACACAGGGAGGCAAAGTTATTTGGGGTAAGTAAATTTGTTCTAGAAGGCTGCTACTAATTTACAGTCCTAACAGGAAAATGCCTTTCAAGTTGATAGAAAATACACAATAAATTTATTTACGAATTGAAGTTGGATATGATTTAAATCTGATTGAAATCTGTAGGATTTTTTTGGTAGAAAAACTAATGCTCTTTAATTTTAGCATGTTTCAGTTGTAGCTAGGGTTTTTTTCCTTTTTAGGTCACACTGGGTGGGTGATGCTCACGACTTTGGCTGAATGGCTCTGCATTCAGGGATCACTCCTGGCAGTGCTCGGGGGACCATATGTGATGCCAGGGCTTGCACCCGGGTCGGCCATGTGCAAGGCTAACGCCCTTCCCACTATACTATCACTCCAGCCCTATAGCTAGATTTTAATGCTTTTATTAAAGCATATTATGAGGGGAAAAGATAGAGTTGAAGTTAACTTGAAATTATAGTTGGAAGATGAAAATATGAACTATGAATGGGGTGTGAACTAGGCATATATAAAACATTAGCATGTTATTTTAGTGACTAAAGCCAAAATTATGTCACAATTTTATGTTCTGTTCTTTTTGTTCTCTGCTGTTAGTGCATTGTTATTATTAGTTTAATAAAGAGAACCTCTGTATTTCAATGTTCTTTTAAACGGAAAAATGAGCTGGAGCAATAGTACCTCAGGCAGGGTGTTTGTCTTGCATCTGGCTGACCCGGCTTTGATCCCCAGCATCCCACATGGTCCCCCAGTACTGCCAGGAGTGATTCCTGAGTGCAGAGCCAGGAGTAACCCCTGAGTATTGCTGTGTGTGACCCAAAAAGCCAAAAAAAATAAAAGGGAGAACATACCTTCTATCATTTTAATGGACATCCTCCTATTACTTCACATTGACTAATCTTAACACTGTTTACTGACTTGAAACTCATTTAAAATGCTGGATTTGGGGGCCAAGGGAGATGGCTCAAAGGGCTAGGGCATGTGCATTGCTCATGGGAGCCTGGGTTTGATGCCCAGTACCACAGGATCCCCTCTTGTGCACCTCCCAAAGTGTATCCCTTAGCCCCCAGAAAAAACCTGATGCATTTTCTAGTTAGGATTTATGGGGAGGGGCTGGAGTGATAGCACAGTGGGTAGGGCGTTTGCCTTGCACGCGGCTGACCTGCATTTTGATTTCCAGCATCCCATATGGTCCCCTGTGCATCGCCAGGTGTGACCCAAAAAGCAGGGGGAAAAAATATTTATGAGAAAATCAGCAATACAGGTATAGCCACAAATGTACTTTTTGTATAGTTCTCTAAAGAAGATAATTGGTAAAAATATACAAAAATAAAATTTGAGGGATCAGGGTCAGAGAAAGTGCAACAGGCTGAGCACATACATTATATATGGGAGTGGGGGGGCTGGGTTTGATCAACAATGCAGTTTCTGGAGCACCAAGATGCAAAGCCAAGTCCACTGCCAGTTTGGCCCAGAAAACAAAAACTGAAGGAAAAATAAAAATGATCAGAGCTCAAGTTTGGGTGGTTTTGTAAAATCATTATTTTCTCCTATCCCTCCCTCATTTTTTCCTATGCTGATACTTTAGTCAAAGATGATACACTTTGAAGCTATTTTTTGTTAGCTAATATCTCTCCCCATTTTTTTCCCATTTTGTTCTCAGGAAAATATGCTCAGGTTACCAACAATCCTGAAAATGATGGATGCATCAATGCCGTCTTACTGGTTTGACAGCAGCTTATGCAAGTAACTCCTTATACTCACGGAAGACTACATCTCAGTCAGGGAATCCACCAGTGACTACGGCCAAGGTGATATCTGCAGTCATCAAGAAAAAAAGCATATGATACTGCACAAAACATTAAAGTGGCCTAGGCCTAGTTTTCTTAAAAAGTTATCTTTGTTTTGAGTTTGCTTAGCATAAGTTCCTAAGACTGAACGATTCTAAATGCAATTACAGAAACTGTCTGCTTCATCAGTCTATATTCATGAGTGGGTACTTGGCAATGCAGATTTGTCATTACTGGAAAAGCCAGTGTACTTAAACTTTAATAATTACAGCATCACACAGTATCATTTTGTTTATAAAGTTCTTACCGTAAAAGTATACGAGTTCAGGAGAACTTAAATCATTTAACCTCTTTCATTTCTCGATAGAATCGATAGAATGTCAGTATATTCATACTGTTTCCCCCCCCCATTTGTGACATATATAGTACCTAGTTGGAATAATATTTTCTACTTGGAACTTCAAAAAAGAACCCAAATAGGGGCTAGAAAGTGGCTCACTATGAAATGTATGACCTAATCAGAATTTGATTCATGACACTGCAACAACAACAAATGTATAGCTCTGTCCCAAAATGGTTATACTTTTCTTCATTTTAAACTTAAAGAGTGATATATACTTATAATTTTTGATTAGTAAAAATTGGTTTAAGGGGCCAGAGAGGTAATACAGGAGGTAAGGCACTTGCCTTCTGTGTGACTGCGGTGACTGCAACTGTGGCTCCAATCCACCATTGTTAACCACATAAACACAATACCACAGACCACACAAGTACCACCAGAGGTCATGACTCCAGGGCACAGAGGGACGAATAGGTTGAGCTTCTCCTGGTGAGGCCAAACTCCCTGCCCCAACAAAAATGGTTTAAATCCAAGTTCCATTTTTAATGAAAAACACTGTGGAAGTCTTTAAAATGAAATTTACTTGCAACAATTTGTATAATATTAAATAGATGTGATTCTTTTAGAATTGTCACTTGGTCAAAGTAGTTTTATATTTAAGACTGAGTTTTAGAGTTTCTGATATTACACATCTATAATCGTAGTGTTTAAAATTTTTAAGTGAATTAAAACCAGTGTGATTGTGCTTTTACACAATTATTCAGCATCTAGACAAATTTAGTATCTAAACATATCTTCAGGAAATTCAGGGAAAAGAAAAAAATTTCAAAACACATATCAGGAAACAATCACAAAATATAGGTTTAATGGCTACTTTTAAACTCAAAAGAAAAAAAAAAAACAAGAAAACAAATAAAATTACCTTAGTAAGACTCGCTTTTCTGAATACGGTAACATCTTTCCTAAATTCTATAAACAAGTTTTAAAACACAGAGACACTTAAGAAAAGCTAGTTCCTTGGAAATGACAATCCAGTATGATACAATTCAGGGTGACAGAAGACCATTCTTACAAATAGATTTTACCAAATGATTCTGCCACTAATAGAAACGTGTGGTTGACTTAAATTTCTAAAGGTTAAGAAGAGTCGACTAAAGCACTGGTTACACTACAGAACTGAAGTTTGCTTATTTTTTTAAGACCAAAAATGATAAATTACTGTTTTGTACAAAGAAAGCACGCAAGTGGAAGCACATTTGTAATGACACTCAGGAAAAACAGTAACGCCTTAAACACCATGTTGCTCTTATGGACATAAAGAGCAAAAATTTCTAAAATACTGTAATACAGATGAGTAATGTTACTGGCAATCCTTTATTTACATTAAGATGTTTCAGTTTGCTGGTGTGACCAAACCTTAGGAGGTAATCCTCAAGGGTGAAGCAGAACATAAGAGCAGAAAATTAGATAAAAGACTCAATTTGATGTAATCAAAAACTTCCAAGATATTTGTCTAAAATCATTTAAGGTAAAGGTTAAACATTATTTTTCTGCACTTATTAGAAATGCCACGATGAATAGACATTTTTGCTTTAAGTGGAGGTCACATCCAGCAGTGCTCAGGGCTTCTGGCTCTGTGCTTAGGGATCACTCCTGCAGTTGCTTGGGGGAGGTATGTGGTGCCAGAGATTGAACCTTGTTCAGCAGCATGCAAGGCAAGCGCCTTGCCTATAGTACTAGCTCTTCAGTCCCTTGAGACACATTTTAAGGAGACAACTGGCATTCTATTTGATTTTGTTTTAAAAATTATTAGATCTTCCACCTTAAAATCTGTAGAAGAGCTTTTAAAAATTCTTAAATATGCTTCTTGTTGCTGTGATATCTAATAATTGAGAGAAACTTTTAGTTCCTCATTTTAAAGGAACTAACAGTTTCCTAATAACTGCTTTATATTACACACACAGGAAAAAAATACTATATACATAAACTAAAATAAACTTTCTCCACAGACTTCAAAACAAAAAAGTCAGTTCACAAAGGATAGAATGTGACTAGACATTCAACAAGTAGGTGAGCTGGTGGAAGTCAGATTTGAGTTCTGAAAGTTTCTCTAATGCTGTACACACTCATTAAATTTTAGATTCCCTTTTGAGGTGAATGTTTTTTTACAAATGTTCTATGTACTGAGTAAGGAACTCATTGAAGATGAAAATTATGGTCCTTCATGCACCTTTTCTTTAATATTACAAACTCCAAGATAGCATTTTCTGTCAGAATACCTAACTAAAGGTTATGTGTTGAACAATACATTTTGAAAGGGCTAAAAAACAAGCCAAAAAAAGTCTAACAAGTGTAAGTTTATACTGTTTGTCCTTGGTGATCACACATATAAGAATAACTGAACATTTCTCTTGTAAACTCAACAACTGTGTTCATGCATGAGGAATTGTCAGTGAGCTCATTCTTAAACTTCACCTTTTTAGGAAGTATTTTAAAGAGAACTATTCAAGTAAATAGTGAGTAAATTTTAGGCTTTTTTTCCAACCTCAAGAAAGTAAAAATGGAATGGCGAAGACTTACTAAAACTTGCTCTGGTTCTTCAATTATGGGATTAAGTTTCTCACAAAATGTAGAAAAGAAAAACTGGCATAAACATTTGCTAGACACACTAGAGTTAGTCATTATTATTTCACTTAATTGCAGTTGTTGGGGGAAAAAATGATCAAAGTGCTTCACTTTTCATATTAAGCCAAATAGCCTGAGTGATAATTAAGAAAAACACAAGGGAATATAAGTATTCAGAATTTTACATGTTTTGCCTGCTTAAAGATTTATAACTCAACCAACTAGATGTTTCTAAATAACCAACATCCATCCCTCTCCCATGCACAAATTTAATGACATCACCTGACTACAGAGCGGTCAACTTTGAACATCAATCCTTAGCTCCTCAAATCATGAGACAAAGTCATGACACATTTTTTTTCCATGTAAGGACCAAGCTGTTTCTGAAACAGTCTCAACAGTCTCAAAGCATTCTCCACATAAGTGTAAATTTAAGTACACATAATACTTCCAAAGAGGAGTTCTGATTTGAGATTCTCTTTGGAGTCTAATAGCCATTTTTAAAGTAAGTTACTATTTAAAAAAAAAAATAACATTTTCCCCACTTAGGCAAAAAGGCCTTTAATAAGGCAAAACAATGCACAGATACAGGCTAGCTTATAACCAACCAGTACTTATACATCAAGATTGAGCAAAGTCAAAGGGACAACTATAGCCTGTCTGATGTAAGCACTTAATGACTATAGCTCCTACAGCAGGTTTACTTCTGCTCACACGGTGGAGGGCAGTTCCAAGCCTACCCTAAAAATGGATGTCAAGGGTATAAGCTGGCAGGTAGGCAGATCTTTTGACAGGAATCTTTCCGTGAGTTAAGGCAGTGGATGGAATCTAAAGAAGCTGCAATATTCTAAAAGGCAGTGAGAGTTTCAAAGAGAAGCCTTAGGAAAAGGTCTCAGACACCTAAAAAGCTCATGTTAATTGGGTGAGAACAAAGGTGCAAGCCCCAGTTTTATTGTTCTCATTACAAACCAGACAAGACCAAGTTAAACTGTATTATGAAACTGTAATGTTCACCTAATTAAGGAGAAAAATATACTCTTTAAGCTTGTATCTGTAAATACAGACACCCAAAAAAAACCCAAAAATGATAGAACAATTTTCAATGAAAATACAATTTTTTCATATCGGTGCCTACATGCCAGAGTTAAATCTTTCTCGGTACTCTCAGATGTAATAGAGTGAACTGCAAGTAGATTGTATGCTTACTTGTTCACATAAAAAGTGAATTGGAAAAAGATTTTATGCTTACTTGTCCATATTCCTTCAACATGAGGTTGAAGGAAGAAACTACATCTACTGTATCATCACTGAACCTTTGACCACAAATTTCTGAATCTGTGCTCTCATTAATTGAAGTTATATTTATTCCACTTGCCTGACTTTTTGCTTAGGCGTGCCTACACTTTTTAGAAAGGAGACTAATTTTGATATTTAAGATAAAACATCTAGAACCTTCACCAAGTTTACTATTAAAACCTTTAGTATAAAAGAATTCAATGATCCCTACAATTATTGGAAAGTCTATTACTTCCATGGTTTTATTAAATTTTTATTTTTTGAAATATTAATGGTTATATATCTACTGAAGAAAAAATATATAGTATGATCTGGTTTCCCAAAATTGAAACATGGCTAATAAAAATTAAAAAATTGTATTTACACAAAATAGCCTGAAAAAAAAGAATGGTGACTCCTAGGTCCTAGGGGAAGAGGAAAACTGTATCATAAATAAGTTCAATTGAAATTCTGGAACTTTTTGTCCTGTGCCCCATGCTATTTATTAATTACCATTATTTTTAAAAACAATCATGTTACAAAGATTTACTGTATGTATTTTCCCACTCAGATCAGCTTGGCTTTCTTCTTAGCAGGTCCTTTGTGTCCTTTCGCCTTTCTTCTTAAATTCCGCCTATCTACTATGGGTATTTCCACTTCTATCTCCTCTGAGCTGCTATCCACGGCTTTTTCTGCTGACTGTGCGAACTGATCCAATTGCTCAGAAGATGCTTCCGACTGCTCCTCAGACTGGCTCTTCTGTCCTGCACTCTGTGAAAATGGCACATCTTCAAGTTCCACCTCTATCAAAGAACCCTGAGGAAGGGCAGCTGGTGTGTCCTGGGGCTCAGGCACCGCCTCCTCACCCTGGTCTTCCAATGAGGAGCTGGTCTTCAGGGGTACGTTTTCAGAGACTGGTTCCTCAGGAAATTCAGCTGTGACGGAGCTTGGAAGGCCACCATCAGCTCGTTCTTCATTTGGGACAGAAGCAACACTGTCTGAACCCCCCGAGTGCACTTTCTTTCTGGAGACTAGTGGCGCTTTTTCTTCATTGTGTCCCTTGTCTTCAGATAGGCGTTCATCTAGCAACGTTTCTGAGTCAGCTGTATGGGAAACCTGAAAACAAGAAACGTGGTGAACAAATAAAACTATTTCGATACAGTTCTTACATAAGTTACTCTAAGATATTAGCAGGCAAGGACAGTGAAGGGCAACCTAAAGGAATTGACTCATTATTTCTGTTCTTCGAGTACATACATCAAATACAACCCAGTTTCTTAAAAATTCTCTCCTGCTGCTTCTGATACATGAAGTACTTGTTTTAGAAGGATGTAAGAATGGTATTTCATGCTAAAGACATCTTCAGATTCATGTCAAGTTTCTTTAAAACCATGGGTCAATTCAAAGTTACTAGTTTCTTAGTGTCACTGGAGACAAACACCAGGACTCCCTGGGACCTGATGCTGTGTCACCCTTAAATCTGTTAGTGTATTTCATTACATGATATGTGAGGCAACAGAAATGTGATTTATTTATATAAGACACTAATACGATGCTATATATTTTGCTTTTGGGCCTCACACAGCAGTGCTCAGGACTTACTCCCTGGTTCTGCACTCAGGGATCACTCCTAGGTGGCTTTGGGGTCCAGTTGGGGCACCAGGAATGGAACATACGGTGGCCATGTGCAAGGCGAATGACCTGCCCAGTGTACTACTACTCTGGCCCAACTAAAGTTTTTTAATCTTGTAACATTTAAAAATTTTTGATTTAAAAAAGAAAACAAAACCAAGTATTCCCCCCCTACTAATCTGTATACTGAGAACAAAATATAATTACTATATTGGCTATATACTAAGCATAAGGAACTTAAGTATTTGGAAAATAAATGCTTTTATCCACTTTTTCTAAGCCTTTCCCTTATTCTACCAAGTAAAAGTAAAACTTATTATTACGCATGACAGATAACTGAATAAGGCTTATAGAATTTTACTGAGTCATTTTCTCTTTTTTTCTTTTCTTTTTTGGGGGGATGTTAAGGCACATTTGGTGGTGTTCAGGGGCTACTCCTGGCTCTGTCATCAGGTGTTATAACTGGCAGTACTTAGGGGTCCTGAAGTACTATGGATCAAACCAGGGTGAGCCACATAGAATCCAGTACCTTAACCCCTGTACTATCTCTCTGGTGCCTAACTGAATTTTCTTCAGAAACCAAATTACTGTGAACATCTTTCATGAGAGAGGCCAGGGGCATATACAAGGACCTAAATTCAATACTGGCCACCACACGGCAATCTGAGCACCACCAAGTATACTCTGGAGGCCCTTGAGCACAGCTGGTGTGGCCCTGATCGCACCCTGGAACCACCGGGCCCTGGCCCTGATATCAGGGAGTGGGTCTCGGACCCCGTGGGCCTAGCCTAAGTGGCTCAAAAATAGATGTCCCCCCACTGAAAGACTGACTATCCATGCTAAAGGGGGTGGCGGACAGAAGAACAGGGATTTGTGTACCATCTTCCCCCTCTTTTTCAACTATAAAAAAAAATGAGGTTCTCCCTCGCCCCTTACCTTATCCTGTGCAAGAGCCTCAGGAGGTTTTGAAGATTCTATCACCGAGGGAACAAGATTTGTGGAGTCTTCATTGGAATTTAAAGACTGCAATTTTAGCTCTTCTAACACTTCACTAGCAGAGTCTTCCTCTTCAGGTATAAGTGAAGTCTTTAGTGTGTCATCCACGACCTCACCGTTCAGAGGTTCTAACTCAGACTCCTATGCCGTCAGAGGAGAACAAAGTCAGCCAGGAGACAGCAACAGACTACCTGATGATCCAAGCAAGGCGGGATCATTCTCAGTCCTTATTTGCCATGCACCAGGACTCAAGACACAATCCACGTTCTACAGCATACCTGAAGGAATAGTCTTACAGGGGGAAAGGAGAACCTCGCAAGGCAGGGCAGGCAAAAAAAGGATCCCTAAGAAGCTCCTAGAGCTGTCAGCTCCTGGAGAAACAGGACAGTGTCAGGATGCTCTGGAAGACGAAGTGTGGGTCTAAGGCTCAGAGAGGAGATGCTGCCCCCTTCTTGTTCTTCTTTCTGATAGGGCCATCGTGGAAGGAACCTTCTGAGTAAAAAGGCACCAGAGAGAGTCTAGGTTTGGTGTCAGCTCTTCAGAGAACTGGAATATCAGCTGTTTGACACTCGCAATCCCTGGGAGGAGTTGACCCTGCCAAGCAAAGGAAAGTCTAGCAGTTCTGTGTGAGAAGCCGAGTTGGGTCCAGTCTCTGTCTGAGAGAAGAGAGCTCCAGTCTCTGTTATTTCACTGTCCAGTCAGCCCATGATCAACTTTGAACAATTCTGTTCCTTACAACACAGGAAACACAAAAAAGAAACCTAACAGCACATATCCTCAATTTCTGAAACTGCTCCCAAAGCTTATCTAGTCATAAGACTTATATTTAATGTTTAATTGTGTGTGAGAGAGAGAGGGGGAAAAAGAGCAGGAGAGAGGGAGGGAGAGGGAGAGAGAGAGAAAAACAATGGGAGAGGGGGAGAGGGCGAGATGGGGAGAGGGAGAGGGGGAGGGAGAGAGAGAGAGAGAGAGAGAGAGAGAGAGAGAGAGAGAGAGAGAGAGAGAGAATGAGTGTAGGTTCTGGGACAGGAGTAAGGCAGAGGAAAGAAGTGTGGCAACGCCAAGGGCCATGGTGCAGCTCAGGCCTAGACCTCAGCTGACCTGAGGGATCAGATGGGCCCCGCAGGCCCATGAAACACCAACTACTCTCTAGTATGGCTGCAAAGGGGGTGTAAAGTGTGCACACAATCAAAAACCCAGGGCGAGTACTGGAACCCAACAGGTGATGCCTCACAGTTCTAATTATTCCTAGTGACAGTCCCATAATTAGAGAGCATGTAATCATGTTTTATTACCAAATAACAAATCAGAAAAAGTAGTAACTCAAGTGCTCAGAAACAGATTTGTCAGGGTAACACGGTACCACTAAAAAAGGGACAGGTGTTGGAACATTATATGACTGAGACCCAATCATTAATAACTTTGTAACTGTATTTCACTATGATTCAATTAAAAATTTTAATTTAAAAAAATCATGTAAGGAAGGTATTTCAAAGGTTTTTTGAAAACTGGGTTTTTAAAAAATTTTAAATGGAAAAAAAATTTTTAATGGTGTTGATTCGTTACTGGTTTACATGAATTTGAGGAGTCCTGCTTCATACTTATACATATAAGATCCATTTCACCTACCTAACACCAAAGTTATACTGAGATCTGAGACCTAGAAAAATAATCTGGCCATGCAGCATACTAAAAAGATTACATTCCAAAGGGAATTATTATAAATCTCATGAAAGAAACAATGAAAGGAAAGAAATCAGAAAGATATAGCAAATGCTTTTAAAAATTAATTTTTTTAATAAAATTAAGCTGAAACTGAAAAAACTCAGTTGTCTTGTTTTAAGTTTGAGAACACAAGGAAGATTCAGACCCAAGAAGACAAGCTGGACACACAGGTCAGAAGTCTGGAGTTACCGGCCACTGGCAAAGAAAGGGTAGCTGGGCCTGTAGACTGGATGTATTTTGGAGAGAGCAGAAAGTAAAGACCCAGATCTGTCCACAGTAAAGACCCAAGTCTTCTAAAATGTCCACAGTAAAGGTGAAAAGGCAGGGAGAAGAGTCAAGAAAATAAATAAGACCAAAAGTTCACAGACATGCAAAGAACCCAGGATGGCTGTGATCTAAAGCCAGGGGACCACAGAAACAATCTTGAAGAGTGGACAGCAAGTCCAACAAAGTAAGAAATGTCACTGGAACTGAATGGAGGGAGGTATCACTAGTGATCTGGAGAATATGTGTTCATATTGAACTGTTAGATGAAAGAGGTCACATTAAGTACATGGAATATAATAGTAGTTTTTTGGTGGGAGGAAGGTCGGGTCATACTCTGCGGTGCTCAGGGCTTACTCCTGGCTCTGTGCTTAGGGATCACTCCTGGTGGTGCTCTGGGGACCATATGTGGTGCCAAAGAATCAAACTAAGGTATAAGGCAAGTGCCCTTAACCCCTGTACTAGCTCTCTAATCCATCAACCTTATAAAGTCAAATCTGGTGTGGGTCCCAAAACAAAACAAAACAAAACAAAAAACCTTCAGGGCAAGAATAATAGAAGTAGTTGATAATTTGTAGAGTTTAGATAACTGTGTTTTTTTCACTGACCAATATTTTTATATACTACCTTTGACAAGCGAATGTAAGTAGCACTATAGCACTGTCCTCCTGTTGTTCATCGATTTGCCTGAGCGGGCACCAATAATGTCTCCATTGTGAGACTTGTTGATTACTGTTTTTGGCATATCAAATATGTCACGGAGAGCTTGCCAGGCTCTGCCATGGGGACAGGATACTCTCAGTAGCTTGCCGGACTCTCCGAGAGGGACAGAGGAATCAAACCCGGGTCAGCCATGTGCAAGGCAAACGCCCTAACCACTGTGCTATCACTCCAGTCCAGAAAGTGCATTTAAAATTGAATGTTCCAAAATTATTGTGCGATTTTGTTTGCTTTTCATAAATAAAACAATAAGACTAAGTGTCTTATTGTTGGCTGGCTACTGTCAATAGACATCAATAATTTATAAATTAAATCTAATAATCAGTATAATGAATATATTATAAAGTAAATTTGAGGGTTTAACAATCACATTCTTTGTGTTACTTATGCATAATTTATTATTTTACATTTTAAAATAAACTAAATCATCTTACTAAAAAAAATCCACTCTTCTTTTTCAATATAAATAAAATTTTATAAATCCATTTGAAATACAGAATGAAATTTTTTATTATATTCTCTCCCCCAAATGGTATGCCTGACCTCATTAAAAGATACATTTTTTTTTTTTTTGCTTTTATTGGGTCACACCCAGAGATGCTCAGGGGTTACTCCTGGCTCATGCACTCAGGACTCACTCCTGCCGGTGCTCAGGGGACCATATGGGATGCTGGGAATCAAACCCGGGTACAAGGCAAATGCCCTACCCTCTGTGCTATTGCTCCAGCCCCAAAAGATACATGTTTTTAAACAACAGTTGCAGTTTTCTCCAAGACAGATATTACTTTTTTCTCGCAATACATGATTAAGAAAGTTAAAGCTGAGTTTATTTTCAGTCGGTGATTTCTTAAGGATCTTATACCTTCTCATCTGCTTGCTTTTCCAGGGGTGCCTGGGTTTCTGGTGTTTGCAGAGCTTCTTTATTAACACTTGCCTCCTCACATTCAACCATGCTCTCTTGGAATTCTTCTTCTGTGATTTCTTCTGAGCTCTCTGATATATGAGTAGTGGATTCCAATCTAGAAAACAAAAGAAAACCATTCTTACTTGCATTACTAAGGATCAACACAAAATTTTATGGTCTCTATTACCAAAGTAACACTTTAGAGAATCAACTAAGTATTGTTCACTCAATGACTTCAAATTTTACCATACAAAGTCTGTAAATGTCTTATCATTAAACTAATGTCTTATCATTAAACTACATTAAACTACTAGGGTTGAATAGGAGTTAATAAAATTTTCTTTTCCTTTAGGAACGATACAGTCACCTCCACTACTGTAATAAAAAGCAACCAAAATTGACATGTAAACTAACTTGTGTGAATGAGTTACAATAAAACTTTATATAATAACAGGTTGTCTTACAATAAAACTTTAATGATAATAATAGGCTGTCAGCTAGATTTGGTGTGCAGACTATAGCTAGTGGTTGGTCCTTTGGACTAGAAAAATAATCTCCTTAAACTTTCCTTGTTGAGTTTCTACTTATTCTTAAAGCCCTTGGCCGAAAATGACATTTTTTCCACTGCCTCACCCTCTTGAGTCCTCAACATTATGCGCTTCTTTTGTATCCTCACAGCCCTCTTTGCAGTGCTCTTAATTTGTGTCACAGTATAAATTATATATATTAGAAGCCACTAGGCAGGGCTGAAGAGATAGTACGAGGGGGAAGGCACTTGTCATGCACACAGCTGGCCCCAGTGTGATCCTGGCACTGCATATGGTCCCTTGAGCACTGCCAAGAGTGATTCCTAAACATGGAGCTGGGAGCAAGCCTTGAGCACTGCTGGGAGTGGCCTAATTCCTGCTCTCCCAAAAAAGAAACCGCTAGGCAGTCAATGCTTAGTGGACAAAATGTTATTTTGTTCTTCAGAAGTTCTGAGTATGCAAACATTTAGTCTTACTGTCTATGGAAAACAAAACTGCACAATAATTTTAGGACATTCAATTTAAATGCACTATTCCTTACATTCTCTTCTCAAAAGTAGTATATAAAAATATTGGTCAGTGAAAAAACCCACAATTATCTAAACTCTTTACAAATTATCAACCACTTCTATAATTCTTGTCATGTAAGTTTTATTTTGTTTTGGTTTGGTTTGGGGTCCACACTAGACAGTGCTCAGGAGCTACTCCAGCTTGGTACTCAATTTGCGAGGTCACAAGGACCAAACTCGATCTCCTGCAAGCAAAGAATGTACTCCTGTCCACTGAGTACTCTCTCTAGTCCCCAACACTAAGTTTTTACCAAAATAAACATTTACATGCTTAATTACCGAAATTTAAAATTAGTTACATAATAAAATTAGCATGCCTACAGAGCTCTTTATTTGAGGGAAATAATTCTAAAACTAAAATAGTCAAGCTAGCTCCTAAAAACAATAGGCATGTAAAGTCGAAGGTATAAAATCAATACCTAAAAGTCCATGGCTTTCCTATACGCAAATAATGACAGAGAAGAGAGTGACATGAAAAAAGCAATCCCATTCATAATCATGCCTTAGAAAATCAAGCATCTTGAAATCAGTTTAACTAAGGAGGTAAAGGACCTGTACAAAGAAAACTGCCAAAAACACTACTTTCAGAAATAAGAGGACACAAGGAAATGGAAACACATCCTCTGCTCATGGATTGGGAGAATTGTAGCACTGTTGTCCCCTTTCATTGATTTGCTCAACGGGCACCAGTAACGTCTCCATTGTGAGACTTTTTGTTACTGTTTTTGGCATATTGAATACACCACGAGTAGCTTGCCAGGCACTGCCGTGCGGGCAGGATACTCTCACTAGCTTGCCAGGCTCTCCAAGAGGAACGGAGGAATCGAACCCGGGTCGGCCATGTGCAAGGCAAATGCCCTACCCACTGTGCTATCGCTCCAGCCCTGGGAGAATTAACATTGTCAAAATGGCAATACTTCCCAAAGCATTATTATATAGATTCAATGCAATCCTTATAAGGGTCCCATCACAGTCTTCAAAGAAATTGATCAAGTACTACTGAAATTCATATGGAAAGACAAGTCCCCATAAATAGCTAAAACAATTCTTTTTGGAAAAAAAGATGGGAGGCATCACCTTCCCCAATTTCAAACTCTACTACAAAGCGGTAATAATTAGAACAGCATGATACTGGAACAAAGACAGATCTGCAGACCAATGGAATAGCGTTGAATATCGTTACACATACCCTCAAATATGTGATCATTTAATTGTTGATAAGGGAGCAAGAAATATAAAGTATAGCAAGGAAAGTCTCTTTAACAAGTGGTGTTAGCCAAACTGGACAGCTTACATGCAAAGAAAAAAAAAAAGAGGGCTCAGACCTCTACCTAACACCATGCACAAAAGTCAGCTCAAAATGGATTAAGGACCTCAACATCAGACCAGAATCCATAAGGTACACTGACAACAAGGTCAGCAAAACCCTCCACAACACTGAAGCTAAAAATATCTTCAAAGATGAAATGCTGGGGCTGGAGCAATAGCACAGCGGGTAGGGCGTTTGCCTTGCACGCAGCCGACCTGGGTTGATTCCCAGCATCCCATATGGTCCCCTGAGCACCGCCAGGGTTAATTCCTGAGTGCAGAGCCAGGAGTAACCCCTGTGCATCGCCGGGTGTGACCCAAAAAGCAAAAATAAATTAATTAATTAAATAAATAAAATAAAAAATTTTTTAAAAAAAGATGAAATGCCACTGATCAAACAAGTGGAAACAGAGATAAACAAATGGGACTATCTCAAACTAAAAAGCTTCTGCACCTCAAAAGAAACAGTGACTTTGTATCTGTAGATACAAAGACTATCTACAGAACGACAGAGGATATTCACCCAGTGCCCTTCTGACAGGGGGTTCATATCAAAGATATACAAGGTACTGGCTGAATTCTACAAGACGAAAACATCCAATCCCATTGAAAATGGGGCCATGAAATAAACAGAAACTTTCTCAAAGAAAAAATCCAAATGGCCAAAGGCACATGAAAAAATGCTCTTCATCACTAATCAAGGAGATGCAGATCAAAACAACAGTGAGATACCATCTCACACCACAGAGACTGGCCCACATCCAAAAGAACAAAAGCAACCAGTGTTGGTGTGAATGTGGGAAAAAAGGGACCCTTCTTCACTGCTGGTGGGAATGCCAACTGGTTCAGCCCTTTTGGAAAACAGTATGGATGTTTCTCAAAAAACTAGAAATTGAGCTCCCATTTGACCCAGAAACACCACTTCTGGGAATATATACCGGAGATGCAAAAAAAATACAGTAGAAACGACATCTGTACTTTGTATGCTTATTGCAGCACTATTTACAATAATCAGATTCTGGAAACAACCTGAGTGCCCAAGAACAGATGACTGGTTAAAGAAACTCTGGTACATCTACAGAATGGAATACTATGTCGTTGTTAGAAAAGATGAAATTTGCGCATAAGTGGATCAATGTGGAGAATATCATGCTAAATGAAATGAGTCAGAGCAAGAGGGACAGATACAGAATGACTGCACTCATTTGTGAAATATAAAGTAATATAATAGGAGACTAACACCCAAGGATAGTAGAGATAAGGGCCAGAAGGATAGCTCCATGCTTGAAAGCCGGCCTCACATGCTGAGGGAAAAGGCAGTTAGGATAGAGAAAGGACCACTAAGTGAATGATGCTTGGAGGGCTCACGTGGGATGGCAGATGCGTGCTGAAAGTAGACTATGGACCAAACATGATGGCCTCTTAGTACCTGAACTGAAAACCATAACACTCAAAAGGAGAGAGAGAGTAAAGAGAGAATGTGCTTGCCACAGAGGCAGAGGTGGAAAGGGGTGGGGTGGCAGGAGGGATACTGGGAACATTGGTGGTAGAGAATGGGCACTGGTGGAGGGATAAATAATCATCGTATGACTGAAATGTAATCATGAAAGTTTGTAAGTCTGTGACTGTATCTCATGTCATCCAAAAAAAATTAAAATAAGGTGACTTTAGGAGTTGAAAAAATCACTTGTATCACTTGTCGTTTCGACAAGTGATTTGCTCGAGTGGGCGCCAGTAACATCGCCATTTGTCCCTGTTGCGTGCTAGTGCAGCCCAATGATATCTGCTTGCTCCAGGAACAGGAAGAGCCTCAAATCGTTCATTCAGAGATTTGACGAAGAAATCTGACCATCTAGTTGGTGGGCGGCCACTCGGTCTTCTGATGTCCCGTGGAATCCAGTCGGTAACAGCTCTACTCCAGTGGTCGTCTCTGAATCACATTACATGACCGGCCCATCTGATTTTTGATGCCTTGGCAAACGAGACAGCGTCCCTGATTCTTGACCGTCGACAGAGGTCAGAACTCCAGATTCCTTCTCTCACTTGAGTGAGATGTGATACTCCTAGCATAGCTCTTTCGATTCCTCTTTGGGATACCCAAATAGTGTTCTCATCCTGTTTGTGTAGGGCCCAGGTCTCTGAGGCATATGTTAGTGCAGGAAGAATGATGGAATCGAAAAGATGTGCCCAGAGTCGGAGGTTCTTCGTCCTCTTAACCACTTCTTCGATGCTCTTGAAGGCATTCCACACTGCTCTCTTCCTCCTGCACAATTCTGGTGCCAAGTCGTTCCTCATGTTGATTTCTCGACCAAGGTACACATAGCTGCTGCATTCGGAGATGTTCGTTCCATGGAGAGCAAACGGAGCTTCAGGGACTAGTTCGTTTTTCATGAGCATCATCTTGTTGAGATTCAGCTGCAATCCGACCTTTCCACACTCGTGGTCGAAGTCGGCCACCATTTGTGCTGCTTTGTAGGATAACATAGCCTCAGTAGTTTAGGTTTATTGGGTTACTCCCGTTACAGTGCTCCTATTCCTCTTTGTTTATTTGTAGCTTCTTTCTTAGTGTTCTGTTGACTTGTAAATAATGTTTTTCTCTTCTCCTTGAGTCCTTTGCATAGTTTATTCAGAGCAAGTCCTTTTTGTATGGACACAGGAAGACTTAACAAATGTTATGCTTTTGTAACCTGGGAATCATTTGACTCTACATGATATTTTCCTCCAGGGCATCTGTTCTCTTGACCTAAGCCTCAGCTGCCCTTACTTCCTAGCACCCCCAAAGCACGGTCCCGACATGGGACAAGAAGGACCCAGGGCAAGCGGTGAGTTGTGTGCTACCCTGGCATCAAGATGGGCCTGGCCAAAGTGCCTAATGCTTAACTATAAGTTAAGAGCTTGATCATGGACAAATGCTGTCATGATCCAAACAGTGATACTAGATTTGGACCCTGCTAGGGTGAGGAATGATTAATCTGGCCTGAGTGCTGTGGTCTGAGCCTGTGGCAAGATGTTGCCAGGAGAGCTGCCTTGCAAGCCTCAATGTATCCCTTGCTATGTCCATACAAAAATAACTAGTATTGAGATGTTAATAAGTTCCTGGACTAAGGAAAAGAAAAAAAACTTTAAGAGTGAGGAAGGGCTTTGGAGTGCCCTGCCCTCAGGAAGGGCTTTCTTATGTTGATTTTGCTACCTGGCTGGGTGTAGCCTAGAGGGCAAGGTGGGAGAGACAAGAAGGAGAAGCCAGAGAGAGGCGGGAGTTGAGCGGTAGATCCAGAGAGAGGCCGGAGCTGGGAGTGTGGGAGATGAGAAAGTTTGAAGATTGAATAAACGGTAACTAATCAGCAACCAGCTTGGTCCTCGTTCTTCCTTTGCCTGTCCTTGACCACCGGCCGTCCCGATCCAGTCCACACACTGCGGTTCCAGAGCACCGAACGCGGGTGGTGAGACAGAAACGCCCGGAGAGCCCGCGAGTGCACTCGCCCCTCCGCGAGCCTTAGTTTTTTACACTGCTTGGCTAATGTTTGGCGTTATGACAATGATGTCATCAGCAAAGCGGAGGTGGTGTAATTGCCGACCGTCTATCTTCACTCCCATTCCTTCCCATTCCAGTCTTCAAATGATGTTCTCGAGGGTGGCACTGAAGAGTTTCCGTGAAATGGTATCACCCTGCAGCACACCTCTCTTTACATCAATGATCACTTCCTTGTAGAATGGTGAGATCCTGGTGGTGAATCCACAATACAGCTCTCGGAGGATTTTGATATAATGAGTTTGAACGCCCTGTTTGGCTAGGACTTTAATGACTGCTTCAGTCTCAACAGAATCGAAAGTCTTCTTTAAATTGATGAACGTTAGGCAGAATGGCATCTTGAACTCTTGCGAAACTTCAATGAGTTTGGTCACTGTGTGGATATGGTCTATAGTGCTGAATCCCCTTCGGAACCCAGCTTGCTCGCATGGTTGTCCTTCGTCTAGTGTTCTGCCTATTCTATTCAGGATGACACGAATATTCACAACTTGTAGACAACAGACAGCAGGAAGATTGGGCGATAGTTGCCGATGTCGTGGATGTCTCCCTTCTTGTACAACAGAACGGTCCTACTGGTTTTCCACTGGGACGGAACCTTGCATTCAGACAAGTAGCATGTAAAGAGCCGAGCCAGTGTATTGACGAGTACTGGAGGCAGATTCTTCAGGTGTTCGGGTCTGACCTTGTCCGGACCAGGTGCTGTACGCATCTTTACCAACGAAATGGCATGTCGGATTTTGTAAGGGAGGACGTTGGGAACGACATATCCATCCTGCGGAATTTGGTATGTGGGCAGGTGGACATGGCTATCAAAGAGATCCGAGTAGAAGTCATGAATAATCCTCTCCATTGCCTTTCTGGAAGATGTGATAGATCCATCGGGACGTCGGAGGGCAATCATCTTGGTCTTGTCGTTGGCGAAGGACAGGAGAGCGTTGCGAATACTTTTCCCAGCTTCTGCTGCACTGGCCAACACTGCTGCTCTTCTCTCTTTCAGGTCTTCCTTTATCACATCTCTGCACAGCTTTTCGAGCTCGGAGGTTAGCTTGTGGTTGCCTGAGGCTCGAGCCAAACACGTTGAGGAATGAGCTGGAGAGTTTCCAAAGACAGGCATCCTCCTCCCCCATGCCGCTCCCCTCCCCCACTGACTACTGCCAGGGATGTGATTCCTAGGTACATAGCCCTGAGCTTTCCTGGGTGTGACCCCAAAACAAAAATTAAAAATAAATAAATAAATAAATAAAACAAGATAAATTAAAATGGCCAAGTTATTAAAGTTATTATTGGAAAATACAAAAGGAGATAAGAGTTTTGACACAAATATTCTGTTGATTCAGTTGACTATTAAATTCCAGGAAGAGCTGACTATTGTCAATAGTTTTCAGTAATTTATAAATTAAATCCAGTAATCCAGTATAATGATTGTTATAAAGTAAATTTGAGGATTTTTTAATTAGCTAATGTCAGCAGTAACTATAGTTACTGGAAAATTAAAAATTGGTGATAATGATTTGGACATTATCATAATGTCCAAGAATGTCCAGAATATAATCTGAACATTCTGGATTTTTACACACAAAAAGATTAAATACAAATTTATTGCACACTCATACTAGCAACTTCTCCCCATATTACTTCAAACTGACATTTCCCACTATTAAGTACAATCAATAATCTTGTAGAAGAACACAAATACAAATTCCTATATTCATGTCATTTGCTACACAAAATAGTTGTATTTAATATTAAATGCTAATTTGGAAATAATAAATAACGTAGCGAGAGTAAAATAAGCAATACTTTACTTGTTTGCTGTAGGTGAAGTCTGGGAATTTTTTTCACCTTCGCCTTGAGAATTAAACTCTGAATCCAGAAACCGTTTCCCAATCTTTGGCCGCTTTAGATGACTACTTCGAGTACGAGTGGAAACTGGTGTTTTTTCATGACCTGAGAAATAGCAGCAAACCTGCTATTCAGCAAGTATTCAAAGGATTGCCTATTGAAGCATCTTTAAAATGTAAGAACTCTGCAAGTTTACATGTACCCCCGGTATAAACTTTATATGCTTCCCTTCTCTCACATACACCAGGCTATGTCAGTATCTTTCTTTAAATTAAGAAATAACTTTGTCAACATTCATTCCACACAATTCTAAGTTACCCTGAGGTCTTAAAAAATATCTTTTTTCCACTTATATTCTTAGAGCCCAGTGATCTTGGTAGAGACAGAGATTCCAGTCCCTATTTACAAGTAAAGGAAGAAAGAAAAGAGAAGTTTACTCTGCTTACAAGGCAGAATCAATGGCAGGAATAACAAAATAATCCATCGAGATTTTACAGACGGACACATCTTCACTTTAAACACACTCACACAGCCTAATTTTAAGTGTTTCGAGCTGACATAACAGCTAAACGTCTTACCTTCAGGAGTGCTTGCAAAGGCATCTTTTAGAGAACCAATCTAAAAACAGATTATAGGTTAAAACTCAAAGGTTTAGAAAACAATTTCCCCTATGGGTCTCTTTCATTCACGGTATCAAAGAAATTTTTTAAAAAACACTTTCCAAATAGCATTTCTGAATTGACTGAGAAAATCTATTTAAGCAATAAAAAGGCTAGATTGTAGCTACAGCTTACGACAAGCTGAAGACCTCATCAAAACATATAGTACTTCAAGTGCTGTACACTGTAATTTTCTAGTATTCAGTCATCAGCTACTCTTTCTTCACAATCCATGTGCTTTCCCTGTTCCTCATCTACTAAACACTTCAACATCTGTTTGCTGATATATCCAAATTTAAGTACCTTTCCAAATTTCCAGAGCTTTATCCTCAATTAAACATCTCCCCAATGAATGTTCCAAACAAGTTCATAACCACCCTATCCCAAACTGAACTCTTTCCTGGAAATAATCCCCATTCTTAATGGCAATTTTAAAAAAATCAGTTATTTGGCCATAAACCTGGATCATAAATCACTTCTTGTTCTTCCCTAACAAGTCGGCACAAGCCTTCAATCTGTGTACAGTTAGATTTTTTTTACAAAATTATCTAAATTGGGGCTGGAGTGATCGCACATCGGGGAGGGCGTTTGCCTTGCATGCAGCCAACCCGGGTTCGATTCCCAGCATCCCATATGGTCCCCTGAGCACCACCAGGAGTAATTCCTGAGTGCAAAGCCAGGAGTAACCCCTGTGCATCACTGGGTGTGACCCAAAAAGCAAAAAAAAAAAAAAAATAAAATAAATTATCCTTGAAAATATTTCAAATTTTTCACTCAGTCAATTATCTTGCTAATTAAGACAGGAAATAAGAACAGAAATTTCCCAAAGCGCTTGTCTCTGAAATGTGACACAGCCAATACTCATTAAAAATATATGCTTATATCCACGGGCATGGAGTGCAGAAAAGGGTCAAGAAGACTGTGAAGTTAAAGGTTGAACTAACTTGTCACAGAGTCCATGAAGCCTGAGCTCCTTAGGCTTTTCCTGGTCTGTGGGGTTTTTTTTTTGGTTCTTTTTGTTTTTTATGGATTGGATCGATAACAGCGGGTAGGGCGTTTGCCTTGCATGAGGCCGACCTGGGTTCGATTCCTCCATCCCTATTGGAGACCCTGGCAGGCTACTGAGAGTATGCAACCCGCACGGCAGAGCCTGACAACCTCCCCATGGTGCACTCAATGTGCCAAAAACAGTAACAACAAGTCTCACAATGGAGACGTTACTGTTGCCCGCTTGAGCAAATTGATGAACAATGGGACAACAGTGCTTATATCCATATATAAAGTAAATTATGACTACAATATCACAATGAAATTAGAATCTAGAATTCTCTTCAATGTACAGATATTTTAAGCAATATTAAGGAAGTTCTAGAAAAGGAGCTAATAAGTCCTCAGGAGTTCAGTAACAGGAAATGATTTACTTTCGGGTGATCTAATATTTGCAAAGTACATAGTATATGTACTTCGGTATATATTGGCTCTCAGTTTCTACATGACTGTATATCCAATCACCTACAATGACTTACACTTATACAAATTTATAGTTGGAAGGATATAATTACACATACATGAAGAAGCATGCAAATGCTCACTGCTAGACCAATTGTAAGTAAAAAACTTACACACAATGTTAAAAATAAATAAATGATGGTATTCATATATGATAAATAGCATGCTACCATGTAACAATCATTCTAAAGCATCAGTGCCATGGTAAATGCTTGCTTTATTATGTTAATGGAGAAAGGCAGCTGGAAACAACACAAAGGAACAAAAGCAAAATAATGTAAAACAAATACATACTTTATAGTATTATGTGTATATAAAAATTCTAATTGTTACTATACTTGAGGTCTATTTACTATTAGAGACTTATATATTCTTTTATGCTATTGTTTTCCCAAATTCCTATTAGCTCACCATACAAGTAACTTTATTAAAACTGCTTTTTTTTCACAGAAAACTAACTCCCTAGTGACCAGGTTATCTAAAGATATCACTAAGACTACCACAGTAGAAATTATACAAGCTTGTTTAATAATCTATAAAAAAAACTAAAGTAACAGTTGAATTTACTTAAAGAAACAGAATTTATTTCCTACAATAAATACACCGTGTACTTACTGTCAGTTGCGTATCACTAGACTGATTGTCTTCAGTTCCCGCTTCGTATTCTGGAACACTGGCAAGTCCATAATTTCCAGATACAGATCTTTTAGCTTCATTCTGAGAAACAGCTGTGTGTAAAAGAATTGCAAAAACTGTAACTAAGCCAGTACTTTAATATTCTTTATAGTGACTTACACAAAATCCTTGAAGAACTACCTACACAGAAAGTTGCTAACGATTTCGGTGGGGGGACAGCCTGTTCACGAAAATTTTACACTGAAACCTTCCAGAGAGGCCTTTTAAAACTACCACATCTAGTGACTTTGGAGAGAGATGCATGAGTCTACATCATAACCTTTGATTTTCTGATGCCTATTCTATGCTGCTGTAGCACTCTTTGTTTATTTCTTGCCCATAAATTCCTACTGGACTATTAATTTGCTGGACAGTAATTAAAGTCCCCACTTACTACTAACTGAAGTGTGAAAAGACAATTCAAACTTGAATAGAAGGTCTGTTACTAGAGACATATTACAAGATACCAAGTGTCTGGTTATGGCTGAAAAGTAAGACACAACTATGCTTAGGTTTTTCTCTTTCTTTTTCTTCTGATTTTTGGGCAACACCCGATGAGGGTACCCAGCGGCGACTCCTGGCTCTGAGCTGAGGAGCCCAGGCCATGCTGAGGACAGAACCCAGGGCTTCTGCATGGAAAGCATGCACTTGGCCCTTTGAGTTCTCTCTCCAGCTCTTACGCACCACTTTGAATCAGGACAAAGTACACAGTCACAAACTTAGTCACAAACTTGTTCATGATTGGGTTTCAGTCATATAATGTTCCAACCCCCATCCCTTCACCAGAACACAGTGCTTTTTAAAGGTGGGTTTGTATTCAAAAATGAAAAAGATATTTTAAGAGTTTCTGGGGGTCACACCTGGCTGCAGAGGTGAAGTCTGGGAAGCTTTTTCACCTTCACCTTGAGAGTTAAACTCCGAATCCAGAAACCACTTCCCAATCTTTGGACACTTTAGATGACTACTCCAAGTACAAGTCGAAACAGGTGTTTTTTCATGACCTGAGAAATAACAGCAAAACTGCCAGCAAAACCGCTGGCAGTGCCAAGGGGCTCTACTCCTGACTCAATTCTCACTGCTCGGGAGCACTCCTGCTGGTGCCGGATACTAACAGGGAGAGGCCAGCTGCACAAGAGGCCTGTTGCCTTGTCCTGTATTATCTCCTCAGCCCCCCACCCCAAACTGAAACCTTACCTTTAGTTTTAAGGGTTTCTC
Source organism: Sorex araneus (assembly GCF_027595985.1). Classification (NCBI taxonomy): domain Eukaryota; kingdom Metazoa; phylum Chordata; class Mammalia; order Eulipotyphla; family Soricidae; genus Sorex; species Sorex araneus. The sequence goes on from NC_073302.1 coordinate 152,516,247, forward strand.
TTTGTAATGCTCTGCTGATTGGTTTTCGCTGGTACCAGTGTCCAACACCTTCAACTTCCCAAAGAAGTTCATGGTCTCCTGGATATTTTTCAAAGTACTGTTTGCAAGCTGGAAAATACATTTAAAATTTTCTGGAAATGGCAAATACTGGCTTAGAAAACATAAAGAAGATGAAAAGCAAGCTGCCTTGTTCCCTTAATGGAACTAACATCAAGGGAAATCAAAAATAACATGTGAAATCAAAAATAAAAAGACAATTGAAGAAACTTAGAGTCTTATTCATGAGTGAAAATCCTAAATAAAATCTCAAATTAAAGTTTAACAGGACCAAGCAATAAAAAATTTAAGTTTTTTTATCTTTAAAGAGAAAAGTACTAGGGGTGGAGAAATATTATAAGACTTAAAGTGTGCACGTATGGCTTAATCACAGGGAGCACAAATGGTCCCTGAGCACCACCAGGGGTCACTCTTGAGCGGAGAACCAGAAATAGTCCCTGGGCATGGCAGTTGTGGCCCAAGTACTAATAAATAAATAAAATTACTAAAAAGTGTTATGATAAACATAATAGAACAGAACAAAATGATTGTTAGAGTCAATCAACAGGAATAAAAACACCAATTCTCACCAAAACATTCTATAAATTACGTAACATTTTTAAAAAATCCAACGGTATTGCCACACCTAGCAATGCTAAGATTACTCCTGGCTCTGCACTTGGGAATTAATCCTGGTGATTCGCAGGTGACCGATATGGAACTCTGATCTTGCAAGGTGAGTGCCCTACCTACTGTACTATCGCTCCAGTCCCTGCACCTTATTACAGAAGAAATATTCGTTAGATTTTATCCACAAGGCACCAAAGAATCTTACAGTGGCATTAAAATGAAAACCAAAAGAGATGGGAGATGTAGGGTGAAAAGTTGGTAAGAAGCACAAGAGCAGTCAGGGACAGTATGAGATGTGGAAGAGACGGTTTTTATGTTTTTATTGAAAGCCATCAGATCAGGCAAGGCTTTGAGGCTGGCCAAGAGCAGAGGCAGACTCTGAAACACTCGAGAAACTATTACGTATTTAGTTACATGGCTGGATACAAAACATGTAAGACAATCTCTCTCAAATATGTAATAAACTACCAGTGAGAAAAAAATAATAGGAGACATTCTTCACTATAAACACTATGAAGATAAAATTCCCATAACAATTTGACTTTAAGAACAATATGAAGAAAATGTAAGTGATGATTGGAACAAAATCATATAATTATCTATGCTATAAAATAACACTGCTGAACAGAAAAATATTATGTCAATTCTCTATAAGCTAATATTAAATATGAAAGTTTAAAGGTAATTCCTGATTCCACAAAAATCTCAACAGAATTTCTTTTTAAGTTTCTTAAAAATTTCTTTTTAAGATAGTGGTTTCTTGGGGCTGGAGAGATAGCACAGCGGGTAGGGCATTTGCCTTGCACGAGGCCAACCCGGGTTCGATTCCCAGCATCCCATATGGTCCCCTGAGCACCGCCAGGAGTAATTCCTGGGTGCAGAGCCAGGAGTAACCCCTGTGCATCGCCGGGTGTGACCCAAAAAGCAAAAAAAAAAAAAAAGACAGTGGTTTCTTAAGTCCATACAAGAAGATAAGCAGGAAAAGTTAGAAAATTAAACCAAGAGAAGATGATTATTTCCAGATACTTAAAAAATAATTATTTAAAAACCAGGACATGGATGATAGCTCACAGGACCAGAGCATGTGCTTTATTTGCTTGAGAGGGCTCTGGGTTCATCCCCAGCATGGCAGGGCCCCCTGAACACTGCTACCACTCAGTGTGGTCCCCCAAACAAATAAAAAGATACAATTAACAAAATGCAATATGAAGTGTTTAGACTAGGCTTAAACAGATAAGAGGTGTAATTTAATAATAATTAGTATTGGAATATGAAGTGTTTATACTAGGCTTAAACAGACAAAAGAGATGTAATTTAATAATAAGTAGTATTCAAAACTATGCAAACCAAATATAAAAAATATACGGTTGGGGAAAAGCAGTTAATGTAGGATCTTGTAAGCAGCAAAATACTTTCGAATTATTTTATGAAAATTTCCTCAAGCTGAAAGGGAAAATAAAAACAAAATAAGTTAATCAAATAAATTAAATAAATTAATCAAATAAATTAATACTACAATAATTGAGGACTTGTTAAAGGACATTCCTGAAGGAGAAGAAAATTATATCAGGTGGAAGTCTGGATTATAAGAAATGAAGAGGCTGAAAATAATCAACATGTGGGGTTATCAGAGGGACTTTCCCCTTCTCATTTAAAATTTTTCTTACAGTTGGGATGAGGTGAATGGTAGAATGTAAGCCTTTCAGGTAGAAAGCTGTGTTCAATCTTCCTCCCCAAAAATCCCAAGTTACATAAAACATAATTACTTGAAACAAACATGCTATGGAGTTTATAATAGACATCGAGCTAAAATACATGAAACCAATAACAGAAAGGACAACACAGAGGAAGGAAATACATATTTGATGGCAAAACAACAGTTGAAAACTGTGATAAATAAAGTACACATTTATTTATTCATTCATTTATTTTGAGAGGATTCCCACACGGTGCTCAGAAGCAAAATGTTCTGGAATTAGATATTAGCTACGGTTTGAACACTGCAAATATACCCACTGCCACTGAATTGTATATTTTAAGAGGATGAATTTTATGGCATATGAGTTATATACTCAGTGTTTTTTTAAATGCCACTAGACATTAACAAATTATATACATAAGGGTTCATTTCTGAAAGTAGGTCCTAGGCAGACTAGAATATGAAACCCTTAAATATTGCTATGTGCCGACTTATAATATTCTGCAGAAACAAGTCAGAAATGCCACTAAGTACAACATTTTTAACAACCCATTCATTTACCTGTGTACATGAGAGAGGATAGTGGATACCGTAAGCCAAGTGCATCTTCTGTAAAAGAATCAACAAAGTCCTCCAGCATATGAAGCCCAAATTCTATGCCTCGGTATTTCTTTCTTACAAACATTGTGTCAAGAACTGGTAGTTGGTAGCTTTGAGTAAGAAATGAGGTACATATACTTCCTGCAGTCATAGGAACAAACCCAACAATTTTTCACATTAAAAAGGCCATATGTGTATATACATACAGTGAATAATACATGAGTTAAGTCTTTCTAAAAATCTTTCTATATCAAGAACATTGAATACAAATTTTTGTTTTGTTTCATTTTGGGGTCACATGCAGCGATACTCAGAGGTTACAACTGGATCTGCATTCAGGAATTAATCCTGTTGGTAAATTTAACAGATAATCCAACAAGCAAACATGACCATTAACATTTTTCAAGGCCTTGAAAGTAGTGCTCCTTGGCAACTGCTAGAAGTTATTGTAAAATTAAAATACATGACCTTGAAATAGTGATTCAAATACAAAGCAAAAATGAGAATGGAAAGCACTGTAAATTTTAGTTATCAACAGAAAGTCTAAGGCTGTTTACTACTACATATGCTTTAGGACAGCACTACTTATGTGAAAGAAATTATCCACAAATAATTTTTTCCATATAAACATTCCTTCTAGTATCAAAAACAGAAACCATCCTCTGTGTCAAAATGGACAATTTATGGAATTTAGAAGTGCCCCCGAGGCAGGTGCATTCTTCCACTCTCCAACTGAGCCCCAGCAGCCGAAAACCTCCAGAACCCAATCGCCACTATGCCCATGGCTGATCTTTACAGGCTCAGAACAAGCCTCATCCATGAGAATGAATCTGCTGAAAAATATTCAATACCCTACATGGTAAAATATTCAATCTGCCGAAAACCTCAGGTATGCGGGTTTTGTGACTGAAATCTCCAGGCTCTCACGAAGTTGGGGATGGGCTACCTCCCCACTGCTCCCTGTCCCTCTGGGATCCTAGTGGACATGCCCATGAACTGCCTCTGGCACCATATCAACTCATTAACGGCCATGATCCAGAGACATACAAATAATTCTCTGAAGACAGCAACATGCTTCAGAGATGCCACTGGACCCACTGTATCCAGTTAAAAAATTAACTACAGCTATATCACTCTATTTAAAATTTCAGAATTCCCAAATAATAAAAATCCCCTCACAGTGGATTTCTGATGAAGAGGAAGCTCCATCTTCAATCTCTCTTCACCCCACAGACTTCACCAGTTAATTCAGGACACAGAGAGCTCCAAACACAACTTCAGCCTTCACAACTTTTTGCCTGCACAACTTTTTCCTTCTTTCATACAGAGAATCTCTCCATGTCTTTTAATAAGAATTGTCTTTCCAGGGCTGGAATGGTAGTACAGCAGATAGGGCGTTTTGCCTTACACGAAGGCGACCCAGGTTCGATTCCCAGCATCCCATATGGTCTCCCGAGCACTGTCAGGGGTAATTCCTGAGTGCAAACCCAGGAGTAAATCCTGTGTATTGCTGAGTGTGACCCAAAAAGAAAAAAAAAAGTCTTTCCTTCCTCTCTCTGCCTGACAGCCTTCAAAGCCACTTTTATTTATTTTTTTTCTTTTCTTTTTGGGTCACACTCGGCAATGCACAGGGGTTACTCCTGACTCATGCACTCAGGAACTACCCCTGGCAGTGCTTGGGGGACCATATGGGATGCTGGGAATTGAACCCGGGTTGGCCGAGTGCAAGGCAAATGCCCTACCCACTGTGCTATTGCTCCAGCCCCCAAATTTTAAATAAACTTCACTCTCTTGAAACACTTCCCTTAAACAAAATCAACTGCTCACTCTTCAATGAGTACTACTGCTGATGAGCTATGATTAGTTGTTTACTGGATACAGTTCTCTGTCTCTTCCACTGGACTTTTGCTGAAATATGAGCTTGTCTCATGACCAGTATTTCCATTCTACATGTATTTCCAACTCTACATCCCGCAACCCCAATAAGCAGAACCCTTATTGAAAAGCATTTTGAGATGTCAGCAATTGAACCCAGAGCCTCATGGATAGACATATACATGGAAAGTGTTTTACCACTGAGCTATATCCTCAAACCCAAAAAGCATTCAGTTTTATAAATGGTTAAAACAACAGCTGAAAGCAGAGCAGCCACCTCCTTTCCCAATGCTACACTTCGGAGAGCCACAGTGTAATCTGGGTGGCTGCATGTATTTGTTCATTTCCCTAAGAAGGGGATTAACCTACACAGACTCAAGCCTGAAAACAAAACCTCAAACCTGTTTTTACTTTTGGGCCACACCCAGCGATGCTCAGGGACTACTCCTGGATCTGCACTTGGCAGTTCTCAGGGGACTATATGAGATGATGAGGATTAAACCCAGATCGACAGTGTGCAAGGCGAATGCCCTACCCGCTGTACTATTGCTCAGGCCCCAAAACCTCAATTCTTGAGAGAGAAGAGATAGTGCAGGTGTTATGTTGGCCTTGCAAGTGCATCACCCCGGTTCTGTCCACAGAACTGCAAATGGTCTGTCCCCCAAGCATTGCTGCAGTGATCAGCAAGCACAGAGCTAGAAGGCCCCAAGCATTGCAGGGTGTGACCGACCCCTCAAAAAAACATCTCTTAATACCCCAGTTCTTCTTCAGCACAAACTTCTGCTGGGATCAGCTAGTACAGTGGGTAAGGAGCTTGCTTGCACAGGGCTGACAGGTTCAATCCCTGGCATTATATATGGTCCTCTGAGCCCTGCCCAGCGTGATCCCTGAGTGCATAGCCACAAGTAAGCCCTGTCACGGCCAGATGTGCCCCCAAAACAAAAGAAAAAAATTAGTGTCTTGAATGTCACTCAGCTGGAAGAGCCTGTAACTTCATAAACAAAACCCCCCTTTAACTGTATAAAAGTTATTTTTATCTCAATGTATCAACTTCTTGTTTAATTAAAATCACAAGTGTGACTTCATAAAGCATTAGTTCAATGCTTACAAATTTATCTGATAAATATTTTATCTTTTGATACTGGTACAGTATTTGAACCAGGTTGGCCACATTCAAGGCAAGCATCCTAGCCACTGTATTAACTTTCTAGACCCAGTATTGCTTTCTAATAAGTATATTAGGAATATTTCTATCACAAAGAGTTTTTCGCTACCTGTTTTGAACAGTTTTACCACTTTTTTAATGCTTGCATTTTTTCTATATAATAAGAATATTTCCACAGTTAATTCCTATTGATTCAAAAGTTAATACAGGATATGTCTAATGATAGTGTTACTGGCAGATGAAAATTAGTGCTCTAAGCAGAGAAGAAATAAAATAGTAATACTGTAATCAATAATCAATCAATAAATAATCATGGAAGGTGCTAAAAGACGTAGGAAAGTAACACCTGAACTTAAGAGAATATAAAAATGATTTAACTACTAGAAGAAGTGAAAACCAAGGCTGACTCTCAGAGGAGGACCAGATGCACAAAAAACAAACATCAGTATGCTCCTAAAATCAAATAATTGTAATCACAAGTGCTATAAGAGTGCATTATCTGAAAATTAAATGGGCGTGTTATCTGAAACAAAGGTTCCCAAACTTATTTGAACTTATTTCCCCCTTTGTAGGAAGAAAAAAAAATATCCAGTGTCTCCTGGAAATCAATCTTCTACAGCATACAGACAGAAGATAATAGTTGCCTTGTACAAATCCAACATTGACTCAATTCCTGATACCACATATGGTTCCCAAGCACCACGAGGAGTGATCCCTGAGCATAGAGTCAGGAATAAGACCTAAGCACCAGCAGGTATGGCTTAACTGTCCGAGCCCCCCCCAACCCCCCGCCAAAAAAAAAAAAAGAAAAAGAAAAGGGGAAATGTGTCCCCAATAGCACCTGGCGCTACTATCATCAACTTCGATAGTCCAATGCTTCCAGTCATTATCCATTTTAAGAAATACTGATCTATAACAAGATCTAAATTAAAAAGTACAAACATATGTGCTCCAGTATCTGTGAGCTGGTTTCAGTAAGAAATCCTCAAGGAATCCGTGAAAGAAGCAAAAAGCCTCCAGTTTCCATAGGAATTATCCAGGGTAAAATAAAGCATCAAGCAATTAATTAAATCACACCACTGAACTAAACTTATTCCTGAAAGTCTTAAAACCATGAAATGATGTCTTTTATACACATAGCAAAAAGCTTTTACTTAAAACACATCACTGTCCTCTCTATATATTAACGCTGTCATTATGGAGGTATAAATTTTATAATTTTATAAGCTTTTCAAAGTTATATTTGAAATTTGCAATTTGTATTATTCCATTTCAAATTTATACAAAAAAATCTAAAAGGGGAACCAGGGGCTGGAGCGATCACACAGCAGATAGGGTATTTGCCTTGCACGCGGCTGACCTAGGTTCGATTCCCAGCATCCCATATGGTCCCCCAAGTAGCAACAGCAGTAATTCCTGAGTGTATGAGCCAGGAGTAACCCCTGTGCATCGCCGGGTGTGACTCAAAAAGCAAAAAATAAATAAATAAGATAAAATAAAAGGGGAATCAAAGTATTTCCTAAACAACCAAGTCACTGTAAGCTATAGACCAGTGTTTATTCTTAGGGATTAAAAAAAAAAAAAAAAGAGTTCTCGGGGCTGGAGTAATAGCACAGCGGGTAGGGCATTTGCCTTGCATGCAGCTGACCTGGGTTTGATTCCCAGCATCCCATATGGTCCCCTGAGCACCGCCAGGAGAATTCCTGAGTACAGAGCCAGGAGTAACCCCTTAGTATCACCAGGTGAGACCCAAAATAAGCAAAAAAAAAAAAAAAGAGTTCTATTGTTGACTACATGGATTAATTCTCATCACTGGTATATAACCAGTAATAATGAGTGAGGTATCATAACTATTCTTCATATCATGTGCTATTATCTTTCGGCCAGATTAGATAAGAAGGTCTAAGTTTGGGAGGTTTAAAATGTGAAAAGATTAAAAACAATGTGAGCAGTCTCAATGAAATGTGTTTTGACTAAGGTACAAGACCAGACCAGCTATGTAACTGTGTGTTATAAGGTGTGGGGTGGGTGGGGGTGGGTAAATGAAGTAAGTAGGTTAGATCTTTTTGGTCCAGTAGCTCAAGGACACTGGACAAAACAGGGAAACAGGGAAAGGAAGGCGAGGCTAAGCCAGTCTTGAAGAAATAAGGCTAAGCCAGTCTTGAAGAAATAATTTGGATCAGACATCCAAATTTCAGAAAACTGATGAATTCAAGGCTGTTTGGAGTATCTAAATATCCAAAATAAGTTTTTCATGGTAATTAACACATCTATCTTTAATAGGTCAGGTTGAATCAGCTACACTAAACAGAAAAATGCAATGCATTTGACCCTTACGTGTACAAGGTTTGAAGGAACAGATACTGTTGGTAACAGTAAAAATTCAAGTCAACAACAACCTTTAAATACGGGAAGGAAATGGGAGGGAGAAAAAGAGACAAACTAGAGTTAAAACTTACAAGTCCTTGTCCACATATGTGGAGGGAACAGAAAATGTGTTCATTTTTTTATTTGTATTTTGGTTTTCCTCGAGACTTTTCTATCAATTCTCACTTGCAGAGAACGGTAGACTTAAAAGTATCCCCCTCTCCATCATTTCAATATTAATTCTAGATACAGTAATTGAGATCTAAAAAGGTTTCCATAAAGTATAGTTATATAACTTTTGAAGACTCACCTGTAGGCTTAACTGAATAAAAACCAATGGCCTCTCCATTCGTCCACAGAATTTTAGCATAATCGTTACTGCTATGACACAGGAATGGGATCTCATTTCTCTCCATTTCCTGTTTTCTATAAATAATTCGATTCAGAACATACAGAACCACTCTCTCCCCAAGAGTCCTCACCTACAAAGAGAGTCAAACACCGGGCGTAATAGTTACAATGTGTATCCATTCTGAGGTGCTGTTCACCACATTCCTGACCACACACCTGACATGGGCATCGAAAACACTTTGAACGCATCCAAAATTAGTCATATATATTTAATTATCACGGAAATGAGACTGATCATTTGTATCAGTAGCAATCCATTTCTATAGACATGTTACACACAGAATACTTCCTGTCAGCAAAATTCTTTTTAAAAAGGGCAAAATGGGTGCCCAAGGAACCAACCCCCAGCATCTCCCCTTCAGCGCCTCAGATGTTCTTTCTGTCTCCAGCTCCCCCGGGGTCTGCCCTACTCTAATCAGTACTCCCTATCGCGAGTGCTTCAGTTCTTTCTCGCGCCATTCCAGTTTCCACATTAAGAGAATGAAACAGTGAGGGAAGGTTTAGTGTTATCCCCCTAATGTCTTTAAGGACAATTCCTTCATTTGCTGAGTAAAGGCATAACGATACTCTTAGAAAAGAAATATGTCTCAGGGCAGGAGCAGTAGTACAGGGGTAGGGTGCTTGCCTCTCACATAGCTGACTGAGCCAACTGAGCACAGATCCAGGAGTAAGCCCTGAGCACCACTGGCTGTGGCGGAAAGACCCCCGACTCCCACCCAAGAAGAGAAAAGGAATCATCTTTACCTCATCTTTTTCAGGTAAAATGCTTATTTAACAACTATGCTTTGCTATGTCTGTCTGTCTCTCTCTCTCTCTCTCTCTTTTGTCTCCCTCCTTCTCCTCTCCCCCTCTGCTGCCCCCACCCCTCGCTGTCACCTTTCCAGATCCAATGAGGGCAGTGCACTGGGGAAGGCTACTGAAAACACACTTGCAGCAATCCCTGGATGGAAACAGCCTCGCTTCCTACCTCAGCTACTTCCTGACAGCAAATGGAGATCTTTTCTCCATGGACATCTTTACTTTACAAACTTTACTTACTTAACAAGTAAGAATTCTGCCCGTAAAGTCTATTTTCCTACAAGTCTACTTAAAAAAAAAAGTAACGTGGAAGTTCAACCTCTAGTTTTTTGAGAATCGTCCATATTGTTTTCCAAAAGGGCTGAATTAGCCGACATTCCCACCAGCAGTGTAGAAGGGTCCCTTTCTTCCCACATCCTCTCCAACAGAGGTTGCTTTTGTTCTTTTGGATGTGTGCTAGTCTCTGTGGTGTGAGGTGGTATCTCATGGTTGTTTTGATCTGCATCTCCCTGATGATTAGTGATGTAGAGCACTTTTTCATGTGCCTTTTGGCCATTCGTATCTCTTCCTTGGGAAAGTTTCTGTTCATTTCTTCGCCCCATTTTTTTTTAATTTATTTATTTTTAATTAGAGAATCACCGTGAGGGTACAGTTACAGATTTATACACTTTTGTGCTTATACTTCCCTCATACAAAGTTTGGGAACCCATCCCTTCACCAGTGCCCATTCTCCACCACCCGTAAACCCAGTGTCCCTCCCACCCTCCCCAATCCCATCTCCCCCCCACCCCACCCTGCCACTGTGGCAAGGCATTCCCTTCTGTTTTCTCTCTCTAATTAGCTGTTGTGGTTTGCAATAAAGGTGTTGAGTGGCCGCTGTGCTCAGTCTCTAGCCCTCATTCAGCCCGCAACTCCCTTCCCCCACATGGCCTTCGACTACAATGTAGTTGGTGATCGCTTCTCTGAGTTGACCTTTCCCCGGAACGTGAGGCCAGCCTCGAAGCCATGGAGTCAACCTCCTGGTACTTATTTCTACAGTTCTTGGGTGTTAGTCTCCCACTCTGTTATTCTATATACCATAGATGAGTGCAATCTTTCTATGTCTGTCTCTCTCTTTCTGACTCATTTCACTCAGCATGAAACTTTTCATGCCCATCCACTTAACTACAAAATTCTTGACCTCCTTTTTTCTAACAGCTGCATAGTATTCCATTGTATAGATGTACCAAAGTTTCCTCAACCAGTCATCCGTTCTGGGGCATTCGGGTTTTTTCCAGATTCTGGCTATTGTAAACAGTGCTGACTTCGCCCCATTTTTTGATGGGGTTGGATGTTTTCTTCTTGTAGAGTTCAACCAGTGCTTTATATACCATTGATATCAACCCCTTATCTGATGGGTATTGTGTAAATATCCTTTCCATTTGACCCAGCAATACCACTGCTGGGAATATATCCCAGAGAAGCAAAAAAGTATAGTCGAAGTGACATATGCACTTATTATGTTCATCGCAGCACTGTTTACAATAGCCAGAATCTGGAAAAAACCTGAGTGCCCTAGAACAGATGACTGATTGAAGAAACTTTGCTACATCTATACAATGGAATACTATGCAGCTGTTAGAAAAAATGAGGTCATGAAGTTTGCATATAAGTGGATCAGCATGGAAAGTATCATGCTAAGTGAAATGAGTCAGAAAGAGAGAGACAGACATAGAAAGATTGCACTCATCTGTGGAATATAGAATAATAGACTAGGAGACTAACACCCAAGAATAGTAGAAATAAGTACCAGGAGGTTGACTCCATGGCTTGGAGGCTGGTCTCTCATTCTGGGCAACTCAGAGAAGGGAACACCAAGTAAAATGTGGTCGGAGGTCATGGGGGGGGGGGGGGTGACACGTGCCGAATGTAGACTAGAGACTGAACACAATGGCCATTCAGCACCTTTATTGCAAACCACAACACCTAATCAGAGAGAGAGAACAAAAGGGAATACCCTGCCATAGTGGCAGTGTGGGGTGGGGGGGAGACGGGACTGGGGAGGGTGGGAGAGATGCTGGGTTTACTGGTGGTAGAGAATGGGCACTGGTGAAGGGATGGGTTCTCGAACTTTGTATGGGGGAAACATGAGCACAATAATGTATAATTCATTTCAATTCTTAATGTAATTTTATTAGATCAATAAAGTCCAGATAAAAAAAATAGTTCCTAGAAACAAAAGATTTGTAAAGTGGCAGGTTACACAATCAATACCTAAAAGTCCGTATCTTTCCTATATGCAACAAATGAAAGAGAAGAAAGATGTTGTTTTTTTTTAATCCCATTAACACTAGTTGCCTCAGAAAATCAAGTACCCTGGAATAAGCTTAACTAAATAGGTAAAGTAGGGACCCTCTGCTCCTAAAGACTATGATCCGAGAGGTCTTCTAACCCATTTTGGTGCCCAGAGCGGCTTCTTACAGAAATGCACCTAGACTGTGAACTGAGCTAAAATATCAGAAATCCAAAACTGCGCAGCTGCTGTCTCAGCCGCGTGAGCTCATAGTCTTCATTCTCAGCAATGGAAAACAAATTGTTAAATGATGCCTTTTTAGCAGGCCTGATTGTTGGGGGTAAACTCCAAACAATAATAGTGAGTTCTCTATAGAAATATTGAATTATTCAAAGTATAGAGAGAATACTTTGAATACTTTGAAAAAAGTGAGGATCATTAGCTACTCAGGTAGGGGGTGGGAGGGGGGTATATTGGGGTTCTTGGTGGCGGAGCATGTGTACTGGTGAAGGGATGGGGGGGTTAATCATTGTATGACTGGAACTTAAACCTGAAAGCTTTGTATTTTTTTCATGGTGATTCAATAAAAAATAAATAACTAAAAAAAAAAAAAAAGTAACGTGGGGCTGGAGCAATAGCACAGCGGGAAGGGCGTTTGCTTTGCACATGGCCGACCCAGGTTCGATTCCCAGCACCCCATATGGTCCCCTGAGCACTGCCAGGGATGACCCCAAAAAAAGCAAAAAAAAAAAAAAAAAAAGATTGTACCCTGATATTCTGAAGACCAAACCCACACAAAACTCTGAAGGTAGCAGAAAGGTCTCTTATTGACTACATGGATTAATTCTCATCACTGGTATAAAACCAGTAACGTAAGTGAGGTATCATAACTGTTCTTCAAATCATGTGCTATTATCTTTCAGCAAGATTGGATAAGAAGATCTAAATTTGGGAAGTTTAGAATGTGAAAAGATCTAAAAACAATGTGAACATTCTCAATGAAAGGTACAAGACCAGAGCAGCTATGTCACTAGGTGTTGTAAGGTGTGGGGTAGGGGTGGGTGGTATCATTTTTGACACCAAAATTAAGCCTAATAGCAATGGAAGGGAAAGACCACTTCAGTCAGCTGGGGCAGTCTGGCACTAGTCTGCTTCCTTGAAACTGCTTCAGGTCTCTCACACCTCTCTTCGTCTCAGGTGAGCAACTAGTACAGGCGTAAACAGTGAAGATACTGCTAAGACAGTGGGGCTTTTCCGGATAGCCTTAAGGTTGTTCTGTGAGATTTTTTTTTTCCCCCTTTTGGGTCACACCCAGCGATGCACAGGGGTTATTCCTGGCTCTGCACTCAGGAATTACTCCTGGCGGTGCTCAGGGGACCATATGGGATGCTGGGAATTGAACCCGGGTCGGCCGCGTGCACGGCAAACGCCCTAACTGCTGTGCTATTGCTCCAGCCCCTGTTCTGAGATTTTAACCATGATTTTACTTCTACTTAGCTAAAAGCCCGTATTTCTTTAAATCTAGTATATATAATATGGATAATTAAAGTTGGCAGCATATACATGTATATACATATGTATATGTGTATATATATATACATATATGTATATGCTGCCAACTTGGTTTGATCTTCATGGTGTACATGTACAATTGATTTATCTTTGCCCTCTGGGTGGTACTTTACATATATATATATATATATATATATATATATATATATATATCCCTATTTTCATCATGCCAGATCCTTCTCCCGTTCAGCACTATGAAATGCGACACGGGCAGGCAGGCACACACAGGTTCCCCTAAGTACCTGATAAATGTGGCAGGGACAGGGGCTGGAGCGATAGCACAGCAGGTAGGGCGTTTGCCTTGCACGCGGCCGACCCGGGTTCGAATCCCAGCATCCCATATGGTCCCCTGAGCGCCGCCAGGGGTGATTCCTGAGTGCATGAGCCAGGAGTGACCCCTGTGCATCGCCGGGTGTGACCCAAAAAGCAAAAAAAAAAAAAAATGTGGCGGGGACAGAGGAAGGAAGCTGTGTGGTAGGACTGATGCCCACCCTGCACCCTGCTAATGGAGGGCTATAGCCTCTAGACTCACCAATGCAGAGATGGCCCCTCTGAGGGGCAAGTGCCAGTCAGTCTCTCCTGGAGTCAGAGAAGCGAAGCAACCACACAGAGAAAACACGTGTGTTTAGAGCCCACAAAATAATCAGAAGCTGAAGCTGACAGGACAGAGAAACTGTGCACTCTTCCTCATCCAACTGCCAGGTGCTTTCAAAACCCCATCCACCTCAGTGTCAGTATGAGTGCCAGTTTCTTAAGAATGAACTTCAGGGGCTTAATATAACCTAAGTGCCCCCAGATGAACAGACCCTCAAAGACTTACAAAACTGTTGTTTACAGGAAACATACTGTAATAGCTGCATAAGAAAGAGTTTTAAAGTGACAGATCTCGTTACCTGCTTCAGCCCCTCTCTGGAAGGATCAGATGTTTTCACAATATCATCAATAGCCCACCACTGATCAGCAAGGTAAAGAGCCACAGCTGGAACAGAATATAAAGCTAGTAAGATATAGGTCTAAACTGTAGACCCATTACTATCTGCTAAGATTTACATAAGTACCCTTCGTTATACCCATTTAGCCTTATTTCTACTCTATTTCATCCATTAAATATTTAATCATAAGCAATTAGGAATTATATTTTATCGAGATATATAGATATGCACACGCATGCACACACACACACACACACACACACACACATACACACAAAGACTAAATAAAATTTTTTTAAAAGTGGGGGGAGGAGAGAAAGAGAGACCTGTGAGTGAGTCCTCAGGTGCAAAAAGAGCGAGGATTTTCTGGGTCTGATCGCCACCATAAAGAGGTACAAAGCCTACATTTGACAGGCTAATGGGAATCTGAAATGACAATTGATGAAAGATCAGTGAAGAGCTGGAAAAAAAAAAAAACAAGATGAGACATCATCATTTATCTAAATATTAAATGTCCTACACTAATGCTAGTTACATTTCATAGAAGTGTTTCTAGTATGGAAAAAAAAAGGCTTTTTGTTATCTTGGGGGAAGAAAACATTTATTTCACTTAATATTGCTGCACCTTTGAGTCAAAACAGAAAACCTAGGGCCAGGGCAGTAGCTGGCAAGGTGGAGAGCAAGCCCGGTATGTGTGAGGCCCTGAGTCTGATTGCCCGCAAGACTGCCAACGCCCACCATGACTCCAGGTGTGGTCCTGCAGGCCTCTGAGCACTGCTAGCCTGAGCACAGGGTCATCTATAAAACAAATGTTTAGAAAGTATAACATGGTCCATAAAGTCATTACAAAGTAACTATAATTTTTATCTAAGTCCAGCATTTCTCAAAGGGGAAGGGGATATGACCCCTACATATCCCCAGGATGTTGCCAGGAGGCTACATGTGAAAACTGCAAAAATGAGAGGCCACAGCATAAATCTAAGCTAAGGGGCCAACTTGCAGGACACAGGGGCCACAGCCAGGAAACAAGGTCTGAAGGGAACAAGGTTGGTGAAGAAAAGGTTGAGAAACACTGATTTAGTCCACTTTATGAAGAAAAATTCCATCTTCTAGCAGAAGACACCAGATAAATTTATTTAACGGATGAGATACATGAAAATCTTATTTTTTTCTGCCTTTTTTTTTTTTTTTTTTTTTTTTGCTTTTTGGGTCACACCCAGCGATGCTCAGGGGTTACTCCTGGCTTTGCACTCAGGAACCACTCCTGGCGGTGCTTGGGGGACCATATAGGATGCCGGGGATCGAACCCAGGTCGGCCATGTGCAAGGCAAACGCCCTACCCGCTGTGCTATCGCTCTGGCCCCTTTTTCTGCCTTTCTTAGTCCGACACTAGTTCTTCTCTTACAGAACAATGCTACAACTTAGAGCATTATGGAAAGTGGGTGCTGGAGAAGACTAAGTAGAAATCACTAACATTCGTGTCTTTTTCCAGAAGGAAAACCTGAGGTCTAGAGAATTATAAAATTTATCTACGCTCAGGTTCACGTAGCATTCTCTCTTGTGCTTTGCTGTTGGTGCTGCGTGAGGGTTGCTCCAGAGGTGCTGGGGAGGTGGGAGGCGGCGTCTGGCGCTGGGGGTCAGCCCCTGGGCTGCTGTAGGCTACAACCCTCTGAGCATCTCTCCAAACTGCCCTGTAATTCTGATGGTGCCAAATCTAATATTCTTCCTACCACAATATATACTGCAGCTTACTTGCTATAAATTTTTATTTTAAGATTTTAGTAAAAGACTCATGATACAAAAAACATGTAGTGATTTGCTGATTTTTAGAAAATTTCTAATCTCAAGGGCCAAGAGGGTCATGCCATGGTTTGGAAGCCAGCCGCTCGTGCTGGGGGGAAAGGCAGTTGGGACAGAGAAGGAGCCACTAAGGGGGCTGGAGCAATAGCACAGCAGGTAGGGCATTTGCCTTGCACGCGGCCGACCCGGGTTCGATTCCCAGCATCCTATATGGTCCCCTGAGCACCGCCAGGAGTAATTCCTGAGTGCAGAGACAGGAGTAACCCCTAAGCATCGTCAGGTGTGACCCAAAAAGTAAAAAGAAACAAACACAGAGTAAAAAAAAAAAAAAAAATGGAACCACTAAGTTGGATCACTGGAGGGACCTCCCAGGATGGGAGATGTGTGCTGAAAGTAGACCAAGGACCAAACATGACGACCTCTTAGTATGTATTGCAAATCGTAATACCCAAAATTAGAAAGAAAGTAAAAAGAATTGTACTTTCTACTTTCACTGGGAACAATGAAACTGGGAACAATCGTGGTGGAAAATGTGCACTGGTGGAGGGATGGGTTGCTTAAGCATTGTTTGTGACTGAAGCATAATCATCCAAGTTTGTAACTATCTCAAGGTGATCCAATAAAACTTTATTTTTCTTTTTGGGCCACACCCAGCGATGCACAGGGGTTATTCCTGGCTCATGCAATCAGGAAATACTCCTGGCAGTTCTCGGAGGACTATATGGGATGCTGGGAATCGAACCCGGGTCGGCCACGTGCAAGGCAAGTGCCCTACCCGCTGTGCTATTGCTCCAGCCCCTCAATAAAACTTTAAAAAATATTCCTATCACACAAATTTCAAATGTAAATCAGATTACCTCAATTATGTTAAGTATACTACCTACACTTTTAAAGACACAATAGCGATATTAAGTGATAACCTCATACTTGTAAAACTCAATCATGGCTCTTGAAGTCAACCAATATTTATTTATAATTTTATGAATAGTGTTCTAGTAAGTGAATACTCATCTGAATAATCTGCCAAATTTCAAAATGATTAATTTTTAAAGATAAAAATATGAGGATATTGGCTTCATATATGAATGCAACTGAAAAAAAAAGTAGATAAAAATACCTTACCGTAATGTTGAGAAAAGAAAAGCACTCAGGATTTTCAGGATCGCTACACCGAAGATCTGACAAATAATCTTCAGCAGAACTTTCTAATTCTTCATGACTGCAGTTATCTAGCATGTCCACGGGGAATGCCATGCTCTTTACCAAACAACATGAACAAAATATTTCAGATACAAAGTGCTATCTTCCCTTACCCATAGAAAACAATCTTTTATTTTAAAAAGAATTACTTGGGGAATGGAGGGAGAGGGGTGTTTGGGGTCATACTTGGCAGTGCTCAGGGATCACTCCTGGCTCTACACTCAGGGACCACCCTATATAGTGCCAGGGATCAAAAAAAACCTCTATCCTTAATAGCACTGTAAATCCTAGTACCTTGATTTTTAAAATTTTGATTTATGGGCGGGAGAGATAGTTTTATGGGCTGAGTGCACGCTTCAAAGCAAGAAGCCAGGCTTTAATCCCCAGCAACACATGCATCCCACCTCTATCCCAGCACCACCAGGAATAATTTCATCACCGACACACACACACACACACACACACACACACACACACACACACACACACAGAGTTTTAAATTTTTTCTAACCATGACAGAAAAAGCAAAATGTAAATATATGAAAATGTAAATAACAAAATGTTAATATCGCCAAAAGAGTGAAAGCATAATTACTATTACTTAAAAAAACATTAGAGGGGCTGGAGTGATAGCACAGCAGGTAGGGCGTTTGCCTTGCACACGGCCAACCGGATTCAATCCCCAGCATCCCATATGGTCCCCCGAGCACCACCAGAAGTGATTCCTGAGTGCAGAGCCAAGAGTAAATCCTGAGCATCGTGGGTGTGACCAAAAAAAAAAAAAAGCCAAAAACAAATATAATAATAATATTACAGTTTAGACAAATGTGGTCACACAAATGAAAAGCAATGTTTGAGGGTGGTTTTTCTTTTCCGTCCATGGTTACAGTAATGGGTCAAAGTGTAGTGTAGTTAGTGGATTTTAAATGCCAATGTCATGTTTAAAATGCATTTTATGAGCTGGAGAGATACTACAGGGCTTAGGGCACTTGCCTTGTACACAATGGACCCGGGTTGATCCCCAGAAATACATATAGTCCCTTAAGCATCACCAAATTTCCCTAAGCATAGCTGTGTGTGACCCCAAAAAATAAAAAACAAAACAAAATGCACTCTCCTGAGGCTGGAACAGAGAGTGCACTTCCTTTGCACGTGGCCAACCCTGGTTCAACCCCCAGCACCACCAGAAGCATCCCTAAGCAGAGTGCTCTTCCTGCCCTGCCCAAGCAACATGGGTAAAGGCCCAGTTACTCCCAAAATAATCAAGAAAATAAAATGCACTTTCCTCTTTTTTAGTTTAATTACTGGAAAACAAAGTCCTGGAGCTGAAGAGATAGTACAGTGGGCAGGGCACTTGCCATGCAGGCAGCTGACACGGGTTTGATCCCCAGCACTCCAAATGGTCCCCTGAGCAGAGCCAGGAGTAAACCCTGAGCACCACTGGGTGTGACCAAAAACAAAACAGAAAAGGAAGGGGAAAGACCTGTTTACTAGGAAAACTGATTCACCTGAATGAAGAACCTATTGGCACAGCCCAGATTCAGAGGATTTTAGCAGAGAAGCTACCTCAGATACCCAGGCTTTCCCCTGCCATCCTTTAGAGGGATGGAGAGGTCCTCCCTGTTCTCTCAGGCCCAGTTTCCCTGTGCCATTATCCTTCTTTTGGCGCTGTCAGATTATTAATATTTTATACATCACCATCAACACTTTGTTGCAGCCTGCCAAGCACCTCTATAGCTATTTCTTAATTCATCTAAAAATATCTCTTTCTCCACTGGTGGAGGGATGGGTGCTCAAACATTGTATGAAGGAAACACAAGCACAAAAATGTGTAAATCTGTAACTGTCCCCTCATGGTGATTCACTAATTAAAAAATAAATTAAAAAAAATCTCTCTCCCTTTCTCTCCCTCCCCCCCTCTCTCTCTTTCTCTCTCTCTCTCTCACACACACACACACACAATTTGGCTAGGTACACATTAACAAAAAATTATATTATTTCAATCATTTCTTGAATCAATCATTTCTGGACTGGAGCAATGGCACAGTGGTTAGGGCATTTGCCTTGTATGTGGCCAACCCGGGTTCGATTCCTCCATCCCTCTTGGAGAGCCCAGAAAGCTACCGAAAGTATCCCGCCTGCATGGCAAAGCCTGGCAAGCTACCCAAGATGTATTCGATATGCCAAAAACAGTAACAAATCTCACAATGGAGACATTACTGGTGCCCGCTCAAGCAAACTGATGAACAACAGGACTACAGTGCTACAGTGCTACAATCATTTCTAAGTGTCCAATTTAGTGGCCATAAATATATCTGAAACACTGTCCAATCATTGCCACTCTACATTTTCAAGATTTTTTTTATTAGTGAATCACTGTGAGGTACAGTTACAAACTTAAGAACTTTCATGTTTGCATTTCATTTACATCCCTCCATCAGTGTCCATTCTCCTCCACCAGTGTTCCCAGTATCCCCCACCACCACCACCACCCCAATCCCCACCACCCCACCCTGCCTCTGCAGCTGGGCATTCCCTTTTGTTCTCTCTCCTATTGGATGCTGTAGTTTGCAATTGAGGTATTGAGTGGCCATCAGGTTCGGTCTATAGTCTACTTTCGCACGCAGCTTTCAACCTGAGTGGGTCCTCCCAACATTCTCTACTAGGTGGTCCCTTCTCTATCTTAGCTGCCTTTCCCCCCAGCATGTGAGGCCAGTTTCCAAGCTGTGGGGCAGACCTCCTGGTCCTTATCTCTACTACTCTTGGGTGTTTGTCTCCCATTCTGCTGTCAGGAAAGATGAAGTCATTTTCAAGATTTTTTAATCAACAAAATTAAAACTAAGCATTATACAGCAATACCCTCTGCCTTCTTCTCTCAGAGTCCCTGATAATCACCATTTTCCTTTCTAGGAATTTGCCTATTCTAGGAATTTCTGAAGTGGAATCATTCAGTTATTATCCTTTTACATCTGGTTTATTTCACTTAGCATAATAATGGTTTCAACGTTCATCTACATAACATTATTAGAATCTCGGCTCATTACTTAGAAACATTCTATTCACCTATATCAAATATATGAAACACCCTATTTGATATACTAGATTAAACATTTTTCTAAACAGTATCACCAGGTCTGACTCTCAAACCAAAAAACTAAGAATAAACAACTATGGTATCATAACTGTACTAGTAATGTAAAAAACATGAGAAATATTTCCATAATTCTCAATACTCACATATGTCCTTTCTAAAATAGCTTGCTAATCTGTCCTTTAATTTTTATTACTAATCACTCTCAATGATCAATTTTATTGGCTAAGTAATCACCTACTTAGAAGATAAAAGAACCAGGAATTATTATAAATCAGAAAATTCTGTAGGCAGTATTTATGGAGAAGTGACAGTATACCAGCCTTTATAGGCCATCACATCAAAATATAAGGAGGTACTTCATCATCCCGTTCTATAGATGAAGAAACAGTTTTAGGGTTGATTAAAAAACTGGACCAGAGGGGACGGGGTGGAGCTATACTGGGATTCTTGGTGGTGGAATATGAGCACTGGTGAAGGGATGGGTATTCGAGCATTGTATAACTGAGATTTAAACCTGAAAACTTTGTAACTTTGTAACTTTCCACAATAAAAAATTTAAAAAGAAAAAAAAAAACTGGACCAACATCACACCACTAATGGGGCTAGAAAGTTAGAAATAGGACAATAAAATGTACTTTCCTATATAATTACTGGTATTCAATATGCAAAATTAGACAACACTGTTAGTGTCATAGTTTTAAAAAAGGTTCTTTTTAAAAGTATTGCCATAATAACCTCGTGACTTAAAATTCTAATCACATATTACCACCAGAAAGAACAGAGGCTGGAATTCCATGACCTGGGTTCCTGGGTCAGCTCTACCACGAATAAGCTCTGTGACCCAAAGCAATTAATTACTTACCCTCTTTAGACTTCTGTATTCTCATCAGCAATGTGATGCAACTGGACACGTTATTCCTGAGGAATAACCTCTAAACATCTATGATAGTTTATCTTAAAATATACCTAAATTAACTTAAAATTTTATTTATAGTGGTCCTGCTGCAATTCAGAGAGGCAAGAATGTTCAAACTCTGAAGAGCAATATAGGCTGCTATGATGAATCTTGTGCTTCTCCCCCCCTTACTGTTGTTTTAAAGCCTCTAGTCTATGTTACATAACTGGAAAGCTGTCAGACCAAATCCTGTCAAATACTTGATATGCTGCCCATGGAATGAACATCAAGGCCTAACTAGATTTTAAATGAATGAGAAGCTTAACCTAGTCTTAAGTGAACTAATTCATCAAAAATTTTACACAGAATGGATAATGAAGTGTAAAAAATGTCCAAATCAATTTATATATTAAACAAATGGTATGCTCATTAATCCTGGCTAACTTGTACAAAAACCTAATATTCAGACTTTACCTCAGAGCTCTAAAATTCCCTAACCTATTTTATGCCTCTTTCATAACTAGTTTTCTAGAAAAACATACTCTTTTAAAAAATGAAAGCTCTTAATGAAAAAAATATGAACAAGAATTAGAAAACAAATTCTT
Source organism: Sorex araneus (assembly GCF_027595985.1). NCBI lineage: Eukaryota > Metazoa > Chordata > Mammalia > Eulipotyphla > Soricidae > Sorex > Sorex araneus. Next base: position 152,538,198 of record NC_073302.1, read on the forward strand.
ATTATGATTTTTTCTTCTTAATTCTAATTAAGAAGTTAATTAGATTTTAGGGAACAGTTAACTATATTCTTAAAAAGGGGGCCCATAATTTCTAAGTACAGTTCTTAAATGAAGATATTCTATAGGTAGTTCCTATTATTTGGGAGCTTCTAGAAAGATCAAGGGAAACAGAGAATAAAATATTTGTAACTGAAAGAGGTCTTTAAGGAAAAAAATCCTATCAACCAATCTAAGACATCATTCTCTCCTGATTGCTCCCTAACACCTACTTAGGTTATGTACTTGAGACATCGGCACAATCTTTTATACACACACACACACACACACACACACACACACACACCACACACACACACACACAATGATTTTAAACGGCCTGTTTAAGAATATTATGGGGGCCAAAGAGAGAGTAGAGGAGGGTTACGGTGGTTGTCTTGAATGTAGCGAATCTTGGTTCCATCCCCTGCACCACATAGGGTCCCCGTGACCCAAATACACCTGCTCCCCCAAGAATATTATGATGGTTCTCTTGATTCTTCCTTTTTATCTTTTCTCTCCAATATTACTTCCTTCATACTGCTACAGCAACTCAACTGGTCTCACTATCTTGTCTTTATTCTTCTATTATCTACTAGATTAACTCTTCTTTGTACGGAGTTTAAATACAACAAAAATTAAACCACTGAACAATAGAAAGCTGCAAGGCCCAAATAAGTATCTGGTGCATTCAGCAATTCTTTCCCATGATTGGTGAAAGGAAAAGCACTCAAATAGGGTAGGGGTCAGACTACCTCTAACTTATGGATATTGTACCAGCAATTTAATGAGGTTACTGGTTGATTCTTTTTATTTCAATAAGAAGCAAGAATGTGTTTCTGAAACAACCACTGAACCATCAATGGACTGTGTACCTGGTTCTATTCAAACACTACACACGGATTCTATTTTTTTAAAGGGTATTTTTGGTACTGGTGTTTATCTGTGGGGGTTATCTGTGGTACTCAAGGGCTGCAAGGCCAGCGCCTGTCTCTCCAGCCCCCAGATGGATTTCTTTGATAAAGGTTTTACAGCAACCCTTAAAGTGAGTGGTTTCCTGTGACTAAGATCTCCAAACCCGCTCAGATCGGGATTGAGCCTCCTCCCACCAGGTCCCCAGTTTTCCAGCAGCTTGGCAGTCACATCCACAAACTGCCCCTGGCGCCATGTAATCTCATCAATGGCCAAGACCCAGAGACTATAAACTAAATCTCCTGGAAGGGAGCACCACAGAATGCCCTGGCCCCGCACCAGGCTGTCTTCACTGGGGTACCTGGCGGGGGAAGGGGAGGGGGAGTTGAGTTTCCCTCCCTGCCCCAAGCAGAACCCCGGCATCTGAAAACCTCCAGAACCCAACCACTGCCATGACCAAGGCTACTCTCCACATGCTCAGACAAGCCTTACCCAAGAGGGCAAGAACCTCACCCAAAACAGGATGAACCTCACCGGACAGCGGACCAGTAGGAAAACCCAGGTATGCGGGAACCCGTGACTGAGATCTCCAAGCAGCCCACTTGGATCAGGACTGGGCCTCCTCCCCCAAGGTCCCCAGTTTTCCAGAAACTTAGCAGTCATACCCACAAACTGCCCCTGGCGCCATGTAATCTCATCAACAGCCAAGACCTGGAGACTATAAGCTAAAGCTCCCAGAAGAGAATGACACAGAATTTCCTGGACATTATATTCTATCCAAACAAGCAACAGAAAACAAATCATCTAGCATTGCCTTTTCGGCAGGTTTGAGTGGTGGTGAGATTGCTATCAAAATATCGAATATAACCAAAGTAGAGAGAAAACTTTGTCTGCCACACAGGCAAGGGAAGGGTTGGACCGGGGCTAGGGGGTGGGGGAATACTGGGGATTTGGGTGGTGGAAAATGTGCACTGGTGAAGTGATGGGTGTTTGATGATTGTATGACTGAGGTCAACCATGAAAACTCTGTAACTGTATCTCACAACAAATGAAAAGGGCGGAAACAATAGCACAGCAGGTAGGGCATTTGCCTTGCACAGGTCAGTCGACCCAGGTTCAATTCCCAGCATCCCATATGGTCCCCTGAGCACCGCCAGGAGTAATTCCTGAGTGCATAGCCAGGAGTAACCCCTGTGCATCACCAGGTGTGACCCAAAAAGCAAAAAAAAAAGGGGGGGGAGGGGATAATAATAAAATAAAATTAACATTCAGAATAGAATAAAAAAAAGTAATGTGGAATTCATGCCCAATTCAATCAGCTTAATCAATGGCTGAATAAACAGCAGTACTCCTACATTATTAAAAAGTGAGTGGTTTCCTTAGAACCACTCTAGTAGACAGGAAAGGTAAAAGACATAAAGTTAACTTGTTCCAGACACACGGTATTAGTGGCCGAACTGCTACTTTAATAGCTAGTATTGAAATCCAGACAGTCCGCTCTGATACCTGTCTGTCCATCACAAGCCCAATCTGGAAGAATAACACCTTGGAGCCCTAAAACCACTTCTATGAAGAGGAAATCTTACAAATTCTATTTCTGTATATGACAGTCTAATTCCTTCTTCATGTTCAGGAAAATGATCCAAAATCTTTCAAAAAATCATTTAAATGTGACAATACTGGGTATCTGACAGATCTGGGGGCTTGCAAGAAGCAAAACCCAGTCATATGGCTCAGGCTTTGTGCATGAAAAATGTGGCATATGCCAGTGAAGGGACTGTGCTCTGGAACCATATTGCAGGATTACTTGCTGTGTGAGCAAATTACTTGAACATACAGAGGAAAAGGATCTCTGGATAAGAAAGGAAAAGCATCATATGAGTAAAAAAAAGAAAGCTAGTCATTTGGAATATTACATTTTTTTATATGTAAGAGCAAAAAACATTGAGCAATGTGGTGGAATAAACCCAGAAAAAGCTCTGTGCTAAAACATAATCCCAAATCAATTCTGTATCACCAAAATTAAGCCTCATCCCCTCAAAGCCTGCTTTGCCCAAGAGACACATGCATCCGTATCTCTGAAGGTGCATAATCGCAACATGGAATAAACTCAGAGGTTTGGACAATGGGTGAAGGGAATCAAGAAAACAGAAGTAACAGTCCACCTTTCAGACAGAGGTGAAAGACTGAGCTGCTGGTCAACATCAAGCTCTGGGAGTGAATAAGACAAAACGGCCCCAGTGTTTCAGCTGGACCTCCAAGTTCCTTCCCTCTCGCCTCTGTAAGGGAATAAGCAGTGCAGCCATCCAAGCCCAGCCCTGAGAGCGTCTGTAATCAGACCTTTGGCTGGGAATGGTGAATTATAGAGGCCACAGAGGCTGTCTGGATCCCTCTGCTCTGCTCCCCTCCACCCTGCTCTGGCAGCACCGTGAAGAGATTAGGAGTTGGGATGCAGAAAATGTTGTAATATGTGAAGATTCAAATCATACCAAGGATCTTTTCTAGCCCAATGATCTGAGACTAAAACGAAAAAGAAAAGCACATTAAGCAATAAGCTTTTGGGGGGTCAAAAGTGGTTCAGGAGGTGTCTGTCTTGCATGCAACCAACCAGCTCTAATTCTTGCAACCATAGATGGTCTCCCAAACACGACCACGACCATGGGTCACTCCTGAGCACAGAGTCAGGACGCACCACCTGGTGTGGCAAAAAAATAAGCCCCAAACAGAAAAATACTTCTGAATAACAACTGGGTAAACCAACAGCACCAAAGGTGAAGGTCAGAGAGCTGGCACAGCAGTGAAGGTGCTTGCCTTGCATGTTGGAACACTGCACGCATGGAATCCTAGCCTGCGTCAATCCCAGCAACACACATGGTTCCCTGAGCTCTGCCAGGAACGATCCCCAAGCACAGAGCCAGGAGTAAGCCCTGAGCATCCCCAGGTTTGGCCGAAAATACCAAATAAACAAACCCAAAAGTGAGAAGGAAATAATAAAAATCAAAATGGAAATAGATGAAGTAGAAACATAAAGAATGATACCAAAGGTCAATGACAACAGGAGCTGATTCCCTAAATCAATAAAACTCATGATAAACTATCATGAGGCTCACCAAGGAGAAAGGAAAGCCTAATAATATGTATCCTAAGTGAAAGCGGCAGATATACACCATATGCTACAGAAATACAAAGCATCTACTATAAACAGCTATATACACACAACCAGGACAATCTGAAAGGAATGGAAACATTTTTAGAATCATACAACCTCTACAACTGAATCATATAGAAAGAGAAGGCTTGAATAGGTCTATCACAAAGAGAAATTGAAACAGTTATCAGAAGTCTCCATAAGAACAAAAGCCCAGGACCAGATGATTTCACCTATTAACTCTGCAAAACTTTAAAGAGCTAATACTCACCCTGCCCAAACTCTTCCCAAAAAGCAAAAAAGAAAAACAAAAAGAAAAGGGAGAGTGGGGGAATACTTCCAAACACATTCTATTGAAAGCAATTATCACTCTAATTCCCAAACCAGAAAAGGACAGCACAACAAGAAAACTACACACCACAGATCTGCTGAACAGATGCAAAATTCCTCAACATAATTTGGGCAAATTAAATGAAACAACAAATCAAAAAAACCGTTTCTTGTGACCACCTTGAAATTCATCCCAGAGATGTAAGGATGATTCAATACTCACATTAATTTATATGCTACATCAACAGAAATAAAGATAAACAGCATATGATCACACCATTAGATGCTGAAAAGGCGGCTGGCAAGATTCAACAACTACTTAAGCCAAAAAAATGCTCCACAACCTGGGACAGTGGTGGAGGGAAGGAGGGACTCTGTGGAGGTGTGGTGCTGGAACACTGCACGCATGGAATCCTAACATTAACAGTACTCATGAGTCCGCAAATAAAAAGTAACAATATAATAATAAGTTATTTTTTTAAACACTCAAGATCAAAGAGATAGCTCAGAGGGTTGGAACACATGCCACATGCTAAAGTCTGAGTTCGATCCCTAGCACCACATGGCCAAACAATGTTGGGTGTGGCTTGAGGCCCCAGCACTGAATCATCAGGCTGGACTCTACACACACACACACACACACACACACACACACACACACACACACACACACACACACACACACACACACACACACACACACACACACACACACACACACACACACACACACACACACCACACCCTGACTTAAGAATAGGAGAAATAGACACACAAAAGAATCTCCAAACTGAGCAGGCTGGACTCTACACACCAAGCAGCTTGCTGCAGAGATTCCTCCGGACTTTAAGCCAGGCCGACTTCACTGGGTGCCTCAGACAGGGGCAGGCGTCGTCCCTCCACCTGGCCTCCAAGGACCCCAGCGGCCGCCAACTTCCAGAACCCAGTGAGAAGTGCAGGTACACAGGGTCAAACTCCAAGCCTCAAGGGAAAGGGGATGAGCCGGTCCTTCTCAGCCCATACCCCCACCCTACCCCTGCGACTATGTGACATCTTATGCTATTCATAACAAGCAATACAAAAGAGAGTATGGGGGAGATTGTCTGCCAAGTTGGGGGGGGTGGGATGGGAGGGATACTGGGGACATTGGTGGTGGAAGATGTGCACTGGTGCAGGGTTGGGTGTTCAATCATTGTATGACTGAAACTCAAACATGAAAGCTTTATAACTGTATCTCATGGTGATTCAATTATAAAATTTTTTAAAAGTATGCAGAAATCAATTCCATTTCTTTATACAATGAATTTGAAAAGGGAGTTAAAAAACCAGTACCTCTTTTTTTTTTTGCTTTTTGGGTCTCACCTGGCGCTGCACACCAGTTACTCCTGGCTTTGCACTCAGGAATTACCCCTGGCAGTGCTCAAGGGACCATATGGGATGCTGGGGATCGAACCCCGGTTGGCCGCGTGTAAACGCCCTACCCGCTGTGCTATCGCTCCAGCCCAAAAACCAGTACCTTTTAAACTCTATCAGAAAATACTTAAAATACCTGGTAGCAAATGTAGTAAAGAAAGAGAACTAACAATATCAACAAAAATCCTATACACTGAAAAGTATCATACGTTACTAAAAGAAAAATAGAAGATGTAAAGAAATAAAGACATCCCAAATATCATATATATATGGGTTGGACGGTAGAAATTATTAAATGTGGCCATCTTACCTAAAACAATCTACAGAATCCAATCTCTATCAGAACATGAGTGGTACTTTTCAAGGAAACAGAATAAGCAACCATAAGATCTGTGTGGAACCCCAAAAGATACCAATTAACTAAAGCAATTCTCAGAGAAAAGAAGAAAAATGAAGGCAACACTCTTTGACTTTAAACAATGCAAATTAAAATAATGAGGTCCTGGAACAAAAACAGACACAGAGTCTAATGGAACAAACTAGAGAACCCAGAAAAAAACACACAAATGTGGACATCGATAAAGATGCCAAAATCCACAATGAGAAGGCTGGAGAGACAGTACAGAGGGTAAGGAGTGCACGTGACAGACCCAGGTTTAATTCCCAGCACCCCACATAGTTCCCAGAGCACTGCTAGGAGTAACTCCTGAGCACCATTGGGTGTGACCCCAAAACCAAGAAACAAAGACAATGGGGAAGAAAAGCCCTTCCCACAAATAATGCTGAGGAAAGTGGATTGCCACGTGCAAAAAGTATACAATTTGACCTCTATTTAACATTAGACACACAAATTAACTCAAAATGAACTAAAGACTTAGCTATTAGATCCAAAATTATAAAATATATTAAAGAAAAAAGTCATGGATGAGACATTTGCCGAGTCTACTAGCAAGAGAACCAACATTCAGAATAAACAGAACTACATCAAATTTTATCTGTGGTATTCATCATTCTGATTATGATGTACCGGAGTCTTTTTTGGGGTCTCTTTTAGCTGGTACCCTTTGAACCTCTTGGATCTGGATGCCTGCATTCTCCAGCTCTGGGAACTTCTCAGCAATGATGTCTTTAACTATTACTACTTCACTGGGGCTGCCTCCCTGTCCTTCTGGTACTCTGATGATTCTTACATTGTTCTTCTTAAATTCATCATACATTAGATCTCTTATTTGCCCTTTAACTATTTTGAGGTTTTTTTCCATTATTTGTTGTTGCCTGTATGTTTTCTACAGCTCATCTTCAAGCTCACTGATTCTGTTAGCTGTTGTCATTTTATTGCTGAGGGCACCCACTGAGTTTTTTATTTCATCTACCAATTCTTTATTAGTGACACTTCTGTTTGTAGCTTTCTTATTTATGCTCTCATTTCTTCCTGTATTTTATCGGTTGTCTGTTCCACTGTTTCTTTCATACCATTTTTTAATTTACTGGATGCCTGTTTCACCATTTCTTTGAGCTCATTGAACATCCTCAATATTTCATCTCTGAATCCTTTACTGGAGAGATTGTATTTCCGGGTATTCCGGATAAGCTCGGATGATGGTGATCTCCTTTTGCCCCTACAAGAATACTAACTTCCTCTTTGGTGCTTCTCTGTGATGCATGTGGGGCCTCTAGTGCAGCTTCAGGGGATGTGTTCTCTTACATTAGGCTAGTTCAGATTCTTCTGTTCACTGTTATTTGGGTGAGTTTTGGGAGTATTTTTATTGGAATAGGCTAGTGAACTATTGGCCTGATGTGTTTGGGATAGCCAGGCTGTCCTCGTAAGAATTAAGGAATGGAGGTTGAGATATGAGTCCAAAGCGCTATGAAAGGGAAAAATAACTGCAGCCACACCCCCCACCACTGCTGTACCTGTAGGAGAGGGGCCGTGTTGGATCAGAGTTCCACTTTTGGCACACTTCGAAAACTGCAGGAGTCATCTCTGGCATAAATGATCATGTGGGCACCTTAGCCAAGGACTACATCAAATTTTAAAGCATTTTCAGAGCAAAAGAAATCACTCCCCAAATACTGGAAAGGGTATTTGTATATATGCCAGATAAGTGGTTAGTGTTTAAACACACACATACACACACACACACACACACACACACACACACACACACACACGCACGCACACACACAGAACTCACATAACTTCACAACAAAAAGAAAAGCTGCCCAACCAAAAAAGAGGGTAGGGGGCAAAGACCTCAACAGATATTTCTCAAATAAAAAAACATAGAGATGTCCCACAGACACAGGAAAAATGCTCAATGTTGCTTCCTTATTATTTGGGAAACACAAATCTCACACAGGTGAGAATGGCCTATATCAAAATGACAGAAAACAAGTTTTGGCAAGCAAGTGGAAGGAAAAGAACCCAAGCACACTGCTGATGATGCAAACAGCACCTCTGTGGAAAACATCACAGACATTCCTTAAGAAAACAGGAGTAAGAAGTGGTCCAGGATACCCAGTGGCACAGTAAGTGCAAGGCGTACAGGTGCGCATGGGGCTGCAAGTTCAAGCCCTAGCCCAGTGTGATGCCAGCAGCATGGCCACCTGTGACCCTAGAAGCCACCATGGGGAATGTATTTTCCAGCATGCTGCAACCTCGTGTGTGACCAGTACAACCCTTCACTGATCCGGCAGCAAGTAACACAACCGAAAGTGTCTGAGCACCACAACCAAGTTCGGGAACTTGGTGAGCACCATAAACAAGCATGTGCAGCCCCTGGCCATTGCAACAATACAACAGAGGGAGAAGGATGGCATAAATAAGTTGAGGGGAAAAGGAAGGAATGAAGGAAAGGAGAGAGGAAGAGAGTAAGGTAGGGAGATAGGCAGGGAGGGAACTTTATGTGTTACAGTGACACCACTTCCAGACTTAGGAAAGGGCCTTTAGATAAACAGGATAGTGAAAGAGTAATGTAAAAGGTGTGAATGGACCCATACATCCAGAGCAGTATTATTCGCAACAGCCAGAATGTGGAGTCCACAGACAGTCAACTGGACAAAGCAGCCACGGTATATATACCCAATGGAATACCCCTCTGCAGTTATGAAAGATGAAATTGTGCCCTTTAAAACAAAATGGGATGGAATTCGAGGTGATTATGCCAAATGGAACAAGGAAACAAGAGGCAGTGACCATATATGTGTGGATGTGTGGACTATGAACTACTAGAGCAAACAGCATATCTAACAATACTCACTTCCAGACTCAGTGAAAACTCAAGTGGCTACCAGAAAAAAGACAAGGGAGGTAAAGAAAGACAAGAGGGCACATTCCGGTGGTGGAATGACACTTCAGTTTTGGTGGTGAGAACAGTGACAGGGCTTTCCTTGAAATTCCATTTGACTTTAAACCAATAACAAACCAATACAAAGATCAAAGATCCTGTTTTTTGCAGTGCTGGGAGTCAAATGCAGAGTCTCTCTCTCTCACACACACACACACCAGGTAAGTACTCTATCCCTGAGCCACATCTGCAGCCTGAAAGACATGATCTCCAAACTATAACCAATATGTCCCCAAGAGTTGAGATCCTTAATAAAATGGTTTTTTAAACAAAGAGGCAAATATGCCATAGCAAGAAGAGTCAACTCAAAAAACAAGGAAAACAACTATCAAAAATGCTTTAAAAAAACCTACCTGCATAAAGTCTTCTCAAACCAATTAACTGGGTCAGAGAGATGGTTCAACAGCCGAACACATGCTTTGCACATAGGAGGCCTGGGTTTGACTCCCAGCACCACACAGTCCTCATAACAACACTGGGAAAGCCCCTGAGCACCGCAGAGTATGGTGCAAAACTAATGTAACAATAAATAAAATTAATTCATTCAAGAATTAGAATATGTTCACATGTACAGAAAGTGACATGGGTGCTGGAGAGAATATGGTATGTAAGGCACTGGCCTTGCACATAGCTGACCCAGGTTCCATCCCTGGTACTACATATGGTCCCCTGAGCACTTTCAGGAGTGGCCCTAAGCACAAAGCCAGGAGTAAGCCCTGAGGACTGCCCAATATGTCTCCTACCTCACCCCTCCCCAAAAAAATAATTCAGAAAAAGATATGGAATAATGATCACACACCATATTGTTAACAGCAGTTATCCTAGATAGGGGAGGAAGCCCTCAAAGAGAAGGCACATAGGGGGCTCTGTTTAGGCTCCTTCCGCAGACACTCATCTGGGTGCACTGCCACTCTAGGATGCATCTAAGGCAACGTTTAGGTCACATTCCTGCATTTGATGTCCAACAGAGACAGAATGTGATTTTGAGGGGGGAGGGAGGCGGGGGATTTCTCCCTTGGGAAGGTAAAGGGGAATACATATAAGACTTTAGCAAAAATGTGACAATGCACATTAAGTGACCACAAAGGAATGAATGCTAAATACTCATCTTACTAGCTCTACACCATGAGCAGAATAAAGAGCTACTTACACTGCTGGCATACCTATGTCAAGCTTAAGAATAAATTAATCAGGGGCTGGAGCAATAGCACAGCGGGTAGGGCATTTGTCTTACACGTGGCCGACCCGGGTTCGATTCCCAGCATCCCATATGGTGCCCTGAGCACCGCCAGGAGTAATTCCTGAGTGCAAACCCAGGAGTAACCCCTGCGCATCGCCAGGTGTGACCCAAAAAGAAAAAAAAAAAAGAATAAATTAATTGGAGATGTTTACAAGAAACAGAAATGTGCTTATAAATTAAACTTCCATTTGACTGAAAATAACAACTTCCATTTGACTGAAAATAACGCCATTGCCTGCAGAATACATCAGCAACACCAGGACATTAAATCTTCTCATTCCTTTTGTCTGTAGGCCCTTGGAAAGAGCCACCTCAATACCAGATTAGCTAACATTTTATAATCTCAGACAAGCAGTTTTCAAAACCCAAAAAAGACAAATCAGGAACTGTTTATATGAATATGCTACAAAATATTACCCTCCACTGCAAGCTTAGACAATGCAAAATTCTTTTTATTTTTTTACCTTGCCTCCTTACCACATTAATAAGCAGGGGTTTGGAACAGGAAACCTCCAGGATATAGGCAACTCTTAGTAGAAATGAAATAATTCAAACCCCTTTACCTATTTTTTAAAACAAAATGCCAGATGCTTGTTGCATTTAAAACAGTGAAAGTTGCCTTCATTTTGAAGGAGTTGCACAACACAAACAAAAGCCGATGTGTTGTTTTGGCTAATAACGGTTTGTGAACTATTCTGCTGAGTCACAATCCCTCCAGCAGCATCACTGGAAGATTCAGCACCACCTCAGACAGGAGATCCTCGAAGCTCCCCAAGCAACAAAAGCAAAGGCTGCCAGTATCTGCAGAGAATCATCAGGACTGGGACTGGGAAAACCCGGCAGTCTCTGATCCATAGACAGTCATTCCTTTTTCCCTTCCTGGCCTCTCCAATTCCGCAGTTCCAAGACCCCAGACACATACTTGTGCAAACCCCTTGCAAATCCAGATGCAACTACTTTTCCAGGTTATTTTGTTGTTGTTTTAACTCTCATTGGCAACAGTCTTGCAGGAAAATAAGCACAGTCTTCTGACTCCATTATGTAGCCACTAACTCAAGCTTGTAGCAATAAACCACTCATCTAGTTTTGCTGCCTGATGAAAAGCAACAGGTGGTCTTTCCATAGGCAGGGCAAGAGCAAGGTCTTCCAGAAAGAGAATGCAGAAATAGAAGCCCAGAGAGCAAGCTGGGAAATAAGGACATGAGTTCCCTGGGGAATTCCCATGTTTAATGGGCAGTGGGAGGAGAATTAACAAATACAGATAGAAGATAAAAGGCCACAGGAAAAGTCTGGACATAACTCAAGACAAAAAAACAGGGGGCGGGGCTGGAGAGATAGCACAGCGGGTAGGGCGTTTGCCTTGCACGCGGCCGACCCGGGTTCAAATCCCAGCATCCCATATGGTCCCCTGAGCACGGCCAGGGGTAATTCCTGAGTGCAGAGCCAGGAGTAACCCCTGTGCATCGCCAGATGTGACCCAAAAAAGCAAAAAAAAAAAAAAAAACAGGGGGCTACTTAAGGATGACCTTCAGCAAGATAGTCAAGTCTGTACTTTGAGACAATTCATACAATAACCGCATTTAATAGGTTGGTTCACAGAACTAAAAGGACACTCACTGGCAGACTTTTGGATACCTTGTGCATATGTTTTTTTAAGACTCTTCATATGGCAGTGTGAATTATTTTTTCTTTAGCTGTCCTATCAAACTCAGAGCTGCAGGGAAACAACTCCGAACTCCCTGTCCCCACCCCCCACACCACCACCACCAAACAGAGCTAGGCAAAAAGTGGGGTTGGATGAAATGACCTCTGATGTCTCTTGTAACTAGTAACTTAAGCATCTATACTTGATTACGTGAAGAAAGAAGAGCATAAGAGGATCTTAATTTAGAGAGAGGTATATCATTAAAAATTCACTTACAATTTTCTTTTAGAAGCCTTTGCAGTAGTGGGAGCCTGACAATTTGATCCAAGTGGTACCGTTGGTCCAGTAACTTGGGATTTGGCAGGCTGCACCCGGCAGTGCTGGGGGCAGAGGACGAGCATTTGGTTATGCTCTCGTCATATTTTACGACAATAGACTATGACTGCTTGCTTACCTTGCACCAGGCACCATGCTTACCACCCTCTATACAATCTCACTTATGCCTCAAAATGACCCCAGGAGGGAGAGACCAGAGAGAACAGAACCACAGGCAAAGCACTTGCCTTGCATGGTTTGATTCCAGGCACCCCACATACCCCCTAGCACCACCAGGAATGATCCCCGAGCACTTCCCGTATGACCCTAAAACAACAAAAATGACCCTAGGTTATTTTTACGTACATTGTCCTAATGAGAAGCCTCAAGGGTGTCGCTGTTAAGCTGTCTTATTTCACACGGTAAATTGTCCAAGTTCATACAAGTAGCAAGAGGCAGAGTCAAGACTGTAAGTCTATGCTACTGGCCGCCAGGGAGATGTGATCAAGTGGCCAGGTTGAGACAAAAGGACAACATGGGCAGGATGTCTGTTTATACAATTATAGAAAATATATCATAAGTCATATTATTCAATTACTCCTTAGATTCTTTTAAATTAGGAAAAATCCTCCCTTCCGATGTTAGGTGCCTGTACTAATTGCTATGATCCAGCATCTGAATTGTGGAATGGTCATGACACCAGTAAATATATAACCACCTATATTTTTTTTAAATAACTAGAAGAGAAACAAAATAACACAACTACAACACATTTCTTTAATATGCTACTCCAAAATAGCACTAAGAAAGTGAAATGTACGAGGTGGCAGTATAGGGGCCAGACCAATAGTATAGCAGGTAGGGCCTTGTACATGGCTAACCAGGGTTTAATCCCCAGCAGCCATATAGTCGGCGGAGCACTGCCAGGAGTAATTCCTGAGTACAGAGCCAGGAGTAACCCTGAGTGTCACTGGCTGTGACCCCAAAAGACAAAGTTTTAATTATCCATTAATTCTTTTCTATAGTAAGCACAAAAGCAGGCTACTGGGGCCAGAGAAGTAGAACAGAGATTAAAGCACTTGCCTTGCACTGGCTAACGTGGGTTCAATCCCACAAGCAGCAAGAGGAATCCCAGAGGAGGAGCAAGGAGTAATAAGCCCTGAGCACCACCACGTGTGGCCCCAAAATCAAACCAAACAACAAAAAACAAGATCTTGAGGTTTACATATGAGACTCAAAATGAATCATGGGCAAGTTATTTTCTTTTCTTTTGAATTTAATCTCAGAGAGGGCTTCATTATTATTAGGTTTATGACAGTCCAGGTTCAGAGATGGGAAAGTATCCCTGCATTCATCATGGGTCACACAGTAATCTGCAGTTTTCTATTCCATTCTGAAAGTCATGCTTTAGAACAACTACATGGAATAACTGGAATGCTTCCAGTAGAGAGCCACTAAGATTGTCAAGTACCTAGAAACCGTGGTATGGTAGATGAGGAATGGAACCGGGAGAAATTAGTAAATGAAGTCCTGTTGGGAACGGTCCCCTCTCTCTCTCTCTCTCTCTCTCTCTCTCTCTCTCTCTCTCTCTCATACATAAACACACACACACTCACGTTTCTCTAAATAAAACTATTTTATGTTTTGAAAGTGGGAATTTCAAACCAAAAATTCTACCTATAAATAATCCCACATAAAAATGCAGACCAACCAGATTGGAAAAGCAGTCTTAATGACAACTGACTCTCCCAATTCCAGGAGGACCATTCTCTGCCCAAAGTTGTAAAGGTACAAGAACTTCCCTGATCTCCTAATCTCCATTCAAAATCAGTATAAAAATTCTGGAAAAGAAGATGACGAGCACAATTTCCAGTCCTCAGATGAGTAGTTATACATCTGAAATTAGAAAACTACAGGGGGCATTTAAAAACCTACTTCCTCTTCTCTTTTCCTTTTTCTTTTCCTCTATTCAGAAAAGGTACTCAGATATAAAAGTTTTCTCCAGATAAAATTCATTCAGAATCACCTCCAATTATTTTCATGGTTTGGAAACATACCAACAAATGGGATTTAAAATTAATTTGGGGACAGAGACCAGAGGTAGAGCTTCTGACTTGCATGTGTGAGATCCTGGGCTCAATCCCCAGATAATGATGTAGGCAGGCAGGCAAGAAGGCAGATAGGGAAGGTCCTTTGCCAAGGCAATGGCAGTAAATTTCCTGGGAAGTAATAACCCTGGAGTTACTAAAGCCTCATAAGACCCTTATCTATCACCAGCAACAGACCCAGAGAAGCTCCAGCAGAAACAAAAGGCCAGGAAAGGAATTTCTTGGAAGACTATCACCACTCCCAAACCGCCCGCCGCCCCGCCCCCCCCCCCCCCCCCCCCCCGCAATCTCCTTAGCTAGGAACTTTTACCTAGGTAGAAGCCCCACTTGGGTGCAGGTTGGAAAAACCCTAAAAAGCCACCTTGAACAAAGGAAGGGCGCACATATGCTGGCCGAGCCCATGTGCTGCTTGCGCCCACGTGGCCCAGCACATGTGGCGCCTGCATCTCCCCTGAGATGTGTACTTTCATGCTTTCATGTCTAAAGCTGGGATGTGTGTAGAGGCTCTCTCTGCCCTTGGAGAAGCCGGGGTTCTTTCTTGAGCACGTTACTCTCCACTCTCTCCCACTTTCTCTTCCTCCTTCCCTTCAAAGCCTCCAAATAAAATCTGTTTTACTTCTCTGCTTGTCTACTCCTGAAACTCTTTTCTGTGAGGGGAGACAAGAACCCAGTAACCCTGAGTCCCAGATGGCAGAGGTGTATCAAGAGAAAGTAACCATCTTTCTGCTCCCTGCTTCACATAAGCTACCCCTGGGGCCCACCGACATCAATCAAAAGAAATCAATTTCAAGTACTTTATGTATTTGAAATTCAAATATAGCCGCCTTTTGCTACATTGATCCTTTTTCTCCACTAGAAACCGGGCAAGATTTAAAATTAGAAGACTAATTCTTACTCTAAGACCCCGAAAGATCTCTGTGTCCTGAGCACAATGGTGGGGCCCCCTAACAGAAACAAACAAGCAAACAAAACCCTAATCTACAGAGCCCCTGGACATCTCCACAACACAATCAAGGGTGATGTAGGCAGGTAGATAGGGAAAGGCCCTTGGCAATGAAACTTAGATTAACAAAGTCTCTGGAAAGGAGAATCTTAAGACTGATCCACCTGTGGATTCAGAAAACAAGACTGGATAAGACCATCAGCAGACCCTGAGGAAGTTGGACCCCACCCCATGAAATACCTCAAACTCTCAGACCTCTCCCTTAATCTGATTAAAATGTGATCCAGCCTGAAAACCATCACCACTCCCAACCTCCCTGGCAACCTCCTTAGCAACGAACTTTTACCTGGAAGAAACCCCACGTGGGGACAGGTTGAAGAAACCCTATAAAAGCACCTTGAACAAAAGAAGGGAGCCCATGTGCTGCTTGCGCCCACGTGGCTGAGCACATGAGTTGCCCACATCTTCCCTCTTGAGATGTGTACTTTCATGCTTTCATACTTTTGTGTCTAAAGCTCGGATATGTGTAGGGGCCCTCTCCACCCTTGGAGAAGCCCAAGTTCTCTCTTGAGCGAGTTACTCTTACTATTCTCTCTTCCACTTATCCCTTCCTCCTTCCCTCAAAAAGCCTCTAAATAAAATCTGTTTACTTCACTGCTTGTCCCATCCTGAAATTCTTTTTTTTTTTTTTTAATTTTAATAATGATGTGCATTTTATTCCAGAAGGTATAAAACAAGATGATAGGCACTAGTTTTATGGGTCGTAAGAATAATTGAAGTAGGTTTATATTTTTTAATAATAAATTAAAAAGTAATACTTAAAATATCAATTATAAAATTATGTGTATTTCTTATTTCTAAAAATTTTCCAACACTTTATTTATTTTTACATAATATTTAAAATATATACAACATAGTTTTATGTAGCAAAAATACAAAATATTTGACTTCTATCTCCAATATATTAATTTCCTAATTTTTCCACATTTAATGGTGTAAAATAATAATGCTTTTTATCATTTTTTAAATTGTTAATATAAATGCAAGATTAAGAATTTTTCACACCAAAGAGTCATCATATTCTCCAAGCAAGATAACATAATTGCTAATTATATGCTTTCAATGGGGAATTATCACTGTTTTAATTTTCTTTTTTTTTTTTTTATAATTTATTTATTTTTGATTAGAGAATCACCGTGAGGGTACAGTTACAGATTTATACACTTTTGTGCTTATACTTCCCTCATACAAAGTTCGGGAACCCATCCCTTCACCAGTGCCCATTCTCCACCACCCGTAAACCCGGCGTCCCTCCCACCCTCCCCACTCCCATCTCCCCCCCACCCCACCCTGCCACTGTGGCAGGGCATTCCCTTCTGTTCTCTCTCTCTAATTAGCTGTTTGCAATAAAGGTGTTGAGTGGCCGCTGTGCTCAGTCTCTAGCCCTCATTCAGCCCGCGAGACAAGAACCCAGTAACCTTGGGTCCCGGGTGGTAGAGGCGGTTGGGGAGAAAGTGACCGTCCCCGCTTCACTTAAGTCACCCGTGGGGCCCAGCGACATCAAGGGTACAGGTACAGGAAATGTGTTTGACTGGAACTTGGGCTGAACTTGCTAGAAAAAACATCTGGCAATCCCAAGATACTAGGAGCATCTGCCATCCCTAGCAGAAAATCTTTGCCAATTTAAAAATTCCTAAAACAAAAGTCATCTTTCAACAACCAATGTTCATTTCGCCCTTGTAATTCTCTCCACAGGGCATGTCACTGATGAAGACACAGCATTTCTGATATTTAAAAAATTTTAACCTCAAAAATATTTGTGGAGAAGCAAAAGACCCCAAATAGCGTCATTTATGCTAAGTTTCCAGTCACCAAACAGGACATTTCCGGTTTCCCAGAATGAAATCTTAAACTGGTCAATCAGGAACCTGCTGGCCAGCCCCAGAGAGGTTAAACGCCTAGGTAACAGGCCCTTCAGGAAAGTAGTCTTGCAAATTCCTTTCTCCTCTCCCTCCCCCACTTTCTCTGCCACCAGTAAAACTTCTGGTTACCACTCCCTTCTGGCCATAAAAGTCATTTGTAGGGGGGCTGGAGCGATAGCACAGCGGGTAGGGCGTTTGCCTTGCACGCAGCCGACCCGGGTTCTAATCCCAGCATCCCATATGGTCCCCTGAGCAACGCCAGGGGTAATTCCTGAGTGAAGAGCCAGGAGTAACCCCTGTGCATCTCCGGGTGTGACCCCAAAAAAAAAAAAAAGTCATTTGTACCCTTCCTCTAAGCTATGTGAATTAAACTGGCTGTCTCTCCAATTTATATCATATTTTTTCCCTAATAAACTCTTACCATGTTTCCTCTCTGACACTCCAAATATTACATTGTAATATCTTTCTCTGAACCAGAATTAAGCCCTTTGTTTGATACCCTCTGTGCCGTGACTAGCAAAAGGATACCCTTGGTACCGATCCAAATCCTTCAGAGGATTAGACAAATATGGAATCTCTTAGAACCTAAAGCATCTTAGGTTGCTAATCACTCTGTGGGTCAATGTTGCTATTCATACAAGTTACTTCTAAATGCCCTAAACCCATGCTCAACATACACCCAAAGAATGGATTCCATTATAACTGCAACAAGCTTCCAGTGAAAGGATTTGTTACTTTGCCTTTCTTTCTTTGTAACTGGCAGTCTTAGCACAAAAAGTTCTTCCCTTGGCTCATCCCTCGTCCCCAAATTATAAACTAAGCAAACCTTAAGAACAGAAACTTCATCTAAGTCTGGGCCAGATCGTCAAACATCTTTCTTCGTCTAAGAGAAAAACAAAATGTAGTTTGTAACTAAAATCTGTTGCTCTTTGGGGAGGGTGCAATGTAACGCAGATAAAGCTTATCCAACCAAGCCAGATGCACCTGAGGGCCCAAATGTACATTATGCAACCTCCAGGTCCCAATATTTTAATCCCCATCTGTGATGCAGAAATAAAACATCAAAGATAAATAAAATCCACTATATCTGTACCTTAGATGCATGGGGGTGGGGTGGGGGATAATTTCCAGGAATCTCCGAAAGATCCAATTGTGTGGAGGTCCCAAAGATTCACAAACCAAACTTTTCCTTTAAGCAACCAGTCCCCCTGCCCCCCACCCCCTTTTTAACCTTTCCAACCCCCCTAAAAATTTTCAGCGTTATTTTTAAGGTCTTGAAAGAGATTTCGCAAAGGGGGGGAGGGTTGAGGTGAAGACCTGCCTCAGGTGTTCAGGTCCCATCTACCCGGGAGAAAGCTACCCACGCCCATTTCCAGAAGCGGAGCGGCAGGGAAGACGCCTCATCCTTTCTCCCACTAGAAAATAACGGGAGTAAATGGACTCCAGCTCCCGGAGCTGCAGACCAGCCTAGGCTTCACGCATCCATCCCGGGGACGCGGGCCTCGACATGTCTTTCTTTGGCCGCACGGGCAGTTCGGAAATGGAATAAAACTGCGATGGCCTGCATTCTAGAAGAGAATCGAGTACAATGCCGAGGCGGAAAAGGAGCTGGCGGGGTGGGGGAGGTGGTCGGGATGCCTTCGGGGAAGCACCTGGGTGGGGGGAGGGGAGATGAAGCCGAGTGTAAAAGGCCCTGGGGCCACACACACACACACAACACACACACACACAACACACACACACACGCGCGCGCGCGCGCGCCGCGGCCGCCCCACGCCCCTCGCTCTAAGGCGGTCGCAGAAAGCGGGGCGCACGGGGAGGGGGCTCTGCAGGCTGCGGCGAGGCGGAGGCCAGCACCGGGGAGCATTCCCGCACACAAGATGGAGGCGCTGCCACGGCGGCCCGCACACCTGGGGGCGCGCCCCATGCCTCCCGGGGGGCTCCGGCCGGCCGCCGCGGGTGCCCGGAGGTGCGGGCCGCACGCCCCCGGGGGCCCGGGCCCGCGCCGCCGCCAGCCGCGGGGAGCGCGGGGGAGGGGGCTGGGGGCCGGCAGCCCCCCGCGGGGCCAGCCCGAGCCCCGGCTCGCCCACCCCCGCCGGGCCGCGCGGCGCACTCACCTCGGACGCGCCCCCGGAGGCCGCGGGCAGGAATGAATGAGCGAAGGATGGGAGCCGCCGCCGAGCCGGCCGGTCCCGGCTAGCCCAGGGCGGGTGCGGCGCCTGCCCCTCGCCCCGCACGCCGGCCCGGGTCCGGCGCAGCCCACCGTGCCCTCCGCCGGCGTGACGCACTGGCGCCGCAGCGCCTCCAGCCGTGCCGCCGCGCCCGCGCCCCCCGCCGCGCCGCCCCGCCCGGGCGCCGCCTCCCCGGGGCCTGCCGGCAGGTGCGGGCTCAGCCAGCCGGGGGGCGCCCTTCCGCGCCCGCGCGCCCCCCCTCTCCGGCCGCGACGCCCCAGCTCCCGGCCAGGCCGGCTCTCCCACACTGACCCGGGGCCGAGCGCTACGAATCGGTGCGGGAAAGCTTGCGGGGACGGGCACGCGGCCTTGGCCTGCGCCTTTCCCGTCCGCAGAGGCAGGATCGCCCGGGCACACCCCCACGGAACTTTCTCCTCCGGCCGGGACGGAGCCCCGGGCCCGGGAGGCCGCGCGAGCCGCGGACGCGGATGCTGATGCTGATGCTGAGGATGATGCCTCCAGCCCGTTTGCCCTCCTGGAGCCACGGCCACCACAGAGGATGCGAGGGGGAACGGGCGGTCCAGGGCTCTCGGTTCACAAGGCTGCACGCGGCCCAGAGTCCGTACTTGCATCCCGGGAGGGCACGGAGCCTCCCGATTGCTGCGTGGACCGTTCGTTCTTCTTTCAGAATCTAGCACGCGCCGGCTCATCCAGAGGGACCGCGGGCTCCACCCTGCTTCCCTCCCCCTTCCTTTGCCCACTCACGCGCCTTCCGCCTTAGCCGGCAGGGTCCTCTCGCTAATTTCACTCGCTGGAGGGGAAAAGAAAAAGAAAAAATCAGGTTCTCTGCTCTGCAAAGCGTGGTAGGTTTTCTTAAAAGCCATGAATGCGGTGATTTAAGTATATTGAATAAATGTGTTGAACAATAGTCGTGTGGCTCATTTTAAGAGTTTCTTTTATCCGTCAACTAGCAAATAAGCCCATCCAAAAGCAGAGGCAGTGTCTTCAGTTGATGGAGATAAATTTGAAGTCGCATCTTTTCTTTTACAAGAAAATATTCAGTAATCACCACTCCAGACCTTCAAGGATTTACTAATGGTTGGCGAGATCAAGAAATACTTGAGAATGCATTTGTTGATAAGCTATATGCGTTTTTAAAGTTAAATAGGATTTTCTGCCCCATTATTTGTAGCAATCAACCTCACATCAGTTTCATTTGTAAAACTTTATCAGTCAAAATCGTAAATATTATGCATTGAACATTTATGTTTCTAACAAGAAATCATTTTATTCAAATGTTTTGAATAGCCACGGCCAACCTCTAATGAATAAAATTATTTGACGGCTTAATTTTTGTTTCTAGAGCTGTGTGTAGGTAAGAGTTTTCAGGATAACCCAAAACAATCGTCGCTTCTGGAAAGATTTTTTTTGGTTTTGTTTTCCTACCTGCATCTGCAAGTGTTGAAGCCTCAAGAGTTAGCATAAAACCAGCCTGCAACTCATTCAGAATATTTGAAATGAAGAGCATGAGTATGATTTATTTTGAGCAATTATCCTAAGATAGGATAAAGAGATGGGTCCTATGCCTGAGATCCTTGTCTCCCAGAGGTCTTGGTACTCTAGTAGGAACCAGAACAAGTCCCAGCCAACCTCATCGAAGGGTCCAAAGAGACAGCCATGGAGAGCCAACCCCAACTTTCTCTCTCAGCAACTATCTGCTGCTGAGACCTACTGAACGCATGATCTCCCACATAAATGCGTGTCCCGATAGAACTTGATTTTCTTTTCTCTAATTGCAACATGATGCATGCAGCTTTGAGAGTTTTGGGTGGTTTTTTTTTCTTTTAAATCCTCATTTACTTCTTTCACTGACAGAATTGCATTAAATCTTACTGTGCATATGATGAATGAAAATCTAGGGCCCATGAAGCCTTTTCTGGGAAAACAGCTAAAAACTGAGTTCTTATCAGATTTATACTCTGTAAATCATTACCAAAATAACTTTTGTCTCAAAAGTTTTGCAGAGAGTAAAAGGATGATTGCCTTGTCTTCTCTTGTAACATTACTATGTTGTTAACTTATTAGCAGAAAATGGAGACATCTTGAGTTTTCGCTGCATTTTTGTTTGTTCTTTAAATCTTTATTGAGGTACTGTGGTTTACAATATTGTTAACGGTTTCTCACTTAAGTCATTCCAACACTATACCTGCCACCACTTCCTCACTTCCCGGAAGAGTGCTCACATCCATCCACCAAGATTTTAAACACCCACTACTTTCCAGCTTGGTTCTGTGGACCAACTCTCCAATTCTCTCTCTCTCTCTCTCTCTCTCTCTCTCTCTCTCTCTCTCTCTCTCTCTCTCTCTCTCTCTCTCTCTCTCTCTCTCTCTCCTTTTTTTTCACTATTTTTTCTTCCTTACTGTGTATCTTTAAATCCCACATATAAGAAAGGTTATTTTGTATCTAAGCTTTCCTTCTGACCACTCAGCACAATACTCTAGTTTCATCCACATTATGGCAAATTGCATATTTATTCCTTTCTTACAGTTGCATAGTATTTCACTATGTATATATACTACAACTTTTTGTTTCATTCATCAACAACTGGACATTTAGGTTGTTCCCACACTTCACTAGTCTATTAAGTGCGACAGTTTCATTGCATCTTTAGTGTGGTCCAGCAGTGCTCAGGGACTACAAGTTCTCTCTGCTCAGAAATTACTCCTGATTGTGCTTTGCAGTGGTGAGAACCATATACAACGCTGATATTAAATTGGGGTCAGCCACCTTGCAAGGTGTAACACCTTAACTCTCTGACCCTCATATGTGTTTAAAGCAGAGAGAACCATCCTAAGAGAGACTTGCCACAACAATGGAGGTGAGGGGTTGCTGGTTCAAATGGCCCAGAAAAGAGCCATTGAATTGTAGTAAAAATGAAGAAATCAAGACAGCTAAAATAATGGCCATTTTTGTCTGGAAACAAATTGCAAAATTATTGACTTTCTTGTGGAAATTAACTCATTTAATCCTTATAACTATCCATGGAAGTGCACAGCAATATTATGTCCAGTTAAGCAAGAGGAGATGGAAATACTCAGAAAGAGTATGCCCATAGTCGCAAGGCTGATGATTCAGACAGGAGGAGGAGGAGGAGGAGGAGGAGGAGGAGGAGGAGGAGGAGAGGGAGAAATATACCATTGAGGCCCACCGTGGGGGTGAGGCAGGAGGTGGGGGTGGGGGTGGGGGAAACGGGATATTGTGGTGGGAAATGTGGCAGTTGGAGCCTTGCATGACTAAAACTCAATCCTGAACAACTTTGCAACTGTGTATCAGTGATTTAACTCTTTTTAAAAAAGCAAATGTCCTAATGACCCTTTCTTTGTCAATCGTTGCTACCCTGCATATTTCAAATTCCTGAGTGATACTATGTATTAAAAGAAAGAAGAAGAACCTGAAGAACAAGAGAGTAACAGGTTTGAGAAGGACTGTTGCAATTGTTTCTTCTATTTTGATCTGATAGGAGATGAAAGTTTAAGGGCAGAACATTTCCAAAATTTAGTTAGAAATAATGTTTTTGGTATCACTGATGAAGAAAATCACGTTTGCTGGATCTCTTGCAGGTGGCACAACAAAGCAAAACAAACAAAATTGTTGTTACATACAATCATTGGGATGTTATACCACATTCCTAAAGATCACATATTTGAGGAATATTTTAATGCATAGAGAAATGTTAAGTAAAAATGCTATACATCTGTTTAAAAATATTATTCTATTTTCTTTTAAAAGTACGCTTAATTACGAATATGACCAGATAATATATAGGTCTTCAAATAAATACCCACATGTTCAGGCCAGAGAGGTAGCTCAGTTAGTAGAGCACATGTCTTTTTAGTATGTCTGAGATAATGCATTTGATTTCTAGAATTGCATTGCCCAAGAACACTGCCACATATGACCCTGAAAGCCCCTGAGTACTAAATGTCCTAAGCACTATAATGTCTCACTGCTATTAGTAAGGACTTTCAATATGATGTTGAATAATAGTGGAAAAAGTGAACCCCTTTGCTTTGTGCCTGATCCAGAGGAAAGTTTTCATTTTGTTGATACTGAAAATGCATTTTGTGTTTGGCCTTTATTATATTTACTTTTTTATTATTTAGCTCCGGTTATTTGAGATTTTTTTTTATCACAAATAAACATTAAATCTTGTCAAAAGTTTTCCTGCAAAAACAAAAAATCCAAAAACCCAACAACCATTGGAAAATGGTTTAGAAAGAAGCAAAACAGGTTAGGAGGATTACTGGTGAATTTTAGTCTGTTGACAATATTTTTCTCATTTTCTGTACTATCTATAGATTCCTTTTATATTAAGAAATGGGCCAGAGAGATTAGTATAGGGATTAAAGTGTTTAGTTTACATGTGACTAACCCCATTTCTATCCCTGACACCATATATGGTCCCTGAGTACTGCCGGAAGTAGTCCTTTGTACCACTTGTGTGTGACAAGAAAAAGAAAAAGAAAAAAAAAGGGAAAAGAAAAACAGAATATGAAAAAAAAAAGTGTACTGAGTTTGAATGAGAAATTTATAGCCCGTTGGGGCCTGAGTGACAGTACAATGGTGAGAGTGCACAAAGTGTGTGGGTGCTGCGCAATGTATGAGTTTGGTGGCCTGGCCGCCTCCCACCCTCCCCAGGCCTCCCCAGCAGAGAGACAGAGAGATGGGAGACCACAGCCTGATGGTGAAAATGACCCATTTAATGTAGAGTTGCTAGCATACTTATAGAACATCTGAGGGGGCTGAGGTATAGGACATACGTATGATTGGTCATTTACAGAGATAAAATATTTGGCAGAGCCAATTCTCTTGGGGAGTTTAACTCAAGGAGACACTGTCTCCCAGGGATATCTGCATTGCTTTTGTCTTTCCTTCTAGTTGTATATTAAATTAAGCAACGAAGTTCATTTCTTATCAATACTTGCAGTTGTTTGGGTAAACACAGTAAGAGACAGATATTCCAAAACTTAGTCC
Source organism: Sorex araneus (assembly GCF_027595985.1). Taxonomy (NCBI): domain Eukaryota; kingdom Metazoa; phylum Chordata; class Mammalia; order Eulipotyphla; family Soricidae; genus Sorex; species Sorex araneus. Next base: position 152,562,762 of record NC_073302.1, read on the forward strand.
TTTGGACTCTAAGAGCAGCTTATCCTATGTCTCTTAAGTCATAACAGCTTGCATGAAAATCATGCATTTCTGCTTTCTAGACTGTCCCATTTCGATGCCAGGGTAGCTTTGCCACTGGCCCCAGTCCATCCCAGTCCCACGGCAGGACCTCTTTTTTGGGGTATTAGGAACTACAGCAACTGAAGCCCAGGGTAAGTAATTTTGACCAAAGCCCAGGAATAGATATATTTAGAGTCAATCAACTCCCAAATATTAGGAGTATAGCATTAATGGTCTTTCTGTGTTTAAGCAATATTCTTAGCAAAGAAATAAAATAAAATATAAAAAGGCTATAGGGGAAATAGAAAAGCAGGTACAAATACGCAGCACTTCAAATACTTGTATCACTTGTCATCCCATTGATCTTCTATTTGTTCGAGCAAGCACCAGTAACATCTCCATTTGTCCCTGTCTCATGCTAGTGTAGCCCAATGATATCTGCTCACTCTAGGAACAGGAAGAGCCTCAAATTGTTCATTCAGGGTTTTGACGAAGAAGTCTGACCATCTCGTTGGTGGGTGGCCACGTGGTCAGTAACAGCTCTAGTAGAGCGGCCGTCTCTGAATCACATTACGTGTCTGGCCCGTCTGATTTTCGATGCCTTGGCAAACGAGACAGTATCCCTGATTCTTGATCATCGACAGAGGTCAGAACTCTGGATTCCTTCTCTCACTTGAGTGAGACGTGATACTCCTAGCATAGCTCTTTCGATTCCTCTTTGGGATACCCGAATAGCGTTCTCATCCTGTTTTTATAGGGCCCAGGTCTCTGAGGTGTATGTGAGTGCAGGAAGAACGGTGGAGTCGAAAAGATGTGCCCAGAGCCAGAGGTTCTTCATCCTCTTAACCACTTCTTCAACGCTCTTGAAGGCGTTCAACACTGCTCTCTTCCTCCTGCACAGTTCTGGCGCCAAGTCATTCCTCATGTTGATTTCTCAACCCAGATACACATAGCTGCTGCATTCAGAGATGTTCGTCCCATTGAGAGCAAATGGAACATCAGGGACTAGTTTGCTTTTCATGAATATCGTTTTGCTGCAGTCTGACCTTTCCACACTTGCAGTCAAAGTTGGCCAGCATTTGTGCCGCTTGGCTAATGTGTGGTATATTAGAACGATGTCATCAGTGAAGCAGAGGTGGTGTAGTTGCTGACCATCTATCTTCACTCCCATTCCTTCCTATGACATTCTCGAGGGTGGCACTGAAGAGTTTCGGTGAAATGGTATCACCCTGCCCAAGCCCTCTCTTTACGTCAATGATCAATTCCTTGTAGAATGGTGAGATCCTGGTGGTGAATCCGTAATGCAACTCGCAGAGGATCTTGATGTACTGAGTTTGAATACCCTGTTTGGCTAGGGCTTCGATGACCACTTCAGTCTCAACAGAATCGAAGGCCTTCTTTAAATTGATGAACATTAGACATAGTGGCATCTTGAACTCTCGTGAAACTTCAATGAGTTTGGTCACTGTGTGGGTATAGTTGATCATGCTGAATTCTTTTAAGAACCCGGCTTGCTCACATGGTTGTCCTTCATCTAGTGTTCTGTCTATTCTACTCAGGATGACTCGAGTGAACAATTTGAAGACGACAGATAACAGGCAGATTGGGCGATAGTTGCCGATGTCGTGGATGTCTCCCTTCTTGTACAATAGAACAATCCTGCTGGTTTTCCATTGGGATGGAACCTTGCATTTCGACAGGTAGAGTGTGAAGAGCCGAGCCAGTGTATTGATGAGTACTGACGGCAGATTCTTCAGGTGTTCGGGTCTGACCTTGTCTGGACCAGGTGCTGTGCGTGTCTTTACCGACAAAATGGCGTGTCAGATTTCAGAAGAGAGGACGTTGGGAACGACATATCCATCCTGCAGAATTTGTATGTGGTAGGTGGATGTGGCTGTTGAAGAGATCCGAGTAGAAGTTGTGAATAGTCCTCTCCATTGCCCTCTGGAAGATGTGATAGATCCATCAGGATGTCGGAGGGCAGTCATCTTGGTCTTATAGTTGGCGAAGGACAGGCGAGCATCGCAAATACTTTTCCCAGCTTTTGCCACATCGGCCAACACTGCTGCTCTTCTCTCTTTGAGGTCTTCCTCTATCATTTCTCTGCACAACTTTGCAAGCTCAGATGTTAGCTTGTGGTTGCCTGAGGCTCATGCCAAACCATGTTGGTGAATGAGCTCGAGAGTTTCCGAAGACAGGCATCTGTTTGTGGCTTCCCCACTCTCAGTATTTTTTGCGCAATGATGGAGGTGCTGAACCAGTTGATCTTATTCCTCGTCGATGTTGTCAACGACAGCATCTTCCCACATTGCCGCAATAGTGCCAAAGAGCTCCCAGTTGGTGGTCATTCTGGAAGTTCTCTTCTTAAACTTAAACTTTGTAGTCCTTTCTCCCCGCTCTGTAAAGTAGAATTTTGCACGAAGGAGACGGTGGTCTGATCCCGTTTGGAATTTTGGGACAACAAAGACATTGGTCAGGCAAAACCTTTGATTGAATATGATGTGGTCAATTTCATTGTGGAATTGTCTACTGGGAGGCTCCCATGTCCAGTGTTTAGATTCAGCCTTCTGGAACTGTTAGTTACCGTGATGGTCCTGGTTGACCTGATGAACTCAGACAGTCTTTCATCGTGTTTGTTCCATTCTAGGCCATGGGACCCAATGTGGAGTTCTTCGGGCGACCTTCTTGGTCCTATCTTGGCATTAAAATAACCAACAATGATCTTGTTGAAGGTGGGGTCTTCTTTATAGAACGTCTCCAACTCCATGTAGAACTTCTCAATTTCTTCTTCATCGTAGTTGGATGTTGGTGCGTAGATGACGAGGATAGAAACTTCCAGCAGTGAGCCACATTTATTCAAGCGTAATTGTCAGATTTGGGTTATTAGGCATTCGAATGAATCAATGCTCATGGCCAAGTTCGTGTTGACAAGAACACCGACGCCACCGATGCCTCTGTTGTCACATGTTTCGAGGAACAGTTCTTCTCCAGTGTCGAAAATGGCGTGATGAAAAAAAAAATGGCGTGATGTAATTGATGCCTTCTCGCTTTGGTCAGACCAATAATGTCCTACTTGATCTTCTGTGTTTGCACCATCAGGTCCTCAATGGATGCTTCTGATGCCAGTGTATGTGCGTTGAAAGTACAGACAGTCATATTAGTCTTTCTTCGTTTTGGCAGTCTAGTTCATCCCTGAGATTTTATCAGCCTCACCTTGCTCATCCTTCTTAACATTGCCATACTGGGGGCTCGTTCAGTGTCAGGCAAATGAGGCCCATTGTTGTTACTTCAAATACAAAGCATTACAAATACAAAGTCCAGAAAGTTGGGCTTATAAGCAATCAAGACTGACTTGGGGAACTGAGACAATGAGAGGTAAAACACAAAGGAAAGGTTAAAGATAAACTTTAAATTAGGGATACTAGAAGGAGCGTGGAGGGCTTCTCTGGGAGAAGGAAAAGAGGTAATTCACTGATGAAGCCTAAAACACTTAGGGTTAATATTTAACACAGTGGGTTGGGCATTTGCCTTGCATGTGGCCAACCCAGGTTCCATCTCCACCATCTCATATGGCCTCCTGAGCACCACCAGGAGTAATTTCTGAGTGCAGAACCAGGAGCAACACCTCAATATCACTTGGTGTGACCCAAAAAGCAAAGGTAAAAAAAAGAAAAGAAAGGAAGGAAGGAAGAAAGAAAGAGTTATAACCCATAACCTATAATTTATAAAATGCAGTGAATATACTAGTATCAACATTAAATAGATGTACTAAATCAATATGATAGCAAATTAGATTACTTGTATATAAAGAAGCAACTTAAAGAAATGGGAAGAACTGTCCAAGATAAAAATCATATACTAGTTAAAGAAGGTTAATATAGGTTTCATTCAGCAACTGCTGCAAGGGAGAAAAGTGTGGGCTCAATTCTGATTGATGCAGAAACTCTGGAGAATTTAAAAGGAGAATGAGGGAGTGCAAAGATAAGGTAGAGGCTTCAGCAGAATGAGAGACGTGAAGTTACAAAAGGTGGATTGATGTCGATGTAGTTAGGTTGTATGTGTCTGTTCACCAACTTTCAAGAGAGGCTTCTACTGTTTCGTGACTGGGGGGCATTGGCCTTATTCTAACTATATTTTAAGGGAAAGGCTTTTAGTCTTTGAAAAAAAACCACTTCTGAGTTGAAGAAGGTACATTAATACATCTCACCATAACAGAGAAAGGATTTATAATTATGAGGATTTGGTTTTGTTTAGTTTTGTCTTTGGATCACACCCCAAGTGCGCAGGACTTACTTTCTGCTCTGCACTCAGGGATCACTCCTTGCAGAACCCCGGGGACCATACATATATGATGCTGGAGATTGAACCTGGGTAGTCTATATGCTTGGCAAGTGCCCTGCCCGCTGTACTGTCTCTGGCTCCAAGGTTTGTTTTGTTTTGTTTTGTTTTTTTAATTTTAAATAAACATTCCAAGAGAAGGAAAAAAGAAGAAAGAGTGAAGGGCAGGGGAAGAAGAGACAGATGAGAAGTAACAAGGGCCAGGACAGGCGAGTGTTAATATATATATATTTTTTGGTTTTTGGGTCACACCCGGCGATGCACAGGGGTTACTCCTGGCTCTTCACTCAGAAATTACTCTACTCCTGGCGGTGCTCTGGGGACCATATGGGATGCTGGGATTAGAACCCGGGTCAGCCGCGTGCAAGGCAAACACCTTACCCGCTGTGCTATCGCTCCAGCCCCCAAGTGTTAAGATGTCTTTAAGGAATGACAAAGGCAAATATCCAAACCAAAGAGTCAACAACACTGAAATCAAGAGACTCAAACTTTAACAACCAAATTTACATGCCTGCCAAGAGGGCAGGCATAAGGTAGAGGTGGTAGTGTGTGGGGAAAGGAGAGGATATGGGGAGGGAACCTGGGAACATTGGTGGAGGGAAGTTGACACTGGTGGAAGGATTAGTCCAGCTGTATTGTATGTCTAAACCTCAGCTATGGATAACTTTGTAAATCATGGCACTTCAATTTTAAAAATGTAGAAAGGAAAGGAAAAATGAATGGGGAAAAAGTCCAATGAAAGAATTGCTTATCGAAGCAGTGAATGATATAATCAAGAAATACTTCAAAGATTCTTTTACTCCAAAGTCAAAACCAAATATCGAACAAAAAGACCTGTGAAACTGTGTACTCTAGCTAAGCTTCCTCACCGGCGGAGGAACAGATCAAGCAAAAGATTTGAATTCTTTCCTATTGGAAAGGAACAACAACAGAAAGATGAACTTTCAACTCAAACAAAGACACATGGAGCTGGGAAAGGCATGTCCTGTCAAAGCTTGAAAGAGAGACAGTTTTCTGCTTCCCTCACATCAAGGGGGAAACAATACACAATGTCTCTCAATTTCTCAACCAAGCCTTGCTTAGAAAATGCTACAGTGAAACTGATTAGCACCCGGCTGCTAGTGGGGGTAGGGCGGAACTAGACCTTCAATGCCAGGCGGCTCTCTTGTTCTCCCCATATTGAGGTAGATCTTGAGTTTCACAGTGAAAAATGTAGGGTCCTCCTGAGTATCTTCCCTTGAGAGACTTTAATCCTGTGTATTTGCAGAGGGACCAAAGAACCTGCATTTAAAGTAAGAACCATAGGCTCGGTCTTCATACAAATTGATAGTGGCACACAAAGAGGACAATAAAGAAACGGGTATGAAGTACAATGCCTAGTCTTTGGCCAAGTGAAATTTAAATATATATTTTTAATAGTTATTTTATTTTTTGTTTGGAGGCCATACCTGGTAGTGCTCAGAGTTACTCCTGGTTCTGCCACTCCTGGTGAGCTTAGGGAACCATGTGGGATGTTGGGAATAGACTCCAGGTTGGTCAATTACCTTACCTGCTATATTATTTCTTCGCCGTCTAAATTCTGGTACTTAACTTTGGAACAAGACCTGTTGTATCAACATTTGGTTTAGAAGGTTTGAGACCCTGACACAAGAAACCCGAGAAAAAATATTTTTCACAGAGGATCACAGAACTCGCTCAGCCTTCTCAGCCTCCTTTTATTTGCTGTCTTATTTAAACCTGTCCAATGAAATTCAACAGAGTAAGAAGAATCAAAACAAGGAAATGGAGGTAGAGGATGAGCATGTATCAAAGTATATCTTATTTTGCCCTATTTACAAGGCAAATAGTTACAATATTCAGGAAGGGAAACATGATCAGTGATAGGAAGGAAAACATGTCCATTACAATTTCTGGGGAAGACAGCATGGCCTAGCACTAGGCGCCATAGGTCAGGACTTCCTCACACCTGGGGTCTGTGATAAGCAGAAGAGGATGTTTACATCTAAAGGTTAGCTAGGTCTGAGACACATGAGAAGGGGAAGCTGCTTCTTTGTGCTATGGGAACTTGCTGGCTGCAGAGGGTCAGTTTGGCCTTTTCCATATGAATCAGACTCACAAGCTTAGGCTCACCCACTTAGTGCAAACTGGTGTCCTAGTTCTGCTTCCTGCTTGCAAGGCAGCGTCCAATGACTCATCTTCATGATCTGATTGGGCACCAACAAAGACATAACACTTACAGAAAAGTGTGGATGATATTTGGCATTAAACATACAGTTCAATTTTATTAGATACAATTTATTACATCAATTTGTTAAATCAATTTTATTAGATATTTGTTAAACAAATAAAGTGATTGTTAAATTGTATTAGACACTGGGATAACTATCACCCAAATGAAGATGTGGAGCATTTCCAACAAGAATACAGCTTCCCTTGTTTCCCTTTCCAGGACTGTCTTGACCAGAGGTAACCTTCTGACATCTGACAGCACATATGTACCAGTTTTTGAACGTCATGGAAATGGAGTAGTATGGTAACAACTCTTTTGCACCTGGCTTCTTTTACTCAATATTATGTGCATAACACTCATCCATGGTGCTCAGTGTAGATGTAGCTTATTCCTTTTATTGCTGTGTAATATTCTATTGTATAAACTATCATGATTTATTTGTCGCTTCTTCATGAAAATTAATAACGTCAATATTTTTTACCATCTCCACATGAGTTTTAGAAACAGCTCCCCATTTCTGCAAAATGACTGTATGAATTCCCTTGGTTCCGTGAATCAATTTGGGTAGTACTAAAATCATAACAGCCTAATGTCTTCTAATACATAAACACTGAATATTCTCATTTATTTGTTTTTTTCTCCATAAAATTTTTATTTTGACTTTTTTATTTTTTATTTTTATTTTTTATTGAATCACCATGTGAAAAGTTACAAAGTTTTCAGGCTTAAGTCTCAGTCATACAATGATCAAACACCCATCCCTTCACCAGTGCACGTGTTCCATCACCAAGAACCCCAGAATACCCCCCATCTCACCCCCCACCCCCACCTGTGTGGCTGATGATTTTCACTTAACTTTATCTTTACTCTGATTACATTCAATATTTCAACAGAAAACTCACTATGATTATTTGGAATTTCCCCCCAACAACCAGACCTGCCGAAAAGGCATCATTTGATAATTTGTTTTCCATTGCAAGAGCACATGAGGTCCCGTGGCCTCGACCGTGGCCGGCCATGTGGTTTTGGATTTCTGGTATTTTAGTAATTAAGTCCAGAGAAATTTCTGCCAGAATTAGCATCATTGCAAGCTTGTACCTCTGTTTAGTGGACCTTATAAGATGGCAGTTGCCGTGCCACTGGGAAAGGAAAGGCTGAGAGAGAAAAACCTTTCCCCTCCCGGGGTGGCATGGGGCCGTAGCTTAGTTCACAGTCTAGAGGCATTTCTGCAAGAAGCTGCTGGGTGCTGAAAGTAGTTAGTTGGCCTCCAGGATCATGGGCGTTCAGGAATGGAGGAGTCATTTGTGTGTGGCCGCTCGGGGTCACCAGTCTCATTTATTTCAATCTTTACTTTTTATTAAACAATATTTTGTAATTTTCCACATGCAAATTTAAATACTTTCTTAAATACATTTCTATTTATTCTATCTTATACTATCATATGAAATTCATAAAACTATTTCTATTTTATTCTATCTGATGGTATCATATGGGAAATAATTTTCTTAATTTACATGTCTGATTATTCAGTTTCTATAGAAAATTCAACTTCCTTTTTTAGTATAATGTCCTTGATATATGGACATTATTGATATATTCTTGATATATGGATTTATTTATTTGTCAGGTCTAGCAGTATTTTTGGTGTATTTTTAGGAATTTTTGTATATAATATCAGATAATCAACAAATAAAAAATAGTTGAACTACTTCTTTCCATCTTGGTTCCTTTTTCTTGCCTTTGTGCTCTAACCAAAACTCCCATTATTACATGTTGAGTAGAAGTGGTAAAAACAGAACCTATGCACCTATGTCATATACCTGGTCTTAGGGGAATAATCATTTTAAGTCTTTTATCATTATTTTAAATATTAAAATGTCATTATTTTAGCTCTGTGTTTTTCATGGTATCCTGTATATGATTGAGGAAGTTCTATCCTATTTTATTGACTTTTATAATCAATTGGGATTTGAGCAAATACTCCATCTCTTGATATGCCTCTGTGATTTTCCTTTATTGAACACATCTTGCTATCTTTTAGAGAAACCCAGTTGGTGATTATGTATAGTGATGAAAATATAATTTTAACCATATGTAACAAAGTATATAATAATTTAAGTGGATAAGTATAATGATAAAATCATTTTATATGATGATGGGTCGCCATTCAGCTGAAGCAGTCAAGCACAGGCAGTTGCTAAAGCTTCACCCCTGGTATTGACCAAAATATATTACATTATTGTGTAATAAAACAGTGACAACACTAAACAAATCTAGCTGTCTTTGGTTAATATACACTAATAGGTCACTTGAATGTTCTTTTCTATGTCTGTCCAAGTTTTTGTCTATGTTTTATTTTTATTTTCTTTTTTTTATTTTGGTCTTTTTGGGTCACACCCTGGAATGCTCAGGGGTTACTCCTGGCTCTGCACCCAGGAATCACTCCTGGCAGTGTTCAGGGGACCATATGGAATGCTGAGCATCAAACCCAGGTCTGCTACATGCAAGGCAAATATTTGCTCTATCTGCTGTAGATAGTACAGCCCTACCTTTTCCTTTTTGGTTGGTTATTCATTATAAAGTTTAGATACAAATCCTTTGAGGGCAACATTGTTGCAAAGTGTTTTACTAGTCTGTAGTTTCATTCTTTTAATAGAGTTAAAGAAAAGTTTATGGAGTTTCTCAGAAAGTTCTTTCATTTCATTTTTGCGCCTTTTTTTTTTGAAGAGGAGTGGGTACTGGGTACACCCAAAGGTGCTGGGAGGGGGCGGTGCTAGATTTAGTGCCAGGGACCAGGGACCAAACCAGAGCCAGACACAGGGCAAGGCTGCTGAGTGAAAAAGCAAATTACATGCACCATGGGTCAGAAACCTGCTGGAGAAGAAAAAATAAGCCATTGTGCCTAAGTATGTGAATGAAAAATTAAAAATCTCCACTAAACAAACAGGGAGTTTTCCCAGCAGCTGATAGAGTGAATTAGCTTACAGGAGGCCCCAGGTTAGATCCCTTCCTCTGCAATATGTTCCTGAGCCAACTGTTCTTTCAGTCTTTTACAGCTTTTTAGATTCCACAACTGCATGTTTACCAAAGATCATGGCTGTTCAGGCCACTGATGTAGTTGTGTTACTCTGTGAAAGAAACGTGACACATCCCATTAGCTAAGTATTGTTGTCCTCTTGCCCTGTCATTCCTTGAGATTAAAATCACTTTCAGGCCCCTCTGCGGTGGGTTATTTTTTTCCTGCTCTATTGAAGACAGCATGATGCTTGTTGGGAAAGTTTCCTGGCTATGAAAGCAGCCACAGTCCCTATTCAGTGGATATTTTAGCAAACAAAAACACCACTGTCCATCCTTCAGAGAGCTCAAGATGGGCTGTAAGCCACAAAGTTCAACTTCACAGAACCACCTAGATAACTAACGTCAACTCTGGGAATGCTCCAAAGCTGCCTCCTGGGCAAAGGTCCAGGATCCCCCTGGGACTCTCTTCCATCTGGAGTTCCCCTAAGAATATAGATAGGATTTTCTGCCATTCAGTTTGTATCAGATTAATCTAGCCCGAAGTATTACTCAAGGAGGCCACTATAACTTGTTCAAGGAACTTGGAGTCACAAAATTCTTTCTCTAGGACAGTTCTATTCAGAAGCTACTGTGGTTGAAGGGAGAAGGGGACATTTAGAACTTTAGTTTCTTTTTCCTCCTGTTTTGGGGCTGCACTCTGTGGTATACCAGGGTTGCTCCTGGCTCTGTGCTTAGGGATCACTCCTAGTGGGCTTAGGGGACCACATGGGGTGCTGGGGATTGAACCAGGGTTGGCTGTTTGCAAGGCAAGTGCTGGGAACTTTTGTTATTTGAACTGTATATTTCCTTCCTTCTACTGGTGCGAGCCACATGCCTATGTGCCTCTGTCTCCTTTCAAGAAGCTTTACACCCAATTTAAATTCTGATCATAGTATCTGTATTAATATATACCTCCTATTTTCACTTGTTTTTTCTTTCTGTTCCTTTTCTTTCTCTTTCTTTCTTTCTTTCTTTCTTTCTTTCTTTCTTTCTTTCTTTCTTTCTTTCTTTCTTTCTTTCTTTCTTTCTTTCTTTCTTTCTTTCTTTCTTTCTCTCTTTCCTCTTTTATTCAGCTTATGACAGCTCCAACAAGAGGAGAACTGGATGCTTTTTTTTCCTTCAGGATTCTTCCATGCTTACAAAGACACAATTTGGGTTATTCCTGGCTTCAAAATGTTGATCAAATTCTGCCTTTTTCACAGGCTTTGAAAACACAGAAAATAAAGGACTATTCCAATGACTGAAACACAGATTAATCAGCACAGATCAATAAGTTCTTCAGGAAAGGCCTTTAAAAATGAAATCCAGTCTGTAAACGCAAAATTAGCAAGAAGATTCCATCTCAATTTCTTCTGTAAAAATTCGTTTTCCCCAAATCATGTCCTATGAGATCAGAGGTGAGGAGTCCGGGCAGTGGCTGGGATGACCACGGGGTGGAGTAGGGGTCCACATGGCATCATCACTTGGTTTTCTGATCCTGATTTCCTGGATAGGTGTCAAATTACCTGTCGCCAGCTTACACCACTTTCCAAAGATCCAAAACCAACTGTCTTTTCAACCTCCCAGTTTGGATTCCCATCAAAGAATCTCCAGCCCAAAGTGTCCACAGCTGCACTTCATTCCCCATCTAAACAGCCAAACACATAAATCCCAGTTCCTTCTCCTTGCCTTTTCCTACCTCCAAATGGGGTTAAACCCCTTTCAACCACATCAACCCGAAGTCCAAGTCAGAAGCCTTAGTCATTCCTGCTTCTCTTTTCCTCACCCCTTATATCAGTCAGAATATGCGAGGTTACATTGCCATAGATCAAACGGACCCCCAAGCCCCAGTGACCTAACAAACGAAAGTTTATTTCCTGCTCCTATTGGGTAGAGCTTGGATTTGGCTCCCCCTTACAGGTTGACGGAGAAGTCACTGTTGGGGAATATTTGGTTACTATGGTACAGAGGAAGCAAGTCTGAAGAGCTTCATACTGGCAGTTTGGGGAGTGAGGCCTCCCAGTAAATGCTCAAGGGGCTCCAGGGTCACATTCAACAATACTAAGTCAACCAGGATGGTCCAGTTCAGTGCTCTGGCTGTTGATGTAATACTGCTCAAGCCCGGCGGTGCTCAGGGGAACCTCGAAGGTTATACCCGTTAAAGGTGTTAAAGGTGGGAGCAGGAGAGAATTCATGTGGTACCCAGGGATCAAACTCGGGGCCTTGCACGTGCAAGACATGGTCCAGCCTTTGAGCTATTTCTCCATTTATCCCCAACTGCCTTTGATCCCAGCCTAGAAGTCACACCCATCCCCCTGCTCAAGCTGGTAACTTGGTCCATCACCCACCCGCAGGGAAGCCAGGAAGTATAAACATACCACATAGAAGACAGTGTGTAGCAAAATGAACAAGCAACATTAATGACTCCAACACTGTCATTTTTGTTTGTTTGTTTTGGGGCCATACTTGGTGATGCTCAGGGGCTACTCCTGGCTATACACTTAGGAATCCCTCCTGGCAATGCTCAGGGTACCATACCAGGTATCAAACTCAATAGACACGTGCAAGGCAAGTACCCTATCCACTGTACTATCTCACCAACCCCTCCTACACTGTCATAGGATGGACTCCCTCCAAGCAGACCCTTAGATAAGGTTCATGTGAAAATGAAAAATTGGAAAGTGCTGCCAGGAAAAGACAGTAAGGTTCTGGGAGAGAGAGTTGGGAACAATAGTAAGAGAAGCAAGGATCCCATGTCAAAGTCCCCTGCAGGGCAAGAAAGGCTCAATTGCACCAAGACTCTGGTTGTGTGGTTCTTTTTTTTTTTTTTTGTGGAGGGGGCACATTCAACTGTGCTCAGGACTTGTTCCTGCTTCTGTGCTCCAGGTGGGGTTTGGAGACTCTCTGTGTTGCCGGGGATGGAACCCAGGTCAGCAGTGTAAAGACAAGGACCCTACCCTCTGTACCAGCTATGGCCCCTCCATGGGACTCTGGAGCTATTCATACCTCATGGCAGTGAGACCAGGCAAGGAAGCTGCAGTGCTAGTGCTCCTGTACCAGGAGATATTTTCTTGGGCTCTCCCCAGAAATATGGACACCCCGGGCTTTGGGACTCTTCCTGTTGGCTGTTGAAAGTGACCGTGGAGCAGGAAAGTGGTAAAGGGATCTGGTGGTATGCAGACAGGGGACACGAGGGTATCCATGGTCACAGCCCCCAAACCAAGGAGCCACAGCTTCCCACTGTTCTTTCTGCCAAGTATTTTCTACATTATTACTTTCTCTCTGCCCCCCATTCCCAGGGTTTCCATGACTTTCTGCATCGTTGCCATCAGGATAACAATGAGGGTCAGGATATCTCTACTCTAGCGACATCTCAGATTTGTCATGTTGACTTTCTGATCAGAAAACAGCCCCCGAAGACAGGTGAGACAGCCTAGCAGGGAGGCTGTTGGCCTTGTATGCATGCAACCAACTTGTGTTTCATACCTAGCATCCCATAAGGTCCCCTAAGCCCCACCAGGAACAATCCTTGAGCACAGAGCCAGGAGCAAGCATCACAAAATGTGCTTTCCACCCCAAAATGAAGCAGTCGCCATATTGCAGATGAAAAACCAAGGCCAAGAGAAGGTAAATATGTTGGCAATGATCATTTAGCTAGTATCGTGTGAGGCCAGAATACATTTGAATCAGTATATATTCACTCTTAATGTCTGGATTGAAATTAATCTGTCAACTTTATCTTGATGACTATCCAACTCTTTGAGCTTCAAATTCAATTTTTTTAAAGTTGGATTTCTTCTCTTCCTTTTTCTCCCTCCCCAAATATCCTGTTCGTGAGTTCCCAGCATCAGTCATGGATCTGCAATTTTTGGGGGATCACCTCGGTTCTTCTTTTTCTCCCTTATTTCCATTTATTTCCAGTGATTGCAATCCTGTCTTCCAAATGTCCACCACTGCTGGAGGGACTGGCTATATGTGATCCAACCCACAGCCTGCAGAGTACCTGATAAGTACTTATACGTGGGAGGTCCTGGAGCTGGGCCCAATGGAGGCTCATTAGTAGTGGATATCATTCCAACAGCATTGCGCGCCAAGAAATGAGATCAGGATGCAGGGAATAAAGCCAACATTGGTCAGTTCTGCCTGCCAAGCTAGAAGTTCTTGGACACAGTTATAAGCAAAGGGAAGGAAGCCAGTGGCAAGGGAAAGATTGACAGATGATGGGAATGAAAGAAACAGTAATGGCTGGAACAGGGTCTTGGGGTGAAAATTAAGGAGTCACCATATGGCTCTTGGAGAGAAAGCAGATTGAAGTCTTTCTAGGAGGGGGTGCTCCCAAGTGGTGCTTGGGAAATCTAGGGGCCACTTCCAGTGATTCTTGACCAAACAGGTCAACGGTTCAATGCCAGGGCATAAATGTATGGTCCTGGTTAGGCCCTGAGGTCCTGGCAATTACCTGGGTCATAAGCCCTTTAGCTTCTGAAGTATCTTTCTGGCCCCAAGTGGGGGTCTTAAATATAAAGAAAAAGTATAATCCTGGAATAGAATAGGCTGTGAGCAGAGTGTTAAAAGGTCTCTCTCATTTTTCCTTTCCATGTCTGGGATCAAATCCAGAGCCTCGCACACTCAAAGAAGGTGCTTTATCATTGCGCTGCTCCCACAACCCTGAAATTGTCTTAATGAACAGATCTATCTCCATTATCTAGAGGTAACAGTTTTTAAGTAATTCAGCTCCCACACTCAACTTGACATTTACCTTTATAATTGGGCCGGGGGGGTGGGTTCCTGTTGAAGGGGTGCTGGGGAGTTCATTGCACCACTCGATTTAAGGCAATGCTCATCTTAACAATGAGTGGACAGTTTGGGGCTGGGGAGGAGATGTGCTGCTTGGGGCTGCCAGTGTTGGGAGCCAACAGCGTCCCCCTTGGCAGTGCTGGGGTTAGGGGGGCATGCAGTACCAGAGAACAAACTCAGGGCCCTGAGTAGGCCAGGCAACTGCTCACTCTTCGGAGCTGTCTCCCTGGTCCTATCTTTATGTTTTTAGTGACATGGTTTCCCTGCTATTTTTTTGGGGGGGGTGTCACACCAGCAATGCACAGGGGTTACTCCTGGCTCATGCACTCAGGAATTACTCCTGGCGGTGCTCGGAGGACCATATGGGATGCTGGGAATTGAACCCGGGTTGGCCGAGTACAAGGCAACACTGTACTATTGCTCCAGCCCCTCCCTGCTATTTCTTGATCCTTCCACTTGAAATCATTAACTTCGTCAAAAGAAGATGAAGGTTAGTTCTGTTTAATTTCTACCTCCCACCCCCTTTCACCTTCTCCTCCAGAATAAAAAAAAGTTCTGGACCAAAGCAAGTCAATGTTTTTGACTATGCATTTATGCTCCTGGCTCATGGAGCAAGATCCAGCTGCTATCGATTATAAGGGATAATAAAATATTAATGCTACCCTTTAAGAAATAAATATAAGATAAAACTTATCCTGCCAAAACATGAATCACTGGACAGGTAGATGAAGACAGTCTTCTGTTTCAATACTTGCCAGGAGCTGTGCGAACAGACAAGTAGCCAAGGTCAGAATCATTGCCAGATCTGGGGAAAGGAAAATGGGACACAGATAAAGAGTTTGGGATTGGGGTGTGGGGGTCCAGCTCAAGGTCTAGAGCACGGACCCTTCATGTGTGAAGTCCTGGGGCTCAGGTATCTAGGACCCATGGCTACCTCTGCGTGTACCCTATATCTAACAGTGGCAACAACGTGTAAATGAAAAAGAGAATTGGTAGACAGGGAGGGAAATTCTCCGAGTGGCAGCTGTGCAGTAGGGAAACTGTAGTTTGGTTTGGGGGCTGCATGTCTTTGATGATGCTCAGGATTGCATGTCCCCCATGTGCCAAATATGTGCTGCAGCCAGTCCTCTGAGCATCTCCTGGCCCTATGCAGGCAGACCTGGAGACAGCATGTCCAGAGAGGGTGGATGGCTGTAGAAAGGCTCCTCCAAGGGAAAAATAACAGAAGTAATTGGATGGATGGGCCAATACATGTGATTCCTTTAAAGAGGAAAAAAATCTGCTGAGAATATTTGACAGAACAGATGGACTACTTGGGAAACCATTTAAGATGGGTCCACAGAGCACAGACTTTTAAAAAATGATTAATTAAAAAAGAAATAGATTTATACCAATATATAATTAATAATGTTAATAATGTTATCACTAATTTTGTTTTTACTGTTTTGTTTGAGGGAACTTTTGACTGAATGGAGTTCTATCAGATAGGAGTTTACTGGGCTGGGAGGAGGGAATGGGGGAAGAGGGAAGGGAGGGGTGGGGGGAGGAGGGGAGGAAGGAGGGGGTGAGAGAGCATGTACTTTGCGTGCTGGAGGCCCAGGTCATCCCCCAGCACCATATGGGTTCCCCAAAGTGAGAGAAATCCTCAAGCACCACCGTGCACCTCCCCAGTTTTCATTTTTCACATGAAAAATGACATAACTTTATTAATCAAGGAGGCCTTTTTAAAGATAAATTAGTTCAATTGCAAAATGCATCCAGAGTCCACTCGTGTCTCCACCAGGGAGCAGAGACTGCAGATTGTGTTTGCGTGTTGCCTTTGGTCAGATTGCTCTGCTCATGTGGGTGGCACTGGAAATCAAACTCTCAGTCTTGTGCTTACAAGGCGTGTGCTTTAGCCACTGAGCCATCTCCCAACTTCTTTTTTTAAAATAATTTATTTATTTTTAATTAGTGAATCAACGTGAGGGTACAGTTACAGATTTATACATTTTTGTGCTCATGTTTCCCCCATACAAAGTTCAAGAACCCATCCCTTCACCAGTGCCCTTTCTCCACCACCAGTAAACCCAGCATCTCTCCCACCCTCCCCAGTCCCGTCTCCCCCCCACCCCACACTGCCACTATGGCAGGGTATGCCCTTTTGATCTCTCTCTCTGATTAGGTGTTGCGGTTTGCAATAAAGGTGTTGAGTGGCCATTGTGTTCAGTCTCTAGTCTGTATTCGGCCCGCATCACCCTTCCCCCGCATTATCTCCAACCACATTTTACCTGGTGTTCCCTTCTCTGAGTTGCCCAGAATGAGAGACCAGCCTCCAAGCCATGGAGACAACCTCCTGGTACTTATTTCTACTAATCTTGGGTGTTAGTCTTATAGTCTATTATTCTATATTCCACAGATGAGTGCAATCTTTCTGTCTGTCTCTCTCTTTCTGACTCATTTCACTTAGCATGATACTTTCCATGCTGATCCACTTATATGCAAACGCCATGACCTCATTTTTTCTAACAGCTGCGTAGTATTCCATTGTATAGATGTACCAGAGTTTCTTCAACCAGTCATCTGTTCTAGGGCACTTGGGATTTTTCCAGATTCTGGCTATTGTAAACAGTGCTGCGATGAACATATAAGTGCAGATGTCATTTCGACTATACTTTTTGGCTTTTCTGGGATATATTCCCAGCAGTGGTATTGCTGATCTCTCAACTTCCTTTTTTTTTTTTTTTTTGCTTTTTGGATCACACCTGGCGATGCACAGGGGTTACTCCTGGCTCTGCACTCAGGAATTACCCCTGGCGGTGCTCAGGGGACCATATGGGATGCTGGGATTCGAACCCGGGTTGGCCGCGTGCAAGGCAAACGCCCTACCCGCTGTGCTATCACTCCAGCCCCTGATCTCTCAACTTCTTAATACAACAAATTTAAGAGTCAATAAAAGGTTACATTTTTTTCCAAAACATGATTAGACTATTCACAAATAATGAGTTCAAGTTTTCCCTTATTAGTTCTAGAAAATTCACCTACTTTGTTTTAGGGCTACACCTGGTAGTGCTCAGGGGCTTACTCCTGACTCTGTGCTTAGGGGATTTCTCCTGCAGGGGCTCTAGGACCATATGGGGTACTGGGAATAGAACTCAAATTGGCCATGTGCGAGACAAGTACCCTCCCCATTATACAATGACTCTGGATCCTGGATTTTTTGACAGAAATGTCTAGATAGGATAGACTTGCAGAGACAAATGTTTCCTTGTGATTGCCCAGGGTGGAATGGAAAGAGAGATGACCTGTACATGGACATGATGGTTCTCGTTGAGTTCACGACAATATTCAAAAGCTGGACCACAGTGATGGATGCCCAGCTCTGTAAATTTACTCCCATCACTGAATTGTATTCTTAAAACAAGTGATCAGGTTCTTCCTCAGTAGCTGTTTAAATAAAACAGAAAGCCCCAGACAAGGCAATTAGTATCTTGCTACTGCCAGTAGGTTTCAATAGAAATGCTGTTTCAATAGAAATGTTGGTGGGGCTGGAGTGATAGCACAGTGGGTAAGGCTCTTGCCTTGCATGCTCCCAACCTGGATTCATCCCCAGCACCCTATATGGACCCGTATACAATGCCAGAAGTAATTTCTTAGTGCAGAGATAAGAGTAACCCCTGGGGGATGTGTGCTGAAAGTACACTTTGAACTAGACATGATGGCCTCTTAGAACCTACCTTGCAAACCATAACACTCAAAAGGAGAGAGAGAGTAAGAGGGAATGTGCCTGCCACACAGGCAGGGGGTGGGAAGGGGTGGGGGTGGCAAGAGGGATACCAGGAACATTGGTGGTGGAGAATGGGCACTGTTACACGGAAGGGTGTTCAATCATTGTATGACTAAAATATAATTATGAAAGTTCATATGTCTTAACTGTATCTCATGGTGATTCAATAAAAAAAAAAGAGTAACTCCTGAGCACAGCTGGGTTGAACCTCCCCCCCCCCCCCAAAGAAAAAGATGAAAAGAAATGTCGAGCCTCTAACACAAGAACTGTGCAGACACAATAGATTCACAGTGTGGAACCAAACCACTTCAGGGTGTGTGTGTGTGTGTGTGTGTGTGTGTGTGTGTGTGTGTGTGTGTGTGTGTGTGTGTGTGTGTGTGTGTGTGTGTGTGTATAGGGAAAGTGTGAGCTTCTGTACCAAACCACAGCACATCCTCCCAGCTTTGGTTGCTGAGTCTATGGGAGAGCCTTCACAATGCAAAACAAGTCTTTAAAAAAATACCCAAAATACTGAAAACCACAAGCAATGATCTTTGCCTACTGGCATGCAAATCTGTCCCCAACAAACAGAGATTCCATTGACACCTCTTTTCCTTATAGAAGAAATTTGCTTTGCCTTTATTTTATATTCATTATATATTCAGTGGGCCTTTTCTTTGACTTCCCTCCGGCCAAGACAATTATTCTGAAACTATAAGATTAGCAAACCCAGTGAGGCGCCTAGTGGCTGTCAGTTGTGCTATAATCTGTGTGCTAGCGACCTCTTGTGGTTATCTATGTACTTACTCGCTCAACACCTAGAAATCAAACGCACACACATTCTCGGGACTGTATTATTTGTTTTTGCTTAGGGGGCAAAATGTAGGGGACCAATGTTGGATACTTAAAATGTAAAAGTGCAGCTCTTTGGTAAAAACATTTAAAAATATTCCCTGTAATTAAATACATATAAAGGATGTATATGTAATGAGATACATTTAAATTAAATGTATTTAAGTTAAATTAAAAACGTCTCAATTAAATGTATAAAATGTAGTCATGAAAAAAGCTTAAATTAAAGGAGGAATTTCAAAGAATGTTTTACCCGACTTTGATATGAAGGAAATAGGCATTTTCATAGGCTTAGTAGGACTATACATAAGGCAATAATGAACACGAGCACTTCTATGAACAGAAACTAGTGCTATTTAATAATTCCCGCCGTAGTCTTCATTTATATTACCCTGATCATAAGTGATATGAGAAATGGTTTTCATATGTCTATTGACCATCTGTATATCTTCTTTGGTCAAGTGTTCATTTAACTGAAAGAATGTTTTTTATGTTGAGAGTAAAGTAAAATTACAAATTTAATAATACATGTATACACATAGCAGACATGTGAGAGAAATAAAGTGAAAAAGAAAGAGAACTATCAAGTGAGAAAGAAAGGAAGGAGGGAAAGGGAGTGATGTAAGAAAATCTATCAAATGGTAAAGGGAATATTTCTGTGGGGAAATATTAAGATCCATTTTCAATTTTCCTTCATTAATTTTTATTTATTTATCAAATATAAACAATGATCATTATTTTTAAAGTAGTATGACTATATTTTTAATTGTAAATCAATTCTTTAGTCATTATATTTTAAGCTTGCAACCACAAATTATATATATATATGTACATATATATATATTAGATGGTATCATTTACATGAGGAATCTGTCATCCATTGCTCATCGATTTGCTCAGGCAGACACCAGTAACGTCTCTATGTGAGACTTGTTGTTATGGTTTTTGGCATATCAGATACGCCATGGGTAGCTTGCCAGGCTCTGCCATGTGGGCGAGATACTTTCAGCTTGCCGGGCTCTCTGAGAGGCACGGAGGAATCGAACTGGGTCGGTTGTGTAAAAGGCAAATGCCCTACCCGCTGTGCTATCGCTCCAGCCCATCATATTTATAAAACTAGTCATTTTTGGTCTGCAGAAATGAACAAACTAGATGGGGTGGGTAAGTTGATGGGGGATGCTCTAGTGGAGGGTGTGGAGTTAGAACGTTGTTTTATTATTAATAGTACAGCAAATCACAGTGCCTAAAGTAAAATAAAGCAAAATTTAAAATAATAATAATAACCCTTTAAAATAAATAAATGAAACTAATCTGTTTTAATTGAATGTTTTGAAAATATTTTTATGCTAGTAGAGTATTGTTGGGTTGGAACAATAGCACAGCGGTAGGGTGTTTGCCTTGCACGTGGCCAACCTAGGTTCGATTCTTCTGTCCCTCTCAGAGAGCCCGGCAAGCTACCAAGAGTATCTCTCCTGCACAGCAGAACCTGGCAAGCTATCCCTGGCGTATTCGATATGCCAAAAACAGTAACAAGTCTCACAATGGAGACGTTACTGGTGCCCGCTTGAGTAAATCGATGCGCAACAGGATGATAGTGACAGTGACAGACATAATATTGTTAAGCCTGGACTACGGGTTCCCAAGAAGTGATGTGGACAGAGATACTAACTAGATAATACAAAAGAAGTAGGAGTTTTATTCCAGCATACTGGGGTCAACTATCTCACCCACAGAGTGGTCTCAAGTGCAAGCAGTTTATATTGGGCTTGATTACATAAGCAGTACATGCCTTATTGTTTCAGGAAAGAATCTTACTTAGTTACTAAATTAAGGTTTTGGCAAGTGTCTGGGGTAGCAGTGGTCAGGTAACAGTTAAACAATAATTTCCAGTAACAGTACCAGTAATCCTATGATTACATAGGATACTCATTCTTTTAGGGTTAACAAAAAGCAACTTCTGGGGCATTGTGAGAATTGATTGATTGAGCCCACTTGCTGAGCCCAGGAACTTTCCCAGACAGGTTCAGGTTGGTTAGTTACAAATTATTTCATTGCTGGGAAATGAAATCTGTCTTAGTTCCCATAACTGAACCTGAGGCCCACCTGATTTTTCTCATTTCTGTCGCCTGTCATGGCTGCAGTCTGGCTTGGTCTGAGTCTCACAGTATTAACAACCAAACACACTTAAATGACTGTTAACTTTTATTTAGAGAAAAAGATCTCTATTTAAAACTGAAAGTGAATTTGGGGTTGTTCAGCTTCAGATACATCCTTTCATGGGAAATAATGTATTTTTACCAAAGGGTTTATGAGATGTTCAATTATTATTATTATTTTTATTTTGGGGACCACATATGGCTGTGCTCATGACTTACTCCTGGCTCAGTGTACAGGGGTTATTCCTGGTGGAACTTGGGGGACCAAATGTTGTGTCTGGGATGGAACCCAGGTTGGCCATGTGCAAGAAAGTTGTCCCACCCGATCTCTCCAGCCCTCTGTTACTTATTTTCTTTTTTTCTCTTTTGCTTTTTGGGTCACACCCAGCAATGCTCAGGGGTTACTCCTGGCTTTGCACTCAGGAATTACTCCTGGAAGTGCTTGGGGGACCATATGGGATGCTGGGAATCAAACCCGGGTTGGCTGCATGCAAAGCAAACACCCTACTCACTGTGCTATTGCTCCAGTCCTCCCCCCATTTCTTCTTTATAAATCTACTATAATCTCCTAGCCTTTTATTTCTTAGCTCTTCTTTATCTAAAAGGATATAAAACAAAATATTCTGGCATTTTTGAAAGTGCTGTATTTTGGGGGCCTTCACAAGGAAGAAGTCTTGTGTAAGCATTACTATCATTATTTCAGTGTTAGTTACGGGATCACACTTGGCTGTGCTCAGGGATCACTCCTGGTAGGGCTCAGGGGATCAAATGTGATGCCAGAGATTGAGCCCTGCTCAGTTGCATGCAAGACAAGTGCCTTACCTGCTGTACTATCTCTCCAGCCCTTGTGTGAGTATTATTAATAGACCAGTTGAAGAACCTAAAAAGGGTAAGTCCATCAGACACACACACACACACTCTCACACACACACACACTCACACACACACACACACACACACACTCATACACACACAGAATCTAGAAAAGAGAAAAAAAGTTTTTCCTCTACAAAATTCGCTTACACTATATATATTTGGTACAAAGAAAATATAAAATATACAATAACAAAAGCAAAGCAAAGTCAGAGATAGTTCAGTATTATAGGAGAATAACAGTAGTATATTAGAAAAAGAATAGTAATAATGATAATATAATGAGGGTATCTAGAGTGTTGTGTTTCTTGCTTTCCACTTGAATTGTGTAATAAAAATCAAGGAAATTAAAGGAAAATAATCTAATGTAACATATGATTTGGATTTGCTTCTTAGTTGTATAGATAAGGAAATCAGCTTAAAACCATAAAATTGAACATTTTCAAAATTTTCTTTTGATTGTCAATGAAAAATCACAAAGAAAGTTTAAGGTAGTTTATAGAGATGGTTGATCTTTTTAATTATAGTAGTGATCTTATTTGTGTAGAGATATTTTTACAAAGGTAGGGCTCAAGTACTGATTAATTTGGCGAAGGCAAACATAAGTGACATGTCAGACTGAGGGTGGTGGTGAAGGTTAGACTAGCATGATGTCCACATGCAGAAATCCAGGGGTGCCTAAAACATGCCCCTAAAATAGGCCTGTGCTGTAACTCTGCAAGTCTGTAATGTAAACAATGGTTCCTTGGTAAAAGTAAGATAAAAATGAATAAATTGACTAAAACCTATACCCTCCAATTAGCTAAAAGGAGGAATTCAAGTAAAAGAATCTTTATATTGTTATTTTAACGAATGCACTATTATTTAACTTTTCTGTTTGTGTTAACTTTTAAAAGATGTTTAGTTTATATATACAGAAAAGAGAAACCTTTATTCTTAAGCATCACTTGCTCCTCAACCCTTTTTAACAGATGCAAAGTAGAGGTCAAATGAACAAGGCACCACACTGCAGTGACCCGCTGATAAGGCTCTCAGAGGACCCCACAGAGCAGAAAGGCAGGTTCTCTGGACCAGATGCTGAGTATGTGGGAGGCGGGGGTCTGATCCCAATGCTCATTCCCCACCCCCTCCTGTTGTGGGACAGGAGAAAATCTCTATATCCCATTTATCTAGGACTTAGTCACCTCCTGCACTATTAAAGGAGGATATGAACATTTAAAAAGTTAAATTATTGTTTTATTGAACCACCATTAGATACACAGTTACAAAGTTGTCCATGATTGAGTTTTAGTCATGTAATGTTCTAACACCCGTCACTTCACCAGTGTGCATTTCTTTTTTTTTTTTACCAGTGTGCATTTCATTTCCCACCACCAAAGTCCTCAGTTTCCTTCTCTTCAATGGCTCCTCCCCAGCCTGTCTCTATGGCAGGCACTTTTCTTAATTTTCTCTCTCTCTCTCTCTCTCTCTCTCTCTCTCTCTCTCTCTCTCTCTCTCTCTCTCTCTCTCTCTCTCCCCCCCTGCCCCCCACCTCCTGTACACTGTGGTTTGCAATACAGGTACTGAAAGGTTATCATGAATATTCCTTTACCTATTTTCAGCACGCAGTTCTTGTCCAGAGTAATCATTTCCAACTATCAGTGGGGATGAACTACTTCTGAGTTTCATGAGGAATTATGTTTTTCACCTCTAGATGGTGCAAGCTGAAAACGTAAAAGAAATCTCTCCTCTTCAAGGTTTAGCTATGTGTGATTTTAATGTTTGTGAGTTCATTTTTTTCTGTTTAACCACATAAAAGTCATTTTGAACTTACAGCTTATTTAATTTATATTTTCATACATTTTCTGTAATATATAGAAGTCAATAAATACAGAAAGGAAATTTCAGCAATAATTTTCTATCAGATGTAAGGGAATTGAGGACAGAGAGATAATACAAGGGTTAAGGAACTTCCCTTGCATGAAGCTGATGTCTGTGCAATCCTTCGCACTGCATCTGGTCCCCCAAGCACTGCTACTGATCACTCATGAGCACAGAGAGGAAATAATCCCCCCAGCACTGCCAGGTGTGGCCCCAAGAACCGCCCCCCCCAACAAAAGAAAGAATGAAGGGAATTAAACTTCTAATGAAAAGTAATTATATTATGTAGTCTAATATATAATCTGAAGAAAATCTTGTTTAAATTAATTGGGCATTAACACCTAGTAGAACATTCTTAGAACATAATTTAATGCAACAGACACAGGTTTTCTATTGTTCCTTTCCTTTCCTTTCCTTTCCTTTCCTTTCCTTTCCTTTCCTTTCCTTTCCTTTCCTTTCCTTTCCTTTCCTTTCCTTTCCTTTCCTTTCCTTTCCTTTCCTTTCCTTTCCTTTCCTTTCCTTTCCTTTCCTTTCCTTTCCTTTCCTTTCCTTTCCTTTCCTTTCCTTTCCTTTCCTTTCCTTTCCTTTCCTTTCCTTTCCTTTCCTTTCCTTTCCTTTCCTTTCCTTTCCTTTCCTTTCCTTTCCTTTCCTTTCCTTTCCTTTCCTTTCCTTTCCTTTCCTTTCCTCTCCTTTCCTCTTCTTTCTGCTTTTTTGCATCACACCTAGCGATGCACATGGGGTAACTCCTGGCTCTGCACTCAGGAATTACTCCTGGTGGTGCTTGGGGGACCATATGGGATGCTGGGAATTGAACATGGGTTGGCCACGTGCAAGGCAAACGCCCTACCCGCTGTGCTAGTGCTGTGCTAGTGTCCTGACACAGGTCTTTTAAAGGCCAAAATATTACCATGATTGGATAAACTTCTGTGTAGAGCCAATTAAATATGTTAAAACAGAAAAGGAGGCATTGAAAGTCTGTAAACAAGTGGATGCAGTTGTGTTCCTACCAAACCAACTTACAGAGAAGTGACAGCCTGAATTCTTGTCATTTATGATAAAAGCCCAATTTAATATGATAAATAATCATCACACACACACGATTTTGGCCCACACCCAGCAGTGTTCAGGGCTTACCCCAGGCTCTGCACTCAGGATCACTCCTGGCAGGACTCAGGGCTCAGGGAAGCATATGAAGTTCTGGGGATCGAATGCTCTATGGATTGGATCTCCAGCCCCTCATGATCCCCTGAGCACTATTGGGAGCACAGAGCAACGAGCTTGGAATTGCCTCTGGACATCAGACTAGATCAGTTCCTGGTGTGACCCAGGAACCAGAAACCAACCAAACAAACATCAACCTAACAAAATTGGGATTTCCCAGAGATGACTCGTTAGCTCGAAGCACCTGCCTTGCAAGCCTGAAGCCATGAGTTTAGTTCCCAGCGCCACCCGCCGCGTCTGAGCACAGCCCGGGCAGCTCTGCTGTCTGAGACGGGTCCTCCTAACAACAGCCCCAAGGTTGAGATAGTTCTCTGGGCAGAACAGGGTAGGTCGTTCAGATCATAATCCAGGCAAGCAAAAATGCACCCAGGAAAGAATAAAACTATTCAGCAGAGGGCAACATAGGCAAAAATAGAATAGGAAATTTTCACACCTTTATACTTTAAGGGTGCCCGCTGATTGGCTCTGGGAAATGCCCCACCCTCTCACCCTCTGCTCTTCAGGTGCGGGTTTTTTTTTTTTTTTTTTTTTTTGCTTTTTGGGTCACACCTGGCGATGCACAGGGGTTACTCCTGGCTCTGCACTCAGGAATTACTCCTGGCGGTGCTCAGGGGACTATATGGGATGCTGGGAATCGAACCCGGGTCGGCTGCGTGCAAGGCAAACGCCCTACCCGCTGTGCTATCACTCCAGCCCCCTTCAGGTGCGTATTGAGTGATGATGTGTTTCCTAACAGTCCTTCGTGCTTCAGTCAACTAAACAATGCTTCACGGCTGTTGTAATGAACCATTAGCCAGCCTGTGAGTGCCCTGATGACGCCCAGGAGACCCTAAAGCTGGGATGGTCCTTGTGTATGTCTCTTTATGTGTCTGTTTGCCTCATTCTCTGAGACTGACACCCACACAAGATCGAAGTTGCAAATCTGACGTTAGACAGAAACATGCAGTTTCCACGACACAGTCCAGGGTTCATGCTTGAGCATCATAACGGAAGTGTGTAGCCTCATCCCCAGCCCCGCCCCCTCCTCCGCTAGGCTTTCGAGCAACCCGCAAACATGTGTCTGTGCACCACAGCGAGTGCAACCAGAGCAGACGAGAGCACCTCGACTTCGTGTGTGAGCTCCTGGTCACCCACACAGCAGGGAAGACGGAGAGGGATAAGAAATTAATTGACTGGTGTGTGTCGAGTAGAAGCCTGGGGGAAAAGTGAGCCTCAAAGACCCCCCCCCCCCAGAACCAGAGACTTGTGGGGCTGGATTCTTTCTCGTTTTTCTCTACTCATCCCTCTTTGCATCAGCCTCATTCTGTCAGGTCAGCTGCTTCCCAGAGACTGAAAATGTGGCAGCTGCCAGGCTCACACCTCTCATCCCGACACAGGAGAGGGGCTGCTGTCCTTTCCCTCGGAGCAAAGTCTGCAAGATCTAAGAGAATGCTAGCACTGACCCAGATTTTATTTCAGGCTCAAGTCAGGAAAAAATCTTTTTTTTTTTTTTTTTTTTGCCAAATCAGTGGCAGCAGGGAGAATGTTATGGTTCTGAGTGACAGTGTTCACAGATGCTGTTGAAGCAGGTAGCGAAGCCCTGGCCACCCCCAAGGCAATGAATTCAAGGGAAGAAATAAAACCAACTAGGTTCAAGGCTGTAAAAACCTACCTTGTGAGCACTGGAACTAGGGCCAGATAAAACATTTATCTGACGCCAGCACAGAGAAGGCTGGTCACCCCCCTCCAAAAGAACTCCGGCAGGAACAAAGCCCAGGAACATAATATCAAAGAAGACCATCCACTACTCCCATCTCTACTTTCTTGTCAACCACCCTAGCAACAGGCTCTGACTTAGGTAGGAAGCCCTATGTGGGGCAGCTGGGGAGAAACTCTTTAAAAGCCTTTTTTTTTCTTTTTGGGTCACACCTGGTGATGCTTAGGGGTTTCTCCTGGCTCATGCACTCAGGAATTACTCCTGGCGGTGCTCAGAAGATCATATGGGATGCTGGGAATCAAACCCGGGTCGGCCACGTGCAAGGCAAATGCCCTACCCGCTGTGCTATTGCTCCAGCCCCTAAAAGCCAATTTTAAGTAGGGAAGTATGTGCATATGCTGATAGAGCCCATGTGATACCTGTGCCCCTCAGTTGCTGCCAAGTGCCTGTGGTGCCTGAGCACGTGTGTGGCCTACATGTCTGCTCTTGAGATGGACAATTTTCATATCTAATGCTGGGATGTGTACTGGAGCTTTCTCTCCCCCTTCTCTCTTGAGCAAATTATTCTCTCTCTCTCTCTCTCCCTCTCTCTCCCTCTCTCTCTCCCTCTCTCTCTCTCTCTCTCTCTCTCTCTCTCTCTCTCTCTCTCTCTCTCTCTTTCTCTCTCTCTCTCTCTCCCTCTCCTCTTGCCTTCCTCAAAACTTCCAAAGGACTATGTTGTAACTTCACTGTTCATCTCCTGAAATTCTTTTCTTTGAGGGAAAGGCGAAGAACCCAGCAAGGTCAAGCGAGGACTGACTGACTTTCCTGCAGGGAGCAAGAAAGGCTCACAGTCCTAGATTTCCCCAGCTGTTCCGCAGTGGCAGAGGTGCATAGAGAGAAAATGGCAGATTCCCCTCTTGAGGCTGCTGCTCTCTCCTCCCCACTTCATGTAAGTCATGTGGGACTGCCACTGGCATCACTGTCAATGTCCATATCCCTGCAAGCCTGTACAAGGCGAAGGCCCAATCCACCGTACCATCACTCCCACTCAGGGAAAACGTTTAAAAAACTAATATGAGGCGCTGGAGAGATTGTACAGAAGTTTAGCACTTGCCTTGCACGTGGCTGAGCCCAGTTTTATCCCTGGCTTGGCAGGTGGTCTCCGTGAGCACTGCCAGGAGTGCTCCCTGAGTGCAGAGCTGATGTGACCCTCCCTGAACACTGGTTGATGTGGCTTAAAACACCAAAACCATGGCTGAAGCAATAGCACAGCGGGTAGGGCATTTGCCTTGCACGCGGCCAACCTGGGTTCGACTCCCAGCATCCCATATGGTCCCCCGAGCACTGCCAGGAGTAATTCCTGAGTGCAGAGCCAGGAGTGACCCCTGTGCATCGCCCCCCCCAAAAAAAACAAAACCAAAACCAAACCCAAAACTCTCCTAAACCCACCCTAAACACGAATACATGAGAAGCTTTGTTCTATGAAATGACGGGGGCCTTCAAACAGATGTGGACAGGGAGAATAGTGTTTCCCACTCCACATCTGTTTGAAGCAGTGGTTCCTTTTCTCCAGTGTTAGGACGGAGACCACCCCTCAGTATTCAGAGAGACAAAGAGTCCAGCGGGACTGCGAAACACACACTGAGACTTGATTATTCCAGCTAGCTGGGGCCAATCTGTCCTGCTGAAGCAGGAGGGCAGAGCTCGACCCTGAGGGCTTATGGCAGAGGGTTTATATAGCCACTCTGGCACACAGACCTCAGGAGTAGGCACAAAGATAAACAGTTCCAAAGGCATAAATAACTTTAAACATTTCATAAATGAACAAAAGCATACAGGAACAATATATCAAGAAAATATTCCCAATTAGGGAGACATTCTCAGTTTCTGTACATCAAGAAGGCAAGATATTCCCATGCATTAAGAAGGCAAAACTGAGGCTGGAGCAATAGTACAGCGAGTAGGGGCATTTGCCTTGCACGCGGCTGACCCGGGTTCGATTCCCAGTATCCCATATGGTCCTCTGAGCACCATCGGGGTGATTTCTGAGTGCAGAGCCAGGAGTAACCCCCTCTGCATTGCCAGGTGTGAGCCATAAGGGGAAAAAAAAGAAGGCAAAACATTCCCATACACCAAGTAAGCATCTTATCAGTTAGGCACAGGACACAAGACACGGGTGTACCAGCTCCTGATTCTCCAGCTCCATGTCTGTATAAGTACCAGGTAGTTATTTTAGTCCATTAACTCATTCATATATCCTTCATGGCCAGATGCTTCCCACCAAGTGGTACTGTCAACCAATTAGCTCAGTTAAGTCATATATCCCTCCTGGCCCGAGCTGTCTCTTACAATCTTTACGGCTAGGGTGAGAAGAGGCGAGCTAGCTGCTTCTCACATCTCCCCCTTTTCTATGATCATACTGAGGAATCTGCCTCTCACACCAGAATGTTCTATTTCTCTAGATAACAGGCCTATGAGATCAACCTGTAGATAATTCAAAGTGCCCATTTTTTAACCAGTGCTACCGAGAGTTGAGACAGATATTTCAAGATAGTAACAGTCTATATGCTACATCTACGGCTCTGCCTCAGCTCTGTGAAAGCTCACGGCCTTATTCACACCCCAATTGGCAGCTCCTCTGTCTCCCAGGCCTGTCTTCCTCTGCCTCTCTGAGCTCTGGGCTCTCTTCGGGGCCTTCAGTAAATGCTGATGGATCGGAATTTCTCTCGGAGCCCATGGAATGCTATCCTTTCATTTTTGTGTTTTTGTTTTCATTTATTTTTTGTTTCTTTTGGGAGGGGGGTTGGATCATACCCAGCAGTGCTCAGGGCTTAGTCCTGGCTCTAAGCTCAGGGATCA
Source organism: Sorex araneus (assembly GCF_027595985.1). NCBI lineage: Eukaryota > Metazoa > Chordata > Mammalia > Eulipotyphla > Soricidae > Sorex > Sorex araneus. The sequence continues at coordinate 152,592,443 of NC_073302.1, forward strand.
CTTCTGGCAGTTCTCGGGGGACCATATGGGGTGCCAGAGATTGAACCCAGTTGGCTGCATGACAGGTAAGCACCTTACCAGCGGTAATCTCTCCTGCCCCAACCATCCTTCAATCTTCTACATAGTACAGAGTATCATTTGTAAGGATGAGGAGGGAAAAGTTGCTTTTCTACTTTGAAGATATAAAATGATGTTTGGTCTGAGGCTTGAATCTTAACTCTGATTACTCAGTTTAAGTATTTCTAAAGGAAATTAATCATACAATATCTTTGATTATAAGACAAAAGTAAAGGAAATTACAGTGCTGGTCAACATAGCCAAGATCTGGAAACAACCCCGATGCTCAAGAATAGATGAGTGGATAAAGAAGTGTGGAATATTACTTAGTGATGAAAAAAGATGTAATCCTGAAGTTTGCTACTACATGGAAGGTTCATGTGAGCAAGTTTAGTCAAAAAGAGAAGGAGAAATATTGAGTTATCTTTCTCATATGTGGAGTATAAAAAAACACATGGTAAGGGAATATAAAATGACCAATGTTTTCAGACCTTGAGAATTTATCTGCAGTGCTGAGTTTGCCTAGAGAGGAGTGGGGAGAGAGAGGACCTTGAGTGGTGGAGGGATGCAGGACTCTGGTGATGAGTGTGATGCAGCAACATGGTACCCTAAAACATGTGTCCTAATTATGCTATTGTAAATTCCAGTGCCTAAATTAGAAAATATATTAAATAAAATAAAAGAGAAAAGATAAATAAGAAGTTGATGTAATTTCTTTTCAATAATTTGTTCCACCGAGTCTACTTTTCAGCTACTGGCCAATTAAAATGAGGCCTTTGTCTTACTTTTTCAAGCCTGTGTTCTCCCTTAAACATGCACTCCACTCTCTCCCCTCGCATCCTTCTAAGTACATTGCTTTTAAATAAAAAAATAAAGACAAAAAGAAACCAGGCCTAGTAAGGAGCATACTGAGAAGCCCTTGAAGGCATTTGGAACCTCTTCAAATCTTCACATTTCTGCAAGAGAATAAAATTAGAGTAATTCATCTGAAAAGCTCAATTGCTTCTCCACTAGTTAAATGGGTTCCATCTTCCTGAGGTGTGACAGAGCTCACGTCTCCTGAGAGCCTATGCAAGTACTCACAATGCATCTTCCGGAGAGGCACCTGAATTGGGGAGGACAGATCTTTATTATTTTTGCTCAAAAATGTTCTCATCTGGTTTTGGTCAAGTGTCTAGTGCTTGTAATGATGTGGGAACCAACCAATTGAAGCTTTCCTACCAGACTTGCCAACTACAATCTCTACTCCCAGTCGAGCAATAGTAATAAAACAACATCGACAGCAAGCATACACTTTTGAGTACCTGCAGTGAGCAATCAGTGTACCATAAGCTTTATACTCATTACTCCTCATCTTTACATTAGTCCCAAAGGCAAATGCAATTCCATGTTCTAAGTGAAGGCAGTCAGGCCCTCAAAGATGAAGAAATGTGTTCTGCAAACACATTCATTAAAAAAAGATGCATGCACACATACATTGAGAGCTATTGTTGAGCTTTTCACAGTAGCTAAAATCTGGAAATAGCCCACAAGTCCAACAATGGATGAGTGGATAAAGAAATTGTGGCATAGGGGTCTGGAGCGATAGCACAGTGGGTAGGGCGTTTGCCTTGCACACGGCTGACCTGGGGTTCGATTCCCAGAATCCCATACGGTCCTCTGAGCACTGCCAGGTGTAATTCCTGAGTGCAGAGCCAGGAGTAGCCCCTGAGCATCGCCAGGTATGACCCAAAAAGCAAAAAAAAAAAAAAAAAGAAAAAAGAAAAGAAATTGTGGCGTAGATATACAATGGAATATGACTCAACTGTGAGAGAAAAGAGGAAGCCTTGTGTTTCACATAGCTTGGATGAAACTGGGGGATGTCGTGCTAGGAGAAGGGAGTAAGAAGATGGACAACACTAGACACGCTCACTCAGGTGTGTGTAGGGGTGTGTGGGGGGGGGGTGAGGGGGGGGAGAAACAATATGAGGGAGTAGACAGTGGCAAATGAAAACAAGTCCTGCAAAGTTATCCCCCAAAGGAAGTCAGGGGAGCAGTGAGTGTGAGGAGGCTGGGGGTGGTGTGAGGGGAGGGCAGGCAGGCCAGAGAGAGCTGGGGTCTGCAGGGCCTAAAGCATTAATATCAGTATCATTGTCAGTAATGATACCTCAATTCAAAAAGTGACCCAAGAAATGTTTTCCAAGGTGCACCGGCTGGAGCCCCTCTGTCTGATCCCTAGACTCACTCTTCTTCAGTTGTGCACATTTGCTCTCAGCCCCTGCCTTCTCTCAGCCATCCAGCAGGGAAGTTAGGGAAGAGGCTTTTCTCATTTTGTTTCACTGGCTGACAGCTCCCTAGAGGGGCTTACCAAATCGCCTAGAAGCCCAGAAGACTTGAGGCTGACAATTCTGCTCAGAGGTTACTTCCCCCTTGCGACTCCTCCCACCTTCCACCGGCCCTGCACTGCTGCCTTCCCCGGCACAGGACAGATGCAGAGACTGTCCGTGCACCTGTCCTGGGCGAGCCTCCAAGACCAGCTGCTCCACCAGGAGGTGCCGTTGTTATCTTTATGGTCCTTTCAAATGGCCTTAGCCCAAGTGACAGAGATTGCATTTGACAGTTGGAAAATGGGATTCTGTGTCTCCAAGGAACCATATTTACTTTGCTATTTTGCCTTCCCCAAGCAAAGGGAATTTGAAACAGCACGAATATTGAGAAGGAGAGGAAGCCGCAGTTCCCATAATAGGGCTGGTAGGCAGAAAAATGGTTCCCTGAAGACGCCTGTGTTCTTTTCTCTGGAACTTGTTAATACGCTACTTTACATGGCAAAGGGACTTTGCAGATGTGATTAAACTAGAGGTCTTGTAATAAGGAGACTGACTGCCTGAATTATCAGGACCCAGTGTAATTGCAAGGGTCTTTGAGAGAGAAAGAAGGAGGAGCTGGAGCAGATACTAGTGATGGACTTGTACGGGGGCAGAAGGGGCAGGAGCCAGGGCACTCAGGAAGCCTCTAGGTCTTCCCAAAGTGGGTGATACTGCCCCACAGGGGGACACTGAAAGAATCCAGGGGGCAGTAGTAGCACTTCGGTGGGGGGGGGGGGGTGCTTTCTGTTTGTTCACTTAAGGAAGGTTGATTTGCAGGGGGTGGGCACTGAATGATTTTTTTTTTTCCTGAAAAGGTGGTAGTAGTAGTCCAAACCAGTTTGGAAACTCCTGCTAGAAGCAAGAAAAGTCAAGGAAACAGATGCTTCCTGAGAACCCCCAAAGGCAGCAAAGCCAGCGCACACCTTGATTTGTTTGTTTCTTGAGCTGCATCGGTGGTGCTCAAGCTTACTCCTGACTCTGTGCTTAGCTCAGGTCACTCCTGGTAGAGTGGGCACTGAATCAGGGCATTGAGTCTCGTGCAAATGCCTTACCCTCGGTCTTCTGTCTCTGGCCTCCACACTATGTTTTTTAGACTCGTTTTAGACTTCTGACCCCAGAACTATAAGATAATAAAACTGTTGCTTTAAGGCACTAAATTAGTGGCAATGCATTACAGCAGCCACAGGAAACCAATATAATAGGAGACTCTGCCCTTTTCCATCTCATCATTTATGCAACTGACCATTAAACACACGGGGCAGCTACTCTGTGCTAACCCACGGCTCTGCCATGTCCACTGACTCCTTTATCACCAAACCAAAAACATCAGCGTTGATGCAGGATGCACTGAGGAGGCACCTCAGAATGACCCTTGGAGGAAATGAGTTTAGAATGGCCTCCTGCAGAGGGTAAGTAACCTTTGTGGGTTAAAACCATTTCAGTGTGAATTTCCATCCAACGCCCCTACACAAGCTCTTCCCTGGAGGCCTGAGAAATGCAGCTCAGCAACCATGGAATTTAATGGATGACCCATGCCCACTGCCCGGGGTGCTCTAGAAAACCAGGTGCTGCCCTTGCTACTGGGAATCTTGAGTCAGCGTCTATGAACATAACTGTTCTAAGGTTACGGGAACCAGCCTAGGCGGAACATGTCAATGACTCCCCCAGCAGCCACCCCACCCCCTTCCCCGAAGGAAATGAAGGAAATTGGGCCGCTAATGCAGGTTCCTCTGAGGTTGCTGTGGAACCTCTGGGCTGGTGTGGAAGGCTGACCCCGGCTACTGTGCCACAGTGAGAGGGGAAGGCGAAGGGCTTCTTGATTTTCAGCCTCGTGCTCCGGAAACGGCCTTGTTGATTAAAGATACCCCCTGTCTAAATGTCAGCCAGCAGGGTAATTGTTTAATTAGCCCTCCTGCTGGCGCTGGGGGGAACCCCAAGCAACCATTTCCCGGTAGAAATGTTCACCACAAAACACATTGTAATTGATTTGTGCTGGCTCCTCGCATCTTCGGTGGAAATCTACCAGAGCGACCATGCTGGACTGGTTAAACAAAGATCCATCCAGGAGGACATTGTCAGTGGACCAAATTCTTCTGGGTTCCAGAAGGACCAGAGAATCCCCAGCGAATCCAGGGCCCGATCAGGCTGCCGCTGGCACACATGTTCAGGTCTCCTCTCTGCTCGGTGGGGGAGGCGGCGCCCATCGGCTCAACCTCTCCTTATGGGGTTCATGCGGCAGCCACATACCCGTGGTTGCCCTTGGTTGCCGTCACTCTGCCATGGTCACCGTTCTTTTTCTGGGTCTGAGAAATCATACAGGTATTAAGTCACTTGCTTTGCACCAGGTCAACCCGGGTTTGATTCCCCGCATCACTTACAGTCCCCAGAGCACCTCCAGGATTGATCCCTGAGTGCAGAGCCAGGAGTAGCCCCCGAGCACAGCTGGATATGCCATCCTCTCTCCCTCCAGAATCCTCAAACAGAAACAAATTTCTTTTTTTTTTTTCTTTTTTGGGTCACACCCGGCATTGCACAGGGGTTACTCCTGGCTCTGCACTCAGAAATTACTCCTGGCGTTGCTCAGGGGACCATATGGGATGCTGAGAATCGAACCCAGGTTGGCTGCATGCAAGGCAAACACCCTACCCAGAAACAAATTTCTTGCAGACACAGTGCGATCTGCTTCGAAGGTCCACGGAGGCCCAGCCTGTTGCAGCTTCCCAGGTGATTTGCTACGGTTTGTCAGAAATTCTAAAGTTAATGTCCATTTACACAAGCACCAGAATTTTCTTTTGACTGGCAGGTGCGCTCTGCGTCCCGACCTCAGAGCCAAGGGTAGGCCACTTCAGTCGCCCGCTTTCGGTGTCCTGGAGTCACAGCACCAAGGGTCCAAGCTCGTCTCTCCAAACCCGGCCGAGGCTGTAGGGTCTCATGGCGAGGCCTGGGCCATGCGAGCCCAGCAGTGCACCTGTGGCTCTGCCTGCTCTTTTATTTATTATTTATTTATTTTTGCCCTTTTTGGGTCACATCCAGAGATGCTCAGGGGTTATTCCTGGCTCTGCACTCAGGAATTACTCCTGGCGGTTCTTGGGGAACCAAATGAGTTGCTGCTCCTTCCCTGGGGCCTCCTACAGTCTTGTGAAGCTTCTTCTATAGGGAAGCAGGACAAAGGCAGCTCTGGGCCAAAACCTCTTTGCCTCCCAACACCCAAACCCTCACCCTCATGTACTCAGAGCTTAGTTGTTGTTTTACCTGAATCCTATTCCCAGGTTTCTTTCTGCAGGGTCCCCTGACCCCAGCTCCAGACCCAAAACTCATTCCCATCCTGGCTCTCAAATATGCCAGCAAGCATATAGACCAAAGGCCAAAGACCTAACCGTGTGTGTGTGTGTGTGTGTGTGTGTGTGTGTGTGTGTGTGTGTGTGTGTGTAAGAAAAGCCTCAGACTTTTACCCCAAGTGCCCCACTGAAGCCTAGAAATCAGGGCTCCTCTGACCTGCAGGTTTACTTAGAGAAAATGAACTCTCCTTAATGTGTGTGTAAGCGGGAGTGAGACCTTAGGCTCCATAGTTCCCCGGGTGGTCTGTCATTATATGTTCTTTGCTGTTTGAGATAATTCACCGTTCTATTGTTTTTTCTGTAAAGAAGATTGCAAAATGAACTTTCAGGAAATCCCAACTCTGGGGCATGCCCTGTGTTTAGTGGCCTCATTTAATTAACCCACAGCAGAACCATCAGTTGGGTGTTCTGGATAGACACACTGGTTGATCTGGGACCAGTAGCTTTCATGGTAAAGGAAGTGTGAATTAGCAGGAAGAGATTCAGGCTCCAGTGCAGACCTGATAAACTCTAGGCCTACCCAGCAGGGGTGGGGTGGAGCTGGAGAGCTTCTGGCTGGAGAGAACCAGGAGCAGCCTTCCCCACTCAGCCCAGTCACTGCAGGGCTCTGAGGGAAGAGCTTGGCCCCAGGGCATATATTGTGGCAGGTCCCCAAGGCACTGCATGCAGCTCCTGACTCTCCTCACAACCAAGCTCTTTCTCTTAGTTTCTCATTGTTCAAAAAAAAAATTGCAGTAAGTTATTTTTTTATTATTGAAGTAACATTGGTTTATAATATTCAATCAAATAACCCAGATGTTGTCCAGCTCTGAGGTCTGTGTGCCTCTCATGGGTACTGACTCTGGGATGAAGAAAGCAAAGCCACAGGGTTGTAGGCAAAGGCTGTGCCAGCCCCTCTCGGTGACAGCACGTTGTTACTTCCTTTGCTTTTGTTGGGGCCAAGACAGAATCTTAAATACTTTTGCATGGATAAGGACCCTAGGGGGGCACTCTTGATCTGTAACACCTGGGAAATGGAAAACCCTCCCCCACCCCTTGGTCTCTTTCCTCATCACAGGAGATTGTGCAAAGACTCTAGCCCCTGCCTTGCAAACATGAGGTCATGAGCTCAATCCCCCTGTTACTACATGTGCCGAGCAGCATCCTGGCAGCTCGTGACTGTTTGTGCCTGGCACAACTTCTGACTGCACCATGGCCTGGCAGGTGTATGTGAGCGCCAGCAACTGAAGAACACGACCCCTGGTGAGCAGGGGTGTAAGCACAGCTATGTAAACCAGTGCAAGCCCTCCTAGGACCTTGGTGGAGTGGGGGAGCACCGTGAGGTGATGTGTGAGCACCAAAAGCGGTATAAACTCTAGTCATCCCAGCAGCATCAACAGAGGGAAGGGAGGGAAATTTTTTAATTTTTATTTATTTTTTATTAAATCACTGTGAGATAGACCCTTACAAAGCTGCTCATGATTAGGTTTCAATCATACAGTGTTCCAACACCCATCCCTCCACCAGTGTACATTCCCTAGCACCACCAGTGTCCCCAGGTTTCCTCTCATCATTCTCCACCCCAACCCCAGCCTGCCTCTATGGCAGGCACCTCTCTCTCTCTCTCTCTCTCTCTCTCTCTCTCTCTCTCTCTCTCTCTCTCTCTCTCTCTCTCTCTCTCTCTCTCTCTCTCTCCCCCACCCCCCCGTCTCTGTGTCTCTGTGTCTGTGTCCGTGTTTGTCTGTCTGTCTGTCTGTCTCTCCCTCCCTCCCTCCCTCCCTCCCTCCCTCCCTTTCTCCCTCCCTTCTTTTGGGCATTGTGATTTGCAATACAGATGCTGAAAAGTTATTGTGTATGTGAGGATCTGGCCCAGGACAGACCACAGGAATCTATTTAGCTTTCTTAAGACTCTTTTTACAGGAGCCCGCATTCTAGAATAACTTGATTTTCTGCCCCTGAGCAAGGAATTCAGATACAGGCACCCCGGTTCCGCAAGAAGGGTGGTGGTCAGACCAGATAACCAGACCCATATCACATGACCCGTATCACAAGACCCAGGACTGCCCCCAGAACCGGGACATTCCTGAATATTGGCGCGAATACTGATCTCTAAAACCATAGGCTAAGGAGTGATGTCCTTTTAAATGGATTGGTTAAGAAAGTTTGCAATATTACAAATCTATTGGCTATGAAATGCGCGGGCTCTGCTGTAATGGCCAGGGAAGGCCTATATAAGATCTCCTTTGGAGAAGCTCGGGGTCTTTGGCCCAACCTGTTGGACCTGCGTGTCCGTGTAGGCGGCTGGACCCTGGCTAGCCAGTCTTACAATAAACCCTGCTTGCTGTTTGCAGTCTCTGGAGTCTCTTTGTCGTTATAGGGAGATCTTGATCCACGCCCTAACAGTGTATATCCCTTTACCTACTTTTAACACTCGTGCTTGTCCAACATGATCATTTTCAACTATTATTGTCATACTGGTCCCTTCTCTATCTTACCTACCTTCCGCCCCACACACATTGTGGTAGATTGCAATGCTTGACCAGTTCTCCTAGCCTTTCTTTTCCCTGGTCTTGGATATTAGTCTTGCACTATATATTTTTATGTACCACAAATGAATGCAGTCATTCTATATATGTCCCTCTCCTTCTGACTCATTTCACTCAGCATGATACTTTCCATGTGGGAAGGATTGTTTTTGTTTTTTGTTTTTAAAGGATTAAAAAAAATGATGCTGTTCTTTGCTTTTTCTTTCTCTTTTTGGAGGGTGTAGGGGAGCAATACCCAGCTGTGCTCAGAGTTTACTCTGCCTTTGTGCTTGGTAATCTCTCCTGGTGGTACTCGGGGACCATGTGTTGGGACAGGGATAAAACTGGGATCAGCTGCATGCAAGGCACCTTACCCACTGAACTATTTTTCTGGCCCAACTTTGCCATTTTCTTTCTTTCTTTTCTTTTTTCTTTTTTTTGGTTTTTGGGTCACACCCAGTGATGCACAGGGGTTACTCCTGGCTCATGCACTCAGGAATTTCTCCTGGCGGTGCTGGGGGGACCATATGGGATGTTGGGATTTGAACCCAGGTCGGCTGCATGCAAGGCAAAAGCCCTACCCGCTGTGCTATTGCTCCAGCCCCACTTTGCCCTTTTCTATCCATGCAACATATATGTGTGTGCAAGCAAGCACACTATACGTTCCTCAACTGTGCATACTGACTATTGCCTCTCATAAGTTGATTTTCCCTGGAAAATTCCTGCAAAGGTGTAGACCTTGTTTACAACTGCAGGCCAGCACTTGTCTGTGTGCCAGTCCAGGGACGACAGTCATGAACCTTGTGGTAGACTGTCTCTCTCCACTTGTGACTTGGCAGCAGTCCGTGGACCTGTGTTTGAAGACCACTGGCATAGGCCATCACATTACTCCAACTCCACCAGCATCAAGTCTAATGCTCCATTGCCCTTTCCAGAACTTACTCTAAAGTCTTTGCTGGCAAGACATGCTTCCTGGTTTCCCAGTTGCCCTCTTGGCAAGAAAGCCCTTCCTTTCCTGTAAGGAACTGGCCCAGAACAGACCACAGGAATCAATTTAGCTTTCTCAAGACTCTTTTTACAGGAGCCCGCATGGCAGAATAACTTGATTTTCTGCCCCTGAGCAAGGAATTTGGATACAGGCACCCCAGGTCACAAGAAGGGTGGTGGTCAGACCAGATAACCAGATGCTTATCACAAGACCCATATCACAAGACCCAGGACTGCCCCCAGAACCGGGACATTCCTGAATATTGGCGTGAATACTGATCTCTAAAACCATAGGCTAAGGAGTGATGTCCTTTTAAATGGATTGGTTAAGAAAGTTTGTAATATTACAAATCTATTGGCTATGAAATGCGTGGGCTCTGCTGTAATGGCCAGGGAAGGCCTATATAAGATCTCCTTTGGAGAAGCTCGGGGTCTTGCCCAACCTGCTAGACCTGCGTGTCCGCATAGGTGGCTGGACCCTGGCTAGCCAGTCTTACAATAAACCCTGCTTGCTGTTGAAGAGGAGGGCAGGTTAAGGGTTAAAAATTCGCTTCTGTTAACCGCTGAATTTGCCTTTGTAACTGCTTGGCTGCTTTGAAAGATGTTTTCTCGACCTATCGCTGGGCAGGAAATGGTCACCAAATGGGCCAACAAACTGTTCTAGGAATTGTAAGGAAACATTTGCGCAGAAACAGTTAACAGATAACAAATGTTGAGATTAGCAAATTAAGTGACCTATGTATGATTCCCTTTGATCCAATAGGTGTGATTCCCTTTGATCCAATATGTGTGATTCCCTTTGATCCAATATGTGTGATTCCCCCCCCTTTTTTTTTTCTCCAAAATGATACAAAAACTGTTTGCTTTTTGAGTTCGGAGCCCTCAGCCCTGCCTGCTCTCAGGCATGCTGCAGGGTCCCAACATGTTGGCTTGAATAAACCCCGTGTGTTTGCAGAAAGAGTTGTCTCGGTCTCGTTCCTCTGCGCCTCCCCGGGTAGAGGTCTGCTCGACCCTAACACTGTTTGCAGTCTCTGGAGTCTCTTTGTCGGTAAGGGAGATCTCGATCTGCGCCCTAACATTCCATTTAGCCATTTTAGTAATTTTGGGGGCAACAGAATTCTGTGTTTCGGGTCTGTGCAAGTTCTCGCTCACTCCTTCCCTCCCCCCACTTCTTTTGTTGCCACAATTGCACTGTCTATGGTTATACACTTAGTTGTGGTGTTTCCACACACATACTGGATCACAGTGTGCTGAGGATGGAACCCGTTTTGCAATAGTGTGGGATCATATCCCAGGCAGGGTGGTGCCAGGGACCCAACTTGCAGTCTTGCACGTGTAAGGCTGGAATCCTCCCACTCATCCTACCACACATCTCCATGTCCTGCAAAGTCTTGAGGGGACATTTCCATGGTGCACTGTAAAAAACTTCCGAAAGCCGAAGGTGTATGTTCACGGGCTCTCCGGGAGGCTCTGTTTCACCGCCCGCATTCCGTGCTCTTGAGCCGCTGTGTGTGGGCTGGATAGGGACGGCTGTGGGCCAAGGACAGGCGAAGAAAGAATGAGGACCAAGCTGGTTGCTGATTAGTTTCTGTTTATTCAATCTTTCGTCTCTCTCATCTCCCGCACCCTTCCTTCCTAGCTCCTCACTCCTCCATCCTCGCTCTCTGGATTCTGCTCCCTCTTCACTAGTCTCCCCCTCCTTGTCTCTCTCCACCTTGCCCTCTGGGCTACACACAGTCTGGTAGCAAAATCAACATAAGAAAGCCCTTCCTGAGGGCCTACCAGGTTCAAAGGAAACACCACCTAGGGGCATTCCAAAGCCCTTTCTGACTGCCCACAGGCAAAATAGCTGCTTTTCTCCTTTTTTCATTCCAAAAACTCCATCAACATCTTAATACTAGTTATTTTTGTATGGACACAGTAAGAGATACATTGAGGCTTGCAGGGCAGCTCTCCTGGCAACATCTTGCCACAGACTCAGACTACAACGCTCAGGCCAGATTAATCATTCCTAACCCTAGCAGGCTCCGAAGCTAGTTATTACTTTTTGGATCATGAAAGCATTTGTCCATGACCAAACTCTTATCTTAGAGTTAAGCATTAGGCACTTTGGCCAGGCCCATCTCGATGCCAGGGTAGCACATAACTCACTGCTTGCCTGGGTCCCTCCCATCCCTCATCAGGACCCTGCTTTTGGGGGTGCTAGGAAGTAAGGACAGCTGAGGCTTAGGTCGAGAGAGAACAGATGCCAGGAGGAAAATATCATGTAGAGGCAAATGACTCCCAGGTTACAAAAGCATAGCATTTGCTATAGTCTTCCTGCACCCATACTAAAGGACATGGCTCTGAATAAACTATGCAAAGGATTCAAGGAGAAGAGAAAAACAATATTTACAAGTCAACAGAACACAAAGAAAGAAGTTACAAATAAACACAGAGGAATGGGAGCACTGTGATGGGAGTAACCTAATAAACCTAAACTATCTGAGGCTATGTTATCCTACAGTGCACCTCCAAAGACAGTACCTGGGGGAGGCGGGGAAGGAGGCTCTCTTCTGTAGAGGGGAGGCAGACTTTTACCTCAAGCATTTTTTGGGAAAGCTGTTCTCCAGCATGTGCTGACGGCCATCCTTCCCAGCTTGTCTTCATACCAATAAAAGATCTATTTTCATTAAAACGAAAAGAAACTTTTGATTAGGCTAGAGAACTGAAGTGACATGAGACAGGTTAAAGAGGAGCGACGCAGTCATGTCAGTTCAAGTGACCCGGGCACTCCCCGCAAAAGCGAAGACTGTCCGTGGGAAGCCTCTACCTGAGTATCTAGGTGGCATGAGGAGAGGAAGTTTTGAGAAGTGATTCAGTATGGGTAGACTAAGGGAAGGTGAGAATCAACTTCACAAGGTTCGTTCCTAGAGGCTGCTCTTGGTGGTAAGAAAATACTTTCCTTCTGGTTCAGGGGAGGGTGTCTTTTGCAGGGGACTTTTAAAATCTATATTCTGGAAGCAAGGGGGAATTACAATGCCTTTCTCTGTTGGCTATTATAAAGGTAACTTTTGCTCAAAATAGTCTTTTATGATAGCGGCTGGGGAACAGTGCTCAGTAGTAAAGTACTTGCTTTGTCTGTGTGAGGCCTGGGTGTGGGCGTGGGTGCGCATGCACACACACATTATAATAATTCTTATGCCAATGTATCACTTTGGGGGGGGTATTTTTCTCTTTTTTGTGCTTCGAGTGTTTTTTATTTATTTATTTATTTATTTTTATTAGTGAATCATCGTGAGGGTACAGTTACAGATTTACATATTTTTGTGCATGTGTTTCGGTCATACAATGCTTGAGAACTCATCCCTCCACCAGTGCCCATTCTCCACCACCGATGATCCCAGTACCCCTCCCACCCCCCAATCCCATTCCCTGCCCCCCCCCACCCCGCCGCCTCTGTGGCAGGGCATTCTCTTTTGTTCCCTCTCTCCTTTTGGGTGTTGTAGTTTGCAATAGGGGTATTGAGTGGCCATCGTGTTCAATCTGTAGCCTACTTTTAGCACGCATCTCCCATCCCGAGCGGGTCCTCCAACCACACTTTACTTGGTGTTCCCTATGGGGGGGATATTTTTCAAAGGAAACTTTATATGCCTATTTCATTAGAAATTAATGCATATAGAACCTGATGTGATTTAGTCAATATCAGAGATCTAGTAAGCAGTTATATCTGTCCCAGCACACTCACAGGAATAATGAAAGATTTGCTGCTAAGGTCGTCTTCTTTTTTTTTTTTTTTTTTGCTTTTTGGGTCACACCTGGTGACACACAGGGGTTACTCCTGGCTCTGCACTCAGGAATTACTCCTGGCGGTGCTCAGGGGACCATATGGGATGCTGGGGATCGAACCCGGGTCAGCTGCATGCAAGGCAAAAGGCAAACATCCTACCTGCTGTGCTATCGCTCCAGCCCCTGCTAAGGTCTTCTAATAGAGGGGACAGAATATGCACTGATTAGTATTGGGCACATGTTATGCATTTGAAAAAAATAATGAGCTTCATTATATTAATTATTTAATAGAGGTATAGAAACTCCAATGCTGTATTTTCCTCTCCTTTTTAAAATTTTTATTTTTTAGTCAAGTAAAATTGTCTTATTTAGAAAAATAAGAGATGGAGAGAGATAGAGAAAGTACATATCTTTGGTTGATATGTGGGTGAATATCTAAGATAGAGACACACAGCCACCCAATACTGTGTGTATTTTGAGGATGCCTATATTTAAAAAAAAAGCATTCCTAAAAATAGAACTACCATATGATCCAGCAGTTCCTCTTTCGGGGACTTATCTGACTGGGTATCAAATTTCAGGGGATCATGTGCAGAAACAGAAAGAATGGTTTTTAAAATACTGCAATATTTCAGGCAAGAAGTGATAATCATTAGGGTGTGATCAGGATTGGAGATGCATGTTTATACAACGGATGGGATTTTCCAGTGGGTCTAAGGGAATGGGTGAAAGAAGGAAGACAATAGAGTGGCATTAGGTTATGGCCTGAGCAGTTGGAAGTATAGTGCTGCCATCAGTTAAGAAAGGCTACAGAGACAGCTGGCTCATTCAGTCCTATTAAATCTGAGTATTTAGACACAGGCCTGGAGTTCAGAGGTCAGATCTGAAGACGTAAAGTAGAATCAGCCACATATAGCTGATATTTATAGCAGTGAGACCAGCTGAGAACACCTAGGGGTGGCTGGATGTAGCTTAGTGGTAATGTGTGAGGCCCCGGGTTTCACTCAAGTACCACGTGGTAGGGAGTAGATGAAATTGAGAGGCAGAATCAAGACCGAGTTCTGAACCCTACAATATCTAAAAGACTAATAAGATGAGAAGAAGTCAGTCGAAGAATTTGAGATGTTCAGGAGATTATAACTACTGGAAAAGAAAGCATTTAAGAGAGAAACTATGTTAAGTGCTGATAATGTGTTACGTTTGGCGAATACTGAGAAATAATCATTAGATTTAATAATTTAGAAATCATGGGTAACTACAAGAAAGTTCTTTTTAAAATTGAATCACCATGAGATAGAGCATTACAAAATTGTTTATTGGGTTTCAGTCATACAATGTTACAACACCCATCCCTCCACCAGTGTAATTTCAATGTTCTCAGTTTCCCTTCTCCACCAAACCAACCCCCACCCCAGCCTGCCTCTATGGCAGGCAGCTCTCTTTTCTCTCTCTCTCTCCCTCTTTCTCTCTCTCTCTCTCTCTCTCTCTCTCTCTATATATATATATATATATATATATATATATACATATATCTTCTCTTTCATTTTAGGAATTACAAACTTGAACTTGGGGTGGATAACCAATCAAAATAGCCTCAGCGCAGAGTATAAGCCGAGCCTGACTTTTATAATTGGTACATCATACTTATAAGTATATGGCCAACTCGGGTCCTAAGATCATCCAATAAGCTGAATACTAGAAACTGGAAATGGGGCAAGTACACAGACATTACAGAAAGCTTCCTGAAAGCTTGAGAACTAGAATAAAGGAAAAGACAGAGACAAGACATAGGAAACCGCTTGATAAAGCTGATTGTTTAGCCACAGAGAGGCTGATCTAGAAACTTCTAATATAAGAGTGGAGAATTCTGTCTACTTTTTCAATCCAACTTGACAAGATATCTATTCACATTCTTCTCCTATCACTACATTTAGTTTTATAGACTTCAAATATAAATTTAGTTTATTATTGAATTTAATTAACATTTCAAGTTCTGAGGGTTTGAAAAAAAGGAGGCATAAATGCTGATGGCCATCCACAACGGAGCTCAGGCTGGCTCTGCAAGTTCAGTGGACAGCCTTTACCAGCCAATGACCTTGAGTGTAAAGTACTCTAAAGGGTTGAAACATAGCAAGAATGTGCTCATCACAAAAAGGAAATGAGTGGATAGGCACAAAGGTTCTAAATGGACACCAACCAAAATATAGTATGAGATTATTACCCAAGGACAGTAGAAATGAGGGCTAGGAGGACTGGTTCATGGTTGGAAGCTTGCCACAAGTTGGCAAGGGGTGTGTGTGTGTGGGGGTGGCAGTGAGGGGAGGCAGGTAGAATAGAGAAGGGACCAATATCACAATAATTGGAAATGATGACCCTGGACAAGAACTGAGTGCCGAAAGTAGGTAAAGGAATATGCATGGTAATCTTTTAGTACCTGTATTGTGAGTCAATGCCTAGAAGGAGAGGGATGGAGGGAGGGAGAGAGAAATTAAAATAGTCCCATATATCTTAATTAAGATTCAGAACATATAGTGACAAACATTTGGCTTTATACAGACATTATTTCTACTTCAGTGGATATTCTCAATAAAAATTATATCCCCTTATCTCCTGAATTCCACCCCCCGCCCAAATTGTGCCAGTATAGCACTGTAGCACTGTCGTCCTGTTGTTCATCAATTTGCTCGAGCGGGCACCAGTAACGTTTCCATTGTGAGACCTGTTGTTACTGTTTTTGGCATATCAAATATACCACGGGTAGCTTGGCAGGCTCTGCCATGCGGGTGGGATACTCTCAGTTGCTTGCCGGACTCTCCGAGAGAGACGGAGGAATCGAACCTGGGTCGACCGTGTGCAAGGAAAATGCCCTACGTGCTGTGCTATCGCTCCAGTCCAGGGTGTGATGATTATATGATGGCCATGATTATGCAGTGAAATACAGAGTATTTGTCTTCTCCTTTCTTTCCCTGGCTCATATTCTAGCTTCCTCAGGGGATCTTCAAGATGCAGGTTGAAATACTAGTGGTTATATTTGCAGGTTGGCAAGTTAACTTGCTCTAATAATACTCCAGAGGTTTTTGTTCATGTCTATATTTTGACAGAAGCCCTGGGTGAATGAAACTTTCTCAAGTTTTAATGAACTACAAAGAATATAACCAAATAGTATATAGAAATTGAATTGAGTTACTGTTATGAGTAACACCATGTCTCAATAGATTGTACCACTTAAAAAAGATATTACATCTAATGCCCAAATAATAATCAGCCTATTAGTCTAGACGAAACAAAGAATAAATACAATTTATTACTTTTGTGGATTGACCACTTTTCTGAGGGAGAGACAGAAATGTCTTCTTATCTAATCATAAAATTTAAGAGTGATAGTTTCTTACCAACTGACAAACCGAGTCTCAATGATTGACAGCAGAAAACTGACTATGATACAGACATATAAAGGAAGTGGCAGAGATGAGAATAAAAAGTGGTAAGAATGCAAACTTCTTTTTGAATGACTTAAAAATACAATAAAATATTAATAATACCATGAGAAGGTTTTACAGACATTCAAACAAAAACCCTGGTAGCTAACATTTAGTTAAGGATATTGAAGATAATTTCTAAAAGTTTGATATTTGGGGGCCCAGAGGAATAGTGCAGTGGCTGAGAGTGTCTGCTTTGCTTAGCGGACATCTTTGGCTTAGAGCATCGAATTCAAATCCTGGAGCATAAGTACTGAACACAGATCCCAGTGGCAATGCTGTCTATGACCCCCAGCTTCACAAGGGATTTCTGGCACACCTCCAGGGGTGAGGTGGAGTGATAGTATGATGGGTAGGGTGATTGCCTTGGGTATACAGACCCTGATTTGATTCCCAGCACTCCATATGGTTCCCTGAGCCCTACCAGGAGTAATTCCTAAGTGCAGAGCCAGGAGTAGCCCCTGCGCATCACAGGTGGGGACCAAAAATAAACAAAAGGGATGAGGGATGCACACATACTACATTTTAAAAGATGTGTAACTTGGACAAGAACTGAGTGCTGAAAGGAGATAAAGTGATATATACGATAATCTTTTAGTACTGTGAGGCCCAAAAGTAGGCTCTTCAGGAGCCATGACGAGCTGCAGCTAACATTAAGACTCAACTAGGCCTCAATTTCTGTTTCCCCAGAGCATGACTTGCAGCTTCTGGTAAACTCCCAGTTGAGTAATTTGCCAAGATAAGGAATTGGGCAGTTGGGTCTGCCCAGTCATGAAGGGTCACTGCACCCTCCTTAGAAACTGTTGCCAACCATTGCCTCATTGCTGACCACCATTGTAACAAGGCCAATGACAAAAATAGATCAGTATAAATTGCTTCTTAACTCTGAACCCTATATAAAGTGCTTGTGATTTGGAGTTGGGGTCCTTATCAAGACTCCACTGTGTTAGATGAAACTTGGACCCTAGCTGGAGCTAGTGCTGGCTCGGGCTAGTAATAAAGTTCCTTTGCTTTTGCATTATTATGTGTGGAACTGGGTCTCTCTGCATTTGGGGCTCTGAAACTTGGGCACAACAGTACCTGTATTGCTAACCATAATACCTAAAAAGAAAGAGACAGAATGAAAGAGAGAGAAAGAAGAGAGGGAGAAAGAGAGAGAGAAGAGAGGAGAGAGAGAGAGAGAGAGAGAGAGAGAGAGAGAGAGAGAGAGAGAGAGATGTCTGTCATAGAAGCAGGCTGGGCGTGGGCCTGGGAGGGAAACTGGGGACTTAATAGTGGGAAATGTACAGTGGTGAAGGAATGAGTATTGGAATAGTGTATGACTGAAATCCAATCATAAACAATTTTGTAACCGTGCATCTCACAGTGATTCAATTAAAAAACGTTGAGAAGTAAAAAATAAATAATAATAAAAAGACGTGTAAGTGCCATGGACAAGAAGTGTGACCCCAGAGCTCCGAGAACTACTACAGGATTAAGGTACTTGCCTTGCACATGACCAGTCCCTGTGTGTCCCAGACACCGCATATGCATATGTCCCAGTTACCTCAAGCTCCACAAGGAGTGACCCCTGAACACAGAGCCAGGAATAAATCTGAGCACTGCTGGGTGTAGCCCAATTTCTCCCTACATAGAAAAATGTTCTTTCTTTTTTTTTTTTAAAATTTTTATTGAATCACCATGAGATAGTTACAAGCTTTCATGTTTGGGTTACAATCTCACAATGATCAAACACCCATCCCTCCACCAGTGCACATTCCCCACCACCAATATCCCGGGTATACCCCCCTTTCCCACCCTCTCCCTGCTCTATGGCAGACAATATTCCCCATACTCTCTCTCTACTTTGGGGCATTATAGCTTGCAATACAGATACTGAGAGGTCATCATGCTTGGACCATTATCTACTTTCGGCACACATCTCCCATCCCAACTGGTTCCTCCAGCCATCATTTTCTTAGTGATCCCTTCTCTATTCCATCTGCCTTCTCCCCTCTGCTCATGAAGCAGTCTTCCAGCTATGGGGCAATCCCCCTGGCCCTTGTATCTACTGTCCTTGGGTGTCAGCCTTGTGTTCTTTCTCCTGGTGAGCACTGCAGGTAACTCCCCAGCAAACACCTCCTCACAATACTTGTGTGTGTCAGCAATAGTGCTGACTGCACTTACAGGGGTGCATACCTCGGTGAGCACTGAGGCTGAGCGTGTGACCACCACAACCTGGGGAGCATATAGTTAGAATGTGTGAGCCCCTCAGTCAGGCATGTGTGTACTACTAATACCACACCCCACAACATCAACATCAGTTAAGGGAAGGCAGGAGGTAGGGAGATTAAACCGTTTCACAGAAAATCTTTGCTATATTTATTCAAATTATATAGGTTGGTATTAAAAAATTACAGGCTCTAAAAAAATGACTTTTCATTTCACCTCGCAGAGAGAAACTGTTCGCATGGTATTGCCTGGCTTGTCAGAGTAAGTGGCTTTGGAAAAGAAAGTGGCAGAGATGAAATCATATAATGAACTGTTTTCAGGACTCTGAGAAATATTTAAAGGTATGCATAAATAATTAGTCACTGTCACTATCACTGTCATCCCATTGCTCATCGATTTGCTCGAGCGGGCACCAGTAACGTCTCCATTGTGGGACTTGTTGTTACTGTTTTTGGCATATTGAATAATACACCATGGGTAGCTTGCCAGGCTCTGCAGTGCCGGCGAGATACTCTCGGTAGCTTGCTGGGCTCTCCGATAGGGGCGGAGGAGTCGAACCCAGGTCGGCTGCATGGAAGGCAAATGCCCTACCTGCTGTGCTATTGCTCCAACCCATAAATAATTAGTACTTCTAAATTATTTTTAAATAACTGAGAATTTCTATAAGTGGTTGTAAAACCTAGAAGACATTGGAAGTATCACAGAGAAGAAGAACACTTTTCAAACCCTGAGTGGTGATTTCCTTGCATGTCTTAAGGTTAATTTGTTAGTGGAAGAGGAGGAAGTGGAGAGGAGGCAAAAAGAGAAGAAATGGACTGAAACTAGAAGTATCAGGACGCAGTTTGTTAAACTTTCAAGTGCATGTGTGTGCTGAGTTGCCATATAACGTATTTCCTTCTCTGAGTTGAAATTAAAGATATATGAGTGCTTCTGTGAGTCAACAGAATCTTCCAGACTGCCTCCTCAGCGAGTAGAACAAAGAATCAGTGGAGAAAGAATTTGGCCTGCAAATGAGAGTGGCTCTCCAGTTCAAAATGAATAGGAAAGGAGAAAACTGTTTTACCCCATCAGGACCGGATGTACAGACGCCAAACTCACCGCCCTCAGCTAATGGAGATGGGTTACCCTCGTGACCTGCGAGGCTTCCCAGGAATGCTTTAGAGGCTCATCACACGTCACCCTCACAAAGAATTACACCTTTATCAGGAGGCTTGGGATACATCACTGTCTGTTCCAGGAGCAGCCGAAAGCAAATGCTTCCTCTGGCTGGAAATCTCTGCCTTCAGACTCCGCTAAAGACTCCTCCAGCTTACAGGGTTGGATGGACCATTCCCCTGGGCAAGACTGGAGCCGATAGTTCTCAGTTAAATTAAAATACAGCAAGATCTATAATGCTGAGCAGGGAGAAGACTCCCAGTCATTTGGAGCACAACACAATGCACCCTTGAAGAGGCACAGGGCAACCGTTTCGTGCGGTGACTGGCTGGGCCAGATAAATGCTTCCATCACACATAAGCACAGGATACTAGAGGGCAAAGGGCAGGGAATGAGTCACAAGTTCCCAAGACCTCAGGCCATTAGATGTCATCAAATGTTACTCTGTCAATTGTGACTAATTGGTGACCTCTCATGAAAGTTGGCCTCATGTCAGCTGCCATCTAGGATCCTGAGAGGGATATTGGGTGGGTCTGAGGAAAAGACTAGGGCCTGTGAACAACAACAACATCCACAACATGGCAATGATCATGTGCATGATGGTGACATTCATTACTGCAGGGCAGGGAGTGCAAGTTGAGCCTTTTAAGTGAGTCATGGAAAAGGAAATGGCAAACACAGAGCCCTTGTCTTCATGCTTTTTCTTCTTCATGTGGAGATAAACAGGTGAAATTACCCTCTGAAAGTGCTTGCATGGATACTAGCTCTATTGGTAATAAAAAAGAACAGAAAATGCATGTGATAGGACAAACCAGACATGATTTTGAGCATCTAAAGAACCAGTCGTGAGTCCAGCCTGTTTTGGAGAACAATATGGACATTCCTCAAAAAAACTAGAAATTGACCTTCCGTATGACCCAGCAATACCACTTCTGGGAATATATTCTGGGGATGCAAAAAAGCACAATAGAAAATGACATCTGCACTTGTATGTTTATTGCAGTACTGTTCATAATAGCTAGACTCTGGAAATAACCTGAGTGCCCAAGAACAGACGGCTGGTTAAAGAAACCATAGTACATCTACACAATGGAATACTATACAGCTGTTAGAAAATATGAAGTCATGAAATTCACTTATAACTGGATAGACATGGAGAGTATCATGCTAAGGGAAATTAGTCAGAAATAGAGGGTCAGACATAGAATGGCTGCACTCATTTATGAAATATAGAATAACATAATATGAGACTAACGCTTAAGGATAGAGAGATAAGGGTCAGGAGGATTGCTCCATGGTTTGGCAGCCTGCCTCATGTTCTGGGAGAGAAGGCAGTTGGGATAGAGAAGGGATCACTAAATCAATGAAGGTTGGAGGGATTACTCGGGATGGGAGATGTGTGCTGACAGTCGACTAAAGACCAAACATGATGGCCTTACAGTATCTGTATTGCAAATCATGATGCCTCAAAGTGGAGAGAGAGTAAGAAGGAAGGTGCCTGCCACAGAGACAGGGGGTGGGATGGGTTGGGAATGATGGGAGGGGTACTGGGGACATTGGTGGGGGAAAATGCACACCGGTGGAGGGATGGGTGATCGATCATTGTATGACTGAAACTCAATCATGAAAGCTTCATAACTATATATAATGGTGATTCAAAATAAAGAACCAGTCGTGGCAATCAAGGTCTTATATGCATGACTGTTTCCCACCCCAATCTCTGTCTGTGCCATAATGGCTGCCCCAAGTGGAGGCTAGCAGAGCTGTTTCTTTCCCCAGAATCTGATTTCTCCTCAGCCTTTTTTCTGCACACAGTTCTTAGTCTCCACCACACCCCTAGTTCTGGGCAGTACTGAAGCTGTAGAGGTCTCTAGTCTTTCTCATAGCTCGAAGCCACTAAGGAGAACCTGGGCTATAGAGACAGAAGGGAACCCACAATGATCCCTTCAAATTCTCTACAATTTTCTTTCCTTTCTCCCTCTCACACATTCACAAATTCTGCACTAACAGTGCTCGTGGAGCTGTGGGTGTCATTTCTCATGATATTTGGGGCTTATTCTTGGGGACATTTGGCCAACAGAGTCAGACCATTCAATGCTGGGGTCTGTAAATGTTGGGGACCTTTGGGGCTATCTCTGGAGGTATTGCAGGCCCAGAGAGGGTGTGTTTTCTGGGATGGTCTGGTTCATGCAAGGTATGTTACCGTGAGCTACATGCCCAGCCGCTGAGAATGTCCTAATTCTCACTGGATCCCCTCTTGGTGTTTAATGGGATTAGAGCATTTAAAAGATCAAGGGAAACCTACACTGGATAAACTTAGGTGCTTTCTAGAGTCTTCTTTGGCTTTAGATTACAATGACACTTATTTGATAACCACTGAGTCCCTATGATGCTGCAAGTTTTTGCAGGTAGGGGACATGCACATTTTCTGTTTCCGTGATGGCTTTAGCCTTTTGTGCATCAACCCTCCAATTCTTCTAAGACAATACTCTTTTTCTTCACTTCTTCATGGAATGACCTCTCACTGACTTTGCAAGAATCCTGATCCAAAGCTAGGCTGACCAGCTTCAGGCATATCTCAGTAACTGCTTCCTTGCTGCTTCTTCCGCATTTCATACCAACGTGGGAACACTGTCCCAGAAACCTCCAGGCTCCCAGCCCCAGGAGGGAAAAAGCTGAGCCAGGAAACAGCAAGGCCAGCAGCTGAGATACACACACAGTCTTCCACCGAGAGAGCACCTGAGTGTACTGGAAACGCGAGAGCTCCTGAGTGTTCTGGAAACACTGGGGTCTTATGACGTCTCTGTTCAGTAAAAGGATTGCTGCCGAGGTCAAATGACTGGCTCGCTCTCGCTCAGCACTCATCAGTCACGCCAGAAATAGAATCCTGCCCTGAATGCCGACTCCCTGGCAGGAACTGGAGAGGTTCTGAAGAAAGAGTCACCCCTGGATGTTCGCCCTCAATAGGGTACCAAACCAGCTCCCCTGGCACCCGAGGTCAGACCAGCTCTCAGCATGTATCACCATCTTCCCTGTATCTATCCGCCAACCGAGGGTGGTGGTGCTGGGGTCTTTGCTGCCAGGGAGCTGAGCAGGGTCCTCTTAACTCTGCTTGGACCAATTTCCGGGCTCCCCAAGGCACGCACTCAGGCTGCTGGCCGAGGCTGACGGCTGCTGGCCTTGCAATTCTGCCCCCTCACTGAATGATTGATGGAGCCGAGGCAGTGGCCTCAGAGGGCTGATGCCTGCTGCTTGGCCGCAGCCGAGGTACAAAGCTGTGGTACACAGTGGAGGCTGAGATGCAGCAGGGCAGCCTGAGTCCCCGCTAGTTCTCTCATGTTTGCTCTGCCACAACAGGGGCAATTTACACTGTTGCCCTCTGCCTCAGTTTCTTCCTCTGTAAAAATTGTGGGTGACAGTAACTTTCCTCACGGGGTCCATTCTTAGGATTAATAATCCACAGGAGCAAATGCTTAGTACCTGACGTGTATTAACTGTCATATAAATGTTTACTGTGTCTATTGGAAGGGCTACTAGGTGATCATTTAAAATGGTGGCTAAGAATCGTCCATATTGTTTTCCAAAAGGGCTGAACCAGTCGACATTCCCACCAGCAGTGAAGGAGAGTCCCTTTCTCCCCACATCCACGCCAACACCGGTTGCTTTTGTTTTTGGGGATGTGGGCCAGTCTCTGTGGTGTGAGATGATATCTCATTGTTGTTTTGATTTGCATTTCCCTGATGATTAGTGATGTTGAACATTTTCTCATGTGCCTCTTAGCCATTCGGATTTCTTCTTTGGAAAAGTTTCTGTTCATTTCATCAGCCCATTTTTTGATCGGGTTGGCAGTTTTCTTCTTGTGGAGTTCAACCAGTGCATTGTATATCCTTGTTATCAACCCTTTATCGGATGGGTACTGCATAAATATCCTTTCCCATTCTGTAGACTGTCTTTGTATTTTGGTCACTGTTTCTTTTGAGTTGCAGAAGCTTCTTAGTTTGAGATAGTCCCATTATTTATCTCTGTTTTCACTAGCTTAGCCAGTGGTGTGTCAGCTTTGAAGATACCTTTGGCTTCAATGTCGTGGAGGGTTTTGCCGACCTTATCTTCAATGTACCTTAGGGATTCTGGTCTGATGTTGAGGTCTTTAATCCAGTTTGATCTGATTTTTGTACATGGTGATAGATGGAGGTCTAAGCCCATTTTTTTGCATGTAGCCGTCCAGTTTTGCCAGCACAATTTGTTAAACATGCTTTCCTTGCTCCACTTCACATTTCTTGCTCCCTTATCAAAGATTAGATGATCATATATTTGGGGGTGTATGTCAGAGTATTCAACCCTGTTCCATTGGTCTGCCGCTCTGCCTTTGTTCCAGTACCATGCTGTTTTAATGACTACCGCTTTGTAGTAGAGTTGGAAGTTGGGGAAGTTAGAAATTGAGCTCCCATTTGACCCAGCAATACCGCTCCTGGGAATATATCCCGGAGAGGCAAAAAGGTATAGTAGAGATGACATCTGCATTTCCATGTTCATTGCCGCTCTGTTCACAATAGCCACAATATGGAAAAAACCAGAGTGCCCGAAAACAGATGATTGGCTAAAGAAACTCTGGTATATTTACACAATGGAATACTATGTAGCTGTCAGGAAACATGAAGTCATGAAATTTGCATACAAGTGGATCAACATGGAAAGTATCATGTTGAGTGAAATGAGTCAGAAAGAAAGAGACAGACATAGAAAGATTGCACTCATATGTGGAATATAATGTAACTGTGAAGTACAAGTTGGCAACGATGAAACTTCTGGCAGATATCTCTCTGGACTTAGTTACTAAAATACTAAATTACAGAAACCCAAAACTGAGAGGCCGCTAATTGTGGTCACTCGACCTCATACTTCTTCATCCTCAGCAATGGAAAACAAATTATCTAATGCTTCCTTTTCAGCAGGTCTGACTTTAGGGGAGAGACTCTCCAAACAATAATAGTGAGTTTTGTTGACATATTGTATGCAATCAAAGTGAAAGTAAAGTGAAATTTATTAGTTACACAGGCGGGGGGGTTTAGGGTGGGGGGGCTAGGGGCGTGGGGGGGGTTGGGTGTGAGGGGGCGGGGTGGAGCTATACTGGGATTCTTGGTGGAATATGAGCACTGGTGAAGGGATGGGCATTCGAGCATTGTATAACTGAGATTTAAACTTGAAAACTTTGTAACTTTGTAACTTTCCACAATAAAAAATTTAAAAAAAAAATAAAAATAAATAAATAAATAAATAAATAAAATGGTGGCTAAAAAAATCTGGAAAAAATCGGAGTGCCCCCAAACAGATGACTGGTTAAAGAAATTTTGGTACATCTACACAAAGGAATACTATGCAGCTGTTTAGGAAAGATGAAGTCATGAAATTTGCATATAAGTGGATCAACATGGAAACTATCTTGTTAAGTAAAATGAGTCAGAAAGAGAGAGACCGATACATCTGTGGAATATAAAGTGACAGAATGGGAGACTAACACCCAAGAGTAGTAGAGATAAGGACCAGGAGGTCTGTATCACAGCTTGGAAATTGGCCTTACATGCTGGGGGAAAAGGCAGCTGAGATAGAGAAGGGAACACCAAGGCCACCAAGTAGAGGATGTTGGGAAGTTGAAAGCTGCATGCCGAAAGTAGACTAGACGGAACATGATGGCCACTCAATACCTCTATTGCAAACTGCAACACCCAAAAGGAGAGAGAACAAAAGGGAATGCTCTGCCGCAGAGGCAGGGTGGGGTGGTGCGGGATGGGGTGGGGGTGGTGGGAGAGATACGGGGAATATTGGTGGAGGAGAATGGGCACTGGTGGAGGGATGGGTAAACAATCACTGTATGACTGAAATGCAAACACAGAAGTTTATAAGTTTGTATCTCACGATTATTCATAATAAATTTTTTTTTAAAAATTACCCAACTTAAAAAAAAGCTTTTGTAACGCTATCATCCCGTTGTTCATCAATTTGCTCGAGTGGGCACCAGTAACGTCTCCATTGTGAAACTTGTTACTGTTTTTGGCATCTTGAATACGCCATGGGTAGCTTGCCAAGCTCTGCCGTGCGGGCGGGATACTCTTGGTAGCTTGCTGGGCTCTCCGAGAGGGACGTAATAAAAACAAACAAACAAACAAACAAACAAAAACCAAGATGTAGTGATGTTTCATGTAGTGAGAAACTTATCTCAGTGAATTTTGATTATTCAGCCTTTGCTACTTAAAGCTAATTAATATATACTTTAAATTAATAAACATGAAAATCAGACTACAATGATTACTTTGAAGAAATGAGATGATCAAATTGGTCAATAGTTAAGGTGTCTATTATATAGTCAAACTAAAAATTCATCATTTCTTAGAAATTAGCTTTAATTAATAGTTGAGGGAAAAGTAGAACCAAATAAATAAAAAATACAAACTTTCTTTTTTGGGATTTTCTTCTTAAATAGAATATTATATAGTATAATTATTTTATAGTTTACTATCTAGTAAGTAAAATTTGTAATTCAATATTTTGGTTTAAGGTAATAAAACTTAGTATTACTCAAAGTATTTGAGGAATTATTACTTTGAAAAAAATTTTTTTTCTGTTTTTTCTTTTTGGGTCACACCCAGCGATGCTTAAGGGTTACTCCTGGCTCTGCACTCAGGAATTACTTCTGGCGGTGCTTGAAGGACTGTATGGGATGCCAAGCATTGAACCTGGGTCGGCTATGTGCAAGGCAAATGCCCTACCCACTGTACTATTGCTCCGGCTTCCAAACTTTGAGAATTTAAATTAATTAATTTTGAATAAAAAGGAACCTGGTATGTTTGTGAGTGATTAAAAAAAAGGGAACCTGGGAATAGAACTTTATGTTCTATAAAATTCCTTTTATCTAAATTACTTTTAACTGTCATTTTGATCTATTGTTGCTTTGTTAGGACTAGAGTGATAGCATAGCAGGTAGGGCATCTGCTTTGCATGCAACCAACCTGGGAACTTGAAAAAAAAAATAAATTGAATGGTGGCTATATGGGGGCTGGAGAGAGTACGGTGCATAGGGTGCTTGCCTTGCATGTGTCTGACCCAGGTTTGATCCTCAGTTCCCATCTGGTCCCCTAGCCCCACCAGGAGTGATCCCTGAGTTCAGAGGTAGGAGTAAACCCTGACTAAAGCTGGGTATTCCCCTCCCACCCCCAAAAAAGATGTTGACCCTGAAGGACCCAACATCTCTGCGGTAGTACTACAGGGCTGGAGCAACAGTGATACCCTCAGGTCCATGTATTGAACCAATGGCCCAGTTATCTGAAGATCACTGGAAAAAACAATGGTTATAAAATGGCCAAGGACAGAGTATAGAAAGAAGTTGTAATACACACACACACACACACACACACACACACGAAACAAAATACTACTCAGCTATAAGAAAAGGTAAATTTTTATTTTGAAGAGGGGGCAATACCCAGCAGTGCTCAGGGCTTTCACCTGGCTCTGCACTCAGGGATTACTCTTGGCAGGGGACCATGTAGGATACTAGGGATCAAATTCAGGTTGGCAGTACAAGGCAAACACCCTATTTGCTATACTATCACTTTGGCCCCGAGAAAAGGTGAATGTTTGCAGTTTGCTACAACTTAGCTAGAAGTAGGGGATATCACATTAAATGAAATAATCCAGAGAGAAAACAAATACTGGATGGCATCACTGACGAGTGAGAGAGAAAACAAGGGAATGGGCAGTATCTAACGGTGCCAAGTCCTTGGCTTTGGATGGCAAAACTGAGATGACTAAGCAGGGGCCAGAGGGGGATGGGGCGGACTAGAAGTGATAAAGGTCAGTGTGGAGAGTTTCAAGCACTTTGGTGATGGTGAAGACGAAGTAACTTTGTACATCAAAACCATGAATGTTAGAACTCTTGCAATCATCCTATCTATATTACAATAAGAACAAATTTAAAATATTAGCTTTTTAAAATGATGGTTACAGGAGCAGAAGATAGTACAGCAGTTTGCTAGCATGTCGCATGTTTACATGGTGCCCCAAGCATCACTGTAGCTCTGGAGGTCTGGATTATCTCTGGATGTGGGCCTGGAGGACCCAACATCTCTGGGGTGGCACCACAGGGCTGGATCAGCAATGCACCCTCGGGCTTGTGCATTGAATCAATGGTCCAGTTGTCTGATAATCACTGGGAGGGGGCCCCCTGGTCCCTGCGCCCCACCTGGGAGGCCCACCTCCCCTGCAAATAAAAGGTGATTCTAAACAGTCATGTGCTTGTAAATGGTTAACAACTCACCAGCTGATGTGTAGTGTTTGCTGATTGCCACGGTTTAAATATTCTCCACCAAAGGCTGATTTCAAGAACAGTGTTCTGCAAGCTTAGAGTCTGCTCTCAAATGTCACAGTGCTGGTGTGAAGCCCAGGTCACAATAGGGCTATTGCTGAGATATGTTACGTGAAAGCAGGGATAAAAGGTCAAATACTCGGGTCAGAGAGATATACAGCAAGTAGGGCATTTGTCTTGCACGCAGCTGACCTGGGTTAGATCCTCGGCATCCCATATGGTCCCTCCAGCACTGCCAGGAGTCATTCCTGACTACAGAGCCAGGAGTAACCCTTGAGCATCACTGGGTCTGACCCAAAAAGCAAAAAAAAAAAAAAAAAGAAAGAAAAAAGAAAAGATGAAATACTCAATGACTATCAATCAAAGATGTCAAACATCAAACCTGGACATAGAAAACCATCGAGGACTCTACGTTTAGTACTGTGTTAGGTATGATGGGACTTTAGTTAATTCTTAGATATATTTATTTTCCTTACAGTGCCTATGTATTGTGTAGTGAGAAAGCAAGCAAATTAAAACACAACCCCATTATAAAAATTTCAAAGATACAGAACATGATAACTTAATTTTCTCGAAGCACTCATCCACCCCCAGACATGTACATTTAACCAATCTTCATTCTGACGAAATGAAATCTTTCATTCCATTTGTATCAGAGGTTGCTTCATTTTACTTTGAACTTTAACATTCTAATACATAGGACCCTGACAAAACATAAATATCATACCACTGTGACATCTAACAAAACAGAATAATCCTTCAGTGTCATATTATTCAGTTCATATTCCAATTTTCTGAAAAGTAGAAAAGATGTCTTTTAGAATTGAAACCTTGAATCAGGCTTTAAACGCAAGCAACATGGAGTTGTCATCCTTCTAAGTCTTTGCAAAGGGGTGGGGAGGGGAGGGCATTTCCTAAAACACTGGGTTTGCCACGCCAGGCCTGATGCTTAGATGCTTAGACCCTGCGATGCAATTTAGCTCAGGCCTAGCAGTGCTTGGGGGCCACCTGGACTATACTTGGTGGTGCTGGCTGTGCCATACAATGCCAACGATTGAACTCAGAGCCTGATGCATGCAAGACATGCACTTTAACCTTTTGACATATCTACCTGACCTTCATTTTTTTTTTCTTAAAGCCATCTCGCCTTTTTGTTCTTTGGGCTGGAGCGGTAGCACAGCCGGTAGGGCGTTTGCCTTGCACGCGGCTGACCTGGGTTTGATTCCTCCGCCCCATTGGAGAGCCCAGCAACCTACCGAGAGTATCTCGCCTGCACGGAGAGCCTGGCAAGCTACCCGTGGCGTATTCAATATGCCAAAACCAGTAACAACAAGTCTCATGATGGTGAAGTTACTGGTACCCACTCGAGCAAATCGATGAACAATGGGATGACAGTGACAGTGACAGTCTGTTACCAGTGGCCGACTAATTAACAGACATGAGTTTCCAGTGTGAAGGATTCCTCTGGAGGGTAGGAGTGAGAATCGGAGCTTTTCTTGCAGTTCTTAAGGATATTGAGCCTCTAAACTGCCAGTGTCTTCTCTACCTACCTTGAAAGAAAATTTTTTTTAGGAACTGGGAACTAATTTTTCATACTCATGAGTACAACAACTCATGAGAGGGGAAAAGCCAAAACAGGCAGGCTTTGGCATTCTGTTTCTCAGGATCTCTTTAGTTTCTCTCAAGGGCATTTTAACCCCTTCTGGTTTACATCTCCAGTGTAACTTTCCATTGTTTGTAGTAACTTCTGTGGTGAGAAGCCTTTAATCCCTTAAAGTCTTATGGAGGTAATGCCACCTTATGACCTGGTCAGGAAATCCTAAAAGTTGCAGGAGGGGATGCCAGCCTAAGCCCTGGCAAGGGTCCCTAAAGACTGTCAGAGAATCATTGGATTAGAGTCTATCACAGAAATGTCATACTCAGGATAAATGCATTTCAGAAAATCTTTAGACAAAGTCTGTTCTAAACTTCTTCTGCCCCACTGAGCTTTCCTTCCCTTTGCTTTCTCACTGTAACAGCCTAGAATGGTCTCTTCTCTGGACCCCACTCCAGTTCACCCTTTAGGCTGCTGTTGTCAGAAACCTAAGGTGCAAGCCAGACCCCCTTGCTTGTGCCAAAAAGACAGTACAGAGAGTAGGGTACTTGCCTCACATGAGGCTAATCTGGATGCAATCCGTGGTACCATGTATGGTCCTCTGAGCTCTGCCAGAAGTGATCCCTGAGTGCAGAGCTAGGAGTAAGCCCTGAGCATGGCCAAACATGACCCAAACAAACAAGGAAAAAGAAATCCAACAACAACAAAACAAACAACCCCCATTTCTGTCTGGTAGAACATTCCAGTGATTTTCTGTTGCCCTTAGGAAACTCTCAAAACTGTCATTGGACCTAAGGGCCTTCATGACCTACCCTGTTTCTAGTTTTCCCACCTTGTGACTCACACTTCTTTTTCTTCTGTCTTTCTGTGTCATGCTTGCATTCTCTTCTCTAAGGACACTCAACACATCATTCCCAGATACATCACCCAGCACCGCACGGGTGCTGGCTACAATTATGCCTTTCCTCTGTCTGCTTGGCAGTTTTCCACCCCGTCTTCAGACTCCCGGACCAAGCCAATTTGGCCCCCTGATCTGGTTTCAATGCCTGTTTCCTCAAGAGAGAATAAATCCTCATGAATATCGCAGCTTCTCATCCTTCCAATCCAGCAAACCCTCCTGGGCCTGGCATGTTGCTGTATCTCAATGAGGAGTGGTTGAATGAATGAATTTAAAATGAAGCCCCAGGGGAGAGTGGATAAGGCGATTATCTTATCTGTACTAAAACATCCCTGTCATTGCCCTTATTTCTGTCTGCTTGACTGGTCCATTTAAGAGCTGGGCTTCTGACAGAGACTTCGCCCTTTTCCCAGCATGCGCCCAGGGGCACTTAGCAGTCTCATCCCTCATGAAACGGAAATAATAGTAGTCTCCACCCTAAAGCTTGTTTTGAGGAATTCTCACTATTATCTCTAAGGGTATATGATAACACCTAGAACATATTAAATTCTAAATACTTGTTTTTAATATAGTTGTGCAGGTCTTAATAGCTAGACTTGGTTGCTTTTCAAAGGTATAATTTTTGTCTAAGTTTTATTTACTCCACAGCATTTGGCACAAAGCCTTAGAGGATAAATGAGTAATTACGGGAGAAATGGGGAGATGGTTCAGGAACATGCTCTACTTTTTTTTCATCATCAGAATTAAAATTTCTATCCACTTTAAAAGGTAATTTTTAAAAGTTAATAGCTGATTTAAACATAACCACAATTTGGTTAGACTTTTTTTTTATTTTAAACTGAAAGTTCAGAAATAAGCCCAAATATTTACTGACGTTTAGTTAAATATAAGGGTCCCAAGACCCAAACAATAGGAAAAGGAGAGCCTCTTCAATAAATGCTATTGGGAAAATGAGAATATCTCTCGTTGGATTCTTTATCCATTTTGCAGTAAAGAGAGTGGTTTTGGGAGCCAGGTTGACTTTATCCTTTTTTGGCTCCTTCACCAACCATGGAGTGTCCTTCGGACAGATTAAAGAGTCCTTTGCGCCTCTATCTCCTTATTTAAAAGAGCCCGTGGTTGTGGGCCTATTCCAAAGGTTCTATGAGAACCTTTTGTGTGTGTGGTTCTTAGTGCTGTGTCTGTCTCACTCATGGGAACTGCTTGATGAATGTAAGTTGCTAATATTAAATATTTTCCTTTCTTGGACTGTTTCCATTTCTGCATGAACTAGAGGACTGATTTTTGGGTAAGTTGGCATTTGGAATCTATTCCAATCATCAGTTCTCTTTGTTCTTTGTTTTCATTTTAGAGTCTTGGCTATGATGCCAAGCCTGCTTATATGTGCATAAATAAGGCTGTTGAAATCCTTCTATTTCACCAGAATGATGACTTCTATTTATGTCATTGGTTGTTTTCAGCACACCCCCTCCCAGGAAAAAACTCAAAATTAGAAAAAAAATCCAAAAAACTCTTTCACGTTCAAGGATTGATCTAGGCAAGGTGGGAGAAATGTGGTTTTTCATCATCTAAGATGGGGTGAGAACCCAAAGGTTATGACTTCACAAGTAGGTTCCCTTGGGCTAAAAGAGAGATTAAATCAGAATTCAGGAATTGATCTGACCACTCAGCACACTTAAGCGGAACAGACTCCCCCTGCCCAGGGAATACTCCTTAATGGGGAGCAAGACCCACTTGGCAAATAAGATTGGGTCAGCAGTTGGAGGTCACAGGTTTAAAACCCCAGGGAGAGAGAGTGGACAGAATGGGGAAAAGGTCATATCCTCTGGCTGCCTTAGCCTAGGTAGGTCATCTTTTTCTCCTGAAAATTTGTCTTAGAGATATTATGAACAGATCTTCTTTGATTTATAAATCCAAGTATCTTGTATTTGTGCCTACTTGTTCACAATTACTTTTCCTTTTTCAATCTTTCTCTTCACTGACTCCCATAGAGGTACAGATGCTATAAAACCCTTCTGATAAGTTTTCAAGGCATTATAAAATATTATAGAGATGCTGTTAAGTTCCATGCAACTGTGCAATTTAGATTAATCAAAGAGTAGGAGGGTTTTGAAATTTAAAAAAATGTTGGTTAGAATCACATGGTTACAAATCAAGGAATGGGTTTGGCTGGAAAACTTCTCAGGCTGAAACTGTGAAGAAAGTGGGCACAGGTAAATCCTGGCTCAAACAGAACTTTACTCTTTATGCTGGAACACCAAGGGAAACACCTGAGAGAGAAACACCCCACTGGCTGGCAGAGTCTCCCCTTTAAGCACAACACTTTCAGGTTCACAGCAGCCTGGGGAGGTCTTCTTACTCCATGCCCAGTGTGAAATCAGGCCCGACTATGGGTTGCATGTTTTGTTAGCATGTTACATTTATACCCTGGAGTAAAAACAGTGATTTTTACTATTCAAGTAAGGAGATATGGATCTGGAGAGAGTGTACAGGGGTTAAGATGCTTGCATGCATGGGGTTCTTCGTTTTGGGGGGTGACACCGAGCAGTATTCAGGGCTTACTTTTGGCTCTACACTCAGGGATCTCTCCTGGTGGGACTCAGGGAACCGCATGGGTTGCTGCTGGATCAAACCCAGGTGGCCACTTCCAAGGCAAGCACCTTACTTTCTGTTCTGTCTCTTCAACCCTCAACCCAGTTTGATCCCTGGCACCACATATGATCCCCTGAGTACTGCCACACGTCTCATACCCTCACATATGAGAGGGGTATATCACTGAGAGGTCAGTACCAAGGCCTGGCACAGTCAGGTTTGGTTTGTTCTTCCTGTGACCTCCCTCTCCATCCATCTCCCTTCATATTCCTTTAATATCAATTGGTCAGGAAATGGAGAACTTTGGTCTTACTGTTGAAAATAGTCAGTGCAAGATAAGCAGCAGGGGTGAGATTGAGTTCATCCAGTCTTTGAGTCATGAGTCTCTCCAACACCCTCATCACGACAGCTATAATATCAACTGATGGTTATCGAGCATTTACTTGAAGCCAAACCTGTAGTCAGCCAGGAGATTGGATCAGGTACCAACATCATCCTCATTTTACATGTGAGAAAACTGAGGACTCAGAGCTGAAGGAACTTGCCCGAGGTTGTCCAATCAGCAAATGAAAAGTCTATATTTCAGACAGAGAGTGGCAGCTGACTTTCTGGCCTGTCTCAACACTTCCATAATCAACAGTCAGTGCATGAGACGGCCAGAATGTTTGCATCCTACCAAAATGCATATGTTGAAATTCTGAGTCCCAGGGGAAGGTGTTAGAGGTTGGGCAGTTGGAAGTTGGTTGTTTCATGAGGGTACAGACTCTCTCAACCAAGTGAGAACACAATGAAATCAACCATCTGCAGGCTGGCAGGGTCCTTGCCAGAACTTGATCATGTTAGCACTTCACCTGAACTTCCAATTCCCAGAGCTGGAAACAATAAACATCTTTTGTTTTTAAGCCCCACTTGGGCTATGTGGTATTTTATCACAGAAGCCTGAATAGACTAACTAGGGTAAGATCCTAAGGCTTTGGGGTCTGTTTTGGGGGTTCGGGGTGCACACCCAGTGATACTCAGGGATTACTCCTGGCAATACTCAGGGGACCAGATGGGATGTCTGGGATCAAACCTGTGCTGGCTGCATACAAGGCAAATGCCCTACCCATTGTACCATAGCTCCAGCCCTGATCACAAAGGTTTGGAATTCCTGCTGATGATGGCTTTCTCACATTTCCCTGAGGTCACAGCCTGCTTCCCATTTGCCATTCAGTTGTTCAAGCATTCCTTTAACCAACTTTTGTGGTTGAGTCCCTGTAGTGCGCCAACCTTTGAACACAGAGCTGGGGACACAGGGGTGCTCAATGCCGACAGGTCCTGTTCTTAACAAAGCCTACAGTGGACATGGATCACCAGCATGGATGGAATCATTACAAACACATACAAAATCACACTGGGACTAAAGCTTCCAGGCAGAGAAGGTGATGCTGTGAGAACATGTCAAGAGGAAATTGCCCTCGTTAGGGAATGTAGAAAGTCTTCCAGGAGTTTCTGACAAAGGAGCAGAGGGAGGTGTAGAGGAAGAGGGAAGCAGCAGGTACTCCTGTGGAAAAGGCAGTGTAGAAGGAAGCCGTGTGACCGGAAGGGCTTCCCATTCTGGGTCTGAACTTGACAACTGACCAGATGGTGCTAAGAACTTGGGTCTTTATCATAAGGGCAATGGGAGGTCTTTGAACCACCAACTTTGAATTTTATTCTTCAAAGAGAAAGTGGCTCAGAGCCAGGAGTGTTCCTGAGGCTGCCGTCTGTCTGGTGGTACCCAGGAGGCAGGTGTCTTCAGCATTCCTAGCATTTGAGTTAAATTGTGGTGATGCCTGCTTTGAGGGTGAGAGAACTAGACACTGGCAGCTTCCTGCCCTGCATGCAGGCATCTCGGCCTACTGAGGATGGGTGTTTGCAGGAAGCTGAAGAGTCACAAGGTGAGATGGTAATTATGGACATTGTTCTGGAAAAAGATTGCCTGTACTTTACCAACAAATCCGCTCATTAAAATGAGTCATTGTAGTGCACCCAGTTAACAGACTGTACCCTCCTTATCACTGCCTATTCTAGCAGATATAGGTCTACAGTCTCTGCTTGTAGAATGTGATTACACATGGTTTCTAATGCAGAGCTTCCTGCTGGTGTTCAACAAGCATCAAAGAATAATGATTATGGTGATTCACTTAAACATTATCCATTAAACTTTGTTAACAATAAAGAGTTGCTATAAAATACCTCCTCTGTCTCACCAGCTATGGCAATGGGGCTAGGGGAGGGTGGTGGTGGCTGTTTATTAAATGGCTATTTTCAATGCTGTCTCAGGAAAGTTTTGTGTCTGGGGTTGAAGCGATACTATAGCAGGTGGTATGATCTGCTGTGTTATCAGATGGCACAGCACATGACTGTCCTAGGTTGATCCCTGGCACCACAAATGGTCCCCTGGGCCCTCCAAGAGTGATCCCTGAGATCCAGGAATAAACCCTGAACAGTGACCAAAAATCTGTCACTGTCACTCCGTTGCTCATCGATTTGTTTGAGCAGGCACCAGTAACATCTCTCATTGAGAGATTTATTGTTGCTGTTTTTGGCATATCCAATACACACAGGTAGCTTGCCAGGCTCTACCGAGAGTAGCTTGCCGGGCTCTCCGAGAGGGGCGGAGGAATTGAACACCGGTCGGCCATGTGAAAGGCGAACGCCCAACTGCTGTGCTATCGCTCCAGCCTGACCAAAAATAAAGAAAAAGAAAAAGAAAAGTTGTGCGCTATACTCAACAAAACAGAAAACATGATATCTAAGCGCAACCACTGAAGCTTTGCAATGTGCCTGTCAACTTGATAGATGGGGATGAAGAGGGAGCTGGGGTGGGGAGGGAATGGAAACACTGATGGAGGGAAGCTGACACGGGTGGAGGGATTGATGCTGGAATATTTACATGCATAAAACTCAACTATCTATAACTAAATCACAGTTCTTTAAAAGAGTGGCAAAAAAGAAAAAAAGTTGGGTATGTGTGAGTGGCATCCTTGTTTATTTTTGCTTTGTTTTCAGTCTGTCCCAGGTGAGTAATTTGATTCTGAGTGCTCACAGTCCCTTCCCACAAACCCAAGTTACCTTCTGATCACGCAGAGCTGGGGCCATCGGAAGAGCAAAGAAGGACTGGCACTCTCCCTGAATCATACATTTTCAGATTTAAAACCGGAGGTTCTTCTAAAGGTCTTCAGTACAATCCCTTTAGCCATAAAGAAGTGAAAGCCAAATGATTATTGCTCAAGGGATCTGCTTTTAAGATTATTTTGCAGTGCCCAGAATAGGACCCAGGGCCTCAAATACCTGAGAGCAAGTACTCAAGATTAAGGCTTCTTTTTCTGTGTGGGTAGTCCTGTGTTGGGTGGGTTGAGTCTGGGACCCTATAAGGGATTCTCAAAGGTTATTTCTAGCTCTGTGCTCCGGAGTAATTCCTGGCAGCACTCAGGGAACCGCAGACAGTGCTGGGACCGGAGTCAGCTGTAGTCAAGACAAGCACCTCAACCTCTCAGCCGCGTCACCAGTTTTCACCTGAAAGATGTTTACGCGGCCCAGTGTACAGAGCTAAATAAAACACACATAGAAATCAAACAATTTCTCATAATAAATCATGAAGACATTTATTTAATAGAAATTTTAAAGAATCTTTTTGCTGAGTCCTGCATTCAGTTCTGGGATGGCACAGGGTTATGGTCCACAATTTAAGAAGCTAGCACCTAGCTCACTGAAAAAGCTGATCTAATTCGTGGTCTCATAGGAGTTGGGGGAAGCCAGTATCGGTATGTGTCAGGCAAGGCCCACTGCAGGCGATGGTCCCATCCCAGCCCAGGCCCAGGGAAAGAAAGGTCCACTATGAGTTAGCGAGGGAGGTGGTAGGCTTTCCATGTCAACACATGTCCAGGTATTTAATCAAATATTCTGACTGTTTCCATAAGGCTGTCTTGGAATGAGTTTCACATTTAACTCAGTAGATTTCATAAAGATGATTGTCCTCCTAATCTGGGGGGCTAGGACCCAATTTGTTGAAAGCTTCAAAGGAGTAAAAGACTGAAGCCCCTCCTGAAATGAGGGAGGGGTCCTCTGTCCAATCACCTTGGAGCCGGGCCTTTTCTTTTTCAGTCTCCTGGACTCAGAATGAAGCAGGGATTATTCTGCATCTGCAAGCTTCCAGTCTGGGACTGAAATTGTTGCTATTATTTATTATGCTGCTGCTGCTTATGATTATTTAAAGCCCTTTGCGTTTATCCAGAGTCAGTGCAGAAGTCTTTTGTGGGGGCCGGGGGAGCCTTTGCTGATGCAGCACTGGCTTGTGTTGGCCAGAAGAGGCTGCAGGTGGGAAAGCTAACACTGAGGGGGAAGGTTGGGTCAGCACCAGTGGTGCTCAGGGGCTGCTCTGACTCTGTGCTCAGGAGTGACCCCTGGCAGTGCTCAGTACTTGAGGGACCATACGCAGTGTTAATTAAGAATTGAACTGAGGGTCAGCTGCATGCATTCCTTCTGCTCTCTCTCTCATACTTTTCCCATTCTAAAGGACAAGAAACCCAACACCTTTAAAATTTTGACTGTCTCTCCACAGTTTACCTTATAAAATCAAAGTGCCAAACCCATATCAAAGTTTGGACCTGCCCTGGAATCAAAAGTCTATCAGGGGGCCCAAGAAATAGTATAGGAATTAAAGCACTTGCCTCTGCATGCAGTTTTTTTTACTATACCCTTGAGTGTAGAGCCAGGATTGAGCCCTGAGTATTGCTGGATGTGGCCCCCAAACAAAGACCTCGTGAGCCAGAGAGATAGTACAGCAGAGATAGTGTTTGTCTTGCACATGGCTGACCAAATCCCTGTCATCTGATAGGGTCCCCCGAGCTCTGCCAGGGATGATCCCTTAGCTAAGAGTAAGTTGAGCACCACTAGGTGTGAACTCCTCAAAAACCAAACAACAATAAAAGAGTTCTTGGGATCAGCTCAGCTACATCTAGAGTCTATTCAGGCACCTGTTCTCCATTCTAAGGGCATTGAAAGCTACAGATATTCTAATAAAGAGCCCCTGAGAGTGTTCTCAAAACCCACATCACACAAAGAACCGTCTAACACCAATTTAGGAGCTAGGAACCACAAAACTTCAGGCAGGGCGGTCACATAGAAGAACTGCAGGCAAACACTCTTCTGCTTCTAAAGGAGCAAACTGGTACAGTGGAAGTGGAGTGGGGTGGGTGGAGGTGGGGCACGTCAAATAATCTATTTTAATACAATCGGTCATTTTTAATCTTCCCGATCTGAGGTGTAACCAAACAGATATGGCTGTGGTGCTAGCAAGACGTAGACGGGGGAGTACAGGTCAGATGACATCCTCTTTGCTAGGGTACCTATCTGTCTGAGCACCCTAGATCTGGAGATCTCTTTGATCGCCAGCAGTGCTAGGGTGGATAGCAGGAGAAGCAGCATTTCTTGCCCACAGGCACATAGCTAGAGAACTAGCACTGTAGCACTGTCATCCCATTGTTCATTGACTTGCTCAAGAGGGCACCAGTAACGTCTCCATTGTGAGACTCACTACTGTTTTTGGACTATCGAATATGCCACGGGTAGCTTGCCAGGCTCTGCTGCGCGGGTGGGATACTCTCGGTAGCTTGCCGGGCTCTCCGAGAGGAATGGAGGAATTGAACCCGGGTCGGCCACGTGCAAGGCAAATGCCCTATCCGCTGTGCTATCGCTCAAGTCTTTGCTGGAGAAGTAAAAAAAAATTAAAAAGCCAAAGGGACAAAGAACTCTTGAGAGGTAGAGACAGAGCAGCAAACCTCAGGCTAGGAGCACAGTGGAGGACATAGGACAACCCAGGACATGGGGACAGCATAGGAGAACAGCAGAGGATGCTGGACCCAAGGACACCAAGACACTGAACCAGAGAGAAAGCAGTGTGAGGTCTGGACTCATACCTGGGGGGACCCAAAATTCCTTCTCAAGGCTGTTAAACAACTGTGTCTTCATAAACACTCGTTTTTCCCTCAATACTCCGGAACCTACACTGACGATCCAAATCAGTTTCAAGGCAACAAATCTAAGGCTTAGGGTAGTTGTGAAGAGAGGGGTTTTAAAAGACTATAAACATGATTTTGTTTCTCTCAGCTCAGCGTTTTTCTTATGAAGAAAAATTCCCGTGATTGAAGGAAATGCCTTGGGCAATCTAATTTGTATGAGAGAGCTTGCTAACGTGGACCTGAGCAGATTTTACACTATTAGAGTGAAGAGAAACTCTGGCAAGAGGCCAGGGAGGCGTGGGGTGGCAGATCTTGGGGAAGCTGTGTGCAAGAGTGCAGGCTGAGATC
This sequence comes from Sorex araneus, assembly GCF_027595985.1. Classification (NCBI taxonomy): domain Eukaryota; kingdom Metazoa; phylum Chordata; class Mammalia; order Eulipotyphla; family Soricidae; genus Sorex; species Sorex araneus. Next base: position 152,632,062 of record NC_073302.1, read on the forward strand.
GAAAATCTGTGCACTTAGTTTTGTTACGGACCTAAAACTGAGGAGGAGGTGGGGGAGGGAGAGAAAGAGATGGAGGGGGGAGACAGAGAGAGAGAAAGAGAGACAGACAGATAGAGACAGAGACAGAGAGACAGACAGAGAGAGACAGAGAGAGAGACAGAGAGAGAGAAGAAAGAGGAGAAAAGTGTCTGCTGTAGGGCAGGCGAGGAGGGGAATGAGGTGGTGATGGAAGGGAAACTGCGAACACTGGTACTGGGAAATGTACATTGGTGGAGGTGATGTCGGTGGACCCCATTGATGACTTATGTGAAGCGGGGAGGAGAAAGACGGCCACTTTCTCCCCATCCACCTCTGCTACCTGGGCCCCAGGGTTACTGGGTTCTTGTCTCGCCTCACAGAAAGGAATTTCAGGAGTAAACAAGCAGTGAAGTAAAACAGACTTTACATGGAGGTTTTAAAGGGAAGGAGGAATAGAAAGTGGGAGAGAATGGAGAGTATTGTGCTCAAGAGAGAACCCGGGCTTCTCCAAGGGCAGAGAGAGCCTCTACACACAATGCAGCGTTAGACATGGATGCATGAAAGCACACGTCTCAAGAGGGGAGATGTGGGCAACACATGTGCTCGGCCACATGGGTGCAAGCAGCACATGGGCTCAGGCAGCATATGCGCACCCCTCCTTTGTTCAAGGTGGCCTTTATAGGGTTTCTCCAACCTGCCCCCATGTGGGGCTTTTGCCAAGGTAAAAATTGCCAAGAAGATTACCAAGGGGTTTGGGAGTGGAGATGGTCTTTGAAATTCCTTTCCTGGCCTTTTGTTTCTGCTGGAGCTTCTGTTGGAGGGGGGTCCAGCCTCCTCAGGCGCCAGGTGAGGGTTTTTATCAGGTTTTAATTCCTGTTTTCTGCAAAGTTGGCCTTTGCAACTTCAGAGTTAATACTTCCCAGGAAATTTACTGCCATCGCCAGGTGGGTGCCTGCCCACCTACGTCACAGGGATGGGTATTGGAACACTGTATGACTGAAATCTAATCATAAACAGCTTTGTAAGGGTGTATCTCGCAGCGATTCAATTTTAAAAAATCATTTAAAAAAAGCTTCTCTAGAGAAAAAAAGAATAAAAATGTGGTGTGTTTTTGGGTGGGAAGAGTGGAAAAGGGAAATGGAGAAAGAAGGAAACTGGCAAGGAGTGGAAGTTGGCAAAAGGGCCATAGATAGAGGCATTTAGGAATATCAGAAACATCCCTTCGTTCACATATCTGTGCATATATGAATAACATATCTCATGTATATGAATATAAATTCATCATCTATGCATAAATGTGGATATATTAGTACATACGTTTGTGCATTGAAGCAGCTGTGCTAGGCGCTATTATAATCCCTGGGATGGAGAAGTGAATGAAATGGGGGTGGGGCTGCTCCTCTGGGGTATGCACTTTAGTGGGGACATTGAGAGGGGATCACCCTATCACTGTCATCCTGTTGCTCATCGATTTGCTCGAGCGGGCATCAGTAATGTCTCCATTGTGAGAATTGTTGCTACTATTTTTGGCAAATTGAATACGCTATGGGTGGATTGCCAGGCTCTGCCATGTGGGCAAGATTCTCTTGGTAGTTTGCTGGGCTCTGTGAGAGGGTGAAGGTAGTTTGCTGGGCTCTGTGAGAGGACTCTATTAAGTTGTACTTGTACCAACAGCTGTGTAGAAACTTACTTCCCCATGCTCTTTCTCTTCACAGATTTCTTGTTATTACAGGTAGGTTCTTGTCTCTGGCTATCAAAGGCTGGAAGAGAGGAAATGAAAATGGTTGAATACAAGTAGATTTGATTAGAACCAGACAAAAACCAGACAGAAAGTACCTATAGCATAAGAAAGTTCCAAGAGGAAAAAGCCCATGATGAGGGGTGGTTCTTTCCTTTTCATATCTTTTGAACTAGGGAGGTGAACAAATACGTAAAAAAAAAAAATCTTCTCATTAAGCCTAGACACAGCTGATCTCCTATCTTCAGGGGACTTTAATGTCAAGATGGAAGCAGGCAGAATGTTTGAAACAGAGACAGACTGGATATTTATGATGACCATGAGAATTGTCGTTGCAGATCTGAGAACTACTTAGAAGGTCTGGCCCTATGATGTTCTATTCATTTTTATTCTAAGGGCAAAATTACTTTTCTTTCCCTAGTTCTACCTTGCTTATTTTTTTCCTGTCCCTAGTTATTTCCTATATAATTGCCCATTTTTGACTTTAACTGACTGTGTGAGAAAGATCATATGGTTTTAATTTGAATTTCTTTAGTTCCTGCTGAGCACACTATCATTATGCATGTTTATTCTTTATCTGTTTTTCTTCTGTGAGTTACCTCTCCACTTCTGATATGATGACTTATAATAATGTAACCGCAAAGGTTTGGTTTCACTGTCACTCAAAGGCCAATTAATCAAGAGACGTGGTGATTGGTGGAGAAAGAACTTTATTTAGCAACAAGCTGTCAGGTGGGAGGATGGTGGACTAGTGTCCTCAGAGCAACTGTGTCATCTGAAGGGTCACAGGGAAGGGACAGGGAGGGAAGGGAGATTGCAGGTCAGAGGACACCAAAATGAACAATAAATCCCCTCTCTGCCGGTTCCCTGAGGCCAGCTTCATATTTTTTAAAAAATTTTTTTAAATTTTTAAAATTTTATTGAATCACCATGAGATAGTTATAAGCTTTCATGTTTGGGTTATAATCTCACAATGATCAAATACACATCCCTCTACCAGTGCACATTCCCCACTACCAATATCCTGGGTATACCCTCCCTTTCCCACCCTCCCCCTGCCTCTATGGCAGACAATATTCCCCATACTGTCTCTCTGCTTTTGGGCATTATAGCTTGCAACACAAACACTGAGAGGTCATCATGTTTGATTCATTATCTACTTTCGGCATGCATCTCCCATCCCAACTGGTTCCTCCAGCCATCATTTTCTTAGTGATCCCTTCTCTATTCCATCTGCCTTCTCCCGTCTGCTCATGAAGCAGGCTTCCAGCTATGGGGCAATCCCCCTGGTCCAGCTTCATCTTATTTACAGACTTAACCAAAGTAAATGGTAAGGCTTTTGGAAGAAAGGGTAAACTGAGAATAAACTCTCCTTATCTTTAGACTTTGGGGCATGGACAGGCATCTTTGAATCTATTGATTGTTGTCTCTATTGATCTTTGGATTTCAACAATAAATACATTATTTGGCACAGAGTTACTGACATTCTTGATATTTCCTGAGTGATTAGAAGGTGCCTTTTGTTATTCCCAACAAGCCCCCTTGAATTATGTTAACTGTGATTTTTGAAAAATTCCAAGAACAGATGCTGGTCACCAGGAGAACCAACACTAGGTTAGAGACACACAATGAGCTCACTAATATACAGGACTGAAAGTTACACAGCAAGGTAAGAACAAAGGGCCAAAGACAACAGAAGAGGGGAACTGATCCACAGAATTGAGTTGTGGGGAGGGTGTGGGGGGAGGGCAGTTTGAAAGGAAGGGACATTGGGGTCCTTGGTGAAGGGAGCTGGTTAAGCTGGTGATGGGTGTGGTGTATTGTAAATCACAGAACCTCAATACAAACTTTTTTATAAAGAGGAAGGGAGTTGATGCTTTCAGTACCAACCCCACCTTTAAGAATAGGCAAAAAGATGGAGATGGATTTAATCACCAATGGCAATAAATTTTATCAATTCATAAGCTCCCCAAAAGAACAAGCTTAGGGAGCATGCACATACTAAGAGTGCAGTGAACCCCAAACTTCAAGGAGTCAGAAATTTAGATCTCTTCTGGACCCCGATCTCCATTCATCTGGCTTATATGTATCCTGTGATTATTTACAAACTAGTAACCCATCAATTGTTCTCTTGAGTTCTCTGGGTTGCTTTATCAAGTAAGTTGAACCCGAGGAAGGAGTCATGATATATATTCAGGATCACCAAGAACAACCTGGATGTGTGATTTGCATCTGAAGGAAGTGGCGGCTTTGTGGGATGAAACCCGTGTGTGATACCATCTTCAGGTAGGTAAGGTGTGAGAGGGTTGGGTTCAAATGTAGGGCACTGATGGCATGCTCATAGTGGGTGCTGCAGGATTACTTACTGTGGGGAAAACCACCACATACCAGTATCATGAATGAGGTTGAGACTTGATGTAATTGCCAGGGTTGGTTCTGCTGCCACTCAAGGGCCAATTAATCCAAGACAGCAGACAGGTTGAGAAAACTCTATGAGTCACAAGTCAGTCAGTTGGAAGTTCTTGGGTTCACACCCCAAAGAGCCACCTCCTCTGCATGCTCTAAGCACGGCTCATAGAGGACCACGAAGTAGATCTTTAGAAAGAACACAGATCAGAGTGTGGAGTGACAGGTAAAGTCCCTTGCAGGCTGGTCCTCTGAGAAAAGCACCAATGCATTTATAAATTTAAAACCAGAGATCTGATTAAGAGTTCAGCCTACAGGGCTGGAGTGACAGTATAGGGGGTAGGATGTTTGTCTTGCACAAACATGGGTTTAAACCCCAGCATCCCCCGAGCACCTTCAAGAGTAATTCCTGAGTGCAGAGCCAGGAGTAACCCTTCATCATCGCTGGGTGTGACCCAAAAAGACCAAATAAATAAATAAATAAGGGTTCATCCAGCAGTTTATCTTCCTTTTACTATTAATGTTATTATCAGTTTATTATACTTATTATTATCAGTTTATTGTATTTATTAAATAATATATTATTATTTATGTTATTGTTAAGACAGGACCTTACCACTTATCATTTGGCAGCACTAAGGGTTATTTAGGGTCACAAAATGCTCCCCTTTGCTCTCATCCACCTAATTGTTTTAACCTGAGTGCCAAGGAAAAAATTCTTTCTAAATTCCCAGTAACATCACTTCCCTACTTCCCACTCTGGGTGAGGAAATGGACCAGGAGTTTCAAACCTTAAAGGTCTTGCAGTCTCCTTTGGCTCATCCTACAGGACCAGACTGGGTCACTGCAGTCCCACATGGGTCTCTGAGCTGGCGTGGTAAACCCTGTACAGACACCTTTTCACCTGGTCTCTAAGGGCCTTCAGAGCAGAGTGCCTAGCTTAGGCTTCTGCTGCTGGAATATTGTGTCCCTTGACTTGGAGAAATAAAAAAGAACTTTCTAAGCCCTGCTCAGTCATGCAATTGTTCTCACATCCAGAGCAAGTACCCATTAGCTGGGAAATTATGCTTCTGTTAAACCGGGCCAAGATTTCCCCAGAGAAATCACACAAGACAAGTTGAGATGCAACAAGCAAAGGGTCTTTGTGGCTAGCTTGAGCTAGGGCCCCCATCCGGCTCACTGACACAAGGGGTTCCTTGGATCAAATGGCCCCTTGCCATGGGTGTGCAAGGTAATCTTCCAGCATTACATCCAGGGGTTTGTCTTTGGCAATGGTCTAGGGGGCGTTCCAGCTACGTGGTAACTTCTGACTGGCTGGAGGCAGGCTAAGGTGGTTGCCTGGGACTTTCCCAGTCGACTTTCCCACCTCTATTTGGTTGTCCTGGCGGCCGTTTATGTTTAGTTATCCTGGCTTGCCACGTCACTTTGGGAAAACCATAACTCGGGGAAACCATAGGAAACCAAAACTTAGGTCTGGCTCCTTACTGAGCTGTCATGGCGCTGCCTTAGCCCCTTTATCTTTCACTGCCAACATTATTGGCTTTGCTGGGGAGAACAAGACAAGGAAAATGAAATTATTTCATCCTCAACAGCCCCTTCCCCAAAGGGTTTGATGACTTTGAAATTTTTGAATCCGGTCCCTCATTTCTACAGGTTGTTTGCATTGAGACTAGAAGGGCTCTGCAGAAGTGTGTCTTCCATAACAATCTCCTTTGCTCAGTTTTCTATTAGAATGAAATTTCGGGTTGATTTGTGTGGGCTTTTTGTCTATTGTGGCTTGCCTTGGTTCAAACTGCTCTAAGATAGGGAGGTTTAAACTGCAAATATTTCTCAGTTCTGGGAGCTAGGAAAAGTGAAGCTTAACTGTGAGCAGATTTGGTGTCTAGTGAGAAAAAGCTTCTGTTTGTAGAGGGCCATTTTCCCCCTGCGTCGTCACATGGTTGAGATGAGAGTGTGCTCTTGTCCCATCTAATACAGGCAGTGATTCCATCATAAGGGCGACAACCCCATTCATTACCTAGTCACCTCATGTGGGCCCTGCCTCGTCATGCTATCAAATTGGAGATTGGGATTCAACACAAGAATGAGGGAGTCCATAACCATGCACTTCATTATTATGTTCTCACATTTGGTCCGTAATGTAGCTATGGTAGCATGGTAGCATTGCTATGAATCCTTTAGGTGTAATTGTATAGAATGTCACTTAGCTTTTGGAGGGAGTGGGGGTGGGGGAAGGAGGTTGGGCCACACCCAGCAGTGTTCAGGGCTGTGACCAGGGGTCACTCCTGGTGGTATATAGGGAACCATATATAGTCCTGGGGATCAAACCAGGGTTAGCATATGCAAAACAAGTGTACTCTCTCTCTCTCTCTCTCTCTCTCTCTCTCTCTCTCTCTCTCTCGTTGTAAAATCCACTCTTTAGACCTGCAGGTCAATGAACAAACAGAAGTGGTTATGGCTACCACCTCATTAAGATATAAAATATCTTCATTACCCAGAGTGTTTCCTTATGCTCTTTACAGTCTATTGTTGAATTGGTTCACAGTTAAGTGGTTCCACTAGTCCTGTCACTGTCATCCCGTTACTCATCGATTTGTTCGAGCAGGCACCAGTAACGTCTATCATTGAGAGACTTATTGTTACTGTTTTGGCATATTCAATACGCACGGGTAGCTTGCCAGGCTCTGCTGCTCGGGCTTGATACTCTCAATAGCTTGCCAGGCTCTCTGGGAGGGGGTGGAGGAATTGAACTTGGGTTGACCTCGTGAAAGGCAAATGCCCAACCGCTGTGCTATCGCTCCAGCCCCCACTAATCCTATCTGTCTTTTATTTTACAGGCAAGCTAGACTTTAGACTTTTAGGCATGAGGACAGAGGGGTAGTGGGGCGGGGGAGAGAGAGAGACAGACAGACAGACAGAGAGGGAGCAGATAGAGAGAGACAGAGAGACAGGGAGGGAGAATGAGAGGGAGGGAGAGCACGAGCTGTAGAGAACAGCACCATCCCCAGATCTAGAGTAAATCTGAAGCAACCAACTGGTTGCTCAATTTGATTGTGACCAACCAAATTGTGGACTGCCAACATGCCCAACCAGGCTAGAAACTCTGTCCAGACCATTGGTGCACTTCAGCTCACAATCATTTTCTTTAGTTTGTCTCCATATTTATTTTGACCTTCCTGATCCCATGACTTTCCACTGAAGCCTTTTTTAGGTCTAAAATTCATGGTCTATAGGTATCTGCAGGATACACATCTGCGCTGCAAGCTTGCCTTTCATTTAAACAACCTGAACATGGAGAAAGGCAGAAATGGTTTCGGAACATTTGCTCTGATTCACCAGGAACTCAATAAATGACAAGGCTCATGATTCAGATGTGGATTCAGCAATTTTGCAGAGGCTGTAATGAAACATGAGTCATCACTTTATCTTCTTGTTAAATATAATTGGACAAAGAATAAATAATATTTTCAAGGAATTGCAGCCCATGTCACCAGCTTTTAAGCAAGGGAACACTATTAAAGGGTATCCTTCTCTAAGCTTCAGAATTTATGACCACAATGCAGAGTTTTATTTTAGATTTTTTTATTGAATCACTGTAAGGTAGACCTTTGCAAAGCTGTTTATGATTAGGTTTCAGTCATACAGTGTTCCAACACCCATCCCTCCACCAGTGTACCTTTCCCAGCACCTGTGTCCCCAGGTTCCCTACCATCACCCCTAATACCCCCCAGCCCATCTCTATGGCAGGCACTTATCTTCTTTCTCTCTCTCCTACGCTCTGTCTCTGTCTCTCTCTGTCTCTGTCTCTCTGTCTCTATCTCTATCTCACTCCTCCCCTCCTTTGGGAATTGTAGTTTGCAATACAGATATACAGATACTAAAAGGTATATCCCTTTATCGATTTTTAATGCTCAGTTCTTGTCCAGAAGGATCATTTCCACCTATTATTGAATCAGACTATTTTGACAGACAATATATGCAAGTCAATTAAAGTAGCAATAACATTGAAGTAATCTTACTAACAGATGCAACATTAGACAACCAACTGATCAATGGCTTTAAGTCAATGCATGAGTAATCTAATACTACATATATTATAGATAAATCATTCCAAAATATGACAAATTCTTAGAATTACTTTTAGAGCTTGCTGATAATACTGATTCCTTGGAGATTCCAATTGAGCTATCTGGGGAATAGTCATCAAAACGTACATTTTCATCAAGGCCTCCAGCTGATTCTTTTCATTTATTTTTAATAATCTGTTTATTATTTGGATTTTGAGTGGTTCTGGGAGGGGGGTTACTCCCTGTACTCAGAAGTTCCTGCCCAACAACGTGGTGACAAAGACCAAATCCAAGTTTCCTGAATTGATATATATGTTACAGCTCTATCTCACCAGCCCCTATTTATTCTGTTAATGCTATATTGACTCATGGATTTATAACATAGTGTTTTAGATGGTTAGTTTCATATCTCTATGTACGTGTGTAGTGTATAATGCTAATGTTTACTCTCCCACCAACCAAAGTATTGGTGCTGCTCCACCGCCCAGAAGACCCCTTTGTTGATTCCTCTACTCCCCTCCTTTTTCTGGGGTCTGTCAGAGTTCCTCTGAGCCTGGAAGTGTTGTTTTCTGCAAGTCCTTTTGCTTCATTCTTATGCATCTTCTGCATATCCTTGAACCTATCCACTTCACTTGCTGATCTCATTTAACATAGATTCTACCCATTTTGTCCCCAGAGGCATGATTCTGATGCTGCGTGTTTTTGTTTTTTTTTTTTGTAATTCCTTTTTCTTTTTTGCTTGCTTTTGTTTGGGGGCCACATCCTATGTGCACAAGGCTTTATCCTAGCTCTGTGCTCTGGGATCCCTCCTGGCACAGTTTGGGGTGACTGTATGTTGTATTGGGGAGTTGAACCTAGGTCAGCCACACGCAAGGTAAGCACCATCTGTTATATTGTCTCTTGGCCCTTAAAGGCGATAACATTTAAATGTAGTCACCTTAACAACGGTTACATTTAAAACTAGAGGGCCTGAGGGCCGGAGCGATAGCACAGTGGGTAGGGCGTTTGCCTTGCACGCGGCCGACCCGGGTTCAATCCCCGGCATCCCATATGGTCCCCCAAGCACCGCCAGGAGTAATTCCTGAGTGCAAAGCCAGGAGTAACCCCTAAACATTGCTGGTGTGACCCAAAAAACAAAAGAACAAACAAACAAAAAAAACAAAACTAGAGGGCCTGAGGTCTAGAGTTCCAGAAGGTCAGGATTCCACTTATCAGCACTAGTGACTTGTCACCAAACTAGTGAAACTAACCATCTACAATACCATATTATAAATCCATGAGTCAATATAGCATTAATAAAGTAAATAGGGGACTTGTGAGATAGAGCTATAGGACACATGTCAATGCAGGAGCCTTGGATTTGGTCCTTGGTACCATGGCTCCCTGAGCACTGCTAGGGGTAGAAACCTCTGAGCACAGGAAGTAACCCCCCCTCCCACCAAACTAGTGACTTGAGAGTAGTCACCAAACTAGATTAGAGGCCTCATTTGGGAATATGGGCTCATAGGCAGCTTCTTAGGCAGAGTGTAAATAGATTAAAGTCTGTGTGGACCGGACAGATGAGGTCCAAGCCAGAGGATGCCATGATGCTGCTCTGTCTAGGTGAGCTATAATGCATGAAGATGCTGGCTTTAGAGAAACAAGGGCACCACATGGAGCAGAGGAGCAAAGCACCCAGGAGCCCAGTTAGAGGCCCTGCTGGCCCTGTGCTCACTCTGAATTTCCCCCTTTCAGTCTGCAGGATTGTGGGAATGTGCTGTGGAAGGGGATGCTCGCTACTTGCTGACCCCTTCAATCAACTTTAGGCAAATCATTTCCCCTCCAGGATCTTTGTTTCCTCATTTTAATGAAAGAGGAACCCTGAAAGCACCCAGGTTTCTTTTGGGATCAATGGATGATTTTCATGGCTTCCAGGAATGTTAAAACATTAGGCAAGATTTAATCTTGTGTATTTTGGGCTTTGCTCTTGTATATTGGGCTCCCCCCTCACCGAGCCCCAAATATTGCATCTAAGTGGGCTTTTTGTTTGTTTGCTTGTTTGTTTTTTGGTTCAGGGGCCACACCTGGTGATACTAATGGCTTACTCCTAGCTTGAGGCTCTGAGCTCACTCCTGGCAAAGCTTAGGATACCATATGGGGTGTCAGGAATCAAACCCAGGTCAACTGCATGCAAGGCAGCTATCACTATCAGTCCATGGCTTTATTCTTTAAAAAGTGTATGTCCAGGGCTAGAGAAGTAGCTCACTGGTAGAGCGTATGCCTCTCATACATGAGGCCCTGGGTTTGATCCTCAGCACCACACACACACACACACACACACACACACACACACACACACACACACACATACACACACAGAGTAATTGTTCAGAAGAGGAAACATTGAAATTTTCAGACTACTGCTTAAGCTACTCCTCCCTCCATTCTCCTGGCAAAAGAGAGTTGATGAATGCCTTTGCTTCTTTCAAGGATTAGAACTCTTTTTCTCCTACAAATCAAATATATGCTTATATGAGTCATCATTTGTGACTGCTTCCAAAACTATTTGTAGTCATTATACTGAATATTAAAATGATGTGATTTTGTGAAATATATACTCAACCATATTAAGCAAGAAGTCAATATGTAGGGCCATGGAGATGGATCAAGTGGTATAGCACATGGCTGGGGTCACAGATTTTATCCCCCAGGCCACACAGCTCACATATCTATATCTATATATTTGGTCTTTTATATGTAAGTTCATATATATATATATATATATGAGACTAAATATACAAATATATTTAGTCTTTGGACCACACTCAGCAGTGCTGAGAGTTTATGCCTGGCTCTGTGCTCAGGGATCACTTGCGGTGATGTTCCATGAACTATATGGAATGCCAGGGATGGAACCCAGGTTGGTAGTGTACAAGGCAAGAGGTTTATCCATTGTACTATTCTTCCAACTCTGATAAAAAATATCTTTTAAAAGCCAGTGTGCATATGGGAAAAGTATCTACTTTATTCTTTCTTAAATGTGCAATGTTGAACTTTCCTCCTTGATATTGGAGGGTTCTCTAGCAGCTCCCATAACATTTCTACTCACATATATTGGTTTTGGGACAACACCCAGCAATGCTTAGGGGTTACTCCTGACTCTGCACTTAGGTATTATTCCTGGAAGTATTCAGGGACTGTATGGGATACTGGGAATCAAACAAGTTGGCTATGTGCAAGACCAGTGGCCTACCCACTGTGCTTTCTCTCCCTCCTCTCACTTTCGTATTTTAAGAATATCACTTTTAGCTATTCAAAAGTGCATCCCAGTCAAATATATAAAATCTTCACCTCCTTTTCTAGTTTGGATTTGACTAAAGTGATGAATCCCATTGCAACCATGTTGGCTTCATCTTCCTCCAATTTACTTTCCATGTCTACTTTCCACTCCCTGCAATGTATCCGGATGGATGATGTTAAAAATGGAAGGGTAAGAGGGGGCTGGAGAGATAGCACAGCGGGTAGGGCGTTTGCCTTGCACGCGGCCGACCCGGGTTCTAATCCCAGCATCCCATATGGTCCCCTGAGCACCGCCAGGGGTAATTCCTGAGTGAAGAGCCAGGAGTAATCCCTGTGCATCGCCGGGTGTGACCCAAAAACCAAAAAAAAAAAAAAATGGAAGGGTAAGAAACAATTGCTGTTTGAACAGCAACTCTGCAGTCTGTCATCCTTGAGGCATAGACTCCCTAGATGCTCTTATGTCTTGAGACATTTTTGTGGGCTTGTCCATCATTAGCACTTCATAAATTTCCTCTTTTTCCCTTAATTGGTACAGGGAATACTTCTCTGGTTGGCCATTTATGAGTTTCTTGTCAGCTCCTGCCTTTTTGCTGAATATATTGCCCCCTGGCCACTGGAAAATACTTTTCTTACAGAGGAAAGAGGACAATGATGTCAGAAGCATAGTTACTTTCACTGTCCCACTCTCTTCGAGCTTGGTGGTCGGCAATAGATTTTTGCCTTGAAAGTTTTCTTCTTAGTGACTTTCAACTTCAAGGATTCACAATATGCTCTCCTAGGAAGATCTCCTTGACTCTCATTTCAAAACAGTTTCTTCTATCAACTTTCTTCTATAGCACTCCCTTTGTTTTATAGAACCTGGAAGTTGGTGATGAGCTAAGTGATAGTGGAAAGTTTTAGTCACACTGTTTAGCAAGCTCTACAAAGTCCATCTAGATCCTCTCTTTAGGAAGCATGGGTTCATCACATCTCTGTTCTGTTTGGGGGTCTGAATCAAAACCAAATGTTACATTTTTTTGTTTTGTTTTTGGTCCATATCTGGCAATGTTCAGGGATTGCTCCTGGCTTGGCACTTAGGAATTACTCCTGGCAGTTCTCAGGGGACCACGTGAGATGCTGGAAATCGAACCTGGGTCTGTTGCATGCAAGGCAACCACCTTAACCTCCATACTATCGCTCCGGCCTCCCACGTATTACATTTTCATATCCTTAGAAATATCACTGACCAAAGGCTTGGCACAGGCCTCATCCATGAATGAATCTGTTGAAAAACTCAGGTATGTGGGTTTTGTGACTGAAATCTCTAGGATCTCATGGAATTGGGGATGGGTCACCTCCCTCCATCTCCCAGGAGTCTGCCAGCCATGCCCACCAACTCCCTCTGGTGCCATATAAGCTCATTAACTGGCCACAATCCGGAGATTCACAAAATAAATCTCAGAAGAGAGCAACAAACTTCAGAGATGCCTCCTGACTCCAAAGTTACCATCCAGTTAAAAATTTAACTCCAGCTGTATCACCCTATTTAAAATTTTAGAATCCCTAGAGCAACATTTCATACTCTACAACACTGATGTATCAGGACTGGCACACCACATTGGAGGGGATGTTAAATAGAGGGCAACCAATCTCATTTAAAAAAATATTAGCACACAAGTCTCAACCTATAACAACATGTTAGTACTCTTATACAGGGTTTAATATACTTCCCGGATGAGATACAACAATCTTCATACACTTTCATCTAAGCAAACTGTTTTGATCATTTTTAGCGAATTATTCATTACAAGCAATATAAAATAAATTATTTAGGGCCTTCTATCAAGCTACCACCCCAGCCTTCTATTTAGGCTTGGGTGGTGGTTGGGAAATTTTGAAATAAAATGGTGGGAAGGTGTAATGGTGATGGGATTGGTGTTGGAATATTGAATGAAATTAATTATTGTGAATAATTTTATAAAAATGAAATTCAAAAGATATTACAAAAAAGAAAAATCACTGAAGTGAGTGGAAATGTGTGAAATGGATCTGTTTCTAGGAAAACTAAACTAAAGGTAAAAGCTCCCTTCTTCTCTTTCTGAAGAAATGAAAATGATATGCATTTGGAGAATGTAAGATCGTTAATGCAACCAGCAAAGAAAGTGATGGATGAACGTACTTGGATATATGGCAGAAGTTAAAAGAAACGTTTAAAGGAAATATCATTAATATTTAAGGATTTTATTTTGGTTAGTACCTTTTTTTTAAAAAAAATACTTAACAGGCACTATTTAATGATCTTACTTTTTATTCGGACTGGAGCAATATCACAGTGGGTAGGGTGTTTGCTTTGCACACGGCTGACCCGGGTTCGATTCATATGCCCACCTCGGAGAATGAGGCAAGCTACCAAGAGTATCCCTCCCACACGGCAGAGCCTGGCAAGCACCCCGTGGCGTATTCAATATGCCAAAAACAGTAACAATAAGTCTCACAATGGAGATGTTACTGGTGCCCACTCAAGCAAATGGATGAACAACAGGACGACAGTGTTACAGTGCAGTGCTACTTTTCAATCTCTTAATCTATTTCACTAGAGATAAGGCTGTTATAAGAAGGTCAATATTCATGTCTTTGGTCTCTGCCTAACTGCACTGGGGCTGCCTCTGACGTGTGGCAGATGGTGCCTGCTGTGTAGCTCCCTCTCCTCCCCACAGCTGCTCACCTCAGCTCCAGGGTCAGTGGTCAGAGTCCAAGGTTTATTTGTTATTATTAGAGGCTGTTCATTCCCTGTCTTTGTTTCTTTTCATTTTATGCTTTTTGTTTTAGTTTTGGACGGAAACCTAAACTGTTTATTACACTAATGTATGGTTTTTATGTACAAATTTACTGCCCTTTTGGTTTTTATAGCCTACAGATGAGACAGATCATTTAGCTTTTGTCCTTTCCCCTCTGGCTTATGTCACTTACTATAAACCCCTCTAACTGCACTACGTGATTATCTGTTTGAAACAGATTGTTCATTTAGCAACCAAGCATGGCTTTAATAGACTTAGCTAAGAGGTTTGCAGAAATCATAATGTCCAAAATTAGAGAGAAAGATGGTATGTACCTGCTGCAGAGGTGGGGGTGGGGGGTGGGGGGATGGGTGGGGTGGTGGGAGGGACACTGAGAACAATGGTGGTGGAAAATGTGCACTGGTGGAGGGATGGGTGCTGGATCATTGTATGACTGAAACATAATCATGAAAGTTTGTAACTGTATTTCACGGTGATCCAATAAAAAAAAAATTGGTTTGCAGAAATGCTGTTATGCTGTTTTTCCCTTACTAGGCATTCTTACTTTATAGTAGAATTTTAGTTGGGTTTTGCTTATTTGTTTGGGGGACTGTATGGAGGTGCTCAAGGGGATACTTATGGTGCTCAGGAGCTCCTCCTGGCTCAGTGCTCAGGGATCATTCTTGGAAGTGCTCAGGGGAGTAAATGTGGTGCTGGGGATTAAACTAGGGTCAACGACATGCAAAGCAAGTGCCTTAAAGCCTATTCTCTAGCTCTGAGTTCCAGGATTTTTTCCCCCTGGGTTCCTCACACCAATATAAAATATTTCTCTTTGTTTCTATAGCTGAGCATAACCCCATAGCCTAATGCTGTTCAATAATGTTCAAGTATCTTTCGGCAGCTTCAAGGATTGTTCTCGTTAACACCTATGTCGTTCCCTTTGCTTGTTCTTCTTTGCCTTCCCTCCTCCTCCTGCCAGTCAGAGATAATCAACCCCCATCTCAGGTCATAAGGAAAAAGGTGGAAAGAGCCTGTGTCTCGTGGGATTTTGTGGAGCCGGGCTGTCAGAATAACACGGAAATAAACGTCCTCCTTACTTAGACGGCTGTTACTTAAGGTTGCTGTGATTCAGAGTCAGGCTTAATCATAACTATGATAGAAGGTTTAAGCCTTATTATTTTTTTATGACCTGAAATGCAACTTGTCGTGCATATTTTATTAGGAAACTTACAGGCAACTAGAATCTACACAGACTTTATTACAATACTCAGGATTTTACAGCGGGGACAAAACTACAGAACCCTCTCAGGTCTTTTAGACTCAAAGATGAATCCACAATACCAATTAACTTAAAAAATATGGGGTTTTCAAGATAAAGCATAAACAAAGTGAAACTTATCACTTACAAGGGCGGGGACTGGAGGGGCGGGAGGGGGCGGGAGGTATAATGGGGTGGTTGGTGATGGAATATGGGCACTGGTGAAGGGAAGGGTGTTTGAGTATTGTATAACTGACATAATCCTGAGAACTATGTAACCCTCCACATGGTGATTCAATAAAATTTAAATTAAAAAAAATATATGGTTTTTTGTTTTTTTTTTTAGGAGGGGTGTCCCCCAAGCAGATCTCAGGAGATCAGAGAGTTATTTGCAGTGATATTTGGCCAAGCAGGCAGAGGTTCAGTGCCTGGTGATGTGGTGTTGCTTGGGCCCCCGGGTCCTGTGGGGTCACCAGGGGCACACCTGGTAGTTCTGGGATGGGGTAAGAGATCAAACTCAGGGTGCTGTGCACAAAGCAAGCTCTCCAACCCTCTGAGCTACTTCTTGACCCTTGTTTGTTTCTGAATTGTCAGGAACTCTTTATTCTTGAATATTTCTGTTAAAATTAGTGACTTGGTTAATGTTCATGATAAATATTTTCTATGTTCTGCAAGAGTGCTCAAATCATATTGATTTATCATACCTATAGAAATAATGGGCTGGGGGCTGGAGCGATAGCACAGCAGGTAGGATGTTTGTCTTGCACACGGCCGACCTGGGTTGGATTCCCAGCATCCCATATGGTCCCCTGAACACCGCCAGGAGTAATTCCTGAGTGCATGAACCAGGAGTAATGCCTGTGCAACGCCAGGTGTGACCCAAAAACAAAAAACGAACAAACAAAAACAAACCAAAAAGCAAAGCAAAACAAACAAAAAAAATAAATAATGGGCTGGAGCATAGCGCAGCGGGTAGGGCGGTTGCCTTGCACGTGGCTGACCCAGGTTTGATTCCTCCACCCCTCTCAGAGAGCCCAGCAAGCTACCAGGAGAATCTTGCCCGCACCACAGAGCCTGGCAAGCTACCTGTGCGTATTCGATATGCCAAAAACAGTATCTACAAGTTTCACAATGGAGATGTTACTGGTGCCCCTCGAGTAATCGATGAGCAAATCGATGTCACAGGATGACAGTGATACAGTAATAGAAAATAACAAGTAACAGCACATATTTGTAGAGTATGTTAATACTTGTTCTTATAGATGGATATGTCATTGTTTCAGTTTTAAGATGTTGTCAATAGAGGATGCATCAATCATTTCATACAACCTTCTCGCTTTTGTTTTTTTTGGGGGGTGGCATATCCAGCTGTGCTCAGGACTTACTCCTGACTCTGTGCTCAGGGATCACTCCCAGAGGGGCTTGAGGGACAATACGGGGTACCAGGAATCAAATCTGGACCGACCTCATGCAAGGCAAACGCCTTACCTACTCTACTCTCTTTGCCCCAACCTAATTTTATACAACTTTTGAGAGAAAAAAGAAAAGTAAATGATATCTCCCCCTGGCCTCAAGTTTTTTTTTTAATTTTATTGAATCACTGTGAGATAGTTACAAGCTTTCATGTTTGGGTTACAATCACACAATGATCAAACACCCATCTCTCCACCAGTGCACATTTCCGACCACCAATATCCCCGGTATACGCCCTCTTTCCCGCCCTCCCCCTGCCTCTATGGCAGATAATATTCCCCATACTCTCTCTCTACTTTGGGGCATTATAGCTTGCAACACAGACACTGAGAGGTCATCATATTTGGTCCATTATCTACTTTTGGCACACATCTCCCATCCCTACTGATTCCTCCAGCCATCATTTTCTTAGTGATCCCTTCTCTATTCCATCTGCCTTCTCCTCTTCATTCATGAAGCAGGCTTCCAGCTATGGGGCAATCCTCTGGCCTTTGTATCTACTGTCTTTGGGTGTTAGCCTCATGTGATGTTATTCTATACTCCACAAATGAGTGCAGTCCTTCTATGTCTATCCCTCTCTTTCTGACTCATTTCACTTAGCATGATACTCTCCATGTCTATGTCTATCCATTTATAAGCAAATTTCATTACTTCATCTCTCCTAACTGCTGCATACCACTTCAGGGAATATATCCTGAGGATGCAAAAAAGCACAGTAGAAGTGACATCTGTACCTTTATGTTCATTGCAACACTGTTCACAATAGCCAAAATCTGGAAACAACCCAATGCCCTAGAACAGATGACTGGTTAAAGAAACTTTGGTACATTACACAATAAAACACTGGCCTCAAGTTTAAGCCAATAGCCTATACATTCTCTATCTCCCCCCTTTGGCACCACAAAGTTTAAGTTTGATTTTTTTTTTTTATATTTGAAACTTTTTACATAGTCTGCTTAAAAATTCTTAACTGAATTATTCTTCGTTTCACACCACACTGGCATGGTGTCAAAATGAACCATTTCTTATATTTTGGAATCCTTGGCACATTTGTTGTTGGTACTATGAATGGTTAATATCCTAGGTGTTTAAGCTAAGTCCTCATCTCTTTCTCTATTTTCTCAGTAAAATTAGTCTGGGCCTCTGGAATTAAAGGACTAGAGCACACACTGCGTGTGCAGAGGCTTAGTCTCTGGCAACCTGGGGTCCCCATGCTTTGTCAGATGTGTTTCTTGTGGCCTCAGCCCAAGCTGGGTCATGCAAAGTATCACTGGGAATGACCCCAGTGAACCCCAGGGCTCCCTCTGTACTACCTGGAAGGCCCTGCCCCACAGCCTCAAATGATCTCTAGACCTGACTCTTACTTTGAAAGCTAACTAGTAAAATTCTAGAATGTGACCTTAAAAATACTAGAGATTACAAAACTTAATAACAAACAGTGGGGGAGGGGGAGGGGAACAAAGATCAGACCAGAGGTGACATAGGGACAGTAGCAGAGGATCCTGGACACCTTGGTGCTGGTTGGGTGCTGTAACTTAACACATCAACACCATAAACGTTAACACTATTGTAACCAGACCATTTTTTAACAAAAAATAAAAATACTGGTCCTCATAAAAAAACAAAATGAAGTTCAGAAGGATAAAAGGAATTCTCTCCCAACAAAGCTTTGTGGAGAGGGTCTCTATGTCACAGGTCAGTTAAAAACTCAAATTATGGGGACTGGAGTAATAGCACACCTAGTAGGGAACTGGCCTTTCACGTGGCAGCTCAGTTTCTAAGCCTGGAACTCCACATGGTTCCCCAAGACCTGTCAGGAGTGATCCCTGAGTGCAGAACCAGAAACAAGTCAAAAGCACTACAAGGTGTGGCCCCCCCAAACAAAAAACAAACAAATAAGCAAAAATCAATTATAATAAAATTGGAGAATCCTCCCAAAAACATTTCTCTTGCTTTCCTGTTCAACTTTCTTGCTTGTATGGAGGTGTAAATTGTAACCACTGCCACTGTAACTGTCATCCCGTTGCTCATCGATTTGCTCAAGTGGGCACCAGTAATGTCTCCATTGTGAGACTTGTTGTTACTGTTTTTGGAATATCGAATATGCCAAGGCTAGCTTGCCAAGCTCTTGCCATGCAGGTGAGATACTCTCGGTAGCCTGCCGGGCTCTCGGAGAGGGACGGAGGAATCAGAACCCGGGTCGGCTGTGTGCAAGGCAAACACCATACCCGCTGTGTTATCGATCCAACCCAAATTGTAACCAATCATTCTTAATTTTTCAAATCTATTTTTTAACTACGAAGGCTTTCCTTAGCAGTACTCTGAGCGTCAGGAATACTCCCAGTAGTGCCTGAGGATCTTTCCGGGCTGGGATCAAACTCAGGGCCTCACACAGTACAGGCCTATGCTCTACAACCTAGTTATCTCCCAGGCCTGAAATAATCATTGTTGGAGGTATTATTGGAACAAAGGAGTTTTACAAGACTAAAGATGCCAGATATGTTGTTCCCAGCGTTCATCCTTCCGAAATCTGACACATTTCGTCGGTAAAGAAGTGTACAGCACCCGGTCCAGACAAGGTCAGACCTGAACACCTGAAGAATCTGCCGCCAGTACTTGTCAATATACTGGCTCTGCTCTTCACACGCTACATGTCTGAATGCAAGGTTCCATCCCAATGGAAAGCCAGCAGGACCATTCTGTTGTACAAGAAAGGAGACATCCACGACATCAGCAACTATTGCCCAATCTGCCTGTTATCTGTCATCCACAAATTGTTCGCTCGAGTCATCCTGAATAGAATAGGCAGAACACTAGATGAAGGACAACCATGTGAGCAAGCCGGGTTTCGGAAAGGATTCAGCACTATTTTCCATATACACACGGTGACCAAACTCATTAAAGTTTCGTGAGAGTTCATTTGAGATGCCGCTCTGTCTAACGTTCATCAATTTAAAGAAGGCTTTTGATCTGTTGAGACTGAAATGGTCATCGAAGCCCTAGCCAAACAGGGTGTTCAAACTCAGTACATCATGATCCTTCGTGAGCTGTATTACAGATTCACCACCAGGATCTCACCATTCTACAAAGAAGTGATCATTGACGTAAAGAGAGAGGTTTGGCAGGGTGCCACCATTTCACTGAAACTCTTCAGTGCCACCCTCGAGAACATCATGCGACGACTGGACTGGGAAGGAATGGGAGTGAAGATAGACGGTCGGCAACTATGCCACCTCCTCTTTGCTGATGACATCGTTCTAATAACACCAAACATTAGCCAAGCGGATGCTGGCTGACTTCGACCGTGAATGTGGAAAGGTCTGACTGCAGCTGAATCTCACAAAGACAATGTTCATGAGAAATGGACTAGTTCCTGATGTTCCATTTGCTCTCAATGGAACGAACATCTCTGAATGCAGCAGTTGTGTGTACCTAGGTTGAGAACTCAACATGATGAATGACTGGCACCAGAACTGCGCAGGAGGAAGAGAGCAACGTGGAACACCTTCAAGACTGTTGAAGAAGTTGTTAAGAGGACAAAGAACCTCCAGCTCTGGGCACATCTTTTAGACTCCATCGTTCTTCCTACTAACATACACCTCAGAGACCTGGACCCTACGAAAACAGAATGAGAAAGCTATTTGGGTCTTCCAAAGAGGAATCAAAAAAGCTATGCTAGGAGTATCATGTTTTACTCAAGTGGGAGAAGGAATCCAGAGTTTGATTTGGAGACGACCGCTGGACTAGAGTCATTATTTACTGGATTCCATGGGACGTCAAAAGAATGCCTCGCTGCCCACCTACAAGATGGTCAGACTTCTTTGTCAAGACCCTGAACTAACAGTTTGATGTTCTTTGTGTTCCTGGAATAACCAGACACCACTGGGCTACACTAGCACGCAATAGGGACTAATGGAGACGTAACTGGTGCCCGCTTCAGCAAATCAACAAGGAACGGGAAAGATGTAAGAAAATTTTATCATCTCCAGTGTCAAATAATTTCCAAAGAAACCTACAATTCTTTTTTTTTTAAATTTATTTATTTTTAATTAGAGAATCACCGTGAGGGTACAGTTACAGATTTATACACTTTTGTGCTTATACTTCCCTCATACAAAGTTCAGGAACCCATCCCTTCACCAGTGCCCATTCTCGACCACCCGTAAACCCAGCGTCCCTCCCACCCTCCCCAATCCCATCTCCTCCCCACCCCACCCTGCCACTGTGGCAGGGCATTCCCTTCTGTTCTCTCTCTCTAATTAGCTGTTGTGGTTTGCAATAAAGGTGTTGAGTGGCCGCTGTGCTCAGTCTCTAGCCCTCATTCAGCCCGCAACTCCCTTCCCCCACATGGCCTTCGACTACAATGTAGTTGGTGATCGCTTCTCTGAGTTGCCCTTTCCCCGGAACGTGAGGCTAGCCTCGAAGCCATGGAGTCAACCTCCTGGTACTTATTTCTACAGTTCTTGGAGAAACCTACAATTCTTATTGGTTGTCTCACTTGATTATTTTCTACTTTAATACTATCAATTTGTATCAATGTCTGTTTAACTGTATAATACTAAGACTATTGTTCTACAAATCATAGAAGAATATTAGCACTTTTCTATCACATGCAGGATAGCAAAATCAAATGCTTACAAAGCATTTTAATAACAATTTGGTTAAACTTAGAGTGTAAATTTAGTGTCAATAGTATAATTAATTAAATTTACACTATAATTTCTAGGCTTATAAAAATCAGGATACTCTGGAAAGACTTTTTACATCAATTATGAGATTGCAATCATTTTTAGTAATTTATATATTTTCAGAAATAAGTATTATTATTTATTTTCATATTTGAAGTAAGTTGTTTTACTATTATGGTCATTGAGGTAACTTGTTTACAAGTATTAATATTTATGCTTTTGTTATACAAAGTGACTGCCAAAGTGGTACATCACCACCACCTTAAGTGCCACAAGCTCTTCACTGCTGTGCTTTTATGTCATTGCTAGTTCACCTAATCTCTAACCCCCTCATCTCTCTGTCCCGCTTGGTAACCTCAGCTCTTTGTCATAGTCCAAGGGTTTATTTTCACTGGACATCATCCAACGTTTTTTTTTTCTATATATACCACAGATGAGTGAGACCTTCTGGTGTTTGCACTTTTCCATCTGACTTACTTTGCTTAGCATGACACACTCTTGTTCCATCCTATTTGTAGCCAAAAGCAAGATTTCATCTTGAGAAGCAACTTTTACATAGACTTAAAGAAAACTTGACATTTTTATAATGTCATTCTTATTTTGTATGCCACCAGAAACTTAATGGTCAGAGTTGTTTATCTATAGCTTGGGTTTTTGTTGTTGTTGTTGTTGTTGTTGTTTTAAGATGGTAATGTGGGACCTTATACATGCAAAGCATGTTCTCTACTGCTAAACAACATCCCTGGCACAGTGGGGCCATTCTTCACATCCTCTCTTGTCTAGGACTGGTCAGGGACTCTCCCTGTTTTATCTGTTAATATTTTGTGCTAGAAAATGTTTAAAATGATCACTTGGAACTACCAAAAGGCAAAGAGCAGGGTCTCAAAGACTCAAGGACTAGCATTTTGAACATGTGTATGTGTGTGTGTGTGTGTGTGTGTGTGTGTGTGTGTGAATATGAAGCACATATGCGTCCTGGCCATTAGCCAGGTGAGCCCTGCTGTAAAGAAAATTCCACACCTTTGCACATACACACCAGATGACAGTCTGTTGCTCCACAAATCCATGTAGATGACTGGGCATCTGATCGCCTGAACAGTTTGGAATGCAAATGGACTAACATTCTGTTCACCTGAGGCCATTGTTTCCTTAACTTTAGTCATTTCAAGACTACGTTATGGTTTTAGCTACATCTATTTTTTTGTAATTCATATTCAAATGAAAGTTTTGTGATATCTTAAATGGGAAAGTTAGTGCCATGCTCTTAATGGAAGCTACAGAGAGAAGGCCAACTCAGACAAAAACCCAGTGCAATCCTACCGGGAAATACAGCCCCTCTAGGGGATGGAGTGGGATGGACAGTGAAGGGCAGTCGTTGCCTCTGGTGCCACTTCAGATGGGTGGGCACTTTCTCCTGGGGGAAAGAGAACTACTAAATTTTTTTTCTGTTCTGAATAGGGGGTGGTAGGTTGAATAAGTTTGGGAACCTCTGACATGGAGTAAGTAATGACTTCCGAATACTTTTCCCAGCTGATACAGTTCTGTGCAATCTGATCTCCCCAAACCCATTTCTCTGCTTCACCCCTGTAGGCCTGATGTTCCCACAGGCCCTAGACTCACCGAGTTCATGCTTCTGTATTGGGCACGACTAGTTATTTTTTATTACTCCAAAGGCAGCTTGAAATCACCTTCCTGGAGTAGTGGCTGTCAGTCTCCTGCCCTGCCTTTCTACCTGAAACACCTACAGAATACTTTACACATACCTTACATATTTTACATGTGTAAGTTGGTCCTCAACTGATAGCAATGTGACATGAGTATTTCGATTTTGTAATAATGTGAAAGTCGTGTGCATTTAGTTGAAACTGTTCTTCAGAGTTTGCTTTTTGTTCTTTTCCTGCTGTTGCATTATGCAGTGTGATGCTCTAACACGGTGCTGAGTGGCATCAGTGAGTCACAGCATCCAGAAGGCCACATAATCATAGGGTAGACAACGAGGATTCTACACTCAGGGGACTGCTTGCCAGCAAAAATGTTCTGAGCATATTTAATTTAAAGTACGTAGGACTAAGTTATGATGCTCAGTAGGTTAAATATAGTAAAAGCATATTTGACTTGTACTATTTTTAATATACAATGGGGGTTATTTGAAAGCAATGACATTGTAAGTTGGGAGAAATTTGTGAAATCTGTAGTATTTTGTTTATTTTTGTTTTGTTTGGGGGATTACACCCAATAATGCTCTGGATTTACTCCTGGCTCTGCACTCAGGAATTACTCTTGGTTCAGTGCTTAGGGGACAATATGGGATCCCGGGTATCGAACCTGGGTTGGTCACATGCAAAGCAAGTATTTGCTGGGACTATCTCTCCAAACCCAATATTTTATTTTAAAGAATATTCATTTACTTATACTATAAAGCTATAGTAACCAAGACTATGTTACTGGAATTAAAAAGATGGAATCTTATACCAATGGAAGAAAATTGAGAGCCTAGAGAGGGACCCACAGGTATAAGAACAGCTAATTTTCAACAAATGATCTAGATATATTAAGCCTACTTAACAAGTGGTTTGGGGAAAATGGTTGGCACATGCAAATAAAAATAATGATCTTAAATTCCTATCTCATACTATACCATACACAAAAGTTAATTCAAAAAACTACCAAAAAACTCAATAAATTACAAAAATTACATTGCGAAAAAAAACTCTACATAATATTGACTCTAGAGGCATCCTTAATGACTCAATATCATTGTTAAACAAACAGAAATGAAAATAAACAAAAAGGACTACATCAGACTAAGAATCTTCCGCAATACAGAAAAAACAATAATTAGAATAAAAAGACATTCTATGGATTAGCAGAAAATATTCACTCATCAGATATCTGACAGAGGGCTGCTATCCAAGATATATTAAACACTTAACACAAAAAAATGATTTAAACAATCCCATCAAAAGCAGGAAAAATTAAACAAATACTTCTTCAAAGAAGACATACAGATGACCAATAGGCATTTCCTGTTTTCCAATAGATAAAGTGCTCTTATCACATCATCAGGATAATGCAAATCAAAATGATGAGACATCATCTCACACCAGTGAGACTGGCATCAAATAGGCAGGAGGTGGGGATGGGGAACAGCTAGTATTGGCATGCATGTGGGAAAAAAAAGAACTCTCATTCACTTCCGGTGGGAAGATCAACTGAACTTTTTGGAAACAAAATGGATACTTCTTAAGAACCTAAGAAATGAGCTTCCATATTATCCAGGAATTGAACTTCTCTGCATTGAGCTTCGATATAATTTGACTGCTTGGAAGTCAAATTCAACTTCTTGGCATTGAGCTTTCATAAGATCCAGGAATTAGACTCTTGACATCTACCTCAAGGGCCCAAAAATACTATTCAGAAAAAACATTTGTACCTCTATATTCATTGCAGTACTATTCAAAGTAGCCACATTCTGGAAACAACCCAAATGCCCAAGAACAAGTCAGTGGATAAAGAAACTATTGTTTATACACACAATGAAATACTACTCAGCTACAAGAAAAGATGGAATCATGCAATTTGCTACAATGTGGATGGAACTAGAGGTCACCATGCTGAGTAAGTCAGTCAGAGGGAAAGAGAGAAATACAGAATGATCTATCTCATGTGTAATATAAAGAAACAGTAGGGAAATAACAAATGACCAACAGCAACAAACCCTGAGAATCAGTTTATAGAACAGAGTGTGACAAAGGAATGGGGTGCCGGGGAAGAGAGGAAGAGAAACACTGGTTAAGACACAATGACCATGATGATAAGTGTGGAGTTGGAACATTGCATGCCTGAAAAATCACGATTGAGACAGGATATCCTAACCAAGGAGGGAGCACCTGGGCGGGTTAGCAGAGAGGGGCATCTGGGACTAGTACAAAAGGCAGCACAAAAGGCCAGGCTTTTTCCTCTTAATATCCTAGGCAGACCAGTATGACACCGGTATGGTGTGTGCAAAGCAGAAGTCACCTTGAGAGAACCTACAGCATAATACCAACTTCTCACCATATTGACACGTGGCTAAAAGGCTGTGGATGCTGCTGAGAGGGCCAAGGTGGCAGCTTCAATGGTAAAATTCACAACATCCCTGGCCCCTCTTGGAGAGGACTCTAATTCCCTTGATGAAAAGAGCCTCCCAACGTGGAGGGGCTGGGGGTAATTTGGCTGCATGTTTTCCTGTCTGCCCTCTTCTGAGTTCATTGATTGGGCTGAGTGCTTAGCAGTCACATTCCTGCTGAGAAAACTGTGAGCATCACTCCTCACTTCTCCTGCTCCTTCAGACACAGAGGCACAGACTCACTTCTAATAGGGGAGAGCAACAAGAGTTGTAGCAATAATCTCATCTATTGATTTTCTGATTTCCTCTGCTAAGAAGACACATTACTGTGTTGCAAGGTATGAAAGCTGCTGAGGATGGTTGGAAACAGTTTGGAATAAGAAAACAGCCGGGCAGGGACTGGAGTGATAGCACAACTGGTAGAGCGTTTGCCTTGCACTTGGCCAACCCGGGTACGATTCCCAGCATCCCATATGGTCCCCTGAGCATTGCCAGGAGTAATTCCTGAGTGCAGAGCCAGGAGTAATCCCTGTGCACTGCCAGTGTGACGCAAAAAACAAAACAAAACAAAACAAAAATAGCCGGGCAGGAGGTACCGGGTTGGACACGGCAGAGCCAGTGTTTCGTGGGTCCCTGTCAGAGCTTCTCCTGGTCTCCCCACTCTTGCTGGCTCATTGGCTCATTTAGTGTGTGACGTGCATGTGCCCTTCATATCACATTTAAAGTACATGAGTCTCAGCACTGTAAATGACAAAGCAAAGAGAAGAGGTGGCACTGGGATTTTGCTTGCTTATAAACTCCACTAAGCATTCACTGAGGCCCTCTGAAGTAAACTTTCCATCTACTGTGTAAATATCTGTTTCTAGCTATTTATATGCAGATTGAAAATAAATCTTTTAACACCTCCTCCCACCATAAGGCTGCCCCTGAACTCCTTCTGGAAAGAAATTCTGAACTTGTGGACAACTGAGAATTCCTACCTGAATGAACTCATCGGTTACGGTAGTGTATTCACCTCACTCGAGCTGCTCTTGCTTGGCTTCTTTCCCCTCTCGGGCACACGAGACACTGCATGTCTCTGTCTCTGTGGTTCTTGCAGTGAGACAGAGCCACGTGATGGCCATGGTAATGGTTCACAGAGAAATGCCAGACTTCATTCTCCAGACTCTTCTACCCTGTTGAGACAATTGTGAAGACAATTGTGAAGATGAAAGGTACAACAACTTAAGCTCATCTTACCAGAACAGAAGGTTCCTACCCTAGAGAATGCCTGACCTACAAAGGGCTTTGAGAAAGAAATAAAATTTTTTAAGTCTCTGAGATCTGCGGGTTGTTTGTGATTGAAGCATACACAGTCTATCCTTATCCTTCCTGGTAATATAATGAGTAATGTTCTATGGCATGACTACTGGTCCTCCATCCTATCTTTCTTCTTGTCCAGATGCTGTCCTCCAGTTGGACCTTTCTCCAGTCCTCACCTGAGTCAAACAACACTCCCAGGTTTCCCTCCACAACAAAACCACCTTCTGACCCTGTTCGGTTGTACAGTTTATGCTTAACCACGACGTTCCCAGATCCGATTTTAATGTCAGAGTTTGGATTCCTTACACCAGTAAGGAATTCTCTGATATAAACAAGGTGTCTGAGAAGCCAACTCATCCAGTTCAATTTTGACACTACCCAGGGATAATGTCAGATTTTAGAGGTTAATGGTTTGGTCTCCTAAGCCCCCTGTCCTCTGTACATGCAGGTTGCAAAGCTAAGCTTTTCATTACTTGCACTTCGGTTCAACCACGTACAAATCAGAGGTCCCTGTGATAACCTTCCTCAGGTTGGATCAATCTTCTAAAACTTCACAAAACTCAAGAAACCCATCTAATCTCTAGGTCACTGATAAACTACAAAGGTTATAATCCAGAGATACTTCAATGGGCTGGGATGCATGCTTTGCAGGAAGGAGGCTTGAGTTTAATTCACCATTCCACGTGACTCCCATTCTCCCAAATCGTAGACGGTAAAGAGCAACCTCAAAGTCCTGAGCCCAGAGCCCTTGAACTGGTTGAGTGTGACCAAACTCACACACACATACACACACACAAGGATATCAGCCAGGAGCCATCAGTTGGAAGAGATTTGAGTATGGTATAAGCACCAGAGCTCCCATTCTGGTTCCCATTATCCCCAGATCTGCAAAGGGTCACCAATCTGAAAGTATGTTGTCAACCAGGAGGAGGGGCATTAGAAAACATCATTGAAACATCCCCGACATTTAAAAGCGAAACAATTCTCTTGGTAATCGTGATCAAAGAAACCAAGAGGAAAATTAGAATGTAGTCACTGTCACTGTCATCCCGTTGCTCATCGATTTGCTTGGGCGGGCACCAGTAACGTCTCTGTTGTGAGACTTGTTACTGTTTTTGGCATATCGAATATGCCACGGGTAGCTGCCAGGCTCTGCCGTGCAGGCGAAATACTCTTGGTAGCTTGCCAGGCTCAGGGCAGAGGAATTGAACTCAGGTCGGCTGCATGCAAGGCAAACGCCTAAAATGTAGTATGAAGTAAAAAATATGAAGCAACAAACAAGCCACTAAAACAGTACTTAGAGGGTAAATCATAGCACTAAACCTCTGCACTAGCAAGGAAGAAAGATTTTAAGATAAGTGACCTCAAATTGGCAGCCTAAACTTTAAAAATTAGCAGAAATAAGTGAACTAGAATACTTGAAAAACAGAGATGGGGCCAATGATATGATCTAGCAGGAAAGGACTTAACCTTGTAAGCAGCTGCAGCAGCGACCCTGGTCAGGATTCTGGGCATCATATAAGGAGCCTGAACACTGCCAGGGGTCACCTCTGAGGGCAAAGCCAGCATAACCTCTGAGCACTGCTGGAGTAGCCCATCTAGTCTCCATGCCCCCAAATAGAGAGCACTGAAACCAAATGCTTGTCTTTAATAAAATCAATGTAATTGATAAATATTAAGAAAAAAAACAGAAAGAGGCAGGGAGTTGGTTTAAATGACTGGAGCTCATTGTTACATGTGTAAAGCTCCCTGGCACCACATGGTCTACCAAGCACCAGGTGAGGAGTGACCCACCCACCAAATTTTTTAAAGAGAAAGAAGAGACAAGTTGCCAGGAAATGATAAAAAGTGATACCATTATAGATATTTTCTTTTATTTATTTTTCTTTTTGGGTCACACCTGGCAATACACAGGGGTTCCTCCTGACTCTGCACTCAGGTATCACTCCTGGTGATGCTTAGGGGACCATACGGGATACTGAGAATTAAACCCGGGTCAGCCGCATGCAAGGCAAATGCCTTACCCCCTGTGCTATTGCTCCAGCCACTCTTTTACTTTTTGGGTCACACTCAGCAATGCTCAGAGGTTACTCCTGGCTCTGCATTGAGGAATTACTCCTGAAGATGCTATGGGTGCCATATGGGATGCTAGGGACGAATATTGCCTGGTTGGCAATATTCAAGGCAAACGCCCTACCCGTTGTACTATCACTCCAGCCCCAGGTAGATTTTAAAGGGAGTAAGAATATTACAAAATTCTCTTCATATTTTTGCCAATAAATTTGATAGCATAGAGAAAACAATAAAATAAAATTTTTGAAAAATACAAGTCCTTTGAAAGACCTCAAAAGCTTACACAATTAGAAATATAAGCTGAATATCCCTATACCTACCAAAGGAATTGAATTTATAATTAAACATGCTCCCATAAATTAAGCTTCACATGGTGACTTTTTTTATAAATTCCATCTTTTAATAAAGAACAAATTTGGGGTCAGAGTATTGTAGATAAAACACTTGCCTTGCATGCAGTCAACCCAAGTTTGATACCTGACACCATCTGTTGTCCTCCTGGGACTGCCAGGAATAATCCATGAGCACAGAGACTGGAGTAAGCCCTGAGCACAGCTGGGTGTGGCAACACACCTGTGTAAAAACACAAAAAAGAAAAGAAAGAGAAAAGAGAGAGGGAGACACCGCACTGGGGAGGTTGATGGCGATGATGAGGCAGGCGAAGGAAGGAATGAGGGCCAGGCTGGTTGGTCTCAATTGCAGTTTATTCCATTCCCATCTCCATTCTCCTCTGATTCTACTCCTGCTTCTTCCTCCCCATCCTACTTCATTCTCCTTCTCCTTTGGATCTGGATCTGGATCTAGCTTCTCCAGATCTGGCACTGGGACTCGAACTGGGACTGGCTGGGGACAAGCCCCGGGACTGGCCTTGGAACTCAACAGCACTCGCCCCCAGCCCACTCTCACAGCCTAGTTAAGTCCCTAAGAATGAGGGGTTGGGGCTTACACGTAGGTGTGGTTACAATCAATAGGGGGTAAAGTTCTATCCCTTAGGGGCTGCTTCTTCTAGGACAGATACTCTTTCAGCAAGACACCCGCCCAAGAGCGGAATCCCATGGGTGTGTTTCTCCTCTCCTTGTCCAACTAACATATAAGTATTCATAATATTAATCATTTTGTATAGACATAGAAAGAGATGCATTAAGCTTACAGAATTGCTCTCCTGGGGTCATCTCGATCTCAGACTACAGTGCTCAGGCCAGATTAGTCTTTCCTATCCCTAGCGGGGTCCTAGTCTCGTCGTTGCTTTTGGATCATGACATGACATGCCCATGGCCAAGCTCTTAACATATAGTTTAGCATTAGGCGCTTTGGCCAGGCCCATTTCGATGCCAGGGTAGCACATAAATCACCGCTTGCCCTGGGTCCGTCCCATCCCTCGTCGGGACCCTGCTTTTGGGGGTGCTAGAAAGTAAGGGCAGCTGAGGCTTAAGTCAAGAAAGCAGATGCCCGGGAGTAAATAATATTTGAAGCCAATTAAATCCCATGTTACCAAAGCATATTAACAACTGTCTTTCTTTGTCCATACAAAAAGGATATTGCTTTAAAGTAAACTATTCAAAAGACACAAGAAGAGGAGAAAAGGCAATATTAACTTACAATACAAGTTCACTGTCCTAGCAAGGTCTGACCTTACAAATTAACAGAGTTTGATTAGGAGAAGAGCTGAATGACTAGTTGGGGAAGGGAGCATAGAAGTGATTACATATAGACAAAGGTGTGGGAGTGACTCGGGAGCACCTTGATGGGTGTGACTGATATACCTAAGCTCCTAGTGGCAAGGGGAGCAGGACATACCAATGTAGCCTAGAATTGTTTAGAGATTATGACTAGATAAGCCCAAACTCTTTGTGGCAAGGGAGAAAGGACAAACCCATGATATCCTACACACCAAAGGTAGCAACAAACAGGAACAAATCTTAATCTTACAGAACATCTAATCCCCCAATTGAAGGTGAGGAACATACTTCCTATCTCTTTCTATAAAGTTAAATTACTCTGAGACTTAAACCAAAGATATAAGAAATTTAAAATCGAGACATAAGAAATGGGACAGGGGCTAAGGCACTTGTCTTGTATGCAACCAACCCTGATTTGATCCCCAATACTAGATGATTCCCTAAATACTGCCACAAGTGACCTCTTAGCCCCCCAGGCCCCACCACACACACAGAGAAGCTAAACATCATTTAATTTAAGAAATAAAATTAATTAAGAAATAAATAAATCATTTTATTTAATTTAACAAATTTAAACCACAATGAGATCCCACTATACACCTATACATCTATTTTTAATAATAGTTTTTTAATCCATAAAGGAAATAAACATCCATTCCAACTGTGGCAAAGACAGAAAAGAATAAGAAAGTCATATACTCTGGGAATTAAGGTAAAATGTAAACCTACGTTGTAAAGAGTTTGGCAGTTTCTTTAAGAACAAAAAACCAGCTACTTCATCTACTTACATATGATCCAGCCATTCCATTATTAGACAATTTCCTAAGAGAAAGGAAATATAGGCCCACGAAGAGATTTTTTTTACACAAATATTTATAGCAACTACTTGTAAGAGTCAAACATTAAAAACAACCAAACTGTCTTACAATAAGTGAATGAGTAAACAATCATGACATAGACACTTTATGAAATACTACTTGTTAATAAAAAATGAATATTGCTAATGTCACAGATGGATGAATCTCAAAATAATTATGCTAAGTGACAGAAGTCAGACAAAAAGAACACATACTTTTGACTCTATGTAAACTCCAAAGAAACGCAGACTAATCAATAAAGAGAGTGATTGCCTACAAAGTATGAAGAAAGATAGGAGGAAGGAATTATAAAGAAAAACTTTTATAAATTATAAGACTTTTTTTTTTCTTTTTTGGGTCATACCCGGCAATGCACAGGGGTTACTCCTGGCTCGTGCATTTAGGAATTACTCCTGGCGGTGCTCGGGGGACCATATGGGATGCTGGGAATCGAACCCGGGTCGGCCACGTGCAAGGCAAACGCCCTACCTGCTGTGCTATCGCTCCAGCCCCCTTAAATTATAAGACTTTTGAGAGAAGTGGACATACTCAGTACCTTAGGTGTTGCATAGTTTCAAGCCAAAATTCACAAATTGCATATTTCCATTATGCAATTTATTTTGTTTATTGAGTAGTGATTTATATATGTTGATTATGAAAAAGATCCTAAAAAAATATACCATAAAAATAATTTTTCCTGCATTTGTAGCTAAAAACAAACTTTGCTGCTACATATACCCAGTCTTCGTTTATCTAATGAAAAGCACAGAAAAGTATACCTGAAGGATTCTCAGGGACTTACCAATCAAAGCCTTTCTACCCCCACTCCCCCACTCTCTTTTTAAGAGAAACCAGAAACTCAGGAAAGTGGAGGGGTTGGCACAGACTGCTATAGTCCAGTGTGTTGAGAGCTAGAGAAGAGAATCACAGTGTCCTTCCCAGCATAAATGCTTCAGCTTGTCCTACTACTGTCATTTGCATTTCAATACCTAATTTTCTGTTTTGCTTTCTTTTAGGCCACAACCAGAAGTGCTCAGGGCTTGCTCCCATTTCTATCTCAGGGGCCACTCCTGGCAGGGCTTGGGGAATCATATGCAGTGCCAGGGATTTGTACCAGGTCAGACACATGCAAGGCAAGTGCCTTAACCCCTGTACCTCTGCCTCACTCAGTTTCTAATTTTTAATTTTTTTTTTTTTAGAATCACCAGAGGGGGTTGG
This sequence comes from Sorex araneus, assembly GCF_027595985.1. Classification (NCBI taxonomy): domain Eukaryota; kingdom Metazoa; phylum Chordata; class Mammalia; order Eulipotyphla; family Soricidae; genus Sorex; species Sorex araneus. The sequence goes on from NC_073302.1 coordinate 152,664,982, forward strand.
AAAAAAACAAAAATCTAGAGTGGAATTTAATGCCCAGGAGTGGAATTACCTAGAGGAATGGCTATATGTTTTATAAATGAGGCAACAGCGTCTTAACGTTCAGGAAAGAAAGGCAGTATTTTCTCCAAGAGTCACGAAGCAAACTTTAAAATTGGCTTCAAGAGGCAAGTAAAAGAAAAGAACACTATTTGCTCTAAATCATTCTCTGAAAGAGACTGATTCCAGAAGCCAACGTCTGCCTCTCTGCACCGCTCCTGGAATAGCAGCAGACAGTTCATTCTACAAGTTTCCAGGGGTATATGCGTGTTAAAGTGAAATGTAAAAAATTCAGTCACTTTGTGGATGACATTTTACAAATGGCATGCCATTTGGTCTCTTGGGTTTAGTTTTTTTAAAAAATCTTAAAGCTGAATTCATTTTAGGTTAAACTTAAAGGCAAAAAGTGGAAAGTTTGTCTTAGTCCTTAAATGTCCTAACATCTTTAAGCCAAGGTCAATAGGGCTGGAGTGATATAGCACAGCAGGTAGGGTATTTGCCTTGCACGCGGCCAACCCCGGGTTCGATTCCCAGCATCCCATATGGTCCCCTGAGCACCGCCAGGAATTAATTCCTGAGTGCATGAGCCAGGAGTAACCCCTGTGCATTGCCGGGTGTGACCCAAAAAGAAAAAAAAAAGGCCAAGGTCAAAGCAATGTAGATTTTGTCCAAGTGTGGGAGAATAAACCCTTCCTGAAGGCTCTGCAAGCCAGCAATCTCCCCGGTGGATATAGACAAGAGCCAGAGAAGCAGCTGTCATCCGTGGGGTTATTAAATTGTGCTTTTCTAGAGCACAGCATCCATGTATCTACTCTTTAGAAATCCCCAGCTGAGGGAGTTCTGTTCCTTTCTTCTTTCTTTTTTGCGTTGAGGGAAAAGTGACTAAATCTGGTCTCATGGGCCATGTGGGAAACTCAGTGCAGCTTGGAGGAAAGTGACAGGAATGATTAAATTGGCGGGGGGGGGGGGGGGGGGGGGGGAGAATACGTGTGATCTAGGAGGAAAGAGAAAAGAAATCAACGAGCAGCCATGACTAGAGGATGTTGAGTCTTCGCTCGGGGCTGTTCTCAGCCTTCCTGTCCAGATTCTGCTGGAATTGTTGGTGATGTTAATTGCATCATACGGAGACCCTGATATCTGCTTGCCCCGTACCAGGTTTCTTGTGTACAGAATTACGATCTGGCTTTGGAGTGGCACGTGTCCAGCAAAATTCCTCCTCCACGTAGCTTTGCTGCAGGGGTGGTTCTGTGATACTTGTCTGACGGGGGAAACCTGAGCTCTGAGTTTGCAGAGAAAAGTGCTTTTCCCGTCCTCCAGAGCAACACTTCCTCTCTTGTTTTTCAGCTCCTAGACAGAAAAACAGTAACAAGTCTCACAATGGAGACCAGACGTTACTGGTGCCCTTTCGAGCAAATCGATGAACAACAGGAGGACAGCGCTACAGCGCTGCAGTGGAAAAAAAAAGAAAAATGTGTCATTTTAAATAAACCAGTTAAGGTATAAATTCAGTGACATTTAGTATCTTCACAATGTTCTGCTGTCCTTATTTGTTTAAGAATAAATAGTTATTCTTATTTTTTTCTAGGATATTTCCATCATCATCCTACAATGATGCAAATTCCATGCACATTTAGCAATTGTTTCTTTTCAACCTCCACCCATAACTCCTGGTAACCACCAATTCTCTGTCTGGCCTGGATATTACTTTCTTTGGTGGATTTGAGAATGCCTGGGATACGTGTTGTCCTGGGGATTGAACCTGTGTCAGCCGGTCAGGGGGTACCATCTGTCTGGCCCCTAAGCCTGGAATGAAATCATACTATGTGTGACTTTTTATACCTGTTTTTTTTTTCACCCTACATAATGTTTTCGAAGTTCATTCATGTTGTAGCATGTGTTGTTCTTGATGATAGCTAACTTACATTCTATTGTGTGAATATATCATATTTTGTGTATCCATTCATTAACTGAAGAACATTTGTGTTGTTTCTACCTTTTGGCTATTGCAAATAGAGCTGCTTTAAATTTATATGTGCAGGATAACACCTGTTTTCAATTTGGAGGATAGATTTTCTGGGTCATCCGGAAAACTATGTTTAACTGACTGTGGAGTTGCCAAACGTTTTCAACTATAGCTGTATAATTTTATTTTCCCACTGTAAATTGGTGGGTTCTCATTACTTCAGATCTTTACCATTTATATTACTTTCTGTTTTTTTAAAATTGTATAATTATAGCCATTCTACTTGATTATAAAGTGGTATCTCACTATAATATGATTCACATTTACCTTATTATTAATGGTGTTGAGCTTTCACGTGCTTGTCCAAACAAGTAAGTTTGTACATTATTCTACCTTTAGAGAGATGTCAATTTAAGTTCCACCCTGTGACACGCCCTCAGACCCGCCCTCTGACCCTCCCTGCAGCAAGCCCTAAGACCCGCCCTCTGACACGCCTAAGACCCGCCCTGTGATACGCCCTCTGACCCACCCTCAGGCCCCACCCTGTGACACGCCCTCAGACCCGCCCTCTGACCCGCCCTTTGAACCATCCTCTGACCTACCCTGTGAACCCCAACTGACACGCCCTTTGACCCCTCTCTGATCTTTCACCCGCCCTTTGCACCACTCTCAGACGGCCTCTCTTGACACGCCCTCTGACCAGCCCTCAGACCCACCCTGTGACACGCCCTAAGACCCGCCCTCTGACCCACCCTGTGACACGCCCTAAGATCCGCCCTCTGACTCTCCCTGCAGCGCGCCCTAAGACCCTCCCTGCAACACGCCCTAATACCCGCCCTGTGACACGCCCTCAGACCCGTCCTCTTGACATGCCCTCCGACACGCCCTCTGACTCGCCCTGCAACACGCCCTCAGACCAGCCCTTTGAACCACCCTGACACGCCCTAAGACCCGCCCTCTGACCCGCCCTTTGAACCATCCTCTGACCTACCCTGTGAACCCCAACTGACACGCCCTTTAACCCCCCTCTGATCATTCACCCGCCCTTTGCACCACTCAGATGCCCCCCTAAGACCCGCCCTCTGCTGCACCTTGACACGCCCTCGGACACGCCCTCTGACCCTCTCTGCAACACGTCCTCTGACCTGCCCTCAGACACACCCTCTGACCCTCCCTGCCCGCACTGCAACACGCCCTCAGACCCGCCCTCTGACCCGCCCTTTGAACCATCCTCTGACCTACCCTGTGAACCCCAACTGACACGCCCTTTGACCCCTCTCTGATCTTTCACCCGCCCTTTGCACCACTCAGACGGCCCCTCTTGACACGCCCTCTGACCCGCCCGCAGACCCACCCTGTGACAGCCCTCTGACCCGCCCTCAGACCCACCCTGTGACACGCCCTCTGACACGCCCTTTGGACCATCCTCTGACCTACCCTGTGAACCCCCATTGACACGCCCTTCGACCCCTCTCTGATCTTTCACCCGCCCTTTGCACCACTCTCAGACGGCCACTCTTGACACGCCCTCTGACCAGCCCTCAGACCCACCTTGTGACATGCCCTCAGACACGCCCTCACACCCGCCCTGCAACACGCCCTCAGACCCGCCCTCTGACATGCCCTCAGACCCGCCCTTTGACCCACCCTCTGATCTTTCACCTGCCCTTTGAACTGCTCTCAGACACGCCCTCTGACACACCCTCTGACCAGCCCTCAGACCCACCTGTGACACGCCCTAAGACCCGCCCTGTGACACGCCCTCTAACCCTCCCTGCAGCACGCCCTAAGGCCTGCCCTCTGACACGCTCTCAGAACCACCCTGTGACACGCTCTAAGACCCGACCTCTAACACACCTTGACACGCTCTAAGACCCGCCCTCTGACACGCCCACTGACCCACCCTTTGACCCGCCCTCAGAACCTCCCTGACTTGCCATCTAACCCGCCCTTTGACACGCCCTATGACAGCCCTCTGACCCACCCAGTGACACGCCCTAAGGCCCACCCTTTTACGGGCCAGTCTTTTGAATTAAACCTAAAATTGATCGAGTCAAATAATAACATAAAGTTTCTAAGTGACAAAAAATATTTAGTCCTGAAAAACCTCTGGATGTAACCTAAAACTCCAAACCCAAACAACAAAATAAAGAGGTGGGGAGAGGGAAGATTACTCCAGTAGCCGTAAGCGCCCTAGGTTCAGTCCCACCACAAACATTCCCGGCACCACTGGGAGCAACTCCCAGCAATGAGCCGGGAGGAGCCCTCCCATCCCACCCTAACATTAAATAGAACAATTTTAACAAGCATTCTTTTATTGAACTATGTTTTGATAATTCCACTGATCATTTAGTTGTAACAAGCAATATAAAATAAATGATTTTGTGCTTGCCAAGGGGGCAGGCTTGGGGATGGGGAAGAGGTCACACTGGTGCTGGGATTGGTGTTGGAACATTGAATGCCTGAAACAACTGTATTATGACAACTTTGTGAACCATGTGTTCAATGGTGTTGAACACCATTGAATGTGTTCAATGTGTTCAAATACATTTTTTAAAATTAAAAAAAAATTACTGTCACTGAACTGCATATGTTTATTCTATTTGTTGTTGTTGTTGCTGTTGTTTCTTATAGGACAGTAAAGAGAATTTAAACAGAAACAACTTCTATTCCTAATCTGAACTCCTTAACGAAGACTAGTTCTCTGGGTGCCCCTCTAGTCTTGCCCATATACATAGACACTTTTTGTGCTCCCACTGCCAATATTTGCAATCCCTTTCCCAGGTTGCTACTTGATTTTTTTACGGATATCTTGTAGCCGTTTCAAAATTCACTTTGTCTTTCCTTTGTTGTATGACATTTGTACTGTCAGCTATTACATCTAGATAGTTATTGCTGCCACAAATATCTGTTCAATGGACAGCATTTACCATACAATTCTAAGAGAGGAATTATAATCCCGAAGAGAATGGATATTTGTTTTCTTTTTACTGATTCCTTTTTAGAGTTACATATCACCCTCTCAAAGTATTATGTAGGATACTGGTTGGTGTAGATGAACAATAGTCATTACGTAAAATCAGTTGCATTTATTCATTGGGGAAATGGCTATTCTGGATTCTCCAAGTAAGCAGGATAGATAGATAGATAGATAGATAGATAGATAGATAGATAGATAGATAGATATAATTTTTTCCCAGTGAATTTGTTTGTGTGGGCACCAGTGGTGCTCTAGGGTCACTCCCGACTAAGACCTCCTGTGTGAAAAGCTTGAGCTCCAGACTATTGAGCTACCTCTCTGGCCCTGAATCAACCATTTTTAAAATGTATTTACTTTTTTCTTTCTTTATATAAATGAAGTGACATTCTATTTTTCCCCTTTCCTATGTTGTTGTAATTTCTGGGGGTCTAACACTTTGTGGAGGTATCGGGGATCACAAGTGACAGCATGGCAGGAATTGCTTTGGGCATATAGGATAGTGCCAGGGGTCGAACTTCCAACCCTATGGGCAGTTTTCTACCACTGATCTATATCCCTTTAAGCTTTTGCCTAAAGCAAGGGTGGAACCATTTCTTTAACACATCAATGGTGTTCAGTGTAAGTTATTCTTTCAGAATAAAGTTTAACTTTGAGTACTAACTCCATTCCAGAAGGATTCTAGAGCTCCTAATTCCTCCCAGTATTTATTCCTCTGGCCTTCCAGGGTTTTTTCATTCTGGGAAACAAACAGCTTATTTTCCAGCCTTTTTTTCCAAGGAGGAGTGAGAAGAGAAAAGGCAGAAGTTACTTTCCTCATATGATGAGACAGTGCGTGTGCAGGGACATACACACACACACACACACACACACACACACACACACACACTCATTCATTCGTTCAGACTGGGACCACTCAGACACACCCTGGCCCTAACTGCATATCTTTGGAATTCGGGATTTAGGAGGACACAAGTACCCAGAGGAAATCCCTGGGGAGAACATGTCAGCCAAGCCCAGGACAGACAGTGGTGCTGGCTTGGAATCTATTGTGCTAATCTAATAACAAAATGATGTTTGGTGACATGCTGCTATCTGAAGAGATGCTGTGCAATGTTTTTCTAGAACAATTTTCAAACTTCAGTCTGCATCAGAATCACCTGGAGGGGTTGTTAAAGCACAGATATTCCCCCCAACTCCCTCCCCGGGTCACCAATTTCTCATTAAGTAGGAGAGAAGGGAAGAAGTGAGCCTGCAGCTATAACAAGATCCCAGGGGATTGTGAGGCTGTTCGGGGCCACACTTTTTCCTGGAAATTACTTTTTCATCATTATAAATGTTAGGCCAAGTTAGTTTTTAGAAAGCACAAATGTTACCATAAGCACACAGACCTCCAGATCCTAAAACACTGTGGTCAGAAGTCCAGAATTTCCATTTTCTGCTATCTGTATTGCCCACATTGCTGAAAGTAGAAGTCACTGTATTTTCTGGATGACTAGAGTGCACAGATTTCCAGAATCTGGAGTCCCCCAAAAACTATTCTCAGCCACATTGTTGGGTTATTTGAAATTATTGTAGAAGGAATAATAAAAACAAATGAGTGGTGGGGGTGTATTGCTGCTGATCTGAAATAATAGCAGTGAACCCTCAAGTTCAGACGCGAGTGCCCATTTCACAAAACAAAGGTAGGTGTATCCTGGGGAGCTGGAACTCCAGGTGGAATTTTTGATGCGCCTCTCAGTATGATAGTCTTTAAAGAGTAAAAAGAGATTGAAATGGAAAACCATATCCTTTTAACTCTTGTTTCAAGTCACTGAGGGAATGCCAATGTAAAATAGATAGTTGTGAATCATCACAGAACAGCTTCCAAGATTTGACTTTCATAGGTGGATACTAAAAAAAAAATAAAAAGGATCAAGAAAGTCAGTAAAAATATCTGCCTGAAGGAAATGAATGAGAGACAAACAGACAGACAGACACAGAGAGAGAGAGAGAGAGAGAGAGAGAGAGAGAGAGAGAGAGAGAAAGAGAGAGAGAGAGAGAGAATATTTTCTACTACTGTGGGTTGTCAGTGTATTCTGACACTAAGCTATATCCTCAGTCCCCATTACTTTGGTTTTGGTTTGAGGGTTACTCCTGGCTAGATATTCAAGAGTCACTCCTGGCAGTGCTCAGAAATCATGCGATACCAACCTTCTGAATGCAAAGCATGCACTCCAACCCACTGAGTTATCTCTCCAGCCACCATTACTTTGGGTTATTTTAGGCCCATGATTTACAATATTGATAATAGCCGGGTTTCATGCAAAATAATTCCAACATCTTAGAACAAGTAAGTTTCCTTGCAATAGTAGTCACCCATGATTTAATTTCATCTTAGTAGTTATAATTAATCTTTGGGTTATTATTATTTCAGTTTTACAGATATTTCACAAATTATTGTTGGAATAGTCACTTCTTCAGGAAGTAGGAAACCGAACATGGAAAGAGGATAAAGGTTTCCCAAGCAAATGATGAAAGAACATCCCAAGTTGAGGACTGAATTCCAACAGGGGGGCAATCAGCCCACATTGCAGTACTTCAGAAAGCTTCAGAGATTTCATAGGCTGAAAGTCATGGAATATCTGTAAGTCTAAATGTATTCATTGAGGTAAATTAGACCATTGGAGAATTCGGAGCTAAATGTCTGTGAGGGTGGAAAATTACGAGGTGGAAGAAGAACAAAAAGCTGCTAGTGTTGGCTCAGCTGGAGATGCTGTTTGCATAGTCATAATCAAGTCCAACCTAATCAACATGACTGATAACATTTACTGGGAGCTTGGGAAGAAAGATAGGATGAATGTGTTGGGTGGGGAGCGTGGGTGTGTGAGAAAGATATCAAATCATCTCCCAAGGCAGAAATCAATAGACAATAAAACTGAACATATAACTTTAGCAATATTAGAGTGTTGTTTAGAAATGTAGAAATAAAACCAAAAGAACCAGTTCAGAAAGTTGAAAATAGTTGCTTCTGAGGAAGCAAAATGAAGGAAGAGACAGAAACTGCTGAATTTTAGGGTTCTTTTCCCCAACAAACCTTTCAACTTGTTCTATGAAGTTACTATAAAAATTAGGGGTAAACCAAATGAATAACTGAGAAAATAAAAAAACAATCTATGACTAAAAACAGCTTAGATGCTAACAGAACAAATAACCAGAACCCTTAATGCTGGCTATTTTTTTCTGTTTACTCAGTCCTTGCCTCTCTGCAAAATCCTCAGAAAACTGCCTTCCTGGGTACAGATAAGTCAGGTGACCCAGGATGAGCCAATCACAGGCCTCAACAGCCTCAGTCCCAATGATTGGTCTAAGGAATGGAAACATAACTTAATCTAAGTCAATGAGGGATCTTGAGGCTTCAAATTCTTGCCATCTGCTGAGAACATGTTTATCTTTGATCACAAATCCTAAGAACATGGGACTACTAGGTGTGCAGCTCTCTGTCCCTCTTCTTGGATAAGTTTGTCTCAAGCAATGAAGTTAGTGCAGCAAAAGGAACAGAATAAAAAAGGGCAAAGAGGATTTCCAAGGTGGTGAGCCCAGTATTTTCCACACTACCCCCGCCCCCCCCAGCTCTAACCAGTCACACTATTAAATCACTGTCACTGTATCACTGTTATCCCATTGTTCATCGATTTACTCCAATGGCGCCAGTAACATCTCCATTCATCCCAGCCCTGAGATTTTAGCAGCCTCTCCTTACTCATCTTTCTCAATGATTGGAGGCTCTTTCAGGGTCAGGGGCATGAAACCTGTTATTGTTACTGTTTTTAGCATATCAAATATGCCTTTGGGAGCTTGCCAGGCTCTGTCATGTGGGCGGGATATTCTCCGTAGTTTGCAGGGCTCTTCGAGAGCGATGGAGGAAGGGAACCCGAGTCTGTGGCGTGCAAGGCAAATGCCCTACCTGCTGTGCTATCGCTACCGCTCCAGCCCTAAACACAGTAAGCTGGCAGGAATAGCACTAAAAAAATCTCTAAGAACAGCCCCAGCTCATAAGAATGCAGTTAAAATCCTTTTTTCTGTCTTCAAGATCAAATTTCCTTTTGTTTTATTAATTACGACAGAACAATACTAAGTTGAATATCTTCACACATTTTAAATAGTTATATTGTGGACAGTTTCAAACATAAAAGCAGAGAGAATGGCCTTCAGGATCCTTGCTGCTCATCACCTGGCTTCACAATTACCCACTTTTGACAATCTTGTTTCATCTATTCCTTTCCCTCCACAGAAATGCATTTTGAAATGCAGGATACACATGGCAGAGCTGGAAGGCCTGAGGACTGTGGGGGTTGGGGGGAATTTTGAGGGGCATGACAGAGGGACACATCCTATGGTGCTCAGATCCCATATATATATATATGTGTGCTTTTTGGGTCACACACAGCTATGCTCAGAACTTACTCCTGGCTCTGCACTCAGGAGTTACTCCTGGCGGTGCTTGGGGAACCGTATGGGATGCTGGGGATTGAACCCCAGTCAGCTGCATGCAAGGCAAACGCTCTACCTGCTGTACTATCGCTCTGGCCCCCCAAAGAAATATTTTTAAAGAAAATCTTAGACATATTTTTACTTAACTGCTATACATGAATTAGACTATATAAAACTTCTGTTTTTGTAAATCAAAAGTTATCGAATATTTGCTATATTAAATTGACCAATGATTTTATTTCATTTGGGAGTTGGACTTGACCACATCCAGTGGAGCTCAGCATGCACAGGCTCTGTCTCACAGGCCACTACTGGCTTTTTCTTGAGGGGACCATATGTGCTGCCGCAATTCAAGTCAGGGTGATAAGGAGGTCAATTGACTTGTGTCAGCTTATCAGCTACGAAGTGGCAAAGAATAATAGGCTGGAATTCCAGCCAAGTGATTCCAAAGTCCACTTAGTCTTCATCTGCTGCTCTCTGTCTGGCTGTGTTTTAAGCTCCAGTCTTAATAATGAGCAGCAAAGTGTCCAGTGGAAGCCAGTTACTGCATCCCAAGAAGGCCTGAGACCTTATGAGGACAGGGAAAACCAGTGCTGATGGAAGTAAATGGTAAGCCAGGATGGTAGGATGGCAACCAGTTGGCTCAGGAAGAGCCAGTATTTAGGGCCATTCATTGCACCTCCTCTGCCTCGTCTTCCCATTTGTCCCCCCTGTGCAGTGCTCCTTCTCCCCTCTGAATTAGTGATGTCTGGATTTTCTCCTCTCAACTTCCTTTCTTAGAAAGTGTGTTCTCTTGGCCTCTTGCTTTACCTGCTTTCAACCCAAACTTCAGTGCTAATTCCAATTCTTCAGTGAGTTGATGGATTCAATCCTTTTTACACCAACAGAAGCTGAGTTCTTGCTCAGGCTGTGAAGAAGCCAGCTGGTGATGACTGAGAAAGAACCACAATGCCTGGGCGGCAGCTCCCGTACCCAGAATCATATGAGTGCAAATGCTGTTATTTCCCCAGCGAGACAGCAGAATTCTCTTAGAGAGGCCCTGTGAGGTGTCACCTTCAAGCACCTTCAAGGTGTCACCCCTCTCTGGACAAGAAAGGAAGGAAGGAGAGATAATTGTGTTCCTGAGGTCTCAGGCTCTTGGTCAGGAGATCACCGAAGTAGATCCTGACACCAAGAAATTGCTCTTGAACTCTCCTGGTCAGTTCAGCCTACATGTGTGCACTCAGCCGACAGTTGGGATGAATTTCCAAAGACTAAGTGGAACCATTGGAATCTTTCCACTGTGCTGAATTTCTGAGCTAATAATGAACACAAAATCAATGTTTTAGATCAAGGGAAGAAAGTTCCTCCTGCTGAAAGGTCTCATTGTCTTCCTTTCAGCTGTTTTGTTTTTTTTTATACTCAAGGAACTACCACTGATAACAACATTTATAATAGGGTGTCACTTCCCATTTCAGGAAACTCTGTGCTTCATGTGGACAACCATAATGGGGGGGCCTAAGGATCGTCTTATTCATAATTCTTACACTTGAATATCCATAGAAAATTACCTGTGAATCCTAGCAAGCTGCAAGTTCTGACTCAGTAGTTCTGCCTAGGAGATCAGATGCTGCCTTTTAAACAAGCTTTGAGGCAAAGTCAATGCCACTAGTCCATGGACCAGAGTCGCAAAAATCTAGAGCAGTGTCTTCAGCTTCTTTACACCTGTGGACCAGCACCTGTCCCGCTTTCGGGTCCATAGATGGAGAAGGAGGTAGACAGTGATTCCAACCTCTCTGTGCCTGTTGACTGGCACTGGCCAGTGGACCAGTGTTGAGGACTGTTGGTCTAGATCACTGGTTCTCAACACCAGACACACATTTAAAACTCCCTAAAGAGCTTTGACTTAGGAGGCATGGAGGGGCATGAACTTAGAGAAGCTCCCTTGGGAAAGTGTAATGATCCCTCAGAGTAGATCGTCACAATTTTGGAGTCTGAAGTGACAGGAGAAAGTGGATAGCCGTTAGGATGGAAAATAATGGGGTGGCTGGGGCAAGATGAAGCACCCGCCTGTGTCTTGCTTGTTCCCTGTCTCCCTCCTTCACTCTCCCTCACCTTTTCTCTTGACTTTGCCCCTGACAACTCATCCCCTCCCAAGAAATTTGTTTTCTTAGTAAGAAACAAGCAGAACAAATGAAATCAACAATTCCTCTCAAAGCCCTCAGAACTGCAGCCAGGAAGCAATTGCCACCCAGAACATCAGGGAGACGAAGAGCACCGCTCACTAGAAAACTGTGGGCCACAGCTGGAGCTAGTCCTGGTGGGAAGGCTGATGCTCTCAGTGATGCATTGCTGGAGGCTCAGTGTGGATGAGGCTGAGGATGAAAAGATTCCGTGTGTGTGTGTGTGTGTGTGTGTGTATGTGTGTGTGTCTGTGTGTGTGTGTGTGTGTGTGTGTGTGTGTGAATGGTGAGTGAGGGGGACATAGGGGAAATCCTAGGGAACCTCTTCACTTTTCTCTCCAAGAGCCACAGTGAATTCTCAGGGTGGAATGTGGCAAACAGTACCCTCACGCTTTCTACCAAAGAAGAACAGAAGGTATGATTCCCAGAAAATAACTTTCTGAAATAGGTGTCAAAATTCAAAAACCACTTAAAACAAAGAAAACAGTGCAATTCAGCATGCTGTAAGAAAAGTTGCTCTGTGTTTAGCACCATGCTAGGTGTTGGGGATGAAAAGGAGAAAGACTGGTTCTGGGACCTATGGAAGTGCCTAGTCTAATAGGGACTGTACAAGCACCGCAGCTGACACTGAAGGTGGTGTCAGTGCCCTCCTGTCTGCTCCTCCCATAGCAGCTGAACTTTCTCCCTTTCCACTGAGCACAGGCTTCCCTGATGGAAGCTATTTTTCTGTCTCCCTTGCAAGGTAGGTGTCCCATAGAAAAAGAACTGGCCAGTGGGACCTTATGAAATTTTCTGCACAACTTTCTGAGAAGTATCCTTAAAGCTCGCAGATGCTCCCTGAGCTCAGAGCCAGGTGTTAGCCCTGAGCACAGCTGGGAGTGGCCCCAACTTCAAGAAATAGATCATTAAATGCATAAAGCATAAGCGAATGTTTGGGCCATTGTTTCTGTAACTGAATACAGAGAGAGTTTTTGAAGATAATTAAATGAAGGTTCTAGAAATGCCTTCATCCTGGGTGTGAGGGGGCCACACTCTTGGTTCCCCTTTCCTCTTTTCTTCTAGTAAACAACAGATGGGTCCAAGCTGACATCTTGGATAAGAAAGTGGAAGTCACAACCAGGAACCCAGATTCTTGATGATTTAAACTCACTATGTTATCTGCAGTTTGATAAATGCAGGGTGAAACAGTTTTCTAATTTGGGCAAGCCTTAGTCATTTTAGGATCCCTGTTTATTGCTGAAGAGTCTTCTACTAACTATACAGACAAAGCACAATAAGTTACTTTTTAAGACTTATCTACATTCAAATGTAAGATACATATTGGGGAAAGTTCTATTTCACTATGAACAAACCATAAGTTCCTTTGCAAAGACTCGATGGAATCTGATCTCTGCCCACCTTATGTGAGCCATACTTCTCTCACTTGGCAGAGGCAGACTGAAGCCTCGTGCATCATTCTTTCATCCCACAAATAAAAGGCCTGGTCAGGACATAGGTTCTGGGCCTACAGCAGTGAAAACTTACACTAAAAACCAATTCCTGTGGGCTGGAGTGATAGCACAGGTGAGAGGGTGTTTGCCTTGCAAGCGGCAGACCCAGGTTCAATTCCCAGCATCCCATATGGTCCCCGTGCACAGCCAGGAATAATTCGCCTGTAGCAGACAGTCTCTGCAGTCTACAGCACAGGGCAACAGCTACTCTGTGATGAAGACCTTGCTCTTTCTCTCTCCGTGCTATCCAATACCATCCAATATAGCAGCCACCAGCCATGTTAGCAACGTGATTCGAGAACAGTGGCTCATAGGACTGAAGTGTGGAATTTAATATTATGCATGATTTGAAGCCACTTCGTCTTTAAGTTGCCACAGGTGAGAGGTGGCTTTTAGAATAGAGAGTTTAAAGCATCACCACTCTACTCCGTACTACAAATGACTTCATCCTTAAGGTAGTGTTAGAGGATGGTCTCCAATTCTGTGATGCACCTTGAAGGACAGATGAGGGCTAGACCCCTTGTGTTTGAGTCTCAGTGGGCTTTTTTTTAGCTTTTGGGGTCACACCTGGCGATGCACAGGGGTTATTCCTGGCTTTGCACTCAGGAATTATTCCTGGCGGTGCTCAGAGGACCATATGGGATGCTGGGACTCGAACCTGGGTCGGCCACATGCAAGGCAAACGCCCTACCCGCTGTGCTATCACTCCAGCCCCTCAGTGGGCTTTTCTAATACTGTCAAAGGGATTTTCACACTGACCATAGGAGAAGAAGCCTTGCAGCTTCTGTCCTGGTTTCTTGAAGGCCCCACTTTGTGGCCATTTGTTTTCAGGAAACTTTCTCAGAACTTAAGAGAGGCTGAAGACGACAGAAATTCATTCTCTTGCAGAACCACAATCTGCTGGAAGTCTGAAATCAGCCTGCCAGCAGGATTCGGTCCCTTGTGGGTCCCTGAAGAAAATTATGTGCCAGCCTGCTCTCCTCGGTTCTGGTGGGAACTGTCAGTCCTTGACTTGCCTCGGCTGGTCAGTGCATTCTCCCACCTCTTCCTCTCTCTTGACTTCTCTGATTCCACTGTACTTCATTTTTTTTTTTTTTTGCTTTTTGGGTCACAACCCAGCGATGCTCAGGGGTTACTCCTGGCTTTACACTCAGGAATTACTCTTGGCGGTGCTTGGGGGACCATATGGGATGCCGGGGATCGAACCTGGGTGGGCCGCATGCAAGGCAAACGCCCTACCCGCTCCAGCCCCTCCACTGTATTTCTTATCTTCCCAACTCTCCCTCTCCTCTATCCTGTATAAAGAAAGACATCAGTGGTGGTTTTTCGTTTGTTTGTTTTTGTTTTTTATCTTTGGGCCCACCCTAAATCCACAATGGCCTCAGCCTGGGGTCCTGCACTTTCTCACAGCCAGGAGGGCCCTTTCCCTAAATGGTCTTATTCCCAGTAATGGCATCAGGGCGTGCCACATACTTCTTTGGAGCCTCAGGCCCCAAACAAAGACACAAGGAAACCTAATGCTGATGCTCTACTTCCAGTCATTTGTGGTCATCCCAGATATTCAAGTTTTTAGAATGATTGAGCCTCATAAAATGGTGAATTCCAGGTGTTTCCCTATTCTGTAACATACTAATTTCCATCCCGGTATTTCACTTATTACAACATTATTTTTGTCTTTTCTGTAACCCTTTGAAATCACTTTACCATCTTGTTTCTTCCTTCATTAGTGAGTCAAACTTTTTTTTTTTTTTTGCTTTTTGGGTCACACCCGGCAATGCACAGGGGTCATTCCTGGCTCATGCACTCAGGAATTATCCCTGGCGGTGCTGAGGGGACCATATGGGATGCTGGGATTCGAACTCGGGTCGGCCGCGTGCAAGGCAAACGCCCTACCCGCTGTGCTATCACTCCAGCCCCAAACTTTTTTTTTCTTTTTGGGTCATACTGTTGATGCACAGGGGTTACTCCTGGCTCATGCACTCAAAAATTACTCATGGCAGTGCTCAGGGGACCATATGCAATGCTGGGAATTGAACCTGGTTTGGCGGTGTGCAAGGCAAACACCCTACCCACTGTGCTATCACTCCAGCCCCAAGTCAAATACATTTTTGACAAGAATTTTATTTTCTGTATAAAAGTGATTTTTTTATCCTTTCGTCCATTGGTGTAATTTATGTTGCTTCCAATTTTGGTTATTGTGAATCATGCTGTAACAGACATGTGGGTGTGTGTATATATTTTTGAGTTAGTGGTTTCTTTTTCTTTGGATAAATACCCAGAAGTGGAATTGCTGGATTGTATGAAAATTCTATTTTCTCTAATTTTAATATTTTGAGGCACTTTCAGGCCAAAGTTCAGAGTGACTGCACCGATTTACATTCTCACCAACAATGGATTCACGGACAACTTTCCCCCACAGCTGTGTCAATATCTGTTATTGATGATCTTTTTATGATGAGCTATTTTTGTGCTGTGGGTGACATTGCTGCAATGACCAGGCACTGCTCACACACACGTGATCACAGTGCTAGCACAGTGGGGTTTGCAGGCCAGGCTGTCACTGTCTCTGTCACTGTCATACCGTTGCTCATCGATTTTTTCGAGCAGGCACCAGTAACGTTTCTCATTGAGAGACTTATTGTTACTGTTTTTGGCATATCCAATACGCACGGGTAGCTTGCCAGGCTCTGCTGCGCGGGCTCGATACTCTCGGTAGCTTGCCGGGATCTCCAAGAGGAGCGGAGGAATCAAACTTGGGTCAACCGCGTGAAAGGCTAACGCCCAACTGCTGTGCTATCCCTCCAGCCCCCGCAGGCCAGGCTACAGGGCTCATATGCTTGGCTGTGGCCATGGCCAGAGCTCGCTTTCCTTATAAAATGTGTGGTTCTTCTTTCACACATTCTGGTTGTGGTCCTCACCAGCAGTCCCTGTTGCAGTGCTCACAAACTTGTTTGCTGCAGGTCACACTCTTGTCTGCAGCATGCTCACAGAACTTTCTAATTGTGGGGCTTGCAGGAATCCATGCCCTTTTGTCACAGCACTCACACATACACACACACACACACACTCGTTAGCTTATCACACCGGTTGTCTCAGACATCAGAGCTGTCAGCATTCCACAGGGAGATGTGGAGGTTCTGGGGCTCAAACTCATGGCCTCACGCTCTCAAGGAGCAGTTTTACCCACTGAACTCCCCTTTGCCCATTTGGAAATGGATTTTCTTTCAATTATTCCTCCCACCCCTTCACTGTAGTTGCTGACGTAGCTGTTGTTGTTATTGTGACGACTGGGAGTTGCACACGTGCCTGGCTGTGGTGCTCACTCATTTCTCAGTTATGGTGCACTCAGGGGCTTGCACATCAGCTTGCAGTGCTTTGCTGTGACGCTCACCCAGGCTTCTCTAGTGTGGATGTTTGCTCACGTGCTCTGAGTTGAGGCAGTCATGTTATGGTGCTCCCAGGGACTGGCTCTGTTACTGCATGTGTGCCCCGGGGCATGCATTTCATGCCACATACCAGTTTATTTATGTTCACACTTTCTTGTGAACATAAATAACCTTACACCTGGCTGTAGTGCAGTTCATATTCACTGACAGGAGAGTTGCCAGACTTAAACAGCTAACTGCCCACGGGGAACCCCAGGGAGTTGAACCTCTGACATGTGCTTGCAGGGCAGGCACTATTGGTCCTTGTACTAATCCTCCAGGTTCTGTTTCATTTTTCTGTTGAGGTATATGATTTCTTTGGATATCGTGGATGTTAATGTTCCTTATCAGATAAGGAACATTGGGGTGTCTTTTCATTTTTATTGGGCATTTCTTCTGCTACTCAGAAGGTCTTTGGTTTGATGTAGTCCCACTTGCTTTTTTGGTGTTGATTACCTTGCTTTGTGGTGTCAAATTTTAAAAAGGATTGCCAAGATCAAAGGACATATTGCATGCACTTTCTTCTATTTTTATGATTTCAGGTTCTACATTCAAGTCTTAACTGCATTTGATTTAATTTTTGTGTATGGTATATGGTTGTGGTCCAGTTATATTCTTTTATGTATGGCTGTCCAGTTCTTCCAGAGCCACTAACTGAAGAGACTCTCTCTTCCTCATTGTTTATTCTTAGTTTCTTTCTTATAACTTAATTTGCCATATATCTGTGCATTTTATTCTTTTCTCTATTCCATAGATCTATATCTGTCTGTAGCCCAGTCCTGTATTGTTTTGACTACTGGAGCTTTGTAATATAGTTTGAAATTAGAAAGTATTATGCCTTTGTTCTTTCTCAGTACTGCTTTGCTATTTGTCATCTTTTTTTGTTATTCTACACACATTTTAAGTCTATTCTATTTCTGCAAAAAATGTCATTGGAATTTAATAGCAATTCCATTGAGTCTGTAGATTTCTTTGGATAGTTTAAATGTTAAATGGACATTTAACATTTTATTTTATGAGCATTTTAACAATATTTATTATTCCAACCTATGAGCACAGAATGCATTCTGTTTATTTGCATTTTCTTCAGTTTTATTCATTGCTCTTTTATGTTTTGACTTTTTCCTTTCAGTAGATTAAATCACCCAGCATGAGCAGATGGAAAGCAAAATGTTCACTTTCCAGGATTCAAACATTTTTTGCTGTTTCAATTGCTGACATTTGAATAATTGTTGTCATCTTTAATTGTGATTAAAAACAATTTTAATTGTTATGTTATGATGAAAATAAATAAACACAAAAAAGAAGTATCAACTAACTAACTGGTTATGATATAATTTCTTTAATGTTTTTTAAAGCAAATTATCTTTAAATTCTACTGGTGAGTAAAAATTTCATTATCTATTCATCCATGAAGGAAAATCTTAGTAACAAATTAGAATAAATAGACTCCCTGACATCTTTGCTATAATTGATTTTATTGTAGAAGTTTGTTGGTATGAATCCTGCTATTACTTTTCTTGCAATAAAAATAAAATAGAACTTGAATGAAAAGGCAAAACATGCCAAGTAATATCAGCAATAATGCCAGGTCAGGTAAAACTTCTATCCAGTCATATGCATTTTCACAGAGTTCACGAGAAATCATGCTGTGAGTAGAAATCTAAGCAAAAAGGAGGTGCAAGCAGGTGCTTCTCCCTGTGACTGTCCTGTGGTTGGTTGGTGGCCCAGTGGTGACCAGAAGGACTCCTGTCACTGCCTCATGTATCCGGCTTGCACACTGTAAACATTTTACTCTGATCTGCTAGACCTACCCACATCTTCTAGATGTGTTTTCCTGGTGTATCAGTTTACCTGGCATCCTTGCATCACAGGGCCAGGCTAACACCCAGAGTTGTTTACACCTCCAGGGTGACCCAGGGAGCCCAGCGTATTTACTTACTGCCAGACACACGCCCGAGTCAGTATTTCCTTCTCTTTTGATCAACTAGGGCAGCTGAGAACTAGAAGCCACCTCTACAGCTCGAAGCCTAGCAGCAAGATCGAAAGGAATCAATCCATAGGATTCCTCCTGCTTTGCCTTCGGTTTCAGAAACTGCTATCAAAGCTCTGGTCCTGGCTTTCCCTTTGTTCCCCTCCTGCCTCCAGACTGGTCCTGTTGCTTCCCCAGGCAGCCCTGCAGGGCAGAGCATGGCCTCTATCCCTAGAGCTGTAAGTAAATTCTTCTGCAAATGGCCTCCGTATTTCTCTGTCAGCACTCAGTCACCTTCACAAATTCAAATGCCTGAGTATAATGAGTCTAATTAGCCTGCAGGCTCTTTTGCACTCATTGTTTCCTCTGCCCAGAACACTCTTCCCCTCTGTCTACTTGACTTCCTGCTCAAACACCAACCTGCCTGCTCAAACATCAACCCCCACAAGCATTTCCCTGACCTGCCCCCATCAAACCACAGTAACCCCTCCTAACTCTCAACATCTAGACTCATGTGTCCTACTTTGTTTTACTGAATTGCTCTCAGTACCACGTGATTTATTATTATATTTATTTTGCAACTTCCCTTTCTTCCCACCCCATACAACATAAGCTTCCATGGATTTTTGTTTTGTTAGTAGCAAGTTCCTATTACTTAGAACAATGCTTGGCATATGATGACCATGAAACACAGCTTTGGGTTTCTTTTTCAAGATGGTTATTTTATTAGAAAACATACTAAAAATTAAGATCTCCTAGTATACTACAGGCTGGAGCAATAGCTGAGCAGATAGGGCATTTGCCTTGCATGCTGGCCGACCTGGGTTTGATTCCTCCACCCCTCTCAGAGAGCCTGGCAAGCCACCGAGAGGATGTTGCCCACATGGCAGAGCCTGGCAAGCTACCTGTGGTGTATTCGATATGCCAAAAACAGTAACAACAAGTCTCACAATAGAGACGTTGCTGGTGCCCACTCAAGCAAATCGATGAGCAACGGGATGACATGACAGTGATGGTCTACTACAGCGTCATCCTAAATGTAAATATTTTAAAAAGACATGCAATAAGTTTCTATGAGATTCCATATATAAAATGTCACATTGAAGTATATAAGATTATCTATCAAATATATCAGTTTATAAAATTATATCGGTTTCAAGTATGCAGCATTCTAATCCAATATCTGTATATACTGTGTTAGGATCTTTACTAGGGGTCTAGTTTTTATTCACCAGCTTATAATTGACCCCCTTTACCGGATTTACCCACCCTCCACACCCTATTCCTCTTGTTAAAATGTATCTTCTTAGAACAACGCATTCTCCTTTTTCTTGAGCACCTGGTGTGTTAATGAGGGGCTACATAAGCTAAATTCCCTTCAGTCTTACAATTTGCAAGCAGATCAGAGATCTGCAAAAAGCTAGCCCTCTGAATCAATATAACATGAATTTCTAAAAGAGAATAAGTGGTTCAAAAACATATCCTGGATAATCCTGGGATAAAAATCCCAGGCAAGCAGGTTTATGGAATCAATAGTGAGGACCCTAGGGATTAGGAAAAGTGAACCATCACCACGCTGGAGCTATCTGGCTAGCTGCCATTTCTCTGAAAACTTGCCTGGCCTTGACTTAGGCTCTGGCGCTGAGGGGATAAGGAAAGCACTTTCATGTATCACTTAGAAACAGCATCCTGCCCTCTCAGGAGTTCAAAGCAGCCTAGGAAGCATTTGAGCAAGTGTTGGCATGATCACTCTCCAGCGTGTGAGGGCACTGGCCCGAGGGGGAACCCAGATGCTTCTCGCTGCGAGCGCAGCATCCTCACTGCACATCCTGGGTCAACAACCCCAGTCACACGCGCGCTACTGATCACAAACAAGGCAATCTGTTGTCCAAGGAACGCTCCGTATCACAAGGTGTTCATCATCAAGACCTGGCTATCATTTGGGAAAGCATAAGTTATATCAATGATCAGGGAAAATACAGAGACCAGAGGCCAGGAGATAGATAGCACAGTGATCAGGGCGTAAGTATCTGCCATACTAGATTTCCAGCACCACACGGTCATTTAAACATCATCCGGCACAACTTTGGAAACCTCCAGCCCCACCAGGTGATCTCCTGCACTGCAGGCTCGGAGCAGCACTTCATCCTCTAGCCCTTGTATTGGGCCCCATTGGCTGCGTATTACTGATTGGGCCCCCGGGCTCCTGAGCACTGCCTGGGAGACACCCTCTTCCCACCCCCAAATACAGAGGCCTCTAAAGGGAGAGAAAAGTGAGGGAGAATGAAAGTCACCAGCATTTACATTCCTATTGCCTCTGTGAAGGAAAGCAAACGCCCCAAATCCCTTTTATACAAGCTGGTTTGGAGAATCCATCACTCTAACTCAGATGTTATTGTTCAAAATCAGATCAGGTTTTCTGCCATTTAAACATATTATAAGAGATCCTGAAAGGGGGTAAAAAGTCAGAGGAAGAAGAATCAGGAAAGAATAATTTGTTGGTTTCTTAGAAGTGGGGCACTGATCCAGCAGGAAGGGTGACGAAGCTGGATGTGGGTGGGGCTGGCTTGAGGGGCTGGGTTCCAGGAAAGTCCATCCAGCTTTTCTCTTGCTATTTCTTCTGCCCTGGAATATCTGGGTTGAGCCGTTGCAACAGGAAAGGCTACAAAGTGGAAAACATTGAATATCTGACTCTGCTGCAAATTACCTGATGTTAGAAAGCATAAACAGAGGTTCACTGACCAGCCACTCAGGGGCTCATTCACATTCTTCTGGGGGTCTTTAGGACCCTGCCATTCAGCAACCCCCAGCAAGTAGCCAAATAGCCTCCAGGATGTGACCTTGCAAGAGGCTTCTTGATGGACAGATTGGAAGACTGGCTGGCAGGGGTTTCCCATCAGCCTTGATGTTTAAGCATCTTACCATCTTACCGTCAATGTTGGCCTGCAGGTCTGGTCGCAGCAGTTCACCCAGGGGATTCCAGTTTACTCCAATTTTCAGGTCACCTTGATAAGAGGTTCAGATGCACTGGGCTGGAAGACACACTGGACGACACGCTGTGGACCGGAGCTGCCCCTTGAAGGTAACAGGCTCAAGCTCTCACCACTCGGAGCAGACATACTCACCTCCCTGGGATGAGTGGAGGTTAGGAAAGAATTGTGCTGGGATGGGTTAGGAATCTGTGAACATCCACATACACGCCTCTTTCCCTTCCCTGTTTTCTAAAATTGTATTGAAGGCTTCTTGTTCCCAGACACAACCTGGGAATCTGCCTTCATAATTCTAAGTAGTGTGAAAAATAAAACTATTTCCAATGCATCTTATCAAGGAACTGATGTGGGCTCTCCCTGATATTCAAACCACCTACTCCGACATGCATGACTGTTCTCTGAGCACTGCACAGCCATTATCCCATAATGTCCCTTCAACCTCATTTAGGGGGTTGCCAGCAAATCCCACTTGAGAGTTCCCGTTTTCTAGATCCGTGACTTCTTCTGGATTTTCACCCACTTGAAAGAGCCACAAGAGAGAAATACTAGAAGTCAAAGTCCTGTTACTACAGATTTAAGTGTGTGATCACTGCAGCCATCCCCACGAAGCACTGCAACCAGGTGAGTGCACACCTTAATGAGAGCCTGACTCCCAGCAAGCACTTACAGGAGCACCACAATGAAAGGCCAGCACAGAGTGCAAGTATGCAAGCACCACACTTGATGTGCACTCCAAGTAAACACCACGCTATGTGTGATCTCCACAACCACGCATGTGTGCGGCTCCAGTCATTATAATAACGAGTATGAAGGAAGGGAAGGGAATGAAGGTAGACATCTTAAAATAAGGGAACAAAGACTAGGAAATGATTCAGATGAAGAAACTAGCAAGGATATTAAGGCAGCTGTTATTTTGTTCCATATACCCAAGGATTTAATAAAGTACAGACATCTTGAAAAGATGAATTAAAAGATAAAAAATCAAATGAAAGTTTTTAGATATAAAAATATCTGAAATTAGTAATATACTGGGTGGAATTACCTGATGAATACTGATCAATTAACTAATAAACACTGAAAAGATCAGTGAATGTGTAGGTCTAGTAATAGAAACTGTCCTAACTTAAATAGGGAGACAACAAAAAAAATCTAAACAGACCCAAAGACAATGTTAAGCTGTCTAACATACATGTAATGGGGGAGAAGGATGTAAGACAAATATTTGAGGAAGAAATGGCCTCCCAAAGTCCCAAATTTCAAATTTGATTAATACTGTCAACAACTAATTCAAGAATCTCGATGAAATTCAAGTAGAAGAAGCATAAAGAAAATCTCAATGGATAGCTAACAATCAATAAAAAAGAAAAATCTTCAAAGCAGACAAAGGAAGAACACAGATTACACACAGACAACAAAGATGCATATTCAAGTAGATTTTAATTAGTAACTGCGCAGGGCCACTGAAGTGACATCTTCAAAGCACAGGAGGAAAATCAGCTTAGAATTTCACCTCAACCAGAAATATCTATTTTAAATGAAAGCAAAATAAAGGCTTTTTCAAAGAACTGAAGACTGTAAGACATTCTTGTCAGCAGACCTATAATCCAATATATATTCATACATATGACATGGAGGACTGGAGCGATAGCACAGCAGGTAGGGCATTTGTCTTGCACACGGCTGACCCGTCCCTCTCGGAGAGCCTGGCAAGCTACCGAGAGTCTCTCGCCCACACGGCAGAGCCTGGCAAGCTACCCGTGGCGTAGTTGATATGCCAAAAACAGTAACAACAAGTCTCACAATGGAGACATTACTGGTGCCCGGGAGGACAGTGCTACAGTGCATATGTTACATATGTTACATATGATATAATATATAAGTACATTAAGGGAAAACAAACAGAAGCAAATTGATTACCAAATGGAAATTTGTATTTACATACAAGAATGTAAATTGTATTTACATACAATTTGGGTAATTGTAAACATCTAGATAATTGCTGTAGAGACTTGATTATTTTACATTTTTCTTTAAAAGATGGGGGAATGGAGTGGACAGAGAGCTAGAGCAAAGGTTAAGCAGCTGCTTGGCCTACAACTGCAGCCGTGACTCTGGTAAGAATCCCAGCACCACATGTGGTCCCCTGAGCACAACCAGGTGTGGTCCCTGAGCACAGCTGAGTGTGGGAAAAACAAAGACAATTGTTTAAACTTTAAAATATTGAAACACAATACAGGGTTCATAACATCTGTGAAGTAGAACTTATGATGATGGGATAACAAATGAGTGGTTTTTCAGAAGAATTCTGTTGAGGAGTTCTTAAAATATACTTTCATTTTTACATGGAGGCTGTGAAAAGTTAAAGGCATATACTGTAAGCCCCAAGGGCAAAATTTTTTTAAAATAAGTTACAATAAACCAATAATGAAGAGCAAATGACATCATAGATCACACTAAATTAACTTAATAGAAGGCAGGAAAAGAGTTGAAAATGAACAAGTAATATAGAAAACTAACAGCAAAATAATAGATTTCAACCAAACCATGAAAATAATCATATTATAGCTATTTTGGCAAATTATTTAAATATTCTAATTAGAGGTAGGCATAATGACATTTATTTATTCTAAGTTTTAAAACATTTGTTAACACATATTTCTGTGGACTTTAAAGCAAGCACATTGGGGCTGGAGTGATAACACAGCAGGTGAGGCATTTGCCTTGCACAGGGTTGACCCAGGTTTGATCTCCAGCATCCTACATGGTCCCCCAAGCATTGCCAGGAATAATTTCTGAGTGCAGAGCCAGGAGTAACCTTTGGGCATAACCAGATGTGTCAAAAAAGCCAAAAAGTAAATAAATAAATAAATAAATAAATAAATAAATAGAATAGAATAGAAAAAGCACCAGTGTGACCTATTCCTTAGGCCTTGACTATATTCCTTATATTCCTATATTCCTTAGGCCTTGACTAGGGTCAATCAGCCATCACGAAGAGCAACTGGTTGAATGCATTTCCGCCCCTTCCCTTACAAGTTCTCTCACAGTCCAGGCTGTATGTCCCAGCCCTCACTGACCAGGTACCAGGTACCAGGTACCAGACATGCAGGGACAGCCCCTCAATTATTTCCGGGTGCCAGTACCCAGCATACCCTATTTCATGATACATAAACTTTCGCCCACCCCTGCAGCTCCGGGGTCATCATCCCAGCCAGTGTAGCCTCTGAGTCTTACCTGGAACCCCCTGCTTTCCTTGGGAGCTGTAGGTGCAAAGTGCTGCCTTCACCTGTCTGACTGATATTGTGACCTGCTCCACCACCGAGGAATCATTCAACCTTGGGGAACAACTTCTCTAAATGTGACTAACTAGGAACTTCTTAAAATAAAAGTAGGGCTACAGAGACAGCTTAGTGCCTGGAGCTCATGCTCCAGTGCGTGCAGCAGACCCAGTTTTGAGCCCCAGCAGATCACAGCTCCCCAAGTACTGAGTTGGGAGCAGCCTCCTGAGCACTGTCAGCAGTGATCGAAAACTACTACTGCCAATAAAGTAACATAAAAACAGTAATAATTTTAGATAACTGTAAATAATATGTCATGCATGACTAACTGAAAGAACAGACCTGGGGAGTTAGCTCAGGGTCAGAGGCACATGCTTTGTCAGCACAAGGCCCTGAGTTTGATCCTTGCCATGGTTCTGGTTCCGTAGATCCAGGATCAGTCCCTGTTTCTATTTCAGACTCTGCAGAGCAAATTAACCTCCTTCTCCATTTCCCCTACTGCAGGCTTGAGGTTTTGTTTTCTTTGATCTAATAAATGAGTCATCAGACATTCTTCTCTTTCTAGTTCCCCCAGTTGTGTGTGTGTGTATGTGTGTGTGTGTGTGTGTGTGTGTGTGTGTGTATCT
Organism: Sorex araneus; assembly: GCF_027595985.1. Lineage (NCBI taxonomy): Eukaryota > Metazoa > Chordata > Mammalia > Eulipotyphla > Soricidae > Sorex > Sorex araneus. Next base: position 152,690,374 of record NC_073302.1, read on the forward strand.
TATCTCCATTCCCATTCTTTTAGGACTTGTCATTTATGATTCTTCCCTACTTTAGTATCATTTTAGTGTCAATTCAGATACAGGGAAGATAAAATTCAGTATTTAATCTGCTAGATTTAATAGAAAAAAATAGTTTTCTTGAAAAAAGAATACAGGGGCTGGAGCAATAGCACAGCGGATAGGGCGTTTGCCTTGCACATGGCCAACCTGGGTTCAATTACCGAATCCCGTGTGGTCCCCTGAGCGCCGCCAGGAGTAATTCCTGAGTGCAGAGCCAGAAGTACCCCCTGAGCATCACCAGGGTGATCCAAAAAGTAAATATATAAACAAATAAATACATAAATAAATAAGAGTACATAATTATGGCAGTCACCTTCACAGAAGCCCTAGTTTATTGGCCTCTAGGATAGCAACTCTGGTATATGGTAAGAGTTTTCTGCTTTTATTTTGCAATGTGTACTTGCTTCTTCCTAAGTCTACCTGAAATTAACATTCCAGAAGCTGAAATGCAGTGTTTTCACAATGTATTGCAAAGATAATACTATTTTGCTTATAATAGTTAAATCTTCTTCATTAATAATTGTGTTTATTTTTTTTCTTCTACTTAGCCATGAATGATCACTATTCTAGTAAGTTGGATTTACTGGGGGGGGGGAATAGAATATTTAGGTTATTATCTTCTAATTAGGACATTTTAATAAACATTTCTTTCCCGGATATGAAAGATTAGGTCCTCACTTGTCTCACTAATGGAGGACTCTAGAGTCCTTTGTAGGGCTTTTAAACATATGCTTGAACAGACAGAAGATTCTGGTCTTTGTAGCATGGCCATCATGCTGAACGCTGCTGCCATAATCCTAGTATCTTTGTCACTTTCAAACACAATGGCCCTGCCACTAGGGACTCTCTGGACTCTCTGGTTTCTGTAAAATAAACTGTTAGCTTGGATAAATTCTCTGTGCTTTTCTAATTCTGCAAACAGTAAGCCTATACCAATTCTTGGAGAAATAAATATCTCCAGAAGGGAGTAGAAATAGAATCTCTGGAGGAATGAGCCTTGGAGGCTTGGCCAAGCACCAGCCCAGCTCCTTCCTTCACTGACCACCCTGAGGTGGTGATTGCACTGGTATTTCAGTGTTTCTAGGTTCGACTTCCTCCTCTCACGCTGACAAACTAAAAGTATGCTTTTGTGCCATTATACTAGCTTCAAGTCCCTGGCTCTTGAAGTCTGTTTTTTTTTTTTTTTTTTTTTTTTTTGCTTTTTGGGTCACACCAGGCGATGCACAGGGGTTACTCCTGGTTCTACACTCAGGAATTACTCCTGGCGGAGCTCAGGGGACCATATGGGATGCTGGGATTAGAACCCGGGTCGGCCACGTGCAAGGCAAACGCCCTACCCGCTGTGCTATCGCTCCAGCCCCTCTATGGGTTGTTTTATTTAACTCCTTTAACAATACGTAAACGGAACCAAGCCACATCCATGCTCAAGGCCCCTCTCTACAAGTTCAGATGAGCCTCAGGCATAAAGGAACAGGCAGAGGAACCCAGGTGTGTGGGACCTGGGGCTGAATTCTCTAAGCCTGCTCGGATCGGGACTGGACCTCTTCCACCCAGATTCCCCATTTTCCAGTAGCTAGGCAGTCACACCCAGAAGCTGCCCCCAGTGTTGTGTAATCCCATCGACCGCCAACATCCAGAGACTATAAAACCAAACTCCCAGAAAATCTTGTAGCCTAGTTCTCCCTCTCAGAGAATGTGGCAAGCTACTGAGAGTTTCCTGCCCGCATGGGAGAGGCTGGCAAGCTCCCCGTGGCATATTCATATGCCAAAACCAGTAACAATGATAGAGTTGTTATCATTCCCCTGGTCCTGAAAGAGCCTCCAATGCAGCACCATTGGGAAGGATGAGTAGAGAGAGGCTTCTAAAATCTCAGGGCTAGGACGAATGGAGACATTACTGAGACCGCTCTAGAAAATCAACCATCAATGGGATAATGATGATGATGAACAATACATAATAATGGTATTTGAACTTGGGTGATCGCTGAGGTTCTGGAAACTCACTCCTCTGATAGGGAAGCTGAGTTCTGGAGATAGAAGAAGTAAGGAGCTACACAGACACTTGAGTCTGTAGAGAGAGCACAGAGGTTGAAGTTCATGACTTGCATATAGCCAACTCTGTGTTGATCCATGGCACCATATTGTCCCCTGAGCACTGATGACTGTGTAAAGCCCTGAGGGGCCCCCAAGCATGACCAAGGTGACCTGGGTAATGTCTGACACTGCAGAATGTGCTACTACCACTACGACCAAAAAAAAAAAAAAAAAAAGGCACAGAATACTGGAAGCTCTTAAAGTAACTGTGATCTGCAGGGTCCAGGTGGCTAAAATGCCCTGGACATGCATTCCCTGGAGTGAGCAGGTTGCAGGTCTTATGAGTTGAACTGCTTCTCAAAAAATGATTCATTATTGTTTTTCCTTTTTGGTTTGTTTAGTTTTATTTGGTTTTCCTGGGGTGGGGGGTGGTCACATCTGATGGGACTCAGGGCTTACTCCTGGCTCCGAACTTAGGGATACTCCTGGCAAGTCTCAGGGGATTAAATGGGGTACCAGGAATCAAACCCAGGTAAGCAGAGTGCAAGGCTAGTGCCCTGCCCACAGAACTATCTCTTAAGCTCTCCAATTTTGTTTTTGTATGTTTGTTTGGTCAAAAAATAATTTGTCTCCAGAGGCACACAAACCAGTCTTGGAATAGAGCGGCTGCTGGCAGATATACTCCTGGACTGTGAACTAAGCTACAGCTCCGTGAGGGGAAGGATTTTTGTCCCTCAGCCTATTCCCCCTTGTGGCAGCATGGTGACCACCACCTTTCAGAGCCAATTGGACAGACAGAGAGGTAGGAGCTTCCAGTGATGGGGCGTTCAGGAAATCTCGAGATTCGGGGACAGGGGCAGGGGTGGGAGGAGGGGAGCAGAACCTGCCCTGCTCCCCACCCAAATGAGACCCCGAGTGGCTGCCCATGAACAGCTCCTCCGCTTCTAACAGCTATGATCCCAGAGGCACACAAACCAATCTCGGAATGCAGCGGCTACTGGCAGAAATACCTCTGTAAATAAATACAGAGGTATTTATTTATAAATAAGGTAGTAAATAAATACCTTAATTACTAAAATACCGGAATTCCAAAACCACGGGGCTGCTTTTGTGGCCATGCAACATCGTATGCTCTTCATTCTCAGCAACAGAAAACAAATAATCTAATGATGCCTTTTTGGCAGGTCTGATTGTTGGGGCAAATTCCAAATAATAATAATAGTGGGTTTTCTGTCAAAAATTGAATGTAATCAAAGTAAAGAGAGAGTAAAGTGAAAATCATCTGCCACACAGGCAGGGTGGGGATGGAAGGGGGGTATACTGGGGTTCTTGGTGGTGGAACATGTGCACTGATGAAGGGATGGGTGATTGATCATTGTATGACTGAGACTTAATCCTGAAAGCTTTGCAACTGTTCTCACAATGATTCAATAATAATAATAATAATAATAATAATAATAATAATAATAATAATAATAATTTGTTAAGGTCCTAAGCCCAGTACCTAAAATGTGAACATAATTGGAAATGTAAGGTTTTTATAGATGTCATTAGTTAAAACAGTTCCTACTGGAGTTGGCTGGGCCCCCATTATCCTCCAGTATCCTCATAGAAATATGGTGAGAACCAAGGCAAACACACTGAGAAGAGGTAGGCAGAGGCCAAAGGTCTGTGATGAAAGCCACCTTAGGAAACCAGGACACAGCAGGATGCCCGTGTGCAGAGTAAAAATCATCTTTGATGACAACGACTGTCTTATCTACAGTGAGTGTAGTGTTGGGATGATAATGTATGCATGAAAGTATCATTAGCAGTATTGTAAATCATGGGACTTCAATGAAAACGGGGAAAAAATAAAATACAAATGCATCCAAGAAATGTCTAAGCCTCATAAATCTTTGAGTGTAATTAAGTGATCATCAATATTTAAATCCTCAAAATAATCCAGTAGTGGAACGGAAATTTCATACTCTTCCGAATGAAGCCCTGCCATCAATACATCTATATTTTGAAGTTGGAATATGCTTCATGGGCCTGGCTGACAATCTCTTGACAGAGTTATTAATTATTTGTTAGGAGCTAAGAACAGTACTAGGGTGATGGGGATACAACAATCCATAGGAAACAGGCTGTCCCCAGTTCATAATCTTGTGAGAAACAGAAAATGTACCTCATTTTGAAATATATAGGAATATATATTCAAAATGTATTTTGAGATATATTTGAAAAATATAGGAAGATCTGATGGATGGGAGGGTGTTGGGAGATAATAACAACTGCCCTCCCCCAAAACCATGATTCATGGTCTTTGCTCAAAAATCACCATGAGTGGGACAGGAGAGATAGTACAGGAGGTAAGAAATTTGCCTGGCGTGTGCTCAAACCCAATTTAATCCCTGACACTGCATGATCTTCACAGTCTCTATCCAAAGTGACTTCCAAACACAGAGTTGGGAGTAGCCCACAGCATTACTGGGTGTGGTACACACACACACACACACACACACACACACACACACACACACACACATGCACAATCACCATAACTGATTCTCAGCAAGAGATGTGATACATAGCTGCATGCTGTGGCATTGTAATTTTGATATATACATGGCCTCCAAAAGCATGGGTAAGAATATAATGTAATAAAATTCTTAGGATGTAGCTTGATGATGAAATAAGACTTCCATGTCTTATTGTATCTTAATACAATTTAGTTGTGCTTACACAATTTCTAGTAATGTCTATCTTTAAAATTGGCTTATATTGGGGGCTGGGGCAATAGCACAGCGGGTAGGGCGTTTGCCTTGCACGCGGCCAACCCAGGTTCGATTCCCAGCATCCCACATGGTCCCCTGAGCACTGCCAGGAGTAATTCCTGAGTGCATGAGACAGGAGTAACCCCTGTGCAATGCCAGGTGTGACCCAAAAAAGCAAAAATAAAATAAATTAAAAAATTTTTTAATTTGCTTATAAAACTCTGACAGCCTGAGGGAAGAATTAGAATTAACTAAAGAAAAAAAAGAATAAAAAATGGTATTATCAATATTTAAAAAAAAAAGAATTAACTGAAGAGAAAAGGTGAGGATAACCGTTTCAGGTAGGAGCAATGATATGCAAGGTCTGTCCTGGGATTAAAGAGTCTGAATACTTGACAGCTCAAGGGCAAAAAAAGTAAATGAAAAGGAGACCAAGGAGAAAATGGGGACCAAATCTTGTAGATACTGGTAAGCTCTGGACTTTCTTCTTCATATAATGGAAAGTGTGGAAGGTGTTCAATTACGGAGTGAGAATGAAATTTGTCAACTATTCTGCTCTGTGCATGGGGTAAAGGTTGCAAACATGGATGCAAGACACAAAGGCACAACAAGGAAAGAAAAAAATTAATTGGACTTCACCAAAATTAAAAACTCTTGCTAATCAAGGGACAATTACAAGGGAGTGAAAAAAACAAACTACAGAGTGAAGAAACTGTTTACAACTCACGCAAATGATAAGCCCCTAGTAACCTAAATATATATACACCACTTTGTTGCTGTTTCATTTAGGGGCCACAGTCAGCTGTGCTCTATGAACCATACCATGCTGATGCTCCTGCACTTGAGCCATTTTTTTTTTTAACCCTCTAAAGAACTCTTAAAGCTCAGCAATAAGAAATCAAACAAATCAGGGACTAGGCAGATTGTTCAATGGGATGAGTCCATGCTTTGTATGCAGGAGGCCCAGGTTCTATCCCCAACACCTAAGCTTAGGAGCAATCCCCAAGCACCTCTGATTGTTAAGGCAGAGGACGGGTCTGAGGGCGGGTCACAGGGCGGGTCTTAGGGCGTGTCAGAGGGCGGGTCTTAGGGCGTGCTGCAGGGAGGGTCAGAGGACGGGTCTTAGGGCAAGTCACAGGGTGGGTCTGAGGGCGTGTTGCAGGGAGGGTTAGAAGGCGTGTCAGAGGGCGTGTCCGAGGGCGTGTCAAGGCGCGACAGAGGACGGGTCTTAGGGCATGTCACAGGGTGGTTCTGAGGGCGAGTCAGAGGGCATGTCTGAGAGTGGTTCAAAGGGCGGGTGAAAGATCAGAGGGTGGGTCAAAGGGCGGGTCAGTAGGCAGTTCGCAGGATGGGTCAGAGGGTGGTTCAAAGGGCGGGTTTTAGGGCGGGTCAGAGGGCAGGTCTTAGGGCGCGATGCAGGGAGGGTCAGAGGGCGTGTCACAGGGCGGGTCTGAGGGCGTGTCACAGGGCGGTTCTGAGGGCGTGTCACAGGGCGGGTCTTAGGGGACACAGAGGGCGGGTTCGATTCCCAGCATCCCATATGGTTCCCTGAGCACCGCCAGGAGTAATTCCTGAGTGCAGAACCAGGAGTAACCCCTGTGCATCGCCAGGTGTGACCCAAAAAGCAAAAAAAAAAGACCAAAAAACAAAGGGTGGATCAGAGGGCGGGTCTTAGGGCGTGTCAGAGGGCGGGTCTTAGGGCGTGCTGCAGGGTGGGTTAGAGGGCGGGTCTGAGGGCGTGTCACAGGGTGGGTCTGAGGGCTGGTCAGAGGGCGTGTCATGAGGGGGGGGCCTCTGAGTGGTGCAAAGGGCAGGTGAAAGATCAGAGGGGGGGTCAAAGGGCGTGTCAGTGGGGGTTCACAAGGCGGGTCAGAGGGTGGTTCAAAGGGCGGGTCAGAGGGCGTGTTGCAGGGCGGGTCAGAGGGCGTGTCCGAGGGCGTGTCACGGCGCGACAGAGGAAGGGTCTTAGGGAGTGTCACAGGGTGGTTCTGAGGGCGGGTCTGAGGTCCTGTCAGAGGGCATGTCTGAGAGTGGTTCAAAGGGCGGGTGAAAGATCAGAGGGGGGTCAAAGGGCGTGTCAGTGGGGGGTCAGAGGGTGGTTCAAAGGGCGGGTCAGAGAGCGTATCAGAGGGCAGGTCTTGGAGCGTGTCAGAGGGCAGGTCTTAGGGCGTTTTGCAGGGAGGGTCAGAGGGCGTGTCAAGGTGTGTCAGAGTCTTAGGTCTTAGGGCGTGTCACAGGAAGGGTCAGAGGGCGTGTCAGAGGGCAGGTCTTAGGGCGTGTCAGAGGGCGTGTTGCAGGGGGGGTCAGAGGGCTTGTCAAGGCGTGAGAGAGGACGGGTCTTAGGGCGTGTCACAGGGTGGTTCCAGTGACAGTAATTTTTGCCTTCGCATTTTTCCTGCTTTCCCCTCTGCATGTCTGGGTCCAAGGTGGTCCCAGAAAGACCAAGCCTGGGGCCTGGGGAATAATCCAGTGCCTTTTCCACACCCATGTTTGTGGTGTGTGAACCCACTGATCATCTGTCTGGAGTACAGCCTACTTGTGTTCTATGCAGAGTTAGATGAATATTTTCCCCAGAGAGCAAATTTGTAATCTTCTTTTCAGGGTTTCCGCATTATCAGTCTCATGAAACTAGAAGCCGGTTGTCTCAGTTCAGACAGAGATTTGTAGATACCAAGGTGGAAAAAAAAATTTTTTATAGGGGACCCACCCAGCAGTGTAGGGACGGGGCATGGTGAGACATGCAATGCCAGGAATTGAATTCAGGGCTATCTCCCTAGCCCTACAGGAAACTTTTGAATATAAAACAGCTTATTTCAGAATCAGATCTATGGGTCTTTAGTATGATGCTGTGTTTCTTTCCACTCCACCACCACTGCCTCAGAAGTACAAATTCTTCCCTAAGATTACTGTGGCTTTGTCTTGTAGTTCTCAAAAGTTAGAATTAACTCCAAGTTAAGAACTGATATTAGGTGATGGTTGGAAATGATCACTTTGAACGGGATTGAGGGCTGAAAGGAGGTAAATGGATATACATGATAACCTTTCAGTACCTTTATTGCAAACCATAATGCCCAAATGAAAAGAGATAGGAGGGAGGAAAGAGAGAGAGAGAGAGAGAGAGAGAGAGAGAGAGAGAGAGAGAGAGAGAGAGAGAGAGATAGATAGATAGATAGAGAGAGAGAGAGAGAGAGAGAGAGAGAGAGAGAGAGAGAGAGAGAGAGAGAACTTGTGTTAGGGGCCAGGAAGATAGCTCAACTGGCTGGGACAAGTGTAAGTGTGAGAGGCCAGGGTCAAGCCCCAGCACTGCCTGGTCCTGTAAGCAACATCCTTCCCATCTACCACCTCAACAAAGCAGTCAGACAGAAATAGCACCTGCCCCCACTGGTGTGATCAAAAACCAAAATTGAAAGAAAAGGTGGATAAATTGGGTGGGGCAGTGGGGGGAGGGGGTCAGAGCACACTTAGCAGTGCTAAAGGGTTATTCTTGGCTCTGTGCTCAGGACTAGCCCTTGGTAGTGTTTGGGGGAACATACGTGGGATTCAAATCAGGGTCAACAATGTACAAGGCAAGCACTTTCACCTCAGTACTATCTCGTCAGCCTAAGAGGTTAATTTTTATTGTTGGAGATCCTGCAAATGGCCTTACTTATTGAAATGAACCATGGTGTGTTACTGCAACATGCATAGTCCTTGCCAGCTAGAGAGGCTGGTGACTGTGGCAGCTTTAGAAAGGATGACTGGGGGCATTCTCAGAGATGGGGAAAGGGGACCACCAATGCCAAATAATACCCAGCTTAGTAGAGCTGGGAAAAGTATTGCCCAAGAGGGGACTCTCTAATGAGGGGAAGTTCATTTGGAGTCACTCATCAACCAAACCTGAGGACCGCAGTAGAGCTAGGACTCCATGTCCATGGCACTGACAACCAAGGCTGTCTTGGTGGTGCATAGAAAAAGAGTCTTGATTTTCTACGGATTGAGGGACATGAAATAATGAGCTCAACCTCTTCTATTCACAACGAACTTCCAAAAAGTTAAGCATGCAAAAAAAAGAATACTTGTTCTAGTCATTCACAAAGGAGAAAACAAGATGAATGGAGATGAGAATTTGAAATACTCAGAGACCTTTTCCAAGTAAGCAACTCCAATTCATGTGCTTGTATTCTGTGTATAATATACACACGACATTTCTTTCAGGCGGATGTGAAAACTAACTTCAAATACCGTGCAAGTGTTAGAAACTGAAAGAGTCTTTGTGGGAAATTAGAACAACCAGAGGAAGGAAACACTGCAAATTAAATAGCATTGATTTTTGCAGCACATTTTATTTTACAATACTGGAAAAATAACATATAGCAGCAACTTATAAACATGTGTATAATTATCACAATTATTTGTTAATTATACTCAGATATGATACAAAAATGCAACCAATCTATGACTCATACAATAGAAGATTGTCTTTTGAAAATAAAATGGACAAAAACAGAAAGTAGTAAATTTGAAGAGACCAGTGGAAAGTGTTAAGGAAAATCTCTCATTCATTAACAACAATAACAACAAAAAAAATAACATACAAAGAGCACATTCAGTTTGCATTTCACTCTCAAAGAAAACTGTCATTTTTTTCTCTATAAAATATGTCAAAACGTGTATATGCACATGTGTTATAATATTCACATTCTGGAAGGCAAGAAAAGTGCTCAAATTTAAATATCCTATTTATATATATTGCCTAAAATACTCAAAACATTAAAAACAATAAGTAACAATGATCTTGAAATATTTTATTTCAGCAGATTGTACATTTAGATATATTTTGGTGGCTTTATTAATATTATATCATACAATTTTCATTATTTCATATAATTTTGAAGTGTTGGGCTTACCATCAAGTATAGAGCCTAGATTCAATAAATACTATGCAAATATAATAAAAACACAAACCATGGAACATTAACTAGGTCAGAGGGAATCATACCAGATTTGTTTAGGGAAGGGTCTGGCTTGAAGGAGGATTGAAATCATGCAAGGAATCCACGGGAATCTCAGGCAAAAGAGAGGCCAGGGAGGGGGATCTGACAAGCTCCCTGAACTGGATCAAAGGGAATAGAGGCCCCAGAACTGGATCAAAGAGCAAAAGAAGGCACTGCCAGTTGTTCATGGTTCTGTGGGTTATTTAACTACTCAATTGATTAACAACACGAAAACTTTCCACTACACAAGACAAAATGCATTTCTCACCAGGAGGTTTGACAATTATGTTTCAGCATTTGTATTTTCTGACGGAGGCAAAGAAAAAAGACTTCAAAAGGATTTTGTGTTTTTAACACATTGATGCCAGATCTGTGATTTGTGTTTAAGTCAAATCCAAGTGTGAGCCACTGGTGGTATGTGCCTGCATCAACATTAGCCAGGGTGATAGAAAGAAGTCATTCTCTTCTCACTCCCTATGTAACCTATAGGACCAATTTGCTCACGCCATTGTCTTATAAAGAGCCCTAAACCTGGTTTCCCTTCATACCTGGAATCCTTCTGTTCAACAACTCAGTCCTGCTATTGGGCCTTGTCTTTATATTTTGAAGACTTTCCAGCAAAGGAAATTGGTTTAGTCTCACAATAGGGTAGGATCTATGTTTGCCTTTAAAAAGTTGACACTTAGACATTTTAATAGTTCATTCCTGTTCTCAAGCCGCTTCAAATGCGATTTCAACGAATTCTCAGAAAATTTTTGTGAGGAAGCATGGACAGACCTCTAGGATGCAGGAACACAGGCTCAGAGACCAGTGACCTTGCTTGTCATGGTCACACACACTCATGAATGGGTGAGCATCTAAAGAACTTGGTTCTGTCCAATGCATTTATTTATAAGAGCACTGGCTAAGCCACAGTTGTTTCCTGAACATGTAACTGATGAGGGAAGAGGAAAAATGGGGGGAAATTAGCTCGAGAGAAGAAAGGGAGAGAAGAGGTGTTTCATGACCATGAGCATTATAAATTTTTAAGATAAGCAAAGTGCATTTCACAGGTGGAGTACAAATATTATAAAAGTGTTCACATACTTCAGTCATGGTCTGGAGAATTATATCCTTATGTAGTCACTAAGGCTGAGATTGAAATATATCATCAAGAAATATTTAAAAGTCTGAGAATTTCCCAAGAGACTAGTAAAAATGTTTTACCCTATCCTCAGAGCCCCACTGCTGCCCCATTTCACTTTCAGTACAATAAGTTACAATAAAATCTGGGTAAGGAGCCAGGATCTAGCTCACTAGGAGGCCACATGCTTCACATGTATAAGATCCTGGGTTTGATTTGATCCCGGGAACTTCTCCCCCCAAATATGTATTTGATTCAGTCGGTCATTTCCTAAGGTGAGGATATTATAGAATATGATTAATGAATATTTTTTCCTCTATCCTAAGGGAAAATAGCCTTTTCTCTCTGGAGATAGGCTCAGAAGATGAAAAAACAAAAATAAAAACAAACCCAACTCGGAGCTCTTAGGATCTTAAAGTTGGATTTCACTTAGTTGCTGGAGAAGAAAAAAGCTTTAGGAATAATTCAGAAAGTTGTCATATTTCACATTACCTTTTCAAGGAAATCCAGTTACCTTTAGCTTAATCGCATCATAAATCAAAATTATACTCATTCACAAAAATATACATATAATGATAATCTCTGAACCAACTTAATTTCAGTGTTCTACAGTGTGACGCTGAACTTAATATGTTCTTTATAATCAGTAAATGCATTGTCAAGAAACAGGTGAATTATAAAAGAACTAATTCATGACACCATTGTGTGTTAAGATGCAACACTCATCTTTTTAGGTACCTCCTGTCCCACCCTGCCCCCTCTCTCAAGGCCTCCCCAACTTCCACACACTCTAAACACCCAGCCAATAGTCTCCTGTCTTAGGATTACATGAGACACATACCAAAAGTTAAATTACGCTTTGGCATCTGGATAATTCTTTGAGCTTTCCTGAGGTAGTGGGGGGTTCTCTCCTATTACTATAATAGCTCAGTCTAGAGAAATGATCTAAGAGATGAGCAGATGACAGTTCTTGTGCTTAAACATTATTCTGAAAGGAGAGGTTTATATGGTTATCATCACTACACACTCCAAGCTTCTTCCGTAGAATCCTGATAGTTCTGTGGAGAATTTATCCCATTGAACAATGACGGTAAGCTACAGTTTCTTGAAGGCACTGTCTAACTCCTATCTTGGGTTTAAGTTCTTGAATTTAAAGGAGTCCTAAATCCTACTTAGCCTGAAATTCCTAACATAGTGCCTGGCATACAGTAGGAGCTCAACAAATACCTGATGATTGAATGATTAAGATCATTGAATGTTTAAGACCTCTGATTTATCTCAGTGAAATTACAAGCAAAAGCAAAAGCAAACAAACAAACAAACAAAATGCACCCAAAATCAGGCTAATTCCAAAGATTATGTCTCTCTCCATTGTGTGCAGAATATTAGATCACTTTCAAAGTATGAGGAGGTTAAGTGCAAATGGTACTGGGCTGGTGCAGTACTCAACTCCATGCTTAATTCCATAAGTCCCTTTATCAAAAACCTTAGTTTCCTCAAGATTTAATGTAATGGTGTGGTTGTGGGAGTTTTATCCATAAATAGCATTTCTGAAGACAGAGAGATCCACTCTCTCTGTTGTTCTTCAAGCTTTTCTGCCAAGCATTTAATTAGGATGGGGTCCACCTTAGAATCAAATTTATTAGCAAACCAATGCCCGTCTTTTATAAGCCATCTTAACTCTGCTGCCCCATAGATACACACACTCCGGAGGTGAGAACCAGTGCATTTGGGGTAGAAAAGGCCTTCATAATAATTCCATTTGACAAGGCGGGTTTTACTCTGTAAGTCAGAAACATCATCAGCTGACCTAGAAATCTCTCCAGGTACTCCTGGTAGCCGAATTAAGGTAGCCCAAAAATGCTCATCAGGTGAGTATGTATCTTTAGACCAGGCAAAGAAGTCTTTAACAAGGGAACTGTTGAAAATATACTTAACAAATGCTCTACTTAAAACAAAATAAGCGCTGCCAACAAATATCTCAATGTTATGAGGGGGTGCTTCCTTGGAGATGTTTGTCTTTACTGGTAGCTTCACTCGCTCATTGGGTATCTGTCTGAGTTCATGGTGATACATGAATCTTTGCACTTTACTTTTAGGGGGTGTCACTGTCTCTAACATACTTGCTCCATTCAGTTTCTTCAATTCCGACACTAATTCGAAGTTTGACTTCAAAGGAAAATCTTGCCCACACAGATTGATAACATATTTCCATTGAACTGAAGACTTGAGAAGGTCTGACAAACAATTTAAATCAGCCTGTAGCCTGGAGATGTGCGCATATTGCACAGTCTCTAGTTTTGAGGCAATAAAAACATTGGTGAAGCAATTGGCTAAATTGTTCATGGCAACTTTGAAGGCATCAGGTGACTTGCGGTCATAATGGATGCAGTAAATATTGTGTGGGTTGTATATGGCACGGAGCAGCCTTTCCACCATAATTGCATCTTTGTGAACAACAAGAGAATAAGCTATTGGGAACTTCTCCTCCTCCTTTGAAACAAGCTTTTGATGGTAACTTCTTAGAGCCTGATAAGTGTCACAGTTGCTGGTCACAGTCATAACATCATCATCATCCAAGTCAATGATGTCTCTTCTTCTTATTTCCAGACTTTTGCCAATTTCCAAAGGCTCCTGTTCATAAACACCAGAACAGTTAACTTCATACCCAGCTTCATCCTTCATATGGGTGTATCTGTTTCTTACGAAAGGTGAGGTACTTAGAGAATGTTCAACCAAGTAAATGCCCTTTTGAGGGAAGAGGAATCTTCCCACATTGAGAAGCTTCAGCAAGGAGAACAGCCAGAGGGTTAAGAACAGGATGAAAATTTTCTGCTGTAGGAGGTATTTAAAACAACATTTGAATTTCTTCATTCTATAAAAGAAAGGGAAAATTTTGGTTTAAATAAAGAGAAAATTGATGCAGTTTAATCAAAATTCACTGGGTACCTACCACATGCCAGGAAGAAAGCTGGGCTCAAAGATGAGTCTGATCACTGGGAATATTTTCTGGCATTTCTTTCTCTTTTTAAATATTTTTTTCTTTCAGTTTTAGGGTCACACCTGGTGGTGCTCAGGGGACAATTTGTGGTGCCAGGGATCAAAGTGGGTCAGCTGCGTGCAAGGTAAGTGCCTTACTTGTTGAACTATTTCTCTGACCCGTTTTTTTTTTTTGTCTGTTTGTTTTTTGCATTTCTGTGTTATCTATACCTAATATTGAGAGTTGTGGGACAGCAAATAGAATAAGAAATAATGTAAACTAAAGTATATGTCCTGTATCCCTTACACCTTAACTTGCATACTTTAGCATATTTTGGGAGGGATGATCCCCCTTTGGACAAAGTTCTAGAGATCCAGATGCCATCAAGGGTCCTCAGAGATACAAATTGCCTACCTGAGGTGAAAAGGAACATCAATCTTGATTTACCTTCACATCTTGATGAGTTCAAGACTGAAAGGCAGATGGGAAAAATAAAATCCAGTAAATCCCATTGCTGTAGAATGATACAGTCATGTTTTGAACCCTAATCCCCTCTGCAACATTAGCAGGTAGGGCATTGTGGAGATGATTAGGCAGGAAGAGGAGAGAAACTTCATGAGTGGATTCAAATTCTTATAAAAGAGACTTGAAGGGCCAGGGATGTAGCTCAAGAGCAGAGCACTTTTGTTTTGCATGTGTGGGATCCTGAGTTTGATCCCTGACACTACCAACAATTTAGGAAAAAAGCAAAGAAAAAGAGAACCTGCCCCTCCTACATCCATCCACTTACCCCCCCCCCCCACACACCCATTCAGACACGCTTACACAGGTTCCATTGCTCCTTCTCCCCTTTGGCCATGTCAGGACACTTTGATGAGATCTTAGGATATGAGCCAGGAAGTGTTTCAGACACTGAATCTGCCAGTGCCTTGAGCTTAGACTTCCCAGCCACTGTGAGAAAGAGATTTCTGCTGATGGTAAGCCATCTCAGCTACAGTAATAACATATTTAGCAGAGGAACTAAGGAACTAAGGAACTAAGACAGTCACCTTCAGGACTAAGTCACCTTCAGGAACTAAGAGAGTCACCTTCAGAAAGAAGAAAAGGGTAGGAGTAATAGTACAGAGGGTAGGATGTTTGCTTTGCATGTGGCCAACCCAGGTTGGATCCCCAGCACCCCATATGGTCCCCAGAGCCCTCCAGGAGTGATTCTTGAGCAAAGAGCCAGAAGCAAGTTCTGAGCACTGCCACATGTGACCCCCTCCCCCCTCAAAAAAAGCAAAAATACGAGGGTGAGAGTAGTGGTGCAAATACCCCATGAGGTAGGAGAGGTATAGAGAGATTATGAATTTCCCTAATTTTTTAGTGTTAGCCTCAGGTGATCACAGGAATTAGCTACTTGGCTTTTAGAAATGAAAAGAACCTGACTTACAGTGGGAGTGGGTGATATAAAATCACTTTTTTTTTTTGTGAAGCAAGATAGTTTTTATTGAAACTTCTTTAGGTGTGAGGGGAGAGAAAGGGAGAAGTGTGCTCAAAAGAGAACAGGGACTTCTCCAGAGTGGAAAGAGGTAATCAAAACATGATCAAGGGAGAACACGGGGTTGAAGAGCAAGCCTGTAGAACCATTTTGGAAGCAGTGTTTGTCTATTTTAAAAGCACCTCCCAGAAAAACTTCCACATGGGCTAAGAATGTTCTCTGAAGTGAGGCACTGATTAGTTACATCCGCACTTTGGGAGAAGGCCTGGGATAAACCTGCATGTGTCCCTGTGGATTCATCCCCACCATATTGTGTGAACAAAAATAAACAAAACACTGGGCTCTGTATGGTATGTTCACAACTGAATCCCAAACAGCTTCTCCAGACCCAGTGGGGGCCATGCAAGGAACGTTTGCTGGCACACTTCTGCTTCTTCTGTCATAACTAAACTACCCAAAGTCTGCCATAGTACTGGGAATGAAGCCAGAGTAATGTGTAAATGAGTGAGCATGGCTGTGTTCCAATAAAACTTTATTTACAAAAACAGGCAGCTGACTGGATCTGGCCCATGAGCTGACATTTTCAGAAACACCCTGTATAGACACAGCACTGGGAACTGCAGGTGCTTTGCAGGGGAAAAGGCAGTGATAGAAGCGGAGGTTCAAATACCAAGAACTCATGCACAATCTCCTAACATGTCTCAGTAGACCATAATAAGGATGTAATTATAAGTAATTTTCTTACAAAGGACGTAATTATAAGTAATTTTCTTACAAAGAGCAAGAAATCAGAACCTGATTTCTCTTTTGTTAGTTTCTTCTGCATTGATCAGTTGAAAAAGATCTGGGAATGAGTCTCATCCACCCCAAATCGCCTGTCTCCTTTAAAGAACAGTATCTTGGGGCTGGGGAGGTAAGCGCAACAGGTGGAGGCATGCTTTGTGTGCAGGAGGCTCGGGTTTGATCCTTAGCACCCAGTGTGATCCTGAGCACCAAAAGGAGCGACTCCTGAGTACTAAACAGGTGTAGCCCCAAAACAATCATTTTAAAAAGATTAAATTAGATGAAAAGATTAGTCATTGAAATAAAGATCTCTCATCCACAGTGAGGGATCCTGCAGAATCTGGGTCAGAGGGTCCACATCCACGTGCCAATCCCTCCCCTGACTTTTCCTAGGGACCCGCTCTCA
Source organism: Sorex araneus (assembly GCF_027595985.1). Lineage (NCBI taxonomy): Eukaryota > Metazoa > Chordata > Mammalia > Eulipotyphla > Soricidae > Sorex > Sorex araneus. The sequence continues at coordinate 152,706,972 of NC_073302.1, forward strand.
GCCCACTGCTCTTCTCTCCCACACTCATCTTTGCTCTTTGGATTTCAACTTCTATGTATGCATCGGCAATGTCCTTATTTCCAGTCCTCACTTCCTGCCTGAGTTTCTGATAGAAACATCTAATTGCTTTAGAGATGTCCCCAGTGGCTATTCCACAGGTATTTGACCTCAAGCTGACCTCTTTCCCTTTCCTTTGCATTGGGTCTCAATAGATGATGAGGCTACAATCCAAACCTGGAATGTGAAAGTCAGCTCATTCTCTCATTTCCCTCGCACACTAACAAATCAATCACCTACTTATGCCTCTCGTCCATCCCACTAACAAATCAATCACCTACTTATGCCTCTCATCCATCCCATCTTCTCCACTCACGTTGGTTTTTTTTTTTTTCTTTTTGGGTCACACCTGGCAATGCACAGGGCTCACTCCTGGCTCTGCACTCAGGAATTACCCATGGCGGTGCTCAGGGGACCATATGGGATGCTGGGAATCGAACCCGGGTCGGCCGGGTGCAAGGCAAAGACCCTACCCGCTGTGCTATCGCTCCAGCCCTCCACTCATGTTGGAAGGTCCAGACAACGTTTTCTTTTTCTCTTTTGGTCACACCCGGTGGTACTCAGGAATGTCCCCCGACTGAGGTTTAGAGGACTATATGTGGTGCAGGGATTGAACTAGGTTGGTCACATGCAAGGCAAGTGTCCTGCCCACTGTACTCTCCCCAGTTTCCAGACAACATCCTTACTGAATCAGCACCAGGATCAATCCTAACTAGGCTCATGGCTCTGAGTCCTTTTTCTGGTCTCAGCTTTTGATTCCCACATAGCAAACTGACACGTGTTCCACACACTCAGGCTCAAGGCTGACGTTCCTGCCAGTTGGATGGGAAACCTAACTTCTGGTGCTCAAAGCAACATAAACTACAACCCCAGAATCCCTAGCACATGTTGAGAATTAGGTGCTGGTTTAGAAAATGAATAAATCCCAAATCACTCAGACTGAATTGTCATTGTCCTCATTCACAGACATGAGGCATAAATAGGAAGCAGTTTACATAAATGACTAGAATTAGAATGTATCTTAGCCAAAGTCAACGTTTCCTTTTATTCCCCTCTCACTTGATCAACTTACAGAATCTTCCATTAGCATCAGTTATTGGTCCTCCTGATACTACAGTAATAAAAGACTTCACATTTCTTAAAAGGTTTATGAAGTCTTCCAGATTCTGATGTCATTTATAGGCACCATTAAGCTAACCTTTTCCCCTTATATTGAAATGTGGGATTTGTCTGTGCTGCATTCTCTTTTCTTTCTTTTTTTTTTCTTTTTGGGTTACACCCAGCAATGCACAGGGGTTACTCCTGGCTTATGCACTCAGGAATTACTCCTGGCGGTGCTCAGGGGACGATATGGGATGCTGGGAATCGAGCCCGGGTTGGCCAAGGCAAGGCAAGTGCAAGGCAAATGCCTTACCCTCTGTGCTATCACTCCAGCCCCCTCTTTTTCTTTCTTTAAATGATCACTTTTTTTAAACATGAAGGGATGGAAGGGAGGGAGGAAGGAAGGAAGGAAGGAAGGAAGGAAGGAAGGAAGGAAGGAAGGAAGGGAGGAAGGGAGGGAGGAAGGGAGGAAGGGAGGAAGGAAGGGAGGGAGGAAGGGAGGAAGGGAGGAAGGAAGGGAGGGAGGGAGGGAGGGAGGGAGGGAGGGAGGGAGGGAGGGAGGAAGGAAGGAAGGAAGGATGGATGGAAGGAAGGAAGGAAGGGAGGGAGGCAGTCTGGCTGGCTGACCCAGGCTGAGACAGGGGTCTGGACACCAGCCTGGTGGCAGAGTCTGGGCTGTGCCAGGCTGCCAGGGCTGCTTGCCTGAAGAGGGAAGGTCCTGGGGCACATGGGGAAGGGAGAGTTGCCAGGCACACAGGGCAAAGTCCTGGGGAACTGACTCTGGGTCCCATGTCTGGGTTAAGACTCATTTCGAGGAAAGAAAGGGTGTTGGGATGGCCCGGGCCCCTCACTCTGTGATCCTCGTTCCACATTCCACACAACCAGGGCTGTGGAGAGCCTCCATGGAACCGTGCTTCGTGAACACCTGTTTCTTGTTGGTTGCACCGTGCTTCGTGAACAACACCTGATGGGGAATCAGGATGTCTTGTCACGCTCACAAGTTATGGCTGGTTTATCAGCTGCAGACACTTGAGGGCAAACAGGCAGGGAGAAGTATATAAGGGGGGAAGTCACCTAGCTAGTTGGTTCCCCCTCATGCATCCCTCTTTCCTCCTTCTCGTTCCCCCTCGTTCCCATTTCTTCCCTAATGCATGAGAAAGTTCCTGAATAAATCGCAGCCAAAAGGATCTCCGAGTTGCGTGTTTCTTCGCTGGATGAAGCGGCGCGCGACACAGGGCATCTTAAGGGGCAGAGCAGCCTGTTGTGGAGGAAAGCGGGCGTGCTGGGGGAAGCAGCAGCACCCCTTTGCTCTCCCACTCCAAGTCAAGCAACCCCCACCTACTTCCTACGGTCAGTAAGGATGACCTGGACCACCCCGGCAGTGCTTGAGGGTCTCCGGGGGTGCACCTAGGGATGTCCCAGACCATGCTGTACCCGGGACAAAGCAGACACCCTCACCCTGTACAATCTCCCTAGCCCTGAGTGAAGGTATTTCCGGCTCCCTCCCTGTGTCCCGGGGTAAGACGTGGAAAGGGGTGAAGGCACAAGTCTCTTGGTGGAAGTGAACGGGCTCCTGAGCTCAGAGGTTTAAGACCATGGTCCGCCACCCAGCAGCACAGCCCAGGAGCTGCAGGGAGCAGAGAGGACCCCAGACCATCACTCCCTGATACAGCGCAACCTCCATCTCTACCAGCTGCAGCCCAGGCCTGGCAACAGCCGCAGGACCCAGCCTTGCAGTCGATGGGCTTCAGCTGAGCAAGGTCCACGGGGCCTGGGCTGGCAGTCAAGCAGGTGACACAGTTCCCAGGACACAGGGCAGCAAACACCTCACCTGCGTCCCTCTCACAGGCCCACAGGCAGGAAGCAGGTAGGTGTATGACTGCCAGGATGTGACCTTAAAGTTACAAATCATTTTCCATCATGCCACACTTCCCCTCCCGGCTGCCCAGGCCACGGGGAAAGCCTCACCTGTGTGGTTCATGGCCACAGAGATCTAACTTCCTAGTGGCCCTTTTGGGCCGAAGGAGTGAGAGCTGCAGTTTATTGGGATATTTCAATAAAAACCCAAGAGGGAGATTCAAGGAGGCCTTTTCCCCCAAACCATCTTCTCCCCTTAGCCCTCCCAGGCACTGTTTACAGCCGCAAAGGAAATGGAAGGTGCAGGGAGGCGCTCTGCGCTAAGTGGCTCTAATTGCACTCAGGGCTAAGTGACCGTGGCCATTAGCAGCTCTCCAACCAGAGCTCCTTAAATGAGCCTCTGCAGAGCCTACCACTGCAGAATTCTGCTAGGCTTCCTTTCCCAGGGTAGGAAGAGGGAGAGTGGGAGCAAAGCTCTGAAGGTACAACTGAAAGGCCATGGTCCATATTGCTTCTTGCAGGGGTGGGGTGGGGCGGGAGTTGTTTCTCTCCCCACCCCCAGTTCCCGGCTCCCTCCCTGCTCACCTGCAATTCTCTCCAGTGCCCCCCATGGAGAGGGACACTGAGGAGAGAGGGGAAGGAGCTTGGTGGGCCTCAGGTGCCCTAGGCCAGAGCTACTCAGATTCTCCCTCTTATCTGAACCACCTGGTGAGCAGTTAATGCACCTAGATCCTAATGTCAGTCCTAATCTTCCTAATAAGAGACCACGCAGGGCCATGACCCAGAATCATATCTCAAGGAATTCCAGGGGCCTCCCAGTCTTGAGAACCATTGCCCTAGATGAGAGTGCTCAAACTTCTCCCACTCACAACCTTTTGGCCACACAGTGAGCACTGCCCAAAGCTCCAAACACTCATGACAATTGATTTTGAATGAATTTTTGGCCGCTGTGCACCTAGAGACCTTTTGCTGTGGCCTCACTTGCTGTCCCTGCCACATTCAGTTACATGACCTTCTGGGGTCCTAACTCACACTTTAAGAAGATGAGTTCTATTTGTGTGGAGGGATTAGACCACACCCAACTGTGCTGGGGGGTTGCTCCATCTCTGTGCTCAGGCATCAAGCCTAACAGTGCTCAGGGGACTTGTATGTGTTCCTGGGGTAGAATCAGGATCAGCCACATGCCAGATCTTATCCTCTGTACCAGATTCCAAAACAGCGTTTGACTCTCTGCAGAAAGAGGATAAAAAATGAAAAAAGGGCTCAGGGCAGTATAGCAGGTAGGTCTTGCTGGACTGCCTGTACTATGCTGTGTGGGTAGGGTTCAATCCCCGGTACCCGCTATGGTCCCCCAAGTCCGCCAGGAGTGATCTCTGAGCACTGCCAAAAGATGAGAAAAGGAGGTAAACCCCCAAAGTCCATTTTCTCTCCTGAGAGGGAAGTTAAGAATCTAGCCTAGGGCCGGAGCAATAATGCAGTGAGTGGGTGAGGTTCCTCCCTTACACACAGCAGACCCAGGTTCAACCCTCAGAGTAGTCTCATACAGTCCTCGGAGCACCGCCAGGAGTGATTCCTGAACGCAGAGTCAGGAGCACGGCCTGAGCGTTGCCAAGTATGGCCCCCCAAAACAAAGGAAGAATCTCTCCCTTGCTGCTGTCAGGGCTCTAGGCACCCTGCACAAGCGGGTCCCCTCCAGAGGTTCTTTGTGCTCCAGACCTTTCTTTTCTTCTCTGCTCAGGTGCCTGTTCAAGCCTAGGGAAAGTGTGTGCGTGCGTGCGTGTGTGTGTGTGTGTGTGTGTGTGTGTGTTCCAGAACATTACACAGGACATGTGTTTGTGTGTATGTGTATGTCTAAGAGTCACCAGAGAACTTTAGTCAATTTTAGCTGTTCAGGAAACAGCTTCCCCTCACCTTTCTGACAGCGGGTGGCGGGGAAGGGGGCTGGGAGTGTCCTCAGGAAGGAGCACTGACAAGGACAAAGGCCTTGCTCAGCAGATGAGCGGACAAAGGGGAGGACCCTGGGAGTCCCACCGTTCATGGCCCTCTGGTCAAACAGCAGAGGAGTTCACTTTGGTGACACCCCTGCCCTGAGCTCAGGCCAATCAGGTGCTTGGACAAGTGTCTCAACCTCTCCACGCCACCTCTATACTCTCATCCCCAGGAAAGGGACTATAGTGACAGCAACTGCCTCACCTTCCTGGGATTCCTCCTCTCCCTCCTCCTCACCTGTTTGCAGGAGAGCAACTGTCTCACCTTACAGAGATTCCTCCTCCCCTCACCTGTTTGCATCGTCAGTCCCACCCTCAAGCCTTCTTCCCTCCTCCCCCTCCTCCTCCTCCTCCTCCTCCTCCTCCTCTTCTTTCTTATGACTCTATTAAAGACCCTACTGAGACCTACAATTGCTCTTTTCTTTTCTCCAATCAACCTCCTAAATCTTCTCCCAAGTCATAAACTGACTTAACATACATTAGTATTTTACAATGAATGCCTATTGTAGAATATATTATTCTGCATATTATTCATAGTATTATTCATGTAGTTATTATTATTCACATTATTATTAACATTATTATTCATGTAGTAATATGTTTACTCATATTGTTATTCCTGTTGAATCACTGAGTAAAGAGCTATGACGTGGGACAAGGTTTGAAGGACCTGGAGTAACTGTGTATAGTAAATAATTCACAAGGCAGAACCTATTCCCTTACAGCACAACACGGAGGCACCAAGAGTCAAAGAAATAGCCAGGGGTTACAGAACTCCAAACTGGACCCACAGAATCTTGCTCTGTGGATGTGCTCCTAATCCTCTAGGCCAGAACTTCCTAAACTTATTTTTAGGAAAAAAAAAAGTCTACCTTCTTTAAGTGAACAAATGGAAATTGCCCCCAGTTCCACTGAAGGGTCCTGTGACCCCTGGGAGTGGGGCAGGGCACGGGCACAGCCTGTTTGGGAAAGACCGTGGAGGCTGGAGGCAGGCGCTAACTCCTCACTGTGAGTAGAACACAGTGAAAGGGCTTAAAAATGTTGGCAGCATCAAAGTTTTCTAAACTCTGAATGACCAAATTTAAACTCAACCTTGGAATGAATGGGAGGTGCTTCTGCCAGCTCACCCAGGCCACATTTCTCAGGCAAAAAGAAACTTCCAATGTGAGGGGGAGGGGCAGGGGGTAACAGAAGGGCTGCTCTAAGCAATGCAGTCTCTTGGAAAATAAAGAAAACCTGCTTCATATTTTCCACAGCAGTCTCCATCCTTGACTATAATTTCTCCTCACTATGTCTTCTCTGATGCTCCTAAAGCTGGAACAGAAACAAACAGCAAAGTCTGTTGGACGTCCTGGCACCTTCCACCTCCTTGAAGGGATTATGATTTCCATGGAGATTCTGTGCAGAGGAGGTGGGGCTAGGCCATGTGCTAATGAAGAGACCAGACTTGCGGCCTTGTGCTGGCGCAGCCTAAGACACCCTGTCACCAGGCTTCTCACTGATCCACACTTGGGGCCCCCTGAGAATCGCTGCTTAGATTTTGTGATCCCTGGAACGGAGCCCAGGGCCTCACACATGCAGGTAAGTGCTCAACTGCAGGCCCTAACTGCTATTAAATTTAGAAATCTAAGTGAAATCTGTCCACGTGAAGACTATTCCCTCTCTGAGTCAGCCACCTCGAATTTTTTGAACTTTGTGTTAGCAGAGGCCAGTTGGCAAAATACGACGTGAAGAGTTTGTTGATTTAGAAATGTCGGGATTTTGTTTCTTTTATAGCGCTGTAAGGATGAGATCACGGAAAACAAATAAAAAGGATCCCCACCTAAATGAATAAACTCAGGCCTTCTACAGGAGCTCGGCGCTCTCAATACACCCATTGATTCTCTCGGGGACAAACTAGCTCCTCACCAACACCACAGAGTTGAGGCCTCAGCCCTGCAGTGGGAGGATGACTCAGCCACGTGCATTTCCTCTCCGCCCACAGCACCTGGAGAACTGTGCAAAGGAGCAGGAGAGCAAGTTTCTGCCCAGATGGCCAGACCCTCTCATTGTTCTAGAAGATAGTAAAGGCAAGAGAGATAGTACAGAGGCCAAATAGTACAGCCGGAAGGGCACTTGCCTTGCATGCGCCCAAACGGGTTCAATTCCTGACACCACATACGGTTGGTTCCCTGAACACTGAGCCAGGAATGATCCCGGAGCACAGAGCCAGGAGTAAGCCCGAGCATCACTGGGTGTGACCAATGACTCCCCTTCCCACCCTTGCAAGCGAGCAAACAAACAAACAAACAAAAAACTAGATCAGGCTCAAACCAGTAGACAGTTACTTTGGAAAACAAGAGCTTCTGGCCTGGTGTGGTACAAAGCACACCCAAGACAAGCAGTTCTCAGATTGTGAGGTCACAGGCTGGAGGAGGAAAGACAGACCTGTCCACTCCACTTACGAAAGGAAACACATTCTTTCTTGATTTTCTTCAGAAAGTCTCAGGCAGAAAAATCAAGTCACCTGCCCCACCCCACGGCAGCAAGGACAGACAGGGCGTCCCTGGAGACTTGTTTGCAAACACACCCCTGGTGGGGCTATTTGACACTCTCTTTTCTGTTTCTTCATTTCCTTCTAAATGACTCCTATTCGGCTGTTTGGAAACTTGTGGGAAGAAAACACTTCCTAACAGAGGCCTACGTGCTTCTCTGTGGAGTAAACACTGAAACACTAGAATTTACTTGTCTGGTTCTGCTGCAGGATACATAATAATGAATTTCGAATGCCTAAAGCAGCCCAGGAAGCCAAATGCTAACCTCACAAGAACTTGCTTAGTCAGTAAGAACAAATTCCTCCTCCTTCCCCCACTGAAAGATAATAGAAGCTTCCCCATTGGCTAACAGGTTCACTGATGAGAGGGTGACTCTCGAACCCTGGGTTCCCAATTACATATGGTAGGTATGTCCAGCTGCTCTTCTTCAAGGGAGTGGACACAAAGGGAACCTCTGCTCCTTAGAACCAGGAGGCGCTTATGGCATCCAGTTCAACCCCGGTCAACTACCCATAGCCATGCTCCAGGGACACATGATACCAGCACTTCCTAATAGTCTGTGTCCAATTCACATGACTGTTTTTCTTCTTCGTCTTTATTGCTTGAGGTAATGTGACTTATTATACTGTCAATGATGGTTTCATGCATATATTATTCTAGCACCACCCCCCCCCTCACCAGTGTACCCTCCCTTTCAACTCCCTGACCCCCGCAAACTCAATTCTGGGCATCAATTCTCCTTTCCCAGTAACACGATCTTTAGCCTCTTCAGTAAATTTGTGAGGCAGGTGCTACCATTATCTCCATTTTCTACATTTGGAAGCCGAGTCACAAAAAGGTGAATGCATGTGGAGGAGCCAGTACTTTCTTCATTCAGAACCTGGCGGGATTCAGGGCTGACTCCTGGCTCTGTGCTCAGGGATTGCTCCTGGAGGGGCTCAGGGACCAAATAAGGTGCTAGAGGTCAAATCCTAGGGGTCAGCTGCAAGGAAGACAAGCACCCTACATACTCTGCTATAATCCGGCCCAAATAAATTATTTAAAAATTAGAATACTAAATAAATAAAACGACATTCCCAGAGGACAAGCACAGCCAGTTGAGGTTTGCAGGGAGGAACGCAGCGCAGCAGCTCTGCGACGACTCTCTGCAGGGCGGGAGTCCTCACTGTCCCCACTAAGTCCAGAATCCTTAGGGGCAGCTCTTGCCAGAGGTGCAGGCTGGCATTCCTGTTGGGCAAAGTCCTCTCCAAAGACCAGATGGCAGGACTGAGAAGGCCCTGTTGGCCGCATGGTGACTCAAAGCAGACCCCCAATAGGGCCTCTGCTGGGCTCGGAGCTCAGATCAGCACCTCACTCGGGAACAGGTGCTTCCTCCTCGACAGAACAAACAGGTGAGCACCAGGGAACGGTCACAACTGAAAAGCTTCCTTAACAAGAGGCATGCAGCTGCTTGGAGACTCTGGACTGTGTGCTCACCACCCCGCTTGAGCACAGGTCTCTGCCTCTCTTAGCTGCAAGATCCGACAACAGGCCAGAGTGAAAAGGACCATTAGTCCATCAAGCACTGCTTTAGTTTCTACTTCCTCCAACTAGTAACTTCACAGGAACCCTTGGGGCTGGGGGGCGGGGTGGGGGGGCAGGGGCGAGAGTCTGGATCACATCATGCCTGGTTGCAGAGGGCGTGAGTAGCCCTCGCGAGAACATGTTGACATCTGAGCAAAATGGCAGAACTCAGCCTGCTGTTTGTCCTTCTACCAGTAAGGGGCAAATAAATGGGATTCTAGTCCATGGGGCTGCTCGTAGAACTACATGACCAAGGGGCCTTTGACCCAAAGTCTAAAGGGCTGGGAATAAGATCTGAAAGGACAGTTGTGATAGTAGGACAATTTTGGATCTTCATCATGTTGCAAAACAGGCTTTTTTTTTTTAAATTTTCCTATAGAAAATAAAAAAGGTAAAGTGGACTTCAAAATTAAAACTTAACTCGGAAAGAAACAGCTTAAATCAGAGGTTTCCCCTGACATAAATCTAATAGAACACCAAAAGGGGACAAGCTTTATAAACCATGAGGCGCCTGGCTCAAATTCTCCTTTTCTTTTCTGCCTTCCACACTTAACTGACCATGGTAAAGAATTGAAATATATTTATGTGTTACATTCTAAAATAAAAATGTCACTTGAGAACATTTTTTTCAATAAACAGGAAAAGCAATCCCCCCACCTCCCCAACCCCCCATGGCCCCAACTCCCACCAGGAGGCCATTTCCTAGAAACAAAAAAAATCACTTGGCCCACCCAAGGTCTACATGACAGGATTTCCACCCAATCCCCATGCCCCAGAAATTTCTGGAAACACTTTTATTTGGGGGGGAGGCGGGGGGTGCTTCCCAAGCAAAGCTCAGAGATTTTGGGGGACTCTCCTGCTGACATTTAGCCACTTGAGCCAGATAGGACAGGTGATGTGATGTTCCTTGGACTGTGGGGCCTCCAGGGATAGACCTGGTGGTGCTCAGGGGCCCTTGTGGGCTGGGGATGGAACCTGGGGTCTTGAACAAGCACCGCAGACTCCTGAGCCCTCTCCTGGCCTAGAATCATTAATCTTGATATTAAGTAGCAAACTCCATATAGACGGCCCCAGGTCAATTCCTCAAAGGGTGGCGTGGCAGCCTTTGTGTCACGTGGGTCAGTTAAAGTACAAGCTCCTACTCTCCAAACAATAATAGTGAGTTTTGTTGAAATATTGAATGCAATCAAAGTGAAAGTAAAGTGAAATTTATTAGTTACACAGGCGGGGGGGGGGTCTAAGGGTGGGGGGACTAGGGGCGTGGGGGGGCTAGGGGTGTGGGGGTGCGGGGTGGAGCTATACTGTGATTCTTGGTGGTGGAATATGTGCACTGGTGAAGGGATGCGTGTTCAAGCATTCTATAACTGAGACTTAAACCTGAAAACTTTGTAACTTTCCACATGGTGACTCAATAAAAAATTTTTTTAAAAAAATAAAGTACAAGCTCTTATCATGGCCACCGTGGGGAGACGATGCAGGGACAGACAGAGGGGAGGCAAGGCAAAGGCCCCAAAGGCAGAAATGGCTTCCTGCCAGACCACACTCTCCGTGAATGGATGTAGTCACGCTGCTCAGCTTGAAATCTTCCAAAGGGCTCCTTTATTTTCTGGGGGCTGCCCAAGGTGGCAGGAAGCTGACTTCCATACACTTCTGCACTTCCGTACACTCTGACTCAAAATGTGAGTCTGGCAAATCTGGCACATTCCCCATTTAGCTGATGATCTACGTTGGCTGGTTCAAAATGCACATGTGTTTGTGAGCACATGGGCACAATAAAACGAAGACCCAGGGACTAAAATTAAGTTAAAATTAAGTTAAGTTAAAGGGGTGTGCAAATAAAAGCTGCAGTGCTGGGGCTGGAGCGATAGTACAGCGGGTAGGGTTGCCTTGCACGCGGCTGACCTGGGTTAGATTCCCAGCATCCTATATGGTCCCCTGAGCACCGCCAGGAGTAATTCCTGAGTGCAGAGGCAGGAGTAATCCCTGTGTATCACTGAGTGTGACCCAAAAAGCAAAAAAAAAAAAAAAAAAAAAAGCTGCAGTGCTTAGAAAAATTCTGCCAAGACAAGAATTTTGAAAGCAAAGATCTCACATAAAACATCTTCCCCAACATCAAATCTAGAAATGCCTCCAGGGAGCTCTCCAGCTGGCATCTCCCACAATGATGCATTCTAGCAAGGGTTTTCATTGAGACAATCAGTCTCACCACGGGGGGCTTATTTTATTTTATTTTTATTGAATGATCGTGAGATAGAGCATTACAAAGCTGTTCATGATTGGGTTTCAGTCATACAATATTCCAACACCCATCCCTCCACCACTGTACATTTCCCAGCACCAGTGTCCCTAGTTTCCTTCCCACCACTCCCCATATCCCCATGGGGGGGGTATTTTTTGTTAATATAACAAGAAAGTGAGCCTCAGAGATAATTCAAAGGGCTAGAGCACATGATTGTATGTGTGAGTCCTGAGATCAGTCCTTTGTACTGCCAAGCCCCCTAAGTACTGCTGGGTGTGGCCTCTGAACATGAATGAAGATGATTCTCCCCCAAAATAGATTCTTACAGCAGGCAGGGTGCTTGCCTTGCACACAGTAGACCCAGGTTTGAGACCCAGCACCCCATATGGCCTCCCAATGCCTACTAGGAGTGATTCCTGAGCACCACTAGATGTGGTTCCCTCCTAATAACCAACAACAAAAATAAATACCTATAGTAGACAGTCTAAGAAAGTCTTCAGTAAAAATTCACATCTGAGCAAACATATATCATTAATACTGAATGCAAAAGTGAAAACAAGATTCTCCCTGGGACTGGAGCAACAGTACAATGGGTCAGCACTTGTCTTGCGTGCGGCCAATCTGGGTTCAATCCCTGGCAACATATATGGTCCCCAGAGCCTTTCAGGAGTGATCCCTGAGCATAGAGCAAGGAGTAAACCTGAGCACCGCCAGGTGTGGCCCAAACCCAAAACAAACAAAAAACCCTGACTCTCCCAATTTTCAAAAGAATCATGTGGCAATCATTAAACTGATGTGGTACTGTTGCAAGCACAGACAGAGGTTGTGGAGCCTGAGAGAGCACAGGGGACACGACTCTCGCCTTGCATGTGGCCAACTACGGCTCAATCCCCGTATTTACCATGGTCTCCCAACACCAGGAATAATCCCTGAGCATAGAACCAGAGGAGTAAGCCTCGAGCACTGGCAGGTATGGCCCCGAGCCCCACCTTGATCCCCTGCCAAAAAAATAATAATAGAAATCCCAGGAATGAAATTCAGAAACAGACCTAGTCGACAGCATTTCCTCTGTGGCCTGGTAAAGGTGCTATTTCCCGACACCTAGCCACTCTGTCTTCCCCACTAAGTGAAGCTTCACATAGCAGGAACATACCTCTCCAACCGCCTTTCTGTAGAGGCGCATTTGATGAAATATAATGCAGGCAATGCAGAAAAGCTCTTTAAAGGAACCTGGTGTAGGGTAGAAACGTTCTATTCATTCCTTCTCCCCTCTACTCCCTTCCCTGCATCCCTTCTTATGCCTAGAACTCTGACATAACGGCTAGAGCTGTAGCAGCCCTCCTGGGACCATGAGAAACAGTCCAGGAGAGTTATCACAGACTTTAGCCCTGAAATCCTGAAACCACTAACTCAGCCGTAGCAAACACCCACTGTGTATTTTTGATCTCTGAGAAAAACAAGCCCGTATTTAAATAACTTTACAGGGGCTGGAGCAATAGTACAGTGGGTAGGGTGTTTGCCTTGCATGCGGCCGACCTGGGTTCGATTCCCAGTATCCCATATGGTCCTCTGAGCACTGCCAGGGGTGATTCCTGAGTGCAGAGCCAGGAGTAACCCCTGTGCATTGCCAGGTGTGACCCCTCCGAAAAAAAAAAGCAAATAATTAAATAAATAACTTTATAGATATAGATTAGCTGACCATATATAAATGGGTAATGCTGCGAACACACACACACACACACACACACACACACACACACACACACACCCCACTACCGTACAAAGTCATAAAGTTAAAAAAAAAAACTTTCTTCAAGGGCCTGGAGGACTGGTCCATGATTAGAGGCCTGCCTCAAGGGTGGCAGGAGAGGAGAGTTGGGATAGAAAAGGAACCACTATGACAAAGATGATTGGAAATGATCACTCTGGACAAGAACTATGGGCTGAAAATAGGAATAAACTTAGCATCTGTATCTGTATTGCAAACCATAATGCCCAAATGGAGAGAGAGAGAGACAGAGAGAGAGAGAGAGAGAGAGAGAGAGAGAGAGAGAGAGAGAGAGAGAGAGAGACAGAGAGAGAGACAGAGAGAGAGAGAGAGAGAGAGAGAGAGAGAGAGAGAGAGAGAGCCTGCCTGCCTGCCATGGAGACAGGCTGGTGGGTGGGTGATAGTGGGGGAGGTGGGAGGAAAACTGGGGACACTGGGGGTAGGAAATGTGCACTGGTGAAGGGATGGGTGTTGGAATATTGCATGACTGAAATCTGACCATGAACCTCTTTATAATTGTGTATCTCACAGTGATTTAAAAAGAAAAAAAACTTTCTATAACTTTCAACTCCTCCAAAAGTTAAACTCTGGGGGGATCGGTTTCTGGTCCCAACCCCCCAAAAATCCAGTTGAGACAATTCAAGATGTTTTTATCTGGCCTTTCATGTCTGCATTGGCAAAGTCCTCTAACTGACATCCAGGCAGACTCTGTGGCTGATGAAGCCACTAAGACATTAAGCATTGGATAGTCCACTGTCCCATATTGGCCGGAGGTCAGCTGAACTGTATAACAGAACAACCCCATGTAGAGCCGAGGCACCAAGGCATGACTCAGATGAGGTGAAACTTACTCTCTGTCTGATTTAGAGACCAACACAGACTTTGCAAAACACCTCAAGGAAACAGTCTTTACCAAAAGTCATTAAACTGTCACAGACTGCGTGGTGCTAAGTAAGCACAGGCAAAGCTCCACAAACTTGTCTTTGTTGGGTTGTCCTCAGCAGGGGAAGGTCACACAAGCTTCCTTCCTCAGAGGGTCACCGCACAGGTGGTCTGCCTATTTGAAAGCTTTTTCTGTCCCCAGCTTGCTATAGTTTTTAAAAAATTCAGGAGGCTGGAGAGATAGTGGAGGTGGTTGGGCACTTGCCTTGCATACAGCCAACCCCAGCTGGAATCCCTCAGATGGTTCCCCAAAGCACAGCCAGGGGGTCACTCCTGAGCACTGAGGCAGAAATAGCCCCTGAGCACCATTGGATGTCATCCAAACAATGCAAAAAAGAGGTCGGCACCAGGCAGGGTGATGCTTGCAAAGTGGCCGTGGGTCTGTCCCCCTCCCCCCTCCCCCCACCCCCCCCCCCCCCCGCCTGAGCGTGCTCCTCTCCCTCCCAAATACCCCCCTTCTCAGGCCCCACACTTTCCCTCTCTGTGCAACCGCACGGATTTGCAATTTAGAGCCGGCATTTCAGAATGTTAGTCCTGCTGCACGAGCACGTGGATACAAATCTTTCTAGCCCTCTGCTTCTTCATCTGTGAAAAAGGGTCAAGGACACAGACTCCCAGGGACCCTAGGCTGGCCAATCTCCTATCCTGGAACATGCTGGCCGGAGAAGCAGGCTGGTGCAGGATGGTAAGAGGTGAATTTAGGCCAGCAGCAGCCTGAGCAGGGGGCCCGGAGAACAGTGAGCAGGAAGTGTTTTGCCTGTCAAGGCTGGGCACACACGCATGCTACGGAGCCACTGACTGGGGGCCCCACAACACAGGAGAGGGCAGGGCCCCATCCAACGCTTCCCTGCTGTGCTCTCACAGTGACGGTGCTCAGAATATGCCCGTAGACCATTCTCGCAACTCTTCTCTCACTTTAAGTTGTTTTCAAAAGTAAAAGTAGTTATCAAGAGGAAAGAGAGAGAGAGAGAGAGAGAGAGAGAGGAGAAAGAAAAGTAGCGAAGAAGAGAATTAAAAATGCCTGCCTTGGGGGAGGGGTGGTTGCAGGAGGGAAACGGGACATTGGTGGTGGAAAATGTACACTGGTGA
This sequence comes from Sorex araneus, assembly GCF_027595985.1. Taxonomy (NCBI): domain Eukaryota; kingdom Metazoa; phylum Chordata; class Mammalia; order Eulipotyphla; family Soricidae; genus Sorex; species Sorex araneus. The sequence continues at coordinate 152,722,110 of NC_073302.1, forward strand.
AAGGATAAATGTTGGAACACTGTATGACTGAAACCGAACCACGAACAACTCTGTAACTGTATATTTCATGACTGTTCAATTTAAAATTTTTAAAAAATAAATAAAAATTCAGAAAAAAATAAATAAAATGCAATCACTTAAATAATAAATTAAAAATAAAATAAATTAGGAAAATAAAAGTAGATTATTTAAAAAAGAGACTCATGGACAAAGCTACAGGCCTTTGAGAGATCAGGATTCCGGCAATGCGTGTTTAACCATCACTTAAAATCTGGTAACCTGGCTGCCTTCTCTCTGCTCTCCAAGTTTGCCGACTTATTTACCTGGATTACTTCTTGGTAATAAAAACAGTTTGGAGGCCCTGGGGTACGGTGCAGTTACAGAGCATGTGCATCGCCAGTGAAACCCTGATTCAGGCATGGGCACTGCAAAAAAAAAAAAAAAAAAAATGAAAAAGAAAACCTTGCAGTATTGCTGAGGTTTCTGGGGTTGTTTTTTTTTCTCGCTTTTTTTGGGTCACACTTGGTGATGCACAAGGGTTACTCCTGGCTCTGCACTCAGGGATCACCCTTGGCAGTGCTCAGAGGACCATATGGGATGCTGGGAATTGAACTCCGGGTCAGCCGCGTGCAAGGCAAACGCCCTACCCACTGTGCTATCGCTCTAGCCTCTGCTGAGGTTTCTGGATAAGAAGATAATCATGAAACAATTATCGATAATTTTCTCTCCCTTCACAGGGGCCCCAGACCATGGTGGCCCCAGGCATGAAGCTCAGGGCTTCACCCTGGTCAGAGGCACTTCCTGAACCACTCCGCCATCTCCCAGAGCCAGTCCTTTGGGGTAGGGCACTCGCCTGGCATATGGCTCACCCGGGTTCGATTCCCTACATCCCATACGGTCCCCAGAACACCCCCTGGAGAAATTCTTGAGTGTAGAGCCAGGAGTAGCCCCAAGCACAAAAACAGATCCCGCAGAGATTCCTGATTTCCCCTGCCCCTATTCCTTCCGCTTGCCCTGGTACAGGAGAGTACCACACTGGCAAAGGGCAAGGAAGCATCCTGGAGGAAGCAAGCAGGCTGGGTTTGACCCCACTTTCCGAAGTTGGATTCAAGGCTGCTCTTTCAAAGCAGGGGGAGGCCTCAGTGGCAGGGGAGGGGGACAGGGGCTGCACAGATCTGAATTAGGATCAAGAGTGACATAAAAGTGTAAGATTCCAGGCACTTTTTCACACTCCGGCAAGCATAGCTAAAAGCATTCTTGCCATTCTTGTTTGTTTTCCGCCTTCTAAAGCTTTATTTTTCCAGTAGGGGCCACCCGCTACGCCCAGCAACTCTGGGCCCCAAGATATAGGTCTCAGAGAGGCTGTCTCAGCCCCACGGTGTGTGCTTGGGGGCCACAGGCCATGCCTGGTGGTGCTAAGGGTGCCATAAGTTGCCAAGGGGTGAATAATACCCCTTGGCAACTTATGTGAATAATCCTGAGTAAGGAACGCAAGGTACATGCTCTATCATTTGGGGCATCTCCCTGGCTCCTTGCTGGGGGGCGGGGGGCATCGCACGGGGAGGGGGCCACGAGCCAGAGGAATGACAAGGCACAATTTTTGCTGCCAGTTATTTTGAAAATTCTGAATTCATCTTCCTCCACTCATGAGAAAATAGAAAATAACTTTGTGTCACCAACAGCAACAAGAAAACAAGCCAATGTAGGAACAAAACCAGGGGAGGAGGCCGGTATAAGGGGAGAAGGCCGGCAGGGGTCAGGACGACTGGACAGACAGACGAGAGAGTGGGACCGAGCCCCTTTCCCACTGTGAGCCCAGTTCCCCCCTGAGAGATTCTACTTGGACAGGCACTGCCAGACACACCTCAGATTTTGAATGAATTTCTGGTCACAGTGTGTTCAGAAACCTTTTAATGGCTGGCATGACCCTCTCCCTCCACAGTCAGTGATGCTGCCCCATCTTTCAGAAGCTGGCAAGACAGTCACCCACAACCCAACAGGAAGGAATCGAAGTGGGCGCTTTATTTATATGCAAACACTGATGGCATCCATGACAATGATTCTCCTGGTAGTGCCCACACCCCCGCCCCCCAGGACTACAAGACTACAGGTTTTAAAACAAATTTTTTTTTTGCCATTAAAAAATTTTTTTTTTTTTTTGCTTTTTGGGTCACACCTGGCGATGCACAGGGGTTACTCCTGGCTCTGCACTCAGGAATCACCTCTGGCGGTGCTCAGGGGACCATATGGGATGCTGGTATTTGAACCCAGGTCGGCCTCGTGCAAGGCAAACGCCCTACTGCTGTGCTATCGCTCCAGCCCCCATTTAAAATTTTTTTTATTTAAATGAATCATCGTGAGATATAGTTACAGACTTACAAATTTTCGTGATTACATTTTAATCACTGTTCAAGTTTCAATAATTTTTTCGTTTTGTTTTGTTTTGGGGGTGCTTCCAAGCAGAGCACAGTGGGAGGGGGGCTGGAGCACTCAATGTTCCACTAACCCAGTCAGATGGCTCAATGCTAGGAGCTAAGGATGTGGAGTTGCTTGGGGGGGCTCGGTGCCAGGGACCACTGCTAGCAGCCCTGAGGAGCCATGGGGTGCCAGAGCCCCAACCTCTTTCCAGAGCATAAGCCCTAACTCCCAGCTGCCAGCAGCTGGCCCCTGAAGCCTTTTCCTACCTACAAGGAATGTGGGTATCTAATGAAGATACCCACACTGACAGGAAGCTGTCAGTTCCTCCTGAGCAAGACACGCAGATGGATCAGCGGGGCACAGGCAGTTCACAGGGACTCAGGATAGACTGGGAGAGCCTGATCTAGCCAGATGAACTTGAACAGAGTACAAAGCCCGACTCGCACGGTTAGCTCCCAGATTGACTGTGAGAAGAGGGAAGAGCTCGTGGCTGAACAGGAGCCTGGGCTGCCAAGGGCTCAGTGTTTGGGCTGGCTGTGCACTTGGGAGGAGGCAGTTTCTTTGGGACGAGACTGCGGAAAGATTTGTTAACAGGGAAAGAAGGCAGCAAAGCTACTCTGTAGTGTTGGGCAGCGTGAGAAGCTCAGAGCTGCGGTGTGCAAGAGCCTGGAGGCTGAGCCCGCATCTTCCACCTGTTAGGGGCCAGACCGAGCAAGCACTGCATTTTGGATCTCAGCTGTGACTTCCACCAGGAATCTTTTGGGGGCAGCTACACCCTGAAGAGCCAGTGACCACAAGAGCGACAAGGAAGGTGAAGGCTCAACAAGTGAAAATGCAAGAGGAATGAACACTAACTCTAAATATTAAAACCGGCTTTGCAGGGTCCCCTTCCCTGGGCCATGGTTCTGATCCCACACAGCATCCCCTCCCCCACACCCCCAAACTCTCTCTGAAATTGCAGTTCTTAGTTCCCAGGGAACAGTGGTGCTGTGGGTTCAGGGAGCACGCTTTGAGAACCACCGCTCAAAAGTAACAAAAAGAGTTCTTTCAAAAATGCTCTTGTAAGATTTTCACTAAGATGCAGTAGGTCCACCCAAGGGAGAATTTGTCAGTATTAAAGCCCCACAATTTGTATGCAAGACTAAGTTCTGTTTAAGACTTCAGAGACTTCAGCCCAAGTTTCACCTCTGCTCTTTGAACCTCAGTGTTTCTCCTTGGTTCATCTTTGTCGACTGGATTTCTGTGTTTGCGTTGTTTCCGGCACTTTATGTAACTGCCTCGCTTTGGTCTCCTTCCACAGTTCCTGTATTTTTCTATTATGTTATTTTCAGTAGATCAAGTTTTAGAACATATAAGATGGGACCTGGTCTTATCAAAAGGTAGCTGGCTTCCCACTTCTTCTGAAATAATAATTATCGATCCAACCCTTTCCCTTGAAGACCCCAGTGACTGCCCGCCCTGCACCCCTCAAATCCCCAGGCCCATTCAGTTTTGAAACTATGGCATTAAATTTCTGATTTCTTTTATTTTATCTTATATAATTGAAGCTTCAGTCTTTGGATCCCACTAGGAAAATTACCAGCATATGGAAATGCATATAAAATGACATGCAAAGCAATGCAAATTAATACAAAACATACATCTAAATTGTTTGGGAGAAGTCTGAGCTTTGACACTGAGACAATCTGTTTTACTGCTCTACAACTGAGCGGGTTTGAATTCGGGTTCAGACAGCTCCACAGCTGATGCTGGCTCATAGGCACCTTACCTGCCCTGCCTGCGTGTCAGGTAAGGGAAATCCTGCCTTAACTTGGCCCATTCGCTTTATTGTTTGTTTGCTTTTTTTATTGAATCACAGTAAAATACACAGCTACAAAGTTGTTCATGATTAAACTTCAGTTACATAATGTTCCACACCCATCCCTTCACCAATGTACATTTCTCACCACCAATGTCCCCAGTTTCCCTTCCGCCCCCACCCCCACCCCCTGCCTGCCTCTATGGCAGACACTTACTCTCTCTCTCTCTCTCTCTCTCCCTCCCACCCTCCCTTTCTCTCTCTTTCCCTCCTTCCTCCCTTCTTCCCTCCCTCTTCTCCTTTTGGGCATTATGGTTTGCAATGCAGATATTGAAAAGTTATCATGTGTATCCCCTGACCTACTTTCCACACTCAGTTCTTGTCCAAAGTGATCATTTCTAACTATTACTGTCATATTGGTCCTAATTGCCTTTTGCACCCACCCCTCTCCAACTTGGCCCATTTGACTCTATAACTTTGAACAGGGCCTCAAAATCCTGTCAGATCTGACCTCTGAGAAAGAATGCAATGACTTCCTCATCATCAAACCATCTGCCCTATGAGAGTCTGATGGGCCCCCACTTTACCTCAGGACCACTGCAGAGTATGGCAAAAGGGCTTTGTGGACTAAGTTGTGTAAGTGACACGTGCAGCCTTGCACTCACCCACAACGGGGGGGGGGGGGTCATGGAGCATGTAGCCCTCCCTTCAGGAGGAAAGGCAGAGGAATTCTGGGAAAGCCACAGTCTGGGGAGGGACAGGTCAGGTGGGTTACTGCATCATCTCCCCGTGGGGACCCACTCAGGTCTGAGGTAGTTCTGTGGCCTGATTCCCAACTTTGTTTCTCCTGGTCTTTATCTGCAATCAACTGAATAAAACACACATTTCACATGCTGCACATTTGAACTCCGGTAAGATGTTGATAGTTTATGATGTATGAGCTGAGGTCAGAGGGCTGTACGGTCAGACTGTTGCTGTAAAGCACTCCAAACATGGCAAGGGGTCTGGATAACCCAAAGCTTCCAGCTGTCCTTGACTCCCTCCATCCCATTCACATACAAACGCATGCGGCTTTCTCTGGCCAGAGAAAAATACATGCAGGAATGCACATGAGCAGACACACACACACACACACACACACACACGCAGACACACAACACCATCCTAAGGCCCCTGTGAAGATAGAATCCACACTTCTACCTCACACACTCGACCAAGCTTTAAATGTCCCCCCAAACAGCTGACTCCCAACTTCTTTGGAGAACTCAAAAAATGGGTTCTCTTCTATGCAGTCAATTATTATTTCTACTGGAGAACTAGAAAGGTAGCTCAGACTTGAGGTCCAGGATATGTTGCAAGTGGTAGAGCAGTGGGCTGTATGTAGAGACCCCATATTTGGTCACTGGCCACACATGACCCAAATTCTCCCCACTGGCACCAGCATTCTAGCGGATGTGGCTGGCCTAGGTGTACTGTCACAAACAATAAAAAATTAGTATTTAACTAAACTAAATGTGTCTTCTCTCCCCAAATCTCCCTTCCTCCCAGGCTCTTATTCATCATCTCCGCAGGTTGTTGAAACCCCAACTTGGAGTCATCCCACTCTCTCACCCCATTCTCACACACAAGCTGGCCGCTGAGTCACCCTTGGATACCCACGGAGTCAAACCCTTGGACACGAGCTCTGTGCAATTCCCTCAGCCTATACTGCCAGATCTTTGGTACCCGCTGAACCAGCCCTACTCAGGCACTTCTCAAACCCACACAGCAACCACGGTTGAATTCTGGTTTGTTTTGTTTTGTTTGTTTTGAGGCCACACCTGGTGGGATTACTCCTGGCGGAGCTCAAGGGCCCATATGGGGTGCCCGGGGATTGAACCCGGCTGAGGTGCATACAAGGGAAGTGCACTGCACACCCTCTGGCCCCAGAGTTTTATCTGGAACCTAAATCTCATCTGGATGCTCTCAGGTGTGAAACTGAATGAATGGCCCTCCGGCTTGGCATCCTTGAGCCCTGCTGTGGGTGCCAGCTTCCTTTTGGGTCACCTGGACCTCTCCTGTCCTTGACCTCTCCTCGGTCACCCCTCCCATTCCCCAGGGTGGGGATCCTCCCTTTTTCCTTCTCCTTCCTCTCAGTTTGCAGGGTTTCTACTCATCTTCCCACTACCAGTGCCGCTGCCAAGGTGGGCCAGCGCAGCTCTGTGCCCCCATAGTCCCTGCTGCCCTGCATGGGCCTGACACACAGGGAGCACGTGGGAAGACCCTCTGGGAGAACTGACTTTTCAACCCGGCATCACAGGATCTGAGTGTCAACTGGGCTGCAGAGATAGTACAGCAGGAAAGGAAGGTACTTGTCTTGTACACCGATTCGAGCCCCAGCACTGCATTTGGTCCCTGGAGCCCTGCCATGAGGAATCCCTGAGCACAGAGCCAGGAGGAAACCCCACGCACTGCTGGGTGTGGCCCAAAACAAACAAATAAGCAAACAGTTGTCTTAGTGCTTTCTTCCTGCTGATAGTCTTTTTTTTTTTTTTTTTTTTTGCTTTTTGGGTCACACCTGGCAATGCAACAGGGGTTACTCCTGGATCATGCACTCAGGAATCACCCCTAGCGGTGCTTAGGGGACCATATGGGATGCTGGGATTTGAACCCGGGTCGGCCACGTGCAAGGCAAACGCCCTACCCGTTGTGGTATCACTCCAGCCCTGCTGATAGTCTTAAAAGGAAAAAATCTCTTGAAGCTGGCACAATTTTACTTCTAGTTCACGAGGCTCTGCTAAGTCCCTCCAACCCCTCCTTAGCCCCCCATCACCAAGTCAAGCTTTCAACATGGGCTGCAGCAAATGCTGATGACTGCTGTCAGGGAAGAATCTGAAAAGCAGAATGTTTGAATGGAGGGTCATGGGCGGATGGTGGCTGGGGGCCCTTGTACACTGAGAGGGAAGCGGGCACTCTGCTGAGGGATGTGATATTGCTAAGGATGTAGTCATTAAAAGTATAATTAATAATATTGCAAATCCCAGTGCCTCCATATAGAATGGTGACATGTACAGTTTCATTTGTGTCTCCTGGCACCTGAGTGCATTCAAGGTCAGTTTTATAACGATAACTATAACCTGTCTACAGATAGGCTATAGAGGATTTTAGCCTGTCTATCAGAGGGTGCTTAGCTTAATCAATGCCATATAAGACTTAAGGTCCTATCCTGCTATCCTGGCCCGGGGTTGCTATCTATCTCTGCGCAGAGGATGTGGTCTCTAGCAAATTACTGTAAACTTGCTCCCCACCCCCACCCCAAAGAAAGGCACATAAGTAATACAACAACAGGAAAAATGCTCCCACATTCCTCGGTCCTGAAAATTCTCCTTCCAGTCTTCCTGGACATTTGGAGCCACACCACCAGTTCTTTGCCTGCTGTTTCTCTGTTAATATAGGTAATTCATTCCACAGCATGTAAATTGGTGGTTTCTCAGAGAGAACTATACTGCTGTGCAACCATTGATTTAAAAAACAATTAAAAAAAAGTCTTAAAAAAAGTGTGTTAAGGCACTTATCACAAAAGCTGCCAAAAGGGACAGTTCCATTCCAGAATGTCTCTTAGGTGGGTGGTTTTATTTCTAAGGGTATTCTAAGTTAAGAGCAAAAAAGAGGGTCTGCTGTGGCTTACCAAACTGCACAAATCCATTAATATTTTCCCCAGCTCCCTTAATTTTCTGCTTTGCTGCTCTGGGATATGAAGGACTGGCCAGAGGTATAAACTCGTGCCTCGGGGCTACCACCACCTGGGGACAGCGCGCAGTTTCCCAGACTGTAGCCGAGCAGGGGGAAAAAATCTCCCCCTTGCGGGGAAGGCGCAGTTCTTCAATTTCCAAAACAAGGCTCACTCCCGGGCGCCGCTGTCCGAGTTTAAAGAGGAGAAACCCGCGGGGAATCCCAACCTCTTCGCTCGGCTCCCCGAGGATCTCGGGGCGGGATCACCCGGATCCACAGCCCCACCGAGAGGACGGTCGGGGCTGGCTCTGCGGCACCCAAACTTGACCTTTAACAGCGCCGAAGCTCTTCCCTGCGGCTGGCTGGTCCCACAGCTGCTGATCCCCCAACTACGAACACAGCCCCCCATCCCTCCCCACCTGCCATCCCTTCACCTAAATTGCAAGCTGCGGGGTTTCCCACGAGCGGCTTCTTCCTCTTGCTGCCCCGGAGCCCGCGAGTTTCGGGCCACGTCGCGGAGTTCAGGAGCTCCTGGCGGGTTCTTCAAAGAGGACGCAGTCCCAGGAGGGGGGACCCTGCCTCGGTATCCCCGGGACAGCGGGACCCTGCCCGTGAAACCCGCGAGCGCAAGCTCCTGCTCCGCAGTCGGGGAGCACGCACCCCCTCCATACACCGGGTGCAGCCGCACCAGGGCACTCCGGGCCTCCGCGGGACGCCCTCCCGTGTCCCGAGCTCGCGTGGGGAACTTTGCAGCGTCCCAGGGCGTGCAAGTTGCGGGGTGTGCGTGGCGCGCGCCCAGGTCGCCCTCCCCCCCGTCCACCGACCCCTCTCATTTATCCCCCTAGGCCTGACAGTGCGGATCCGGGATAGGAGTGGAAGGTGGCGCGGTGAGGTGGGGTGGGGAGGTAGGGGGACGCGGGTGGGGGGTCTCCTGCCCGGATCTCGAAAAAGAAGCTGCTCGCGGGCAACGCGGCGCCCAAGTTTTCCCAGAGGGTGAGTCACCCCGCGGCTTCGGACGCCCCTGCAAATCCTGCACCCCGAGCGTCCCTTGCTGGCCTGCGGGGCCAAGTCGACTTACGGATGGGGAGCAGGGGAGCCCGGATCGCGGGTCCCGGCGGCTGGGAGAGGCTGCCCAGGAGGGAGCCCCGGGGTTGCTCTCCCGGCTCCCGGCCCCTGCGCGGCAGCCGCCTCCTCGTCCTCCTTCTCCTCCTCCTCCTCCTCCTCCTCGTCTTCCTCCTCCTCCCGGGGACTTCTCCCTCGGCCGAGCGGCCCCCGTGACGTGGAGGGGGGGAGGAGGAGCGTCGCCGCTGCGCTCCCGCAGGGGGAGCTCGGGGCCGTCGCTGCGCTCCGGGGTCCCCGCTCCGCGCTCGGGACAAAGTTCCCAGGCGCGCTTGGCGCGCGGCGCTCGGGCCCGGGCCCCGGGGCTCCCTCCCGGGCCACGGCGCGGGCTGGGAACCCACGGGGCTTAGAGCCACACGCGAAGGGATCTGCGGCGGCGAGCGCCCGAGTGGCCCGCCCAAAGTCGCTCAGAGGACGGTGACAAAGCAAACTCACCTCGGCGACTCCTGGCTTCCTCGCCGAGGCCGGGCGGGGCGACCCGGGAGTGACCGAGTCGCCAGGCACGCTCGCGGTCATTGCCCAGACGGGACCAGAGTCCCACGCAGCCTGGAGAAATAGCACCGGGGACCAGGCGTGGGAGGGTGCAGCCTCTTACCCCATCAATCGGTCCAAAGTTGTTTTAGCCTTCCCTGACTGCTTGTCAGACACTCCAGGGCTTCCTCTGAGCTGTAGGACCGGGGGCTCCGCGTCCAATCCCACTCACCTGCGAGCTGCAAAAAAGCCAGCAGCCCCTTGAGCGACCCGGCAGTAGCCTGGACGCGGTGTTTGTTCACAGAGGGGTCAGGTGTCCATGCTAACTCCGTGTGTTCCCCAGGGACGGTCATTCCCGCTCTTATGAGCCCCCTCCCTCCTCCCGCTCCCCACGGTGCCTACGTAACGGGGTGCCGCTCCGTTAGTTCCTTCTCTCCTTGCCAGCCCCTTGGCAGAGGCCGGTTGGTGGGAAGCTCGGAGGCCGGGTGGGTTCCGTCGGAACCCGGCTGGACCTGGGGTCCGTTGAATTACAAAACCCCGCACGGGACCCCACAATCTTGGGCCCAGTACCCAGAGCCTGCCTGCAGCAGCAGTAGAGATAATGAACCTATCGTGCCTTACAAAATATATGTTCCCTATGCTGCAAGGGCAAGATTTTTATTTGTGTGTTAATTTAGGCTTTTTGGCAGCACCCTGCTGGGCTTACTCCTGTGGTGCTCTGGGGATCAGAGGCAGTGGGCAAGGATCCCTCCACTTGCTTGTCTTGGGGACCGGGGATTTGAATACTCATTTTGCATTTTCCAATTGGCTGCTTTGGGTCCTCTCTGGGGCAGTGGAACTTCCCCTTCTCTGAAAAAGTCAATAATTCCCCCTGTATGCTGATGAAAATTAAGGCTTCAGAAGCCCAGCTTGGGTGCTATTCTAAAGCAGTTCTGGAGAGAATGCTCTCCAGTCGCAGAGGCCGTCTGAGGAAGGTCTATTTTAATTTTAGGGGGGAAAGGAGGCAAATGCAGTGAAATAGCGTGTAAGTGTGAGGGCAGGGAGGGCTGTCCTGCAGTTCCTGCTGGAATGGCTGAGGACACCGAGGTCCCAGGCCTGGAACTCAGAAGGCCCCTAGACAAACTCAGGCCTGTCCCACACTGGGGGCTTCTGGTTATCTCAAGTTAGGGGTGTTAGAAACTGGCCCCCTAAACTCCAGCCTCCTGCCCCCCTGCCCATCTTTACACAAACACATATGTACAACACCTCCCAACTTTATTAATTGTAGCCTTTTGTTTTGCGGTGCCAGGAATTGAACTCAGGACTTCACAAATGCTTGACCACTGAGCTATATCCCCAACTCACACTTTCTAGTTTTGAATAATATTGTTGTTTGGGTTTTTTTTGTTTGTTTGGTTGGTTGGTTGGTTGGTTTTTGGGCCAAACCCAGCAATGCTCAGGAGTTACTCCTGGCTCTGCACTCAGGAGTCACTCCTAGAAGTGCTTGGGGGAGCCTCTGGGATATCAGAGATGGGACCTGGGTCATCCGTGTGCAAGGCAAATGCTCTACCTGCAGAATAATACTGTCTTAAGGTAGTTTACTTTCATTTACTTGCTCCCCTGTCTCCCAATTCCCAAATCAACCTCATACAATTTTTTTTAACAGTGCTTTCCCCCAAGCACTGTTAGTTATGTCACACTAACACACACACACACCACCCACACACCACCCCAAATAAAGCAAATTGAAACAAGAACAACTTTCACATAGTTTGTAAGTTGTTCTCAATTGTTCTCTGTCACTGCTCCCAGTGACTCAATGTCCTTCTCTTAACACCCAGTGTCCATCACTGCCCCGCCCCCATCTTTAGAAAACCATTGCCCCAAAATTGAACAGTGATCCCCAAATGCGGATGCCATGCAGGCCCCTGCTCTAGCATCTCAGGATTTGTTTCCTGGTGGTGGTGGTGGGGGGGGGGCACTAAAAAAATAACGTGTGACTTGAGCAAGCAGAATGGATTCTTTCATAATACTGGAGGCCAGAAGCCTGAAATCAGGAAACGGGGAAAACCAAACTCCCTCAGAAGACTCAAGGCGAGTTTCCTTCCTTCGGACTCTGGTCAACTGTCGCTATCCTTTCAGGACCCCAGATGTGATTTGAGACACCTTCATCCTCTATGCCTTTACCTGGTTCTATCTACAAAGACTTGAGTTGGGACTGGGGCTGGACCACTGACTCGCCAGGCATTGTGGGAGTGAGGGGAGGATCATCAGGGAGACGAGTAGCTTAGCTGGTCATTTTAAATGTCCTCAGTGAAAAAGGTATCTGGTCAACAGATCATGGAATGACTGGGGGTGGAAATAGTGGGAGGTAAAAGGAATCTCTTTGCCACCTCTCCTCTGCCCACACACGAGAGATAGGAGAGGCCACAGGCATGCGGCCAGAGACCAAGGAAATGAGGGGACAGAGAGCTGCTGGAGTCCGGCTCTACAGAGGCCCAGGGACAGGTTAGAGAGCGGTAGGGACAGGTCCCCAGCAATGGGACAGGCTCAGAGGGTTCCACTGCAGATTTCAGACCAGGATTCAGGCACTCGTCAAAGAATAGCACAGGAACATGACCAGGTCACTGTATACCAGAGGTGAACAGATGGCGTAGGAGAGGATCAGGACATCATAAACAGGACTGACCACCAAGGGACAGGACAAGCAACATTGTACACAGGCAACGGGAAAGGTCTGGGCATTGGAGAGGGCCCTGGACACATTTATTTCAACTGCAGTAAACTGTAACTTAAACATCTGAGTTCTGTACGTAAACCTTCCGCATAATACTCAAGAACCCAAGAGCTCAGGAATAAATCCATCTTTGCAGTAATAGTAAAATCTTCAAAAGTCACTGTTAACGAACATATGCTGCTTGACCTGAGGAAGTAAAAAAAAATGTAAATAGGTCACAAAACAGGAGATTCTTCCAGCCAACCACCAGGGGTCAGTCGACAGTCCTTGGGCTAAATGGTTGCTCTGTTCAAGGAATTCTGCCAAGGTGGCCGGCAGTCCTTGTGAATACTACTAAGAAACTTGCCTCCAAGTAGTGGGAGAGCCAAGAGCCTCCTGGAAGGAAGAGTAGGAAGGGCAGAAATAGAGACTCAGCTCAGCTGGAGACGGAGGCTCAAAGGGGCAGAGTACACACTTGCATCCAGGGCTCTGGGAGCACCATGGGACCTTGTGGAACCCTGAGCACAGCCTCCCAGAACTGTCAGGACCACCCTGCCCATGCCTGGGGAGACCTTCCCCATAGTAAAAAACTTAGGAGATACATAATTTTTTTTTTTTTTTGCTTTTTGGGCCACACCCAGCGATGCACAGGGGTTACTCCTGGCTCTGCACTCAGGAACCATCCCTGGAAGTGCTCAGGGGACCATATGGGATGCTGGGAATTGAACCGAAGTCGGCCGCATGCAAGGCAAGTGCCCTACCCACTGTACTATTGCTCCAGCCCCAGGAGATACATAATTTTTAAAAAGTTAATTTTTTGATTTTGGGGCCAAACCTGGTGATGCTCGGGGCTTACTTTTGGCTCTGCACTCAGGAATCACTCCTGGCAGTTTTAGGGGACCATGTGGGATGCCAGGGATCAAACGTAGGTAAGCTGCATGCAGGGCAAGCACCCTACTGGCTGTACTATTGCTCCAGCTCAATAAATATTTTTATAAAGCACAACTTGCCCACAAAGGATGGCATATTGGGAAGGTTCTTTTTTCTGAGGTTGCACTGCTGAAACGAAGCTTCAAGAATACAAATATAAGCGAGCAAGCAATAGAATTTGTCCTGTTCCTCACAGATGGTGGATTTTTTTGATGGGGGTGGAGTGAGAGTTAGGGCCACATCCTGCGGTGTCCAGGAAATGCTTGTGGCTCTGTGCTCAGTGCGGGCTCCTAGAGGTGCCCTGGGATTAAACTGGGGTCAGGTTCTTGCAAAGCAGCGCCCCCACTCCTGTGTCCCCTCCTCATTCTCACCTCTCTCTTACAATTACATTTTCCCTTGACTCTTGTCCCGCCTTCCGGTCTTAAAAGGTACTCTCATGTGTTGTGTGTTTGATGCTGCCAGGTCCACTGAGGGACGGAGGGGAGACAGACAGTGTGAAGCTTCTCAGACTCCTTTCTCCTGCTCACCCACTTCCCGCTGTTTCCCCCTGACTCACTCTCACACCCAGCTCTCTATAAACCACTCATCCCAGCAAGAGAGTTTGTTGGGAAAGCAAGTTCACCATTTTCTCAGGGTGCTAGCACCTGAATAAACTTGCTTTTCTCCCACCAGTTCTTGAATTTTGGCCTTTGAGAGGCAAGCATCTGAACCACGGTGACACAAATAGCCACCATATCAAGTACAGGAACACAGTGAATTACTTGGGCTGCATTAATGATACGCGGCAATGGCACAGCAATGAACACGTGCATGAGCCAAAAGAGATGTGTTCTCACTTTGCATGAATTTTATTTTATCTTTATGATGACTTTTAAAATTTTTTATTTTATTTTAGGCACCCTGGTTTACAACACTGTTATTGACAGAGTCTCTTGCACAAATCATTCCAGCAACACCTCCTCCAGCGGAGTGTCCACTTCCTTCTAACTTTGGCCAGTGTTCCCCGATCCTATCCTCCCTTCCATTTCCCCCATAGTACACTCTGGGTGTCATCCAAGAATATCATAGTTTACGACTAAGACTTTCAGCTCAAAGGGGGCCAAGTACTTTCCCAGGTTAAATAAAAAAAAATGAATTGTAGAATTGGTCCTGATATTCCTCTTCCAGCAATTTCCCCACCAAATGCCATTTCTCCCAAGGTCAGCCTTCCAGAATGCTTGGCTGTACTGGGCCCAAGACAAGCATTTGAAGAGCTGAGTACCCTGCGAGAAGAGGAAGTCTGGGGCCACGGTTACAGATAGTACAGTGGGTAGGGCATTTGCTTTGCACTTGGCCAACCTGGGCTCAATCCCTGGCTTCTCATATGGCCTTCTAAGCACATGGTTGCCAGGAGTAACCCCTGAGCATTGCCAGGTGTGACCCCCAAACCAAAAAATAATAATAAAGTAGAGAAAGCCTTCCAAAGAAGCTAGGAGAACCCCAATAGAATTGTAATAAACCTTGCCAAGACATCTGAATCGGTTCATTAAATCCTCTGAGGATTTTCAAATATATTAAATCTCCTTGGGCCTTCAGAGACTTAATAAGATTCTGGGGCAATAAAATGTAGCTGACAATCTTAGGGAAATATGGATTGAGCTTGAAAGCACACAGATATGAGAAGCTGGAAGGACACTGAGTACAAATAACGTATAATGACACCCTCAGGTGGCAGCCTGGAAGAGATTATCAGCAAGTCTGTGGCTGAGCTTACCTGTGCCTAAAATGACGCCAAGTCACTCTCAAATGACCCAACTTTGGCAAGCTTTAAAGAATTTCTGATGGAAATCTGTAACTATACGTAGAATGGCATAAACTAATGCTATCTCAAGTAATAACAACTGTCACTGACACTGTCATCCCGTTGCTCATGGATTAGCTCAAGTGGGCACCAGTAACGTCTCCATTGTGAGACTTATTACTGTTTTTGGCATATCGAATACGCCACAGGTAGCTTGCCAGGCTCTGCTGTGCAGGCGAGATACTCTCCGTAGCTTGCCGAGCTCTCCGAGACGGGCGGAGGAATTAAACCTGGGTTGGCCACGTGTAAGGCAAACACCCTACCTGCTGCGCTATTGTTCCAGCCCAACAACAACAATAATAATAATATTCTGTAATAGCAGCTAGATATATGCATAGTAATATTATGTTACTAGCAGTTAGATATAAAAAATAAACCTAAGCATGAACAGCAGATCTAAATTTTCCTTAGATTTTTATTTATTTAACAATCAATAAACTTGCTAATTTCACTGTGGCAGAATCTTCAAAGTTATATTTAAGAATGAAATTCTTTTTGTCTGGGGGTCAGGGGTGCACATCCAGATGTGTTGGGATTGGAAGTTACTTCGGATTTTGTACTCAGGGGCTACTCCCAGCAGTGCTTGAGGGGGACCACGGGGTACCAGGAACTGAACTCAGGCCTCACACATGCCAGGCAAGTGCTGTGCCTCGAAACCATTTTTCTTGCCTGTGGATAAAATACTTTTGAGGCTAGTGTGAGTTACTGAATCTGGCTTGTGCAAAGTGTTGTTAGCCTGGCAGCTATGGGACATACAAAAATATGACGGTCCCTGACCTTGAGGAAAATGCAATATAACTTAGGAGATAAAGAATAAAGATTCTGAGCCTGCAATGGAATTCATAAGCAGTGTCTCATCACTCAACTTCTATTCAGATGTCCTGGGCATCCCATATTGTCCCCTGAGCATCACCGGGAGTAATTCCTGAGTGCAGAGCCAGTAATAACTCCTGAGCTGTGTGTGTGGCCCAAAGAGAAAAAAAAAAGAAGAACAAAGAAAGAAAAACCCAGAAATGTGTTTCCTATACCAAAAAAAAAAAAAAGAAGCCCTTTTTAAACACAATGGCTGCTGCACCTCCAGCTCATCATTCTAGTGATTTCTCCTGCTCCAAATTAGATTTTAAAGAGAATAATCTTTATGATATTTATCACAATCTAAAACTAAGTTGTTTGATTACACTAGACATCCTCTAGACAAAAAACACAAACTTAGTTTTAATCTTCACTGTATTCTAGCACCTAAAACAATACTGGGCATAACTAGGTGCTCATTACAAATTTGTTAGCAAAATGAATAAAGCATACATATAAGAAAATCAACTAAGAAAATTTGGTTAATGTAGTATTTCACATGTTCACCTGGAAGACTTTTCAAGGCACCTGCCAAGAATTTCCCTGGAGAGAATGGACACTGGTAGAGGATGGGGTGCTCGAACATTGTATGAGGGAAACACAAGTATGAAAATGTGTAAATCTGTTACTGTACCCTCATGGTGATTCACTAATTAATTAATTAATTAAAAAATTTCCCCTGGAGATTTTGATTCAGTAAACCTGGAATAGGGCCCAGGAATCCTTATTTTTTTAACAAATACTGCAGCTGATAATTTTTATTTATTTATTGGGGAGAGAGTATTTGGCCCATAGGTAGCAGTGCTCAGGAGCTACTCTGCACTCAGGGTCACTCCTGACAATATTCAGGGTTCATATGTGATGCCAGGGATTGAATCAGGATTGGCTACATGAAGGCAAGCTCCCTAAGCCTGGCGCTAGCTCCGTGATCCAGGTGATTCTTTTTAAAAGCTAATTGGGGGCCTAGAGAGATAATAGAGTGGGTAAGGCATTCATTCCCCTTGGCCACAAGCGACCCAGATTATCCCAGGTACCACATAGGGTCCCCTAAGCCCCGCCAGCAATGATCCTTGAGCACAGAGCCAGGAGTAAACCGGTAGCCCCCAAACCAAACCAAAAACCTGGGCTTCTCAAGTGATGCTTAGTGTGAGGGCTTAAGGATGTGAATGCTGGGGCCTGTGCTGCTGTGGACCACCAGGGTTGCCCTGGCAATGCACAGAAGCCTCTGGGCCTCCCTGCAGTGCTTAGGAGGCCACGTGGTGCTGTGCTTTGAACCTGATTGGATGCAGATAAGGAATTACCCTTAGCCACAGTGCTATTTCCCTGGCCCCATCACAGGGATTCTTTTGATGGGGCAGTTTGGGACCCCCAGGGCATGCTGCAGGGAGTGATGATGGGTGCAGAGAACAGTGCAGGAATAAGGACAGGTTCCAGAGGTCAGTGGCTACTCATGGAATCATCTTGGAGAAAGTTAAAAAGCATTTCTGACACGGACACTCCACACTCTGCATCCATGAAACTAGAATCTCTGGCAATAGGCTTATACTCGGGCCCCTTTTTAAAAGCTCAGTGGGTGATGTTTATGAACAGCCATGGCTGAAAATCCCCTAAGATTTGCAGGACCGTTTTATTAGCACTCCGATCACGTTGTCAGGTTATGCTCTAGTATCTAGCTTCCAGCTTCTTTTGTTTGGCTTTGGTTTTATTAAAATATTAGATTTATTTCACAAGCATATATGCATTTTTGTGGGTTTTTTTGTTTTGTTTTGTGGGGTTTTGGGTGGTGACGGGACAGTCATATCTGTCAGTGCTCAGGGCTTACTCCTGGCTCTGTGCTTGTGGATCACTCCTATTGGGGACAAGATATGCTGGGGATCAAACTGGTGCTGGCCACATGCAAGGCAAGTATCTTAACCTCTGTACTCCTGTACTATCCCTCTGGTGCTGCATAAGTACATTGTTGTTTCCCCACAAGTATATTGTGTTTCTTTTTATATTTTATACCACTACCATTTACCTAATATTTACTATGTTCCACCATAACATTTCTTACATGCTTTAAACCAAGCAAAGAGTGGAGTTCTATCTTTAAAAACTAAACAGGCATTTGGACAACACATTCTTGCCAGTGGAACTTGGACAACACTTATCAGACACAGTCAGAAAAGACTTCTCTTTGCATTATAAAAAGGACAGCCAGATAGCAACTATTAGAGAAATGAAGGAATTATTATTATTATCTCTTGGAGAGCCCGGCAAGCTACCGAGAGTATCCGGCCCGCACAGCAGAGCCTGGCAAGCTCCCCGTGGCATATTCTATATGCCAAAAACAGTAACAACAAGTCTCACAATGGAGATGTTATTGGTGCCCACTTGAGCAAATCAATTAACAACGGGACAACAGTGCTACAGTGCAAATTATTATTATTATCATTATTATTATTGTTTAGGCTGGGCCACCTGGTGATGCTCGGGGGTCACTCCTGGCTCTGTACTTAGGAATTACTCCTGGCAGTGCTCAGGGGACCATATGGGATACCAGGGTCAATCGCATGCAAGGCGATTACCCACTATACTATTGCTCCAGCTCCAAGAAGGCATTAAAAATATATATATTATAGGGGCTGGAGAGATAGCACAGCGGGTAGGGCATTTGCCTTGCACGCGGCCGACCCGGGTTCAAATCCCAGCATCCCATATGGTCCCCTGAGCATGGCCAGGGGTAATCCCTGAGTGCAGAGCCAGGAGTAACCCCTGTGCATTGCCAGGTGTGACCCAAAAAGCAAAAAAAAAAAAATATATATATATATATATGTATATATATATATATATATATTTTAAATTTATTTATTTTTAATTAGAGAATCACCGTGAGGGTACAGCTACAGATTTATACACTTTTGTGCTTATACTTCCCTCATACAAAGTTTGGGAACCCATCCCTTCACCAGTGCCCATTCTCCACCACCCGTAAACCCAGTGTCCCTCCCACCCTCCCCAATCCCATCTCCCCCCCACCCCACCCTGCCACTGTGGCAAGGCATTCCCTTCTGTTTTCTCTCTCTAATTAGCTGTTGTGGTTTGCAATAAAGGTGTTGAGTGGCCGCTGTGCTCAGTCTCTAGCCCTCATTCAGCCCGCAACTCCCTTCCCCCACATGGCCTTCGACTACAATGTAGTTGGTGATCGCTTCTCTGAGTTGACCTTTCCCCGGAACGTGAGGCCAGCCTCGAAGCCATGGAGTCAACCTCCTGGTACTTATTTCTACAGTTCTTGGGTGTTAGTCTCCCACTCTGTTATTCTATATACCATAGATGAGTGCAATCTTTCTATGTCTGTCTCTCTCTTTCTGACTCATTTCACTCAGCATGAAACTTTTCATGCCCATCCACTTAACTACAAAATTCTTGACCTCCTTTTTTCTAACAGCTGCATAATATTCCATTGTATAGATGTACCAAAGTTTCCTCAACCAGTCATCCGTTCTGGGGCATTCGGGTTTTTTCCAGATTCTGGCTATTGTAAACAGTGCTGCGATGAACATACATGTGCAGATGTTGTTTCGATTGTACTTTTTTGCCTCTCTGGGATATATTCCCAGCAGTGGTATTGCTGGGTCAAATGGGAATTCAATATCTAATTTTTTGAGAGTCCTCCAAATTGTTTTCCAGAAGGGCTGAACCAGTCGGCATTCCCACCAGCAGTGAAGAAGGGTCCCTTTCTCCCCACATCCTCTCCAACAGCGGTTGCTTTTGTTCTTTTGGATGTGTGCTAGTCTCTGTGGTGTGAGGTGGTATCTCATGGTTGTTTTGATCTGCATCTCTCTGATGATTAGTGATGTAGAGCACTTTTTCATGTGCCTTTTGGGCAACTTCTGGCTCTGTGCTCATGAGTCACTCTTTGGTCTTCTAGGGCTCTAACTGGGGTGGGCCACATGCAAGCACCTTACCCCTGTACTATCCCTCAGGCCCTGCTATTTTGCATTCAAGACTACTATAGAGCTCGGTTCTATTGGTGTTTGAGGAAGGTTTTGTTTGTTTGCTTTTCTGCGTTTACCTATTGAACTCAGTGCTGATGATTTTGTGTCTTTTTCATTCTATTTTGATTTCTCTAGTCAAGTTTTTATTTTTTTAGTTGCCTTAGCACTGTTGCACTGTCTTCCCGTTGTTCATCAATTTGCTCAAGTGGGCACCAGTAACGTCTCCATTGCGAGATTTCTTGTTACTGTTTTTGGCATATTGAATATGCCATGGGTAGCTTTCAAGGCTCTGCTGTGCGGGCGGGATACTCTTGGTAGCTTGCTGGGCTCTCCGAGAGGGACAGAGGAATCAAACCTGGGTTGGCTACATGCAAGGCAAAAGCCCTACCTGCTATGCTATCACTCAGTTGCCTTAGTCACCAAAATCATCATCATCATCATCATCATCATCATCGTCGTCATCTGTGTAATCACAAGAAGACTGGGGAAACCCCCAGTTTTCTCTTGCCACCTTCGTTTGGTGGCCTCGAGCCGCTCCCCACCCGGGATGGCCGATGCCATGGGCGGATGAAGGAGGAACCAAAGGCCAGGCTGGTTGGTGATCAGTTGCTGTTTATTCCATTCTTCCCACGCGCCTGCTCCAATCTCACTAAACTCCCCATTCTAGTTTCACACTGGCCCTTATTCCTGTCTCCTGCTGTCCCCCATGCTAGTCTCTGCGCTCCCTCTCACAGCCTTGGTCTCTCTCATCTCTCACCAACTCCCAACTCCCGAATTAGGGGAAGCAACCACACCCAGGTCCAATCAGCATATGAAAGCTCTTCTTCTGCTCAAGGGCAAAATACCACTTAAGGGGTGTTTCTCCTCTACTTAGTCTAATAACTTAATTAACATCTTAATTCTACTTCTTTATATTAGGTTTTTTTTTTTTTTTTTTGCTTTTTGGGTCACACCAGGCCATGCACAGGGGTTAATCCTGGCTCCGCACTCAGGAATTACCCCTGGTGGGCTCCCGGGACCATATAGGATACTGGGAATTGAACCCGGGTCAGCCACGTGCAAGGCAAATGCCCTACCTGCTGTACTATCACTCCACTCCAGCCCCAATATATTAGTTATTTTATGGATACAGTAAGAGATACATTGAGCTTGTAGGGTGGCTCTCCTGGGGACATCTTGCTATAGATCCCTGACCGCAGTGCTCAGGCCAGATTAATCTTTCCTAACCCTAGCAGGGTCCTAATCCAGCTGTTACTTTTTGGATCATGACAGAATGTGTCTATGACCATGCTCTTAACTTAAAGTATTATGGCACTTTGGCCTGGCCCATTTTGATGTCAGGGTAGCTCACAGCTTGCCCTGGGTCCATCCTTGTTGGGACCCTGCTTTTGGGATGTTAGGAAGTAAGAGCAACTGAGGTTTAAGTCCATAGAACAGATGCCCAGGAATGAATATTGTTCAGAGTCAATTAACTCCCAAGTTACAAAAGCATAGCATTAATTATCTTCTTGTGTTTATACAAAAAGGACATTACTCTGAATTAACTATGCAAAGAGTTAAGGAGAAGAAAAAAGCAATATTTACAAGTTAACAGAGTCTAGGAGATAAAAGTGACTGAAGCAGAGCACAAAGAAAGAATTTACAAATAAACACAGAGGTATGGAAGCACCAATAAAGCTAAGGTCCCTGTGGCAAGGCAGAAAGAACAAACCAATGTTATCCTACATCATCAATATCATCATCATTACCATCAATATCATCATCATCATCATCTTTATCATCATCGTCATCATTGTGGTCGTCACCTTCAGAGGCAGCATGTTTTGCTTCTCCCTAAAGAAGCTTGCTGCCTCTCCCAGAGGATGCTTTCCAGATAAACTTCAGAGTTTCCTGCTGTCCTCCTCTTCACCCCCCTTTGCAGCTACCAAGTACTGCCTGCTGAATAGTACAAGCCCGGGATCAGACTTCAATGTAAAGCCAAAGGGTTGTTATCAGAGCCCTCCAGTGAAACCACTGTCCCGGCAGACATTTCAGAGTGACCAGCAGGGTTTGTTGGCATTACCTTCATCACTCCTAACGTCTGTGTCACCAGTGTGCAACTCATCACTGACACAGTCCCTCGCTGGCCACTCATCAGGGCAGCTGTCCTCTGCCACTGGAAAGTGATTGTCTTTGCTGAAGACTCTCAAGACTCCTTTCTGTGCTCACTGACCCCTCCGTGGGAGAGGGCCCCACTCAGGTGGAAGAGAGATGCACCAAGACTCAGAATAAACAACCTACTACTGGAGGAGCTCTGTGCAGACAAAGTCACGGCAGGGACTTCTGGTTTCTGTTCTTAGGCCGCACTCAGAGGTGCCCAAAACTACTCCCAGCTCAGTGCTCAGTTATCAGCTCTGGTGGTGCTGGAGACCACAAGGTACCAGGGACTGAATCCCGGCCTACTGCATGCCAAGCATGTACTCCAGCAATTTGGCACTCACATAGCATCCTGCTTCTTAATGTTTGAGGTGTTTTCCCCCTTGTGTTTGGGGGCCGCACAAGGTAGTGCTTAGAGGCTGCTTCCAGCTCAGTGCTTGGGGGTTTCTCCCAGCAGTATTCAGGGGATCTTGCAGACCCAGGTTCCCTTCACGAAAACCAGGCTATGTGCTCGGCCCGTTGGTCTCCCTCTCTGGCCCCTCACTGGAGATTTAGTTTTATTTTGTGAGGTCACGCCTGTCTCTGCTCTGGTCTCACTCCTTGCTCTGCACCCAGGAATCACTCCTGGAGGACTGGGGGGCCACATGAGGTGCAGGGGATGGAACCCATGCCTGTTAGGTGCCAGGCTCCCTGGCAATGAAGAGAGGAAGAGGAACCTGAAACTCAGTCCTCTGGAGAAACACCAGCCCCTCTACGTCACTGTGCACAGTCCTGGGGACGCCTGCTTGGTGCCGATGATCTAACTTGAGCCTCACAAACACTGGAAAAAAGTCAGTGAGGAGGCAGCCGGCAGTTCTGTCTACAGACATGGATTAGGATCCAGGAGAGTCACAAGAGCGGGCAACTCGTAAGCGCAGGCTAGGAACACACACTTGCATTCTCTGCCCGGCTCTGCCAGGGTTGATCGAGAAACCCCGGGGCTTTCCTCCGGGAGAAAGTCCAGCAGCAGAGCTGGAACTGCTCCACAAGAGCCGGGGAAGTGCTTTCTGAGAAAACGACTGGGCGGGGTGACAGGCATGAAGTAGAAGGACATGGGAGATGGTGCTGTCCCTGAGCACTTTGGCCCAGGCACCAGGCTGAACATCAGGCTGATGGAGATGAACCAAAAAGTGTCCACAGAGGGAGGATGTTAATCCCTTCTTGGGAAAACGTACCCAAATTCATCCTTCTGTCCTCTGAGGCACTTGTGTCAGTCCATGAGGCTTCTGAAGGAAAAGTGGGTCTGAAGCAATAGTCAGCTTAGAAGCCCTCTGGGCTAGCCTGTCCACACACAAACTCAGTCGGGAGTCCCAACACTGACCATGTGTATCTTGGTTATCTTATGTTTTTGGCTGACAGTCAACATTCTTAAACCTTCAGTTTCATTATCAGATTTCATTATCAGAAACATCATTTTGGGCTTTAAAAAAAAAGTCATTTCATGAAGCTACTGAGGTGACAATAATAAAGAGAAAGGCTCTGCTAGGAGGAAGCTGAGACCACCGGGCACCCATCAACCAAGACGTCGCCCCTACCTGTGGAGGAACAGGACCCAAGTTCCTCTTTCAGCTCAAGAACCAAAGGTCTGTGAACTTCAAAGTGACTTGTGAGCTGCTGAAAACAGAAACACTTAGCTTCACTATGTAGCTCTTAAAAGCTACCATTTCCATTGTAGTTTCGGATGTTTACATCTGCTGTTCCTACTTTAAAGCAAACTAAACGAGTGGATAAGAACTTTACAAAGAGGTCCAAGAAGTTTTTAAAGGTTGACCACACTGCCTACACTAGGGGTTCCAGACATAAGTTGCTTTGATGAGGCCTTGTGTTTTGTTCCTCTTAAAAAGGCGGCAAAAGGAAGACCCCAAACCCCACATAATTAAAAAAAAACATACTACATTCCGGGGTTCCTATGTTTAAGAAGGCTAGGTCTCTGTTCCTTCTATTCATTGGGTTCAATGAGCATGGGATGAACAAAAATAGAAGGAAATGTGGGGGCTGGAGCGATAAGGCACTTGTCTTGCACACAACGGATCCAGATTTAATCCTTCAATCCCTAGTACCCCATAAAGTCCTCCAAGCTCAGCCAGGAGTGATCCCTAAGTGTAGAGCCAGGAGTAAGCCCTGAGAATTAGTAGGTGTGCCCCCTACTATCAAAACAGGGAAATATGTCAAGCCTGCATGAATCCTGATGAGCACCTTGGCAGACTGTATGACCAACACAACCAGTTGTGTGTGTGGTGTGTGTGACAGAGAAATGGAGGGAGTGTGGTATGTGTGTGTGTGGGACAGAGAGAGAAGAGAGAGAGAGAGAGAGAGAGAGAGAGAGACTTGTTATAACAATAGCAGCAGCAAAGGTGTGAAGGGATGCAGAATCAAGAAAACAATAGGCTAGTTCTTCCCCCCATCTGAGTTTAGGTATCTAGCCCATCCAGGTATGCCAGATGTGAGGAAAATGTATTTGCTGAGGGGTCCTTTGGTTCAATGTGTTTGGTGGCTGAGAGCCAGCTCTCCAGAGGAACAAAGAGACAGGGACTATGGACATTAAATGTCAGTGGACGTTTAATTCAGAACTGAATAGCCTATTATACAGGATCTAGGGCGATCAAGGTACAGAAATGCAGGTAGGTGTGATCGATCATTTATAGAGGTAAAGCATTTCGACAGAGGTAATTCTTTTGGGAGGTTTCATTCAAGGAGATCTTCTGTCTAGAGGCTTCTCTGAGAAATCAGGTGCAGGGGAGACATTCCATCTATATTGCTTTTTTCTTTTGCTGCTAGTACATATTAAACAATTAAGTTTATTTCTTATTAACATTTGCAGTTATTTGGATAAATACAGTAAGAAATATAGATTCCAAAACCTAGTTCTCTGGGCTTGGGGGCTAAGGTTAAAAGCTAGCTGGGCTTTTACCATAATCTCAGACTAAGTCCTTAGGCCAGTTTAGCTTTTCCTACCCCATGGGGTCCTGTCTTTTAGGTCACCACGGCTTGTATCGACCGTAATTTATGGCTTCTATACTGTCCCATATAGAAGCCAGGGTAGCATTGTTGCTTGCCCTGGGTCCATCCAGAGGTCTTTGGGTTGTTAGGAACTATGGCAACTGAACCCTGAGTCAAGTAATGATGAATGCTCAGGAGTAGATACATTTCAGAGTCAATTAACTCCCAAATATTAGGAGTTTGGCATAATGGTCTTCCTGTGTTGAAACAAAGAATATTTTTCTATAGTAAAATATGATAAAGTTGATAGGGGAAAGAGAAAAGCAAGCAATTCACTACCAATACAAAACCCAGAGTCACTAGAAGATTTGACTTTATAAGTAACTAAGCCTGACTTAGTGAATACAGTAGCTAACAAAAAGAGAGGTGAAGCACATAGATAAACTGCTGATATTAGGAATGATTGTAAGGGGGCTGGAGCGATAGCGCAGCAGGTAGGGCGTTTGCCTTGCATGTGGCCAACCCGGGATCGATTCCCAGCATCCCATATGGTCCCCTGAGCACCGCCAGGGGTAATTCCTGAGTGCAGAGCCAGGAGTGGCCCCTGTGCATTGCCAGGTGTGACCCAAAAAAGCCAAAAAAAAAAAAAAAAAAGGAATGATCGTAAGAATACTGTTAAACTTCTCTACAGGCAGGAAAAGTGGAGATTCATTGATGAAGACTTGGCGTTAATATCCAGCAGGTAGCAACTCAGATGATTTGTTCTTAGTAGCTTGAACTCTAAGCTGAAGTGAACAAGCCTCAGGAGCAGACACCATGTGTGTTCATACGGGACCATCCAGCAGGGCTCCTGGATTCCATTACCACTGCTGTCCGTTCCATCTGCCTTGCCCACCTGCCTGGCCATCACCGTCACCAGAGTGAACCAACTTGGCGACTCTGAGAATGTAGGTGGAGGGAGTCAGCAAGGGCACTATCTTCCAGAACGTGGATGCTGCATGAGATATTTAGCATCTGTGCTCAGGCAGATCCTGGCAGAGAGAGGGAACTCTATGGTATTGAACAACACAAGTGCTACCGCCAGGTGATCAGGTTTGAATCCTGCATGACTTTTGGCCAAGTTACTTCATCCTATGCCACAGTTTCCTCATCTATACTGGGGCAATATTTCCTGCCTGAAAAGGGAGTGATGAGATATTACAACAATTCCTGGTATGTATTAAGTGCTCAGTTAATGTCAGCTCTTTCCCTACTCCTCCCTCACAAGCACATAGTTTTTTGGGTTTGGAGCCACACCCAGGGGTGCTCAGGGCTTACTCCTGACTCTGTATTCAGGAAAGGATATGTAGTGCCTAAGGTAGAATCCCGGTCAGCTGCATGCAAGGTGAATCTATCTGCTGTGTCATCTCTCCAGCTCAACATATTTTCTACCTGGCAGTCTGGAAATCTCCAAAGTGGCCTCCTACAGAGGCGAATTTCCTTCTCTCAGCTAAAGCAAAGGAACCCTACTACCCTGGGCAGTGACTGAATTGGAAATAAAGATGGAATATTTCTTTCCAATTAGATACAAGTTCCTTGCAGGAGTGAGATATCAGAATATCAGAGGTTCTGAAAAGTGACTGGAAACAAAGTTTCTTCTAATGACACCATTTTTGGTGAGCACCTAATTTTTTTTCTTTTTAATATTTTATTAATGGATCACCATGAGGTACAGTTACAGACTTACAAACTTTTGTGCTTGTGTTTTAGTCATACAATGATCGAGTACCCATCCCTCCACCAGCAGCACCTAATTTCTGAACCATCTTATTACTGCCATGGGAGTTAGAAGAAAGCTGGAAATGATTTTGAGTTGAATTCTCCAAGCTTGAAACCCCTACTATCCCTGGTCTTTTGGTACGAAATACATTTTCTTACTGGTTTATTTTTGTTTGGGCCTCACCCAGCAGTTCTCAGGGCCTCTTCCTGGCTCAGTGCTTGGGGTTGCTCACCGTTTTGGTGGGGCGGGGGTGGCAGGTGGTATTAGGGACTGAACCTCCTGCATGTAGTCAATCTCCTGAATCATCTCTCTGGTCACCTCCTTATTGTTAAAGAAATTTTTTTGTGGCACACTCAGAGGCGCTCAGGGCTAATTCCTGGCTCTGTGTTTAGGAATCACTCCTGTTGGGGGAAGGGAGACCGTATGTGGTGCCAGCGATCGAACTCAGGGTTGACTGTGTGCAAGGCAAGTACCCTGCTCACTCTACTATCACTCTTACCCCATGTTAAAAGAAATTTTGAGTTGGGTGTGCTACTACAGTGGACACTTAAATAACAAGAAAAAAAAAGGATATTTCTTGAACATGTACTATTTTGAGATATTTAATAGGAAATACGAAGTATAAAACCCTGCACCTGGTTCAGACAAGTCTTCCAGCTAAGCCACAGAAAAGAAAGAACTGTCCAGTAGTCAATAATACCAAGTGCCCGGATGGGAGTGGTCTGATCAGCTGCCTGGGTGTCATCAGCCATCTATGAGGAAAGGGCTCCAAGAAGGAAAACATACGGGCAGAGAGGAGGGAACAGTCTAGAGGAGAGCATGACATGTAAAATGCAGACTGATGCAGGGGAGAGTTGGAGCTTGCATTAGTTTGCTGGGGATGTCACAATGAGTCCCCATGACCTGCATGGTTAGGCCAGAGAAAGGCAGATGCGGGGTTGTCAAAGCAAGAGCAGGGCAGCAAAGTGGATTTCCTGTTGAGGATCTTCCTTGGTTTGCAGGCCTTTGCCTTTCCACTGTGTCCTCACAGGGTCTTCAGCTGGGCATGTGCATCCCTGGGGTCCCTTTCTGGGTCCCAATTTCTTCATCTGAGGTCCAGTCAGACTGGTGAAGGTCCACTCTACAGCTTTGTCTGTGGTGACTGCCCTTTTCACAGTCTTTTTTTTATTTTAAGTTTTTTGGGTCACACCCGGCAATGCTCAGGGGTTACTCCTGGCTCTGCACTCAGGAATTCCTCCTGGCGGTGCTCAGGGGACCATATGGGATGCTGGGAATCGAACCTGGGTTGGCCACGTGCAAGGCAAATGCCCTACCCCCTGTGTTATTGCTCCAGCCCCTTCATAGTCTTTTAAATCATCACACTCAGGTTCTGGGAGATCAAGGCTTTAATATGTGAATTTTGAGGGGACACACTTCAGCACGCAGGAGCTTATAAGGGAGTCCAGGTTAGCAATGATGGACTGATAAGGCTAGAGTGACTAGGATGTGTGAGCAGGAGAACTTGGACATTAGGCCTTGATCTTATTATTACAGCAGTGGGGGAGTAATAGAGATCCTTAGTAAGTTTGGGGCTGAAGAGGTAGTACAGAGGTTAAGGCACTTTCCTTTCCACCCAGAACTGCCAGGAGTGATACTTGAGCAGTCAGAAGTACACTTTGAGCACAGCCAGGTGTGAGCTAAAACAGGAAAAGAGAAAAAAAGAGCATAGTAATTTAGGACGGTGTGTGACGTTGGCATAAGGGAAAAAAACTGGGTGAGAGAAATGGGGAAGGATTGCTGGTGCACATCTTAGATTTGCGCAGGTCAGGGACTTAACTCGGGAAGGGGCAGATTCAAAGAAATGGAAGACTCTCAGCACACTCCCAGCGCTCAGGCCAGCAGAAGCTTGTGCCATGATTAAAGGAAGATGTTGTCTCACAACATCTTTGCGGTCGCGTGATATCTTATAACCTACTTTTCCCTCTGGGAGAAATCGCAAGCTACTGAGAGCTATCCTGCCCACGAGACAGCCTCGAAAGCTTCCCATGGTGTATCTATATGCCAAGGCCAGTAACCAGCTGAATCTCATTCCCCTGACCCTGAAAGAGCCTCCAATGTCGCATCGTTGGGAAGGCCGACAAGAGAGCGGCTTCTAAAATCTCAGGGATAGGACGAATGTAGAGGTTACTGAGACCACTGGAGCCAATCAACGATCAACGGGATTTCGTGATCGTGATCGTTGTCTCACAATAATGTCCCTGCTTTCTAATATCTGGTGACCTGGCAGAGAGGGAGTGGGGTT
Source organism: Sorex araneus (assembly GCF_027595985.1). Taxonomy (NCBI): domain Eukaryota; kingdom Metazoa; phylum Chordata; class Mammalia; order Eulipotyphla; family Soricidae; genus Sorex; species Sorex araneus. The sequence continues at coordinate 152,751,076 of NC_073302.1, forward strand.
TCCTTGCTGGGTATGGAAAATCCTGCAATTGTCCAATAAATTTTCTAGGAAGCAGGAAATTATCAAGTAGAAGACTGGGTTATTAGTCTTGGGAGTTCCTTATATGGCACAGGATCAAATGCTTGTTGTTTTCACCTAAAACCCAGAGCAGACCAAAAATTTCTTCCAAGTTGAAATCACCCCGTCCTTCAGGAGGGTGCTGGGTAAGAGAATCAGGGACTCATGGCTGGAGCAGACCCTCTGGTTGTTCAGTTTGAGTAATTCTCAGGGTGCCTTAGGCAATGGGTTGGTTCCATCAGTTATCAATCACTATATGAAATTTTAAATAGACTTGGAGAATGAACTTTAATAATCCAAGCAATGGGTCTGGAAGCTAGAACAGCACTAGGGACGCGCTGTTACACCCAACAAAGATTTGATGCCGGCACCACCTGGTCCTCAGCACCACAGGGTGCAATCCTGGAGGTCCCCCAAATACCACTGGCGTGGCCCAAGTAACCCCTGGCACAGCAGGTCTGAGCCTGCATCCTCAGTCCCTGCCATAGTTCTAGTTAACTGAGAACTTCAAGTGGGCTTCTTGGGCCTCCTGAGTACCATTTAGGTGTCTTCCTCCCAAATAAAAAAAAAAATCAATACATTAAAATTTGATTATAAAATATTTTGTACTATAGACTTACAATATATGCTGTTTGCAAATTAAATAGACTCCCTGATTTTTCAGTTAGCTGTTTTTCAGGACCTCACCAATGCAAAGTGGTGTTTCATCACTGACCTACACCCCAAAGCACTAAAGAGTCTTAAATGACAAAAGAAATACATGTTGTTTTGTAAAAAGTGATATCCATTTTCTTTCTTTTTTTTGTGCGAATGCTCATAAAGTCTGGGGGTTATTCCTGGTAATAGTTGGACAACCAGACAGGACAGTTCACTGCCAGCATCTAAAGATGTGTTACTGCACATGCCCTGCAGTCTTCATATGTACTTCACAGGAGCCACCCCCAGTAGTGCACAGGGGATATAAGGACCAGACTTTCATGAAAACATCTAGAACAAATTATTTTTATTTGTATCCTCATTTCCCTAAGGGAACACTGTAAATTACACAAAGTACAGATATGGCATTATTCATATGTGGAGGTTTGTAACGCTAAACCCCCAAATTTTATTATGAGTGAAACCAATAATAAGTCAGTGGTGAGAAAAGGAACAATTGTGGCTTTACAGTTTTCCATTATGTTGGTAAAAAAGAAGCCAGTGAGTCAATATGGCTTAATCTCTAAAATACACTTATTTAAATGACAAAAAAAATCATTAATACAGCAGCTGAAGTTACACTTTTTTCTTCCAAAATAAAACACACATAACAATAAGTTGGTGCTGGTACATACCCCCAGCGGCTTACACTTGTACGTCACATTGGACCGACTGCACCAGCAGAAATGGCTTCTGCTGCCAAAATTTCATATTAGACTTTAGTTCTGTGCAGTCCTGTGAGGCAGGGAGGCCTCTAATGCAGTGGCTGAGTGGCGAGAAACACAAACTGCGATGCTGGTGGCTACATATTGAGCAGTTGCCAGTAAGACTATGTTCAAGAGGGTCAGCAGACACACAAGAAAAAATATGAATGTTGGTCAACAACGCAGAAAAAAACCCAAATTACTCATTAAGAAAGCAGGACACTAGAATGCTAGTTCATCACATTCCGTATAGAACTTCCAGTGCTCATCCATTATATGGTGTGGGAGAAATTCTTGATCGTTGATTAATAATATTTCATTTATTTGCAGATAATGTGGAATGCTTTGCATGGACTCTCTGGAAACTCCTATTCAAAGAAATAAAACAAAACTGACTTACAATTTTTAAGATGACAATTTATATATTATACAACCATCCTGGCTTTTAATTACATCTAAAAGTATACATACAGGCTTTCTGACTAAGTCATTCCTCATTCACTCCTTTTAATACCTGAGATATTGCTATGAAACAGTATTAGCTGATTTTGAGAGAAAAAAGCCTCAATCCAGTCTAAAACAACAAGGTAAGAAAAGTATGATCAAGGCTTCTTTTTTCTTTTCTTTTCTTTTTTGTCACAGCCTTGTGGTGCTCAGAAGTTACTTTTGCCTCTGTGCCCAGGGACCACTCCTTGCAGGACATGGGGGATCATTTGGGTTGCTGGGGATAAAACCTGGGCCATCCTTACCTGCTATACTTTCATTCCAGTGCCCCGATCTGTGACTCAGTTTACAATGAGTTGAGAATGAAACAGCTGAGGATTACATGATACTGCATGCGAAATATTTAGCTCCTGACGAATACTTAGCAATCAATAAATATTAGCTGCTATCTACTGTCATTATTCATTACTGAAAAGACTATCAAGCTGGAAGATCGATGATTCATTTTCTAGCCACACAAATTTGGTGCAATCTCAAGCAAATCACATGGCTTCCTCAGATCATCTCTTCTGAGCAGTGAAAGAACTTATAATCAGTAGGGACCTTTCAACTCTGCGGTCTTAAAAGTCAATGATCCTAAAACTGGAGTCTCAGCACTTCCTTACTCAGAAACTATTTGAGCTACCTACCATTCAGCAAATTGAATCCTTTTCCACAGAAAATACCAAGATGGCTATGAGCTGGGCCAGGGAGTTTCAAATAGGTATACCTTATAGTCCAAGATCTAGGTGTACAAGTCTAAGCAAATGTAAATTATGTGAAGTATAGGTATGTGTGGTACTTATTAATATCCAGTATCCTTTCTGCTTTCCATTGGTGATCTTCCCTCCCCGCCGCCCCCTGCCCCCCGTCCCCTTGCTTGCCTCCTGAAGGCTATCCCTTTTTCTACTTTGCCTACATGCTTCTACTAAAATATGCCTATTTAGGTTTAACTAGTTGATGACAGGTTTTACTGATTAAATCAACGGATATTCATTCAGCATGTACTATATCCCAAACACAAGACTACAAGATGGCCCCGTGCTGGTCCAGACATACTTTTCACTTTATGACTCCTCAGCTTGATTCTGGAATGAGAACTAACAACTCATTCAGAGAGAAAGAGGGATGCAATAAAATATTTTTAGTTTTTTTGAAAAAGTTCACAGCCTATATGGAAATAACTCAAATGTCCAACGACAGATGAATGGATAATGATGTGGTGTATATATACATATATACATGCATACACTTACATACACATAGACATACACAAATATACACAATAGAGTACTATTCACCACCAGAAAAGATAAAATCATGCAGCTTGCTACAACTTTAATGGAACCGGAGTGTATTATGTTGGCAAAAGTTAGGTCAGAGACAGAAAGATCACTGGTTTATCTAACTTATCTATGTATATTGAGAAACAAAACAAGAAAACAGTATTAAACAATAATAAGTTCTTGGCCCTGGATTATAAAAATGAGATTATTATGCAGGGGTGGCGGAATGAAGACCAGCTAGAAGGAACACAGGGGCAGTAGGGAAGGTGTTGGGCACTCCGGTGGTGAGGAAGTGTGAAAACTGTACATCAAAACCATAAATGTTAACATGACCATAAATGTTACTTTAGCAACAATAACAAAAGTGATGAAAGAATTCTATCCTAATTCTTACCTGTGGACTTGAATTTAAAGACATGCATCTTTGGGACGATGAGAGGAGGTGCTATTGGAGGGGCTGAGAAACAGAATGTAAGAGAAACCAGGTGGCAATGTTTGAATATTGACTTCAAGGACTATTCCTGGTTTTCCTTACCAGAAATTAAAATTCTTTGTTGTGGACCAGAGAGATAGTACAGTGGGTAGGTCACCTGCCTTGCACATAGGTTAGATCTCCGGCATCCCATATGGTCCCCTGAGCACTGCCAGGAGTAATTCCTGAGTGCAGAGCCAGGAGTAAACCCTGAGCATCACCAAGTATGGCCTCCAAAACCAAAATAAATAAATAAATAAGTAAATAAATTTCCTTGTTGCACATGAACTTTTCAATACAGCATTCATGTGTAAACATAGTAACTCTCATTATCATTTTTGTTTTGTAGACTTTCTAAAAGTTGGGGCAAGCACATTCTTCTCTCAGGAAAACCCCAAAAGTAAGGTTTTAAAAATTAAGTTAAATTTGTCTTACTATGATGAGCTCAATTTCACCAGAGCAGGGGCCTATATGCACAACAATCTCTACTGCCCCTTTCTAAAGAATGAGTCTTCCCTCAAAGTCACAGGCCCAAGAAAAGGGATGATCAGCAGAGATCAGAAGCACCCACGCTGTAACGAGACTTCATCATTGCACAGAGATCGGACAAAATTACAGACCTAATGGCAGACAGGACCTCCACCTGGACACTAGCTGCCCATCTTCCCAGCTGGAATGTTAAAAATAAAGTGGCCTGGCTCTGTGCTCAGGGATCTCTCCTAGCGGGGCTTGCAGGGCACAATATGTGGTGCTGGGGATGGAACCTGGGTCACCTGTGTGCAAGGCAATTACCTAATCTATGTACTGCCTCTGATTTGAGGTTTCTTAAAAAGGGAAACATATATATAACACAAAAAACTTACTTAATTTTACTTTGGGGGGGAGGGACATCAGCAGTGCTCATGGGATACTTCTGGCTCTGTGCTGAGGAGGGGTATCACTGGTGTTTCTCAGGGGACCATGCAGCGCACCAGAGATTGAACCCAGATCTGCTGCATGCAAAACATTCACTCTAGCTCATCTAGCTACCTCTGACTCCTAAATTGTAGATTCTGGTATAAGTGCTCTGAGAAATAAATAATGATCTGTAAATACTGAGCTGAGGGACACAGTTTGAAAATTGAGACTCCACTGCAACAGAAGTCTGGGCTTTCCCCTCTGGCTTCAAGGCTTCTACAGCTGAATCTTGTGCCTTGTGCCACACCCTCCAGGATGTCCTGTCTGTAAGATCTATCCCTCCCTCTCTAAGCCTCCCTTCACCTCCTGCCCAGTGAACCAAGATAACAATTTAGAGTGACGTCCGGTAATCTGATTTTGTAGAACAGTATCATCACACATTAGCCCAGTCCTCTTTTTAAAATACTTTAATCCTCTTTCATTGGAGCTGGCAAGAAAGAAAAAGAATCTGTACACTATTTTCTTGGTTTCCTAATTATTGATTGTACTCATATACTCACTGAATTTAATAGGCTACAGAAAAATAAGTAGGTACATGTAAAAAAAAATGAAAAAATGTTTCCCTACTAATCCAATCTACTCTTCAACCCCTACTGCTCCCAACAATCTTTGGAGAAGTGAGGATAAATGGAAACAAATAAAGGGACTATGAGAAGGACACACATATTGCCTCACCAGGTCAATCCTCGGCACTACAAGATCCCCTGAGCAAAACAGGGAGTGTCCCACTGTACAGCTGGGTGTGGCCCTCAAAAGAAAAGAAGTTTTGCCTCTAAGTTTCAAGCCCACAAACCCGGGCGAGTTTTATTTCCACTTTGGCTCTAATGTAGGGAGCTGAGAGATATTGAAGCAACAATATTCACGAATTCCATGAAGTGCTGAAGTAGGATATCCTTTAGAACTGATCTTACTCTGGGTGGACTAGAGATTGTTAGTTTGTTGGGAAGATCAAAGAGGAACTAATCTGTTGTGATCTGGAACATAATGAACTTAGAGGGAAAACTGCAATACTGGGAAAACACAAACACACAGACTGTTCCTGGTTCTTTCACACACACACAGGCTGTACACACACTCCAGGTTCTCACTTTGGAGAGGATTAAAGCAGAAAGGACTGTAGCCCAGCTGACACATATTCCAGTTCTTACTGCTGTGGAGAGGATTAAAGCAGAGCAGGCTCTAGTACAGTTCACTCAGCTTAAGGTCCAGTTCAGTTTACCATGCTGACACCTCCAAGCTCCTGACCCAGAAAGAAGTGAAGAAGACCAGAAGGACTTAAAAAGTAGTTCTATTTTTGAAGAAATTTTTGTGACTAAGGAGGGGAAATATTAGAACCCTGAGATGTAGTAACCTAAGTCCTTCTTTGGTCAAGTAAACTGGATCTTTGCAATGTTAACCAAGGAACTCGACCTGCAGCTTTGTGGCAAAGAAATTCTCCATCAAAAACTGGAGACCAACAATCCACTTCACGGGTCGGGTGGAAAATTGAAAACCTTTTTTCAGTTTTACTTGAGGTAGACTCCCTAGGCAAAATCAGAGATTCATACTCTAATATATACAAGTAAAATTTCTATGAAGTCCAGGGCAACTAGGAAAATGGTTAATTATGTGGGTGGAGGTTTGATTCATTTCTGATAACAACTACAAAGGCAGAGAATCATTGTGCTCATGCATAAGGTAGAGAGAAATACATCTATAAGTAGTAACACAGTAGCACTGTTCATCGATATGCTAGAGCGGGCGCCAGTAATGTCTCCATGGTGAGACTTGTTGTTACTGCTTTAGGCATATCGAATATGCCACAGGTAGCTTGCCAGGCTCTGCCATGGGGCGAGCTACTCTCGGTAGCTTGCCAGGCTCTCCAAGAGGGACAGAGGAATCGAACCCCGAACCCAGGTCGGCCACGTGCAAGGCAAACTGAAATATTGCAATCTGTTCCAGGAAATGTTAATGTCAGTTGATTAAATAAGTCTGAGAAATGCCAGTTAACACACCTAAACAAATTTCTTTTACAATTTCTCTTAAGAGGGGAGAAAGGGGAACAGGAGAAGAGATACTCCTCTTTAAAATTTGTTGATGAAATATGAAACAGATGAAAATTCAGATAAAGGATGTATCAATTAAACCAAAACCCTGTTTCTACTGTTTGTTAAATTCTTCACCACAAATTCCATTATAGCCCATTAGGTTTGTCTGCCTATTAGGACTCCTTATCTTGGATTGTCAGCTTGTGAGAGTCACTTATTGGCTCTGAGATGGTCAAAGGGCTGGAGTGGATGCTTTGCATGCAGGAGTACTAAGTTCAGTCCCTGGCACAACAAAATCTCCTCAACACCAATGAAAATGCACCCCCTCGTCCCCACAAAGGAACAGTCAACTACCAGTAAGTATAGTATTAAAATAGTAGCATTTGGATAATATTCCTACTTTCATTCAATGACAGTACACTTTCTGGGAAACGTACTAAGCATTGGGAATATAATAGGAAGTAAAAGCCCATACAGGTCCCCACCATAAGTGATCCCTGAGTACAGAGCCAGGAGTAAGCCCTAAGCACGCTGGGTGTTGGCTAAATCCCCACACACATACACATACCACAAACAGCCAAAATGTCCTAAGATATGGATAAAGAAGTTGTTGTATATATACACACAATGGAGATACTATGCAGCTATATAAAAATTATAAAACCTTGTAGGTTACCACAGTATGAATTGAACTGAAAGGCATCATGTTAAATGAAACAAGTCAAAGGGAGAAAAACAAACTACTGGACACTCTCACTCATCTGTGGAGTACAGAGAGAAATAACAAAAGAATGACAAACATTTGGATCTTGAATTACAAAACCAATTACCAAGCAGGGCGATGGACAATGGAGGAGTAGTTTTTTATTTTATTTTATTTTATTTTGTGTGTGGAGGGGGTGGTCCCCAAACAAACAAACAGAATGAGGTGCTAATATGTATTACAATGTGAATTATCTTAAAAATTTTATACTAAGTGATGCCAAACACAAAAGTCACACACGATTTCATTTATATGATATATTCACAATAGGCACATCATTATGAAAAGCAGGGTGGCTCCCAGGGACTGAGCAGAATGAAAAATGGGGAGAAACTGATGAACAACTACACGGTTTCTTTGGAGGATGAAATATTTTGGAACTACATCAAAGTGGTATCCATCCAATACTACAGATGTAGCATTGGTCTTCTCCTGCCAATCCACTGACCTGCTTTAGAGCACAGGTGTAGAAAGGTTGGAAAATGCTGGTCTACCTCCCCTTGGGTCATAACTGTTAGTTCAGACTGGTATGCAGGTCAGGTGCCTGTGTGCAGGTGTGAAAAGGTGAACTAAATGCTATGGAATTATTCTCGTTAATGGGTAACTATATACTACGAGACAATGACAAAAGGAAGCCAAAAGCAGAGTGCTCCCTCCGTGAGTTTGGAGGCTCCCCCACTCTCGAGTGTTGCGCTGCACAAACCTGGGAGACAAAGCTGATGCTGCTGAGCCGCAGAGCTGGCTTCTGGAGGTGTGGGCACTTCCTCAGAGACGTACTTTAAAAGCTCCTTTCCCAAGTATGTTACCTGCACACAACGAAGCACAGAATTTAAAAATCATGCACTGGTGGAGGGGAGTTGACACCAGTGATGGGCGCAGTGCTGAAACATTGTAGATTTAAATCTCAACTATGAATAACTTTGTACATCATGGTGCTTTAGTAAAATTTAAAATTAAAAAAATCATACACTTTAAATCAAAGGTAGAATTTACTATGATTAAAAGAACAGATTTTATTTTTTGAGATGTTTTCAGGTTAAAGTAAAATTGCACATTAAGTACAAGAAAAGCACCTATTTTTTAAGCAAATACACCTGTCTCCTAAAAATTTGAATTTCTTCAGAGCAGTACTGATTATTACATATTACAAATTGGCAGATGGTCAAATCTGGCCTGTGACTGGTTTTTTTTTTATTGGAAATAAAGTTTCATTGGAGCACAGTGAAATTCATTTGTTTATTATCACTACTTCCATATATATCAGAACTGAACTGCTGAGCTAGCTTTGCATATCCAGGAAGTGCAAAATATTTGCAATGGTCTTTTATAGAAAACATACTGACACTTTTTATATACCATGAATTGTCCCATCCGTTTATTAAACAACCATCAATCTATTACAACCTACCTTCAAATTTAAAAAGATAAAAAGTTTCATTAAAATAATTAAGCTTTAAACAGTACTTTTCAAGAAGTCAGATAAGTGATCATATCAACACTATTTTAGGCATATGCACCCAATGGGTGTGCAGGTAAACCTTTTGGGGGGTTTATATGTGCTTATAAACTTAGTTATTATTTATCAATCTAAAAGGTTAGAGGTTGGAAATATTTACAATGAGTGGGTGGATACTAGAGTATTGCCAGAAATGTCCTGGGACCAAGTGTCTTTGAGTTTCTATTCTTAGTTCTAGGGCACAGTGGGTAGGGCGTTTGCCTTGCACATGGCTGAATCGGGTTTGATTCCTCCGTCCCTGTCGGAGAGCCTGGCAAGCTACCCGTGGCGTATTCGATATGCCAAAAACAGTAATAACAAGGAGATGTTACTGGTACCCGCTTGAGCAAATCAATGAACAATGGGACAACAGTGCTACAGTGCTACCCTTAGGAAATAGGTTCATTGTGGCTAAAGTCTGAGATTTCAACTTGAACATCCTTCCCTCCAGAATGTTTCCTGTGACCTCCAGGTTCAAGTATCTTCCTCTATGTCATTTCTGATAAAATTAAATGAGTTATGTGTTAATTTTTCTATTTCTACTAAACTATAAGCTCACTGAAATCAAGGTCTGGGTGATTCATTTTTGTACTGTACATTTTACATTGTGCACAGTAATGCTGGGAATATAGAAGTCATGACTCTTGAGTAAGATTCTTAAATTCCCTGTGCTTCAGTGTGTGTTTGTAAAACAGGTACAGCTTATTTAGTTGTTGTATTGAAAGATATAATATATGAAAGGGGTGCTGGAAAGATAGTACAGCTGGTAGGTGCTTGTCTTGCATGCTGGTGAACTGGATTCAATTCCTGGCATTATATATGGTCCCTTGAGCACTACCAAGAGGGCTCCCTGAGCACAGAGCCAGGATTGTTCTGAGCACCACTGGTGTGGACCCAAAATCTATTTATATGAAAAATTTGGCATATTATCTAGAGCATCCTGAGCATTCAATAAAATCTTATTAAACTGAATAAAATTGGAAAAGTCTAGGGGATATGAAAGATAGAGGCACTCTTTGGGCCAATTCTGTGACCAAATAAACCTTAATAATGGAAATAGAAGAGACGTGGCTTTCTGAGTTTGGTGACCTCTCATCATTTTCTGTGAAAGCAGAGGGAATCCTCTGAATGCCAGGTGTCAGTTCTCAGCCAAACAATGATTAGAAACAAAAGATTATGTCCCTGAAGACCGAACTGGGTCGGCTGTGTGCAGGGCAAGTGCTCAATCTCCTATACTATCTTTCCAGCCCCAGCCTCCAGGAACCTAGACAACTATTCCATCCCAAATCCATTCTGTTGAAGGGCAGCTGGAGACGATGCCTCTGCCCGTTGACACAAGTAGGAGATCTAGTGCTTACAGCAAGACAGGTTCTGTAATATCTGTAGCTGGCTTAGCTCTTGCTTTCCCTCAGGGTAGAACTGCAGGGGTGCTTCAACCCAAAGCCATCAATCAGTGCTTTTCCTGACACCATAAAATACAAAGCACTTAATTCTCAGAAACCAGTCTATGCTAATTTCTTAATGATCTATCCTTAAGAAAGAAGTGAGATGTGAAGGGGTGCATGTGCATAGATTTGGGGTAGATGATTTCAGTCAGTATTCTGAAAATGTAGTTCAAGAGCCCAGCCCAATTATTAAGTAAATTTTGGTAAGGTCTCTGAAGAAATTAATTATTAAGTATTAAATATCATAAAAATATTATAATTATTATCATCATAATAAATTATCTGTTAAGCACTAACATACAACAAGAAGTAAAACACAGAACCTGCCTTAGAATATAAAAGAAGTCCAAGACTCCCTGCTAGGGCTCCATTAGATTTGAAAGTATCAATCCACTTTCATAGTCTTCAAAAAAAACCATTTGCTGGTACTGTAAAATGGAAATCTGCTCATGGATAATCAGATGATCCATTTGATTCCATATAAAGTTTTAAGAAATTTTAAGAAACTTTTAGTACCCCAAGAGGAAGAAATAAGAAAGCATAATTGTTTTTCATTTTTCTTTTTTAATCTCAGGGAGGCAGAAAAAAAGTGGGGTGTGGATAACAAAAAGTTAACTGCAACACAAAAAACTCATTTTCTTTTGGCTAAAAAAATAAAAACATTTTTTAAATGCATTTCCAGTCATTTGAAAGACATGACAGAAGAATTCAGAAAGAATGTAATTATTATATAAATGTAAGGGGAACTAGAGACATGCTGAATCTAGGGACATGGGACTGACTGCAAGTGTAGTTCACCTTCATCCTACCCCTGCTCCCAATCTCCAGCCCAGAGTCTCTCCTTCCCTACTTGCCCCAGACCCTGTGAAGAAAAGAAAAAGGGCAGCTGCATCTTGTCTTGAGCACTCATCTCATTGATATTTGCATTTAGAAAGGGATCCTAGTTCCCAATCATCTCATCCTGAATAAAACCTGAACTCAAAGGATACATCTAGGCGGTGACTGCCTGAATAAGGCTGGCATCTGCCCAGAACAAGAAGTTCTACCACTTTCTATTATATTCTGACCCCAACCTTTTCATACCTCTGGCTGGAGAGAGTAATTTTCAAAAGTATATAGGGTGAAGATGGAATGGTAGAGAAAAGCCAATACTAAATCCAAAGGAATGAATTAGTTAACATGGGTGGAAATTCACAGTGGATTCAGACGAGAAATATGTTTACACAAGGCACCTGTCAGTTCTACTTTACACAAGGCACCTGTCAGTACTACTTGTGTCACTGCTCACAAGGGTAGTCTGCTTCTCATGTGCACTCACAAAATGACACAGTAACGAGCACTCACAAAAATGAAAAGCATTGTCATTCTTCTGATTTTTCACACTGCAGACAATCCAGAAAGACATTCCTTTCCTGTGGAAGTGGGAAAGTTTTTGCTACACAGGAATGAGATTGCCTAAAACTACAAAGGTCTGAAAAGATATGCTCTGTATCCTTTTGTAGTTCAAGGCAAACTGCTTCCACTGAAAGGAATGTGACCTCTCTTGGGTCATTGTTACAAACATAAAAAATAGCAAATAGGGAATCAGAAGATTAGGTTCTAAGCCATGTTCTAGAACACACTGGCCTTGATGACAAATAGGTCACTTAGCTGCCAGCAACCTGCTTTCACATCCACAGAGGTGACAGAAACCTTCCGTTCCAGGAGTGGTGCTCCACAGCACATGGAAGCAGCCTATGTGCTGTGGAAGTCCAGGAGTCTCCACTCTGGAGTTGTCTTTACAGACCACAGCACAATGCCTTAGTTTACACATAATGTAACGTTAAGTTTCAGAAAGGTTAAATAACTTGATTGACTAGAGCAATCATTGTGTGTGTGTGTGTGTGTGTGTGTGTGTGTGTGTGTGTGTGTGTGTTTAGTGGGGGATGAATGGGGGGGGCACACAACCAGAGATGCTTAGGTCTTACAACCCTGAGCTCAGGGATAACTTCTGGAAGGGACTGGGGGAAACATATGGGGTGCCAGGGATCAAATTTTCTTAAATCAATCAGTAAATACATGTTGACCAACTGGATCTAAAGCATATCTAGGATAGATTAAAAAATACTGCCCAGGTCGAACAATTTATCCAGCATGGAACTAGGAATGAATCTGATTTCCTGACTCCAACCCAGGGATTACTCTGCCACATCAAGATGACGTCTAACAGCTAGGAGGTTGCAGCAACAGGAATGAGGTATGGTAGGAGGAAGCACTGGGGTTGCCTGCCGTGGCAGGGCTGCTTTCAGCAGCACAGCTGGTTGGGTTAGGATGTGTGAGTCATCTCTGTGTCTAAAGGCGCTGTCACTGTCTGCTGCAGGGAAAGACCTAGTTTCCTGGCATCTCTTGTCTGCCAAGCCCTTCTGATTTCATAGCCTTACTATCACCATTCTTAAGAACTACTCACTAGGGTGGCACCGGCCCCGCCTGCCGCCAAGATGTGATCCTGGGGGCCGCACGTGTGTGTGGACTCTCTGCAGCTGCACAAGCATGACTCCAGACGCCAGCTAAATTTTTCGGCATGGGCAGCTCCTCGCAGAATGTCTCCAGACTGAGAACTAAGCCGCAGCCCCATGCCCGCCCAGGAGGGGAAAGGTATTTCTCTCTCTCACCTCTTCCTTGCCGGGGGTGAAGGGTGTGGTGACCGCCATATTATGACAACCACAGATGGGGTTTACAAGCTTGCAATGATCTAATATCTGGAAGAAATCTCCCTGGACTAAGCTGCTAAAGTACAGAAATCCAAAACCTCATATGACCTCATTTCTCTTCACAACAGGTCTGACTCTAGTGGGGTACTCCTAACAATAATAGTGAGGTTTGTGTTGAAATATTGAATGTAACCAAAGTAAATAGAAAGTAAAGTGAAATTTATTAGTTATAAGGTGGGGGTGGTAGTGCAGGGGGCGGGATGGGTGGTGTACTTTTTTTTTTTTTGGTGGTGGGATATGGGCACTGGTGAAGGAATGGTTGTTTCAGCATTGTATAACTGAGACTTAAGCCTGAAAGCACTGTAATTTTCCACATGGTGATTCAATAAAATAAAATTCTTAAATTAAAAAAAAAAGAACTACTCACTAAAAATCACATTTACTATTGTAGAAAAAATTCCTTTCAGCAAGAAGTGACCATGAATTCAGAAATACCCCTAGGACAAAGGAGGCAAAGGTCTTTATGGCAAGAAAAAATTTAAATTAGTTAGATATTGTAAAGAAATCCACTGGATAGAGATTGTCAGCCTGAATATTTACCAGAAGTACAAGAGTTTGCTATTTAAAAAATGGTTTTGTTTTAAGTAGCACTAGCAGTTTAAGGTATTTAAACTTTTTGTTTTAGGAGAATTTTTAAAAATCCAAGCCTTTTCAGGTAATCTCTATGGGCACCTTGTATTCAAGAATTGCCTTGATTTTACTGTTCATATTTGTCTTCAGGAGCACAGAGGTGCTAAAGAATTTGATTCTATCTGAAAGGCTGATGAAAAAGACCAGAAGCAGTGTGATATGTAATTAAGGCATAATTAAAGGACCAAAGGACCAAAGAATGTCCTCTATTCAAATGCATTAGTTCCTAAGGAGAAAAAGAGTGGGAGCATTGAGACATTGGGTCACACTGTAGTGGAGCACGCTGGGCTCTAAAGAACCTGAGCTACAGCAATCAGTACTGCATTCATGCTGGGAGCACAGATTGTTTCAGCAACAAGGTATCATCTACCGTGAGTCTCAGAAACATTAGAGTAAAAAGAGGTTTCGCAGGCAAAATATTAATCACCAACATGCAAATATTATTTCTAAATTCATGAAAAGATTAGACAAATTGCTAAACTGAAAGCAGATGGTGACTTTAGGAGTAGGAAATGAAAAAAAAATTAGAACAAAAGAGGGAATAAATGGCAGAAAAAAAATGCAAAAATGTGTTGAAGTAAGTGAAGAAACTGAAGTACAGCTCTGGAAGCAACTGTCATAAATACAGAGACCCAGACCAAGAACAGAAAGATGGGGGGAGGCTGGTGTGAGCACACTTGGAACAGAAAAAGGAGAAAGGGGCTATGCCTCCTATTAGCAGGACTCTGGGCTCACTTTGACAGGGAGTGGAAGTTGCTGCAACACAGTAATTGTAGGTGGATATCCGATGAATCACACCTTCCTGGGTAAGGCACTGTAACACTGTTCCTGAAGGGATGTCCTGAACACCCAGAAGTAGTGCATCACTGGACCTCAAAGATGTCTGTCATGAACAGTTTTCAAAGTGGTGATTACACTGAATTTTTAACTCAGAAGACAGAACAGCAGGGTTAAGTTAAGCATGAGAAATCTGAGTGAAAAGAAATACTTCTTCGAGGGGAGCTAGTGATTCATGATCCAGCTATGTTCAAACATAAAGTGCATTCGCCATGTCTATGGGTCTTGGGCCGTTGGTCATTCCTTCCATTTTTGGGAAAGACTAGATTTAATTTAATCTGGTAACTCTTAACACATTCACTAAATTAACAATACACCAGTGAGGAAGCAGGAGGGAGAGAATGTGCCAGCTGTGCCAGCCTGCCCCAGGGAATTCAAAGAGTAGCATCTTAGAAAGTCAGAAGCCTACCACATGAAAGGGACAAATGAAGACAATATTTGGCCAGTTTTCAGACTTTGTTCAAAAAGAGCAAATCTTTTTACAATTAAAAATACACTTCATTTGAATATCAAGTTAAAGATAAACTTAAGACTTAACCTACCTTATTCCAAGCATAATTCCAGGTCACACGTCTGTTCCCTCCTAGAAGATCCTTGAGCCAGGTGACTGGATTTTGATAAATCTGACCAGTTTCTACTTTAATTTTTCCACTCAATAAAACACTAGCTTTGTGAGTAGTCTCCTGACATAATAAAGGAATTAAAAAATTATGATTAAAAGGGAGTGGAAGTTGCTGCGACACAGTAATAGTATAGCTGAAATATATAAATTGTGTTCTAGCCATGATGTGCTCTAGATAACAGATTTACCTCAACAGTCAAAACAACAGAAAAACAGACTTTTGAAACAATGGTTTTACAAGGTGTCAAACATTAGACAACAAAGTCTAATGTGATCCCTAAGTTTTAGTGATCCCTAAGACATGAGAAATCAATGAGACAACCCTCTCAATTTTTCCAGCTCACTGCCTTGGGAGACCCTTGAGGCCATAGCGCAATGGGGAGGAGTCCAAGCAAAGCCCAAAGACTCTAAGTGAAGGAGACAGAGTGGAGAGTATAAGGGGGCACGGAAATTACCATGTGCAGTACAGAGGGCTAAAGGACACCGATAAACAGAAGTCTGTAGGTCTTCATAGGACCCCCTTTAAGTGTTAGCAGAAGTAGAGCAGTGACTTGGCCATGAATATGAGGGAAATCATGCAGGGCCAGGGGAAGAAACGCATGGGAGGATTAATGGTCAGAGCACCAGGCATTCCCAAAGGGTGGAGGAGCACCTGCTCCCAGCAGCAAACCAGAGCCACCTAGAAAGTGATGGGGTATCAGAGGAGACAGAGGAGTATTGTCCAGTAAAGGGAAATGGTTAGCTCTAATTTCAATCCTGCTCCAAACCTGCATAACAAACTTTTGAAGCACGACTGAAAAGGCTCAAACTGCTTGCAAATAACTTAACTGTTCCTAGAATAAAGGTCCAAAATATTATAGGAATACAAATATATTCAGCATACAACACAGTACATTTTACAAAATCTGGAATCCAATACAACAAAATATCAGACCTGGAAATAAGCAAGAAATCACAATCCATCTGGAGAAAATAAATCGATCAACTGAAAATGGTGAGAATGATAAAGATGTTAAGAGTCAGTAACTGATTATTATCATCATGTCCCAAATGTTCAACAGTTATTTGGTGACAGCACAAAGCCCCAATTCAAACTTCTAGGTATGAGAATCCTGTGTGAGATGAAAAATACTCTCAATGGTATTCAAAACTGCAAACAAAAAAATAAAGTCATAGCAATATAGCAATAGAAAGTACACAGACACACACACACACACAAAGACACAGAGAAAAGAAAATTTAATAACACTAACAGATCATTAGTGAATCTTGGAAAAATCTCAAGCAACACTGTATGTTTAACTAGTGTTTAAAAGGAAGAGGAGGGGACACCCAGGGAGCCACTCTAGGAATTAAAACCTGGTTTGCTCCTGGGCACCCCATAATCCTCTGGTCATCAATGGTGCAACCCTGGAGGTCCTTGGGCACCCCTGGGTCCACCCAGGTGGTTCTGGGCATCACAAGACCTGAGCACCTTGGGCCCAACCACTGAACCATTCAGCCAACTAGCAGTGGTTCCTGGATCCGAGCACTGTTTGGGATGCCCAAAACTTTAATTAAAAGAAAAAGGAAGAGAGTGGAGAAAAATATTTTAAATAATGGCTGGAACTTTTCCAAATTTGAGGAAATGCTACACCCAGAGATCCAAGGAGTTCAACAAGTTTTAAGCAAAAGACATTAAAAAAAAAGTATACTTACTGTTACCAAAATTGTTTAAAACCAGACTAGAGCAATAGCACAATGGGTAGGGCATCTGCCTTGCATGCGGCTGACCCAGGTTTGATTCCTCCATCCCTCTCGGAGAGCCCAGCAAGCTACTGAGAGTATCCCGTCCGCATGGCAGAGCCTGGCAAGCTATCTGTGGCATATACAATATGCCAAAAACAGTAACAACAAGTCTCACAATGGAGACCTTACTGGTGCCCGCTTGAGCAACTCAACAACTGGATGACAGTACAATAGTGCTACTGTGCTCTGAAAAACAGCCCAAGGTGTTTAAAAGTATTGTTTAGAGAGGAACACAGTTAAGGACCACAGCACAGACCTGGAGAGATAGCCCAACACAATGGAGTGCATACTTTGCTCATAGGAGGTCCAGGTTCTATCCCTGACACCACGTGGTCCCCAAGTAGAGCCAGTAAAAACCCCTAGGGATAGAGCTGGAAAACAGTCTTAAAACCACTGGGTGTGGCCCCAAAACAAAACAGAACAAGACATCTTTCTTACTGGTAATGAGACAATGAAGAAGACAGTAAAGACAGCACCTTTAAAGTACTCAGTGAAAAAAAGCTTGCAACATAGATTTTGTATAGCAAAATAATCTTTCAAAAATGAAAGTAAAATAAAAATTTTCAGACATGCAAAAGTCAAAGGATTCAGCAGAACTCCAAGACAGGAAACATCAAAGTCATTCCAGAGAAGGAAAATGGTAACAAAAGTGTAATGATGACAAGTAAGGATTTACATAAAAGAAAGTAAAGAAATAGCAATTATATGGGAAAACATTTCCCATATAATTTGAATTATATGGGAATTTGAAGTGAGACTACTTCCTCCCTCACCCCACCTCCAGGAGCTGGGGAATCCACTCAGATTGCTTCAGTCACTGGGAGAGCTCCCAGGCACAGGCACTGGGTGTTTCCTGGGAAAGGGAAGGAAGTCAGTGTTTCTCACACAGCCCTGAGCGCTCTGTGGCTGACCCTGAACTGTGAGTGGGTGGGGAACCCCTTTTCTGCCTGGCCCACACTTGAAAGAAAGAGACTCTCCCTTCGGCCTGGTGCTACTGAGACAAGTAGGACTTCACTCATCCTGCTCCAAAAGCAAGTGGTGCCTTAATACAAGAAAAGTATGGCTGGAAAGCACAAAAACTCCTTCCATAAAATACTCAGCTCTCCTCTCAGGGGTCTTGTTCAGGGAGAACATACCATATGTGCACTTGCAGCTCTATAAGCATGGCTCAAAGATTTTCCCTGGGAAAAGCAGCAAGCCTTAAAACAGACAGCAACTAATCTCACCTCCCCACCCCCCAATAATGACTTCATTTGCAGCAGAGCAGAGAAGTTCAAGCTCAAGGGCTTGAAATGGGGTAAGGCCACTGGGAGAAAACCAGTAGACTCACTGGAGATACAGGCTCCTGAAAACTACAGGTTCTCAGGAGAGAGTCAGGAAAAGACAGCAGGGAAGAGGCTCCCTTGGTCAGAATAAACCTCAAGCAATGGTCTGAAGTCTAGCTTCTTAGACAGAGGCAGTGAAAGGTTTCTGAATATGCAACCATCAAAAATGAATTCAAAATCAACCACATAATGAATCTGAGGTGCTCTGGCAGCACTGGCCACTACTGAATTTCTTGGGCTAAAATAGGGATTGTGAACAGAAAAAAGGTTTAAGAAAGCCTGATCTAAAGAACATTCCCTTCAAAGATGCACATGTTCAAATGGATGATTCTATAGAGCAATTTAAGTTCCAGAAATTCTGAGCACCGCCAGAAGTAATTCCTGAGTGCAGAGCCAGGACTAAGGCCTGGCACAATCAGATGTGGTCTCAAAGCCAAGAAAAACAAAAAAGAGGTAGTCGTCCACTGAAATCCCATTTCACTAATAATGTCAAATGCCTATACTCTGTGAGAGCTAACATTTACTTATTTATAAAATTTATATGCTTTTAGAGGGGGAAAAAAAGAATACCTGTGTCTTGAATTCTAGAATGTTCTTTCCGGGACTAATTCTCCCTAGCAATATAAGATCCTTTATTTGCATGTGCTTCTTTCTTGGAGCCGTGCTGTGGTTGGAAGGCTTTCTGATAGTGCGGGGAGGGCTCGATGCAGAGGAGTGGCAGGCCTGGCTGTCATTTGTGCGTGGCGCAGCAGAAGCTGATTTTTGAAGATACGGTTTCATCTGATGCCCAGCCTCCTCGCCTGAGACAGAAAATGTCTTGATTTTGGGGGATTCTGATGCCCCCTGAGGCAGTTGCTGGGAAATAGTTTTCCTATTCTTAATTTTTGGATCCCCACTAAAAAGAGTCTGATCACAAACTACAGATAACGGATAGGCCTTATCTTGGGTTTCCGAAATATTTAATGTGGTTTCTGAAATACTTAATGTGCCGCTAACTTTGGAAGGACTATTGGGCGCAGACCCTTTGGCTATAGTTTCTCTGGGACCACTGCTGTTTGGAGAATGTTCTGCTTGAGTAATAAAAGAAAGAGGCTGGGAAAGTAACTCGTTGCCGTCTGGCTGTCTACGTTGGAAGGACCCATCTAGGGTATGCTTATCGATGTTTAGTTTAGAATTCAGCTCTTTTCCAGAAATTTCTCCTCTTCTCATTGTCTCTGCATCTGGATATGGGTTGGTAGGCTGGCTATGATTCCCCATTTCCTGAGACAACTGTGTATCTTCTTCCATGCTTCCACATACAAGGCTGTCAGGAGAAAGCGCACGTGGCTGACACTGCACTGACTGTCCCAGACTAGGAAATTCTTGACTATCCTTATAGCCTGAGGCTTCTGAACTGGAAGGCTGCTTCTTCAAAGTAAGACCTGAGGACAATGATTTGACATTCTTATAGTTTTGGATTTTCAGGCTAATTTCTTTCTGTTTTTGGGCCACAACTAAAAGTTTCTTCTGTCTTGTGGCCAAGTTAGCCAGCTGCTCTCTCAGGACTCCATGCTTAAATGATTCTATAGACACCCTATAAAAAGGGAAGAGAAACAGCAGAAAACATTTCTATGCGATCATTTAGCTTTTAAATGTACAGTGTCTCAATTTCACTAGCTCAAATTACACAGGAATCTAAATTTGAAATTTTATTTCCTTTGAGAGGACTTTTAACTTAAAAACTGAATTTGCCTTTTTAAAGGACATGATACAGTGTTTCTAGACTTAGTTACTAAAATACAAAAATCCAAAACTATGCTGCTGCTAGTGCGGCCTCCGGACCTCATATCTCTTCATTCTCAGCAATGGAAAACAAATTACCAAATGCTTTCTTTTCAGCAGATCGACTTTAGGGGGGAGAAACTCCAAATCAATAATAGTGAATTTTTTTTATTGAAATATTGAATGTAATCAAAGTAAACTTAAAATAAAGTGAAATTTACCAGTTACACATGCGGGGTGGGGGGCTGTGGAGGTGGGTGGAAGGGGGGAGGTATATTATGATTCTTGGTGGTGGAATATGTGCACTGGTGAAGGGATGGGTGTTTGAGCATTGTATAACTGAGACTTAAACCTGAAAGCTTTGTAACTTTCCACATGGTGAACTAATAAAAGAAAAAAAAATTTTAATGCAAAATATTTCACATTATTAATAAGATGAGCTGCATCTTAGAATTAGGGATTTTCAAGATTAGAGAAAGTTTTCTGGATTCTTAGTTTAAAATATTTCCACCTGTTTTTTTTCTGTAAATGGAAAGGAAATAATTTATTATCATTTTAATTTCTTAATTTCCTAAAAAAAAAAAAAGGACATGATACAGTGTTATTCATATTCATAGTCCTATCATTAGTCATTGGCTGTGAATTAACCCTAAAAGATAAACAATACTTGGATTATCTATCAGAATTTAAATATTGATTGTCTAGTTGAAAGGTAGTAATTGGTGGTTGATTAAAAGAAAATTCTTTGGAATTTACTTCCCTATGACAGCAGAAATATGTAACAGAAAGTAAAATTTGAGAGTAAGCTACACTCAAATTCACTTAGATATAGTGAAATGGGATTGTTTACTTAATCACACATCTTTAGGTGTTAAAAGGTCATTCACTTTATATAGAGAGGAAAACAAAGTAGTTTTCTGACACTTGTTCACTGCAGAAGTAGGGATAAAAGGTAGAATTTATAACCCAAAACTAGGAAATGTATTATTAAATAAATTCAGAAAAAAATGATTATGAAATATTTGTCAGCTGATTAAGATAGAAACATAAATAAAGAATAGAGGGTATATGGGGCTGTAGATACAGTATAGCGGGTAGGGTGCTTGCCTTGCACACAGCTGACCTGGGTTTGATCCCCAGCATCCCATATGGTCACGCAAGCCTACCAGGAGTGATCCCTGAGAGCCATAGTAAGTCCTGAACTGCTGGTTGTGGCCACTCCCCACAACATAGAGGGCATATATAATTGCCTATGAAAATCAACAAAACTCATGCTCAAACGAGGAGAAGATCTATCTTATCTTTTCTCAAAAAATGGTGAGAAGAGGCATATAACCTATATAACTGCAATTAAACTTATGAACCCAGAGTTTAGAAGTATACACAAATAAAATATAAATTCAACTGTTTAGTTCAACATCGTGAAAGCACAGAGAAACTGTGACTTTTGTTTTGATGATTCCCTCCCCACAGCCCCTTCCCCTGGGGTTGTCTGCACTGCTATTGTGATGTCCAGGGTATCATGGAGGTCATATACCAAGCTGTGGTGCTCACACACCTGGCGCATCACTCACCGGGGTCTACACTCCTTTAGCTGTGTTTCTTGCACACATGATCACCAGGGCTCACCTAGATACGGTTGTGGTGCTCCCTGGGGTTTGCTGTGGTGCACACTGATGTGCTTGCAAGAGGTCCCAACTCCTGGTCATGGTGCGTGCATATCTTTTAAGTTATGGAGCTCACTAGGCATTGCATCTCCTTCTGTGGTGTTTACAGACACTAGGTATGATGTGGCCAGAACCACAAATAGCAGAGCTGCTGGGCTCACAAAGTGCAAGACTGCACTCAGCACATATGGGATCAGGGGCTTGGACTCATGACCATAAGCTTGCAAGGAAAGTGCTCCCAGCCACTGTGCTATTTCTCCAGGACCCCGCAAAAATTCTAATGTCAAAAAATGAGTTTACTAAAGGAGAAATTGAGTTATGTAATTCATGCCATAAAAGGCATTCATAAAATTACTTTTGTGTTTATCTTTGAGCCAAATCTGGCAGTGCTCAGAGCCTACTCCTGGCTCTGCACTGAGAGATCACTCCTGGTAGTGCTCAGGGAATCATATGGGATGTCGAAGACTGAATCCAGGTCGGCTGTACCCAAGGCAAAGGGCTCTGGCCTTTCAGAAAATTTTTGACCACAGACAAGTTTTTAAGATATTTAAATGTCCTTTTCTGAATATGTAAAGTAATAAGATAGAGTAATATCTTTCTGAGAAGTATATATGAAGGTAATGAATTAGATGACCTCATAAAGTTAAATTCTGGTTCTAAGCCACCTTTGTATCCTTAAATTCTAGACTAAAAATGTAGGTAAAATTGGTAACTTGTGAAAAATCCTATCTTTTCACTCACCTGTATTTTTTAGCTAGATCATCCCTTTCTGCCTTCTGTTTGGAAAGCACACTATCCATTACTTCTTTTATTTCTGACATCTTTTCAATGTAGTCCTCTACAAACAATAGTAATAAAATTAAAGTCAGCTGATGTATAGCAAATGTTACATTTGGACGTAGAAAACTTAAACTTACCATGATTTTTAAAGGCCATTATTTCCCTCTTTGCTTCTCCAGTTATCAATGACCCAGATATATAGTGTTGTTGCCCTATGGCAGTACCCTGTGGCTTAAAGGTAAGAACACTATACCAATAAAGAACAGCCTGAGTTCTAAACCAGATACTCCACTAAATTCTGTGAACCTAGATGAGTCTCATGACTTCATGAACATCTTTTTTTTTTTATCTGTGAATGATGATTTCCTGACCTTGATATCAGAACCAGTTCCAGGCACTAGTGAGTCAAACTCCCAGTCACCACCAAGGCGTGCTCAAACTGGGAACCATGGGCAGGGTCAGGCATCTAGGGCCATGAATTCCCTGGATATTGCAGATAGACTTGCTCCAATCTACACCCAGGCATGGCCCAGACCTAAAAAAGCATACTAAGGAGATGGAGAAGCTCACCTACATTGAAGGATCAAAACCACAGCCTGAAGCCGTATACAAAACTCACTTGCCATGAATGTCTGAGTGCCTGGGTTTCATTCCCAACATGTGAGAAAAAAAAACTGAACACCACAACCTGGGAAAAAAACTGCAAAAAAGACATAACCATGCAGTTGGTCAGACAGGAAGACTTCAAACAGTCCTGATGATGCTCAATAGAATGAGATTAATGAGAGAACATCAACAGAGAAAATAAGTCCAAAATCAAAGAACTAGAGAGCACAGTAGCTGAACTTAAAATATAATGGAAGGGATCAACAGTAGTCACAAAAGAAGTCTAAAATCAAAATTAAAAGGTTTTAAAGTCCAATAAGTGAGCTTGAAGGTAAAGTAGTGGAAACCATCAGAAAAGATATCAAAGGTCCCTTTTGGCGCCGCTGCCGATCGAACAGGATGGAAGAGCCCAAAAGAGCGCCCTTGGGCTCCAAGCAGCCCACTGAACTAATTCCAGCATGGGAACGGAGACCCTACGCCGGGCTGCGACAGTGGAAGCCGGGCATCCCCCAATTTTCTTAACCTCTCTCTCTCAACCCCTTCCTCCTGAGCACAGCACAGGTTCCAGGGCTTTCTGAGCGCAAAATGGAGACACCGAGCCAGCTCTCTCTAGGTTTCTCCATCTTATGAGCACCACAAAAGGGTAAAAGTTTGTAGTGATGTTATTTCTGGTTGTACTTTACCTGGACTTTATACAGAAACCCAAAACCGCACGGCCGCTACCGCGGCCGCGCGACCTAATGTCATCTAAGCATCAGCAATATGTAATGGTTCCTTTTTTAACGGGTCAGACTTTGGGGGGAGATCCTAACAAGAATAGTTAAGTCTTTCGCTGAAATATTGAAGGCAATCAAAGTGGTAGCCATCTCTCTAGACTGAACTAAGCTATATCCCCACGCCGGCTGAGAAGAAATATCCTTCTTTCTCGGGAAGAAATGTGGCATGGCGTTAACCATAGTATGATGACCATTAAGCAAACACAGACCTGGTGGCGTGGGAATGGGATATAAGGGGGAAAATTATGTACATGGAACAGCGAGACGCTGGTGGAATCTCGAGCCCGAGCCGATACCAGCGCACTACTTTTGGTTCCAGAAACTGCTTGCAGACATTCTACTAGACTATCAACTAAGCCAGAGCCCCACGCCGGCTGATGACGGGAAATAACCATCTTTTTCGGTTTTTTTTTTTCCCTTTGTCAGGCAGCGTGGCGATTACTAAACAGGCGTGAACTCGGTGGCACGGGACGAGGGGGAAAAAATAGAAAAGTTATGTAACAAACAGCGGGACTTAATATCTCTACATTCTCAGCAATGGAGAACTACCAAATGCTTCCTTGGCAATAGGACTGTCTTTTTCTTTTTGGGGGGAAACCCCAGCAACAATAGTGAGTTATGTGTTGAAACATGGAATGTAATCAAGATAAAGTGTAAACGAAGTGAAACTAATCACTTACAAGGGCGGGGACTGGGGGGGTGGGAGGGGGCGGTAGGTATACTGGGGTGGTCGGTGATGGAATATGGGCACTGGTGAAGGGAAGGGTGTTTGAGTATTGTATTACTGACATAATCCTGAGAACTATGTAACCCTCCACATGGTGATTCAATAAAACTTAAAAAAAAAAAAAGATATCAAAGAAAAAGGAAGTTAACAATGATCAAGAGGAAAAATATTCACATAATAGGAATTCCCTAAAAAAAAAGCTTTTAATTTTATTAAGGATTAATTATGTAATTATGTGTAATGTATATATTTTTAAATAAGACAAATATACCAAAATATGTGGTGAGCAAGTAGTTTTACCATTTTTCTCATTATTTTTGGAAAAAATTTACAATAAAAAATTTTTAAGGTTGGAAAATGTATCTTAAATGAATGATATTATAAATATTACATAAAATATGTAAACTATGTACATATGTTTGGATATATGAATTTTTAAAATTATTTTCTTTAAAACATAACATGTATGGGGCTGGAGAGATAGCACAGCGGGTAGGGCGTTTGCCTTGCACGCGGCCAACCCGGGTTCAAATCCCAGCATCCCATATGGTCCCCTGAGCATGACCAGGGGTAATTCCTGAGTGCAGAGCCAGGAGTAAGCCCTGTGCATTGCCAGGTGTGACCCAAAAAGCAAAAATAAATAAATAAATAAAACATAACATGTATCATGTGTTAGGCTAGGATAAAAAGGACAGTGGGTATATATAGTTCAAAGGGAAATTACTTTTTACAAAGTCTATACAAACAAGCATGTATATAAGTTTGTATCTAAGAAAATATTTGTTAGGATGAATGTAAGCTAACAAATATTTATATATGCTATTACACAAAATATTGGTGAGGTTCTTTTTACTACTTTTTTTGTTTGTTTGTTTTGGGGCCATTCTTGGCAGTGCTTAAGGCTTATTCCTGGCTCTGTGCTCAGGGATGACTTCTGGCCCAGAGATTAAAACCAGGTTAGCTGCAAGGCAAGAGCCTTACCCCTATACCATCTTTCCAGCTCCTTAATTGTTAAACTACTTTAAAAAATTTTAATGGTGGGAATGCCGACCGGTCCACCCTTTTTGGAAAACAATATGGAAGTTTCTCAAACTAGAAACTGAGTTCCCATTTGACCCAGCAATACTACTTCTGGAAATATACCCTGGGGGCACAAAAATAAACAGCAGAAACACCATCTGCACTCCTATGTTCATGTCTATGCAGTTAGACTGAAAGATATGTGCGAGTTCAAGTGTAAATGCATTCAGCAGCCCAGAGCTCCCTCCAGGCCTCCCCAGCAGAGGAACAAAGAGAGGGGGGACTCACAGATAGATGGCAAAAATGGCCTGTTTATTGCAGAGCTATTAGCATACTTTTAGAACATCTGCAGGGGTTTGAAGCATAGGAATGCATGTAGGTGTGAATTATCATTTACAGAGGTAAAACCTTTCCACAGAGGCAATTCTCTTGGGGAAATTAACTCAAGGAGACGTTCTGTCTCCCAAGGACATCTATATTGCTTTTCTTTCTCTTGCTGTTTAATACTTGCAGTTATCTGGATAAACCCAGCAAGAGATATAGATTCCAAAACTTAGTTCTTTGGGCTCTGAGGGCAAGCAAGGCTTTTACTGTAAATCCCAGACTAAGTCGTTAGGCCGGTTCAGTTTGTCCTTCCCCATATGGTCTTTTCTCTTAATAAGTCTTGCATCAGAACTGTGCTTTCATGCTTTCTAGACGGTCCCATTTCAATGTTGGGGTAGCTTTGCCCACGGCAGGACCACCTTTTTGGGGTGTTAGGAACTATGGCAACTGAAGCCTGAGTCAAGTAATTGTGATGGATAGCCAAGAGTAAATATATTTCAGAGTCAATCAACTCCCAAATATTAGGAGCATAGCATTAATGGTCCTTCTGTGTTTATGGAAAGAACACTGCTTTGTAGTAAAATATGAAAAATTTATAAGAGAAATAGGAAAGCAAGTAATTCACTATAACTACAAAGTCCAGAGTCACCAGAATGTTTGGCTTACAAGTAACCAAGCCTGACTTGGGGAATTGTAACAATGAGAGGTAAACACAACAGTAAGCTTAAAGATAAACTTGGTGGTTAGGGGGTGCTCATAAGAACATTGTAAGCTTCTCTGGGGGAAGGAAAAAGGGCAATTCACTTATAAAGCCTAAAACACTTAGGGTTACTATCAAACAAATGAGAACCTGCTGAACTGTGTCATGATGACACAATCCTCTTCTTATTTTTAATATTTTAAAATTTTTATTATTATTATTATTTGCTTTTTGGGTTATACCCGGCGATGCACTGGGGTTACTCCTCACTTTGCACTCAGGTACTATTCCTGGTAGTGCTAAGGGACTATATGGGATACTGGGAATCGAACCCAGGTCAGCTGCGTGCAAGGCAAACGCGCTACCTGCTGTACTATCGCTAGAGCCCCCACAATCCTCTTCTTATTTATTTATTTATATTAGTGAATCACCGTGAGGTACATTTACATACTTAAAATTTTTCGTGTTTCCGTTTCAGTTATACAATGATCAGGTACCCATCCCTGCACCAGTGCCCGTTCTCCACCACCAATGATTCCAGGAGCCCTCCCTCCCACCACCCCCATCCCATCCCCCGATTTATTTTTAAGGGTTATGAGACTGGGTGAAGTTGAAAGACCCCAAAAGTAGCATATTCTCATCTCTAGTCAGTATTTTATGCTTTTGTCATATCTTCAATTTAAGCATATCACCAGGAGTAGTTTATCTCTGATCAAGGGCCTAAACTTCTGTCAAATCAACCTAGGCTACTCCCTGAGCCTAGACGTATCAGCAATAAACTGCTGGTTTGCACCACTAATTTCTAATGATTATTTTTAGCACTTTAAATAAAGGAAAAGGGGCTGGGAGATATAACAAGAGGAGAGTTTAGAGAGCATGGGAGACCCCAATCTGACACCTGCTGCTGGCCCCTGAGCACTGCCAGGTGTGGCCTGTGAGGCCATTGAGCGTCTCAGGGTGACCCTGATGATGCCCAGCACTGCAACTGCATCCTTGGGTCTTTGTATTTAGCTGAGAACCACTAGCAGTGGCTTCCTGAGCATTGCTTGGGATTCTCTCCCCCACCCCCCGCTCCCCCATTCATGCCAAGAAAAGAAAACTTGTTCAACCTTTATGAGCTTTGACATAAACATATATCTTTAGAGGAAAATGAATTAACAATAATCTTGGATGTCTGAAATAATTAAACTGGAGTACAAGTCCATAGGTACCTGCATCTTCAGGGGTTTTTATTTCAAACTCTAATAAATTTTCTTGCTTTTCTTCTATATCTTGCAGAATGGCACTGATTTTCTGATGCTATCAGGTAAAAACAAATTTAAAGTTTATTATAAGAGGTTAGATGCTTCTATGATACCACTACATAGTAAAAGTTCAATTTCCAGCACCAAATATGGTTCCTCGAGTACAGTCAAGATTGATCCCTGATTACATAGCCAAAAGTAGCCTCTGAGCACTGCTGGGTGTCTCCCAACAACCCTCTCACCGCCTACCCCACAAATAAATGTTTACTGATAGACTGACTCATGTTATCTATACTATAACATAGTCTCAATACATACTCATTTTTATTATTAATGTGTAAGTATTCAAAGCCTTAGAAAGTATGTCCTAAAATTTCAGCAGTGCCCAAAAGTATGTGGAAAGTCCATATAACAAAACTATCGTATTATGTTTAAAAGCAACATCACTATTTCTTTTATTAAATGCATCAAAGTGATACTACTATAAAATACCAATAACCAAAACAAATAAAGATATATCTTTGCAGGCTGAATGACAAGAGGTTAGAAAATCAAGTTAAGGACAGAATTTAATCCCTGGCTAAGCAACTGCTTACAGATTAGAAAAAAAGAAACCTTTTTTTTTGGTAGTGACCCTACTTCTGTTCCGTGTTATATAGCTAGTTCCCAGTCTCTGCTACCAGGAGCCACATCCATGCCAGTTCCACAT
The DNA here is from genome assembly GCF_027595985.1 of Sorex araneus. NCBI lineage: Eukaryota > Metazoa > Chordata > Mammalia > Eulipotyphla > Soricidae > Sorex > Sorex araneus. The sequence continues at coordinate 152,779,727 of NC_073302.1, forward strand.
TCCAAGGAGGAGCCAACAAAAACCTTCCCTTTGAGGTCTCCCTCCTTAGTCCTTCACTACAGCCTATGGACAAAAATCTTAACCTAGAATGTCTTTGGAAAGGTTAGTTTTAGACAGTTTATTTTGCCTCTGAGATCTCTTTCACAATTTTTTAAGATGTGGCAAAGTGTTAAGTGCAAGGGCTCTGGAACCTGACTACCTAGAGTTTAATTCTGTGTTGCTATTTGCAGAAATCTGATTTAAAATTAAATTGAAAAAAAAAAACTCTAATGAGGAAGATAATGATAATTTGCTGGAACTTTTCTTTTTATTTCTCTTTTTGGGTGGTCGGTGGTTGCTGAGAATCTGAACCCATTGCTTAACACATTCTAGGAAAAGTGCTCTACTGCAGTTATTATTATACCCGGCTTGGAGGTAATAATAACAATAAAAAGCCACATACAAAGGTTACTATGAGGAATAAATACATTAATCTTAAAACTCTTTTTTTTGTTTTTTTTTTTTGCTTTTTGGGTCACACTCAGCGATTCTCAGGGGTTACTCCTGGCTCTGCACTCAGGAATTACTCCTGGCGGTGCTCAGGGGACCATATGGAATGCTGAGAATTAAACCTGGGTCGGCCTCGTGCAAGGCAAACACCCTACCCGCTGTGCTACTGCTCCAGCCCCTAATCTTAAAACTCTTAAAGAATATTATCACAATACTCAGTGAAGGTCAAATATCATTATTAGTGCTACTTCTGTAATATATGTTTATTTGGCCACAAAGAAGGCTGCCTACAAGCTCTCATTTGTAGCTGTTACAAGGAAGCACCAAAAACTAAAGCTGTCTCATTTCCTATTCATCTAGTCACAGAGTCATCCCCCGCCCTTCTGATTTCAAATTTACAACAGTCAAAAACAATTTATATCTACCAAAGATAAAATTCTAAAGTCCTCATTTTTCTTGAGCTTTTCTTTCTTAAAAAATTGGTTTTCCCATTTTATCCTTTCTCCTTATGTTATCTCTATCTGCACACTATTATAAAAAAATATTTGAAATTCAGTAGTATAATGCATGCCTTGAATTTATGAGATGCTGAGTTCAATCTCTGCCTCCATTCTCACCCTGCAAAAACCCACTAAAAATTGAACAATAAAACTTTTCTAAAATAGGAGCTGGGGGGACAGCACATGAGGTAGGGCGTTTGTTTGTACTCAGTCAACCCGGGTTCAATTCCCAGCATTTCATATGGTCCCCCGAGCACTGCTAGGAGTCATTCCTGAGTGCATGAGCCAGGAGTAACCCCTGTGCATTGCCGGGTGTGACCCAAAAAGAAAAAAAATCTTTTCAAAAATATGTAAAAGATTAACAAATTAAAAGGCTGTGGGATTTTGTAATTATATCCTTTATTACATTTTATCTGAGGCCTGGTATCTAAAAATATAGCTGGAACAAATGATATATACTTAACTAGGGCAGCTATCCATAATTCTCTAATCTTCAAATAAAAATATACTTTGGGGGGCCAGAGCAATAGTACAGCAGGCATGGTGTTTGCCTTGCATGCAGCTGACCTGGTTTTAATCGCTGGCACCCCATATGGTTTCCTCAAGCTCTCCAGGAGTGATCTCTGAGCACAGAGCCAGTAGTAAACCCTTAGCACCACCAGATGTGGCCCCAAATTTTAAAAAATTTAAAAAAATATATTGGGAATGGGGGTGGAGAGATAGCATAGAAGTTAAGGCACCTGCTTTGCAGTTGGCACACCCAGGTATGATCCCTCACACCATATATGGTTCTAAGAGCACTGCCAGGAGTGATGTCTGAGCACAGAGCCCTGAGCACTGCCAGGTATGGCACACCCCTCCCCCACTCAAAAAAAGAGAGGTAAAAAATATATAGACAGATCTATTTTTAATATATAGATACATAGATCTCTCTCTTTTATTTTTTTTGCTTTATGGGTCATATCTAGTGATGCTCATGAGTTATTCCTCGCTCTACATGCAGGAATTACTCCTGGCATTGCTCGGTGGACTATATAGGATGCAGGAGATTGAACCCAATCAGCCGCATGCAAGGCAAATGCCCTACCCTCTGTATTATTCCTCTGGTCCAAGAGAGAATATATTTAAAAGATAGTTTTAGTCAATATGGTGGGTTGAATGAATAAAAAGGGATCCCTGTTTACTCCAAGCACAGGGAAACATGAAGAAAATATAGTAAACTTTGCACACAAATCTATTTACACCACCCCTCGGCACTCAAAGAATGAAAAAACAAATGGAAATTTCGTGGTTTCAGAAATGAAGTTCCAAGTGGCTTATGTTGGATTTAGGAAAAACAGAGCCAGATTTTAATGTTCATGCAAGAACAGCAGATAAGGCCTCAGGCACTCACTAGGAATTAGTTAGAATGGAATCCTTGAACAGGGATGTAACTCTCTACTACCCAAGCACTGAATAAAACAAAGAATAGGGGCTGGAGCAATAGCACAGTGAGTAGGGCGTTTGCCTTACATGCAGCTGACCTGGGTTCAATTCCCAGCATCCCATATGGTACCCTGTGCACCGCCAGGGGTAATTCCTGAGTGCAGAGCCAGGTGTAACCCCTGTGCATCGCCAGGTGTGACAAAAAAAGAAAAATAAATAAATAAATAAATAAATAAATAAATAAAAAGAATGGAGTCCTGCATAAAGAAGTGGGTTTGGATAGGCACTTTGTAAGTATTAGAAAAGGCTATTTGTTACCAACCCAAAGCTTTGGTAAAAAATTATAAACCCATACCAACGCCATTCATGTACATGAATAACTTAATTTGCATCATCTGTGTGCTTCAGGAACCCAAACTGAGAACTTAGCATTGAAACTCAGAAATCTTTAGTGCCCCAGCAGAGGAAATTACTAAATACAAAGTCAAGACAAACCAAAATTCCCAGGGTTGGGTCAAGTGATAGTTCAGTGAGTAGGGCATTTGCCTTGCATGCAACTGACTAGGTTTAATCCCTGACACACATATGGTTCCCCAAATGAACCAGGAGTGATTCCTGAGCACAGAAATAGAAGTAACCCCAATCACTGCTGGGTGTGACCTCCAAACAGAATAACAGGATTCCAGAGTGAACAATCTTTCATAAAATATTATAATATGAAAATTACAAACCCAAGAAGACTACATCATCATAAGAAAGATGAGTTTTAAATTCCTTTAAAAGGGGTTGAAGTGATAGCACAGCAGGTAGGGCGATTGCCTTGCACGTGGTCAATTGGGGTTCGATTCCCAGCATCCCATATGCACCACCAGGAGTAATTCCTGAGTGCAGAGCCGGAGTAACCCCGGTGCATCGTCAGGTGTGACCCAAAAACCAAAAAAATAAATAAATGAATAGATAATATTAGTCATTAAAAAATAAATTCTTTGAAAAATGTTTGGAAAGTTAATACTTAATGTTATCAATTCTGTAAGGCAATAGTATAATTTTTTATTCTATGCCATATTATTTTTATTATTATCACTATTATTCTGGTGCTGGGGATCAAACTCAGGACTTCATATTAGTAAGGTGAAGCAAGCACCTTACTACTGAGCTATATTCCTAAACCACTTTTTAAAAGTTAGGGGGAAAAAATGGTCATCAAAATTAAACACTTGGTATATGGGTTAAATATATTAACCAATTTTTAAACTTGTTTGTCTTAAAATGCTTGAAGTGAAAAGTAATCTGCCAATTGCCAATTGGCTGGTTCTAAGAATGCCTTTTTTTAGGCTGAAGAGTGGAAGGATTTTAACTTCACTCACCACAGGATGAATTTGTCTTGTCCGTCTTTGGCGTGTAAGACAAGGTGGATCAATAGTTTTGTGGTCATCATAAATACGCTGCTTACATCTTTTTGACTGAGCAAAAGGAATTTGTACTTTGAAAAGAAAATTAGAGAGCATAAATAGAATTCACAAAAATTTAGCTTCATTCTATCAACTGTAATGGTGACAGGAAAAGAAGTAATAAAGTCTAAAATTATAAAATGTTGGTTTATTAGCACCTTAGTTATTATTATCAGTTGACTAACACTGACTGAACTTTCATCACATTCCTTGACATCAAACTCTTTCATCTGGGTCGCCATACTCAATCTCTGTATGAACCCAGTGCAAAATTCTTTTTTGCTATGTAACTGTTTACCACACTCTCATCCTTTATATGTGTATACTATCCACTGAAACATCACTTCTTTTATTTTGATGGTATTTGTGGTTTTCTCTTTACATGGTGTACCTCATTAAAACTTTTATAGATCTATTTTATTAATCTTTCCAAAGAATTTGCTCATTTCCACCTACAGTGCCAGCTACAAAACTGGGGCCAGTGGCATGCAAGGCAAGCACCTTAACCCCTTTATTCTCTCTCTGGCCCAGGATGTTTGTTTTATTGTTTATGGGGCAGGCTTCTTCGGGTTGTTAATTAATCATCTTGGGAGCAAAAGAGAAACCTCTTCTACTGCCATCTTGGTGTTGTTCTCTAATTATATTATTTAAATGCAAACTAATATAAAATTTATTATAAATGTGAAAAATTAGCTCATTAAAATTTTGTTGTACATTCTCCAAAAATATTATTTTCACTATCTGATAATCTTTTCACAATATTATCCTGCTTAACAAATTCAACTTCTAGTATTAGAATATTAAAAATCTTTAAAATTGGTATCAATCTGGTTCTTGCATTAATCATTAGAAATCTCAAGTACTGGAATCTTGGTTGTAAAGACTTTAATGAAATATTTTCCTTTTCCAGTCCCAGGAAAAAGTAATCTGTGTAGTTTTAGCTACATACTTATTTCAGTCCCAATGTTAGTAAAATTAAAATTTGCTTAATGAAATATTGAGTTTCATTATAAAACTGCAATTCAACAAGATTATAAACCTTTATAAATTACATAAAGCTTGGAAATGCTAAATCTGAAAATAAACAATGCTTTCCAAAAGCATAATAAACATAAAGTATCCATCCAGTTATAACATTAGATACACCATAAATACAAGGATTTTTCAGAGCAGAAGTACATAACCACAGATAATAGCAAACAATATTGACTTACGTACCAGTATCTATAGTATTATTCTCATCTCTGTTATCAGTCTCAGTAGTACCGTAAGATTTTAGCATTGTCACATTACCTGTTTTATCCAAAGTGGCGTTCTGTTTTTTATCCTTCTGATTAGGGTTTGCTCCATGATGCTGTAGAATCTCAGCTGTCTAAAAGGTATATTTACAGAATAACAATAATAAGCACTATTTTCAAACTCAGGGATCAAACTCAGGACCTCACACATGCAAGGGAAGCAGTATGACTCAGACTCAGTTACATCCCTGGCCCTGAAGTACCTACTTCTGTAGATAGTTCACAATCACAATCACAATATCCCGTTAATCACCGATTTCTCGGGCAGGCTCATGTGGAGAGGGGCCTCCAGCATGGCTGCAGCTATGAGTCTCTTGCCCGCATACCTGGCTGTCTTCCTCGGGGCCCCTTGGAGGGGATGGTCTCCAGCTTCCCTCTCCACGCCGAGTAGAGCTCCCAGTGGCTGAAGACCACCGGAACAGCTGCAGCCATGCTGGAGGCCCCTCTCCACATGTTCGGACAGGCCTCATGCATGAAGATACCAGAAGAGGAACCCAGGTGTGTGTAATCCCATCAACGGCCGACATCCAGAGAGAGACTTAAAAGCAAGCTCTCAGAAGAGAGTGATTCAGAGAGTCTCTTGCTCGCACGCCTGGCTGTCTTACCCAGGGCCCCTCGAAGGGTATGGGCTCCAGCTCCCCTCCCCACTCCGAGCAAAGCTCCCAGTGGCCGAAGACCACTGGAACCTAGCTGCAGTAGATAGTTAAGATAATAAATTTCTACTTCCATTACAAGATACATCTACCAAGAATCAAAAGTTACTCCAAAACAAAAGCTCTCAATGTCTGGCTAAGAAAACCTTTATTAAATCTGATACGACAGCTATAAACTGAACCACTGATCTGACTACCTTGTCTTTACAGGAGAACTAGACATAAAGACATGAAACAACTAGATATGTTCCCTTCATTGAAAAAAAAATGGGTAGACATAGGTGTGGCTGATATGCAAGATTTAGTTTATTTCTTTAACAGTCTTTGGTATGCTTCCAAGTTACTGGACAGGATGGTGAAGAAAATTAGAATCACTTCAGAAGTGACAATTTGTCATTAGACATAGCTGAATAAAGCTATATATGGGCAATTATAGGTACACTGGTAGTTCAAAATACTTTTATGGGGTAGCCTGGGAACCTATTATCCATATAATAATGTCTATGGAAATATCTGAGACCAAAGAGAAAGCTCAATGGATAGTGAGCTGCATGAGAACCAGGATCTGGGTTAGATCCCTGGTACCATATGATCCTCTGAGCATTGCCAGGAATGATCTAAACACAGGTGAGGTCCCAAAACAAAAGAAAGCAAATGCTATGTTTTATGTTACCCAAATAACAGGTATTTCCAAAATGTTAAGAGACAAAGGAAACTTGGAAGTAGTCTATTTTTATATCACATTTCTTATACAGGAAGGAAGAAGCAATTTATGGAAAAGAAACTTTAAGTTGGTTCTTTTTCTTTTTTAATTTTATTGAATCACCATGAGATAGTTACAAGCTAAGAAACTTTAAGGTGGTTCTTTTATTTATTTTTAATTGAATCACCATGAACTACAGTTACAAAATTTCATGTTTGAATTTCAGTCATATAATGATTGAACACCCATTCTACCACCAATGTCCCCAGTATCCCTCCCTCCCCCAATCCCACCCCTCCCCCTGCTGCTATGGCATACGATTTCCATCTTACTCTCTCTCTAGTTATGGGTACTATGATTTGCAATACAGATACTGAGAGGTCATCATAGTTGGTCCTTTATCTATTTTCAGCACACCATCTCCCATCCCGGGCGATCCCTCCTACCATCACTGACTTAGTTATACCTTCTCTATCTCAGCTGCCTTCTCCCCCAGCTCATAAGGCGGGCTTCCAACCCTGCAGCAATTTTCCCGGCCCTTGTCTCTACTGTCCTTGGGTGTTAGGTTTATATTATGATATTCTATATTCTACAAATGAGTGCAGTCATTCTATGTCTGTCACTCTCTGAAGTTGATTCTTAAAAAAAATTTTTTAGAGCCGGAGTGAGTACAGTGAATAAGGCACTTGCCTTGTGTGCAGCCAACTCAGGTTGAATCCCAGGCATCTCATATGGTCCCCTGAGTCCTGCTAGGAGTAATTCCTGAATGCAGAGTCAGGAAATTTTTTTAATTAAAAATTGTTTTATTGAATCACCATGAATTACAAAGTTATTCATGACCAAGGAATTCTTAAAATTTTGTGATACAAGAATAATGGCTGTTTTGCCTGTGTGGTAAAAAGAGGCCTTTCTAGGCTTGAAGAGATAACTCAAGTGGAAGACCATGTGTGAGATCATGAGTCCCTCTGGGTGGAACCCTGGTGGGCACTAAGCACATTAGGGATGGGCACCAAAACCATCAGGCAGGTGCCCTCAAGGTAAAGCATCACTAGGAGTATCCCCCTACCCTTAGCACCACTGGGTGTGGCACTATTTTTAAGGGCTTTATTATAGGCCTACACTTTTAACACCCTCAATATATTTGGATTTTTTTTTTTTTTAGTGTTGGGGGAGACACATGTTGCAAGGTCAGGGCTTAGTTCTAATTCAGAGCTCAGGGATCACTATATCACCCATCTCCTATCACCCTTTGTTTCTTGGCAATCAGTGACCAAACTTAACCACTGTAAATTCTGACTTTATGGGGGGCTCAGGGAACCATATGGGATGCTGGGCATCAAATTTAAATCAGCTGTGTGCAAGACAAGTATCCTGCTCACTATACTATCTCTTTGACCCGTATATTTGAAATTATTAAATATTTTCGCTTGTAAACCACAGAGACCTCAGCTCAGAGGGAAAGTGACAAAGAATAGCTATTATTCTGTAACACCCCATGTAAAAAACTAAGGCACGCCGAGGGGCGCGTGCACTCCAGGGCTCTGCAGCCCGGCAGCTCTGTCTCACCAATCGAGTTTGGTGCTCTGGAACTGCAGTGTGTGGACTGGATCAGGACGACCGGTGGTCAAGGACAGGCGAAGGAAGAATGAGGACCAAGCTGGTTGCTGATTAGTTACTGTTTATTCAATCTTCCATCTTTCTCATCTCCCACATTCCCAACTCCGGCCTTCTCTCTGCATCAACTGCAGCCTCTCTCAATTTTCTCGTCTCTCCTCCTACTTGTCTCTCCCACCTTGCCCTCTAGGCTACACCCAGCCAGGTAGCAATATCAACATAAGAAAGCCCTTCCTGAGGGCAGGGCATTCCAAAGCCCTTCCTGACTCTTAAGGTTTTTTCCCTTTCCTTAGTCCAAACACTTATTAACATCTTAATACTAGTTATTTTTGTATGGACAGAGCAAGAGATACATTGAGGCTTGCAAGGCAGCTCTCCTGGCAACATCTTGCCACAGACTCAGACCACAGCACTCAGGCCAGATTAATCATTCCTCACCCTAGCAGGGTCCAAATCTAGTTATCACTGTTTGGATCATGACAACATTTGTCCATGATCAAGCTCTTAACTCATAGTTAAGCATTAGGCACTTAGGCCAGGCCCATCTCGATGCCAGGGTAGAACACAACTCACCGCTTGCCCTGGGTCTGTCTCGTCTCTCGTCTGGACCTTGCTTTTGGGGGTGCTAGGAAGTAAGGGCAGCTGAGGCTTAGGTTGAGAGAGAACAGATGCCCAGGAGGAAAATATCATGTAGAGTCAAATGACTCCCAGGTTATAAAAGCATAGCATTTGCTAAGTCTTCCTGTGTCCATACAAAAAGGATATTGCTCTGAATAAACTATGCAAAGGACTCAAGGAGAAGAGGAAAACAGTATTTACAGTCAACAGAACACTAAGAAAGAAGCTATAAATAAACAAAGAGGAATGGGAGCACCGTGAAGGGAGTAACCCAATAAACCTAAACTACCTGAGACTATGTTATCCTACAACCCCAGTAAGAGGAAAAAGACCAGGGAAACAGCAATAGGCAACAGGCCTATACCATAAGGTTAAATCTCAAGTTGGGAGAGAGTTCCAGGCTCCCATCTCTAATGGGATGGACTTAGAAATGAAGTATGTGGCAAAAATTAGGTGACTTTAGAAATAGCTTGTTCCCTGGCCTGTTCAAAAATACAAACAAAACACTTGGCCCAGGGGGCCAGGCTAAGGACTAAGACACAGCCTAGCATGTACCCACCCTGAGTTTGAATCCCAACACCATTGGGTGCAACCCTGTAGGGCCCCTAGAACCTCCAGGACGGCCTAAGCAATCCCTAGTAGCAAAGAGCCCAAAGAGCACATTCTAGCCTTGGAATTAAACTGCTAAGGGTCAGTTGAGAATGGCCCCGAGGCCACTGATCATTGCATAGGAGGCCTCTCCCATATACACAAAAAAAATAAATATTCTCCTTACCCCAAAAAACAACTTCACTGAAGTAACCACTACTACAATGTGACTTAGGTACATTCCAGTCTCTCTCTCTCTCTCTCTCTCTCTCTCTCTCTCTCTCTCTCTCTCAATCCCTGCATGTGGCCAACCCGGGTTCAATCCTCGGCATCCCATATGGTCCCCCGAACACTGCCAGGAGTGAGTCCTGAGTGCAGAGCCAAGAGTAACCCCTGAGCATCGCTGGGTGTGACCCAAAAAGAAAAAAAATGGTTCCTTAACAATTTATTCATTTATCATGTTATTGATATTTCTTATAAGTTAATACTATTTGAGTAAACCTGCTATAACATTTGAGTACTTTTTTTTTGGGGGGGGGGCAGGACCAAGAACCAAACCCAGGGCATCACAAATGCAATCTTGCACTCCATCACTGAATCCCGTCCTTGGTTCCTTGAGCACCTTATAATTTCTATCTCTTGGTTGAATCTGATTTTGTTCATGTAATATCTTCCTGATTTTCACTGAGTTCTATGCTCTCTTGTAGATAAATGGGCTGCCTATGACAAATTTAAGTCATTTGTCAAGCAATTCATAATCTATTTCTTTGAGGTATGTTACTGGAAAATTACTGTGCTCCTTTGAAACAATCATGTTTTCTTGATTTTCAAGCTCCTCAAGGTCTTGAGTTGCTTAAAGAAGTAACAGCCTCTTCTAGTCTTTACTAGCCAATTTTAGAAAAGAGCAAACTTGAGCAACTGGAGCAATAGCAAAGTGGCTAAGAATATTTTCACCCAGTCTCTAGGGTATCTTTTGGTTTGGGTGACTGCTTCTTTGCCTTTTCAGTTTGAGATCATTTCATGTAATTATTTCCCTTGCTACTGGAGTTCAATCTCTGAAGACAACACGGAAACCAGTTTCCATGCAGTGTTTTCTGTATTTTCTTCTATGTATTTTGTGGTTTGAGGTCTAACATCCATCCAAATCTGTGATGCATTTTGAGTCAAGTTTTGTTTTGTGTTCCAAAATGTGGTGTATCTGGGGCTGGAGCAATAGCACAGCGTGTAGGGCATTTGCCTTGCACGTGGCTGACCCAGATTCAATTCCCAGCATCCTATATGGTCCCCTGAGCACTGCCAGGAGTTAATTCCTGAGTCCATGAGCCAGGAGTGTGCATCACCGGGTGTGACCCAAAAAAACAAAACAAACAAAAAACAAAAAAAACAAAGGTAAATGTGGCATACCCTTGAGGATGTTCCACATATACTTGCGAAAAATGTTTTCAGCTTTTTGGAGGAGGAGAATTCTATAAACATCTATTAAGTACATCTGGTCCCTCTCGTTTTAAGGTGTTCTTTGTTTTCTAGCTGACCAATCTGTCATTCTTGCTGTTCATGTCTCTATCCAGGCCCATTATTACTTGCTTTGCATATTTTGATGCTCCTGCACTAGGTGTGGATCTGTTAAAGAAAAACTCCTGACAGATTGATTTTCTTAATCCAAGAGACGTAAGTTCAACCCTATCTACTGATATATTTTCCAGTTAAAACTATATTGACTGAGTACAGTGGTCCCTGTCTTTTTAAGACTACCATGTGCGTGCATGATTGTTTTATTACCTTTTTTTCTTTGAATCTATGTTTGTCACTGAGCTCAAGAGGCCTCTTATAAACAGTAGACAAGATTTAGTTTTCTGACTCATCCCACCACTCTTTTTTTTTCTTTCTTGATTAAGAACCAAGTTTTATTGTGGCGGGTGGGATGGGGAGCTTGGGTGCTGGGGTGGGGAACAGGGACTGGAGGGCACAGCTCCAAGACTCTCAGGAGTGCAGTGCCCGCCACTTGTCCAGAGGCCCACGGTTGGGGATGTATTTGACGCCACAGCCATCCGGGATGAGCCGCTTCTCTGCTACCATGTCTTCAAACTCATCCGCGTTGAACTTGGTGAAACCCCACTTTTTGGAGATGTGGATCTTCTGGCGACCAGGAAACTTGAACTTGGCCCGACGGAGAGCCTCAATCACATGCTCCTTGTTCTGCAGTTTGGTGCGGATGGACATGATGACCTGGCCAATGTGGACCCTGGCCACTGTGCCCTGGGGCTTTCCGAAGGCTCCCCGCATACCTGTTTGGAGCCTGTCGGCCCCAGCGCAGGACAGCATCTTGTTGATACGGATGACGTGGAAGGGGTGCAGACGCACTCGGACGTGGAAGCCATCCTTGCCGCAGCTTTTCACCATGTACTTGTTGGCACAAATGCGGGCGGCCTCCAGAGCTTCCGAAGAAAGCTGCTCGTACTCATCCGACACCATGTGGCCACAAAGCGGGAACTCGTCCACCTTGGCCTTCTTCCTGCCTAAGTCGAAGATGCGGATCTTGGCATCTGGGACGCCTCGACAGAAGCGAGACTTCGGATATGGCTTGTTTTTACAGTACCGATAGCACCGGGCGGGTCGACGGCCCATGGCGACACCAGGATCTTCACTGGCGCGCAGAAGGGAAAAGTCCACCACTCTTTTGATTGGTAAATTTATTACGCTATTGAAATTTAATAAAATCACTGATAAAAATAATTTGTAATTTTCTATGTGGGTTCTGGGAGTAGCTGTAATATGTTATTTTGTACTTTCCTCATTTTCTTCCATTATTTAGATATCTGGGTAGTGGAAGATACCCCACTACATCCACTACCCAGCCACCGCCACGCTCCAGGCCTCTCTTTGGACACTTGGGCCGAACCTCAAGCACGAGTGAAGCCCACAAAACCAGGTTCAACGAGACCTGGAAACAAGATCCTCTGTCTGCCTCCTCCAATCTCCGGCATCTGAGGGAGGAAGTCAAACCCAGATGCCCCACCCTACCCAAGCCAGATAAATACCTCACTGGCTGACCCCCACTACATCCACTACCCAGCCACCGCCACGCTCCAGGCCGCTCTCCAGGTCACTTTGTGGCCGCGTGACACACCATAAGACACTTAATATCCATTATTCCCGCACCATATTTGATAGGGTTCAAATATGGTGTGAACCATGGTAGCACCTCTAAGGGCTATTGGAGGCTGCCGTAAAAGCCTCTGTCCTTCTTGGAGAGCCCGGCAAGCTACCGAGAGTATACTGCACGTATGGCAGAGCCTAACAAGCTACCTGTGGCGTATTCGATAAGCCAACAACAGTAACAACAATTGGTCTCATTCACCTGACACCAAAAGAGCCCCCAATCCAGCACCATTAAGAAAGATGAGCAGGAAGAGGCTGAAAAAATCTCAGGGACGAACTAGACTGCCAAAACAAAGAAAGACTAAAATGATTGTCTGTACTTTCAACGCACGTATGCTGGCATCAGAAGCATCCATCGAGGACCTGATGGTGCAAGCGCAGAAGATCAAGGACGACATTATTGGTCTGACCGAAATGAGAAGACATCAATCACATCACGCCATTTTCGTCACTGGAGAAGAATTGTTCCTTAGAACATGTGACAACAGAGGCATCGGTGGCGTCGGTGTCCTTGTCAACAGGAACTTGGCCATGAGCATTGATTCATTCGAATGCCTAACAACCCGAATCAGAGGATTACGCTTGAATAGATGTGGCTCACTGCCTGCAGTTTCTATCTTTGTCGTCTACGCACCAACTTCTAACTACGATGAAGAAGAAATTGAGAGGTTCTACATGGACCTGGAGAAGTTCTATAAAGAAGACCACACCTTCTACAAGATCATTGTTGGTGATTTTAATGCCAAGATAGGTCCGAGAAGGTCGCCGAAAGAACTCCACATTGGGACACATGGCCTAGAATGGAACGATCAGGGTGAAGAGACTTCCTGAATGCATCATGTCGACCAAGATCATCCATGGTAACTCAAAGGTCCAGAAGGCCAAATCTAAACGCTGGACATGGGAGTCTCCCGGTGGACAGTTCCACAATGAAATTGACCACATCATATTCAATCGAAGGTTTTGCCTGACCAGCGTCGCTATTGTTCCAAAATTCAAAATGGGATCGGACCACTGTCTCCTTCATGCAAAATTCTGCTTCACAGAGCAGGGAGAAAGGTCTGCAAAATTTATGTCTAAGAAGGCAACACCCAGAATGACCACCAACTGGGAGCTCTTTGGCAATATTGCAGCAACGTGGGAAGATGCCGTCCTTGACAACATCGACGAGGAATATGATCGACTGGTTCAGTACCTCCATGACTGTGCAAAGAATGCCGAGAGTGAGAAAGCCACAGACACCTGTCTTCGGAAACTCTCGAGCTCATTCGTCAATGTGGTTTGGCGCGAGCCTCAGGCAACCACAAGCTAATGTCCGAGCTCACAAAGCTGTGCAGAGACGTGATAAAGGAAGAAGGAAGCCCTCAAAGAGAGAAGAGCAGCAGTGTTGGCTGGTGCAGCAGAAGCCGGGAAAAAGTATTCGCAACGCTCGCCTATCCTTCGCCAACGACAAGACCAAGATGACTGCCCTCCGACGTCCTGATGGATCTATCACATCTTCCAGAAAGGCAATGGAGAGGATTATTCACAACTTCTACTCGGATCTCTTTGACAGCTTTTGTCTACCTGCCCACATACCAAATTCCGCAGGATGGATATGTCGTTCCCAGTGTTCTCCCTTCCGAAATCCAACACACCGTTTCATTGGTAAAGACATGTACAGCACCTGGTCGGGACAAGGTCAGACCCGAACACCTGAAGAATCTGCCCCCAGTACTCATCAATACACTGGCTCGGCTCTTTACATGCTACCTGTCTGAATGCAAGGTTCCGTCTCAGTGGAAAACCAGTAGGACCGTTCTGTTGTACAAGAAGGAAGACATCCATGACATCGACAACTATCGCCCAATCTGCCTGCTGTCTGTCATCTACAAGTTGTTCTCTTGTGTCATCCTGAATAGGCAGAACACTAGACAAAGGACAACCATGTGAGCAAGCTGGGTTCCAAAGGGGATTCAGCACGATAGACCATATCCACACAGTAACCAAACTCAGTGAATTTTCGAGAGAGTTCAAGATGCCGCTCTGTCTAACGTTCATTGACTTAAAGAAGGCCTTCGATTCTATTGAGACTGAAGCAGTCATCGAAGCCCTAGCCAAATAGGGCGTTTAAACTCAGTATGTCAAAATCCTCTGCGAGCTGTATTGTGGATTCATCACCAGGATCTCACCATTCTACAAGGAAGTGATCATTGATGTAAAGAGAGGAGTGCAGCAGGGTGATACCATTTCACCGAAACACTTCAGTGCCACCTTCGAGAACATCATATGACAACTGGAATGGGAAGGAATGGGAGTGAAGATAGACAATCGGCAATTACGCCACCTCCGCTTTGCTGATGACATCGTTCTCATAACGCCAAACATTAGCCAAGCGGCACAAATGCTGGTCAACTTTGACCTCGAGTGTGAAAAGGTCGGATTGCAGCTGAATCTCATCAAGATGTTGCTCATGAAAAACGAACTAGTCCCTGAAGCTCCATTTGCTCTCAAAGGAACGAATATCTCCGAATGCAGCAGCTATGTGTACCTGGGTCGAGAAATCAACATGAGGAACGACTTGGTGCCAGAACTGCGCAGGAGGAAGAGAGAAGCCTGCAATGCCTTCAAGAGCGTCGAAGAAGTGGTTAAGAGGATGAAGAACCTCCGACTCTGGGCACATCTTTTCGATTCCACTGTTCTTCCTGCACTAACATATGCCTCAGAGACCTGGGCCCTACACAAACAGGATGAGAACGCTATTTGGGTATCCCAAAGAGGAATCAAAAGAGCTATGCTAGGAGTATCACATCTCACTCAAGTGAGAGAAGGAATCGGAGTTCTGACCTCCGTCAATGATCAAGAATCAGGGACGCTATCTTGTTTGCCAAGGCATCAAAAATCAGATGGGCCGGACATGTAGTTCGATTCAGAGATGACCGCTGGAGTAGAGCTGTTACCGACTGGATCACACGGGACGTCAGAAGACTGTGTGGCAGCCCACCAACTAGATGGTCAGATTTCTTAGTCAAATCCCTGAATGAACGATTTGAGGCTCTTTCTGTTCCTGGAGCAAGCAGGTATCATTGGGCTGCACTAGCTCGTGACAGGGACAAATGGAGACGTTACTGGCGCCCGCCCAAACAAATCGAAGATCAACAGGATGACAAGTGATACAAGTGAAGTGATTTAGGTATCTGTTGTCTATGTGGCAATCAGATTCCATTTGCTGCTTTTGTTAATTTCTTCTAAGTACGTGTTTTGTGATTACTAAGAGGTTTAACATGTCCTAAGTGGTTTTTGTTGATCTGCTTTGAGAACACATCCATAGTGTTCAGGGCTTACTTCTGGCTCTGTGCTCAAGGATCACTCCTGTCAGTGCTTGCGGGGAGTGGGGGCAGGGAATCATATACAACCAAGGTTAGCCGTGTAAAATCTGAGCGCCTTGCCCACCGTGTACTCTCTCCAGTTCTAAGTTTAAGACAAGTTTAAATTGAAACCAAGTAGATTTTGAGTTCATTCTAAGAGTATATGTGGTTAATTTTAGACTCTTTATATTTAATTTTAACAGATTCCTTTTTATCTGAGTAATAATTTTCTCCATTCCTTGAAGTTACCTAACTGCTATGAGGAAAGCTAATCTTCAAGATATGACATTTCTCATTCATTGAAGACCACTCATAAAATTTAATCCGTCAAATATTTCTTCCTGCTCATTAACATGGTGTCTTTCGTACCAATCAAGAATCAACATCTTTCTTTTGATTACTGATCAATCTACCACTGGTCACTGATGTTATAAATAAAAATAGATTCTGAATTTGTATAATGTTTCAAAAGGCAAACGTGTATGATTTCTGATGTCACACATTAAAATAGTTTTGGAGAAATGTTTGAAGTACCTATGAATCCACTGATGAATTAGAAACTTACAGAAAAACTGTTAATTTAACAAAGAAAAATCATACAGATTTGGGTATGAGTTAATAAACAACCCAGGAAAAACCTTTGATACCTTACAAAAATTTTGGGAAAAGGTCCTTTTTGAGGTAACTGTACAACAGTCATCTGTAAGACAAAGGGTGTCTGTGTGCCATCATGCAATACTAGCAAGAAAATGTATTTTTTTATTCTAGAAATTTTAGCAAGAAAACATAGAAAGAAAATGTATTTTTTTATTCTAGAAATTTTATTTATGTGTTTGAACTAAAATTTAAATTCAATACTGTTTTTAAAAGGTGGGGGGAGTTAACATAAAAGCCTGACACTGCTATCTAGATGAGCAGTTTGACAATTTCCTTTCACTGGGACCTATGAATGTAGTTGGTAAGTAATAGTCTACATTGATATAAGTTTTTCCTAATTATTAGGGGTGCTTAAACTTTGTACAAAAACATTATCATTTATGCTCTGGGAGTCTGGAATTTCTATATGTACTAGGTAAAGCGTATAGACATGATCCACTTCCAATACAAATACTTAACACTAAGCTTCTGAAGTACTTTCTAGGACAGAAACATCCCAGTTATGTGTTGATATTTTTAAGTTTTGTTATATTTTTCTGGCTTGGGAAAAAGAAGTTCTGTGTAAACTCTCATGAGAAAGAAAGTATAAGAAAGCCTTCACACAGAAACATCAAGCTCTGTCTTTTTCCCTGACGATCCAGCTGTGTATCCCTATAATATTGACATGATAAATCTTAGCCATGAGGACAATATGTTTATTCCTATAATCACTGTCATCCCGTTGCTCATCGATTTGCTCAAGCGGGCACCAGTAATGTCTCCATTGTGAGACTTGTTGTTACTGCTTTTGGATAATACTGACATGATAAATCTTAGCCATGAGGACAATAATATGTTAAGCTGTATTAAATCCTTTTAACAAATTCCCAAAACTAGAAGTGGTATTGGTGATCACCCTTAGCATCTTTTTTTAAAAAAAAAATTGCATTTTTTTTTCAAGATACAGTCCCCAAACTAAATTTTTCCACTATGACCATGGTGGACTAGAGTGATAGCACATCGGGTAGGGCTTTTGCCTTGCTCGAGGCCGACCCAGGTTCTACTCCTCTGTCCCTCTCGGAGTGCCCAGCAAGTTACGAGAGTATCCCGCCCACACAGAGTCTGGTAAGCTACCCGTGGAGTATTCGATATGCCAAAAACAGTAACAACAAGTCTCACAATGGAGACATTTTTTTACTGGTGCCCGCTCAAGCAAATCGATGAACAACAGGACTACAGTGCTACAATGCATGACCCTGGCAAGCCTAACAACTAAGAGTACATGCCAAGTCAGGATAATAACTATCAATTACAATAAAGGGAAGGGGAAAACATCTTTAAAAGAGAGATACTGAAATACCTGATTGGCTGAGAGTCTCCAAGAGTGCTCCCTGGTTTCCTGAGCACCACTTGCAAGCTTTCCACCCCACAACATCAAAATAAAAAAAAAAAGTGAGACTAATAGATATTATCCAGATATCAAGGGTTTTAAAAATATGAACACTGATCACTGGTTTTATTTTATTGCTGCTAGCTTCACTATATTTCAAAGCCAGTAATCATTCTTGAAGTCTATACTGTTAACAAGCAGAAGTTTCTTCTAAGGTTTGAGTTTTGAATTTCTCCCAAGTAACTCATCTAAATAAAAAGATGAGTTTTAAAATATGAAGAAATTTTAAGATCTATATTTTAAGTTTGGTATTACTGAAATAATCTTAGTGATTCTTCTGTGATGTTTTTACTACATGACTGTTAAAAAAAAAGTCAAAAAGACAACAAATACCCAGAAAAGATCATTTGTGATTCTCTGAAACCTCAAATCTACCATAAGATTTTGAAAGGAAAAAGATGTAGGGCCCAGGGAAGACTCAGTAGCTTAAAGTTCCTGCCTTGTAGGTGTGAGATCATGAGTTTAATGCCAAGAGCCATCACCTTTCCAAGGCACAGTCCCATCAGCTCTGCTGTCTGGTGGCCCTGTATCCCCAGGTGTGTGTAATCTCACAACCTGGTATGTGTGAACACTGAACTAAGTATGTGCTAATGCTGTGGCCAGAACTTCCAGCAAGCATGTGTGAGAACTCTTGGCAATCTCTGGAGAGTACCAGAGCCAGAATGACTAAATCTGTCGGAAATCCAGCAAACTCTGTGGCCAACCATGTAAGCACCACAACAGTGGGAGCACAGCAACCCAACATGTGTGAGCCCCAGTCACCACCACAACAGTGGTTACAAAGTGGGAGGTTCTTTTAAAGTCTAAATGTCATTTGTATCATTCATTATAGATTCTTTTATGTACAAAAATGAGTTTCCTCATTAATTGTTAAAAAGACCATTTTGGACTATGTTAGATTTATAGCCTTTGTTTACTCAAATCCTTTCATTTTAATCTTACATTCATAATTGTATGATTAAAAAGAGAAAGAAAGTATTAATCATTAGCAAATAAACAGTTTCTAATCTAGGCACAATATCACCTTCATTTGCAATATTAAGGTTTTAAAATCATTAAGTTTTAATAATCACTTTAGTTCTCATTTTAAAATATCTTCATATTCTTTATTTTTCAAAGGAAAAAAACTAGTAATGTAAACTATGTACAATACCTTTAAATGATTATTTGCAACAGCATCATGTAAAGGCAGTATTCCATCTATGTTTTCACAATTAACATCTGCACCAGCTATCAACAACTCTCCAATTACATCTTTGGCTCCTTCACTTGCTGCCTCATGAAATGGTGTCCAATCTAAAAAGCAGGAAAAAGAAACAATAGAGCAAGCTGCAGCTTACAAATTAACATTCATGTGATATATTAAGTTTATGTGCATGAGTGGAATTAGTATCAAATTGGTTCAAGTATATACTGTAAGAATTGAAGTAAGAAATAATACTAAAATCTAAATGTGTATAATTTTTATTTTTGAAAACAAATTGAACTCATCAGAATTATTCATTGGTATAAGCTTCAAATTCAAGGACTATGGGGCCAGAACAATAGTACAATGGGCACAGCACTTCCCTTACATGTATCTAACCAGATTCAATCCCTGAGAGCCCACATGGTTAGCCAAGCCCCACAAGGAATGATTCCTGGGTGCAGAACCAACCAAGAGTATGTCCTGAGCACTGCTGGGCATGACGACAATAATAATAATAATAATAATAATAATAATAATAATAATAATAATAATAAACCAGAGTCAACGGACTAGATACTAGTCACCAATTTCTTTCAACTCAGATATTTAAAGAGTAAGATCAGGTGACTTTTTCTTATTAGTATCTTGCACTGTGACATCTCTTTAAATGACATTTGATAGAGTCAGTCTTTGAAGTCTTCCCTGTGACATTCCTTACACAAGATTCTTTTGTACTTGAGTCAAATGTTAGCTCAATATTACTAACATGTCTTTGTGTGTTTGGCGTTGGGACACACTCAGTGCTACTTTAGGGCCCATGAGTACTGGGTGCTGATCCTGGATCTTCCACAAGCAAAGCATACACTCAGTCTGATGAACTATCTTTCTGGACCCAGCAATGGAGTTTTAAAATAAAAATAAGGGAAGCGGGGTGGGGTGGGGGGAAGAAACATTATAGAAAGAGGAAGAAGAGACAGGTAAATATGAAATGTTTTTAAGTTCTTTCTAAAGTTAGGCAATGACATTAAGACCTCTAATTTAATGGCCTAAATAAATTCTTATTTTCCATTCTTTACACTGCCTTTAAATGTTCCCAAATGAGTATTAGAAACCTTGAAAAGGAAGAGGGTTCTTTAGTAAATGATGAGAGCCAAAATAAACCTTACTTCCTTCTTTCTACTGACTGAAGTTTTGATTTCTGAGGAGGCATTCCTTTAAAGTACTCACTTGCAAAATATTGTCTCTGTCTAAGAAACACATTGATAGCTAAATGTCAGCATTCCCACTCAGGTAGAACTTTCTTTACAAAACTTGGTTGGATCACTAATTAAACATCTTAGCTTTGTGTTTTTCTTTTTTAATGCCAAAAATTTTAGCTTTTGTTTTTAAATTGCCAATAATAAACATGAAAGAAGGAAGGAAAGTAGGAAGGAAGGAAAGGGAGGAAGGTAGGAGAGGGAAGGAGACAGGGAGACAGGGAGGGAGGGAGAAAGAAAGGGAGGGAGGGAGGGAAGAAAGGAAGGAAGGAAGGAAGGAAGGAAGGAAGGAAGGAAGGAAGGAAGGAGGAAGGAAGGAAGGAAGGAAGGAAGGAAGGAAGGAAGGAAGGAAGGAAGGAATACTGTAGGGCTTAAATACTATACCACTACACTAACTATACCACTAAAACTATTGTCAAGTGATAGAAGTTTTTCCAGTCCTGAGCAAATAAAAAATGGTTCACTTTAAGTATTCTCCTATAATCCTATTGTTTTCTTATAACTGTCTATAGTTCTTATGTTAAAAATTCTGTTGTAGATAGCTATTTTCATAATAAAGGATTAAATTACAAGCATTTTTTAAAAAGCAAAATAAATCTTACTGTTCACTGAAAAATTAGTTTTCAAAAGACAGTTCAATGTTAGCAATTACATATTAGCCAGGACAAGAATCAAGGGTGAATGAAATGTGTAATTGAGAGTTTCAAATTATAAAGGCAATTAAAGTTGAAAAAATCCAAACCTGCATTATCTTTTAAATTCACATCTGCTTCAGATTCTATTAGCGATTTCACCAGAGACACATTTCCTCTTCTGGCAGCCGAATGAAGCTGGCTTTCCCCTGTAACATTCCTCTTACTGACCCCAGCTGTTTTCATTTCTGTAAATTTGCCAAGCAAAACTAAAGCTTTTCTGCCAAATGCTGATTATTAGGATATATACAACTTCCTCAAAAATATTCTACTTAGAATGCACTACACAAAACAAGTATCAATTAACCACAGACTACTGTCCATGAAGATTATTATACACCACCTAAGTACATCACTTCAAATTGATTCTAGAAATTCAGTAAGTTTATATATGCTCAGTTGAAACAAACTTGCTTCAAGTCTAAGTTAATTTCACTTTCAGTAGTCCTTAGCAATGAGTACCTTTCTTTTGAACTATAACTGATATGTCACATTATATACATTTCGAGTAAAAACCAAATCAATATTCATTTATATTATTAAGTGAAAGTGATCACAATAATTCTAGTGAAAATCCATCACACACAAAGTCTCAAAAGGGAAGATGAACAGATTCATATTTATCTTCCACTGACGTATAAAAACAATGCTTTGTAGAAACATATGCTCAAAAATTCTTCATTGGACTAAAGATGTCTATATGTCCTACTACATATATAAAGAATTAAACATTTTCAATAATAAAATATTTACTGTCAGATCTATAGATTTACAATTTGAATCAAAAACCTCTACTAAATAATCGTTACTATGGATGAGTACCTCTCACACTGCTCCTGATGTGTTGTAGCAAAGAAGATACGCATATAATAAACATCTGTAGGGGAAAACCTGAAACTATTCAACATTACTGTCATGAATTACTTCAGCAGTCAGATGACACTTTAAAATAACAAAATTGGGTAGAAACTACAAAGGAAGCAAACTAAGCTCACAAAAAACTTTACAAAATCTACTAAGCATTAAAGTATTAATGAGTAATTAATCTACATTTAACAAATAGTAATATGATATAATGTGGCTAAGAAATATTCTACTCCTTTGTATATGTTTCTTTCCTTTAAGGAAGCTTTTCCTTCTCTTCATCCCTGATCCGAAATTTCATAATGAGATATCTTGTTAATTCTTCATAATGAGATGTCTTGGTAATTAAAATAAAAGTCTCTGTCTTTGTTTCTTGTGTTATTTTTGAAATTATTTCTTCTATTTTCATTATTTTCTCTGGACATCCCAGATTGATAGTCTAATGTTCTTCTCTCTATTGTTTTTTCCTTTTTTTCTTTTGATAAGAGACTCATAAAATTCTTTTTTTTTGGTTTTTGGGTCACACCCGACAATGCACAGGGGTTACTCCTGGCTCATGCACTCAGGAATTACTCCTGGCGGTGCTCGGGGGACCATATGGGATGCTGGGATTCCAACCCAGGTCGGCCGCGTGCAAGGCAAACGCCCTACCCGCTGTGAGACTCATAAAATTCTAAGAATTGTGCTCTAGATAAAAAGGGACAAAAATACACCATGCCTCTGCTTCAAGTGGTTTATAGTTCCTAAGTGGAATGACAGTCATTTAAAAAATGTATGAAAATGTCATTAAGTGCTACTAGGGAAACGTGTACTTCCTGTGACAACTGTTAACAACTTACCACAAACTGAATGGCTAAACAAAATAGAAATCTATCATCTCAAATAATATTCTGGTCATTTCTGGTGACCAAAGTCCAAAACCAATGTGTTAGATAGGTTGCACTATCTGGAAGTTACAAAGAAGAAACCTTCTTTTGACTTTTTTCTTTGCGGGTCATACCTGGCTGTGCTCAGATCTTACTCCTGGTTCTCTGGAGACTGAACTGGGATCAGCTGCAGGCCAGGCAAATGCCCTATCCAAGCTGGACTCTCTCTCCAGCCCAGCCTCTTGCAACTTCTGGTGTCTATCAACATTCTTTGATTTACATGGTGCTTGGCCACACTCTTGCATCCATCATCACATTATCTTCTTGGTCTCAAACTCTTGTTTTTCTAAGTCATTAGATTTGGGGCCCATATGGGCAGTCCGGGAAAATCTCTTATGGCCCATAATTGCAACAATACTTATTCTAAATAATGTAATATGCACTCTCTTACAAATTCCCAGGATTTGGACATGGACCTATGCTCAGGGAGCCACTTATCATACTAGAGGAGGTTTATACAGAACAGCTTTCATTTATTTGAGAGGGAGCAAAGGAAAATTCTGGTATCTTTCCTTCCTCTTACTAGGCAGTAGATAAACCAACTTCTCCAACTTCTCAATGCTTGATAAATAGCCTGATGGAATTTAGTATTCACTAAAAATAAACAGATCCAAGGCGCTGTTTGTTCATATTGACAAACACATACTGTTCATTTACCTAACACAAAGAAATTAGTGCAATGCTTCTTTCATTTCCCTTAAAGGGCTTAGGGGTAGGCAATCTGACACAGTTCACACCCTGATGCCCCCAATAGTCATTCTTGCCATCTTTGCTCTTCATCTTATGTTCTTCTAATATAGAAAATTGGAAGTCACAAACATAACAGCAATATATCTGAGGTCTGATAGATTCCTAAGGGTGCTTCACAGTAAAACCAACTTAGCTGAAGCAATCTTATGATTTAGTGAATGATCAAAATAAAGAGTATAAATGGAATACTATGCAGCTGTTAGAAAAGATGAAGTCATGAACTTTGCATATAAGTGGATCAACATGGAAAGTATCATGCTAAGTGAAATGAGTTAGAGAGAGACAGACATAGAAAGACTGCACTCATCTGTGGAATATAAAACAACAGAATGAGAAACTAAAACCCAAGAATAGTAGAAATAAGTACTAGGAGGTTTGCTCCATGGCTTGGAAGCTGGCCTCACATGCTGGGGGTAAGGGCAGCTCAAATAGAAAAGGGAACACCAAGTAAAGTGTGGTTGGAGGACCGCTTAGGATGGGAGATGCGTGCTGAAAGTAGACGATAGATTGAACACAATGGCCACCCATTGTGTTTGGGCCACACAACACCCAAAAGGAGAGAGAACAAAAAGGAATACCCTGCCACAGAGGCAGGGTGGGGTGGGGGTTTGGGATGGGGGGGAGGGTCACTGGGATCATTGGTGGTGGAGAATGGGCACTGGTGGAGGGATGAGTACTTGAGCATTGTATGACTGAAACACAAGCATGAAAATATGTAAATCTGTAACTGTACCCTCACAGTGATTCACTAATAAAAAAATAATAAATTAAAAAAAGATACTGAGCATCCTTTCATATACTTAAATAATTAAAACATATTCTTTTGTGAAGTGTGTAAACAAATCTTTCATGTATTTTTTGTATGACTATATTATTATACAGTGGTAATAGCATGTTATTTATTCTGGAAGCAAGTCTTCGTAAGTATGTATTGCAGATAGCTTTTCCTTGTCTGTGACCTGCCTTTTCATGTTCCGACGTGTCTTTCAAGACCAAAAGTTATTTTTAAAAATAAATACCTGATTAAAAATAATAAAAGAGTATATCTGAAAATTAAACATTTCCCTGAAACAAAGGCCTGTTTAATCATGAAAATGTTCACTTGTACAAATAAAAGAATACAAACCTTGCCTGCAAGTATCTTTCAAAAGATTTTGGTTTAGGCTGAAATTCTTAATTTTTTTGTGTTCTTGAACACAAGTGGGCACATGAATTTCTGAATCTCTTATTTCTTCCATCTCACAATTCCGTGAGGTGGAAGAAGTGATTTCGTCTTCAATTGTATTAGTTAATTCTTCATCTGAAAAATGATCATTTTACATTATCAATGTAGTTCTCTTCTAGTTACATTAATAGAAATGCATCTAATTATGCAGTGTTCTAAGTTTCTGTTTCTACTTTGATTGTCTTAGGGAAATTAAAGCTTTTATAAATTTATCTTTAAATTAAAAAGTCATTTTGTTCAAATGTTATATGTAATTCCGATGGGATATAGTGAACTGCTAAAATCAATGGAGTTAACATTTTTTCCTGCTGTGATGATGCTAACTATCCTGTCGCACAGCACTTTTTAATAAAGTGGCATATTAAAAAAGAAACACGGGTTGGGAATATAGCACAGAGCCTCATTCGATCCCCACACTCCAATGCTCCCAGAGTGCTGCATAGCGCCCACCGCCCACCAACCAGTGGTCCCTGGCACCACAAGGCTGGAGTAGTAGCATATCCTTAGGTCATAGAACTTAGGGTCCAGTTGGATGAGTAGTACCAAGAGCTGCCCCTTTTGAGGAGGCTACCTCCCACCAAAAGAAACTGAAAAATTGATAGAAATATTATTTAACTATCTTCTGCCCATGTAAGTTTAACAAACAACTTTCATATTCATGGTTTGAATGTTAATCATTATTAACCAATTCACAGTATCCTTAAATCACTGCTGTCAGGTTTTATTTATTTATTTTTTGGCTTTTTGCGTCACACCCGGCAGATGCACAGGGGTTAATCCTGGCTCATGCACTCAGGAATTACTCCTGGTGGTGCTGGGTGGACCATATGGGATGCTGGGAATCGAACCTGGGTTGACCATGTGCAAGGCAAACACCCTGACCTACCCGCTGTGTTATTGCTCCAGCCCCTGTTGTCAGTTTTAGGTTAAGTGGAATTCAGTGATATTAAACTGAATGGAAATTTCTACAATATAAGTAAATCTAGGGCCAGTACAGCGGGTAGGGCATTTTCCTTGATGAAGCCAAGCCAGATTCAGTGGTGCTTATGGTCCCCTGAGCAATGACAGGAATGATTCCTGACTGCAGAGTCTGGAGTAACCCTTGAGCATCACTGGGTATACCCACCCTCAAAAAAACATAAATCTATAGGAAATGGGTTCAAATGCAGCAATACCACCAATACCTGGTTTGTGAGATGCTTTCCTTGTTTCTCTATGAATAAATTGGGAGATGCTGGTTGAATCATCACTTATATTATCAGTGGAATGAAAATTTATATTACATATGACTTCAGTGTCTGGTAGGTCTTCTCTTCTTTGTTCAACTTCCATTGTTCCTATTACTTGACCTGTGGACAAAGGCCTGTTGGAAGAACCTGGATCTGGGCTTTTGTTGGTGTAATTCCTTTTGATCTCTTCTTGCTGATCTACCTTTTCCACATTATGTGTATCTGTTTGATTTGTTAAAGGAGTTGGCATCATGAGATTACAATCCTGCCGTTTTTCAAATACCTCCACCTGACTAGTCAACTCTGAAATTTCATGTGTTGAAAGTGTTCTCATATGAGCCAAGGAAGTATGCTCAAAATTGTTTTGTGAGTGATCCAAAGAAGTTCCATATATGTGTTGGTCAACATGTTGTCCAGAAACTACTGTATTGTCTGAGTCAGAAAAATGAACAGCTTCCTGTTGTGGGAGTATGGTTAGAACATCTGCTTTGAACTCATTTTCCTGTGAAAAATGATCTTCCGAAAGTAAATGTGGTTGCAAATCCATCTCATCTCTATATGTCATATTCTCTTTGTAATCACAGTGGGTTTTGTGATCGATAGAACTCATTACCATTTTAGATGTCACAGTCTCCTCAGAAGCACAGTGATCAATTTCATCATTACGCTTTTTCTCTATAAAGAATAGGAAAGACTTTTCCCATTTATTTATGCTCTCATCTTTTTGTCCCAAGTTGCTGTTTTCATAAGACTTACAAGAACTAATTTGTTGTTTCTCTTTGTGAGTGTGAGATAGCTCTTCTGTAATAACAAATGATGACTCAATTTTTTTATGTGAAGAAATTCCTGAGAAAGAAATAGTTTCAGCTTGCTCAACAGATTTTAATTCCAAAATTTTTATTTCTTGACTAGTTGATGGATCTAGGTCCTGGGTATATTTCTCTTTGCTAACTGAAAAAATCTCAATATTGTTACCTAATGCATTTTTCATGCTTGACACAGTTGAGCTGTCTGGCTTACATGACTCTTCAGGAAAATCATCAAGGGTTTGGGGACTATGCTGTTGATCAATAACCAATCTCTTTATTCTGCCAGAAGAAGAAACAGCTGCAGTCTTTCTTGGACTAACTGCTTGAATTGTATCATCCATCCGAGTCCGTTTATGTCGAGTGTTTCTTATTCCTTTATCTTTAGATATATCTGAGCTCGAATCTTTGACATAAGGAAGATTATCTTTCCTGAGACCTCTAGACTTAGTTTGGTTTAAAATTAATTCCTTATGCTTTGATTTACCAAGTCTTATGTTTGCAGAACGTTTTTGGTGATGCTCATATACATCTTCTTTATTTATACGTAAGTATTCTTTACTTTCTCTACCTAAATTAATATGTTCTGGCTTCTTTCTGTTGGAATTTTCTTCAAAAGTAAACCCAGTGCATTTTCTGGAACTGTATTTGGGTTTCTATAGGAACAACACTTATAGTTAGCCTTAATTTTTAATTGCAGTGCAGTATTACTGCATTTCTGAAATATTAACACTCATAGATCATGTTGCTTTAATTTTAAAGACTAAAGAAATTTCTAAAATAAAAAATTTTACTTCTAATAGTAGAACTAGAACTAAAATTATTTTTGTTCTAATTTTGAAAGTAAGTCAGTTTATTTGTTGATGAATTATGCTACTCTTAAGTTTTATAATTTGATCTAATCTAGGAATTACTGGGATATATACTATATACACAAAATACAAAAAATATATATATTTTTTTAACTTGAGGAAAGATTTATAGAAAGTAAATACAATAGGTTCAACCTGCATGTCAACCTTTTTATTGTATATTCTAATTTCTCTTTTGCCATGTTTTCACTATTGATCTCATAAAGCATAATATAAATTTACTTGATGTTTATACTTTAAAAATGACTAGATAATAGCTTTACTGTAAAGAAAGAATACTTCATAAGCACTCCCTTCTCCCGGAAGTTACTCAGATACAGCTAAAATTAAGAGTTTTTTCCTCTAGTTGCTTTCATATACAATTAGAAGGCAGAAAAAAAATGACCTAAAAATAAGAAGACATGAAGGTTCTCAAATTGGTTTACTTGGAAAGATTTTATAGGTGGCTGAGATTAAAACAGAGACCTGGGGCTGGAATGATAGCACAGCGGGTAGGGCATTTGCCTTGCACGCGGCCGACCTGGGTTTGATTCCCAGCATCCCATATGGTCCCCTGAGCACCGCCAGGAGTGATTCCTGAGTGCATGAGCCTGGAGTAACCCCTGTGCATCGCCGGGTGT
This sequence comes from Sorex araneus, assembly GCF_027595985.1. NCBI lineage: Eukaryota > Metazoa > Chordata > Mammalia > Eulipotyphla > Soricidae > Sorex > Sorex araneus. Next base: position 152,808,087 of record NC_073302.1, read on the forward strand.
GACCCAAAAAGCAAAAAAAAAAAAAAAAAAAGCAGAGACCTGATTCATTTCATTCAACACAATTCAAGCACAAAGAATACCGCTGGGTACAGTGTGAAGGGACTGAAAGACCTGTGACTCCTCTGTGCTTAGGCCATAGTACACCTGATATAGCTGGTTAAACTTCATGGTGCCAATAGGAGGAGGAATACACTGGCTACCAATACCCTAGGTTAACCACATATGCTATATTTACTCAATTGCTTCAGTCCAGAACCCTCTGACTCTTATGTAATTATTCCAAAGTGTCTTAACAGCAAAGGTGGAGTCACTGTTTATGATATTTTAGTCTTTTTGCCCCATCTGCTGATCGACAAAATAACCAGTGAGTACACTCTACAAAAATGTTCATTATAAAAAGAGACCATACCTTGTGCTGGTGTGTATCTTCTACATCGACTAGGTCGACGCTGTTCTTCTGAGCTGTGAAGATGAGAAAAAATGAGTGAGCCCTATGTCAGATTCAAGACATAAAACCTACAAGTTCTTTGTCATGAGGAAACTGTAAAATTAATATTCTCTATTAAAACTGTCACATGCTACACAATCTATATTTCCATATTTATTAGAAACAAAATACTATCTTAAGCTGAATTATTTCTGTAGGAAAAAGACCCAACAAAGTAATGCTAAGAAGGGCACTGAACTCAGTGTTTGTTTTTTTTTTAAATTTCCAGCAGGTAAAACCAGATAAGCAACTGCATGCAAACTGCTTTCATAAGGCAAAAAATCCTTTCAACCAATTGAATTATCATAATTTCCTACTGTGTCTGCTTAATAAGATTCTAGTTTGAATACTTCTCTTTCTGAAAAGAGAAGGGATCGGAGTGACAGTACAGCAGGTAGGGTGCTTTCCTTGCATGTGGCTGAGCAGGTTCGATTCCTGGCACCCCACAGAATTCCCTGAGTCCTACCAGGAGTGATCCAGGAGCACAGAAGTCAGGAGTAAGCCCTGAGCACCAGTATGGCTCCCAATTTTTTTTTAAGTGAAACATACACACTGAAAAGGCCATTTGGAAAATGCATAAGTCACTGTCATCCTGTTGCTCATCGATTTGTTCAAGCGGGCACCAGTAACGTCTCTCATTGAGAGACTTATTGTTACTGTTTTTGGCATATCCAATATGCACGGGTAGCTTGCCAGGCTCTGCCACGCGGGCTCGATACTCTCGGTAGGTTGCCGGGCTCTCCGAGAGGGGCAGAGGAATCAAACTCGGGTCGGCCGCGTGAAAGGCAAACGCCCAACCGTTGTGCTATCGCTCCAGCCCCAGGAGAATGCATAGGAAAGGATATATATGGGGAATGGGGGATATAGATTTATAATAGAGGAAAAAAGTATTTTCATGTTTTTAACGCCTCCTTAAAATACTTAAGGTGAATCTGTGGTTTATCAAGGCACACTGAGTCACAAAAAGTAAAAACTTATAGAAATAGTTTCTTGCACCTAGGAGATAGTAAACATTTGATAGAGAAAGGAATATGTGGGAGTATATCTTAAACCAAGAAATAGAGTATAGATTCCCTAAATATATGAGTCAAATAAATAAAAATGTTTAACAAGAATATAACTGAAAAAAAAAAGCTTATTTCTTGGGAATAATTTTTGTGATAGCAATCGGATTACAGAGTTCACGAAGTGTGGCACGGACTCCTTCACTTCAATCAGTGACAGGAGGTACAGAGATTGTCCCTCACTCAAGCAAAGGGGCTAAGAGTACAGATTCTGGAGCTTCTCACTGAGTCCTGGGCTTGATTTACCTATTTGCCAGGTGGGTGAGGTGACCCTAAGTACATTTCCTAATGCCTTTTCCTAAACTTCCAAAAATGAAGGTGTTAACAGTTTCTTCAGTTAGACTTTAGAAAAGATCATAATGAAATAATCCATGTCAGGAGTTTAGAGAAGTTCCTGGTTCATTAGAAAGTTAGCCATTAGTATTTCTGTTATTATTACAAGAAAAAGAAAGGACACTAGGTCTCCTCTGAACTTTGATGCTTAAATAAAAAATCAGAAAAAAATGACAAACACCACCCTATTAAGCATATTTATAAAAGAATCTGGAAGTGGGAAAGAGAAGTGGGGAAGAATTTGGAAGCAACAAAAGGCTTTTGTTTTGTCTTAGTCTTAAAACTCTACATGCTTTAGAATAACTAAGTTTGGGGAAAAGAACAAGACAAATTCTGGAGTGATGGATTTTGGTGATGTACTGTATCTTTTTTCTTATTATTTCTCTGAGCTCCTGTCCTGTGGCAGAAACTATGTAGATGTATTTTGTATACATCAACTCCAACCCTCATAATAAAATTTCACAGATGTATAGAGAAGTCGCTATTATAATCCAAATTAAACAGATGGAAAAATAAAAGGCAATATAGTAATTACAGATCTCTTCCTAAACTAGATATATTTTCCTCTGGAAAAGGCAGCAAACGTATTTTGCAAGAGGAAGATTTAAAACTCTCTAAACAGAGTTTTAAAAAAAAAATGAAAAAAAGAATACTGTGGAGGGTCAGAGGGATAGTACAAGGAGTAGGGAGTTTGCCTTGCACACAGTTGACCTGGGTTTGATCCCTGGAATCCCACATGGTCCCCCAGCACCACCAGGAATAATTCCTGAGTGCGGAGCCAGGAGTAGTAACCTCTGAGCATTGCTGGGTGTGACCCAAAAGTCAAAAAAGCTACAAAAAAAAAACAAAAACCCAAAACTGTGTTGAAAGGATAGGTGTCCTTTAAGTAAATGATTTTACACTGATGGTACGTAGACTGATCATGACAAAATTTTGAAAGTTCAAACTTTAATGTTTAAATTATCTGGTGAAACACTGTAATGCAGCACAGTTTTTAACTGCTCTCACAAAGAGTGGGACCTAAATTCTAAAAAAGAAAAGTTTCAGGTTCCTTTCCATGGATGAAATTCCCTTGGGTAAGTACAGGTCAGAAATGGGCACCTGTGAATAAGATTCCAAGAAAGGGCTAGAATGCTAGACAAGGAATTCCCAGAGTGCAAACTAATGCAAACTGTAAGGAAAAACAGGGATGATCATCAAGGCAGAAGTCTAAAAATATTCACTTCAGTCTCCAAGGGTTATTTGCAATTTTTGGTGCAACTTGAAATGCAAACATAAGTGCTTTTGTTTATTTTGTTCTGGGGTCACGCCTAGTCATTCTCAGGAGTTATTCCTGGCTCTGTGCTCAGGAGTGACCCGTGTCTGCGCTTAGGGGACCATGTTTGGTGTCTTGTAGTTTTGGGACCATCCCTGGTAGGCTCAGAGCTTACTCCTGGCTCTGTACTCAGGGTTCACTCCTAGCAGGGTGCGGGAACTATCTGGGGTGCCAGGGATCTATCGCAAACCTACCCACAGTACTATCATTCTGGTCCCTAAGTTTACAATGCACGACCTGGAGGTAAGTCTACTTGTATTTGATAATATCTTCTTTCTGGCTGATTTCTTCCATTTATGCACTTGCAAACAAGTCAATATGTTTTCAAAACTTAAAAAGAAAAAATATTTTTATTTCTGCAATTCTAAATGCAATTTCTGTAACTCTCTCCAGTATGATAAACAGATATAACAGGGTGGTTGAATCTCACCTGATCTAAGAGGTTTTTGATGTTTAGAAACATATCTCTCAAGGAGACGCTTCACACGAGAATCCTTGGCTTCATCCAGGGCACACTTTCCACTATCACTTCTAAGTAATGGATCAGCTCCATTCAAGAGAAGTAATTCTGCCACCTAGAGGAAGATTGTGTGTGAGAGCCTAGATGAAAAGATACTGTATGTGCCTGAAAGCATACAACTCCAAAGTGTGGTATCAAATATTTTCCTCAACAATACAACAACACAGTTTGAATTTGCATACTACTCTGCCCAATAATTGTTAAAAATCTGTTGGAATCAGGATATAGTACAGCACTTAGGGCACATGCCTAGCACCTCTGTACTTGACCTGAGTTCAAATCCCCACACCACATGGTCCTCTGAGAACACCAGGTACAGTTCTGGAGCCCCGAACACCTCTAGATGTGGCTCCGGAGGTCCCCAGCATCACAGGTACCCCAGCATCAGTAGGTCCCGAGCAGCATGACATCCTCGGGCTCTTGAATTGAACCACTGCTTGGGAGGTTCCTCACAACCCCTGCCCACACCTCCCCCAAAATCTCACTATATACTGTCACTTCTCTTACAAAGGATGAGGAACATGAGAAAGAAGAAAGGAAGAGTAAAAGAAAGAGGAAGGAAAGAGAAAGAAAAGGAGGGAGGGATTAAATGTTTATGGTTCAGAAATTAGTCAGAAGGAGATGAACAGAAAGAATGATTAGACTAATTTGTGGGATACAAAAAAAAAAAAAACAGTATGAGAGTCTCTTGCCCTTGCTCGGGGCTGTCTTCCCCAGGCACCTCGGAGGGGATGGGCTCCAGCTTCCCTCCCCGCCCCAGCCGAGCTCCCAAGGCCAAAGACCTCTGGAGCCTAGCCACAGCCATGCTCAAGGCCCCTCTCCACACGTTCAGACGAGCCTCAAGCATGAAGGTACCGGCAGAGGAACCCAGGTGTGGGGGACCCAGGGCTGAGACCTCCAAACCTGCTTGGATCGGGACTGGGCCTCTTCTGCCCAGATTTCCCATTTTCCAGTAGCTAGGCGGTCATACCCAGGGACTGCCCCCGGCGCCGTGCAATCCCACCAACGGCCAACTCCAGACTTAAAACCAAGCTCCCAAAGCTTATAGCCTCTTCTCCCTCTGGGCGAACCTGGCAAGCTACTAAGAGTTTCTTGCCTCACAGACTCCCCGTGTATTCATATGCCAAAACCAGTAACAATGCTGGGTCTCATTCCCCTGACCCTGAAAGAGCCTCCGATGTGGCATCCTTGGGAAGGACAAGTAAGGAGAGGCTTCTAAAATCTCAGGGCTAGGACGAATGAAGACGTTACTAAGGCTGCTCAAGAAATTCAATGATCAATGGGATGATGATGATGATGATGATGATGATGAGACTAATACCTAAGAAGAGTGGAAACAAGGGCCAGGAGGAATGGTCCATGGTTGGAAACTTGATACAAGTGATGTGTATGTGGTGTGTGTGTGGGGGGGGGCATGGGCGGAGTTAAGATAGAAAAGGGACCACTACGTCAAGGGTAGCTGGAAATGATCACTCTGGACAAGAACTGAGTGCTGACAAGTCAAGGGAAAACCTGGTAACCTTTCAGTACCTGTAAGGATATAATGCCCAAAAGTAGGGAGAGGAGGAGAGAGGGTGAAGGAGAAGATGAGAGAGGGGAAATGAGGGGAGAGTGTAGGGGGGGACTGGGAGAGCGGAGAGGGAGAGAGAGGTAGGGAGGGGTAGGAGAAGAAAAGTGTCTACCTTAGGCTGTAAAGAGGGAGGCAGGAGGGAAACTGTAAATATTGGTGGTGGAAAATATACACGTGTGAAGGGATGAATGACGGAACATTGTTTGACCGAATCCCTAAATTATGAACAATTTTGTAACTCTGTGTCTTACGGTGATTAAATTTTATATGTATATATATATCATCATCATCATCATCATCATCCCACTGATCATCGATTTTCTCGAGCGGTCTCAGTAACGTCTCTATCTGTACTAGCCCTGAGATTTTAGAAGCCTCTCTTTACTCATCCTTTCCAATGGTGCCACATTGGAGGCTCTTTCAGGGTCAGGGGAATGAGACCCCATCATTGTTACTGGTTCTGGCATATGAATACACTACGAGGAGCTTGCCAGGTTCTGCCGTGCAAGCGGGATTCTCTGGGTAGCTTGCTGGGCTCTCCGAGAGCGACAGAGGAATCGAGCCGGGTCAGCCGTGTGCAAGGCAAACGCCCTACTATCGCTCCAGTCCATATATATATTTTATAAGGAAAATAAATGTTTATGGGTTCAACTGTTGGTAAAACAGAGCTAATTGACAGACCAGGACTTAGAATTGGATTCTATAGTGGTAAGAGTTCTAGTCATCTTAACAGGTTCCAAAAGATAGTCATGTCGTCAGATAGTTGATACTCAGAACATCAAGGAAAAACAGGTCAATACTTAATCTGTTACTACACCTCAAGTAACCACTGTGAAGTTTTTCTTGATTTCCACAGCTGAACGAGAAGAATGATCCATTTTTTCTTTGGTATATTATATTATCATTTCATATATATGTGTACATACATATATACATATACATATATACACACATATACATGTATACATATATATTCTACACTTTTAAGTTTTCTGAGTCTATATTTTTAAAATAATTATCTTAATAAGAATTTAAAGAAAATTATGTAAATATAGATGGCTCAAAGGAAGATAAATCTCCCTGATTTAGTTTTGAGCGCTGCTGGGTGTGGCCCACAGGGCTACATTTTGTGATGACTGGGAGCCATGTAGTACCAGGGATATTACTCAGGGCCTCACACACCATTTTGTACCGGGAATATTAATCAGGGTCTCAAACACCATATGGTACTGGGGATATTTCTCAGGGCCTCAGATATCACGTGGTGTTGGGACATTACTCAGGGTCTCAAAGACCATGTAGTACTGATGAAATTACTCAGGGACTCAGACATGCAAAAAATGTGCTGTAACTAGAATGAGCCATCTCCCTGACCTAGAGGCATTTCTTCTGGAAGTATGCGATATAAATCTTCCCAAGACAGCTGATTAGTCCCCTTTCCTACTCTAACAGTTTAGAACTCAGAAGCAACTTCCAAAACCTGAAAGAAAAGACAAAGTATTTTCATAAAGTGCCTTAGTTCTATAATAGAGCCTGAAACATAAAATTATCTTGGAACATTCAGAGCAGCTGTGGTTTCTGAGAAGCCTTGTATGCTGGAATTTGTCATTTGAATTGCCATTATTTCAGATCATATTAACCAGAACGTATGAAATTGTAGTAACCATATGGAAACATAATCACTGATACATCTGTGCTAAAATGTATGGGCTGAGAGTTAAACCTAGGAGGTTCTCATGTCTTTAAAGCAGACTCCATAAAGTTATCAGTCTCCTGTCACGACTAGATGACACTGCTTAACACTGTCAGAAGAAAATAATTATCCTGAAAGCTACAAAACACCATTAAAAAAAGGGTTTTAAAGATGTACAATTGAAAAAGTATAGTGACTAAAACATGTTTTGTAGTTAAAAAGGGCTGTATAGGCTATAAAATCAATACCCAAAAATCCATGGCCTTCCTATATGCAAACAATGAGACAGAGGAAAAGGACATGAAAAAATCCCGTTCACAATCGTGCCCCAGAAAATCAAATACCTTGGAATCAGCTTAACTAAAGAAGTGAAGGACCTCTACAAAGAAAACTATAAAACGCTACTCCATGAAATAAAAGAGGACATGAGGAAATGGAAACATATCCCCTGCTCATGGATAGGGAGAATAACATTGTCAAAATGGCAATACTCCCAAAAGCATTATACAAATTTAACGCGATCCCTATAGGGATAGCCATGGCATTCTTCAAAGAAATGGATCAAGCAATCCTGAAATTTATATGGAATAATAAACGCCCACGGATAGCTAAAACAATTCTTGGGGAAAAGATGATGGGAGGCATCACCCTCCCCAACCTTAAACTCTACTACAAAGCGGTAACAATTAAAACAGCATGGTACTGGAACAAAGGCAGAGCTGTAGACCAATGGAACAGGGTGGAGTATCCCCACACACAACCTCAAATGTGTGATCATCTAATCTTTGATAAAGGAGCAAGAGATGTGAAGTGGAGCAAGGAAAGCCTCTTTAACAAATGGTGCTGGAACAACTGGACAACCACATGCAAAAAAATGGGCTTAGAACTTGACCTGACACCATGCACAAAAGTCAGATCAAATGGATTAAAGACCTCAACATCAGACCACAAACCATAAGGTACATTGAAGACAAGGTCGGCAAAACCCTCCACGATATTGAAGATAAAGGTATCTTCAAAGATGACACGGAACTAAGCAATCTAGTAAAAACAGAGATCAACAAATGAGACTACATTAAACTAAAAAGCTTCTGCCCCGCAAAAGATACAGTGACTAGAATACAAAGACTATCTACAGAATGGGAAAGGATATTTACAAAATACCCATCAGATAAGGGGTTGATATCAATGGTATATAAAGCACTGGTTGAACTCTACAAAAAGAAAACATCCAACCCCATCAAAAAATGGGGCGAAGAAATGAACAGAAACTTTACCAAGGAAGAGATACAAATGGCCAAAAGGCACATGAGAAAGTGCTCTACATCACTAATCATCAGAGAGATGCAGATCAAAACAACCACAAGATACCACCTCACACCACAGAGACTAGCACACATCCAAAAGAACAAAAGCAACTGCTGTTGGAGAGGATGTGGGGAGAAAGGGACCCTTCTACACTGCTGGTGGAAATGCCGACTAGTTCATCCCTTTTGGAAAACAATATGGACGATTCTCAAAAAACTAGAGGTTTAGCTCCCATTTGACCCAGCAATACCACTGCTGGGAATATATCCCAGAAAAGCCAAAAAGTATAGTCGAAATGACATCTGCACTTATATGTTCATCGCAGCACTGTTTACAATAGCCAGAATCTGGAAAAAACCCGAGTGCCCTAGAACAGATGACTGGTTGAAGAAACTCTGGTACATCTATACAATGGAATACTATGCAGCTGTTAGAAAAAATGAGGTCATGACGTTTGCATATAAGTGGAGCAGCATGGAAAGTATTATGCTAAGTGAAATGAGTCAGAAAGAGAGAGACAGACATATAAAGATTGCACTCATCTGTGGAATATAGAATAATAGACTATAAGACTAACACCAAGAATAGTAGAAATAAGTACCAGGAGGTTGTCTCCATGGCTTGGAGGCTGGTCTCTCATTTTGGGCAACTCAGAGAAGGAAACACCAAGTAAAATGTGGTCGGAGGTGTGGGAGAAGGGTGATGCGGGCCGAACATAGACTAGAGACTGAACACAATGGCCACTCAACACCTTTATTGCAAACCACAACACCTAATCAGAGAGAGAGAACAAAAGGGAATACCCTGCCATAGTGGCAGTGTAGGGTGGGGGGAGATGGGACTGGGGAGGGTGGGAGGGATGTTGGGTTTACTGGTGGTGGAGAATGGGCACTGGTGAAGGGATGGGTTATCGAACTTTGTATGGGGGAAACATGAGCACAAAAATGTATAAATCTGTAACTGTACCCTCACGTTGATTCACAAATTAAAAATAAACTATTAAAAAATAAATAGTGTAAACATGAAAAAAATTTTAAAAGGGCTGTATAAAATAGCATTTACTACATTAAGAATAACAATACAACTTCTAAATATTAATAAACAAAAATATTCTTTTGTTTTGGGGCCATATACAGCTGTTCTCAGGGCTTACTCCTGGCTCTGTGCTCAGGGTGGTGAGCTCAGGGGACCAAATGGGGTGCCGGAGAACAAACCTAGGTCAACTGTGTGCAAGGCAAGTGCCGTATCTTCTGTACCATCTCTCCAGTTCCATAAACTAAAACAATTCTTGTGTTTTTCTGCTGCTTAGTTCCAGAAATGTACTTATAATTCTTTACAAAGGAAAAAAAAGTCACAGTACCTTATAATGCCCATTCACTACTGCGTCATGTAGAGGAGTGATCTGGTACATTCCTTTGATATTTACATCTGCTCCACCTTTTATTAATTCGCTTGCAGTCTGATAAAATCCTCCTACACAAGCTTCATGAAGTGCTGTCCAACCTATTATAGAAAAAGAAAACGGGGTGCCAGTGATCAAACCCAGGTTGTCATGTACAGGGCCCCTGCAATTATTTTTTTATAGTACAGTGTAGCAAATATCATTATATTAATTTCAGGCAAACAACAATTTGATATTTAATATTTATTACAAAATAATCACTAGAAGTCTAATTCACATACCTTATCACACAATTTTTTCTCATTTTTTGACTTTTTGGGTCACACTCAGTGATACTCAGGGTTTACTTCTGGCTCTGCACTCAAAAATCACTTCTGGTGGTACTCAGGGGACCATATGGGGTGCTGGGGATCGAATCTGGGTTGGCCACAAATAAGGTAAATGCCCTACCTGCTGTACTATCGCTCTGGCCCCATCATCACACATAATTTTTAAACAAATTTTTCTCAGATCAGGGATATACTGCAGTGACAAAGCACATACCTAGCATGTGTGCAAAGCCCTGAATTTGACCCCTGGCACTGGGGTCAAACTTCCCCATGATGAGCATCACCATGTGTAACCCCGGCAGATGGTGAAAATTATCCAGAGCCTGAGTTAACGACTTAGGATTATTAGTGCAAAGGTTGCTTAATATAGTTCTCACATATTAATTTATTAATGTGAAGTGCTTATAAAACACAAATTACTACCAAGTCCTTAATAGTTGTACAGAATTGTGTTCATTTAAATTATCTGATTATTTTTAAAATTATCTGAAAAACTTGAGACTTGTCTGAAGCCCACATTGCCATCCTTTCACAGCAGTTTCTCATTTGAAACTACAAAACTCAGGTAACTGAAAAAACTTACCAGCATAACTCTGCTGATTAACATTTCCACCCTGTTTTAAATAATGAAGAACAAGATTTGTGTCATCATGCAGAGCAGCCTTATACAGTAAGTTCTCTCCAAATACATTTCTCCGGTTAATAGCAGACAGGGGTATATTATCCAACTGCATTTTCTCTGAAATGAGAGAATCAATGAGAAAAATAAGCAAACTCTTCTTTTAGTATCAGAAGGAACTTAGGTATCATGGTGAATCCAGAGAACATTCTGGAATAGATGTATATCATGAAAGCATATTGTTATCCGTTAACTCAACTATGAGTTTTATTATTCGAGTATAATCTGAAGATTAAAAGGCAAAAGAGAAATGTCTTTAAAGTATTTGTATTGAATTTTTTTGTGTGTGTGAAGCAAGATGACTTTTATTGAAATTTAGAAAAAAAGAAAGAACATGTTCAAGAGAGAACATGGGCTTCTCCAGTGTGGAAAAGCAAGCAAAGAGACATAGAGACAAATAAGATATGATTCAAGGAAGTGCACAGGCTTAAAGAGCAAGCCTACTCAAAATATGGCTCACCATATTTTTTTGCAAGTTTTTTGCTTTTCCTGATCTGTTCTCTACTCTTGAGTCTGGATGAATGTGCGTTCTTTCCTTTAGCTTCGATTACTAAAGCAGGATTCTGCATTCTTGAAAAATAAAGGTTTTTAAAATTACTATCATCGGGGTCAGAGAGAGTACAGTGGGCAGGGCACTTGCCTTGCACACAGCCATCCTGGATTCTATCCCTGATACCCCATATGGTCCCTCGGTCCCCAACAGGAATGATCTCTGCATGCAGAGCCAGTAGTAAAGCCCTGAACATCACTGGTTTGACCAGAACACAAAAAAAAAAAGGAAATAAAATCAGCATCCAGTTGGAATACAAAAAATATTTTACTTATCAGGGCTTAAAATTTTTTAATGAGTTTTGATTAAAATACACAGTAAGGACTAAGAAGAAAGTTTAAAGTCTTAGAGCTTGTGCCCCAAATTCAATCCCCACCACATGGCTCTCTAAAAACTAACAGGTTGGGCCTAAGTACTAACCATCAGATCAGGTATTGCCCACAAGTTCTCAAGCACTGCTGAGGAGATCCCACCCCCAAACTGTCACTGTTACTGTCATCCCATTGCTCATCGATTTGTTTGAGCGGGCACCAGTAACGTCTCTCATTGTGAAACTTATTGTTACTGTTTTTGGCATATAGAATACTCCATGGGTAGCTTGCCAGGCTCTGCTGTGAAGGTGAGATACTCTCAGTAGCTTGCAAGGCTCACCGAGAGGGGCGGAGGAATCGGACACGGGTTGGCCACGTGAAAGGCGAACGCCCTACCGCTGTGCTATTGCTCCAGCCCCCCCCAAACTGTAAAATGCATAAAAGAACATTATAAATGAAAGTTCTTTAATTAGGGTTGATTGTACATTGACTATAATGTGTCTAGCACTGAATACTTTTTTTTTTTATCACCATGAGATACAATTACAAAGCTGTTCATGACTGGGTTTCAGTCATACAGTGCTCCAACACCCATCCCTCCCATTGTATATTTCCCACCACCAACCTTCCCAGTTTCCCCCCAGCCTGACTTTATGGCAGGCACTCTCCTCCTCCTCCTCTTCCTCCCCTTCCTCCTTCCCCCCTTCCTCCTCCTCCTCCTTCTTCCTCCCTCCCTCTCTCTCTCTCTCCCTTTCTCCCCACCTTCTTTCTCTTTGTTTCTCTTCCTTCCTCCCTCTCCCTCTCTCTCTTCCTCCCCTTTTCAAGCATCATGCTTGTTTCTTTACCTACTTTCAGCACGGAGTTCTTATCCAGAACAATCATTTCCAAATAACATTGCCATACCCCAGCACTGAATTATCTATAGGTATGTAGCATTTCTGAAAAGAAAGATGTAAATTGACAGCATACCTAGAATTCTCATTTGAGGAGTCACGACTTGTTTGATCCTCACGGTCAACCATTTCTGGTAGAATCTTTTCTGACATTGTACACCTCTCATCTCTGTGCTGTTCTTGTCTACCTATTTTCAGTCTGGATGACCTCCTTAATACAATAGGAGTGTCCTGATCAGAGTTAACATCCAATGGATTGGAATTTCCCTCATTATTTAGTGGATCACAAAAGGTGACATTTTGGTGCACCAAAGTTTGTAATTCAAATGGATTTTGGTCTTCTGTAGGCTGAAAACATAGTAAAAAGTAAATATGCCACAATAATATAAGCACTAAAAAATTAAAAATATTAAAGCAAGACAAATTAAGTGTTTCCCTGTCTTTTGATTACACCAAACTACTTCATGTGGTAGAGGTACAAAAACACAGATATCACAGACATGTGTAAACATAATAAAAATTTATTAATAAATAATGCAAGTCTGAAAGCCTAAGAACATTAGTAAAATGATTACCAATATTCTGATCAATGGTCTCTTCTGCCCTGTATCTCATTATTTGGCAATAACAATGCTGATTTTTTAATGGATTGCATTGACTTACAAGACTTAGGATAAATCATGAATGTACTAAAAGCCCCCTTTGATAATTCAGTATGAATTTAACTTTCAATGATGATGTATATATTATATAGAGCATATAAACCTTTACTGAATTTAATTTTCTATCAAGCTTGCAAAGCTTCTCAAAGTAACAAATTCCCTGTCTTAATTATAACTAAGTAAAAGAGTACTGAATTTGATTTGTTCTAAACAAATATTTCTACTTTTAAGTTTCCTTTTTCCTGAAGACTGCTAAATTTGTGTTCACTTTATCAATACCAATCATAATTTCCTATACTATGGTCATATTATCTCATTTAGATTAAAATTCTGGAATGTTCAATTCAGTGTTCAACCCTTCTCCCTGTGCTGAGCTTCTCTTTTTCTGGATTATTTTTAATCCTATATCTGTTGGGGATATTTTAACCAGAATTACGTGAAATATTCTAGGTGAGTAAATTGCAACAAGAGTTCAATACATTATTAAATCTTCCCAGAGATGTTCATAAGGAGTGTTTTTTTTTTTCAGTAACTAAAGGGAAAAAATAAAAGAAAATATCCAAATGCCATGTGACCATGTGTAATTTATAACACTGGTTATAAATTACATGTATGTGTACATACATGTGTGTGCATAAACACACTATATATTTACGTAAATAGAGGGATGCCACTCAGCAATGCTACTGTTATGAGGGAAAAAAATTACTATAAGGAAAAAACATTCACATCAAAAAAGGGTTTGGGCACAGAACTCTCTCTCTAATATGTGGGACATAAAGAATGGTGGAATAACAAAATGCCCCAAAACAATGGCAACAAAGAACATGAGAACTAGTATTCAGTAGGAAACACACCACTTTGGTGGGCAGGGGGAGTGTTGAGGGATAGAACAGGGAGGGGACAACGTCCACAGTAAAGTGTGTGTGTGTGTGTGTGTGTGTGTGTGTGTGTGTGTGAAACCCCATTAGCAACAGTACTAAAAACCACAGTGCAAAAATGTATTTTTTTTAAAAAAGGGGCGGGAAGCAAATGTGGAGTGGGGAGTTGGTGGAGGGAAGTGGACCATTGGTGAAGGAATCGGTGTTGAAACCTAATCATAAACTTACTTTGAGGGGCTGGAGCGATAGCACAGTGGGTAGGGCCTTTGCCTTGTATATGGCCGACCTGGGTTCGATTCCCAGCATCCCATAGGTCCCCCCCAGCACCACCAGGAGTAATTCCTGAGTGCAGGAGCCAGGAGTAACCAGGTGTGACCCAAAAAGAAAAAAAAACAACCTATTCGCTTTGGGGGAGGGGGGAAAAAACTTGCTTTGAGATTTCACAGTGACTAAATTTTAAAAACAACAATTTAAAATTAATTAAAAATGTTTTTCTTTATGAAAAAATATATAATATACAATTTAACAAAAAAAAAGCCAAAAAACAAAAAGGCAAGTGGTCTCTGCAAGGGACTCCAATTATAATAATGTAAGAAGAACTCTAGATTCTAGGACACAGAAGGCAAAGTTCCACTTAAAAGGAATAATTTGTTACCTCTCCTGGAAGACCAACTATATATATTCTATGTCCAACTAAACATTTTTATGAAGATTATCATCTCTTACTGCACCCAAGAGACAGTAATTTTCTGAGATACTGAGTAAACTCTTGTAAAAAACAAACAAAAACAAAACAGAAAGCCTTTCCTTAACAGACGTAAGCAACCTAATGACAGCTCCTCTTTGGTTTTCTGGGTAGAAAATTACATGACTTTTTGTTTTATCTTGGGGCCACACCAAAAAAGTTCAGGGATTACTTCTGACTTTGCACTCAGGGATCACTCCTTGTGGTGCTCAGGGGACCATATGGGATACCTGGAATCGAACCTGGGTTGGTCAGGTGAAAGGCAGTCACCTTATCCCTGTACTATCTTTCAGATCCCCTTAACTTAACCTTATAAACTCATTAAAAACTCTACCCCATATTGTTATACTACCCCATATTGTCAAACTCTACCCATATTGTCATACTAAAGAGATGACAATATGTTTTAAATTCAAGAAGTATCTTCTGGGTGTAGGTTGATTGTTTTAGAAGCAGGCTTGAATTTGAAACGAAAGTATATGAACAATCAAGACATTAAAAATTCTATAAGAAAGGTCAGAGAGATAGTGCATGGGCTAAGGCACTTGTGTTGCCTGAGCTGACTCTGGTTCGATCCCCAGCATGACATACACTCCCCCAAGCACCACCAGGAGTGATCACTCAGCAAAGATCCAAGAGGAAGCCCTGAGCAATACTGGGAATGGGCCAAATTCATAAAGATTTCTGCATGCATAACGCCCTGAACACAGTTCCCAGAACCATCAGACGGCCCTGGAAGCCCCACAGCCAAATAGCAAACCAACAGGCTCACCCACCCTGCAGGGTAACATCACAGAGCGTGATCCCTGATCTCCCCCCGCACAATTCAGGAGGCCCTAGTTTTGAAAATCACTGTATCCTAAGGATAGTGGTTCTTTAGTGGTAGGTGAGGTGCAATAACACAGTACGCCTAAAGCGTAAATACTGACCAAAAGCATAAATACTGACCAAAGGAAAAAAAAATCAGACTCACACTTACTTGCACAGATAGATGCTCATCCTGCAGCTCAGCTAACTTGGAATCTTGCTCAAACAGTGGCGTATGACCACAAGTATCAAAGCTCTCCTCTGCTATGTGTGTAGAATCTTCATTAGTCTGAGACAAAGTACGTTCAATCCCTAAACGTTTACTTTCAGCACTGACACTGTTGCCCTCCTCTACTCTATGGCAAATGGGGTCCACCTGGGATTCTGATTTTGGATTTAAAGATGATGATAATAACTCAGTTGGCAATGCATTATCATTTGTGTGTTCTAGTAAATCTCTGTGACATGTCAAAGGAATTGATATAGAATTTGCAGATTTACTCAACGGGTTTATTAACTCTGTAGGCTCAAAATCACTCATTATTTCTAATAGTCTATCCTCTTCGGTAATTTCTAGGGCAGACACAAAAGTTTCAAGGGAGTTTTCTTCACTCTTTTCTTCAGAAGTCATTTCCAACGTGACTTCCATTCCAGGCTCAGAAAATATATGTGATCCGATTAACATCTTCTCAGGCTCTATTAACAACTTATCTTTGACAAGAGCCGTATCAGATACTGTGAGAAAAGTACCTGAAAGGAGGCTAATTTCAGCAGAGTCTCTGTCTTCACTCAGTTCCTGTGTATTCCACATAGAAATTCTATTATTATACATATTTTAAAGAGGTCTCTTAAATAAAAAAGTCATAATTTTTATTTCATATAAACTAGATTATCAAACCATGGTTTTATCATGTAAGTTATAACCAGTTTTATCAGTTTTCATCCTTTACTGTAAATAAAAATGCCTTTCTACTTTTCTAGACCTAATCACTAATAATTCTGAACACCTGGTTCAACATATAACAGGAGCGCATGAACAGAACAATAATAACATGTAAATTATTTATTCTATATTACTTATGCTAATAAAAGAGCCATTGGATTATATGAAAACTTCCCTGAAGATAATGCTTACAATATTCTCTCTTGCAAAAAAAAATTCTATTGATTTTTACCAAAAAATTAATCAGGAATAAAATCGGCAATTTCACCTTTCTATTCCTGAATTCTGTATAAATATATAAATGTGAAGCATCCTATATGGTCCCCCGAGCACTGCCAGGAGTAATTCCTGAGAGCATGAGCCACGAGTAACTCCTGTGCATTGCCGGGTGTGACCCAAAAAGAAAAAAAAAAAAAAAAAGAAAGAAATGATTTGGTTATATTACTGTTTAGAAGAGCCTAAATAGAAACAATACTTCAGTGAATAAAAATTTAAAAAACGTAAGTAAGCATAGTATATCTGTTAAGCCAACTGACCTTTTCTGGGTATGTTGAAATTTCAGGATAATCATCAGCCCCAGATTCTAGAAAACAATAAATGTTTTCATTTGTGTATATAAGACACTAAGTACATTTCCTCTCGGAATTTATGATAAAGCTAGAATGCCTCAGGAATTTATGTGACATATCAAGCATTTTATAGACTGGAGTCATAGCACAGCGAGAAGGGCATTTGCCCTGCACGCGGCCGACCCGCGTTCGATTCCTCTGCCCCTCTCGAAGAGCCCAGCAAGCTACCGAAAGTATCCAGCCCGCACAACAGAGCCTGGCAAGCTCCCCATGGCGTATTCGATACAGCAAAAACAGTAGCAACAAGTCTCACAATGGAGACATTATTGGTGCCCGCTTGAGCAAATCAATGAACAATGGGAGGACAGTGCTACAGTGCTATCAAGCATTTTATAAATATTTATAAATGTATATTACAGTATTGTTACATTGGTAAGAAAATTATAAAAGTTAATATTATATTTCTTATAATAATGCTCTATATGAATCCAGGTAACATTATGATTATTTTGAATTAATTTAGCTAATGAGCAATTTATTGGCTTATTGTAAGTATTTTTTATTACATACAGAAAAATCATATTTTCCCAATACCATTACCTCGTGCTGTAGAGAGTTAGAGATGAAGAGAGAAAACCCTATAAAAGGATCAAGAGGAATTTAAAATTGTCCTGAATTTGACCCCACCTTTACCACCTACTCCTCACTCTGGCTGATTGCCATTCATACAAAGTGAAGTTGCAAAAGGAGCAGAAAAAAATATTTCTTTTATTTCACTCCTCCTTTCTTCCTAAGGTGCAGGAACTCTGATATATAAGAAAATGCAGAATTTACAGGTATTTCAAGTATGTCTGATAGGGTTATTCTTCTGATCCGACAATAATCTAGAGCTAGAAGATAAGCAACCAATTATGTACTATACTTCAAAATGAGTCCTGACAAGTAAGACAGATTTTAAGTGTAAATATTCTTGCTATGTGTGGAGTATAAACACAGTAAGGGAATAAGCAAAAGACATCAACAACAGACCCTGACAATTTGACTATACAATTGTGTTTAAGTGAGGAGGTGTAGGGAATTTGAAGGGACCTAGGGACAGCAGTGGAGAAATGCTGGCTCCCTGGTGGGGAATGTTGTATAAAACACTATATTTCTAATTAATACTACAGTAAATCACATCCTAGTACGTTCATCTGCTTCAAGGATCCCTGATTTAGTTAGCACTTGTATACATATAGGGCCCATAAACCTAATACTGTATACTTATGTCTTGAAATAGAAAAATTTAAATTGCAGACCAAAATCTATAGACATTGGTAGTGCAAGCCAGAGTTCATAGCAGGCATCAAGTAGTGTTGCTGTTGTTGTATACCAAAAGAACATAATTTAAGTTCAAAATTTAACTTTTTCAATTTTGGGCTAGAGAGACAGTACAAGGGTAAAGGCACTTGTCTTGCATACAGACATCCCCGGTTTGATTCCTGCACACATCTGGTCCCCTGAGCATTGCCAGGAGTGATTTCTAAGAACAGAATAAAGACAAAGCCCTGAGCACCAACATTGTGGAGCCCAAACCCCCCCAAATTGAAATAAAACTTTGATTTCAAAGTTTGATTTCAAGTATCAAATGTTGTGCTCTTTTCTTGCAGTATGTTTCATGATCACGAAGAATATGATTACACTAATATATAAAATACATAGTCAATCTCAATTCATCATTAGAAGATACCTTAAATAGAAAGACAGTCAACGTCTAATATGGCTGACCCCAAGACACATGGTTTATATGATTATCAATTATAACAGACATGGCCTATACATTATGGATTATTATGATTACAGAAAATACTTTAGATTTGAGTCAACAAATTATGAGTCAAAAGAGCAGACATTTGAAATAGCAAGTATCGATACCACCTAAATACCTTCTCTTCTTGGCAATTTTACAAAGTATGTTCCAAGGTCCATAGTGATTTCCTGTATCAAATGTATAGTTGCAAAGTATAGACAGCCAGGCTAGTTGTAAATAAATCCCTTTGTTTTAGGCAAAGACAAATTTATATGACATTTATATAATTCTATGCAAACAAACATACCTTTCATGCTTTGGTGGCTCAGCAAAAGTTCAGCCTGGGAATATGACTCAGTCAACCTTGAACAGTTTTGTCTAGTCCTAAAAAGAAACTTAAGTCAATTAATAAAGATAAACATTAAACGGAAAGAAAAAACCCTACTGCTCATTCAAATTCAATGTAAATTTTTTTCTTATTTAAAAGGAATTTCAGGCAGAATTTCCTGCCCCTGTGCCAAGCTGTCTTCACCGGGACACCCTTGGAGAGGGGTGGGCTGAGTTTCCCTCCCTGCCCCAAGCAGAGCCCCGGCAGCCAAAAATCTCCACAGCCATGCGCAAGGCCACTCTCCACATGCTCAGACGAGCCTTAAGCATGAAGGAACCAACAGAGGAACCCAGGTATGCGGGACCCGTGGTTGAGATCTTCAAGCCTGCTTGGATTAGGACTGGGCCTCCTCCACCCAGATCCCCAGTTTTCCAGTAGCTTGGCAATCACACTGACAAACTGCCTCTTGCACCATGTAATCTCATCAACTGCCAAGATCCAGAGACTATAAAACAAAGCTCCCAGAAGAGAGCAGTGCAGAATCTCGAATGGCAGAGCCTGGCAAGCTACCCGTGGCATTTTTGATATGCCGAAAATGGTAACAATAATGGGTCTCATCCCCCTGACCCTGAACACAACAGGGACGGACGGAGATGTTACTTGCACCCACTCGAGCAAATCAATGAGCTCTGAACAACAGTGATACAGTGAAAGGAATTTCCAAGTAGAATATCTTTTGTTACATCATTACCATCAGTGTTTGCCAAATATGGAGGGGAGAGATCAAGAGAAATATTAGTCCTGAAATAAATATTTTTGCCTATCTACTTTCTCAAAATCATATAAAATTTATCATTACAGTTTTAGATATAAATGAAACTCACTCATGAGAAAATTCTCAGACATTATTATTTTTTACAGCAGGCAAGGAAAAGATAAGTTTAAAGAGAAGCTGAAAGCAAATAAGGGTCATATCTTATTTACAATTTTGATTATCTGCCATGAGCTAATTAAAACTTGATTGAAGAAAACCAATCATTAACTGTTTTTTCAACCTAATTTACTACACAAATGTAATCAAGACAGCTTCCTTTTTGCAAATTAAAAAAAAATCCCTTTTTCATTTGTCTTAAAAGCAGTTGTTCATGCACCAGGCATAGCTACTTGAAGCCTAAGCAAAAAAAAAATAAACTGAACATTCTTTCTTATCTAAAAATAGAACTGATCAATATAACTTATCTTGAAAATTGAAATGAAACTCCTCATATGGAACAATTTCTATGAGGCAAATGAAAAGCATTTTCCCCCTAAAATATGATTCTTTGAGAAGATTTAAAATAAAATCAGTTTAACAATTTTTCCCATAATCTACAAAATAAAATTTAAGTGTTCTGAAAACAGAACAATGCTCACCTATATTATTAAAATATAATTATTTACATAAAACAATACTATACTATACATGTACAATGATAGTAGGGGAATGATCAAATAAATTGTTATGTAATGAAATATAATGGGGCCATAAAAATCAATGTTTTAATGATATTAATGTGAGAAAATAATTATGATAAACTGACTAAAACTTAAAATTCAGATAAAGTTATTGACACACTATAAATAAAAAAATTACAATGAAAGTCTAAAGCAAGTTTCAAATATTAAGTGATTCTCTGAGTAACATTTGAGTCTTCTAGTAAAATCTAGAAAACTTATTTTTAGCTTTGTTAACTGCGTTTTGTTTAATATCAAAGAAATCACCGCTGCAACTATTAGAACATTTCCTCTTCTAAGATTATTAATTTTTTATATTTAATTCTTTAATACATCTTGAATATCTTTTTTGCATGTAGAATAAGTGGTCTATTTCATTTACAGGTCAAATTCATTCATTCTAAGAAAATTTGTGGAACATATTATTTTCCTATCTTATGTTTTAGCACCTTTTGTCTTTATTCTATTCTAGCACATTATAGCACCTCATGTACATAAACATATTTTGTCTATTACATCGCTATATGTCTAACTTTATGCCAATATCACAGTAGTTTATAACCTAGTTATAAACTGACAATTGAATTCCTGTTTAATCATTTTTTTTTTTTTTGGCCTTTTAGGTCACACCCAGCGATGCACAGGGGTTATTTGTGGCTAATGCACTCAGGAATTACTCCTGGCGATGCTTGAGGGACCATATGGGATGCTGGGAATCGAACCTGGTCGGCATATGCAAGGCAAAAGTCCGACCCGCTGTGCTATTGCTCCAGCCCCATCATTATTTTTCTTAAGATCATTTTAACTTTTAGGTATCTTTTGTCTTCCATATGAAATTTGGGATTCTTTTTCTTCCTATAAAATATGCCATTAAAATTTTACAGAGATTGCAGTTTATCAGTTGACTACTTTGGGTAATGTATATTTTCACAATATTGAAACTTTCAATCCATTAAAATGAAATAAAATATCTCCCAATTTATGTATGTTAATTTTTTCATTAATATTTGGTAATTTTTATTATGTAAATCCACACTTAATTCCTGTTATCATTTGATATTATTACAAATAGATATGTTTTCTAAGTTTTTAGCTGGTTAATATATAGTAGTGAATTTTTTAATTTTTTAATTTTTATATAACAACTGGGCTGGAGCGATAGCACAACGCGTAGGGCATTTGCCTTGCACTTGGCCAACCCAGGTTTGATTCCTCCACCCCTCTCAGAGAGCCCAGCAAGCTACCAAGACTATCTCGCCCGCACGGCAAAGCCTGGCAAGCTACCCATGGCATATTCGATATGCCAAAGACAGTAACAAGTTTCACAATGGAGACATTACTGGTGCCCACTCAAGCAAATCGATGAATGAGATGACAGTGACAGTGATATAACAACCAAATTAATTTAATACTCACAATGCACTGTACTCTTTAGTGTTTTCAACTTGAGATAACATCTCCTGTGAATAAAAATTGATTGGTCTCTTTTTCTCTAAAAAAAAATTAGTTTTATTACTTACTGTAATGGGCTGGAGCAATAGCACAGCGAGTAGGGCATTTGCCTTACACACGGCCAAACCGGGTTCAATTCCTCCACCCCTCTCGGAGAGCCTGGCAAGCTACCTAGAGTATCTCGCCTGCACAGCAGAGCCTGGCAAGCTCCCCGTGGCATATTTGATATGCCAAAAACAGTAACAAGTCTCAAAATGGAGACGTTACTGGTGCCCGCTCGAGCAAATAGATGAGCAATGGGATGACAGTGACTTACTGTAATAGAACTTGATTTTGTTCCATTTCATCTTGAGGTTTCTAGGAAGAAAAATGGAAAATTTTCCAACTGATAAATATCAATTCATTAAATTTAACATTTAATCTAATTTTTAAGTTAGTTTCTTTGATTCTTTTTACTATTATGATAAAATATGTATAACACAAAATAACATTTTAAGAATACAGTTCTATGGTATTATGTATATTCATACTGAAGAATAACATCACTATCATTTTAGAATTACTTCAGTTTCTCCAACTGAAATGCCATATTCATTAAAAACACTTCCCAATTCACTCCTCTTTCACTCTTCCTCTTTCTGCCTCTCTGATTTTTGGCTAGTGTTTTCCATTTCGTAACTGGCTTATTTCAATTTGTATAATGTCTTTAAGGTTTACCCATTTGTAGCATACATTAGTATGCCTAACTTTTTAAAAGCTGAGTAATATTGGGGCTGGAGCGATAGCACAGCGGGTAGGAAGTTTGCCTTGCACGAGGACCACCCGGGTTCGATTCCCAGCATCCCAAATGGTCCCCTGAGCACCGCCAGGGATAATTTCTGAGTGCAGAGCCAGGAGTAACCCCTGTGCATCACCGGGTGTGACCCAAAAAGTAAAAAAAAAAAAAGCTGAGTAATATTATACTGCCTGTACATATCATATTATATTTATAGCCAGTTATGTATGTATTGGTAAGATATCCATGTTGACTCCTTCCAGTTCCTGGCCATCATAAATAACAATAATAGTTATTGTTAATAGTTACTAATAATATAACAGTTACTAATATAATAGTTATTATTACTATTAATAATATTGCTATTATTAATGTGGGTATATAAAAATGTTTGAGTCTCTGCTTTTGGTTTTTGGGGTTTTTTTTTGGGTACATAACCAGATACTGAACTTCTGTATTATTTGGTAATTATATGATTAATTTTTTTAAGAATCACCTTATAATTTTCTACAGTGCTTGTACTGTTCTACATTACAACTAGAACTGAACAAGAATTTGTTTCTCCACATCTTCACCAACACTTGGTATTTTGCTCTTAACAGCCATCTTAACAAATATTAAATGTTATTTCATTTGGGTTTTTGATTTGCACTTTCTTAATTATTAGTGATATTCTGTATCTTTTCATGTGCTTATTTGGCTATACCTTCTTTGGTGAAACTTCTTTCCTTTGGCATTTTTAAATCAGGTTGTTTGTTCTTACTTAAAAAAACTATATAAAAACAACTGGCTTTCACAAAGTATAGCTAAGAAAGAGGGAAATAGATAAGAAATAAAAGCTTCAGCAAAATATTCAAGGAAAAGACTTATCATTAGTAATTTACCAATCTAAGGTATATCATTTCTAATTTTTAATTTGTATTTAATCAACTGTATACCTGTAAAATTTTATCCTCATTATGGAGAGGCAACTTATTTGCACTGAGTTGTTTTTGTGGATCCTCTCTGAGTTTGAATGCAAGCTGAATCTCAGGAGAAGTTGTGCCTAGAGTGAAATACAATGATAAATCATATATAACCACCTTACCACTCTGCTTTGAAAATGACCCACAGAATTTCCTGCACACTGCAAAACATCATTAAAAACAACCTTGCTAGGGGTTGGGAGAGATAATACAGGAATATTTAGGACATGACTTGGGTATGGCCAATCCCAATCTGATCCCTGGTACCACATAGTCTGCCAAGTACTACCAAGTGCAGCCTTGGAGGCTCCTCTTGGGTGGTCTGGGTAACCCCTGGCATCACAGGACCTAAACAGCACCACAGCCTTAGGCCTTTTCTTAGAACTGTTTGCCCAGATGACCACAAATCACCAAGAAGGCTCTGAAATCCTGAGCACAGATTAGGAGGTGGCAAAAAATTTTTTAAATATTAAATTCTACTTGTTAAAAATGTGTGAGCCCAATAGCCAAAAGTTCAACTCCTACTGAGCACATTTGGAGTACCACAGCAACCACTTTCAAACATTAAAACTGCAGTGCATGTTAAGTTCCGCAACTGAATGAGTGCAATCCCTGGCAAGCGTGTATGCAAACACCACAACTGATGTCAGACATTCCCGGTCAGTCAAGTATGCAAGCACCACACTCCTGGACATGGCAGAAACAATGAAATTAAGGAAAGGGGGTAAGATCACCTAGGTAAACAATCACTTCCTACTTACCACCTTCACAGTCTAGGCTTTTAAGTTGCTGGCTAAAGAAGGAGAAGGAGATACTACACTAAAGAAAATAAAATTGGCATTCCTGTGTTCTAAGATGAATTAGTGAGACCATGCACAGAAAACTACACATAAATTCTACTAGGAATACCTTTACTTCTTATTGTTTTCGCTTGCTTCCTGGTTTTGAGGTCACAGCCAGCGGTGTTCAGCGGTTTCCAGCACTGTGCTCAGGAGATTGCTCCTGGTGGAGCTGGGGACACCCTGCAGTGCCGGAGATCAAACCCAAGCCTCCTGCATACATGCACTCAGCCCACTGAGGTCTCTTCAGCCTGGACTTTTTAAAAATTTCATTCTAGGCCATTTTACAAACACCCATGGTATCAATATATAATACAAGAAAAGTCAGCTTCTCTTTTTAAGTTGGTACATTGAACCCATTATTTTATTTTTTTAAATTTTCATAAAGTTGTTGACAATAATGAATTACATTCAATTATTTCGACACCAGTCTCACCACCATCACACCTTCCCACCACCATTATTTTGAATTTCCACCACCACTCAAACCTGCCAGACAGGCAGATGCTAGATAATTTATTTGTATTGCCTGCTATGAGTAACATAGGATGCCCCACAGCTGCGAGAGTAGCAGCGCGCTCCTAGAAATCTGAAATTTTAGATAATTAGAGACTGGCGAAATCTCTGCAGTGAGCTTCTCGGTTCCCAGATTCTTTTGTGCGTCTCTGGATCATGACCGTTAATGAGCTTAAATAGTCACTATAGGCAGCTCATGGGCGTGACATCCAGGATTCCATAGGAGCAGGGAGATGGGAAGGAGCAGCCCATGCCCTATCCCATGAGGCCTAAAGTTTGCTGTTACTAATCCCAAGTACCTGGGCTTTTCATTGGAACCCGTTATTTTAACTTCCTAGCTCCTAAAAATAAAATCCAAACAAATTACAATTTTTTTAAATCTGGTCTTTAAACTTCAGCATTGGGAAGAAAGGGAATATCCACTACAGACCAGAAAATGGTTAAAGATTAAAGAAAAACCCAAAAATAAATAAATAAATAAAACTTAAAAATAAGCATAAAGGGAAACCAAACACTGTTGAACAACTTTTTAGTCAGCAGAGAAAAAGAGGAACATGGGACTGGAGCAATAGCACAGTGGGTAGGGCATTTGCCTTGCACACAGCCGACCCAAGTTCGATTCCAGCATCCCATATGGTCCCCTGAGCACCGCCAGGAGTAATTGCTGAGGGCAGAGCCAGGAGTAACCCCTATGCATTGTCAGGTGTGACCCAAAAAGAAAAAAAAAAGGAACTTCCATCAGAATCCTAGAAACCTACCCCAGCTCAGAGCAAATCCTACCAAACACAGAAGACAATAAACCTGCAGTATGTGTAGCGAATGTCACATACCTCACTAAGCTTGCCACTTACATCAATAATACTTAGGAAGAATATAGCCAACTATTCTGTATAGCAGGACAATTCCCACACCAGATATTAAAATGTACTAAAAGCTAAAGTTAATAAGATAATATAATGATGAAAATGTAGTCAAATACTAATGGCATGAAAAACTGTGTGAAAAGATACGTATCTTGGGATTTAATATATGACAATAACGGTATTTTATACAGTGAAAACAATATGAGTCATTCAATAATACCGAGATCACTGGCTAACTAAATAGCTCTACCTTCTCATACGCAAAAAATATTTTAAAGATTGATATGTTAAAGTTACATAAGCATAAAATGGGAAAACAAAATATTTTATGTCTTAAGATAGGCAAAATATATCTAAACTAAAGAGAAGACCCTCTAAACACGAGCAAATTTTCCTATATTAAACTTAAAATTTCTATGGTAGCCAGAGTGATAGAACATTGGGTAGGACACTTGCCTAGCATGGGCTGACCCATCATTGATCCCTGGCATCCCATATGGTCCCTTAAGTACCACCAGGAATAATTTGAGTGCAGAGCCAGGAGTAAAACCTGAGCATTTCTAGGTGTAGCCCCAAAAGCAAAACAAACAAAAAACCTTAAGATTTCTGATTATGATACTACAAAATGTATCATACATATTATTTTTAAATACAACGTGAAAGAACAACAAAAAAACCAACCACAGTTTACAGAAAGGTCTCAGCCATTCAAGAGCTTGTCTGGCCTGAGAGACATACTTTATTCACATATTTTGTTTGGGGGCCACACCCAGTGGTCCACAGGAATTACTCCCAGCTTTGTGCTCTGGGGTTGAATTCTGGTGTTTTATGCAAATGGCTGAGAGACAGGAAAAGTTCTTACTTCTTTCCATCAGGAAATAGCTTGACCGTGAAGCCCAGAGGCAGTCTCTGAGGAAGAGCGAAGGCAGGAAGACTAGATAGGCATGGTCACAGAGCAGAGGGGCAGGGTCAAGTTCTTTGGGGCTGTTCCCTTCCCAATCCCACATAGAATACAGCAAGGATGCATTGATTGAGTGTCCTCACCAGGGACCAAAAAAAAAAAAAAATGAGAATTCCATCACTAAGGCCACAGCGCCACCTGCAGAAAATCAAAATAAGTCACCAGCAGAAAATCAAAAGTCAACTCAAATGCAGAAATAGGAAAATTCTACTAGCAACTGTAACAATAAGATGGACATCACCAAAAAAAAAAAAAAAAGACAAGTCTCTACAAGTCAAGTGCATAAACAAAACTAATCAATATATATCCAAGTAGGAAATTTCAAATATGAAAACAATGGACACAGCTCAAGGGATACACTTACAGCAATACAGGATACACCACACCTCTAAAGCACTAGATAGCCCACCTAGAAAAAAATTAACAAAAAAATGAATGGCATTAAGTAATCAAAGAGATGGAATTAGGAGATACAGATACTTGGATTCCAAAAGATATGAATACACATTATATTCCAATGCACATTCTGAAGAACTGATCATGTGTTGATACTTTAAAGAAGTCTTACTAAGTGTGTGAAGACTGAAGCATCTTTTCAAATCACAATGATTTGCAGAAATCAACAACCAAAAGAAAACAGAAAAATATCAAACATGTAGAGACAAAGCATATATTTCTGAATAACTTTGGGTCACCTAAGAACTCACAGGAGAAATAAAACCTTGAGAAGACCAAAAACAAAGAAATGAACCATTAGACACTATGAAATTCAGCAAAAGTCTGCATTGAGGGAAATTCCTTGCTATGCAGGCCCATATTAATAAATAATAGTATCAGTAAACTATGTAACTTTATATCTGCAGAGAGTAGAAAAGGAGAAACAAAGTCAGCAGAAGGAAGGATAAAATGCTATAGTAATTAATGGTATGTTACTGTAGGTTTAAAAAGGAACACATATTAAAAACAGGAATAGAGTAAAGTGTCCAGAAACTATATATACAAGGATATCTCATTGATTTGCTCGAGTGGGTTCCAGTAACGTCTCCATTTGTCCTAGCCCTGAGATTTAAGCAGCCTCTCTTTACTCGTCCTTCCCAATGGTGCCATGCACCCGTGATAAAATAAATAAAAAGAAAGAAACCTGGGCCGGAGCGATAGCACATTGGGTAGGGCATTTGTCTTGCATGCAACTGACCTGGGTTTGATCTCAAATGGTCCCCCGAGCACCGCCAGGAGTAATTCCTGAGTGCAAGCCAGGAGTAACCCCCGAGCATCGTCGGGTGTGAACCAAAAAGCTAAAAAAAAAAAAAGGAGAAAGAAAGAGACCCTCCACACAACAAATGATGGGGTGAGGGTGAAACAAGAAAGCTACGTGCAAAAAAAAAAAAATTGCTTGATCAGTATTTAACAGCATACTCAACATTTTACTCAAAATGGATTAAATTTTTTTTTTGCTTTTTTTTGGGGGGGGGTCACACCTGATATGCACAGGGCTTACTTCTAGCTCTGCACTCAGGAATTACCCCTGGCGGTGCTTAGGGGACCATATGGGATACTGGGAATCGAACCCGGGTCGGCCGCGTGCAAGGCAAACGCCCTACCCGCTGTGCTATCACTCCAGCCCCATGGATTAAATATTCAAGTTTGACCCCAAATCATAAAATACATAGATGAAATCATAGGTGTTACACTCCAGGATCTCAATATCAGAGATGTATCTGGATACCCAACCCCAATGGCAAGGGGGGAAAAGCAAAAATAAGATGGTAGATTAAAAATATTTTACTCAGCAAAGACATTATCACAAGAACCAAGACAATATAGTAATTGGGAGATAGTATTTGCACATCATACATTTGACAAGAGCTGATATTCAAATATATATATAAAGACCTCAGAATTCAACAACAAAAAAGTTAGCAACCCAATAGAAATAACAGACAGAAGTCTAGAACAGTCACTTTTCTAAAGAAGACATACAGATGGCAAACAGACTCACTGAAAAATATCTATATCACCTGTTATTAAGAAACCATAACTCAAAACTATGAAGAAATCAGTTCCACCAGTGAGAATGACCTACATAAAAACAAACCAACAAAATCCAAAATCTCGGGAAGCAGGGCCCAAGAGGAACAGAGCAAGTAGTTTACAGCACTGTTTTAAGCCTTTTTTCAACCTTTTCCCACCAAGCCTTGGCCCCTTTGACCTTCATTACTTCTTGTGGTGCCAACTCCCTGTCCTACTGAGAGAGTCCTTAGTCTCTTGTCATGTTCTCTCATTTACACAATGAAAGGAATGGTGACAGTTACACATATAAAAGGATGAAGCTAAGCCCCCCAAATTCCAAAATAATGACACCAATAAAAATTCTATTTTTATTTAATAAAAAATAAATTAAAAAAATTAAAGACACAGATAATTAGGAAATAGGGTATTACCTGCAAAATATATGTATAAACAACTGTTTTACTACTTTAATAATAAACTACTCCTATAAGTCAATAATGAACTGAGATTAGCACACAATGTAATTCACAAAAGGCATTCTAAAAAAATCAACATTAAAATATGTGTAGCCTTGTTACTATTCAAAAACACAAATTAGGGGCTGGAGTGATAGCACAGCAGGTAGGCATTTGCCTTGTACTCGGCTGACCTGGGATCGATTCCCAGCATCCCACATGGTCCCTTGAGCACCGCCAGGAGTAACATTTCTATAATGTATTCTATAAATATTTCCAGATATCCTCCAAAATATAAAGTAGCTTACATAAAGAAATTCTTAAAATAAATAACCTGTCTCTTTCTCTCTCTCTCTCTCTCTCTCTGGTATTTTTGTTTTGGCTTGGGGGTGGAGGAGTGGCACACTCAGTGGTGCTCTGGGCTTACGTGTGGCTGTGTTCAGGGATCACTCCTGGTGGTGCTCAGGGGACTGTATATAGTGCTGAGGATTGAAACTGAGTTACCACATGCAAGCCAAGGCGCTACACACAGATATTTTTACCCTAATTTTAATCTGAAAAAATCAGATTGGCTGTTAATAAAGAACGATTTGTTTTCACAAGCACGCAGATCCTAATTGGAGAACTGAGAGATGGAAGGGTTCGAGAACAGTACAGATACCACATCCATATCTCTCTAGTCCTTTCTAGAAATTGTAAACATCTTCCAGAAATTAAAATCAGGCCTGAGAGATAATGCAAAGGCTTAGTGCAAAAGTTTCAGGTTCCAACTCTGGCACTGCATTGTCCTTAGAGCATCAAAAGAGTAAACCCCCCAAGCACAAAACCAGGAGTATCTCCCACACAAGGTCTGGTATGATCCCCCCAAAAATAAATAAAACATAAAAAGTATAAGTTACAATTGCTCTTACGATCCTTATAGTAACAGACCATAACATTAACAAATCTGAGAATTTATTACAGATTTCTACTATAAACAAACTATAAATTAAATAACAGTAAAAAGGAGAAAAGCAGAAATTAATAAAATAATAATCAGGAAATTAAAGGGACAACTTAGTGAAAAGAATAATTTCTCACCTTTCCATGTTGTACTTATTCCAGGATGGAACTTGTACACAGATCTAAGAGATGTGTCTTGATCAAAGAGCAACCTTTCAAATACCAAAATATACAGATTGTTATGTTTTCTAAACAAAAACATTATAATCCCTTATCATACCCAAATTTATTAAAATTCTTAGTTATATCACTATTAATATTAATTTTAAAAATCATTTCAGACTAGAGCAATAGTACAGCAGGTAGGGCACTTGCCTCACACATAGCCAACCCGGGTTTGACTCCTGGCACTACATATGGTCCCCTGATCCTGCCAGAAGTGATCCTGAGCACTGAGCCAGGAGTAAACCCTAAGTACAGATGGTATGGTCCTAAAAGAGAACAAATTAAAAAAATGATTATAGAAAGGTACCTTTCACTTAAAAACTTAGTGAAAATGAAAAAATCCAAAACCAATAAAAAAGGGGAGGCCTGGAGCATGCTTGCCTTGCATGTGGCCAACCTTGATTCAATCCCAGGCACCCCATATGGTTCCCCAGAGCACCATTAGGAGTGATCCCTGAGCACAGAGCTAGAAGCACAGAGCCAGAGGTAAGCCCTGAGAACCACTGGGTTTGAGAAAGAAAAAAAAAGAAGAAAAGAAGGGAGGGAGGGAGGGAGGGAGGGGGGGAGGGAGGGAGGGAGGAAAGAGAAAGAAGGAGGGAAAGAAAAAAAAGAGGGAAAGAAAAGAGAAAGATAGAAAGAGAGAAAAAGAAAATTAAAGACATTTGTATGGCCAAATTAATTTTTACAAATGTTCTGTTATTTTGGCCATTTAGAAATTAGGCAAAATATAAAGTGTTTGATCAGAGAGGAAATATGCAGATAATGTAAAGGAACAGTAGTGGTTGGCCTTTCCCTTCACATTTTTTCTAAAACCACAGAAAATAAGATTAGAACTTTAGGGTTAAATGTATTTCCATATTTTATAGTATACAATGACAGTTCTTTAATTAGGGGTTTCAATATTTTAGAAAAAGACATGATTCTCAAACTGAGGGGGCTTCAAATATAGCAAGGGATAAAAACCTACAAAATGGCAGGGGAGCATTATGGGCTGACTACATAAACTTAGTAGACTCTATTTTGTTCAGAAAAATCTTAACACAGAATTCAAAAATGAGAAAAGGAGATGAACGGATTTTTCTCCAGAGGTTATATAAATGGCCAGTAAGCATTAGGGTCTGGAGATGAAGAACAGGGAGAAGGCATTTTGCTTTGAACACAACCAACCTGGTTTTGATTTCCAGCAACCCATATGGTCCCCCCAGCCTGCCAGGAATGATCCCTGAGCGCAGGGATTTGTACATCATATGTTTAATAATATGTTGGTATCCAAACCCTGTTACAAAGAACTCACACAACTTCACAATGATCTTATCATTTTCTTTTCTCTTTTTATTTTCTACTACTTTTTGGCACACTCTCAGAACTGTATTGCTACCAAATGTGACACCTAAAATCCAAAAGAAAGTCCATGTCTCTAGCTACAAGAGTTGTTCTCTGAGAAATATGGAGGGAAAGTCTTTTACTTCCTTCTCTCTCAACTATTTTGTCCTAAAGGTACCTCTATGTCATAGGTGAGTGCCCTAGAGCAAAAAGACTCAAACACTCTGAGAGAAACCCTTCTGATCATAAGAACTGGTAGGTAGCAATAGGGATGGGGGGAGGGTGTGTAAGGGTCCTGGAGGAAAAAGAGTTAAGAGAAAGGGAACCACTTCACCTGCTGTCTAATTCTATACAAATCTGAGTCTCATCCCTGAGTTTCCCACTTACAGAGCTCAAGGAAGTTTAACATATGCTTATAGATCTGATCAGTAATATTAACCACTGCCTACGTTCTAAATTTACCTGAGTAGTATGAAAGTCAGACACAGACAGTACAGTAAGGGCTCCGAACATTGGGATTAAAGTTATCACAACCCGACCGCCGAGATGTGATCCCGGGGGCCGCACGCGTGTGCGGCCTCTCCACAGCTGCACAAGCGTGAATCCAGACCCAGCAAAACCTCTTTCGGCATGGGCAACTCCTCGCAGAATGTCTCCAGCCTGAGAACTAAGCCTCGGCCCCGTGCCCGCCCAGGAGGGGAAAGGTATTTCTCTCTCTCTCGCCTCTTTCTCTCCGGGGATGAAGGGCGCGGTGTCCGCCATATTAAGACGACCACAGATTGGGTTTTCAAGCCTGCAATTATCTAATATCTGGAAGAAATCTCCCTGGACTTCTTGTTAAAGTACAGAAATTCAAAACCGCGCAGCCGCTACCGCGTGACCTTATTTGTCTTCACAGTAGGTCTGAATCTAGTGGGGTACTCCTAACAACAATAGTGAGGTTGGTGTTGAAATACTGAATGTAACCAAAGTAAACAGAATGTAAAATGAAACTTATCAGTTACAAGGTAGGGGGTGGGGGGGGCGGGATGGGAGGTGTACTGTGTGGGGTTTTTTTTGGTGGTGGTATATGGGCACTGGTGAAGGGATGGTTGTTTCAGCATTGTATAACTGAGACCTAAGCCTGAAAGCATTGTAATCTTCCACACGGTGATTTAATAAAATAAAATTTTATTTAAAAAAAATAAATAAAAAGAATAAATAAAGTTATCACAACCCACTGAAGGAAAAGAAAAGAATGGGTAGTCATACCCATGACAATGGTCAAAGAGACACCTCATTGGTGGTATAGCTCTTACATCAGTCAGGGGCAAAACAGATGGTCCTTTGTTCACCCTACTTTGGGGGCCTAAGCTACTTCATGCTTGGGGCACATTAAAGGAAATAAAGAAGAATCACTTTTTTCTTTTTCTAAACTGGTTAAAATAAAAATTGTGTCACTATTAAAAAGAAATGAAAAGAAATGTGCAGCCAGAGATCTATTTAGATTGGCTGTCAAAACAAACAAAAATCAAAAACCATCTGGATTTTAATAGGATTAAAAAATCTAAAACATTATTTATGAAATATACAATATATAGCCCACAATTTCTCAACATGATAAAAATAACTGTTGAGAGAAAAAAAACTGACAGATGCCAACTACCTTACATGACCCAAGTGTTGTAATTGTAAGACAAAGTTTTAAAACGGTTATTGCAGTCACTTGCGTGAGAAAGATTAACAAATAGTTTAATCAAGTGGATTTAAAGACTGCCTTTCACAGCAGGGAAATAAAGGTAATTAGATGGAAATTTTAGAAAATAGTAATCTCTCAAATTTAAAACTCCCCAGATAGGATCAATAAAAAACAAAAATGGCAATGCAAAAAAAAATGAAGAAAAAAGAAATTTTAAAATATGAAGAGATAAGATTTAAAAAAGTGAAAAATTAAGTTAGGGCCTCATGGAATAAAAGACAGAATATGTACATCATCACTCCAGCCCATAGTGCTCTGCAGAGAGTACCCCGCTCTGACACTATCAACTGTAACTTGGAAGCCTGTGAGACATGCAGAATCTCAGATCCCGCACCACAACTCCAGAAATTAAACACATTTTATAGAGATTTTGGAATGATTTGTAAGTGCTTTAAAATTTGAAAGGGACTATACCATGACATGACCAAGTAAATCAATTATTTGATTCATTTGACTAATTCCTAACTCATCTCCAAGCCTTTATTCAAAGTCAACCTCCTAATACCCAAAATACATAAAGAACTCACTCTTACCAACCAAAAATGCCGGCAGCCCAATCCAAAAAAGGATAGAAGACCTGAACAGATACAGATGGTCATTGATAGACACAGAAAAAAAATTATCACCATTTATTGTCTGGGAAATGCACATCAAAATCACAAATATATCACAAATATATGCAGGGTGAGAATAGCCTATAAACATATTGCAAACAAAGACTGGCACTGATGTGGAGAAACAGAAATTGATGTACTGTAGGTGTGTGTGTAAATTGCTAAAGGCTCTTTGGAAAACAGAATAGAGGGTCCTTAAAAAAAAAATGTGACCAAAACAACCCCAGTGCCTGAGAACAGAAGACTGGATAAAGAAACAATGGTACATCTACACAATGGAATACTAGACAGCTGTTAGGAAAAATGAAGTCATGAAATCTGCCTATAAGTAGATCAGAATGGAAAGTATCATGCAGAGTGAAATGAGTCAGAAGGAGAGGGACAGATATAGAATGACTGCATTCATTTGTGGGGTATAAAAAAATAGTATGACACTAATCATCCAAGGCCAGGGAAAACAGGGGCTAGGACTGGCCAATGGTTGGAAATTACAAGTGTGCTGGGGCGGGGTGGGGGGGTGAGAATAGTTTAGAAGAGGGTCCAGTATGACAACAATAGTTGGAAATGATCACTCTAGACAAGAACAGAGTGTTGAAAGTAAAGGGATGTCTATGATAACCTTTCAGTAACTGTATTGCAAACAGCAATGTTCAAAAGGAAAGAGAGAGAGAGAGACAGAGACAGAGACAGAGAAAGACACACAGAGAGAGAGGTATGCCTGCCATGTTAGGGTGAAGAGGTGGGGGTCTGGGAGGGAAATGGGATATTGGTGCTGGGAAATATACACTGATGGAGGGATAGATGTTGGAGCGTTGTATGACTGAAACCCAATCATGAACAGCGTTGTAATACTCTCTCATGGTGATTCAATACAAAATATTTTTTTTAAATATAGCAAGTTGCAGCTCAGTGGTTGATTACTTGCCTTGCTTGTATAAGGTCCTGAGTTCTATTTCGGCAACAGTAACAACAACAAAAAGGAAATGTCCTATGACCCAGATTACCACTTTAAGGTATTTATCCAAAGGATAGAAATGCAAATAAATACCAATTCATAAAAACATTTAAACATCTATTTCCAAGTAATATTTCTATAACAGCCAAAACATTGGCTCAATCTAAATTCCTTCCATAGCTACTATATAAAGAGGAGTGAAATACATTCAATGGAATATTACTCTGCTGTTAAAAAGACATGACCTTATACCTTCAGGACAAAATAGGTGAACTGGAGAAGATGAAGCTAAACTGAATAAAAAAGTAAAAGAGAATACTAGGTGGTTTCACTCATAAGAGGAAAATGAAAATAAAGCAAATGAATTGACAATAACTAATAAAATTGACACCTAGGTTCAATGAAACTTACTCCAGAGAAGGGATGAAGAGGCTGGGCGAAGGTAGAGTGATGTTTTGACAGCAGTGACATCAGTGAAGCTTTGGTGATGGGTGCTATGAATATTACAGACAGAGATGTGACACTACACTGTTAGAATGCTATATAGTAGCACTGTAGTCCCATTGTTCATGGATTTGCTCAAGCGGACACCAGTAAGGTCTCCATTGTGAGACTTATTGTTACTGTTTTTGGCATATCAAATATGCCACAGGGAGCTCGCCAGGCTCTGCCGTGCGGGCGGGATACTCTCGGTAGCTTGCCAGGTTCTCCGAGAGGGACGGAGGAATCGAACCTGGGTGCTACATAGTATTGTTAACAAATGATAAAATCAACTAAAAGTTAATTCTACAAAAATATTAACGTCAGCTCTAGCAAACTCTAAAGACTACCAAGGCTGGGGTCCCCTGGATTCCCAGTTCTAGGCATACTTCCACCCCCTAGACAGTCCACACTTTATTAAAAGCATCTGTGACTTTTCTACTTGTTCATAAACAGTGTCCTTACTTTATCTCTTTTGCCTGAATCTAGTAAGATAGAGGTAACTAGAGAAGTTCAAGATTTGTTGGGGGGGGAACATATTTATTTCTTGGGTTTTAAAGATATACTAAGGCAGTGCTTGACTTACTCCTGGCTCTGAACTCAGGGATCACTCTTGGCCACGCTAGGGACCCATATGGGCTGCCAGGGATTAGGCTCAGGTCAGCTGTGTGCAGGAGATGCTCGTTGGGTTTTGATTTTCTTTGTTTTTGTTTGGTTGTCACACCCCGTGGTGCTCAGGGCTTAATCCTGACTCTGCACTCGGAGATCACTCCTGGCAGACAGACTTGGGGGAGCACATGGGATACCAGAGATTGAACCTAGGTCCCCTATGTGCGAGGCAAGTGACCCTGCTCTGTACTATCACTCTGACCCCACAAGAGAGGCTTCTTAATCCCTTACTATATCTCCAGCCCCTATCTGTTGCTCTTTGGGTCTACGTTCAGCAGCACCAAGGGGCTACTCCCACCCCATCCTTAGGTTCAGGGTGCCAAAACTGAGCCTCCTCACTTGCATAGGATCTATCCTCTTATCTCTCTGGTCCACCAGAAGATCTCTTTTTTGGGGGGAGATGGGGGTGGGAACACACCTGGCTCGGAAATTACTCCTGGCTCTGCACTCTGGAATCATTCCTGACAGTGCTCAGGGGGACCATATGGAATGTAGGAGATAGAACCCGGGTCTGCGGCGGCAAGACAAAGGTCAAACATCTTACCCACTGTACTAGCTCCCACCTGCAGGCCAAGAAATTTTAAAAAACTGAATAATCCTCTTTTTCAATTTTATTTTTATGACGGTAGTCTATTTAGGGCCAGAGAAATACAGCTCCGTGAGCTTGACGTGTGTTTTGTATGCAGGAGGCCCAGTCTGAGTCACCTGGAACAGAGAGTCAAGTGGCCCCTAAGCCCCAGAGGGTGTGGCCCCTCCCCCATTTTATTTTAAAAAAAATCATCCTAACTCCACTTTGGTTGTAACCAGTCTTCCCATCACATATGCCCCCACCCCCACCCTAAGCAAAACTCCCGCTACCACCTCCTAGACTGACTCTGACTTGCTTGAAACAAAGGGGGGGGGGAGGGAGAACCACCTTTGAGACTTTGTCTGTGCAGATTTACACTAAGTCCCCAGACTACCAGATATGGGGTTTTCGCGGGGTTTTTGTTGTTGGGTTTTTTTGTTTGTTTGGGGGCCACACTTGGCTGCTATGGCATCACTCCTGGCGGTCTTGGGGGACTCTATGGGATGCTGGGGATGGAACGTGGATCGGTTGCGTGCGACGCAAATGCCCTACCGCCTAACTATCTCTTAGGCTCCAAAATAATGTGCTCTGCATGTGTGTGTGTGTGTGTGTGTGTGTGTGTGTGTGTGTGTGTGTGTGTGTGTGACAGAAGAGGCCTCCTACCTATGTTCAAGGAGTCATGAAGTTTTTGGAGATGGAACCATGGTTGGGTACAGGTGCCTTAACCCCTGAGTCTCTCCAGTTCAGTGTTTCACTGCTGATCTCGTGTGTGTGTGTGTGTGTGTGTGTGTGTGTGTGTGTGTGTGTGTGTGTGTGTGCGTGTGTGTGTTTTGCTGCTGTGGTTTTGGGACCATCACGACCAGAGGCTCGGGGTTCGGGGAACCCGAGCGGCGCGGGGGCTGTAGGCCCCCAGTCAGGGAGCGGGCATGCGGCTGGGGCGAGGGCGCACGGGGCGGGACACGTGGCCGGGCGGGACGCGTGGCCTCCCTTCCGCACGGGCCACTTTCAACCCCGCAGCCAGGACGCCAGGACCACGGGGACCTGCTCGGCACGGCGGCGCCCCGGCCGCGCGCTGTTTACCTTCGCCAGGGCAGCTCCTCGTCCTCCGGGTCGCTCTCCGTCACCGACCCTTCGATCACCGTCTCGTCGCTGTCCCAGTCGGTGGCCTGGTCGCCGCCCTCCATCTTGGCCGCCGCCCCGTCGGGCCTTCTCGGCCTTCCCGAAGGAAGACACTCGTCAGCCCCGGCTTCTCGGGGCCGGGCGCGGAGAAAACCCCGCTGTTGACCACCGGGGACGGCGGGGGGGTCAAAACAGCTGGACTCCCCGCCACAGCTGGGCTCAGGCGGCCTCCGCAAGGGCTCCCCGTAGTCCTCGTCGTGGTCGCGGCTGCCTCGAGACTCGCCTCACGCTGCCAGCAGGGGGGGACCCCGGGCGCACGTGCGCCACGTGGAGCTGGCCCCGCCCCGGAAGTGACTTGGGAGTAGTTCCGCCCCCCCAAGTGGCACCAGGGGCGTGTGACACTCGCCCTGCTGCATGCCGGGTGGGGAGGGGGAAGTGGCCACCAGGAACCCTAATGTGGCTTGGGCTGCACCACTGTTGGCCACTGAGTGACACTGGCAGGAGAGAACCTGGAGCCACTTGCAAGGCCCTTTGGGCTTGTGCGACCCTCGCCTCGTACTGTCCCGCGAAACCCAGTCGTGGGGGCGCCTCCGTCCTAGCACTGTGAAGCCAGGTGTGACTGTAGGACTCCCCGCCCAGGGCAGCGTTTGGCAGCCGCACGGGAGTGCTGCCTCCTCCAGAAAGGAGGTGATCAGGCTCTCCTCGCTGCAGATAGGCAAATGAGATTCCTTGATCCCCAGATTTCAGATGGTGAGCGATTCCGCTTGATGTCTTTTCTATTTTTATTTTTCTCTCGTCTTCTCTCTGGTGACCCTAAAACACAGTTTGTGTAGGAAAGGCAGGATCAAGTGCTTCAGTTTCTGACTGATGTTGGACCTCCCAAGTGGAGCTCAGGGCTCTCAGGCCACCTGCCAGCGTCTAAGGATGTGGCGTTGCCTGTGCTCTGTAGGGAAGGGGACCACCAGGGTTGTCTCGGGGGACCACAGGGCCACACCAGTGTTATTTGGGGCATCATAAAGCGCAGGAAACAGAACTGAATCCATCATAAGGCCTCAACTCCTGTACCACTCTCTGATCCCTGAATGCTTTATTCCTTCCCTCCTTTATTTTTAGAACAATAGTGGTACTTTGGTCACCTCCCCAAGTAGCCAATTAGTTTTGATGCAATACTAGATATTTCTGTATTTGTTATTTCTATCTTAAAGTAGCTGAATCAAACTAATTCAAAACAGCCAAGTGTGCTTCCATCTTCTGACTGAGAGAGCCCCTTCTCTTCAGTAAATGTTTGGGATTCTCTTTAGTATTCATATCTGCAGCATCTAGAACTCAGAGTGGGATTTTCAACATTTGTTGAATAAGTGGAAAAAATGAGGACTTTCTGACTCGACTTTTCATTGTTCTCTTCACTGCTTGGTCAGGTTTGCTATTGTTTTACTATTCAAATCAGATTTAAGTCACTGCTGTTTATAGCACTTAGTGTTTGTCTTTTAAACTTATTTCAGTATACCACCACTATGCAAGTTAGGCTGAGCAGTGGTAAATATGCAAAGACCCAGACCTCTGTGTCTCCACCTACATCCTTCGATTTTAAACCAGTTTGTTGTTTGTTTGTTTGTTTGTTTGTTTGTTTGTTTTGTTTTGCTTTTTGGGTCACACCCGGCGATGCACAGGGGTTATTCCTGGCTCATGCACTCAGGAATTACTCCTGGCGGTGCTCAGGGGACCATATGGGATGCTGGGAATTTAACCTGGGTCAGCCACGTGCAAGGGAAATGCCCTACCCGCTGTGCTATCACTTCAGCCCTTTAAACCAGTTTTAAAATTCCTATCTAGTCACCTGCTCACCCACTCCTTTATCAGGCTGTTTTCACTTTTTAGAAGTGTAAGACTATGGCCAGAAAGATGGTACAAGGATTAAGGTGCTTGTCTTTGCATGCAGTGGACACCAGTTAGAAACATGGCACCACCTGACCCCACAACCCCTGGTGGGAGTGACCGGAGCACAGAGCCAGGAGTGGCTTGAAGCACTTCCAGTGTCCTCCTCTAGCAATTAAATAAGTACTTGCCAGCTTTGAAAGATGCATAGGAAAAGCTTAGTGGGTAGCTTTAAATGCTGTACTAAGGTGACTTCCCACTAGTAATCAGATTTGCTGCAGATATCTGGGAACTTACGCTAAGTATAGACAACTTCTGAGCCTGAAATTCAAATTCCGATTTAAAGTGCTTTAGTCAGTGGTGGAAAATAGTTGTTTTTGCATCTCCCATTGTTGTTGTTGTTCTCCTTATTCTGACAGTGGCCAACACTGAAAGCATTTAAAAATGTGGCAGGAGGACAGAAAGATAATGCAACTGAAAAGGTACTTGCTTTGCACATATTCGACCCCAGTTCCATCCCTGGCACCCCAAATGGTCCCCCAAACTCTGCTAGGAGTAAGCAGCTGGGGAAAGAAAGAGAAAGAAAAAAAAGAAAGAGAGAGAGAAAGTGAAAGGAAGGAAGGAGGAAGGGAGGAAGGAAGGAAGGAAGGAAGGAAGGAAGGAAGGAAGGAAGGAAGGAAGGAAGGAAGGAAGGAAGGAAGGAAGGAAGGAAGGAAGATGATGTGAAATAATTTTAAGGTTTTTTAAAAATAAAATTCAAAGTTTCCATGCAAGACAAAGTGGTAAAATGGACAGGCCTGTGTTAGGAATCTAGGTTTTAAGTGACAAAATATGCAATTTAAACTGTTTCAAGCAGATAATAAGAACTGAGTTACGAAAATTCATGATTAAGATTCAGGTATGACAGGATTCAGACAGTCAATGTTGAAAGGAAGTAGACTGAGATTTTTTTAATTTGTTAAATTTAAAAGTTTCAAATAGATTGAAAACATCACATTTGTATAGAAGTCCAATACTTGATTAAAAATAAAAGTTGACAACTGTTGAAGGTTGGTAGGTGTTTTATTCTCAAATTTATTTTAAATGTCATTCTAGAAATTAATATACAGAAAAAATTAAGCATTTTTTTACTTCTGTTATGCAATCTATTTCAGTATAATGAGGAAATGAGGAAAAATTTTGTAGAAAAATCTTCGGAACAGAGATGTAACATACTGACTGAGCATGCTTTTTATATGTATGACTCTTTTGTGTCTCAATGAACTGGATCAAAAATAAGAGCAGGTGGAGGAAAGAGGCTCAGAAAGAGTGAGAAGGCAGGAAAGAGGGAGAAGAAGACAGCAGGTTGAAAGGAAGAGAGAAAAGGAAAAATTCTAATTAACAAAAACAAGCATAAAATTAGAAAGTCACCATTTTGCAATCAATAAAATAACAAATGTAGGCTATGACCTTCAACAGTTTTTTTTTTTAACGTACCTCGTAGGCCTCTATTCTTCACACATCTATTTTCATCTGCCATGTTTAGGATTTTTTAAAGGCTTTCAGGACATTTTATAGTAGCTATCAGACTTGCAATACTTCAGTCGACTTAACATCACTAAAAGTGAGACAAACAAATATGTTAGGCCTGAAATAATAGGGGACTGGAACGATAGCACAGTGGGTAGGGCGTTTGCCTTGCACGAGACCCATCCGGGTTTGATTCTTCCGTCCCTCTCGGAGAGCCCAGCAAGCTACCGAGAATATCTCACTGAACGGGAGAGCCTGGCAAGCTACCTGTGGCATATTCGATATGCCAAAAACAGTAACAACAAGTCTCACAATGGAGATGTTACTGGTGCCCGCTCCAGCAAATGGATGAGCAATGGGATGACAGTGACATAATAAAGTGGGAATGAATGACAGCTTCTAACCAAGACCCTAGATCTAACTACCAGTTATTTATATGAGAGCAATAGAGAGGTAGTTGACACTACGAAGGTAAATTTAATCAAATCTAGAATATGAGAGATTCTATTGGACAAATATAAAGGGTTTTTTTTACCCAGCAATCAAATATCATGAAAAAAAAGAAGAAATAGGAATAATTTTAGATTAAACAGGATATCAGAAAAGGGGTGGGAATTCAAGCAGTTGATTATTAAAATAAATAAGAATGCAAAATGAATAAAGAAGAAAACTTTGAGAAGAGAAATATTTGTGAACTATGTACAATGCAGAATATAATTAAATTAGATTACATAAAATTTGTGTCTTTGAGGAATAATATTGTATACTAAATTTAAGAAGTTAAAATGGAAAACTGATCAATTATGGGGGCTGGAGGGATAGTTCAGCAGCTAAGACACTTGCTTTGAACACATCTGACTCCAGTTTGACCCCTAAGTGCTGCATATGGTCGCCTGAACCCAGAGCTATCAATAAGTTCTGAGCATCACTGGGTGTGACCCAAAAGCCAAAAATAAAAATATAACTAAATTTTCATTGCTCAATCCATTTAGACTATAAGTCTTTCAATTAAAAAAAAAAAACTCCTGGGATCAGAGAGATATTGTAGCTGGTAAGACATGCAACTGATCCAGGTTCTATCGCTGGCATCCCATATGGTCCCCCTGTGCACTGACAGGAGTGATTGCTGAATCACTGCAGAGTTAGGAGCACCCCTGAGCACCATCAGGTGTGGCTCAAAAAACATACAAAAAACAATAATGAATTTTAAAACCTTGTTTTTGGTGGGTCTGGAGAGATAATTACAAGAATTAAAGTACCTTGCATGTGGCTCACCTCAAAACAACCCCTTCCCCACAATAATAACAACAACAACAATAATAATAATAATAAAAACATACTGCTATTTGAGAATTCTTCATGTTTTATTTATTTATTTGCATTTCCCCCATTTATTTAAACACCGTGCTTTACAAAGTATTCATGTTGCATTTGTTACAGGCTTTCAATATTCCAACATTTATTCAACCACCAGTGTGACCTTCCTTTCACCTTTGTTGCCTTTTTTCCAATCACTCTCCAAGCCTGCCCCATTAGCAGGCACAAAATAATTTATTTTATATTTTTTGTTACAATTAAATGGCTGATGGAATTATAAAAAATTGCTCCAGTAAAAGAAAATTTGCAAAAATTATCATATCTCATCTTGGTAACCCCAAGATTCACTATGTCACTGTCACTGTCATCTCGTTGCTCATCGATTTGCTTGAGCGGACACCAGTAACATCTCCATTTTGAAACGTGTTACTGTTTTTGGCATATTGAATACGCCACAGGTGGGGCTGGAGTGATAGCACAGCGGGTAGGGCGTTTGCCTTGCACGCGGCCGACCCGGGTTCGAATCCCAGCATCCCATATGGTCCCCCGAGCACCGCCAGGGTAATTCCTGAGTGCATGAGCCAGGAGTGACCCCTGTGCATCGCTGGGTGTGACCCAAAAAAGCAAAAAAAAAAAAAAAATAAATGAATACGCCACAGGTAGCTTGCCAGGCTCTTGGTAGCTTGGGGGCTCTCCCAGAGGGGCGGAGCAATTGAACCTGGGTTGGCCGAGTGCAAGGCAAATGCCCTGCCCCTGTGCTATCGCTCCAGCCCCAATTAATTTAGTTATTAAGTTTATTAAATTAAATCCTTGTCTGAGAGTTTACTAAGCTAATTGAGACTTCTGTGTTATTGTTTTTGTTTATTGAGCTAAGTTGGCTTCTATGTTACTTTCCTGTCTAATTTAGTGTGCTCGTATTGGGATGTCGGTATTAGAGAATTTTCTGGAGTTGTGGAGTGGCGTCAAATGCAGCCAGGTGTTCCAGAAACTCCAGAATATTTAAATGGGTTGTCTTCACCTATTTCAAAGGTGAATTTAAAGTGGACTGTCAGTTCTGTCACTTCAGATTTTCACGGGAAATAAAGATTCCAAAATCATAACCAACAGCATGTATGCTAAGCAACAAGTAGTAAGGCTTAGCACCAGAAGGGCTAAGAATGAGGATCATTCCCTTACTGGTCTTGCCCTTTAGCGGTTGAGACAGAGAGGAACTAAACAAGTACACCAGCCCCAACATTCACATCAGTAGTGAATGAAAGTTCCTTTCTCCCAAAATGCCTGCAGTACTGGTTATTCTTGTTCTTTTTGATGTATGCTAGCCTCTGTGTTATGAGACGATATCTTATTGTTGTTTTGATTTGCATTATTCTGATGATTAGTGATGCAGAGCATTTTTTCATGTGCCTTTTGGCCACTTGAATTTCTTCTTTGAGGAAGTTTCTGTTTATTCTCTTCTCCCCATTTTCTTATGGGTCTGGAATTTTTTTCTGATAAAGTTCCACCAATGTCATATATTTTGGATAGTAACCCCTTATCAGATGAGTGTTGGGTAAATAATTTCTCCCATTCTATGGGCTGTCTTTGTATCCTGATCTTCATTTTCTTTCAGGTGCAGAAACTTCTTGCTTATTATAAAAAATTAGAAGTAGAAATTAAATTTTCATTGCTCAATCCATTTAGACTATAAGTATTTCAATTTAAAAAATACCCTAGGAATATTACAACAGAGAAGACACGCTGGCATCCTGAGTTCTGTCCCTGGCCACGCTGACAGGGGGGTGGGGGTGATAATGGTGTGATAATATAATCCCATTTGTTTATCCTTGTTTCCACTTGCTTAGTCAGT
This sequence comes from Sorex araneus, assembly GCF_027595985.1. NCBI lineage: Eukaryota > Metazoa > Chordata > Mammalia > Eulipotyphla > Soricidae > Sorex > Sorex araneus. The sequence continues at coordinate 152,852,775 of NC_073302.1, forward strand.
GGTGTTTCATCCTTGAAGATGCCTTTAGCCTCAATGTCATGGGTGATCTCTGATGATCCTTTGAATTTCTGTGGTTTCTGTTGTCATGCCCCCCTTTCTTTTCTGCTTCAATTTATTAGGGTTCTCTCTTTCATTGTGAGTCTTGCTAGTGGATTATCAGTCTTGTTTAATTTTTTCAAAGAACCAGCTCTTGGTTTCATTGATCTTTTGGATTGTTTTTGTGGATTCCAGTTCATTAATTTTAACTCTAAATCTTATTATTTTTGAGGATGAAAAACCCTATACACACCTACTAAACCTCTTCCATTTTCTTCAAAAAAATGAACTTACTGACCTTTAGTCTCATTGATCTGTCAAGAGGTGAAAGAGCAGTATTGATGTCTCCAAACAAAAGTTAGTGAGTTGCTATCAATGTCTTTCTTCAAGTTTATTAGCAGTTGCTTTTAGCATTTTGTTTTAAGTATTTGTTTTAAGCATTTTAAGTATTTCACACCTTTAGGACTGTGAGTTCTGCCTAATGTACATATCCCTTGATCACTAAGAAATGACCTCTGCTCTCTCTTATAACCTTTTTAAGCCTGAATTCTATGTTGTCTGATACTAATATGGCCACTTTGGCCTTTCTGAGGGGTTGCTTGCTTGAAGAATTGTCTTCCAGCCTTTGATTTTGAGTCTTTGTTTGCTCTGGCTATTCAAACATGTTTCTTATAGATTGCAAAATATTGAGTTCAGTTTTCTAATCCATCCTGCCACTCTGTGTGTGTGTATGTGTATTTTATTTTTGGGTCATACCCAACTATACACAGGGGTTACTCCTGGCTTTGCACTCAGGAACTACTCCTGGCAGTGCTTGGAGGACCATGTGGGATGCTGAGAATCGAACCCAGGTCGGCCTTGTGCAAGGCAAACACCCTACCCTCTGTGCTATCGCTCCAGCCCCCACTCTGTGTCTCTTAATTGGTGCATTTGCCCACTGACATTGAGAGATTATTGTTATGGAGTTTTGTGCCATCTTCCTGCAGGAGTGTGGCGTATTTGTGGGATGTATTTAAAGTACCCCCTTTAGTTCTTCTTATAAAGATGATTTTGAGTCAATAAAATTCCTGAATTATTTGTCTGAAGTTGCATATTGTTCTTTCAAATACAAATGACAGTCTGACTGAGTGAAGTATTCCTAGTGAGACATTCATTTCATTGAGTTTTTTCACTATATTTCACCACTGTCTTTGGTTGGTGGATTTTGTTTGAAAAATCTGCTGTAAATCTTAAGCATGCTCCTTTGTATATAATTTCTTTCTTTGATCTTGCTGCTTTCAGTGTTCTATATCTGTGGTTTTTGTCATTCTAATTATGATGGGGCTGCAGTATTTTTATTTGTATTTATTTTAACTAGTATCCTTTTTTAAAATTTTTTTTAAAAATTTATTGAATCATTGTGAGATAGTTACAAGCTTTCATGTTTGGGTTACAATCACACAATGATCAAACACCCATCCCTCCACCAGTGCACATTCCCCACCACCAATATCCCGGGTATACCCCCCTCCTTTTCCACCCTCCCACTGCCTCTATGGCAGACAATATTCCCCATACTGTCTCTCTCTCTCTCTCCTTTTGGGCATTATGGCTTGCAGCACAGACACTGAGAGGTCATCATGTTTGATCCATTATCTACTTTTGGCATGCATCTCCCATCCCAACTGTTTCCTTCCCTCCGCTCATGAAGCAGTTTTCCAGCTATGGGGCAATCCCCCTGGCCCTTGTGTCTACTGTCCTTGGGTGTTAGCCTCATGTGATGTCATTCTATATTCCACAAATGAGTGCAATTCTTCTCTCTCTTTCTTTCTGACTCATTTCACTTAGCATGATACTCTCCATGTCTATCCATTTATAAGCAAATTTTATTACTTCATCTCTCCTAACAGCTGCATAGTATTCCATTGTGTATATGTACCAAAGTTTCTTTAACCAGTCATCTGTTTTAGGGCACTCAGGTTGTTTCCAGATTTTGGCTATTGTGAATAGTGCTGCAATGAATATATAGGTACAGATGTCATTCCTACTATGCTTTTTTACATCCTCAGGATATATTCCAAGAAGTGGTCATATGGAAGCTCAATTTCTTTAACTAGTATCCTTTAAGCCTAGCCACACAAAAGAAAGCCGCCTGAATGTGGGTGCATGTGCTCTCCATCTCTGGGAACTTCGCAGCAATGATGTCCTTGGCTCTTAATTCTTCATCAAGGTTGCCTTCTGGACCTCTGGGACCCCAATGATTCTTATATTGATCCTCTTGAATTCATTTCAAAGTTTTCTTGTCAGATGTTCATTTATTTTGAGGGCTTTCCCTCCATCTTCTGGTGTTGTCTGGAGATTGTCTGCACTTCATCTTGGAGCTCACTGATTCTGTCCAATAAGGCTTCAGAGCACAGTAAGGTTTTCATTTCACCTACCAAGTTTTTCAGTTGTCATTTTTGTTTGTAGTTTCCTCTTTTCTGCTCACTTCTCCTCTTATATTGATAGTGGTCTGTTCCATGATTCTTCCATATTCCTTAAATATCCTCAACAATTCCTCTCTAAATTACTTATAAGAGAGATTAATTGGTTCTTTATTACTCCATTTTGTCTTCTGGGCTAGCATCTTCACTCACAAAATATGGTGTGTTCTGTGTTGCTTTCCCATTATGACTTTTGCAGCCTGCAGTTGTTTCTTGTATGTTTTGTGTGGCTAGGTGACTAGAATTAGAATGTCTTTGTATGCTCACAATGAGTTATGGAGAGGTGAAGAAATGAAATGCCTCCTACTTTGTGGATGGAAAGAATCCTGACCTTTGGGCAAGATAGTGATCCTGCGTAATAATCAGGGCCCCCAATACCATCGTGCTTCCTCAGTTTCCTGGGACTGGGGCTGGGCGGAGTCTAGTTTGGGAGGCTAGCAGCCCTCCCACTCCTTTTCCACATTTTGGGCCTGTGAGAGGGAGTCGTTGGAAGCTTGGTACACTCCACACCAGGAATCTGAAAAAGCTGAGAACCAGTAATGGAACCACAAAGAGGCAAACAATGTCAAATAATGACTCATGATTCTTCAGCCAATGACATGCTTCAGTAGAGAGTACCACAAGGTACCTCAGAAGACCCCTGAATAGCTGACTGATATGAAAACCTTTAATTAAATGCAAATAGAAAGTACTGTGTGGAATAGCATCAGGAAGATATAGAAACGCTCAGGAGTAAAAGCAGAGTAAGACAGAGAGAACAGGAAGGGTTTGGAAGGAAGCATGGGAAGAAGAGAAAAGAAAATCATCAGAATGGTAGAATTAAAGGATCCAATTTTCTTATCCTAAAATAAGGTAGATGGAAAGGAGAGGGGGGAACCTTGGCTGCAAACCCAGCGTTCACCAAAATTTGAGTCCTAATAGAGGCAGTGTTCCCATGGTTGCAGTTCTAAAAATAATTTGTCTTCTAATCTTTCAAATATAAGGCAAGATGCTTTCAACTTTATTCATTACTGTGGAGGGGATGGTCTACGAGTCTATTGTCCAGGGATCTTTAGAACTTTAACCTTTTAACTCAATTTCTTCTCTAATATTTCTCTGCTTTACGAGAAATTTTTTGTTTTAATCTACAGATTTAAAAGAAACTAATTCAACCTTAATTTTTGTAACTAGTTCTCCAGAATCAAAAATTATTTATAAAACTATTTACCACCCCAAGGGGCTGGAGAGATAGCACAGCGGGTAGGCCATTTGCCTTGCACGTGGCAGACACGGGTTCAATTCCCAGCATCCCATATGGTCCCCTGAGCACCGTCAGGAGTAATTCCTGAGTTCAGAGCCAGGAGTAACCCCTGTGAATTGCTGGGTGTAACCCAAAAAAAGAAAAAAGAAGAAGAAAAATATTTACAACCCCAAGACTTTCAAGGGGCTAGAGATATGTTTCAAGAGGTAGAGTATGTGTCCTGGGAAAGTGATTCAATGGGTTCAATCCTATTATCCCATGGCATATAGCACCACCAATGTGGCTTTAGTGACCACTAGTACCATTGGGTGTGGTTCCCTTAAAAGAAAATTTTAAATCCTTAAGAACCCTAGGTAATAGTATTGGTATTCTCAGGTGTAACTAGGAAATAAATAAATGTTTACTTATGACTATGAACATTTGGTGCTAAATGAGTTTCCTAACACTAGTTAGATAAAACTGATTTTGTAATTTGGGACCATGTTTCTTCTAATTTGATTTCTAGGAGAAATAAATAGAGATACTATAGTGGAGTTCCTGAGCTGGTATGGGCAAGAAAGCAGCAAACATGAGGTCCTAGATACAGGGGATCGAAGGGCTCACAGAGTCAAGTTGGCTACTTATTTATGAGGGAAGTTAGCAGTGGGGGCTAGAACTTCATTTCTTTGAATGGATACTATTGTCCCTGTGCACCAAATCACTTGGAGTATTTTTCAAAAAATACAAATTACACAGATCCCCTTCCTAAAGCTAGGACAGCAACATCTAAAGTACAACTCAGGAATTCTGTGTATTAAACAACTCTCCTTCAACATATTCTTTGTGCCCCAAAATTGGATAATTTTAAATCCTGCTGTCATTAAAGGTCACATCATAACATATATCCCTATAGTGTCTCAGCTCTGGAATAAGTAGATGTCTTAAGAACCAATGTAGAAATGGCAATTCTTTGTTTTTTTTTTCATATTTGCCAAGGAAAGATGTAGTGAGGCTGGAGAGGGCAGTCAAAGAACTAGAGCACATGGTTTGCATGAAAAAACCCTGAGTTCAATTCTTGGCACTGCACGCTTCCCCAAGCACTGCTGGGAATATCCTTCCTCCTAACCTCCACCAAATGAATGAAAAAAAGGAACTCTTCATAGAAGAGTGAATCCTCTAATCCTGGGGCAAAGAGGAAAAAAGCAATCTGTTCCCCCTTCTTCCCATGGAAGACTCACAGGGAAGAGTATATTTTTGAGTCTGGGCAAAGGGTGAAGGTGGGGAGTGCTGTTTTTCTGGAGTCCTTTCACTGGGATCACTGGTGTTTGTATCAGTGCATTTTCTATAACTCATTTCAGTTATAGCACATTAGCTTCTATAAGTCAATAAATCAGGTTAAATAATTCAGAAGGGCACAATAATCTGTATTTCATGCGATTTTATAGGAAACTCTCATTTAAATAGGGAAAGGCTACTGAAGAACAAGATATATATGACTATGTAAATAATTTCAACACTTTTTCAGGTCAAAGTAAACCCAGGTGTCAAGCTGCTGTTGCAACATTGATTTAGACAGTTTGTGTGAAGTTCACAGACAAATTTATTGCATGACAAAGGAGGTGATTATGAGAGTCTTATTTGTATTTGTTGCCAGCTAGTGATGAAAATCACCATGAAAACCACCATCTCCAAATCAGTTCTGAACCTAGTGCCAGCTAGGATCAGGGCTAAAATAATTTCAAACTTAGATTCTCTGCTCGTTTGCCTCTGGCAAACTGGGTGAATTATCCTCCTCCATCTAGTTAAATCCCTTTAAAATCATGCAGAAAGTCTTCTGAGGTACATCATGGTTCTCTTTACTGAAATGTGCCATTGACTGAAGAATCACGCACCATTATTTGACATTGTGTGCAACTCTGTGGTTCCAGTACTGGTTCTCAGTCTTTCTCAGGCTCCTGGTGTGGAGTACACCAATCTTTCAACCATGCTAATATTTTCTCAGTCTTCAACACTCTATTTGTATTATCTAGATTTCAGAATGTTATTGAGGTGATAGCAGCACTTTTCTTCAAGTCTTCTATCTCCAAGAGGTAAGAGCAGCATATACCTACTGACTTCAGAATTTCCCTTCCCAGGGGCCTAATCTTTAGTCCAAGTTTGGTGCTCTCACTCCTTAGGTTGAACATGAATTTATGCTTTCAGGAATGCATGCATTTCTCAAGGACTTCAACCCCATCACATTAAAATGTGTTTGATACTACAGTATAAGTCCAGTTTATGCATGCAGTTGGGGTTACCACTGTTTGGAACATTCTGAAGAAGTTAAAGCAAAGAATGCGAGTATAGTTTTTTTTTAATGCTGTTAAATGGCTCAATTGTAGAAAATCAGAAAATATGTTGTGGAAATGTTTGAAGGCACACTTAGAATCATCACCATTTATTGAGTAATAAAATGCTATTTTGAAATATTCAATCATACTTAACCCTGCAAGTTAAGTCAATAAACTTAACTTGGTAAGGGAAGGGCTTTATTTTTTTTCTTTCTTCAATTATAATTTAGGTAACATTATTACAATAGTGATAAAGTTTATTGTCTTAATAAACAAAGTTACCATACCCACTCCCACCACTACTATTATACTTCCTCTTCATTCTCTCCTCAACTTTCCCCCCACTCTTGGTAATCTGAATTTTGTAATCCAAGGCCATGAGTTTTCCATCATTGTATAGTGCTTTGTTGCTCTGTATACCACAGATAAATGAGATTACACAGTATAAGTTGTTCTTCCTCTGATTTATTTCACTTAACAAGTTGCAATTTGCTACAACTTGGATGGAATACCCTCCAATTCCTTCCAAGTTGCAGAAAACTACAAGTGTTCATCTTTTCTAAGCTGCATAGTATATCATTGTGTATATAAATCACAGCTTCTTTATTCATTCATCTGTTGCTGAACATTTGAGTTGTTCCCAGTTTGTGGTTATTACACTTACCCTGTAATGAGCTCACAGACCATAGATCTTCCCAAATTAATGTTTTTGTGCTCTGGGGTAGATGCCAAGAAGTGTAATTACCGGGTCATATGGAGTCTCTATTCTTGCTGTTTTGAGACATCTTCATACAAATTTCCATAAAGCCTGAAGCAAAGGACATTTTCACAAATAGTGAATGAGGGCTCCTTTTTTATCATATCCACACCAACACTGTTTTCCTGGCTTTCTGATATAACATTCTCACTGGTGTGAGATGATCTATCAGTTTGGTTTTAATTTTCAGCTCCTCAATGACAAGTGATGATAAACACTTTTTCATATTCCTATTGACCATCATTTTCAAGTGTCTGACCTCTGCCCATTTTTAATGGAGTTATTTGGGTTTTGTTGTTGTTAAGATTTCTGTATCTATCATGTTAGTCAGTAGGGTTTCATTTTAAATGCCAAATTAACAAAGCAAAACCTATCTGTTCTAGCTACAGAAACTGTCTTGTTGTTAACATATATTTTATATATAGAATATGATTGTAATAAAATAACAATGAATTTTTTTCATATTTAACTGTAACCTTTGTTAGGTTTCATAATAACTAGGCACAAATTGAGAGTAGCTTACAAAAGTTGTAGTAATCATTCTGTATAGATGCCCACCCACACACACACATTAAATTTCCCCTTCCCTTCTCATTGGTTTTTCAGTGATGGGGTCGCACATACTTGGTTGTGATTCTTGCACAGCTGCACTAATTAGACATACCTGGTTGTGGTTTTACAGAGATCAAAAACTTTTGTGTGACACTGGGGATCAAAAATGTCAGTGCCGGGGCTGGCACAATAGTACAGCAGGTAGGGCGTTTGCCTTGCACGCAGCCTACCCAGGTTCGATTCCCAGCATCCCACATGGTCCCCCAAGCACCACCAGGAGTAATTCCTGAGTGCAAAGCAAGGAGTAACCCCGTGTAACCCAAAAAGCAATATATATACATACACACATATATAAATGCCATGGGGACACGCACGGCACTCATGCCAGCACGACAGGTATTCTACCAGTGAGCCACATCCCTGGGTCTATAATAAGTTTATTTTTATGAAATAAAGACTTTTAGATTTCCTCTTCTTACTGTCAACTTATAATTGTCCATAGTAACTAATAACAGTCATTAATTACCACTGGAGCATCATTAACTACTAGAATGTTCTTGTCTTTTGTACTCCATCTCCACAATCCCCTCCTTTTTGCCCTTTTTCCAAACCTTTTTTGGTAGGCAAACTTTAAGACACCCTAAATTGTCTGCCATAGAGGCATGGTGAGGACTGGGATGGGGTGGGGGGACACTGGATATTGGTGGTAGAAAATGTGCACTGGTGGGAGAATGGGTGTTTGGTCATAGTATGACTGAATATCAAACATGAAAGCTTTGTAACTGTATCTCACAGTGCTCCAATAAAATTAAAAAATTAAAAATTAAAAAAATTAAAAATAGGGGTTGGAGCGATAGCACAGTGGGTAGGGCATTTGTCTTGCATGCAGCTGACCCAGGTTCGATTCCCAGCATCCCATATGGTCCCCGAGCACGGAAAAAAATTAAAAATAAAAATAAAAACTTTAAGACACACTTTTAATGTCCTCCATCTCCTACTGTCCATGTTTTTGTGAATCCCCTCCAACTGAATATTGGGCTGAGTATAATGAATTGTTTTCTAATATATAAAAGCAAATTACTGCACTCCTATGATTAGACTTTCATGCATTAGATTTGTAGATTACTTTTTCTCCTGCTGACACTTTCTTGCCCTCTTACATGCTCACTCTAATGACGTAAATACCATATTGTGAAATGTTCTATGGATAAGTCCACATGGCAATGGACTGAGGAAAACCTCTAATCAACAGCTTCTGAGGATTGAAGTCACTATCCCATTATCAGAAGTACCAAGTCCTGCCAACCACAAGAGTGAACTTGAAAAGAATTCCTGAGTCAAGATTGAAATGATTGCAGTTTACGTGAGGCCTTGAGTGCAGCACTGTGAAAGAAACAGAAGCAGAGGTCACAATATGCCACTGGGTCTCCCAGGCTTGAATCTATCCCACTGAGTCTTATCCTGTCTGCCTCATCTAAGATACCTTTTGCAAAACCAATCTTGTTAATTTTCAAAGAGTTATCATTTCATGAGAACTAGTAATTTTTAGTTCAAAATCAAATGTACAATGATCTTTTCTGGGAAATTACAAAACTCAACAGCTCTCATAAGTGAGATTCAACTTAGAGATAAAGCATGTGTAAAAGAAAGTTTTGCAACTCGATAGAATCCAGGGGCTTATATTATCCAGTATAAACAAAAAGTCATATTAAAGAAGCACTCTAAGGAAGCCAAACATAATTTAAAAGGAATTCCATTCATGACTCCAAATGCTTAATGAACACTAATAAGACCTAATAGATAATCTTCATCAATTTTCTCAGTCCCTTCCATTCTGCAATTTCTTGCATCTTGAGAGAGTTGTAAAATTTCTCACACAATTTCCAAACACTTTCCTTTCCCAAATAATTCATTTTCTCTCTTGTAACTCTGTACCTGTTTTCTTTCCTTATTATCCAAATTCTATCAGTCTATTTGCCATTATGCAATAAGCCCACCTTATTTTAAAAATCGAGGTAATGAGGGTTTAAAATAATCCCCCTTAAAAGTAGGCAATGTTGTTTTACAACACTACATATGTTTTAGCAGTACAGGTTCACATTTCACATGTGTTACCACCATGCCCAGCATCAAAATACCAATATCACTCCACCACCAACTTTTGAATTTTCTCCATACTTTGCTCCCAACCCTCTCTGATTACTTTAATTCTGTAGTTAGAAGCTGGAGGTTTGTCTTGGTATGCTCCTTCGTTTTATATCTTTATATTCCATACAGGAGCGAAATCAGATGGTATCTGTGTTTCTCCTAAATTATTTCACTTATAACCTCCTCCTGTTCTATACATGTTGTCGCAAATGGCAATATTTTTATATTTTCTTATAAGATAAGTAGTATTATGTTAGTCTCTGGATGTTGGCCATTGATGGCCGGGGGCAGTTTGTGGGTATGGCTACCTAGCTACTGGAAAATGGGGGTCTGGGTGGAGAAGGCCCAGTCCCAGTCCGAGCAGGCTTGGAGATCTCAGCCCCAGGTCCCAAAGCCACTCTCCACACGTTTGGACGAGTCTCACGCATGAAGGAACTGGCTCGTCCAAACGTGTGGAGAGTGGCCTTGAGCGTGGCTGTGGCTGGGTTCCAGAGGTCTCCAACTGTCAAGGCTCTGCTTGGGGTGGGGAGAGAAAGGCAACCCATCCCCTCCGAGGAGCCCCAGTGAAGACAGCCAGGCGCGGGGGGGTGGGGGGGGGAGGGAGGCAAGAGACTCTGCTTCACTCTCTTCTGGGAGCTTGGTTTCATAGTCTCTGGATGTTGCCCGTTGGTGGGATTACACGGCGCCGGGGGCAGTTTGTGGGTGTGGCTGCCGAGCTACTGGAAAATGTGGGGTCTGGGTAGAGAAAACCCAGTCCCAGTCCGAGCAGGCTTGGAGATCTCAGCCCCAGGTCCCGCACACCTGGATTTCTCTGCCGGTCCCTTCATGTGTGAGGCTCGTCCGAACGCGTGGAGAGTGGCCTTGAGCATGCCTGTGGTCCCCGGCGCTGTGTAATACCACCAACGGCCAACATCCAGAGAGTCTAAGACCAAGCTCCCAGAAGCGCACCGCAAAGCGGCCCCAAGCTGTCTAATAGCCTTGTTCTCTCTCTTGGAGAACCTGACAAGTGTAAGAGTGTATTGCCCGCATGGGAGAGCCTTGCAAGCTCCCCATGGTGTATTCATATCCCAAATACAGTAAAAAAATATATAAATATATATATACATATATGTATGTATGTATGTATATATATATATATATATATATATATATACCTCTCAGAGAGCCCGGCAAGCTACCGAGAGTATCCCGCCCGCACTGCAGAGCCTGGCAAGCTACCCGTGGCGTATTCGATATGCCAAAAATAGTAATGATAGGTTTCATTCCCCTGACCTTGAAAGAATCTCCAATTATTGGGAAAGACAAGGAAGGAGAGGCTGCTAAAATCTCAGGGCTGAGTGTAATGGAGATGTTACTGGTGCTTGCTTGAGTAAATCGATGAACAAGGGGATGACAGTGATATAGGAATACAGTATTATGTTATACACTACATCCTCTTTATCCACTCACTCATTATTGGGGACGGGGTTGTTTCCAAATTTTGGCTATTGTTAACAGAACTGTAATGACATGGAAGTTCCTATACATTTTCAAATTAGTGTTTTTATAATTTTTGCATAAATATTTAGGAATAAAATTGCTTATTCTTATGGTAAACATGTTGTTAGTATTTTGAGAAACTTTCATACTGTTTCCTACAAAAGCCAAATCAGTTTGCATTCCCAGGTCTATTAGTGAGGAATCCTATTTCTCCACAAACCCCAGAACTTGTTTCCAATCTGTTTTTTGTATAGCATATTCTCAGATGTGAAGGGATGCTTCATTGCCATCCTAATTATATTTTCCTGAAAATAAGTGGTCTTAAGGATATTTTCCCTGTGTGTCTGCTGGCCATCTGTGTGCTGACTTCGGATTACTGTCTACTCAAATCTTTGCCCCACTTTAAATGGGATGTCTGCTTTGTTGTTGATGTTGAGTCTTATGAGTTATTTACATATCATAAACATAATGCTTTGTTGGATGTGTGAAATGCTCAAGTCCTAAGAATGAAAGCACATGCCTCAGGACCATATACTCTCTTTGGATTTATAGGTATATTCTTTGTCCTAACAAAAAATTCTTGGAAAATTCTAGATTCCTTGTATAATGTGTGTTTGGCCTTTTAACTCATTCAAATTGTCACTTTTTAGATGAGATGCTCTGGAAGACACTCTTAAGACTGAGGGGGTAAAATGAAATGCTAATGGTGTACAAACAAGATAAGCTTCCTGTCCTCTAGGAATACAGAATTTAGTAGCAGAAGTAGGAATTTAGACAAGTTATTTACTACAGTGTGAACAATGTTGAAGTTAAGATATTAAAGGTACTAATTCAGTCTAAGGATTAGGGGTTTCTGAGTAGAAGTGACATCTAAATAGACACCTGATATGTTAAACTTCACCTCATCAAAAGAGCCAGCGAGCAAGAGAGAGATAATTGGGAGAGAAATGAAGAGACAAATGTCTTAGGTGAAAATTATAGAATATCTGAAAATAAGAAAATGTGAGAAAGGAAATAATGAGACTGAGCTCATAACAGTGAGTGAGTAGATTTGGTGAGAATGAGGCTATATTTCATGACATATTGCTAACTATTAACAATTGTAACCTTTCTTTTGAGGCTTCTCTGATATTCACTCAGCAATTGATACAATGGCACAACTATTAAGCTTTATTTAATTTTTATAATTGTCTTCTCTCTTCTTTGTTAAACTATATTTTTCTTTCATATTTGACCATTTTTCTTGCATTAAATATTTTTAACTCCCTTCAGAAGGGTTTAATGCCTTCACTTTCATAATAAAGAACTTACTTTTTACCAAATTTGGTAACAACATATTTTTATGGAGTTTTTGTTATTGTGTGAAAATTCAACAACTGGTAAGAATGGTAAGATTAGAACATTTAAGGGGATAATATCTCCCAGATATCAAAGTACTATAAGGCCATGGTAGTTAAGAAATAGGACAAGAACATGAACATAAATGGAGCAAAGAAAGACCTAATATTTATAAAAGTGCACATGATTGTATAAAATAACAATATAATACACATTATTGTACACATCTTTTCTCCTCTGATTTGTGGTCCATTAGCCCTTCCCCTAGGTTTTGGCCTTAGTAATTGTTAAATTATTTGACAATTTGACTAGTTCAATGAAGGCAGTTTCAGAAAAGTGACTAAGGCAAAATCCAGAGTGCATTAAGTTGCCCCATGTTAATCTGTCCTCATGTTTTAATACAGATACAATCCATTTACCGCAGCATTAATTGGCAACATAGAGTTTACTGAGTATTTAATAGAAATAAAGATAGATTTTATTGTATAGCACACAAAATTGCATAGCCCACTCATTAGGGATGTGTGAAATAATTCACGGATGGGGGGGAGTGTGAAATAAAATTACTCACTGGACTTCTCCGTAATCCTTTTTCCCAATCATCAACCAGCAGCTCTCTCTCTAGTGTAACTCTCCCTGGTCTACCTAGTACATCTGCTCAGGAATACTGTCTTCAGTTTGAGAAGAACCATAATATCAAGAATGTCTAAGACTGTCCACCTTCTTTAAATGATATTGAGAGGTTATTTACGTAATAGGAAAAATGTTCTGTTTCACTGATTTTATTTCTTTTTTTTTTTGCCTTTCTGAATTAACCCTGAGTAGTCTGAATGTTTACATAACACCAGAAAGACTTTCCTCTCCAAAACATCAAAATTATCAAGGAACAATCCACCTGTTAGTGTGGGGATAAAACTTTCCTAAACAAATAATAGTAAGTAGAACAAACTTAACAACAACAAAACCCTCTACCCAAATCACTACCATATACACAAAGTGTATTATCACTGCTGCCATTCTGCTTGGAAATCTAGCAGAGCATGGTCTTCCTTATCTCCATCCTGCACAGCCTTGGACCGTTTACCTATCTGCCATTGCAGAGGGGATGCATGCTTCTTTACAATTCATTGAGATTGCTCTTTCAACATGGCACTTCATTTATAAAATGCTATATAAATTGTACTATCATTCCACTGAGGAAAAAATATGATGCCCTAAGAATCTTGTATTTTCTTTTTAAAACTGCCAATTGAGGGGCTGGAGCGATAGTACAGTGGGTAGGGTGTTTGCCTTGCATGCTGCCGACCTAGGTTCGATTCCCAGCATCCCATATGGTCCCCTGAGCACCGCCAGGAGTAATTCCTGAGTTCAGAGCCAGGAGTAACCTATGAGCATTGCCGGGTATGACACAAAAAGCAAAAAAAACCTAAACTGCCAGTTGAGAAAATAGACCTGAGTGAAGTTTAGAGTTACATGGAAGATAGGGTTTTAGTAAATGTAAAGGACAGAGGTTGGATTTAACTGAGATCTCTCAGTAAAATATGAAGTGTTTTCTTAGTACTGTGGTTTCCTTAATGTCGTGTTTCCTTAATACTATGGTTTTGAAATTGCTATTGTTTAGACTTACTTGCACTGAAAGGGAAGTCTTGAGTAATGCAACCATTAATTGCTCATTGAGTAATAAAAGCAACAATCCTGGGTACTTAGTATCCCTCTCAGCTGTTAACTCCTCATTTCTTGAGCACTTTATAGTGCTAAACAAGAGTCCTAGATTTTTTTGTTTAAATCTCAGTCTTAGTTCTTAGTTCCTTGTTTCATTCTTTAAATAATAGAAAAGAAAACCAATTATTTTGATGCTAATATCAATCAAGAGACATTTAACTGAGGAGTAGGAAGCACTAAAGAATGTTTTCAGTTTTTATGGTCTTGAATCAAGAGAGAAGATGTTTAAATCAGAATCTTAAATGATTTTTTACTCCATTCTAACTTTGTTTTCCAATTATCTATTTAATAACCCATTTATCCCCAGTTGAATAAAAATGTGTATTATATTGTTATTTTACATTATAATGTGCATTTTTACAAATGTCTGTGGGGACCTTCTTTCTTTGCTCCATTTATGTTCATGCTCTTGTACTATTTGTGAATTATCATGGCCTTATAATGTTTTGGTACCTAGGAGTTATTATCCCTTTAAATGTTCTCCTCTGAAAGTGCCTCCCATAGAGGGAAACTGGGGGCTGGGGTTAGGGGGTTGGGGCATGGTGGTGGGGAAACGGGGAACATTGGTGGTGGGAAACTGGTGGAGGGATGGGTGCTGGATCACTGTATGACTAAAACCCAATTATGAACAGCTTTGTAATGGTCTATCTCAAGGATATCTAATTAAAAATTTTTTTAAAGTAATGTGGAGCTCATGCCCAATTCAGTCAGCTTAATCGATGGCTGATTAAATAGCAGTACTCCTACATTAATAAAAAAAATAAATATTCTCCTCTGGCCATTCTTATCAGTTCTTTCACATGAATTTCTGGAACAAGCATATTCTTTGTCAGTTCTTTTTTGGGAGTTGCTAGGGGATGCATTGTTATTTTATTTTGTTGTTGTTAGGTTTTGTTTTGGGGCCACACCCAGAAGTGCTCAGAGCTTACTCTGGCCCTGAACTCAAGAATTACTCATGGCAATGTTCCGGAGACTATATTGAATGCCAGGGATCAAACCCAGGTTGGTGTCTTGCAAGGCAAGTGCCCTATCTGCTGAACTGTCATTCCAGCCCTGATAGAATATACATTCATCATCATCATCATCATCATCATCATCATCATCATCATCATCATCATCATCATCCCATTGATCGTCAATTTTCTCAAGCAGTCTCAGTAACGTCTCCATTTGTCCTAGCCCTAAGATTTTAGAAGCCTCTCTTTACTCGTCCTTCCCAATGGTGCCGCACTGGAGGCTCTTACAGGGTCAGGAGAATGAGACCCATCATTATTACTGGTTTTGGCATATGAGTACACCATGGGGAGTTTGCCAGGCTCTCCCATGCAAGTAGGAAACTCTCAGTAGCTTCCCCGGTTCTCGGAGAGGGAGAACTAGGCTATAAGATGTCACGAGGCTGCTTTGTTTTATGTAGTCTCTGGATGTTACCCGTTGATGGGATTACACAGCGCCAGGGGCAGTTTCTGGGTGTGACTGCCTAGCTACTGGAAAATGGGGGATCTGGGCGGAAGAGGCCCAGTCCCATTCTGAGCAGACTTGGAGATCTCAGCCCCGGGTCCCGAACACCTGGGTTCCTCTACTGGTTCCTTCATGCGTGAGGCTTGTCTGAATGTGTGGAAAAGGGCCCTGAGCAAGGCTGTGGCTGGGTTCTGGAGGTCTTTGGCTGGGGGCTCTGCTCGGGGTAGGGAGGGAAACTCAGCCCACCCCCTCCAAGGGGTCCCAGTGAAGACAGTCAGGCTCAGGGGCAAGAAACTCTGCCAGGATATACATATCCATCTTAAGGATATACATTAAATCCACATAATTAATGGGAGCTGAATTGTCAAGTTTTTCATTTTCAGTCTTCTCATCCAGGGATATTAATACATTTTGTTTCAAAGGAACAGATTTTATTCATATTATCTTAGAAAAGTAGTTTTGATGTTACATAGATTATTTTAAAGTTTTATATGAAAACAATTTTCAAATAATGCCTACTTAGGCTTCTTTATTTAATGTTTTAGCTGATTACTGTGGAGGTAGCATGAAAGAAAGGCTGAAGGAATGAAAATTAGATGGGAAATTATCAGATTTGAAGTAAGCTGATGAGGGTTGGAGAGAATGAATGAGGATTCAGGATTTGGAATGAGGCAGCAAGAGGAATAAAGACTTTTAGACTTCAATTTGTGACTCCTTAAGAAGAAAATGCAAAAAAAATGCAACTCAGGTTGCAATAAAGCATTTACATGTAATTTATCTTATTTACAATTTATTGTGTGTTCATGATGGAGAATAAGCACACTGGGATTTTTGGGTTGCAGAATCAGGAGTATAGTTTGGGAACAGAACATAGATTAAGGGTCAAAGCCAAAAAGATCTCTTGTTCTTGCAGTAATTTAAGAGTCCCTTACATTTGTGGTGACAGGCTCTCTTCTCTCAGCCAGTGTTATTACTATCAATCAACAACCTTAAGCTGTACCTCAAGTCTACTGCTTACTCATAGTTTCTGCTTACTCATGGCTTCTGCTTACTCTATGCTGAGTAGATTTTGGATGTTGTCAAATAGTTGCCAGCCACCAACTACTTGACTTACAGTTCTGATTTCTTAAAAAGAAAATTGACCTCACTGAACATTTTGCTATTGAAATCAATCTTCCACTTAGGGTACTTAGTAGGTAGTTGGTCGGTGTCTGGAATGACTGCCTTTGTCCAATTGACTGAGTCAACCTATGGATAAGGAAAACAATTAAAACTTCTGTCACTGAAACCTTTGGAGAAGAAAGCTCACTAACACAACTCTTAGAAAGACTATGAGGATATAGTCATGGGTTGTAACTTGTATGTCTGGTTCTACAGTGCTAAAGGAATTGGGATTAACTGTTGAGGAAGTAAGTGGGGAAGAAGGAGAAGTTACAAGATAGGTTTGGTTGTTTTTCAATATAGTTGTCTATAGACTGTTTCCATAGACATGTTTCTGTGACCAGAGATCACACCTCGTGGTACTCGAGGCCTATATGTAATGCCAGGCGGGTTGGCTTCATGCAAGGTGGGCAATTTAGCTCCCGTATTAGTTCTGGATCTGGCAGTTCTACTTTTAAATACAAACAGTTTACATTCCCACCCACAGTTCTTTTGCTCCACATCCCCTACAGAACTTTTTTCTAGTATAGTATGGGGTGATATTACCTTCATATCTTTTTTTATGGTGCTGGGGATTAAGTGCAAGGCCATAAACATGCAAGGCGGGTTCACTATAGTTGAGCTACATCCTGGATCATCACATTGTCTTTTTAATTTGTATTTCACTGATATCATGAATGATGATGAACATTTTTCTATATGCCTACTGGTCATCCTTTTGGCAAAGTAGCCAGATCTTCTCATTTTTAACAGAATTTCTTGTTTTATTAGTGTTGAATTTTTGTGAGTGTTTTATGTGTCTTGGACCCTTTGCTATCTGTATGGTTAGTATTTTCTCCCATTGACTAGAATGTCTTTTTTTTGTTTTATTAATAGTTTATTTCATAGTACAGAGCCTTTTCATTTTATTATTTTCTGAGTTGTGTGTTCAGGCCTTCCTCCTGACTCTATTCTCAGGGATTACTCCTGGCAAGGTTTGGGTGATCAGACGGGATGCTGAGGAAGAAACCCAGGTTAGCTGCATGCAAAGCAAGCAACTTACCAACTATACTATCTCTCTGGAACCAGTATAGAAGCCTTTAAGTTTGATATAATCCCATTTGTTAACTTTTGCTTTTCTTGCCAATTGAGATGAGTCAAAGAATAAATGCATTATTAAAGGAAATATTATGGATTTTTTTTTCTTTTTGGCTCACACCCGGCAATGCACAGGGATTACTCCTGGCTCATGCACTCAGGAATTACTCCTGGCGGTGCTCAGGGAACCATATGGAATGCTGGGAATCGAACCCGGGTCGGCTGTGTGCAAGGCAAATGCCCTACCCGCTGTGCTATCGCTCCAGCCCCTATTATGGAGAATTTTGCCTACATTTTACTCTATGTATTTCATTCATTCAATTTGAACATCTATGTTTTTAACTCATTTTGAATTAATTTTATGCATGACATTAGTGACCCAATTTCATTTTTTTTTAAATTTTGCTTTTTGGGTCACACCCAGCGATGCATAGGGGTTACTCCTGGCTATGCACTCCTGGCAGTGCTCGGGGGACCATATGGGGTGCTGGGACTTGAACCCAGGTTGGCTGTATGCAAGGCAAACGCCCTACCTGCTGTACTATCATTCCAGCCTCTTAATTTAATTCTTGTGTTTGTGACTATATAGTTTCCTCAATATTATTTGTTGATGAAACTTTCCTTTTTTCTATTTTATACTTCCGGTTTATTTTTCAAAAATTGTTCATGTAGTCCAGAGTATATTTTTAGACTGTCAATTCTATTCTAGCCTTTTACTTTGAGCTTATACTTTTCACTGAAGTTCAAGAGGGTTACTTGTAAAAAGCAGATAATTGTAGTTTGTTTCCTAATTCACCCATCACTGTATCTTTTGATTGGTGAGTTAAGGCTGTGGGTGTTTAGTGACAACTGATTTCACTCAATGGATTTTCTCATTAATATTTACTATCTGTTTCCTGTACTTATTCTGGGAGCTTTGGAAGCTTATCTTTTTTCTTTGGTTTGTTTCCTCTTGTACTCTGCTTTCTGTGTAGTGATCAGTCTCCATTTCACTCCCTTTGTTTCATCTCTGTACTTTTTGTTTTGATGTTACTATAAAATTTACCAAAAAAGTTTGTTTTTCTTTTCTCTTTTGGGGGGTAGGGTACACCTAGTGGTGCTCAGAAATTACTCCTGGTTTTGCACTCAGGGAACATATATGGTAGGAGGAATTAAAACCATGTTGGAAAGTGCTCTATTCACTATACTATCATTTCGGCCCTAAATAGAAAGTCTTAAGCTGGGGACCTGAGAGGTAACGCAGTTGGTAGGGAATTTGTCATGCATGTGGCTGGCCCAAGTTCAATTCCCAGCATCCCATATGGTTCCTCAAACATTGCCAGGGACAATTCACTCTACCAGGAAGTAACCCCTGGGCAATGCTGGGGATGGCTGAAAAACAAAAACAAAAGCAACCAAAAAGAGAAAGCTTTAAGCTAATATTTCATTTTAAATGTTAGTAATTATGTCTCAAGTTCAATCCAGAAGAGTCCATTATTACTCTACTTTTTATGTGTTTATGTTTTTCTTACTAACCTTTAAGTGGGGTTTCTTTGCCTTTTAAAGTAAACCATTTTGTATTTATGAGAGTCAGCCTAGTGACCGTGAATTGCTTTAACTGTTGTGAAAAACTTTTCACTATTCCTGTGAATCTAAATGATAACCTAGCTGAAGAGTATTCTTGTATGGAAATCTTTTTAATTCAGCTCTATACATATATAACACTGCTTCCTCCTGGCCTCTAGTTTCAGTTGGTAAATCTGCCAAATCTTATGGGAAATTCCCTTGTACACAAATCTTTGCTTTTATCTTGCTGATTTTAAGATTCCACCTCTGTATTTGGCTCTTGCCAAATACCCCTGTATTCTGGGGTGCATCTGCTTGTCTGAAACTTTTAGTTTCCTAAATCTAGGTATCTCTCCTCCTAGTTCAGGGAAATTTGGGCCTATTACTTCAAGTAATAATTCTGTCCCTTTCTCTTTTTATTCTCCTTCTGGAACTTCTATTATGAGAATATAATTTCTCTTTGTTTTTAGGCCACACCTGGTGATGCTCAAGGATTACTCCTGGCTGCACTCAAGAGTCACTCCTGGCAGTGCTCAGGGGACCATATGAAGTTTAAACCTGGGTCTGCTGTGCGTAAAGCAAATGCCTTACTTGGCGTGCTATCTCTTCAGTCAGAATCTTTTTGATTTTGTACCATTTATCTCAGGTTAGTTTTTCCCCAAAATATATTTTTCTTGTATATGTGCTTAGAAGAGGAGGTCTTCATAAACAGTGGTTGGGAATATGAAGGCCACTCCTGTGATACTCGACTCTGCTGTACACTTTAGAATCAATGCTTAGGGGTCACCAAGGCTGCACCCAACAGTTCTATAGTGCCTATAGAATTATATGGTGTCAGGGATGAAACTCATGGCTTCATGCATGCCACGCATCTGAGCTGTCACCCTAGTTCTCTGTTCCTTTTTTGATTCCTTAATCTATTGTTGTTTTACTCCAACTACTGTTATTTCTTAACTCAAATATTTCAGTTCAGATTTATATCATATTTTTCTGCTCCTGATATAGTTCTCTCCCACTGATTTCCTCATTTCTGCAAGCAACGTCAGGAGTGATGTTTTGAAGTCTTCATCAGCAAGTGTTGAGAAAGTTCTGATGTGCTTAGGGCTCTTTTGTCTATATGGATCAATGAAGGTGGATTCCTATTTCTTTACTTTGCCTGTTCCTACATGAGGGCTGGGGCAAGGGTCTTTGTTTCCAAAAGGCCTGTGCAGCTACTGGAGGTTCCTGCTCAGAATTTCCAAACAATTACTGTGGCTCTTTGTTTTGGATGACATGATGACCAGCAGGACTTTGCAGTCATGAACATCTGTAACAACTAAAACACTGAGGTCAAGCAGGCCTCTCCTATGACCCAGGGCTCACAGTTGCTACTTCCCAGAAGCAGTTGTGGTGTCAAGGTCAACAGGGTCTGAGAAGCAGCTGGAGATTCATGACCACAAGCCCCTGTATCTATGAGAAGCTGTGCAGGGCTACTGGGGAATTTGTGTTTGCCAATACTGGATAGCAACTGTAATGCCAAGTTCAAGCAGGCCTGGGTAGCATCCTGTGTTGTAAGGTTCTGATTGTCTGGCAAGGCCAATGACACCAAGTTTGAGCAGGCCTGAGATGCAACCAAATGTTCAAAAATCACAGGTGCCTGCATGCACTTGTATGCCAAATTTGAGCAGACGTGGGCAGTGACCAGAAGTATGAGCTTGTGAGTGTCGAGGTGTACCTGGATATCAAGTATAAACAGGCCTGTGGGGCAACCTAGGAACAAAATTCCAAGTGCCTGGGGCCACCTGTACACCAAGTTCCAAGAGACTGAGCATCAGAGGTCAGGAGTTTAAAAGTCTGTGAGTGCTCCTGGGACATTTGTGTGCCAAGTTCCAGTAGATCTGGGGAGCAATTTAGGGTTCAAAGTCATGAGTACCTTGTGGTACCTGTGGACCAAAATCAAGAGGGCCTGAGCAGCAACCAGGGGTTCAAGGTTGCAAGTGCCTGGCAGCCTCAGGTTGCCCTGCTGTGGCTGAAGAACCTGTGGGAAATGGGTTGGATTAAGGGCCTTGGGGCCTCAGTCACAGAGCATGTTCTCTAGAGCTGAGCAGGAGCCCCGCAGGTAGGGGTGCCCCTCCCCCAGTTCATTGACAGTGTTCTGGGATGTCCACAGGGTGCTTTCTGATTGTAGGCATGTGTCCAGGTTGCTAGAAGTCAGATGCGGACAGGAAAGATTCATATTGAGTCAGCTAGATTTAAGCATGTGATCCCCAGCCCCTGGTTATTTCAGCTATTAGCTGGGGGCTTGGGGGAGGTTGGGAGGTAAGAGGAAGGGTTCACTTCAGGAATTTGCCCACAGAATCTATTACTAATGAATAATATTGTGTTCCCCAGCAGGATTGTGAGAGGTCCCTAAAATGATGCTTGCCCATGATTGTCAGCCCTATCTTTTTCTTTTAGCTTCTTGTCTCCTGTTCCAACATCTTATGCATGGCGTTGTGAGGTCAGGTTGCCAAGTGTTTAGGGGAAGACCCCACTCCCAATATTCCGAAGGTAAGGTTCTTCACTGTAGAAGTTCCTTTCTAGGCTGGGAAATAACTCAAAGGACTAAGTGCATTCCTGGCATGTTTAGGACCAGAGTTTGATCCCCAGCACTGCTAGAGATCCTCGAAGCAGGAGTCGGGTGACTGAAAACTGGCCTGCATAGCTGGTCACTAGGAGAGATCCCTTGACTCCACGACACTGCTTGGGAAAGCCCCCAAAAGAAGTGAAATAAAACTTCTCCTGACACCTGCTGCAGCTCTACAGTGGGGCTTCTTCCTCAACAAGGACATCCCTTTTACTCTAATCCAATGATAGCTTTCTTGTTCCTTGTTTATTTGGGGTTTTGGATAACTTTCTGTGGTTAGTTTGGATATAGTTTTGCAGTGATCACAAAGGCTGCAGACAGATTCTACCTACTATTTATCAAAGAAAACTGGGATCAAATTACCAATTTTTCTGTGTTGATTAATAGAATATAGTAGTGTTGAGAGGTTAAACCTTCTGTTTGTTTTCTACTCTTCCAAGTTTGTGACGTAAGTGTCCTACCCTTTCTTTTGCCTTATTACTTGTTGAATTTCCCCTCAACTATCTCCCAATAATTCTTTAAAACAAAAAAATACTTCACAGTAATCTGACAGTAAGCCATAATATCAAGGCATTTTTCCAATTTTATACTTGAAATATATTGAGGGGGTAAATTCATTTTATCTCAATATTTTTTAATATTTTCTATAATTTATATGCTCCTAATTCAACAAACACATAATTCACAACATCTTAAAATATTTTGTTTATTTTTTTCCATTTTAAATTCTCTCTACCACTTGGGCTTCCACACACTGATGTATGCACATGGTAAATACTTTATGAATTTACATTGTCTTGATCTATCATTGCTAACTTAGCCATATGCCAGTTGCTGAATGTTGGGTGATCTTACAGTGTCCCTCAGTATAGAACAGCTAATGTCTGTGAATTAATTAGTTAATATTAAACTCAATCCAGTTGGGGAAGCAGGGATGTGGATCAAGTGACAGAGTACATGATGTGCATGTGCAATGTACTGAGTTTAGTCACCAGTAATGCATGATCCCTTCCAGCAAGCCACACTGGATGTGGCCCCCACAACAACCACACACCAAAAAACACTCTAGTAGGAATCCACATTTCTTTTTTTTTTTTTCCTTTTTGGGTCATACCCAGTGATGCTCAGGGGTTACTCCTGGTGTTGCACTCAAGAATTACTCCTGGTGGTGCTTGGGGGACCATATGGGATGCCGGGGATCGAACCCGGTTGGTCGTGTGCAAGGCAAACGCCCTACCCGCTGTGCTATCGCTCTGGCCCCGGAATCCACATTTCTGAGAACAAATATCCCAAATATATTATTGTAACCTACCTGAGTTCTACTAGTTGGCTGGGGGACACAATGTATGCTCTTTTTTTTCTTTGCTTTTTGGGTCACATCTGTAACCTAGCGATGCACAGGGGTTACTCCTGGCTTTGCACTCAGAAATTACTCCTGGTGGTGCTCAGGGGACCATATGGGATGCTGGGAATCAAACCTGGGTCGGCTGCATGCAACGCAAATGCCCTATCTACTGTGCTATTGCTCCAGCCCCACAATATATGCTCTTATCATTGGTGGTAAGGACAGTGACATACTGCAGTGGTTAGGGTGCATGCCTGGCATGAGCTGGACCTGGGTTGGATCCTTGGTACAACACAGTCCCCTTAGCAAGCCCAGGTGCAGCCTTGAGCACAGCCAGGTGTTGCCCTGGAGGCCCCCAGCACCGCTGGCCTGGTTGTCCAAGAGTTTCATGTATTTATTTTGGGTTGGGAGCCACACTGATGGTGCTCAGGGCTTACTCCTGGCTCTGTACCCAGAGTTTACTCCTGGTGGACTCAGGGGACCGTATGGGATGCAAGAGATGGAACCCTGATCAGGCCCATGCAAAGAAAGTGACCTATCCAGTTGTACTATCTGCAGCCCCTAAGGGCCAAGAATTTTAAAATCCTGTACCCTAGGGTCCTCTGGCCACCCCAGAGCAATTCTCTCCTAACAAGGAGTTACCAAAGAAAACTGAGATCAGTTCACCCAAATTTTCTGTCTTGCTTAATAAAATATGGTAGGGTTCAGAGGTTAAATCTTCTGTTTGGTTTCTACTCTTCCAAATTTGTGACTTAAGAGTCCTACCCTTTGTTTTCTTATTGTTACTTGTAGAATTTCCACTTCTCTTTCTCCCTCTTTCCCCTCTTTGCTCCCTACATTTATATTAACTTGTAAAGATTTTCTCAGGTAGGAAGGAGATTTTTGTGTTCAACTTTACTCAAAGTTGAAGTATCAACCAAACCAAATATTTTCACACCCTGATATTATTTCATTATTGATCTTGTATATTCACCTAACCTGAAGGCACACGGTCTTGATGTTTATCTCTCAGTGAGAAGCATTATAAACAAGGAATAATCTGGTAACGTCTTTTCTAGAAGAGGCTCCTAAATAGCATTGAACCAGAAATATAAAGACTCAGCCTTGAAACAGACAAGTCAGATGGAATTTTAGGCCAAGAAATCAGGAAAATCTAGGAGAAAAGTAACAGTTGAGACGGCTGAGGGATGACTCCTCGTAGACTACTCCACTCACAAGACTTTACTTTCTCTCCTTGGGCCTTTGAGAGCTCTGTCTCTAATCCAATCTGCTTCTCAGACTGTCCCAGCCTAATTCCATCTCCTTTTCTTAGCTATTTATAGTAAAGACACTGCCTGAGATAGGGGGAATGGATGTCTGAGTCTGAGTTTTCTTGAGCAGCTTGCCTGCCATGATCCTAAATAAGGTTTATGTTATTTAGGATCAGCCTTCCCTATGGCCAGCTGCTGTGTTTTCTTCTAAATGAGTAACAAATCTCAGATTTCATTTTCAAAACATATGGAGGATTCTATAGATGTCACTGCAACCGAGTTCAATCTTTCTTCTCTCAGACACACATAGTGTATAGCTATGCATGAAGCATGTTCTGATCACACATGGGAGCTTTGTACCTCCCTATCATTTATAATTACTGATCAGGCTATGAGAACACAGGTAGAGAACATTACTATCAAGAGTCTTCCCATCTCCACAATGCAGTAGAGGAGAAGCTGCCCAGATATCTCTGTACAGATAATCCAGCCAATAGTCAAAGTCCACTGGCAGGATGGACAACTCAGAGACATTACTATCTTCCATCAAAGTGCTGTATTTGGAAGTTCACTGCAGCTTGCTAGATTGACAACCAAAGAGCCAGGCCTAAGTGTCTATTTCCCACAGACAGGAGCTGTTTGCTCCATAAGTACAATCTTGATCAGCCTTGGGCTTATTGGTTTCCCTTAAACAGCTATTTCTTATGAGAGAACGCAAAATTTGCCCCAAACAGGTGGATACTTCTAGATCTGTGGGCTTAGGGAATAGAAACAAAGAAGCAGGACATGCATCAGCACTTTCCTCCCCAGCCACCTCCAAACACTCATATTCCCACAAGTTTCCAAAAATGTCAAGAAGTCTGTGAATTTCTCCATCTGTTTTATTCTGTTACTATGTAAGCTACCACCAACTGCAGGGGAAATAATCAGGCTTTCTGTCATTTGACCAGTATGACTCCCTGTTTTGGGGATCCCCAGTGTGCTCCAATTCTGAAAGTTAGGACTCTGACACCGTGACAGACTCCTTTAGGGAGTTTGATGGTTTTCAACAAACTGCAAATAGCAGTTAACTTGCGAAGAAATTATTCTCACAGACCTGATGTAGAGTTCTCTTCTTTCTCAGACCCTGCACTGCAGCCCTACTCTGACCCTTAGTATGTAAAAAATCCCAGCTCTGATTCTGCCAACCTATTCCATCTTCTAGACTGCTTCTCAGACCTTCGACATCTGTCCCACAGCTGGCTAAAAGCATCTACCTCAGTGTCATGAATCAGATTGCCTGCTAGACCTGAAATCCTTCCATATTCCTTTAATCTACGATTAATCATTTAAATCTCTCTGAAGTTTTGTCTCTTTCTTATTTTTCCTTCTTCCCTTTCTTCTTTCTTCCTTTCTCCTTCCTTCCTTCCTTCCTTCCTTCCTTCCTTCCTTCCTTCCTTCCTTCCTTCCTTCCTTCCTTCCTTCCTTCCTTCCCTCCCTCCCCTCCTCCCTCCCTCCCTCCCTCCCTCCCTTCCTCCCTCTCTCC
This sequence comes from Sorex araneus, assembly GCF_027595985.1. Classification (NCBI taxonomy): domain Eukaryota; kingdom Metazoa; phylum Chordata; class Mammalia; order Eulipotyphla; family Soricidae; genus Sorex; species Sorex araneus. The sequence continues at coordinate 152,878,784 of NC_073302.1, forward strand.
CTCCCTCCCTCCCTTCCATCCTTCCTTCCTTCCTTCCTTCCTTCCTTCCTTCCTTCCTTCCTTCCTTCCTTCCTTCCTTCCTTCCTTCCTTCCTTCCTTCCTTCCTTCCTCCCTACCTTCCTTCCATTCTTTCTTTCTTTCTTTCTTTCTTTCTTTCTTTCTTTCTTTCTTTCTTTCTTTCTTTCTTTCTTTCTTTCTTTCTTTCTTTCTTTCTTTCTTTCTTTCTTTCTTTCTTTCTCTCTCTCTTTCTTTCTTTCTCTCCTTCTTTCCTTCTTTTACTCTCTTTCATTCCTTTCTTTTCTTCTTTTGTTCTTGGTTGATAGCTGACTGTGCTCAGGGCTCACTTACTCTTGGCAGTGCTCAGGGGATCATATACAGTGCTGGGGCTTGAACCACAGTCGGCCATGTGCAAGGCAAGTGCCTTACCCATTGTGCTATCTCTCTAGTCCCTGTCTCTTTCTATTTTAAGTTTCACTGTTGATAACTTTATAGTTATCTATCTTTCTGACTCACAACTTCTGGCCAAGCTAAGCCTCATAATGGAAGGCCTCCAGAGTCATTCTAATTCACCTCCATTTAAAAAAATCTGTTATATCTGTGCTCTTTTGGCTCTTTTGATTCACAGTACTTCTTTTTTTGAGGGATCAGGGTAAGGATAGTATTGAGCTATATCTGGAGACGCTCAGGGGCTATTCCTAGCGCTCTGTACTCAGGAATGATCCTCGAAAGTATCAGGGGTTAAGCCAGGGTTAACTGTATGCAAGGTAAGAGCTATTACCCCTGTGCTATCTCTCTGGACCCACTCACAATACTTTTGATATCAAATGTGCAGTAGTTTATCTAATGCCTTTTCTCAAACTCTCTGATAGCAGTTGAGCATCCCACCACTCTGACACTCAATTTTGACATAGTCTAACTGGATTTAGAGGCAGGTGCACAAGTTCAGGACTCAGTCCTACAAGACTGTCCTCACTTCCGATGCTAGTCTCAAGGTCCAGGTTATCATAAGTGCTTCTGGCAAATAGGGTCTAATTCAAGAGTCCCTTAAACTTTTCCCTCAGATTTGATAATGCACTAGATGTGCTCACAGAACTCAGGCAAGTATCTCACTTACACATACTGGTTTATTATTAAAGATACAGTGCAGGAATGACCAAACAGCAGAGAGACAGAGGGCAAAGTATGAGACAGGACAGAACTTCCAGAACCACTCTGAACACACCTCCCTCCTCTCACCTTCCAGTGTTCAGAGCAAGTCCAAAGGTTACATTTTATGGATACAGCTGGGCTCAGCATAGACTAGAGATTGTGAAAACAGTGAAATATATGGGGGAGGCACAGAGAGGCAATACGAAGGTAAGGCACTTGCCTCGCAAGCGTCTGACCCTAGTTCAGTCCCTAGCATTGCATATGGCTTCTGCAAACACAGGTTGGACCCCCTAGCATAGAGACAGGACTAAGCCTTGAGCACTATTGGGTTTGATCCAAAATCCCCCCAAAGAAGTGCAATAAAATATATAGAAAAGCTAAAGGAAGATAAGGGCTATTTATTTATTTTGGGTTTTTTTTTTGGCCACACCTGCAATGCTCAGGTGTTACTCCTGACTCTGTGCTCAGGAATTACTCCTGGCAGTTCTCAGGGGACCATATGGGATGCCAGGGATTGAACTCAGGTTGTTCATCTGCAAGGCAAATGTCCTACCCACTGTACTACCACTTTAGCCCCTTAGGGATTATTTGAATCAGATCTATTGTAATAGATTCCCTGGGCCTCGACTCCTCATCTCTGGTAATGAGATATAGCACAGGGAGATCATCTTCCACCATGAAGTTCATCTCCTGTTTTCAGCAAGAAAAAGAGAGGTTGGTGTCCTACCAAATCTTCAGATTTTCACATTTCTTTAAACCAAAACCACCCTTATGCCAAAGGGACATATTTGGGGACGGCATACCCACTTCTCTTCAGAGGTCAGACTAGTATCTGGTGCTTCAGCAGGCACACAAAATTAGGTGTCAAATAAAGATCAGCAGAACTGTAGAGGTGCTGGCTTGACGACTGAGCTGCTGAAACAATGCTAGTAACCACCTACCTTCAGATTTCCTGATAAAGGCCCAAGATGGTGCAAGGGTCAAGACACTTGCCTAGCTTGCCACCAACCTGGGTTCACTCCCTAGGGCTACTCCTGAACATAAAGCCATGAACAACTCCTGAGCACTCAAGGTAAGCCTCCTTCCCCCTCCCCCAAACTCACACACATTAAAAAAAACCTCAGATTTTCTTATAGGAGAAAGAAAAATATTTAAGTCTCTGTAAATTAGGTCCTCCATTACTTACAAGGAAAATTAATTTAAAAGCTATTCCTTTATAAAGAATGACCACCCAGGTGTAGAGAAATACTTCCTGGTATTTAGGCAGCACCTGAACATATAAACTTCACTAGTTCTATGCTGCCTTCAATTGTTTCTAAATCTCCCCACATGTCCTTCCGTAAGTTGAACTCTTAGTTCTGGGAACCATATATCTACTTTTTGGGTGGGTGTGTATGTATGTGTTTGTGTGTGTGCGCATGTGTGATGGGGGCCACACCTCAAAGTGCTAAGGGCTTACTCCTGGCTCTGCATTCAGGGTACACTTCTGGTGAGCTTAGGAAACCATATGGGATGCCATGGATCGAAGTCAGGTGCACCACATGTAAGGAAAGCACCCTGCCTGATGTACCATCTCTCTGGCTCTCAAAAGTGATTTAAAAAAATGCAATATGCTTTTCATGAGTCATCAGAGCTCTAGATAAGGTACTTCCTCAAAATTTGTAAAATTTTAGAAAACAGTCCCCTTTGAAACCAAATAAAAACTAATGTAATTCACTATTGGCAGAAGTGACTCATGCTAGGAGAGAGTTTATAGATGTGTGTCTATTGGTGGTTACTAGACAACACAATATTTTGTGTATTATAGCACTGTAACACTGTCTTCCCATTGTTCATCAATTTGCTCCAGTGGGCACAAGCAACGCCTCCATTGTGAGACTTGTTGTTACTGTTTTTGGCGTATTGAATACGCCATGGGTAGCTTGTCACGCTCTGCCATGTGGGCCTGATACTCTTGGTAGCTTGCCGGCCTTTCCAAGAGGGATGGTGAAATCGAACCCGGGTCAATCAAACCCAGGTCAGCCGTGTGCAAGGCAAATGCCCTTCCCACTGTATTGTGTGTATTTGTGTATAATAAAATAAGAATATAGCATGATATAATTAGGTCTATGTCTCATACTACTCACAGTGTAGACTCCAGGGTTCAAAGTGCCGGAGCAGCCCAGGAGGGGAAAGGTATTTCTCTCTCGCCTCTTTCTCTCCGGGGATGAAGGGCGCGGTGGCCGCCATATTAAGATGACCACAGATGGGATTTACGACAAAAACTGCAGCAAAAGGACACGAGGGTGCTCTTGGGAAGGTGGGAGGCACCAGCCCCTCCCACCGCCGAGATATGATCCCGGGGGGCCGCACGCATGTGCGGCCTCTCCGCAGCTGCACAAGCGTGAATCCAGACCCAGCAAAACCTCTTTCGGTGTGAGCAACTCCTCGCAGAATGTCTCCAGCCTGAGAACTAAGCCTCGGTCCCGTGCCCGCCCAGGAGGGGAAAGGTATTTCTCTCTCTCCTGTTTCTCTCCGGGTATGAAGGGCGCGGTGGCCGCCATATTAAGACGACCACAGATTGGGTTTTCAAGCCTGCAATTATCTAATATCTGGAAGAAATCTCCCTGGACTTCTTGTTAAAGTACAGAAATTCAAAACTGCGCGGCCGCTACTGCGGCCGCGCAACCTTATTTGTCTTCACAGCAGGTCTGAATCTAGTGGGGTACTCCTAACAACAATAGTGAGGTTTGTGTTGAGATATTGAATGTAACCAAAGTAAACAGAATGTAAAATGAAACTTATCAGTTACAGGGTAGTGGGTGGGGGGGCGGGATGGGAGGTGTACTGTGTGGGGTTTTTTTTTTTTTTTTTGGTGGTGGTATATGGGCACTGGTGAAGGGATGGTTTTTTCAGCATTGTATAACTGAGACCTAAGCCCGAAAGCATTGTAATCTTCCACACGGTGATTTAATAAAATTAAATTAAAAAATATAAAAAAGAAAAAAAAAAACAAAGTGCCGGAGCAAAAGTTTTGCATGTGGAAGCTCCATATTCAACCACTGGCATCATATTATCCACAAGCATCACTAGGGGTAATTTGTGAACCAAGAGTACCTCTCCAGCACTGCAGGGTGTGACCCTCCTCCAAAGAGTAGATTCCAAAACAATCAAAAATCTTAATGTAAAAGGCAAGAATTGAATATTTATGTAAGAAAACACAGTAATTCCTTTATAACATGAGTGTGGGAAAAGTTTTTCTACTTAAGATTCAAAATCCAAGTATAACAAAAGACTACATTAAAAAAATCTTTAGTCATGAAATTTGCTTATAAATGGATAAACATGGAGAGTATCATGCTAAGTGACATGAGTCATAAAGAGAGGGACAGACATAGAGGGACTGCACTCATTTGTGGAGTGTAGGGTAGCATCACATGAGGCTGACACCCAAGGACCGTAGATACAAGGGCCAGGGGGACTGCCCCATAGCTGGAAGACTGCTTAATGAGCAGAGGGGAGAAGGCAGATGGAATAGAGAAGGGATCACTAAGAAAATGATGGCTGGAGGAACCAGTTGGGATGGGAGATGCATGCCGAAAGTAGATAATGGACCAAACATGATGACCTCTCAGTGTCTGTGTTGCAAGCTATAATGCCCAAAAGTAGAGAGAGAGAGTATGGGGAATATTATCTGCCTTAGAGGCAGGGGGAGGGTGGGGAAGGGGGGTATACCTGGGATATAGGTGGTGGGGAATGTGCACTGGTGGAGGGATGGGTGTTTGATCATTGAGAGATTGTAACCCAAACATGAAAGCTTGTAACTATCTCATGGTGATTCAATAAAATTTTTAAAATTAAAAAAAAATCTTTTGTATGGCATCATAACCAAAGCCAAACGATAAATGACAAAAATAGAAGAAAATATTTGCAAAATACATTACAAATATTAATAAAATGTGATATCATGCTAATCTCAAATGCAGTAGCATATATAGGAACAACAATAACACAGAATAGAGCAATCACACAGGCAAGTAGAAATACAGCATTAATTATCTAAATCCCATTCATTCTGGGGATTGATAACTAAATTTTGCTGACAGAAAAGTTGAAATAGTTGACGTTCTATTTGTCAATTGTCAGGGAATCTTAAACCTAAGTTGTTTGAGAACTTTAAAAATGTTTTTATATTTTTAATTAAAACTTTTTTCATATTTGAATTTGGGGCCATATTTGGCAGTGTTCAGGGTTTACTTCTAAGCTAAGGGGTCGCTCCTGGTAGGGCTCAGGGGACCATATGTACTGTTTGAAAATGGAACCTGAGTCATCTTCATGCAAGGCAACCTGCTGAACTATCTCTCTGGCCCCCGTCAAATATATAATAACAAAACATGCATATAATGTTTTATTAAATGTGAAAGAATTTTAAGAATATGTTAGACATTTTCCCACCCCAAATGCTTATAAAAAATAGTAGCAGAAAAAAAATTCAGGTCTTGATATAATTCTGGTTTTTGCCATGACTCTAGATCCTAACTCTCACAAATAATATGCCTCCTCTGTTTGACAAAGATGGAATTTAAGATACTGGAAACCTGGTCTCTCCATCTGTATATAGAAGCTTTCTGTATGGGTAATGACCCATGAATCCTGTGTCCTTTCTCTGTAATGTTAGAAATCAACATTGTTAGACAATTTCCAGGAACTTGTAGTATGTATATCAAGAGTCCGAGTTTCATGAGACTGGAATCAGCAACAAATATTTATCAATTATGTTCTATGCTAGAGTGTATGCAAGCTTAAAGTTGTTGCCACCAGAGAGGTAATACAGTGGGTAGGGCACTTACCTTGCATAAGACTGACCTGGGCTTGATCCCTGGCACCCCATATAGTCCCCCAAGCCTGCTTTCCCTGAGAACAGTTAGAAAATCTGAATATGGTCGGTGAAGCCTCAAAACAAAACAAAACAGCTTAAAGTGGTTGACAACTATCAGCCTGGGGAACAGCCATACTTCTTAGTAGATCAAAGACAAACAGAATAAAGATTCAAAACAAGCCTTTAGAATATAGTTTGTTCATGGAATACTACTACCCAGACACTAGGAAGGAATTATCCAAATTTCAAGCAGAGTAGACCATCTTCTAAAAGATTTTAGGACTGTAATCAAGAGAGGGCTTGTGGGAAAGCATGACAAGGCGGTTACAGTAACCATAGTGCAGTCCCCAAGAGGCACAAATCCTCATGGCCTAAAGGCGTTAATGACATTAGCGGTCATTTTCTTATTAGTGGTCATTTTCTTAACTTGCTTTGACATACTCGGGTCATATTTCTAAACATTGATTCTCATGTATCAAAAGTGAGAATTCTAAATAGTGACTGGGAAGAGTCGGTACAGATGTTTCATGTTTTCTTGGGAGAAGGTAAGCAGCCTAACTTTCTGGAAGACACAAACATAATTTGGCAATATATTCTTTTAAAAAGGGCCTCCCCCAATGATACTTAGAGTGTCTGCAAGTCACTGCTGAAAATGCCCTGCCAGGTGATGCAGGCCTGGTGGTTTGGTGCATGGACAAGCATTGCAATGCTGAGAGGGGTCAGTGGTACCCAAAGGCCATGTGGCAACGGGGCGGAACACTGGGTCTCACCCAAGCAGAGCATGTGCTCTATGTCCTCTACTAGTTAGTGTTTTGTTATTGTTGGATTGTTTTTTTGTTTGTTTTGTTTTGTTTTGGAGCCACAACCAGCAGTGCTCTGGGCTTACTCCTGACTCAAGAATCACTCCTGGTGGTGCTCAGGACACTGTGTGGGATGCCAGGGATCGGACCTGGGTGGCTACCTGCAAGGCAAGTGCCCTACCCTCTCCAGCCCTTGCTCTTCCACTTTGAACTAGCTCTCTGGCCCAGAGAGACCCTCCTTGAGAAAAGTAGGCAGTTTGTTAATTCTATTTATTTTTCATGAGAAGGGAAAAAAATAGCCTCAGGGTTGCTCAGCTCTAGATCCAAAAGATTATATCAAAAGCATACTGTCTTTGAGGTAACTCCAATCACCAGAAAAGGAAAGTGCAAAATGGAGAGTGAAAGAGTAAGAATTTAGTAGATGAGTTGCGACCAGAAAAATAATTTCAGTACTCCCTGTGACTCTGAATAAATGGACTTGGAAAGCATCAATAATTATAACTTCGAGGTTGGAGTTACAGGGGTTAAGATACTTGCTTTGCACATAACTAACTTTGGTTCTATCCCAGATATTGCATATGGTCCCCTAAGCATCTCTAAGTGTGTTACCTGAGCAGAGTCAGGATTAAGCCCTGAGCACAACCAGTTGTGGCCCCAAACCTCCCTCCCCTCACCCAAAATTGTAGCTTCAATTTCAGCACAGCTGAGACAAATCAGATGACTAAAGATATTCACTAAGAGGCAGAACTCTCAGGCATAGTAAATCTAAGAGCAGAAGATACAACTACTGTGGTGCAGAGTTAAGGCAGCCGAAGATGCTGATGAGCATTTTTCTGAATACTGAGAATTTGAATGATAAAGAAATGAAAACCACAAACTACTCAGAAAATTACTTAACAAGCTCACTGATTTGATGTTAATGGTTGTTAGCAATAGAGCAAGGAATAAGAATTGCTATATCCTTTATTTTATAAGGAAAGCCCACTTGGTTATTTTCCCAGATCACTTCTTTATATTCAACTGTTTATAAAATACATTTTGATGTGGATTCAATAGTCAAGCATAGGTTTAATGAGAATTCTATTGATCTTTTAAGCTAATGTTTATAGAATAATGGATGCTTGACCTTAAGATTTTTGTCCTTTCTGATATCCTTCAAATCTTGTGGGTAAAGTTGTGTCCTGGTCTTTAGATAAATCACCAGTAATTTTAATGGATTCTTCCTGTGCTCATTTGATATGGAGATTCTATGGAGGAAACAGAACTGAAACCCTTTCTTACATTTTGAGCTAGGCATGTAGTTGATAGAAATAAGGATTTGCATTTCTCAGTGTCCTTTGGCTGGCATATGACTTACACTTCTAATCACTGAGTTACAAATGGAAGAAGTTGCAGACTCAGTTCGGAAAGGTTCTGTTGTCTTTGTTTTCCTGGCATTGTTGGAAAGCAGATAAAAAGACTGAAGCTCGAGTTCCATCTTGGAGCACAAGGTGATCCAAGCTGAGAATGGTGGAGCAGAGATGGAAAAATCCCCCTCCCCCCCAAAAAAGAAAACCATCCTGGGCTGATGTCTACAAACCCTAAATTATCCTGGTGCATCTAGATTATCTCCAGTGTTTAGTCAAGAATGAAGGAAATGTTGGGGCTGGAGTGATAGTACAGCAAGTAGGGTGTTTGCCTTAAATGTGGCCAGCCCCCAGCACCCCATATGGCCCCCAAGCCCACCAGGCGTTATTCCTGAGTGCAGAGACCTGAGGTTAAAAAATATCTGGCTTAAGTCACTTTTAGTTTAGGTTCAATATTACTTAGAGCCAAATATATCGCAATTAGTTTCAGTTGTAGGAGGGGTACTGTGCACTGTTTGAATCCTTTTAATTATGAGTGACAGTAATAAAAGATTGTAACCATGGGCAGCCCTAGGCAATTGCTTTTTGGCTCCCTCATTAATAGGGTTGCTCAAGAAAGCTGGAAAGCCCTGGATGTGACTTAGTAGTAGAGCAAATGTCTAACATGTGTGAGGCCATGGGTTTAACCCTAGCGGTGTGTGTGCATATGAACAAAGAAAGTTGAAGACTGCATTGGATCATTATATTCTGGATCATAATGCTGGATCATAATCTTTGTTTTCTTTATTTGCCTAGTCACCCCTTCCAAAGGCTTCCCTTTTTCCTCTCCACCATTTGAATTTCATTCTAGCTACTCTCAATGTGAAGGTAACAGAGCTAGCATTCTGACTGAGCTGCTAGAGGAAAAAATGGGATTGAGAGAATGGATAGAAGAGAGTTGGGAAGTGATAACTGAGTTGGAAGTAGCATTAGTAGGAAACAGTCTACTCCACTCTTATCAACGGAGATTAGGACTAGGTTTTCTATTGAAGAACAAATAGTATTCACATTGGTTTTCCTCTTCTTTCTCCTGGTCTTTCTCCTTTTTCCTTTTCTCCTGGTCTTTACTGATTCCTTTGTAAACTAATCACATTACCTTAAGACTCTCAGGAACACACACTCCTCATTGTTTTTGTTTTTTTTTTTTCGCTTTTTTTGGGGTCACACCTGGCAATGCACAAGGGTTACCTCCTGGCTTTGCACTCAGGAGTTACTCCTGGCAGTGCTCAGGGGACCATATGGGATGCTGGGAATCGAACCCGGGTCAGCCGCGTGCAAGGCAAACGCCCTACCCGCTGTGCTATTGCTCCAGCCCCACATTCCTCATTGTTGATAGGCTTTTTCTACACTATCTGAGCATTCTTTTTTCCTGACAAAAGAAAATTTCTTTCAAAGACAATTAAGTTCCAAGATAGCTCATTTCAATTCCCCAGTGTCTCTGATGAAGCCAGGGGAAAGCCTATACAAAATAAGAACATGGAAATGTAAGGGAGCAAACAAAGTGAAGCAGGCTGAATGGCAAGTGAAATTTTTATATACACCCTTTCCTATAGACCCTTGAGCCTTATTTAAAGGAAGGCTGATGCTACTGATTTCACTGTAAAATATTTTAGAAACAAAGAACAGAATTTTCACTTTAAAATATTTTAGAAACAAAGAACAGAATTTTAAGTTTTGCTACTGAAGAGGAGTGCTATGACTTTTACTGCACGTGAGATGGACTTTTCTGCCAACCTGCTCATGGCTGCCTACATCACCTCCAGTCTCATGCTCACTCATTTGTAGGAACAGTCTTCCCTTAAACCTCTTCAGCCTCTTGTTCCAAAACTCATTATAGGGAAACTGGATGATCCTCTGGATACGTGACTCAGAATCATCACCATGTTATCTGGAAATTACCTATTTGTCTGTTTTATTTACTCTAGCTTTTTGACTAGTAAGGTACTCAGTGAAATTATTTCTTTATTTCCCCTTTCCCTCAGTGAAATTTCTTGAATTCTATCAGAAGTATTAATCAATTATAGTAATTGCGAAAAATTATCTAACCGGGGCTGGAGTGATAGCACAGTGGGCAGGGCATTTGCCTTTCACGTGGCCGATCCGGGTTCTAATCCCAGCATCCCATATGGTCCCCTGAGCACCGCCAGGAGTAATTCCTGAGTGCAGAACCAGGAGTAACCCCTGTGCATCGCTGGGTGTGACCCAAAAAGAAAAAAAAAAAAACTAACCAATTATCACTTGCATTTTTGTTTTTTGGGGCCATACCGAGCGGTACTCAGCATTTACTCCTGGATCTGAGCTTAGGAATTACTCCTGGCAATGCTCGAGGGACCATATTGGATTCCAGGAATCGATCTGAGTCAACATACAAGGCAACCCCCCTTTCTACTACTACCACTTCAGGACTATCACATGCATTTTATTAGTTTAAAAAATTACCCAGGGGGGGTTGTCGCGATAGCACAGCGGGTAGGGTGTTCGCCTTGCAAGCAGCCAACCCGGATTCTATTCCCAGCATCCCATATGGTCCCCTGAGCACCGCCAGGGGTAATTCCTAAGTGCAGAGCCAGGAGTGACCCCTGTCCATAGCTGGGTGTGACCCAAAAAGCAAAAAAAAAAAAAATACCCATGGACTGGATTAGTAGTACAGGGTTTAATGTGCTTGCCTTGCACACAGCATAAACTGGTTTGATCCCCAGCTCTGCATGTGGTTCCCCTGAGCAGTGCCAGAAGCCCTGAGAACAGTTAGGCGTGGCCCCAAACAACCACCCCACCATCCCCCTCATTCCAAAAAACACTGTCCAAGGTTGAAACATAAAAATGTGAACTATGAACTATGAAGCGGCCGTGCGATATCTTTAGCCTGCTTCTCCCTTTGGGAGAAACTGGCAGTCTTCTGAGAGTTTCCTGCCCATATGGGACAGCTTTGCAAGCTTCCCATGGTGTATTCATATGCAAAATCCAGTAACAAGCTGGATCTCATTCCCGTGACCCTGAAGAGCCCCCAGTGCAACATCGTTAGGAGGGCCGAGTCCAGATGGACTTCTAAGATCTCAGGGAAAGGACGAAATGAGATGTTACTGGGCCCGCCCTAGAAATCGGTGATTAACGGGCTATCGTGATTGTGATGAATGGAAAGTTCAGAACTGTCAATAAGCACAATTCTTCTTTGATATTTTAAAAGGTCTTTTATAATGGAGCATCAGAAGCTTAAACAATCATGCTATGTGCTAATACAAAGACGTGTATATTCTGTTAATTCGAAGTATAGGATAGGAGAGTGAAATGGTTTAGCCTGTGCCTGGGAGTCAAATTTCAAAATTAATCTTTCAACTCTGCCACCCGTTCCTAGGTGCATGACCTTAGGTAAACTACTACCTAACTTTCTATAGTTTCACCATTTGTAAAATGTAAATTCTACTAAAACTTTCCTTTTAGGACTTGTGAAAATCAAAGGATTAATATAAATAAAGCACTTAGAAAATTGCCTAGTGAAAGAAGAGCTATATATTTTTGTCCAGTGCTGTTATTATTGTTATGATTTTCCCTCTTACAGGACTCAACAAAAAAATAAAAAGTCAAGGTTGGAAATCTAACAGACATAATGCTAAAGGAGCATTAACTTTTTTAAAAGAAGGTGTTAAAATTGTAGTTGCACATATTCTTTGCTCTGAGTAAAACCACAAGAGGGCACAAAGATTTCCTTTATTGCACCTCCCCGCCCCCAGCTTTCCCCTTGTATATTGTGTCCATATAAAAATTTGTGCTTTACTCTTTTAAATGTATTTTGAGAGTGGCATGGGAATTGTTTTTTAAAAATTAAAACCATTTAAAATTTCTCTATTGCTTGCTTTTAACCCATTTACCCATTTAAGTTTTCAATTAATCAGTTTGAAAGTTTCCAAATCTTGCTCTAAAGTCTTTTGTGAATGCATCTAAATAATCCTATACTGAAATTTATATTAGCACTCATTTCTATAATATGAAGTCTTATTCTAATATATATGACCTTTTGGATTTCTAAGCAAATTAGAAAAATAACAGTTTCTAGGCTGTTAGTATTTATAATCTTTCTTCTTTACTTATTCTATCTTCATTATTATTAACACAATATTGCAACCTTTGGTTAGTTGTATAAATGTTTTATTCCACTAATCCAGTGAATATGTAATGATCATCTGTTCTGTGAAGGGCTCTAAGGCTCAGACTAATAGTTTCTATGTCTGTCACGTTTGTTGCTGAATCTCCAGTGCCAAATCTAGTGTATTTTACATCATGGATGTTCCCAAAGCCCCCATGATGTAGATTTGTAGATTTGTAGTTTTGTGAAAAGACATAAGGAAAGTTCTTATACCAAAGCAGTATAGTAGTATAGCTTTAGATCTGTTAAAATCCAAGTTTTAAAAAAAATTATCTATGTGATGTATAGTAAGTTGTTTAACAAACTATTTTTAAATATATATTTTCTATAAACTATAAAATGTTAGAAAGAAGTGCACTCCTACTGTGTGACCAGTACTTTCCTTGCATTTCAAAATACAGGGATTAAAAAAACTTAGTGAAAAATGGTTCCTCTTGTAAATAAATTTCCATGTAAGAGGCTGGAATGATAGTTCAGCAGGTAGGGCACTTGCCTTGCATACTATGGGCCAGGATAGATCCCTAGTATCCCATAAGGTTCCCCTAAGCACTGCTAGGAGTGATTCCTGAGTGCAAGATCAGGAATAACCTCTGGTGTTGGCCCCCAAACAAAATAAGATAAAAAAGGAGAAATTTCCATATAAAATTATATAGGTGTAGGATATCGCTAAGTATTTGCCTCCATGGCTTATTGGAGGTGTTGGGTTCCAGCACTGCACGCGTGCCCCCCACCCCAGCATTACAAAACGAACAATATGTAGTGAATTAATGTTCAAAAAGAAAAATGAGGGGCTGGAGTAATAGCACAGCGGGTAGGGCCTTGCACACCGCGGACCTGGGTTCGATTCCCAGCATCCCATATGGTCCCCTGAGCACCGCTAGGGGTGATTCCTGAATGCAAAGCTGGGAGTAACCCCTGTGCATCGCTGGGTGTGACCCAAAAAGCAAAAAAACAAAACAAAAAGAAAAATAACATGTGTTTGAGAGAATCAGGAAGGGAGTTGACTTATGTAATGATCCCTGAGGTATATTGTTAGGATTTCAATAATTAAAATAGGTTGGCATATCCAGATTGAACAAAGAGAACCTAAGTAGGGAAGTGAGAAAAAAGTACTAAATACGAAAAAATGCCAGCTACTATTTCGACTGGAACATAAGGGGTGACACGGGGAAGCAATGGGGGTGGGGTGAGGCCTCCTGGTGGTGCCAGGTAGGCAATGAGCAATCCCAATTGCTCATTGAGGGTTTGGGGGCAGGCCCCATGGCTACGAATAATTGGATTGGAAGGGGGCAAGGCCTGAGTGGAGAGACCAGTTAGGAGAGGCTATTGCACTATCCAGGTAAGAGACCAAGATAATAAAACACGGGAGGCAGAGAGGGATTGCAGCGGAGACGGAGGACGGGAGCATTTTTGAGAGAGAACCGACGGTGGGGGTCTACTGCTCAACAGAGGGAGAGGAGGGGAAATCCAGTGGCTGGAACCATTTACAAAAATGGGTAAGTTACAGAAGCCGTCAGTTTACTTGGGTTTTTGTTTTTTTCTTTCTTTTTTATTTTTTAACTTCCGGAGTTTGGTTCAGCTGGAGGGTTGGGTTGCACCGGGCTACCACCTTCCCTTTTCCACATCCGTCCGTCGGTGTCACTTCCACTTAACCTCCAACTCTCTACACTTACTAATTTGAGTTTTTCATCCTCACCCTGGCCCTGTGTTCATCTTCTCCGGCTCCAATTTGCTACTCAACTACAGCTTCCCCTGGAACTTCTCACACAGCCAGGTTGACCACTGGGCAGGTCGTGGGCCGGAGCGCACTCTACCCGTCACATCCCCTAGCGCCTTCGCCGAGGCCGCTTCCACGCTTGCGCCCCCACGGCGCTGCGACCAATAGGAAGGCCCCGCTGCTGGAACTCGACTGGCTATTGGTTGGCCGAGCAATGGTGAGAGATGGTGCGGTGGCCGTTCTCGGCACCAGTGAGAGCTGTGGGTGGTTGTTAGGGTGACCGTTCGTGACGTACCGCCTTCAGGCCTCGCAGCCCCCCGGTGATTGGCTAGACGATCGGACGATCCCTTCCCATTGGCCTCGCGCTCGCCCGGCTCGGCGAGTGCGTAAGGAGAAGGTTCCTTCCGCTCCGCGTCTCCGTTGGCTGGAGACGGCCGGCGCGCTGGCTCCCAGGTTCGGAGGCCTCTAGTGAGATCCAGAGGTGAGGCGGCCGCTGGCCGAGCGCGGGTCCGTGGCTGGCGAGAGCTGGGCAGGCGTGGGCGGGAACGTGTCCAGGCTCCCTCTCAGTGGGGATTCCGGATTGGGGCCGGGAGCGCTCGGCCCGCAGCTCCCGCGAACCCGGCGGGGCCCCCCGCGTCGGCCGCTTTGCCCGAGTGGCGCCCGGTCCCGCGGGGGACAGCGAGAAGACGCCCTTGAGGCCGGCCGGGGCCGAGCCGCGGCCCGCCCTGCTGCCCGGGGGAGCCGGCCACGGGGCAGCCTGGGCCGGAGCGGGCGGGTCGGCGTCTTCCGTGGCTTCCGTCACCACCGGCGGACCCGCGGGGCGTAGCCGCCTTCACCGGCCCGGGCCGAAGTCGTCCGTGGTGGCCGCGCGGTCGCGATCGGCGGGGCCGGGGTGACCTCGGCGGCCGCCCACCCCCCGCGAGGGGAGAAATGCTGGCGTGTGGGGCGCGGGGCAGCGGCTCGCCGGGGGCTCTCGGGGCAGGTGCGGGCGGTCACGCCCCGGCGTTGCCCTTCTCCCCCGCTCACGCCCAGGCCCGGCTGTTCGTCAGCGCCTTTCTTTCAGGGGACGGGGACGCGCCCGTCCGTGCTGCGGGGCTGAGGCGGAGGCGTGAGGGAGCCGGCGACCCGCCGCGCGTCGGGTCTCGCGGCCCACCCGGGGGCTTAGGGGATGCCTTGCCTCCCCTCCTTTTCTCTCCTTCCTTCCTTCCTTCCTTCCTTCCTTCCTTCCTTCCTTCCTTCCTTCCTTCCTTCCTTCCTTCCTTCCTTCCTTCCTTCCCTCCCTCCCTCCCTCCTTCTTTCCCTCCGTCCCTCCATCCCTCGTTTCTCCCTTCTCCCTCTGACGAAGGGTGTGGTCTCCTGTTCCGGCTACTTTTTGGCTAAAGGCGGAGTTGTCCCCCGTCCCCCCCCCGTCCCCCTCCAGCATGGTTTGTTTTGGGTGATTGGACGATCCCTGCGCGGAAAGGGGGCAGTCCGTTTCCAGGGCGTTTTTACGGGCTTCCATCTTTTTAGGTGGTCGTTTGAGACGTTTCAGGGCTTCTTAGACTTGGCGCTGAAAAGTTGGAGGAGACATTTGTTTGTGGGCCAGTCTGGATAACCGCACATCTCACAAATGGAGAAGAACGCTCCCCCCCCCGCCCCTCCCCCCGAAATTGACTTTCCCTTCAGTCCAGTGAAAGACATTTTATGCTTACAATAGCCTTAAGAGTGTTCTCTGGAAACTGGGCTGCTTTTGGGGGTGGGGCGGTGGGCGGGGCCTGCTTTGGTTGTAGGGTCTTTCCCAAATTCGTGATCAATTTGGTGGTAAGAGAATGAATAGCATGAAGGGGGGGCTGTAAAAATCACATTAATATTAATATGAAGTTGACTAAATCGTGAACATTTGGGCTCCATGTGTGTGCTGGCACAGATGTTCTCTTTATTGCATGATCTAGTGTCTAGATCCTAGGAAGGTACCATCTTTATGTATTACCTATTTATGTGAACCCAGGTGAAAGTGGTGATATTTGAAATTCGTCGCCGACAAAAATGGCAGCTTCATGTGGTCTCACACCTTTGTCAAAAAACTTTGAAACTCAAGCTTCCTAAGTGAATGAAGAAAACTGTAGTTCACAAACATGTGATATAATTGGATGTAGAGTCAGATTTTTGATTTCCTGGTATATTCCCTCTAATTCCCCATACTAGAGTGACAGAAGTCTAATGCTGCATCCTATTGGGATTAAAACAGGTCACAGTCCAAGACCTTCAAAGAGACAAGACAAACATAGTAGTTAATTTCAAAACAGTGTAAAATAATGTATAATCAAGGTGCTGGACTTTGTAGCATGGGAGAAGTTCAGAGTGGGAGAAAAGAATTAGCCTGGATGCCAAAGCATCCTTTTCTTGGCCATGGTAGATGGTTTCTGTGGCAAATTGGATTCCAGTTTAAGGATTCCATTGGATTTGAATTATCCATTCTTTAGAGTTCCATGAAATGTTTCCAACATTCTGAAGTCTGAATATATTGCCACATACTGCAATTTAACTTTTTTCAAAGTTTATTTTTTTTAATTGTGGCATGGCATAAATACTGTCTGTAATTACCTGCTAGTGTCACTGCAACTGCTGATGAAGATGTAAGATTGGATTCTGTGGCATTTATTTAAATGCTTTGTGTAATCCTAGGGAAATAGGTGTGTGTGAGAAATGAGATTGTGTGCAACCAGAGTTACTTTTGACATTCATTTGTCCAAGTATTTCCAAGCAGATAAGGTTCAAGATGCTTGAAGAGGGTTCAGAAGATCATATGAAAAGTAGCAAAAATGTCTTTACACCTAAGAAAAAAATGTGGCAGAATTGACAGCCCTACCATGAAATCTTTTTGAGGGAAAATAGAATGTGTCTAATAATGCAGTTAGAGATTAATGATGCTCTACTGATGTGTGACCAGATTAGGGGTCCTGCTGACAGCTCAAGTTAATTGTAATTTTTTTAGTAGTGACAAATGAGTTGACTTGATTAGAAATAATTGAATTTGGGGAGTTTGAGAGAGAGTGTTAGAAATAATTTGACTTAGTTTTGAAATATATGTTCATTAAATTTTCTGAAATGTTGATGCTAGTTGAATCTTTTGGCATCTTTGTATGGTTTTTTTAAAATATAAGAAGGAAGTTATGTGATAGGGGACCATCTGAAAATCTAGCCTCTCATGAGTCAGTTATAATGAAGTAGGGTGCAAATCTAAGATAAAATTCTTTTAAGTCTAGGTCCCTGCTAATTTAATACCAAGTATTTTGTTAGTGGTGTTCATTTTCCAGGATAGCATATACAATGTAGCTTCTTCCTCATTCCCTTTCCATTTAATATTTTCCCCTGTGTGCCCTGCATTTATCCTTTTTCTAATTTTTTTTTTTTAACTCTGGGTTTTGGGCCACACCCAGTGGTACTCAGGGCTTATTCTAGCTCTGTATTTGCCCAGGAACCAGTCCCAATGGGCCTGGGGGAACCACAGATGGTGTCTGGGATCTAAGGGTTGGCTGAATGCAAGGCAAGCACCTTACTTGCTGTACTATCTCTATGGTCCTTGGTCTGCATTTAGCTCTTATCTGGAGGAGCAATAGGTGGGAGTTTTACCCCTATCTAGATGACTTTAAAAACTATCTTAGGACTTTGGGGCTGGATCGATAGCACAGCGGGTAGGGCATTTGCCTTGCATGCGGCCGACCCAGGTTCGATCCCCAGCATCCCATACAGTCCTCCAAGCACCGCCAGGAGTAATTCTTGAGTGCAAAGCCAAGAGTAACCCCTGAGCATCACTGGGTGTGACCCAAAAAGCAAAAACAAAAACAAAAAACAAACAAAAAAACCCAAACAAACAAAAAAAAACCCAAAAAACTATCTTAGGACTTTGAAAATAAAATGCATACTATGTAAATCAGGGATTTAGCTTTTAATTAAGCAGTTCATCTGGTGAAAGTTGCTACATTAAAATTAAAGACAAAGTGCTGGAGAATAAAATGAAGAAAAGAGTCAGGGTGGGAGGTTGAAAGGCATGAGTAAACAGTGACATGCCACATTTATATACCATAGTAACTTCCAGCCTTTTAACATTGAGATGTTAAAAATTAAGAAATAATGTTGGAAGCCAGTATGACTTCCTGCCATACACACGCTGTATGAAACATAAGTTCAAGAAATAGTTTCAAGAAATAGTATCCACCCATACTACATTCTTAAAACTATTTATATTGTTTATAAGTTTATTTAAAATAGAGTTCTGACTCACAAAATTGATTTCGTTATCTAATTGTGCCAATGGAGGGTTGCACTCTGCAATTTGAAAACCAGTGGATCAAGCTAGTGGCCTGGTATGCTTCAAATGTAGGGAACAGAGGGATGCAGTGGGAGGCATCAATTAATGTTCCCTACATTAATTGATTTGGTTTCTAAAAACTACTCTTAATCTTTTTCCTCTATCCTTTTTAGTAGTTAAATGCGTTCTTTAATGTGTTGCCTTTTATTTTCTGTCTTCAGTAAATGAATCATTCTTTTCAGTTTGTTTCTGGGCCACACCCAGTGATGCTTGAGGCTTATACCTAGCTCTACACTAGGGTGTCGTCTCCTAGCAGTCTTAGGGGACCATAGATAGGATAGTACTGGAGAATAAAACCCTGGTTAGCTGCATGCAAAGCAAGTGCTTTAGCGATAGTATTCTCTCTCTGTGGCCCTAATTTTCTTAAGTTTCACCATGAATATGAAATTCATTTGATTTCTTGTTGGTGTCTATTAAAGCTTAATTTTTTAAATTTGGGTTTCTCTGGGAGATCATATATGCCTTAATGTAGTATTATGTTTAGGGTAAAATGAGATTTACATATTTCTATATTTGAGCCAAATGATTATATCAGATTTTAAAAAAGAAATAATGTCAGAATTATTATTAACCAGCAAATGGAGGCATTTAGTAATGTCTGTCATTAATTCAAAATTTACTTAATTTGGTATGTTCTTTTGTATGACTTTTGGAAGCTGTAGGCATCTACTTTGGCCAGCCTCATCATCTTCCTCTATTCTAGCACTATGATTATCAAGCTCAGACAAAAACTTCTCTATTTTCCGCAACAATAGGAAAGTTCATTAAATATCAATTTGCTGTTGACATTATGGCATATGCTGAATGGAATGAAAAACATGTCTCTGCCCTTGAGCAGCCTTAAAACTAATTATGTATGGAAGACACACCACTGATAAATTCTTCAGTATTTACCTTTTGCATAACCAGAATGTGGAAGAGGTTGCTTAGATGCATTTTATAGCAGGGTAGTTAGAAAATAAATTGGACTGGATAGCTATTTCTTACTTTCGTTTTCTATTTTATGGCTCTCCTTAACCCAGGTAATATGAAGTGTTGAGATATGCATTGGTTTGATCTTAAATGTTTGAACTCACACAACTTAAAGAAATTGCTGTTTTTCACTTGTTTATTAGTGACTAGTCAAAGGCTAAGTGTTATGAGTAAAAAAATAGGAGTTCTTTCATTTTAATTTTAACATGCCCAGAAATACTGGGAGCATTGTGAAATAGATTTATTTATATGTATAAGATCCTGTGATTCCAAAACAGTGCACTCGACATACTTTTTCCTTAGTCTTTTCCTGAAGTACAATGAACTGCTAATAAAAAGTGTTCATACTTGATGTTCCTTCCAGGATCCAAGGATTCTGTAGCAACAATGTTGTCAAGGCTTTTCCGAATGCATGGCCTCTTTGTGGCCTCCCATCCCTGGGAAGTCATAGTGGGCACTGTGACACTGACCATCTGTATGATGTCCATGAACATGTTTACTGGGAATGATAAGATCTGTGGATGGAATTATGAGTGTCCAAAATTTGAAGAGGTTTGTGAAATTTAATTTGGTGTTGACTATAAAGAAACTTACATACTTAAAATTTCCAGAGTGTTTTCTTTTAGAGATCATTAAATAAAAAAGTTATGAATAAGATCCTGTTTTCACAATCATGAATTTACCACAAGTATAAACTTGACTTTCATAGTTTGAAAATTAACTCGAAATACTTTTCTTTACCCAAATGAGTCTTACTGACTTAAATTTGGAAAATAAACTTTTTATAATTGACATGGTGAGAAGTGATTGATAAAAGCAGTGGATTGTTTACAAAATAGATTATAAAATTAAAAGTTTGATTTAATTTTTGAGTTGCTTATTTGTTAGCTGACAATTGCTAACATTTAGGATAATATGTAAACTCATGATGCAACAAAATAAATTCTTATTTTACATTGTTTAATGCAAAACTCAAGCAATGGGTTTTTTTTCCTATTTCTCCCAATAGGATGTTTTGAGCAGTGACATTATAATTCTGACAATAACTCGGTGCATAGCTATCCTGTATATTTACTTCCAATTCCAGAACTTACGTCAACTTGGATCAAAATATATTTTAGGTAATCATTTTTTTGTTGGATATTTAAATTGTACCTCTTTATTCAAATCTTTTGTTGAAATGTGTGTATTGCTTAAAGTCTGCTTCTTTAATTACCCTTTTTGAGAGTTAGATATTCTGATATTTGACTTTAATAACCTAGTATTTTGAAATTCTGTATGGAACTATGTTATTTTTTGTGTAATGAAGGATGAAATTTTTTCATTTTGTTGGGATTTTGTTGTTTTAGGTATTGCTGGCCTCTTCACAATTTTCTCAAGTTTCGTATTCAGTACAGTTGTTATTCATTTCCTAGATAAAGAATTGACAGGCTTGAAGTAAGTATTTAAAGCCTAAATAAACAATTTTTCCAAAATATGTTTTGCATATATATTATCTTTTTATATATATGTATATCCTACCCTTTTTTATATTTACAGATAATTTTAAACTCCTGCTATATTGATGCTTTTTATGCCAATAATAATAGTTTTATTTTTAAGTGTCCTTTCTTATTGTTAGACTAAATTATTTGTATTCCCCTGCTCCAACTAGTATTTCCCTGCTTGAGTATAGAATTGTTCATTTACTTATTCTTCTTGTGAGGTTTGGATTTAAATCCTTTGGGTCTCCCATTCGGTGTTCAGGGGACCTGGGACCACTCGATGATACTTTTAGACAGTCAGGCTGGTGGTTCAGTTCGAGGACCCAAAGATATGTTACTGTCCAGACTTTGTCGTTTTGGGAATCAGATCTCTGTACTATCTTTCTCGCCCCTAGAATTGGATTTTTAGTTACTTCATCTTGTCTTGACAGTTGTGATACATTTACAGTAGTTTTTTAAATTTCTTCTTACAATGTATGATAAATTTATAGCAATAGCTAAATTTTTGCTCTTTTTTTTGCCCCGAGTCTGCATTCTTATGAGTTGGGGCTGTTCTTAGAGATATTTTTAGTGCTATTTCTGCCAACTTACTGTGTTTAGGGCTGGAGCGATAGATAGCACAGCAGGTAGGGCATTTGCCTTGCACATGGCTGACCCGGGTTCACTTCTTCAGTCCCTCTCGGAGGCCTGTCAAGCTACTGAGAGTATCCCGCTTGCACGGCAGAGCCTGACAAGCTACCCATGGCATATTCGATATGCCAAAAACAGTAACAAGACTCACAACGGAGACGTTACTAGTGCCCTCTCCAGCAAATTGATGAATAATGGGACAACAGTGCTACTGTGTTTAGGGAAAATTTTGTTTTTTTTAAATTGATTTTGGCATAACACCCAGCTTTGCTGAGGGCTTTCTTCTGGCTCTGCTCTCAGCAATCACCCCTGGTAGGATCTAGGGTGCCCCATGCGATGCTGGAATGGAACCTGGGTTGACAATAGGCAAGGCAAATGCCTTAACTCCTGTGCTCTCTCTCCAGCCCATCCTGCCAACTTACTGACTGAAAATATTATTTCGTTTATCTCCCCCAACCGCACGGCAGAGCCTAGCAAGCTCCCCATGGCATATCCATATGCCAAAAACAATAACAATAGCAGGTCTCATTCCTCTGACCCTGAAAGAGCCTCCGATTGTTGGGAAAGATGAGTAAGGAGAGGCTGCTAAATCTCAGGGCTGGGATGAATGGAGACTGGCACCCACTTGAGTAAATTGATGAACAATGGATGACAGTGATACAATGATCTCCCCAAACTATTGATACGTTTAAAAATTATATATTATTCTTTTCTGCTAATTCAAGGAGATGGTTCTGTTACTCAGCATATTTTTCTTTTTTAAAAAAATATGTGTAGATTTATTTTTAATATTTTTAGATTTTGGGTCACACCTGGCGATGATCAGGGGTTCCTCCTGACTCTGTTCAGGAATTACTCCTGACAGTGCTCAGGGACCATATGGGATGGTGGTGATCAAACCTAGGTTGACCACATGTAAAACAAGTGCCCTACCTGCTGTACTTTTGCTCCAACCCACTCAGCCTATTTTCCTATCAAATGATGTTTTTCCCTGTAAATATATTTATATTTTTAACATTAAAATATTTTGAGTGAACAGTATCTTTAAGGATAATAAGTTATAGTAGAATCTTCCTTTTGGTCTGTAAAAGAGATTCAGATATTAGTGACGGTTAACATACTAGTGAATTATATATTGTAATATTGTATGCAGGGAAATGTTCTGTTTTAGAAAAAATATATTTTTTTCCTTCTTTGTTAAATGTACCAAGTAACCCTTTTTTCCCCCCACCAGTGAAGCTTTGCCCTTTTTCCTGCTTTTGATTGACCTTTCCAGAGCAAGTGCACTAGCAAAGTTTGCTCTCAGTTCCAACTCACAGGTAATTAGTCTTATACAACATGAATGATAATGGTGTTTCTCTTTTTTCAGTTTGTTTATAACAGTAGGGCAGTTAGAATTTGTCAGAGCTAAGATTTAGGAGTTACCCACAATTTTAAGCTTAATTGTCAAATCCTTTGACTGTGTTCTCCATTTCCTAAGAATGGTCCCATTTGTCTTAACTCAGATATAATTCACCAGCTTCTGGAGTTTGGAATAGTTCTACCTAATGAAACACATAGGATGGTAGAACAAATCTAATAGAAGAGTCTCTGGGTAGTTTTATTTCAGAACTTGAATAACCACTAACATTATCTGTCATAAAATTTTATTTTGAATAACCACTAACATTATCTGTCATAAAATTTTATTTATCGCTGGAGCGATAGCAAAGAGGGTAGGGAATTTGCCTTGCATGAGGCCGACTCAGGTTTGATTTCCACAAACTATATGGTCCCCTGAGCACCGCCGGGAGTAATTTCTGAGTGCAAAGCCAGGACTAACCCTTGAGCATCGCTGGGTGTGACCCAAAAAAAGAAAAAAAAATTTTTGATATTTAGTAGTTAATTAAGGAGCATAACATTTTTAACTGCTATGCATCAGAATATCTGTATATAAATTGCTTGTACCCCTGATTTTTTACATATATATACATATTGTCTTTTTGATCACACCAGCGGTGCTCAGGGGTTACTCCTGGCTCTACATTCAGGAATTATTCCTGGTGGTGCTTGGGGGACCAAATGGGATGTTGGGTATTGAACCCAGGTCAGCCTCATGCAAGGCAAAGGCCCTGCCCACTGTGCTATAGCTCTAGCCCCCTGATTATATATTTCATTTGAGTATGTTTGCAAGGAGATATGATTTAGATTTCATAGTACTATCTGGTCTCCCAAAATTCATTCCTAAGTACTTATATTGGTAGTAACCAAAATGCAAAATGCAAATTATTATAGGATAGTAATTGTGGATTTAAGTGACAAGAATTAAGGCACCATTTTAGTGAAATATTCCTAAGAAATGTCACTGAATGGAAAGGAGAAGCAAGGTATATTTACATATAGATATATACATATCTACTTCACATAAATTGCATCTGGAGGCTTAATTTTACCATATTGCCTATTTTGTTCTTTATGCATTAAACTATATTTATTACTTTATTGACATTTTTAGTTATTTTGTACCTTATGCTTATGTTTGGTCTGTTTTAGGATGAAGTAAGAGAAAATATTGCTCGTGGGATGGCAATTTTAGGCCCCACATTCACCCTTGATGCTTTAGTAGAATGTCTTGTGATTGGAGTTGGTACCATTTCAGGTTTGTGAGCAGTTTTTAATATATTTAAGAGTCAGTTTGTAGATAAAAAGAAAAACATATTTTAGAGTGCACTGGTTATTCTTAAATACAAGTTTTTTTAAAGTCTTTAATGGTTACTGACATTATTCTTTAAATTCTTGATTGACTGTGTATATCTCATCTTATGGTTTAGTGGGAAATTAGTAGTTCACTTTATGTCCATATGGTTTAATTTTTGTTTACCAATTAATAATAATTGTTTACCAATTTTCTTACCATTTTCTTCTCTTTCTATATTTATTCCAGGATTTTATGTTGAATATTCATTGGTGGTTTTATTGGCTTTAAGCCAAACTTGTGTTCCATGATTTTTCTGGAATGCACCATCTAACCTTGCTGTTTTTTTTTATTAAATTAGTGACTTGTGTGTCTAATTGTTTTAATTGTCAAAGGAGATAGGACAAGAGTCAGAAGTTGGAAGGATCTAACTTAGATCCTCTTAATGTGGTTGCAAAGATTTAATCAGACTATGTATTGTAATGGCTGGAGCAATAGCACAGCGGGTAAGGCATTTGCTTTGCACTCAGCCGACCCGGGTTCGATTCCTCCACCCCTCTTGGAGAGCCTGGCTTGGAGATTCCAAGAGTATCCAGCCCGCACGTGGCAGAGCCTGGCAAGCTACCCATGGCATATTCGATATGCCAAAAATAGTAACAACAAGTCTCACAATGGAGACGTTACTGGTGCCCGCTCGAGCATATCGATGAACAGTGGGATGACAGTGATACAGTGATGCATTATAATAGCCAGTACCCAGCATTAGCCCAACACATAGGTTTCTTCATCTCTAATTTGATAGAGTAGAGGATTAGATGTTAAATATCAAACATAGGTTTCCACTATATAGGATAAAAATTATGGCCTGGTATGGGAATTTGCCCAAATGAATATATAAGCTGTTGCTAAGGTTTCCTAATCATTAGGATTAAATTTTATGACTTCCTCATGAAGACCGAAGTTAGTTAACAGTTAACTATACGTGTTCTGGTGTATTTCCTGATGTATTTTTCACTAGCATATTAAATATGTGTCTTCTAACTTTTCGAGGGTAAGATGATTATTTGTATGTATCATTCAGCAGTGCTTGGGGAAATTATGTGGTGCCAGGGCATTTTTGATCAGGTAAAACCGTAGCTGTAGCTTCTCTTTCTCTTTCTTTCTTTCTTTCTTTCTTTCTTTCTTTCTTTCTTTCTTTCTTTCTTTCTTTCTTTCTTTCTTTCTTTCTTTCTTTCTTTCTTTCTTTCTTTCTTTCTTTCTTTCTTTCTTTCTCTCTCTCTCTCTCTCTTTCTTTCTTTCTTTCTTTCTTTCTTTCCCTTTCCCCTCCCTCCCTCCCTCCCTCCCTCCCTCCCTCCCTTCCTTCCTTCCTTCCTTCCTTCCTTCCTTCCTTCCTTCCTTCCTTCCTTCCTTCCTTCCTTCCTTCCTTCCTTCCTTCCTTTCTTCCTTCCTTTTCTTTTATTTCTCGCTCTCTCTTCCTTCCTTCCTTCCCCCCCCCTTTTTTTTGAGCCAAAGAACCTGTAGGAGTAGCCAGATTTAGTAGTGGATCTAGAAACCCAGGACTCTGCCTATGAAATCAGTTGGAAAGCAGCAGCATGATGTGTTTGCCATGATAGAGTGGAAATTACCAAATTTAACTTTGGAAAAGTCATTTAGGAGACATTTATAGTCGTACAGAAATATTCCAGTTAGGGTTTGGTTTAGGATAAGATTCTTTTTTGGGATTTTTGAGGGTTCTGTGGGGGATCGGGAGTGTACCATAGCTGCTGGTGGTGGGGCTGGAGACTGACTTGTAGTTCAGTTCTGGGGCCAGGCAATCATTGAACACCAGGCCTCAAAGACATGTGCTTCTGCCCTTGAGCTCTCTCCTCTGAGCCTCAGGTGTAATACATGTTAACTAGGAGGTACTATTAGGCAGCCAGTAAGAGCAGAAAAATTTCTTCTTAGAAGTGCATAGATTAGTACTGTCTCTGTGCCACAGAGAGACTGTTAGTGGATAAAGGAGGGAAGAATGCCTGGAGGACATACAGCAAGCACAGGAATAACTTATAGAGTGAATGCCAGTTGATAGCTAAGTTGTTAAAGCCTCCAGCAAGTAGATTTAGAGAGATATTTAGCTACTATTTAAAATGTAGGTTGTTCATACTGTGTTTTCGTTTGTTTTTAGTATTTATTTAATTATTTATTTATTTGGTCATAACCTAGTGCTTGGGAACGATTCAGCCTGATGCGGAGGCTTCCCCCAGTCAGTGCTCTTGCTGGAAACCCGGCGCTCTGGGTGGCCGAGCCTGTGCTCAGCCCATTGAAGTGTCTTTCTGGCATTCAGACTGTTGATTGTCACTGCTACTCTTGAATTTGTACATTTAAGAGTAATTGCTGTAGAGTTTTTTATAATGTCACTTATGCTATACTTTGTCATTTAGTCAAATGTATCTTGTCAGCAGTTTTTGAAAGGAAAGGGAATCAGTTTTTTATTTCAAAGCATTTTGTGTTTGTGTTTGTTTGTGTGTCTGTAGTTCTGGGGATTGAACTTCATCCATACAAGGCAACTGCTGAGCTATATCTCTGAAATTCCATCATTCTGTTATGTCTATTTGAGACTATTAAATGATAACTTAAACACTATGTACATTTATTTTGAATCTTGAGTTGCTTTTTTGCATTTCATTTTTTCCTGAAGAAATTAATTGAATTGAAAAATTATAAGCCCATCAATAGAAATGTTTTATTAAAAATAGTTCAGTAATTGATAAAAATTTTATATTAAGAAAAGGAAAAGCTAGCTAGTGGTAAAAAAGCAGTTGATGGTAGTATGTTTTATATAAGGTCCATGCTGGGGGGGGGGGAGGCAGACAGATAACGCCAGGGATAGGGCACTTGACTTGCATGTAGCCGACCTGGGTTTGAAACCTTGCACCACATGTTTTCCTGTGAGCACTGCCAGGAGTGATCCCTTAGCTGATGTAGGAGTAAGTCTGGAGCATCACTAGGTGTGGCATCCGAAAGGGGCATCGGGCAAAAAAACAAAACAAGTCCATGATTCATAAGCAAATTATTTGTGTAGTAATGAGTGGCACTGGATCAGGGGCAAGGGTGGGATGGAACGGGCTTATTTTGTTAGAATAGCTTGCCCTTGATAGCTACACAGTGGTGCTGCCATGTGGTAAACAGTACATTGAACATTACTGCAGTGCTTGCTGTGATGTTAAGGATTACAGCAGAGGAGGGTCCGTATCCGTGTGGACTTAATTCCTGCTGTGATCTGAGGTTGGTTTCACTTTTGTTCATTCTTCTAGAAGATTGAGAAGAACTTGCTATACTAATATTTTCATTTATTTCACCTATAGATATACCTATCTAAATCTGGTGTATGCAGCATCAAAAAATACATGTACTTTACTGATTATTTATTTTTTGTTTGACCAGGAGTGCGTCAACTGGAAATTATGTGCTGCTTTGGATGCATGTCAGTTCTTGCCAACTACTTTGTGTTCATGACTTTCTTCCCAGCTTGTGTGTCCCTGGTTTTAGAGGTATGAGCAGTTTTTACTGTGGTTGAGGAGTAGTGTTTCTCATGACATTGCTTCACCTAAATGAAATCAAATCAAAGTCTATGGAGGTAACGTTGACTTTTATTTTGTAGCTCTCTCGGGAAAGCCGTGAAGGTCGGCCAATTTGGCAGCTTAGCCATTTTGCCAGAGTTTTAGAAGAAGAAGAAAATAAACCAAATCCCGTTACTCAGAGAGTTAAGATGATCATGGTAATTAAAGTTTTCTTCCGATATTCTCAGTTCCGGTCTTAAAATTCGGTTTTCTCTTTGGGGTTTTTCCTTCTTCCCCTTGTCTTCCACAGTATTTGACTTATTGATATTCCTTTATTTTTTCTTAATTTCTTCTTCATTTCTTTCAAAACTTCTCTATATTCTCTCCTTTAAGCAGATTTTTTCTGTTCCTTCCCTTTGTCTCTCTTTGGAAATTGTTCTTTTCGATGTTTTCAGTAATTCGGTGGCTTTTGTACTTTTAATTGGTCACATAGTGTTTTGGGTCTTTCTTTCTTTCTCTCTAAAAATGTTTTTTTTAATTCCCTTCCCTTCCCTTTTATTGTTGCTGTGATGACTGGGGTTGTGTTTCTTGCCGAGGTTGGCACTCCTTTAGTGGTGCTCATTGGGAGTCACTGCCTTATTTATTGGCAGTTGCACTTCTGCCTTATTTATTGGCAGTCACACTTCTGGTGTGGCACTTCGGTATCTTTTTAGTTGTGGTGCTTGCCAGGGGTTATAG
Organism: Sorex araneus; assembly: GCF_027595985.1. Lineage (NCBI taxonomy): Eukaryota > Metazoa > Chordata > Mammalia > Eulipotyphla > Soricidae > Sorex > Sorex araneus. The sequence continues at coordinate 152,907,222 of NC_073302.1, forward strand.
CTCACAAGCATCTGGCTGTGAGCTTTGTTGAATAGCCAGAAATCACACACAGTAGAACTGCCAGGATCATTCAGTACATGTGTGACACTAGGGGTTTGGGCCCATGGCCATCTGCTTATAAAGCAGGGGCTCCAAGCTCCTATATTGGGCCCAAGGACTTTTTCATGGGGAGGTGAGGTCTTGAACACACCTGGTAGTATTCAGGGCTTACTTTTGACTCTGCATTCAGGATTCATTCCTGGCGGGGCTCAGGGGACCAAATGGGGTGCCAGGGACCAGAAGGTCAGCCGTGTGCAGGGCAAGTGCCCTACCCACTGTATTATCTCTCTGGTCCCCCAGGGCTTTTTTCTAATATAAGGGAAGACCACAGAAAACATTGTCTGATGAGTTACTTGCCAAGGATAAGTTTAGTTTTATGGGTGTGCAGAGGATATATAAGTTTTTAATTTTTGTTTCAGTCTCTAGGTCTGGTTCTTGTTCATGCTCACAGTCGCTGGATAGCTGATCCTTCTCCTCAAAATAGCACAGCAGAAAATTCTAAGGTTTCTTTAGGATTGGATGAAAATGTGTCCAAAAGAATCGAACCCAGTGTTTCCCTCTGGCAGTTTTATCTCTCCAAGTAAGTGAATCAAGACGTGGTTTGTTGTGTCTGAACCCAGTGTTCTTTCTTGTTAAATGTATAGATTGTACCTTTCATAGTTTAGAATAATAATTTGCTTTCTTTTATTTAGAATGATCAGCATGGATATTGAACAAGTTATTACCCTAAGTTTAGCTCTCCTTCTGGCTGTCAAGTACATCTTTTTTGAACAAACTGAGACAGAGTCTACACTTTCATTAAAAAACCCTATCACATCTCCAGTAGTGACCCAGAAGAAAGTTCCAGAATATTGTTGTAGACGTGAACCTATTCTAGTTAGAAATAACCAGAAGTTCCATGCAATGGAGGAGACCAGAATAAACAATGAAAGAAAAGGTGATTTCTTGTTCTCTTCATTCCCGTTTCTTCCAATGCTTCTAACGTCACTAAGTTGAGTTTGTTTTAAAAGTTAACATTCAGGCTGATAAGATCTTCTTTTGATCTCTTGAATAGTTGAGGTCATAAAACCCTTATTGGCAGAAACTGACACTTCCAGCAAAACTACATTTGTGGTTGGTAACCCCTCCTTTGATACTTCACTGGAACCAGAGGCACAAGAGCCTGAAATTGAACTCCCTGCGGAACCACGGCCTAATGAAGAGTGTCTGCAGATACTTGAGAATGCAGAGGTGAGGAAAGGGAAAATAAACTTCAGGGTGGTAGCCTTTTTTTGGGGGGTGGGGAGGTGGGGGGATTTTGGGTCGAACTCTGCATTCCTCAAGGCAGCTACCAGCATAGTGCTCTGGGACCCTTTAGGATCAAATCTGAACTTCCAGCATGCAAAGCACTCAAACATTCACTCCAGCCCTTTGAGCTAGCTTGGATTCAAGTCTGGTTTCCTTTTTGTTTGCTTGATTTTTAAGAAAGGAAACTTTTTGTTTTTGTCAACTTAAGAAGCTATAGCTTCTGAGTATATACAAAGTTCTAAGTTTATGCATGGTTTTATTTATTTAATTTATTTATTGCATGGTTTATGGCTCCGGTATCTTTCATGCCATGCAGCTGTTTGTGAGATAGCTGAAACCATGTCAGTTTTTCAGATGAGATGGTTGGGGCTCCTTTGAGTGTTATTCTTCATTGCTTGTTATTCTTCAATGCTTGTGTTTTTAGCTCTACTGAGAACATTTTTTTAACAGCTTATTTATTATGAATAATTGAATAATATGAATTATGGTGCTTTGCAGTTTTGTCACTTCCCACCCTAAATTCCCTTCTACTCTTGTACATTTCTTTAGCAAGGTGCGAAATTTCTCAGTGATGCTGAGGTCATACAGTTGGTCAATGCCAAGCATATTCCAGCTTATAAATTGGAAACTCTGATGGAAACCCACGAACGAGGTGTATCTATTCGCAGACAGATGCTTTCACAGAAACTTCCAGAGCCTTCTTCACTGCAGTATCTGCCTTATAGGAACTATAATTATTCCTTGGTAAGTTATTTTCTTGATTGGAGAAGGTTTACTTTGTAGTTTTTCAGTCTTGCAGATTTACTATTTAGGTTTTAAAATATTTTCAGTTGTTCTTTAACACATGGTTTTGTAAAATGCATCCTTTTAAAATTATAAATTTGAACTTTAAAGATTTTAGAAATTCTGGGACTGGAAAAATAGGACAGTGGGTAGGGCTCTTGCCTTGCATGCTGTTAACAGACTTGGATTTGGTCTCCGGCATTCTGTATGGTTCCCCAAGCACTACCAGGGGTAATTTCTGAGTTCAGAGTCAGGGGTAGAATGTTGCTGTGTGTAACACAAAAGCAAAGGAATGAAAGGGAGAGAAGGAGAGAAGGAGGGAGGGAAGGAAGGAAAAAAGGAGGAAGGAAAGGATCAAAACCAGGCTGGCCATATGCAAGACCTACCCATTTTATTATCTTCTGCATCTGTCTGCCTTACCAGTGTACTATCTCTCTGCACAAACTTTTATCTTTTAAATACTTTTAAAGATTTACTCTGCATTTTGGTTTCATTCTGACTTAATTTCACTTTAGAAGCATTTAAAGAAACACATGCATTTCATGGAAGAAGGACTATGCCAGGGATCAAACAAAATTTTTTTTATTTTCAAATATCTAACAATTTTAAATATTGTTGAAATTTGCTGAAGGATTAATTTTGAAGGAAGCTATTTGATGAGAGCTGTTTATTTTCAATGTAGTGTTTACTTGGTATATGACTTGACCTTTCAGGTGATGGGAGCTTGCTGTGAGAATGTTATTGGGTATATGCCAATCCCTGTTGGAGTGGCAGGACCTCTGTTCTTGGATGGAAAAGAATTTCAGGTTCCAATGGCAACAACAGAAGGTTGTCTTGTGGCCAGCACTAACAGAGGCTGCAGAGCCATATGTGTAAGTTGGCATTCATATATTTGCCTTTTTAAAGTTATGTTCTAGGCCAAGCAATGGGAATTTTGGGGATAATCAAGGATAACTTTTGGGACAAGTGGAAGCATTCTTAGATTAATAAGTGCTTGTATAACATTCTCTGAATAGCTTGGTGGAGGTGCTAGCAGCCGAGTCCTTGCAGATGGAATGACTCGTGGCCCAGTGGTGCGTCTTCCCCGTGCTTGTGACTCTGCAGAAGTGAAGGCATGGCTTGAGACCCCTGAAGGGTTTGCAGTGATAAAGGAAGCATTTGACAGCACCAGCAGGTGTGTGGGGGTTTACTTCAGAATCAGTGCCATTTGTAGTGATCACTAAATGTCACTGTCTATACATATTTACCTGCTGATCATGACATAATGAAAGACTGACTTGAACTAGAGACATTTAAACTAATTATTAATGCGTGGCTTAGTCATGGAGAGAATGTTGATCTGAATGAGTATTCAATAGAGGCAAAATTGGGGATAAAGTTTGAACTACTAAGTGTATGTGTTGGTTTTAGAAGGCTCTCTTAATAATTAGACTTACTGTACCTTAGAAGACCTCTGAGTTAGAATTGCTCTAGGGCAGGATCATTGACTTACAAAAAGATTTTCCAAGCAGCATGGAAGTTTGTATTACTATAGTAGATTTAACTATGAATGAAGAAAATTAAATTTGTAAAGAAATATGATCAGTACAAATGATTAGCCCAAGATCATTAAAACTTACACACTTACTTTCAGAGCCAGAGTGATAGCATAGCGGGTGGGGCGACCTGGGTTCAATCCCCGGCATTCTATATGTCCCCCAAGCACCACCAGGAGTAATTCCTGAGTGTAGATCCAGGAGTAACCCCTGAGCAATGCTGGGTGTGACCCAAAAAGCAAAAAAACAAACAAACAAAAAAAACCTTACACTTATTTTCATTCAGACTTCTAAATTCATCTGTGATGAAGTAACCATAACTCTTCCTTAGAGCAAATCAGAGTGACGGGCCAGGAAGATAGGTCAAAGGGTTATCAGGCACTGTTTGATCCCAGCATCACATAGCTCCCTAAGAACCATTGGATTCAGCCCTCGTAGCCTAGTAGGTTATTTGACCAAAGGCCCTGGTAGCCCAGCATTGCCCCTGCTCCTCCAAAAGAGAGAAAATAGGAATGACAGTTGAAATAGTATTCTAGTAAATGTCTAAAGAGAGCACATTATATTAAACAAGCTAAGTATATTTTAAAATGAGTTCTATCTTAAAACCTTCACTGCTTTTATTTTCAGATTTGCACGTCTACAGAAACTTCATATGAGTATAGCAGGGCGCAACCTTTATATCCGGTTCCAGTCCCGGTCGGGTGATGCCATGGGCATGAACATGATCTCCAAGGTGGGCCTGGCTCTCCCATTTGAGAACCCGTGCTCATGATTATCTCAGGAGAGGAAGCTTGGAGCAGGGCAGACTTGTCTAGGATTATATTCTCTGCTGCACTTTTGAATTTTTTATTATACATAAATGACTTTGTCAGAGTTAGTTGAAAGATTTTTACTAAAAGTAAATAATAATTTATATAAGTCATGATCCAGAACGATAGCACAGCATGTTCCGACTTGGGCTTGATTCCTCCATCCCTCTCGGAGAGCCCAGCAAGCTACCGAGAGTATCCCGCCCGCACGGCAGAGCCTGGCAAGCTACCTGTGGCGTATTCGATATGCCAAAACCAGTAACAAGTCTCACAATGGAGACGTTACTCGTGCCCACCCGAGCAAATTGATGAACAATGGGACGACAGTGCTACAGTACTATAAGTCATGGAAGTCAGGCATTTGTTGATAGATGATTTCTATTTGATACATTTACTTTAAACTAGTCTGAAGATTAGGAAGAATCTTGGATTTAGCACTTCAAAATTTTGTCTTGTAAATCATAAAAGCTGACTTAAGAGATTTTTAAGATTTGTATATAAAAAAAGATCAAGTAATAGTCCAAGTGTGTAGTGCATTTATTTTACACAATTACACATGACTTTCATTGTATTCTTTTTGTGTGTGTTACTGGACATAAAGGTAAAATATTAACATTAATTTGGCTAAAAAATTTATTTCATGGTTTTTCTGTTTACAAGGACTATTCTGAAAGAGATAGGTCTGTGATCGAAAGGATAAACTTGAAAAATTGCCAGTCAGGGCTGAAGCAGTAGTACATTGGGTAGGATGCTTGCCTTGCATGCTACTGACCCGCATTTGATCCCCAACATTTTCTATGGTCCCCCTGAGCATCACTGAGTGTGACCCCAAAACAAGACAAAATCCCCAAGTAAACCGTGGCCCTGGATTATAGAAATGAGGATGCCACAGAAAGAGGGAAACTGGGGGATGGGGATCGTGGTAGGGGGTATCAGGGTGAAGAGAAGGACTGGTAATACGAAAAGGGTATTGTCAAGCTCAGGGGTCACTCATGATGATGCTCATGTACCATATGCAATGCCAGGGATTCAACTAGGGTCAGTCACTTGCAGTACAAGTACCTTAACCTCTGCACTGTATCTACAGTACCCTGTCATTAATGTTTTTTTTTTTTTTTTTAACTCATTCTCCTCTGCGTGCTGTTTATCAGCAGCTACTATAAAGAAACAGTAGGAATCTATATCCAAAGAGAGATTAGCCATGGTGATGGTTAATCAAGTAGCTGATACTTTTGTAGTCAGTTTCTTGGCAATCTAATGGACATATTTTGAACTATAATTTAGAAGTATACTAATTATTAGATGTAAATAAAACCTTCTGATACGTAAATAGTTGCATTGCAATGTAATTTTATTGTCCTCATTAACAGGGTACAGAGAAAGCACTTTTGAAACTGCACGAGTATTTCCCCGAAATGCAAGTTTTAGCAGTCAGCGGTAACTATTGTACCGATAAGAAACCTGCAGCTATAAACTGGATCGAGGGGAGAGGAAAGTCTGTTGTTTGTGAAGCTCTCATTCCTGCCAAAGTTGTCAGAGAAGTGAGTGACTAGATGAATATTTTATAATGTTAATTTTTAATGGGGCCATACACTGGGGAAAGGATTTGGGGGGGTATTGCTGGGGGCACTCCTGGAGTTTTAAGATTCTAAATAAAGTTTGATAAATGGTCATGTTTTATTTGAAAGGTGGCCATTTTGTCACATCTCTCCTGTCCGAGTGTGTGTGGCATTCAAGCACATTCACTGCTGTTTTATTGAGGACAAGGCTTAAATGGGGCCACAGTTTAGAAACCCACTTGTTTTCTGGAGGTCCTCAAAAAGTTGACATGGTGAAACTGTAAACTGTTCACAACTGTTTCAGGTGTTAAAGACGACCACTGAAGCTCTGGTTGAGGTGAACATTAATAAGAATCTGGTGGGCTCGGCGATGGCTGGAAGCATCGGAGGCTACAATGCGCACGCCGCCAACATTGTAACTGCCATCTACATTGCTTGTGGGCAGGTGAGGATCCCGCTGCTGCTTTTTCTGGGTTATTTTCAGCCAGGGATACCGCTTTTCTAATATTTTCCTTTTCCCTCCACCCCACTCAGGATGCAGCACAGAACGTTGGTAGTTCAAACTGCATTACCTTAATGGAAGCAAGTGGTCCCACAAATGAAGATCTGTACATCAGCTGCACCATGCCGTCCATTGAGATAGGAACCGTCGGGGGCGGCACCAACCTGCTCCCTCAGCAAGCTTGTTTGCAGGTATGACTCGCTGGACCTCAAGTCACCTTGTAACTTGCTGGAAGTCTGTTTCTACCAGACTCCATGACACTCATCTCTGGATGAGCTTGTTTGTTTCCTCCTCCTCTTTCCCCCACCACCTAGTCTAGTGTGTTCATACGTTCCTGACTACGCTTAGGAAGTTAAGGGTAAAAGAGCAAATAGGATTTGCTTGTGCTGTTCAGGGCTTACTGCCAGGGCACATTAGGGGGGGCTTGTAAGTTAACTGGGATTTCTATGTTTTTAGCATGGGCACTTATATCTTTGTGCTTTCAGGCAAGCCTTATTATATTTCTAGGCCTTTGAAATTGCTCTTCTTTGAATAGGACGTTATCGCCATGAATGTAAACGTGAGCCCTACTTTTCTCTGCAGATGCTGGGTGTTCAGGGAGCTTGCCAGGACAATCCTGGGGAAAATGCCCGGCAGCTTGCTCGAATTGTGTGCGGTACAGTCATGGCTGGGGAGCTGTCGCTGATGGCAGCGTTGGCAGCAGGACATCTTGTCAGAAGTCATATGATTCACAACAGGTAAGATTGGAAGATCTTCTAACCGAGTTTTCTCTGTAGTTGCTGTACTATAGAAGCTTGTTATTTGTCTACATTAAGACTTACTTAAAATTCCACTTTCCTCTGATACCATATGTCCCTACTTTGTCTTTTCTGCCTTAGGTCAAAGATAAATTTACAAGACCTCCAAGGAACCTGCACTAAGAAGGCATCTTGAAGAACCTGACTTCTGAACTGCACATGGGCATTGGGTTAGAAGGACTAAACATAAAATCTGTGAATTAAAAAGCTCAATGCACAGTCTTGTTGAGGATGAATAGACACGATCGTTGTGATGCCCACTCGGTTTTTGGCTCTTGGAAAGGGGCCGAGTCCCTTTCCTGCCAATCACTCAGATCTGAGCACAGCATAGTGCTTCATGTGCTGTACCCATTGGAAAGATCTCCGCGTGAATATTACACTTTAAATCATCACAGACAGTAATCCACAACTCACTTCTGAAAGGGATTACAAGCCGGAAAAAAAAAAAGTGCTTTCTTTTGATGAATTTTTTTCTTATAGTGAAAGTGGGGTTTATGGTGATCAGCGTGAGTTTGTCTGTCTTCCCAGGCCCGCCGCCAGGTGGAAGACACATTTTTAAATACACCGTAGCTGCCAGAACTGCTGATTTCACAATTAATTTATTAAGTCTAAGTCTGGGTTGTAGAACTTGAAGAAATAAGAGCTAATCTTATTTTTTTTTTTATGTAAACTAATACTTCATTTGGTGCTGGTCTATTTTTATTTCTTTTGGGGGTAGCCAACAATTCCTTTTTACAAGGGGACCTGTTTTTTTCATGGGAAGAATTACTCTCTTTCTCAAACTACAGAATAATGTTCAGAGCAGTGTGAAATAGTTCTCGATTAAGAAAACAAATCACTGCATTTATCGCTATAGGCTCTTTGTTCAGAGAGGCCTCTTGTCTAAATAGAAATGTGTGACTCACCTACAATATTTTTCAACATAAGGCTTTAAGAAAAGGTTTTGTGCTCTTTATTAAGATGGAAGGAAGAGTACTTACTGACACTTAGAGGTGATTCTATTGGACAAGAACATATAGGTCTGTAACCTCTCAGAGTGGAAAACAAAGGTGGGAAAGGTAAATGCCATTTCTCTAAGCCAACTTTGAATTCTTAAAGGACACTTAGCTGAAAAATCTAGATAGACTTTTTTTTTGGGGGGGGGTAAAGAACTGTATCAAATCTGTATATGTTGTAATAAAGCTTCTGATGCTTGGAATTTATTGAAAATGTTGCAAGAAAGAAAAACCAGCTTGTATAAACTGATTTAAGTAACACTTGAAGCTTGGACCAGAGAAGCTAGTGTTCTTTCATGAGAATCCTGGCTTGCTAGTTGAGCCTAATGAAGGGGAAAGTCAGCGTGCAGAGCCAGGGAAGGTGCCACGTGAATGGCCCTGAAGGAATGTGCCTTGTTCCTGTGGCCAGGAGGTTGGTGACTGAACCATGTACACAGGGCTCCTTGATGGACCCATAAAAGCTCATAGCTTCCTCAGGGGGTCAGCAGAGTTGTTGAATCTTTCTTTTTTAAAAAAAATGTACACGTTTTGTATAAATAAAGAACTCCTTATTTTGTATTACATCTGATGCTTCAAGTGTTGGTCTTGGAGAACTACTGTCTCATGTAGAAGATGGACTCTGAAAATCATTCCAGTCCTGCCGTGGCAGCATGGAGAGCCTCTGATTGATTGTGTCTACAGCATTACTGTGGAAGACTGACTTTTTCTGTTGTATGTAAAGTTGAAATGGCTTCTGTTGTGACTTCTCAGCCAGTGACTTATTTATCTGAACTTTTTATGGAAAAGGCAGTGAAAAGTATGTTGAGTATTCACTTTGGTGACTGTAACCAATGTGACTGTAACTTGCTAAATCAATGTTTTGTATAATTACTAAATTGTATACATTTGTTATACTTATTTCCAGTTATAGTAAATTATGAAAAGGAAGTTAATACTGATTAAGTGTAAGCAGTAACTTTTTTTTTTTTTTTTAATTTGGATTAACCCTGGGCTAAGGTCTAGAAACTTGTTAATTCTAGCCAGAGTGGTAAACTATCATTCAGGCAAGGCATCCCATGACCAGATAGCATCTCCACTATATTCTCTTAATTTCCAGTACCAGCGTGATTGAGCCAGTACTGTATGTACATAAAATCATCTTCCTCTTAACTTCAGAGAGTTTGATTAGCTTAGAACTATCATCTCAACTGGGCTACTTTTATTTGGAGAGGGGGGAGCATACCTGGCCATGATCAGTACTTTTCCTACCTCTGCACTCAGGGATCACTCCTGCCAGGTTCAGTGGCATGGGGTGTTGGGGATTGATCCTGGACTGGCTACTTTTTTGAATTTTGGGGGTAGAGGGTGGGTGTGAGTTTTAGTTGAGTAGAAAAGGGAATAAACGTTGAGCAGTCAAAACCAACTATTGGAAATGTCTGTAAGTTCTATCTGCTGAATTGGGAGTACAGTTTCGTAGAGCTGCAGTTGACCTCTTTGAGAAGAATGTTTTCTTTTGTGTGAAAGTACACTTACGTATTTGAAGAGGAAAAGATGTGCATGAATTAAATGCCAGAGCTGGAGATTCAGTTCGATAATTGAGCTTTTGTGTGGTCTTCCACCCCAGAGGGGAGCAGGCCAATCCGAAGGCACTGAAGGATTTCAATGTTTTTCAGTTTGGGTGACTCAGTGAGCAGTGAGATGCGTGGGCATGATGGGGCTTTTTCATTTTAGAAGATAATTAAACCCCAGGGAACATAAACCTAAGAGTCTGAGCTCAAAATGAGGTCACAAAAGAGCAAAAACATCAGTGTAAATTCATTGTTTAAGGGCAGAGTAAGACATTTCAAACTTATTTTCTGATCAACATTTGAATTTCTAAAAGCAAAAACAATAATGTCTACACTGGGAGCCAAGAGAAAGATGGCAGGTGACACAGTTTATAGCAAAGTTTTAACATTTTTTATTTCATATACCTGGAACACGTTTTTTCCCCTCTTGCTCTAGTTTGAGTGGTAGATAAGCATTTTGGTAAGAAACTTAAGTCAACTCTACGGTCAATGGGAGAACTTTATTCTGCAGCAGTTAGGAAGTATGAGAGTGCTATAGACACTGGTTCCCCAAATTGAGTTGTAACACTCATCTGGCTTGTCTAAAGATTATTGCTGGGTTCAACGCTTCCTTAGGGTTCCTGATTAACTTGGTCTGAAATGAGGCCAGGATTTCAATGGTTCTATTGTAATTACTCTGATAGTTCTTGATTTGTCCGAGGTGTCTGCTGTTCCCATGAAGTAGTATTGTAACATTCCAAAGCACGTGGCTAGAAAACAGAGGTAAGTAGTGCTGCCTAATGAAAGGATAGACCCTAGAAAGAGGATTAATCAAGTCGGAAGCACATCTTCTTGAATTTAGTGTTTAGCCCTCCTCACACCTGTGTTCCCCTAAACACAAAAGGTTTCACATCTTCAGCCAAGGGAATGAATGGCCCCCAGAGAAAATCGTTTTTAGCCATTCTGCTTGCTAAAAAGCAAAAAACCCCTTGTTTTCCGCTTTGTTTCCTAATGAACCAAATATATAGAGTGAAAAACTAACAAATTTGCCTATATTTTTCTTTGAATTTTTGATCACCAAGCCATGGTGCCCAGGACTTGTTCCTGACTGCTCAGAAATCACTCCTGAGGGTGCTTGGGGGATCCAAGACCAGGGTCGAAGCCAAAATTGGAGCATATAGGAAATTACCCTACCATGTCTCATCTCTCGGGCCAAAGTTGCCTGCTTAATAGGCTTATATGTACCTATATACTACCACTGTCTCCTCACCATTCTCACCCAACCACCACCTGCACCAAGGGTTGACACCCTTGGCATCCCAGACTGGAGTAAGAAACTGAACAGGACATTCTGGTTGCTTGATTCTGGAAGCCATTTGGCAGCTTTATGCCAATTGCTAGTATAAAGCACAGGCTCTACTACCTCTGTTTTGCAGAGAAGACTTGACTAGAGATTATTGAGAAGTAATCAAAATTGGCAGAGGCACATCATCATGTAGCTTGTATTGGCTATGGAACTCCTTTGCTTTCATGTCACTTACAAATTAGAAATGGTAAACAGGATGGAATGGGACAGAGCCTGAAAAGGAGCAATTCTGTTTCCACTCTAATTGGATTGTCTGCTAGAAGTGCTGGACACAGTGAAGCAATACAAGTGATGTGTGATATCTCTTTCCCTGCCCTACTCACTGTCTGCCTAGATTTGGGCTGTAACTTTAAGGTTCTAGCAGTGAAATCAAATTTTTTGCCTTGCTTCAGATTAGAGGGAGCTCTACATCCATTTTTTTTTGGGGGGGGGGGGAAATGAAGGAACAGAATGGGATGGGTAGTCTCCCCAGCTGTACTCTGGAGCCACTCCTAGTGATACTAAACCTGGTAGTGCAGGTTCAATGCCAAGGGGTGCTCAGGGATCGAAAGTCGTCAAGCTTTTTTTTTTTGGGGGGGGGTACACCCGGCAATGCATAGGGGTCAGTCCTGGCTCTGCACTCAGGAATCACTCCTGGCGGTGCTCAGGGGACCATATGAGATGCTGGGAATCGAACCCAGATCGGCCACGTGCAAGGCAAATGCCCTACCCGCTGTACTATTATCGTTCCAGCTTGAAAGTCAAGCTAAGTTAGAAAACTCATCTCTGCACTGATTCTCCATTCAGCCATTATTTTATGAACACGAGGGATGACTGCTCCAGTGTGAGACAATTCCCCAACATTTCTCAAGTCTTAAGTGGCATTTCCCTTGGTTGGTCCCCTTGACCAACCTCCCCCACTCCTATATCTAATACTGGTAGGATTATTTACAAGTAAAAAGTGTATTCCAAGCAAGTCAGGCACTAAGCTTTTTTTTTTTTTTCTGACATGTTAAACAAGGATCAAGTGAGCCCACTGATAGCTCTACAATGCATGAAAGTCAAAGTACTTTACCCAGCCTTCAGATTTTCTAGAACTGCTTCTATCTCCTAGTTTGGCTCCAAATTCCCAAACCTGTGTTCTCCTTGTCATTCACCTTAACTCATCTCTCCTGCACTCAACAGACAGGATTTAGCACATACTTATGGTGTCTTGTGATGTAGCTATGGTAGACAATTCGGTATTTTGTAGAAGAGAATGAGTTATATACACCAAAATGACTTGGCAAGATCAGTTATTCAAGTGAAAGCTAGAAAAATTGTCTTGTCTCATTCCCTTTCAGTAAACCAAATACCTGACAGTCAAGGATGTGGGGAGAAATTCACTTAGAAGGAACAGAAGCATTTCTGTATGTTAAGAATTAAGCTAAACACTTCTGGGAAATGACATCTGCACCTGCATGTTCATTGCAGCACTGTTCACAATAGCCAGAATCTGGAAACAACCCGAGTGCCCGAGAACAGACAGCTGGTTAAAGAAACTTTGGTAGACCTACACAACGAAATACTATCCAGCTGTTAGGAAAAATGAAGTCATGAAATTTGCTTCTAAGTGGTCATGGAGAGTAACATGCTAAGTGAAGTGAGTCAGAAAAAGAGGGATTACTGCACTTATTTGTGGAATATAAAATTACAGAATATGAGACTAACACCCAAAGACAGTAGAGACAAGGGCCAGGAAGGTTGCTCCATGGTTGGAAGCTTGCCTCATAAGCTGGGGGAGAAGGCAGCTGGGATAGAGAAGGGATCAGTAAGTCAATGATGGTTGGAGGGATCGCTCAGGTTGGGAGATGTGTGCTGAAAGTAGATACAGGACTAAAGATGATGGCCTCTCAGTATCTGTATTGCAAACCATAATGCCCAAAAGTAGAAAGAAGGAAATTGCCATAGAGACAGGGGGTTGGTTGGGGGTGGTGGGAGGGATTCTGGGAACACTGGTGGTGGAAAATGTATGGTGTTGAATCATTTTTATGACTGAGAATCATGAAAGCTTTGTAGCTATCAAAATGTGATTCAATAAAAAAAAAGAAACTAAAATCACAAAACACAAGCAAGATGATCATTTAAAAATGATTATTTGACATAGCCAAATCACCAATTTGGTGCTACCAATGTGTAGGAAGTTGGGGAGGTTGTTAAAACAGCAACATCTGCTCTCTGGGAATACAATTGAGAAACTAGAATTTAAAAGAACTTTTGGACATCTCATTTGTGACGAAGTCTATCACTTAATATACCTTTTTGACATGCTCCTAATCTCCAGACTATTTCCTGAGTTCAAATACATTTTCTAAGGAACTTAAAAAAAAAAACCATAGCTAGGAGTCTGTTGCTTTATCTCCAATCTTGGTAAACCAACATCCAAATACTGAGCATGTAGTAAGTGCTTGGTATTTTCTGTTAGGCATTGTTTGAGCTCAGAATGTCAGTGAAGTAATGCTATCTACCCATATTGCTAAGAACATACTCTTGCCAATACAAATCCCCTCATCAATGAGTTTTAAAAAATGACACAGGATATTCTCTTTGGGCTTTCTGGCCTACATTTTTGTCGAAGGGGACAAGGGAAGCAATGAAGGCACCAAATGAGGTTCAAATTTAATCTGTAATATAACATTTATATATCTGCTGAGCTTTTACAAGATACATAGGTATCTGGATTTTGAGATGCTAATATTGAAATGTGAGATGAAGATCCAACCCCTAAAACGACAGTCTTCAACCATGTTAGCTCTTGGTAGTCCACCAAGCACTCATCTATACATTACATGTTTAAGGCATGAAAAGGCAGCAGTCTTATCAAAAAAAAGTGTAGAATCATTATGACCTGTGTCCTTATCCGTAAAACAGGAATGAGCTCATCATCGCCAAAGCAGCAGCCCAGTAAGGGGAGAAGTTCTCCAAAGTGCAGCAAGCAGTGTGTGGACACGTGTGCTCCATCAGCAACTCAACAATTACAGATGGGGTGATGGGAAAATTTTGGTTATCTTTTAGCAACAAAGAGCTTAATAATTTATTCTAGTAGGAGACTCAAAAAAATCAGTGGAAGAAAACAGGTGGCAATCAAGTAGCTTAACTTTGACTTAAAAAAGTAAAGGCCTTTCAAAATACACAGATTTCACAGGGGTTCTTTTTAATGGGTAGTGCAGTTAAAGGAGTCCAGTCGCCATCAAGTTCAAGAAAATATGAAAAGTGCTGTAAAAGCTCAATTTGAAGTAAATACTTTATCCCCTGGTTCTATCCTAAAGCTGAGTCCAAGGAAAAAATCACACTTGGAAAACATCTTAGAAGTGTGCCATAAGGATACTATTTATCAGTAAATGTAATAGCCAGATTTTCTCTCTAGCATTCATCTGCCAGTTAATTGGCTTGTTTGAAGGTTGTACTGTTTTGGATGGTTTCTTATCACTAGGAGTGAAATATGCCAAAAACCACTGACTGCAATTCATTTCAGATCACAGGGTTAGTCCTGTGGCATAAATTTCCTGAGCTGAATCTGCTATTTAATTAAATTAGATGATTAGCACACATGCTGTGTAATATTAAGCACATATGACTGGCAGTTTGCTTCCAGTTCACAAATACCCAACTATAAAACCGTAATAGATTTTTTAAATATTGAAATCCACTATACACACACATGTATATGCAAACGTTACCTCGAAGTTATCTGAGATGAGTTTATATTTATATTCCAGTTTTGGTTAAATTAAAAATTTAGGTTGTGTGGAACTGGAGAGAGCTCACTGGGCTTAGTACACACACTTCAGATAAAAGGCCCAAGTTCCATCCCTGGCACCCATGGTTCTTGAACACTATCAGGAGTGATCCCTGAGCACTCCTGGATATGTTCCCATACTCCCTGATTTTCAGGTTAGGTTGAAACTGTTTCCTTGATTCCTAACTTATAAATTACATAGTTTGAAAAATCATGAAATTTAGTATTTTTAGGCTTTTAACTTTCAAAAAATTGTGTAAGACTGTACCTTAGAGTTGATGAAAACAATCAAACAAACACATTTTGTCCATAATATTTTAATACTTTTCCACTTTTAAATACTGGTTTTAATTTTGTGATTGTAACATGGAAGATCCAACTTTATGATTTTTTTAAAAAAACATCAGGATCATAAATCTATTATAGAATATACTCTACACACTCCCAAGGTACTTTAAAATGATTATGTTTTGAGTTTGTAGATAAACAATGACAATAATCCAAATACATCGTCTGTACAACTTGGACTAAATATTGGTGAAAAGTGTTTAAATGGACAAAGAACTGAAAAGTTTAACAATAGTCAGCACAAATTCACAAGAAAACCAGCTCAGCCCAACTAAATATTCTCAATAGCACTTGATACTGATGTTGTCTAGGCATACACATTAGCTGATGGAAACAAATGGAAAATCCATTTCTCCTTTGCCTTATTTTGTGTTCTTGCACTTCCCTCTCATAAAAGGAAGCTATGTCCCCTCCTCCTTGGTCTGGCTGCCCTGTGGCAATTCCAAAGAAGAGATACTTTGACTACCCTCCACCACAAAATAAGAAGCCCTAAGTTTCAAGTGAAACACTGTAGTCTCTTGCTCTGTATAGCGGGCACTCAGGGATAAAAAGCCCCATCACCAATATTTTTCAAGTTTCAATCACAGTACAAAAGAGTAACTGACACATTTTTAAAATCAGTTATAGAAGAGAAAAATAGTTTAAAAATAAATGTATACTTTGTTGGGGGGGGCGCCTTAGAGAACTAGGAAATATTTGTGAATGAGAAATCATGTCTATTCAGTGTGTAGGAATTAATCATAAGAAAATAATTCTAGAGGATGTAAATATTGTCAAAAGGCCTAGTACCTCTCCTCTCCAAATGTTGATCTCTTTTAAACTCTTCATATTCCCCAACTCATTTCAAAATCTGGTTGGACAGTATTAACTCTAGTGAAGTACCAGTGCAGTTACTGAAAAGTAAAATGTATATTTTTCTTTTTTTAATACAAATATTTTTAGTGTAATCATTTTATTTACAGAATATTTTGCAAAAGTATATCAACATTTAGTGCAAATGCAACTAATGATAATTAGAATTAGATACCGCTTTGTAAACGTTTTAAACCTTTGTAAAATAAGTTATCCAATTTAGTTATGAAAGGTTACTTTTCCTGTCTTCATGATAGTTACCAGAAATAGCCAAAGGGGAAACAATTATAATAGTGGGCATATGGAATTTCTGTAAGGTTCCCATCAGCGGTATGATGAAAAAACCCTTTCCTCCCAACCCTCCCACAATCCCATCCCAAACTCCACAGCTGATTGTAAAATAAAATACACATTTGAGGTATAAACTTTTCTTTTTTAAACATCACAATATAAAATGTTAACTGGTGATGTAGTAAAACTGATATGATAATTTGTCTTATTTGCCTTAGTAGCATTACCACCATATAGGCACTTTTCCACGCAGTCAAATTATGAACAGCATTTTTCTATAATAAGGCATATTCCATGCACATCATTTAGAGAAAGGTAAATTAAAAAATAGAAAAGATTTATGAAGCATGAAATCTGCGTGCATGTAAGCATATGTTTTATATGTATTTTCTCTCTGTACAGAATAATAAATACCACTATATTTGATGCAAGAAATCACTTCCAGGATAGTGCATATTAAATGTCATACTAATCCCATCATTATTATCTTGCATTTCTCATTAAGACACCATCACCATGTATGAAATATATATATACAAACATGTTATACATGATAGGACTTTCTGCTTTACAAATGGGTCTGATTTCTGTGTTTCTACAGAGATGGGTAAGTTAGCAAAGCACCTAAAAATGCCTCTGATTTATGTAAGCACATATGTGTATTGGAACAATGAAGATTCTGAAGTGGGCAGTCATTTTTACTTCAATGAGTATCATTCCTTGCCTCAACTCCATGCTTCAAAGTTTTTCAGAGGCCTAAAACTAAAAATGGGTATTTTACATATAAGTTACAAACAAGCAACCAAGGAAAGAATTTCAGTTTGAATGACACGGAATCTTTTACTACTCTGCCGAAGGTTCTTAAAGGAGGCAAATATTTCTGTGTCTGTTTTTAAATGAATTTAGAAGTAGTAACAAACATAGCTGTTACTGAATATTAGAACCAAACCGAGCAGCCTACTTCAACAAGTTATGACAACATCTTCCTACAAATTTCAGGAAAACATGAGCATATTTTATCCTGACCACTTTATCAGAAAGTCACATTCACAAGTTTTTTTTATAGATGTTTCTGTTGGACACTGGCAGAACACATTTAGGGATTACCAAGCTGTGTTTGTAACAAACTGAAAAAAAAAAAAGGTAGAAAAAAAAGAAAGTATGTAACACAGTCACAACTAAAAAATTATAATAAAAAATATAGGTATCTGTTGGGGGAGGGAGAAATAAAGCTCTTCATTCTTTCTCCATCAGAAACAAAGTTCTTCATGGGAGTAAGACTGTAGAAAAGGCAAAAATCATAGGATACTGACAGACCTCAGTTTTTGAGACACTTTACACAGCAACATGAATCATTATAGAAACCAGCAGCAATGAATTCTATGATTATACAAAGCAAAATGTCAAAAAGTTCTGGGCACAAATTTGACTGTAGGCCTCAAAAAAGATCCCCATCCAGATATTGGGTGCACAGAAAGCACATGCCCCAGGTGCACTCTAACTCCTGTGCTCTGCTTTTGTGCACAAAACCTGGCAATAATGGAGGATCCTAGGCCAGACTGTAGTAAATTAAAAATTCTGGAAAAATTTCCAAAAATTAAAGCATTAATTCCTAGTTGTGATTCAAGGTTGATTTCTCTTCTAGGAACAAGAAAATAAAAATATAGCCATATACATGTAATTGTACATGTATTTATATAGTTATATGCTGAGTAAGGTGATCTAGCAGGAGACAGCTTGTGTTACATGTTCCTCTTCACTTTTGCAGTATTTCTTTACTTTTGTACACAAGGCCAAGGGTCAGGGCCACCGACAAGGCTGTAGATCCTACGTTCCAGCTTAGAGCACTCAATTTTGTTTTCATGTTTTCCTCCAACATGGAATGTCACACAGCCTTGCTTCTGTCACTGCATGGAGAAAGAAGAAAAATTTAAAAAATCAGCAATACATTATTTCTGATAGCTATAAGACTAAGGATAATTAAAAATTCAGCAATACATTATTTCTGATGGCTATAAGACTAACAGAATAGATTCCTTTCATCTGAATTCAGAATCTTCTGTTAAAAAAAGTATCTTATAAAGTTTCACGTTAAAAAATACAAAACTGGAACCAGAACTATGGTATAGGAAGTAGAGCATTTGCTCTGCACATGGCCGACCAGGGTTCAATCCCTGGCATCCCATGAGCCTACCAGGAGTGATCCTTGAGTACCACTAGGTGTGGCCCCAAAATAAAACAGAAGTAAAATTATTAGCTGTACACGTTTGGAGCATCACATCAGTAAAAACAAAAGGTACAAAAATTCTTCAAAGTTAAAAAAAAATGTAAAAGGGCAATATGCTACCAGTACATAAAGAGGAAGTCACAGTGCCTTATGTGCTGCCAACCCAGGTTTGACCCTGGGTCCCGATGACATATGATCCCCAGAGGAACTGCTAGGAGTAAGCCCTGAGCACCATTAAGTGTGCTCATTAAGTATACATAACTTGCCCCCCTCCAAGTTATGTATATCACTGCATCACTGTCATCGAGTTGCTCATCGATTTGCTTGAGGGGGCACCAGTAATGACTCCAGTGTGAGACTTGTTGTTACTGTTTTTGGCGTACCAAATGCGCCATGGGTACCTGTTGTTACTGTTTTTGGCATACCAAATGCGCCATGGGTACCTAGTCAGGCTCTGCTGTGCAGGTGAGACACTCTCGGTAGCTTGCCGGGCTTATGTATTTAACAACATTTATTATGAATCAAAACGAGGTCTGCGAAGATAATTCAAGCGGTAGAGCACATGGCTAAAGGCCCCAATCTTTAGCACCTCAAAAAAATTTCTTAATTTAGGATAAGGGAAAATCACCTACTTATTTTAACCAACATAAAACAATGTGAAAAAAAAACCAAAACAATACACACCCTTAGATTCCGGCAATAGAACTAAGAGGGGGAAAAAAGGAAGTGGGGATCAGGAGTGCAGGAGAGAAAGGATCTAAGAGCGGTGGTGGAGGAATATGGCACTTTGGGCATGGGGGACACGCAGTAGCAGTACATACCTAAAGCTTCATTATTACATCATTATTAACCATGTCAGTAAAGTGAACCCTGAGCAGCACCGGGGTGGCCTGGACAATCCCTGGCATCTCAGGGCTCAAGCAGTACCATGCCCTTGCTGGCTGGCTGAGAATTGACAGGGAGGCCCTTTGGGGACCATATAAATCTTTTCATACTTTTAAATATTAACGCATCTCTGTATTCTTAAAAAAAAAAAAAAGTAGGAATGACTGCAACCCCCTGTGCAAAGGTGCTCAGTGCAGCACTTTTGACAATAAAAATATAAAACCATGGGCTGAAGGAAGAACATAGGGATAGGGCATTTGTCTTGCAACAGCCAACCCGGGTTCGATTCATGATACCATGTATGTCTCCTGAGCCAGCCAGGAATGACTCCTTAGTGCAGAGCCAGGAGTAACCCTTGAGCACGGCTCAAAAACAAAAAAGCAAAACCTCCATTAATTTATTCATTTTTTTGTTTTTTGGGGCACACCCAGTGATGTTCAGGGATTATTCCTGGCTCTGCACTCAGGAAATACATCTGGCAGTGCTTTGGAAGACCACAGGTGATATGAGGGATCCAACCCTTAGCTGTGATACTATAACTCCTGCCACAAATAAAACCAATTTATACATTAACATAGGACTGGTTAATAAATCCTGCAACATAAATATCATATAACAGTCAAAAGGATGAGAGGATTTTTTATGTCTCATGTGTTCATATGGAATAACTGATATATTGTCAAGTAGGAAAAAGCAAGCTGAAAAGCATTAAGTATAGAACAAGTACCTTTTTTTGCAGTGCTGAGGATCATACCTCAAACATGCAAGGCACGTGCTCTACCACTAAGCCACATGCCCTTGAAAAAATATTTTATCTCAGCAGACATACATAATAATCAGGAAGAATTTACAAGAAACTTAAAAGTAATTTCTGGGAAGGGAAAAATTAGGAAATTTGTACCTCTGATTCTATTTTATAATGCTGAAATTTCTTTACATAAGAAAGGTGATACTAAACATAAGCAGAGAAAATAATGAAAAATAAGTTTTAAAGTTTATAAAAATTACAATACTTTATTGGGGAACAATAGAAATATGAAAAACTTACAATTTAAGTAGTATTATAGTCATGAGGCAAGTAAAGTTTAAAAAAGAAAAGGGTAACACAGTTTTCAGTACCTGTTAATACTAGAATAAAATAGGTTTTCCTGCAGTTTTCTCTTGAACATAAGAAGTAAAACGTTTTAGAAACTTTGGATACTCTCGCTTTGCCACTGCCCTTAACACTGAGGCTGGTGCCCATCCTCCAGGGTTCACTGTGACATAAAGAAAAATTAAGAGCTGTTAGGATATATTCATATATATATACACACATATATATACATACAGACAGACACATATATAAAAGTCTCATTTTGCTTTAAAAAATTTTTTATACTGAAACAGTACGTCTTAAGAATCATGATCATTATTCCTTAATACTAACCAGATAGAGACAGGTAACAAATAAGAAAGTAATACCTTTCTAAAATGTTCCCGGTTCCCTAAATCATGCGCAAATCCTAATATTGCAATACGTTAGCCTACTTGGAGTGAATTTATAAATAAAATACAATTATACAGCAATTTCCTCAGAGATAAGTATCTTTTTAATAACATTAGCAGTTATAGACCTGTATAAAAGTTTTAAATACTTTATTAGAAGGACTACAGTAACTACTATGGGTACAGTAAAGTAAGAGTGAATAATGAACACAGATGTCCAGCAATGTGAAACTATATATAACTAGTAACTAGAAAGTATAAGTGGACAACAACATTTCAGTAATTGAAAAAGACAGACCATAAAAAAATAACTTATTTCCCTACCATTGCCCTTAATTTCCTAGTAATATACATTCTTTAAGACATATATCTAATACAAAATTTTAACCCAAAATTTCTGATTCAAAATTTTAATACCTACCCATTCAACTCTAGCTGCAGAAATTCTGATACTATAGTTCTGGGAAGAAGGGTGTGTGGGGAATTCAGGAAAGAGTGTTTTAAAGGTTTCCTGGAAATTTTGATATGTATCTGTCCAAATTAGCAATTATTAAAGGATAAATCTAAATAGACATTTTCCAAACTGACATTTATTATGTAGATAGTAAGAAAATTCATATCATAATATAGTAAAAATAAATGATAAAGATACATACCATTAGCTACATATGTAATCTTGCATAGAATATTGTCTCTGCTAATCTCCTGGTTTCCCTCTGGTGGGCTTACCAAGGTTTGACAAATCATAGCAATGTTTATTTTGGCACGGACACATCGATTGTTTAGCTACAAAAACAAAACAAAAAATCATCAGTGTAGCAGAGAAATTCAGTGTCTTTGTATTCTCTACCAAGCTAATACTTCAAGGTGTTAAGCAAAATTGTAACTCATCAAAATCTCAAAATAAATAAATAAATAAGTAAACAAACAAAAAGTAAAAATTTAAAGAGCCAGTAAATAACACAAAATAAAATGACAGGACATCAGGAATATTTCCCCTCCTTTTATGAAGAAAATAGAACTAAATCAAAGCCAAAAGCACAGAGTTTCTGCTAGCAGCTGATTCCAGCTTACGAAGAAACTGTGAGAAGAAATCTACATCCACTAACTTGGTTCATCTCTGTCTTACCTCACCTCAGAAGACAGGAAAATAGCCCTCCTGGAATGTTCACATCTATGACTACTGCCCTCACGTAACATGGATTACACTGTTGCAAGATGTCACTCATTATAAAATCTAAGAAGCGTTATATCAAGTATCTGGGTGTGATAAATATTTGTCACTTCTGCACTTTGTTGTATATTTAGCTACATATAATACAATAATTCATATTTATACAGTTTACTTACGGGAGCACTATCATGATCCACGGAAAAATTACATACTATCCAAGTTTCAGGGTCATTTTCAGTCAAGGCTGGTATCTTCCGGATGGCAGAAAGATATAATACATCCCTCTGAGAAGCAGGCCAGACTCTCTGCGAAGAAGTAAAAACCTTTTGAAAATCTGAGCTATTTTCCATTCATATGTAATATGGAACTACTAGTGAAACATATACGTAAAACAAAGAAAAGGTGAAGCTAACATACGTAAATTTTAAATGAAAAGCATCTGAGAATATCCACCAAAGGATTATGAAAAGTGGACTGTTGTCTTTGCAGTAGAAAAGGAGTAAATCTGAAGAGGAGTAATATTCTGCAATTTTTTAAAAATTGTGGTAATAATATAGAACTTGCCACCTTAACTATTTAAAACATGTTTAAATAATTTGGTTAACAGAAAGAAGATGTACACTTTAATAAATCTTCATTTCAGTTTAAAAAAATAAACCTAATAAAATCTATATAATATTCCCCTTCAAAATTAACTTCTAATTAGAAATACTCTCAGCAGACTGCTTCCAGGATCAGTTTATCTTCATAAATAAAGTTCTTTCCAATTAAAAATTTTCTTTTTGGGTTATTTATCTTCATTCCAAGTCACAGGACAACTAATGAACATTTTAACATGTACCAAATTTGAGGTTTGACATAAATACCCAAAATCTGTGTACTGGAATTGAATCATAGTTATAGTTTTTTTTTGTTTTGTTTTGTTTTTTGTTTTTAAATCTGTATGCTGCTGGGATTGAACCTAAGGCGTCACACATGCAATGTAAGAACTCCACCACAGAAATCCCCAGTCCATGTTAGAGATTTCTTGAGCAGCTACTATTTAAAATGAAGCTCATCATCATTAGAGATAAGATGGCCTTCAAGTAACAAGGCTTAGCTCAAGATACAAGAGCAAACCTCAAATATTTTCAAATATACTGCTCAATTAAAAAATAATTTGAAAAAGAGAAAACTAAAGTGCCCACTGGTTAGGAAAAAAGGAAGTACCTACTGAATCATTATGTTTCTTCAATAACATACAATATTGCTCTTGGTGGATCTCTCCAGAAATTTATTTCCTTTTATTATTCTTTACACAATACATTATTTGGCAGTTTTCAGAAGAGCAGAATAAGGTAAGAGAAATATTAATTCTATAATTTAAATATCTAGAAAAGCAGACAAAGAAAGAAAGTAAAAAAAGAACCAATTTAAATGACCATGTTTCTGTGTACTCTGCTATGAAATTTTCAACAGTCATGCTCAATTTTCCCTTGCTTTCAGATAATGCAGTTAGATCATTATATCTATTAACCACAGGTCAATAAAATATTTCTCCATATCCCCTATCATTATTACCATAGGAAATTGACTTGTTTTCACATATGGTAATTGTAATTTATCTCCTGCAGAAGCTAGAGATGCCAGAAAAACATATGATTTATTATTTTCTTTTCTAGACTTAGAGACATAACTAGAAAACCAGATTTTTTTCTTTTAGTATTTCTCAGGTTCTTTCCTATATCCATTCTGCTTTAAATGAGTTGTTCTGCCTTTCAAATACATGGTTATCCATGAATTACTAATACAGGTTATTTGGATCTTTGTGGCATTCGGTCTCCTACCAAATTTTATTTTGGAGAATTTGTATGTCTGAAGTTTGAACTACACTGGTATTCTATTGAGGTGAAGAGGTAGGTCTTTACCTTGTGTGTTTGATAAACGATGATTGCGTTATCAGCTAATGTTTCCACCACATGAAAGTTCTCTATCGTTGCTGAAATAAAAAAAAAAATTAGCAAAATAGTATCAATTATTATAATTATTAATAAGATTACCTTTACTTAGAATGTGACTGAAGCTGAATAAAATGTTCTATTTCTAAGGTCAGGTAACTAAAATATTATTTAAAAAGGAAGACTACTGCAGTACTTATTACTGCATTTGATACCAGGCTGGAGAAGAGTCTAGTACAGAGGTTAAGGTGCTTGCCTTGCATGTAGCCAAGTCTGCTTCAACCAGCTCAATATGTCCCACAAATACTATATAGGCTCGCAAGCATGATCACTCTGCTCCTTATCCCCACAAAAATAAAAACATGATGCTAGAAGTATATGCATTAATGAAATTTTGTGTCTTAGGGGAAAACAAATATACATTCTCCACACCTCAAAAAACAACTACAAATCACAGCAGGATTCAGGGTAGATGATGTCTCAATTTTACTTTATTATCTATCTTGTAAGATTATTAAAGTACTGGATCAAAGATTATCAGAGACAAAGCACACTGTATAGTAAAAATTTTATTCAAATGTAAGGTACTATTACTCCTACATAATTCTCCAAATGTTTTTTATACTGACTTTGTAAACTATAGGTCAGAGGCAAAAAAAAAAACCAGGCTAGATTTAATATTACGTTTAAATAACAATTATATTGATACATTAGTAATGGCTGCTTACTTTCCCAGTCATTGCGAACATCAACATTCCAGAAGTAATTGCAGACCTCATGTCCTGTAACACCTTTAACTGCATGGGTAGCTTTCAAAGGATCCAGAACAATCCCATTTTCTTCTACTTCTCTTCTATAGACCTAAGGAGAATAGATTTAAAAATTTGCCTATAAAATAAAAGTCAAATAGCTAAAAATACAAACCTGAAAGTATGTTTTGAAATTTAGCTGCCCTGTCCCTGAGCCACACCTGGAGTGATTCCTGGAGTGATTCCTGATGGCAGAGTTAGGAGTAAGCCCAAGCTCTGCAGGGTGTGGCCCAAAGACCAAAATAAAACAAAAGAAAAAAATAAAACCCAAATCAAAAACAATACTAAAGAAAATAAAATTTAGAGCCTTTTAGAATTTATAAATTATCTACTATGAAATAATTATTCTGCTAAATGAAAATTTAGTGTCAAATTAATACAAATAACAAAAAAACTCAAAACTACAAATCTGAAGTAAACTGCAATCATGAAAAATATGCATGAGATGAACAATTACTATGAGTTGTTAAAATAAAAACTGAGATTCAGGGCCAAAGAGTACATAGTACAGTGGGCAGGGAGATTGTCTTAGATGCGGCTGACCCAGGTTTGATGCCTGCGTGCAGAGCCGGGACTAAACCTTGGGCACTGCCAGGTGTAACTAACCATCCCCCCCCCAAAAAAAAACCAAAACAAAACCCAAAAAACAAATAAGGCCACCATAACACTCCACCCCTGCTGAAAGAGATCGAAAGAAAAAACCAACAGCTAATTATGGCATCATATCGGAGCTTCTGAATCTTACTTTTCCCATGGCATAGGCAACATAATAGTTTTGATCCAGGGGAGCAACAGTGTTTTTATCTCTCAGTATCTAGTGCTTCTATCATTATATGATTTTACGTAATAGTTTGTTTTAAAGTAATTTAAAGTGCTTTTCCTATTTCTATCAATCTGTAATGGTAAAACTTTTAACAGATTAACAAAGCATATAACTAGAAATCACCTTCATTTCTCCTTCTTCTACAACCAGCTGCCAATTGGCATCTCCACCTACATCCTGCAAAGAGTAAGTCATATGGTTCTGCACCATCTCTTCAACCTTGAAAAGAAAAATAAAGATGTAAGAAATTACATCTTCATATCAGCTACATCAGTATTTAAAACAGTGATATTCAGTTCACTGCAGGTGAGATGATGTCTTAGAAAGCTGAGCAACCAAATGCACAAAGGTTAGTGAGATTTTATATATAAAGGTTGAGAATTTAGTATACATTTCGGATATCATTCCCAGGTTAACGCCCGGAGAAGAAATGTGAGGAAAGAAGATGTTTATTCGAATAATGTATTAGCCTAATGTTCATCAAATAATCCAAGTAAGAATTTTTTTAGGGAAAACAAAAAGTATTTCTTCCTTTGCCCTAAAATGCTTCTTTAAAAATAATGTTCTTCTCCTTTTTACTTTCTGCCACCCTGGCAGTGCTCAGGGCTTATTCCTGGCTCTGTGCTCAGGGATCACTCCTAGTGGGCTCAGGGACCATATAAAGTGCCAGGAATTGAACTGAGGTTGGCCACATGCAAGGCAAGTGGTATATTCTGTTCTGGTCCCAAAACTGTTGTTAAATTATAAAATCATGATACATTAAGAATAAACAGGACACAAAGGCACCATACAATCCAGTGTTCCATTATTCATGTCTACACAGAGCTGTATTAGGAAGCATAATTGTCACAATCTATTTGCTTCCAATTTCATTGTTCTAAATTCTTTTAGGAACATTGCTAATACTCATATAGATCAACATTTACAAATAATCGTACTTTGTCTTTCCAAATTTCTAGCAATTTCTTTAAACATCCATTATGTTTAGTAAGATTCTTTAATCTTACTGATAAAATTCCATGAGCATTCTTTTAGTCTGAAATATATTTTTAAAGCAGAGTGGTAAAGTTTTTCGACAGAGCCTATTCCTTCACCATTTAGACATATATATATATCTATATATATATATACTTTTCCTGTTTTACTTTCTAAACTTTTATAATAACTTTGTTCTATGTAGTAAATATGTTAGAGAAATCAGCAAAAAGCTAAAAATATGTACTCTAAAACATTCTAAAATTTAATTACTTATATCTAAAGTTTATTATTATTATTATTATTATATTTTTGGGCAACACTTGGCAGTGCTCAGGGCTTACTCCTGGTTCTGTGCTCAGGGATCACTACTGAGGTGCTTGAGGGACTGTACTGGGTGTCAGGGATAGAACCCCAGTCAGTGCATGCCAAGGCAAGCACCCTACCTACTGTATTATCACCCTGGTCCCCTAAGGTCTATTGTATTTAATATGGCTAAGGACAAGAACCAGGCTCACATTATATATTAATAGCTACAGAACAACAACAACAACAATAAAAACCTTTATTTACCCTGGGAATATAGTATTTTGACATAAAATACTGCTTGTAGTGACATATATTCTGTTCCTCGAACTTATATATGTTCAACTAGGTATGACTTTACGTATCTTAATTGGTAATAACTACCAACAAGGGGTTTGATAAAAGTTTATGTTGAGATTCTGAAGTCCATTTGTGAAGGGAGGGCTCCTAAGTGGTGCTCGGGAGACTTGGGGGACCCTCCCAACTCATCGCCATCCAGGTCGACAATTCAGTGCGAGAGCCTGAGGCTATGGTACTGCTCAGGCTCTGTGGTGCTGAGGAATGCCCAGGCAACCCTAAGGGTTCTGGGCTGCACCCAGCAATTCTTGGGGCACTATGTCATCTCAGGGATGGAACTGAGGTTTGCCACATGCAAGGCATATGCCTTAACCCCTGTTCTATCTCTCTGGCCCTGGCAATCCATTTTTGTACTAATTAAGGATCAATACATTTTATTCTTTATTCATAATCCTCAAAACAATGTGAATGGTACTGGGTTACAGACAAATTAACAACTGTGGCTAATGGCACATATGTAATTTTATAAAGAATTAGAAAATATTTTAGAGGTGTCCTGGAAAAACCTGCCTAACTCCTCCATTCCCTTCTCCCCCCCCCTGCTTTTTTCTGGTGGTACAAGGGATCACATTCAAGATCTCATGAATGTTAAGACAAATGCTCTACCACTTATCTGTGTATTCCAGACCCTTTTTTCTTCTTCAATGCACAATAAACTTATTTAACATTCTTTCTAGATAGACTGAAAAAAGTTGTACACCTGTAGAGTTACTACTATATCCATAAGAAAGTTTTCAATCTTTTGCTCAAATTCACTTCCTTCCTTTAAAAGTATTTGTAAAGGATCAATTAAGTAATAAAAAAGGAATCTCAAACAATGGGTCCAGTGCATAAAGTGGCATGTTCAAGTCCTAGTACCACCCACATGCATGAAGGCAATCCTGCCAGTCCCAGTGTCTGATTCCTGGTAAGGGGAGGAGGGAAAAATGGGAGAAAAGGAAAATAAATACGTATTAAGAGCTGTGGTACTATAAAATTAAGAAACAAAGTACTTAATTACTATAGTAATAACCATCTCTGCAAAACCCTTCATCACAGAATCTTTCTTATTGTTTCTTCCTTAAGAAACAATAATTGAAGTTAAAAAGAGATGACACAGGGGTAAGAATACAGTGGTAAGTCATTTGCCTTGCATGTGGTGACCCCAGTTAGAATCTTGGCACATCTAGACCCTGAGCAATGCTGGGTATGTCCAAAAGAAGAGGTGACACAGATAAAACAGTTCACTTTTATGTTCAGCGAAACAAAATATTAAGTAATTAATATTACTATAAAAATAGTGACAAACTCCCTTCATTGTTTTCAAATAAGGACAGACGGGACTATTTGGATGAATATGACAATGTTACTGAAATACTTATTTTCAAATCAATTTTTAAAAAAGCTACATCAAAATCATTGGAGCAAGCTTTACTTGTTTTAATAGTATCTCCGGTGGTCTTCGGCCGCTGGGAGTTCTGCTCGGTGTGGGGAGGGAAGCTGGACCCCATCCCCTCCGAGGGTCCCCGGGGAGGACAGCCAGCCGTGCAGGCAAGAGACTCTCCGCATCACTCTCTTCTGGGAGCTCGATTTTAAGTCTCTGGATGTTGGCCATTGATGGGATAACACACACCTAGCCACAGCCATGCTCAAGGCCCTTCTCCACACGTTCGGATGGGCCTCACGCATGAAGGTACCGGCAGAAGAACCCAGGTGTGTGTAATCCCATTAGCAGCCAACATCCAGAGACTTAAAAGCGAGCTCCCAGAAGTGATATCTTGTAGCCTACTTCTCCCCCTGGGAGAAACTGGCAAGCTACTGAAAGTTTCCTGCCCACATGGGACAGCCTTGCAAGCTTCCCATGGTGTATTCATATGCTATATCCAGTAACAAGCTGGATCCCATTCCCCTGACCCTGAAAGAGCCTCCAGTGCTACATCTGGGAGGGCCGAGAGAGACTTCTAAGATCTCAGGGAAAGGATGAATGGAGAGGCTACTGAGCCCGCTCGAGAAATCAATGATTAACGGGATTTCATGATCGTGATCAAACAGTTTCTCAAGTTTTATTCTTATTTTTTGGGTTTGGGGAAATCATATCTGGTAGTGCTTGGGGGCTACTCTCAGCTTAAATCTTGTGTGTGTGTGTGTGGGGGTTCCAATACTCAGGGGACCATGCGGTATATGGGTTGAATATGGGCATCTTGCATGCAAAGCATGTCACCCAGCCCGCTGAGCTATCTCTAGAGTTCGTATTTCAAATTTTGATTAGATTAAGCTTAATGTCAAAAATTGTGTCCTTGGTGTTTATGAACCTAGAGTTGAAAATGAGCTAATATACACAACATTTCTACATTTGTTCATCAAACAATTCATGTAGAGCTATTAATTTCCTAGTAGATGTGTACTTTTCATTTATTTTCAGAGCATCTCAATTCTATGTTTAATTATTCTTTCCAACCCAGGACTATGAACTTATTCCACCAAGAACAATTTTTTTTTAAATTAATAATTAAGTGCAAGAGCCTAAGTTCACACACACACACACACACACACACACACACACACACACACACACACACACACACACACACACACACACACACACACACACACCCCACAAAAGCTTTAGATTTAGTTAGCAAAGACAATAAAAATACCTGAAGACCTTAATGTTATGTTCTTCATTTTCACATCTTTTGGCATATAAAAAGCAGAATAATCAAAACTATAATAGAGTCTGTCTGACCAATAAAGAGAGCATGAGCATATATTGAAAAAATAAAACAAAAAACCTTTCTCCAACTTACATATAAAAATTACAAAAAGAAGTTATTACTTGGCTAAGTTTTCTACAAATCTAAACAGCTGTATTGTGGGTGATACAATCATTTGTACTAGAAGGCTTTTAATTGTTCTAAAGCTAGGGCTTAGGTTTTGGTCATGGAACTCTTAATTTTTACCCACCCATCACTAGCTAACATTCCTTTTTTTTGCTCTCAAAATAAGGAGTAGAGTAGAATGTGAATTTCCTCTGTTTTAATGGAAAATGGTGATAATACTGGTAACTTTTAGTCTATAACTTTATTACTTTAATGCAAAATGGAACTTGGCAAAATAACCAAAGTCTCACAGTACTGTTTTGTTGCTGATTTTGCATTATAGCATGCAAAAATGGTTAAGTACAAAATAAGAGGTATCAGTAAGCCTGTTTATAGGTAGATAGATTTCTGATGAAAAACAGCCAAATTCCTCAAAAACGCTGAAGGGAAACATCACAAAAGCTAAAAAAAGTATTTTGAGTTAAAGAGTTAAAAATTATAATGTAATTTTTGTTTAAAACTATGGTTGGAAAACCTTTAACTAGAATGATAGCGAGAACTAGAGACAACTTTTATTAGCTCAAAAACATTATTATAATGCTAATGCAAACAAACTGAGTACTTAATACAAATAAGTTAACTATATTATGGTTTCTTGAACTTTTTCTACTAGTGACTTTTTCACTAGAGAAATTTTTATGCAATTCCAGGTATATAAAATAGGCATACAAACCAAACATTCACAGATCGCATATTATAACTTTATTTTAAAATAAATATTTTTGTGGTCCCCACATTCAGTTATGTGATTCCATTTGGGATCAACATCCAAAAGCTAGCAGCTAAATCAGAGTCCTAATTAGATCAAAGAAGTGAAGCACACAAGAGCCAGAAAATTATCTCAAGGTCATAGGGCTAACTGGAGGGTTTAAACTTGGTAACTCAGACTAAAATAGGTTTTTAACAAACTATCCAATCTAATAAAATGTTGTTAGGATACAGATACATATCTGAATGACTCAAAGTGACTAAAAAGAATGATTAAAAAAATTTAATGTCCGTGCTAAAAGATTGCTCAAAAAAAAAAAAAATCCAGAAAACCAACCAACCAAACAAACAAAAAAACCCCAAAATTCTTCCAATGACAATTTAATCTTTACTATGAGGGCTGAGACTGCAAGCACACAGCTCCCTTTCTTAACTTTCTCAAACCCTAACTAATGCTAAATAATCTACAATTCTTATAGATTAAGCATATAAACCAGAAGCATTAATTTATCATTCCCAAGGCTTATCTGCACAAGAATATTCAAAGCATCTTAAAACTGTAAAGAAACTAATAAAAAATATTGTTTCCTAGCCGAATAGAATCTATTTTTAGATTTAAGTGAGATTTCTGGAAACTACTTTAATGTTATAATATATGCTATAATAGATTAAGCTACAGACAGTATTCACCAAAGCTGCTGAATACTGTCAGAAAATAAAAATACAATGATCTTTATAAAACAGGTACCTGGGGCTAGAGAGATAGTACAGCAGGTAAAGCATTTGTCTTGCAGCAGCAGACCCAGGTTTTTTTCCCCAGGAAGGCACACTGTCCCCTGAACACTGCCAGAAGTAATCCCTGAGCACAGTGCTAAAAGTAAGCCCTGAACACCATTGGGTGTGGCCCCAAAACATAACAAAAAACTAAAAAACTTGGGGCACATTAAAAATTGGGAAAAAAAAAAAGGTACCTTCTATAGTTTCAACTCAATTTTAAATCATGTATAAGTACCTCCTACATGGCAATATTTTAAGCTATTCACAGTAGTGGATACAAAGGCACATGCAAGCCTACAAGAAAATAGTAAAACAAAAAGGCCTTTTTAATATTTGTTATTGCTACTTGAAAATCAAAACTCAAACAAATAACCTAACCAAAGAGTTCAAGGAACAAGAAAGCAGACTGTAATATATCAGAGAAAGACACGAGTCCACTCCATACATTCATACAGTACCTGGGAGCTGAATCTGTGAACATCGTCAGAGGCACTGACTAGATCAATGGAAGACATGGAGGAAGAGCGACTATAGGGCTACCAGAGACAGACAAAGAAAAAACCAAGTAATCAGAACAAAGGCACAACAGAGCAGTCAGTACCAACTTCCAAACACAAGATAAAGAAAGAGAACAAAGAACTATATGAAACAAGCTCAGCACCAAGTACTATCTTCAAGCACCTATTTATGTATAAGTTATGATATAAAATCTTTCTATTTCTGCAGCGTTTCCAATACAACAAAATTCCACCTAAACCCAAAATAGAAATTTTAATATAGGTGGCTAACCTCTAGTTAACTATTTTGAACTAGCTACTTCCTATCTGGTTTCATCTTCACCCTTTTCCCTTTAAATAAAAAATATTTAGCAGCTTAGTTTTGGAGATGTATATGAAACAAAATATTAATTAGAAAAATCTCATTATTTAAATCCAAGAAAAGGGAGAAAAACCTATATAACAAGGCAGTTCCATCAGCAGTGAAAAATAATAAAACATACATTTTTAGCAAACTCTTAATATTAGCTTACCTTTTGGACAAATCTATGTGTCCCCACAGCAGAAAAGGTATCTCCAGATGGCATAGATGTAGGCCAATGTAACCTGACCTTTTCATTCTGCGTCTAAGAAAGCATGTTAAAATGGAAAGATTTTAAAATATAATTTGAGGCTTAAAAATAGGTAATATATAGGTAAATAACAATATTTAACTGCTGAGCTCTATAGTACTTATAGACACAAGCTTTGCCAAATTTTGATATTTCATGTATTCTTTCTGCATAGAGGATTACCATAAATTACACATATATATATTTTTTCAATTTGATTTTTTTCCCACACCCAGTGCCCAGGATTGATCACTCCTGGCAGTGCCCTGGTACTGGGAAATCGAGCCCAGGTCTGTTTCAAGGAAGGCATGTGCCTGGTGCACTTTGCTCTCTCTCCAGGCCCCACAAATGATAAATTAGTTCTCTGATTTTGGTCCAAATTAGTCTCTAAACCTTCAGAACATCATTTACTATGAATCAATTTTAACACTACTTCAAAAATCATTTTTTCATATCCAAACTCTGGCCAGTTATTCTTGTCATACCATCTCATCAGGATGGGTCATAGGCTTATGTATCATTTGAATGCTACTGCTTATTTGAATTATGTTTCAAAGAACATACCATATACATTTGTCTCTTTTCTTTGATAATATCCTGCCTTTGTCCTATCGTTTCACTCCTATCTAACTACCACTTAATTTCTTTTTCTCCTGTTTAGCTAATCTCTTTTTTATCACTTATTTAACAAATATCACTGATTTGTCAGAAACTGTGCACTTCTGTATGTGTGCTCTTCTCCTAATTATACATACACGAATGTAATTACCACTTAAGCCTATCTGAACACAACCACTCATCTCAATTTTGCTATTTGAATTTACTGTATATCTCTTTATGGCACTTTATCTTTCTGTATCTTGGCAAATAATGTACACTCAAAATTGTGTCACTGAAGAGTGCCTATATAGTGGTTGTATTCTGAGAGTCCTGTGCAATACATGCTGCATAAAATGTGGGTAATGAGCTAAACCGTGTAACTGATTTCTTACAGTACTGAAGCTTCCTATTCTATAGTGTTATCATATTTGTAATAATTGTCATTATCAATAAGAAAAATCCTGGTATTTTTATTATCTGTGATTCATCTGTAGTTTCTACCATAATGTCAAGACTGAAACTAAGAGGTAAGAGTCCTCTATGAATACATAATTCTTTTTGCTAGTTTGTAGTAGTATTCAAAGATCTTCTTAAACTTGAAATAAACATATTGACATTTAATACATGTTAGAACCTGAGAGATAATTTGAATGACCTTATTTAACTTCTTATTTCAGAGATTAGAAAGTCAAGGCCCAGAGAATGTAAGTGCTAAATTTATCGCAACAAAGTTAATAAGTAGCAAAACTAAAATTGAGGTTTTATTTCACAGTTCACTGCTGTTGCCAAAATAGCACATTCTGAAAAACCACAACACAGAGGAAAAGACAAGCATAATGGTCTTTATCACTGCAGGTTATATTTTAAGCATCTACAAGTGGAGCTCATTTAGAGACTGACAGTTCCTACTTCCACTGGGGGTCATGTAACAGATTCAGGATTTGTATTACAAATAAAAAAGAGAGCAATATGCTTTATCAATTAATGTGACAAGAATTTTTATCACTGATTTGGGAGAAATAGTGAAAAATAAATATAAAAAGCAAACAATAATTGACGAAGGTGATTTTCCTTGGTCAGATACATCAGCTATTAAAATCTGGTATTAAAATCTCAGCCATCTTAGTAATGACAGGGAGTAAAAATGTCAACTTTTATATGCAAGTTAACTTGTAAAATAAAAAATGGCACACATAAAATTTATTTGCAGTCCTAGGAAGAGTAAAATACTTGACCTTATATACCATCTAGTGGTAATATATGGTAACTGCAATACAGTAGAATTAAAATATTAAAGGATTAAATTTTAAAATTAGAGTTGAAGGATAAAAACAAATGAAAGTGAGGAAGCAATTTGAATGTAAAGGCAGTGAAAGTAGAAAAAATGAAACTAGAATGTCAGTAACATGGAAGGAAAATAATTTCTTGGTCAATTTCCTTTTGTTTCTAATGATACTAAGTAGTGAGAAATTCAGAGTATTTTAATCAAATCGTATGTTAATATTAACAATGATAAAAAGTTACATACTTCAATGAGAGAGGGTAGAATACTTACATATAAATTCACATTTGTTATGCATAGGTCCCTCCCTTAAATAATCATTCACCTTTTTCCCCCTATTACTTGAAAACTGATATATGAAAGGACATAAAATGCCTTAATATTTGTGACTCATAAAGACAGTTTATTCTGTAGGCTTCTAGGTTTATGATTTTCATTCTACTTATGTAAAATAATACATTAATGTCTGTAACTGTTCAAGTGAGTATTAACTTATAATCTTATTTAGATAGTTATTTGGGAGGGGGGCAGAGTCTCTTGCCCCTACACCTGGCTGTCTTCACCTGGGCCCCTCGGAGGGGGTGGGTTGAGTTTCCCTCCCCACCCAGAGCAGAGCCCCGGCAGCCGAAGACCTCCAAAACTTAGTCACAGCCATGCTTAAGGTCCCTCTTTACATGTTCAGATGAGCCTCATGCATGAAGAAACTGGCAGAGGAACCCAGGTGTGTGGGACCTGGAGCTGAGATCTCCAAGCCTGCTTGGATCAGGACTGGGCCTTTTCCGCCCAGATCCCCCATTTTCCAGTAGCTAGGCAATCACACCCAGATACTGCCCCCAGTGCCGTGTAATCCCATCAATGGCCAACATCCAGAGACTATAAAACCAAGCTCCCAGAAGCACCATCTTATAGCCTAGTTCTCCCTCTCTGAGAACATGGCAAGCTACCAAGAGTTTTCCTGCCAGCATGGGAGAGCCTGGCAAGCTCCCCGTGGCATATTCGTATACCAAATACAGTAACAATGATGGGTCTCATTCTCCTGACCCTGAAAGAGCCTTTAATGTGGCACCGTTGGGAAGGATGAGTAAAGAGAGGCAGCTAAAATCTCAGGTCTAGGACAAATGGAGATGTTACTGGGCCCGCTTGAGCAAATAGAGGATCAACGGGATGATAGTGATAGTGATTTTTCTTTTTGCGGGGGGAGAAGGGCATATCAATAGTGCACTAGGGACTATGCAATGGCTGGAAATCAAACTCAGGGCTTCCACATACAAAGTATGTATTCTAGACCTTTGAGACCGGAACTCCAGGATTAGAAATTTTAACAATAGATATACCTGTTCTTCTATTTTATCTTGTCTGTCGAGAGCGGCTTCAACAGCATCAAAAAATTCTTCTTCATTAATCAGGCTGTTGGGCCCTTCCTATTCAAACACACAGGGTTGTGGGGGAGGAAGCAAAATTGATTTAAGAAAAAAGAAAATACAGATTATCTCAGCATTAACCCTAGAACAAAGCTGAAAAGTGACCTAAACATTTGTGAACACTTACTGATAATAAATTTTAAGTTTGAAAATGAAGTATTTATGAACCCACATTCAGTTATGTGACCCCATATGGGATCAAAACCCCATAGTTAAAGAAGCTAGGATCTAGAGAGGTGAACCTTGGTCCACAGGCTAGACTGTCTATGGCCTAATTCTATACAACACATATGTTAAAATCTTTTCATTTCCATTTTAATTTTTTGGGTCACAGCCAGCAGTGCTTGAGGCCTACCCCTAGGTTGGCACTTTGAGGTTGCTGGAGGACCATGTGGATCCAGGGATCCTGCAATGTAAACATGTGCTCCGGTCCTTTGAGTTATCTTCCTGAGCCCCAAGAATTTCATTTTTAAATGGTGGCAGGGGTGGGGGGGGAAAGAGGAATACCATTTTATGACATGCAAATTATATGAAAGGGAAACTGTATGAAGAACTTATTACAAAGAAAATTCCCCAGAAACCCCCCTCTCCCTATAAACAAGATTCTTAAATCAACAGGTCTTAAGTAGAACCAGAGATATAATATTTAGCACAATG
Source organism: Sorex araneus (assembly GCF_027595985.1). Classification (NCBI taxonomy): domain Eukaryota; kingdom Metazoa; phylum Chordata; class Mammalia; order Eulipotyphla; family Soricidae; genus Sorex; species Sorex araneus. Next base: position 152,944,057 of record NC_073302.1, read on the forward strand.
AAAATTAGCAAACTATATTCCTGCTATAGTGAAAGAGCTGAACTCTAGAATAGCTTCTAAGTGAAAGTAAAGACCACAAAAGTAGACTTGGAATTAAGGGTCTCTAGATATTTAAATAAACAAAAATGCCACTCAAGTCTTGCTCATCTGTCAAGAATCTTCCCAGTCTGGGTAGGGGAGAGATTTAAAGTGGGTAGTATACTTGCTTTGCATGTGGTTGATCCTGGTTCCATCCCTGGCTCCACAAATGGTCACCCAGCATTGCCTGGGCACAAACCTGGGAGTCTACCCTGAGCACAGGTGGGTGTGGTCCCAAAACAAAACCAAAAAATACCATAAAAACCCTCAAAAAAGAATCTTCCTATTAAACTGATAATTCCAAAACATCACTACTCCATAAACATTGAGCAACATAATTCCACACCTGTCACAACTGAGAACCACAAAGGAAGGATGGGAAAAATTAAGGTGTAATGATCTTGTCACTTGGCAGACACTTGTGAGAAATCTTGAATGAATGCAATACTGTCTGTGTACAGACAGTCAAAAATTTAAAAAATAAAAAGCAAGAGGTCTTTGGGTCTCCTATAAGAATAAGAATAGGATACTTAGAATCTTCTCCGCCCCAAATTTCAAATATTTAAAGGCTACAAAAATATTATCTAAAATTTAATCTCAGATGTCATTCACAGACGTGGCTCACAAAATATAACTTCATACCTCATAATCTGGTCCTCCAAAATGAGATTTTTTCTTAAGTTCTATCATGGCATTTTTATATGCTTCTTCTGCTCGTCTTCTCTTTTCAGATTCCTATTTAAGGAAAAAAAAAAACCAAAGAAATAAGTTATTTATATCAACTGAAGCTTGTCTGCATCTCACTGAAATTTAGTAACTTAGAAAAAGAAATCAGCACTGTGAAACACTAAAATATTAATATAAGAAAATACCTTCCTCTGAGTTATAACAAATGGTTACTTAAGTGATGTTTATGTATTTTAACAAATTTTGTCAAGCTGTCTCTAGAGGTTTTTGTTTTTTCTTTAAAATTGAAATGATAAAGCAAATATCTATTTTGGGTGGTGAGTATACCCACAGGTTTCCTGGCTCTTGGCTCGGGGTCATTCCTGACAGAGCTTGGGGAACTATATTTGGTGCTGGGATCAAATCAGGGTGGGCCTGCATGTAAGGCAAGTGTCTGAACTCCTATGCTATCTCTCTAGCCCACCACTGTATTTTTTAAGAAGTTAACACCAAGAGAAATTCACTTATTATGCATTCCTCCCTCCACAAGAGCTATATTCATTTTACTGCTATAAAGTGAAAAAGCAAGTAATGGATACCAGGAAGAAAACGATTCAACAAGTGAAATAAAATGAATGCCACAAAGATATTCTACAGGGTTACAGGGTTGGGAGATGACACCCCACATGACACCAGCATCACTGGTGTGCTGGATAAGGCCCTGGAGTGTTGGCTCTGCATTCAACACTGCATCCTCAGTTCCCACCATTCAACCTACTACTTTGTTGGCCAAGAACTGCCAGTGAGGCCCTGAGCACCTCTTGGGAACTCCCTTCCCCCCCCAAAAAAAAAGATATTCTAAGAAAAACACATTTCTTGTACTTTCTCACTGCAGGTTAAAACCAATTTAGAATTGAACAGAGCTTAAATTCCAACTTGAACCCTGTTTATGGAAAAAAACTATAGCTTGAAGAGAGTAACAGTCTGCATTGGGTGACACTTTAAGTCTAAAGCATAAAAACAATTATAACAGTAGTTTTCGACTGCCCATCTGTGAATGTTATCTACAAAAATTTTTTGCTGGTCTTTAAAAAGTGTTTTGTTGCTTGATTCATGGTGGACTGGGATCATGTAGTGTTAATATGATCCACACTAAGCTATGTACTTCTGTATTTGTTTGCTAAACAAGTTAGCTAGTATGAATCAATTACTTCATTAGAACTAAAAATTAACAGACTTCTATAAATTGAAAAGAAAATGGAACTACAAATGCATCAGCATGGCTAAAATTGGGGCCAGAGAAAGAGCATGCAGGAATTAAGGTGCTTCCCATGCATGCAGGTGACCAACATTCAATCCCAGGTACCAAGTTCCCTGAGCATCATCAGGAGTGACCCCTGTACAGAGCCGGAGTACTGCCTGGTATGGTGCTAAGTCTGCCCTTTCCCTTTCTTATTTAAAACGTAAAAGACAGGGGCTGAACAGATAACTCAAAGGGCTTTGTGTTTGATTTCTTGCTCTGAATGTCTCCTGCCTCCCAGCAAACCTTGCTGGGTATAGGCTTGATGGTTCCCAGTGTTGTTAGAAGTGGCACCAGTAGTGGCACCTCCATTAAAAAATATAGTAGTAATAAAGAAACATAAATGAGCAAAATTATAACTTTATTACAAAACTGACAGTCCAAATGTGGAGAATGAAAAACTGAAATTCTCACCTATGGCTGATGGGACTATAAACTGATATAAATGTTTTAGAAACTAATAACATCCACTAAAGTTAAACATGTATCTTTTTGTTGTTGTTGTTGTTGTTGTTGTTTGCTTTTTGGGTCACACCCGGCAATGCACAGGGGTTACTCCTGGCTGTGAATTCAGGAATTACCCCTGGCGGTGCTCGGGGGACCATATAGGGTGATGGAAATCGAACCCAGGTTGGCTGCGTGCAAGCAAATGCCCTAACTGCTGTGCTATCACTCCAGCCCCTAAATATGTATCTTATGAGTTAACATTTTGCCATTATATGTATGCGAAAGAGAAAAGAGTATATATGTCAACTAAAAGATATGAACAAGAATGCTGATGGCAGTTTTATTCACAATTGTTAAAATACAAAAATAGTCTAAATGTTCATCACAGGAAAAATAGAGGGGGCTGGAGCGATAGCACAGCGGGTAGGATGTTTGCCTTGCACACGGCCAACCCAGGTTGGATTACTCTGTCCCTCTCGGAGAGCCTATCGAGCTACTATCCTCCCTGCATGACAAAGCCTGGCAAACTACCTGTGGCGTATCTGATATGCTAAAAACAGTAAGAACAAGTCTCACAATGGAGACCTTACTGGTGCCTGCTCGAGCAAATCGATGAACAACGGGACGACAATGCGACGGTGCAGTGCTCTTACAAGATGCTTAAGGATAGGGCAAAATAAATCGATACTGACAGAACAATGGTCACCCACTGATGGTTTAACGTTATAAACTAGGACAGGGCTTGAAGGAACTTTCATATCCTGATCTGAGTTGTGATTACAAGAATGTACAAATATAAAAATCATCAAATAGTATACTTAAGATTGGTGAGCTTCAAAAAAATAATGTAAAACTTACAACATACTAACACACCAATAATATAAAAAAGATTTTTAAGAAAAGGGCTGAAGTAAGCCCAACCACTGCAGGGTGTGACCCCAAAACAAAAAAAAAGATTTAGGAGAACGTGAAAAAGCCTGTGAAATTACACAGCTATAAACATCTTGAGGGTCAGAGTGGTGTTACAAGCAGGCAGGGAGTTTGCCTTACATGCAGCTGACCTAATCTCTGGCATCCCATTGGTCCCTTGAGCACCAACGGGAATAATTCCTGAGTGCAGAGCTAGGAGTAATCCCTGAGCATTGCAGGGTGTGACCCTAAAACCCCCAAGCATTCTTACCACCCCCAACCTCCAAAAGGAAACATCTTGAACGAATACATTTTTTTTCATCCTTTAAATTATTTTTGGTTGTGTCAGGAACCAAACCCACGGCATCATACATTGCCAAGGCAAGCACTCTACTATTGAGTTAATCTCTGGTTCAATCTCTAACTAAAACTATTAATAATTAAGATAGCTTGGTTTTATATATTTTTGTCTTCCTGGACATGACTATCAAATAACTAAGTATACTATATACTAGATGGAACATTATAGGTAACCAAAAAAAAAATCATCATTTCTAAAAAAATATTCTTAATTTGTGGAGCCAGGGAGATAGCTCAAAAGGTGCAATGATGTTTTGCATGCATAAGGTACCATGCGAGATTCCTGGTATCACAGGGCACCCTGAGCACTGCCCTAAAGCTACCACTAAGTTCCTCTGGGTCTGTAAGCACTGCATCAATTGTCCAGAGCACTGGGCCACTGGGTCCACCATAGTGCCAAGTATGGTCTGGGTAACTTCTCTCATGCACCAAAATTACTTAGCTAAAAGAACAGTGAAACCAACATTATAGTTCTATGCAGGACAAGGGATGTCACCGGCACAGTTCAAACCTCACATTTGTGAGGCTCTGGTTCAATTCCCAGAACTACAAAAACAAAATAAATTTATGAATCTTTTAAAAGTACAAAGTGAACAATTTTGCTATGATATAGTTGTTTCATCACCTATACAACTACTCTCATTAGATTTTAAGCTCCTTGATTATAGTCATTTCCTAGTTTCCACTATATAGAAAGCAAATACTTATACCTGAATGACATCATAATTCCAATAAAACCATAAAGCAATCACTAGATTTTCCTACCCAGCCTTAGTTTTCTAAGACATCTGCTGATCAACAACTCTATTCAAAGACTTTCTAGTCTTAAGTGTATATACAGTTTACATATAAAAATACAGTGTACATAAGCATATGCATATACATTTTATGTATACACATGTGTATGTGTGTGCAACACACAAACCGACTTCTATTCCATAAAATAATTGAGATCCTACAACTTGAGAAAAACTAATCAAAAAATGAGTAAACTCTGACACGTAATAGAACTAAAAATCATAGTTTCCAGATTTCATCTTTTGTGGCCATTCTCTTTTTAAATGTAGTGCACAAGCAACAAAAGTAGTTTTTTCTTAAATTCTTTGATATGCAGAATGGATAATATGTCTGAGGACAATAAAAATATTCCTCCTGTTCAGCATGGTAGTTAAGGAATCTGACTGCTGACCACAAAAGATACAGGGACCAAAGTACAGTCTACAGAATGGGAAAGGATATTTACCCAATACCCATCCGATAAGGGGTTGATATCAAGGATATACAAGGCACTGGTTGAACTCCACAAGAAGAAAACTGCCAACCCCATCAAAAAATGGGGTGATGAAATGAACAGAAACTTCCCCAAGAAAGAAATACGAATGGCTGAGAGGCACATGAAAAAATATTCTACATCACTAATCATCAGGGAGATGCAGATCAAAACAACAATGATACCCCATCTCACACCAGAGACTGGCCCACATCCAAAAAAAAAAAAAACTGATGTTGGCATGGATGTGGGGAGAAAGGGACTCTTCTTCACTGCTGGTGGGAATGCTGACTTGTTCAGCCCTTTTGGGAAACAATATGGACTATTCTCAAAAAATCAGAAATTGAGCTCCCATTTGACCCAGCAGTACCACTCCTGGGAATATATCCCAGAGAAGCAAAAAGGTGTAGTAGAAATAACATCTGCATTTCTATGTTCATTGCAGCACTGTTTACAATAGCCACAATCTGGAAAAAACCGTAGTGCCCAAAAACAGATGACTGGTTAAAGAAACTTTGGTACATGTACATAATGGAATACTATACAGCTGTTAGAAAAGATGAAGTCATGAAATTTGCATATAGTGGATCAACACGGAAAGTATCATGTTGAGTGAAATGAGTCAGAAAGAAAGAGACAGACATAGAAAGACTGCACTCGTATGTGGAATATAAAGTAGCAGAGAGGTACGAGCTTGCAATGCTGCAACTTCTGGCAGAAATTTCTCTGGACTTAAGTTACTAAAATACAGAAATCCAAAATCTCGCAGCCGCTATTGTGGCCACATGACCTCATATCTCTTCATTCTCAGCAATGGAAAACAAATTATCAAATGCTTCTTTTCCAGCATGTCCGACTTTGGGGGGAAACTCCAAACAATAATAGTGAGTTTTTTGTTGAAATATTGAATGTGATCAAAGTAAAGAGAAAGTAAAGTGAAATTTATCAGCTACACAGGTGGGGTGGGGGTTGGGGAGCTTGGGGATTGTGGGGGAGGTTTACTGTGGTTCTTGGTGGTGGAATATGTGCACTGGTGAAGGGATGGGTGTTTGAGCATTGTATAACTGAGACTTAAGCCTGAAAGCTTTGTAACTTTCCACATGGTGATTCAATAAAATAAATAAGTTAATTAAAAAAAAAAGAAATCTGACTGCTGAAAATATGGAAGGTGATAATTTAATTTTGTTTATTCACTTATCTTCATAGTTTTAGGGCCATACCTGATCGTGAAGGAGTTACTCCTGGCTCTGTGCTTAAAAGTCAGTCCCAACAGTGCTGGCGAACATGTGATGGCAGTGATACGGCGTAGGCTGCCAGTATGCCAAGCATCACTCAGCCCATTTTTTTGGTCCCGTGTTTTTATTTTTAATAAAATATTTGAGGAAGAAGGACGACTTTGGAGAGCCAAGCAAGTACCCAGCCCATCTCTTCTTTGGCCTCATGTTTTATTTTTATTTTTTGCTTTTTGAGTCACACCCAGCGATGCTCAGAGCTCACACCCTGGCTCTACACTCAGGAATTACTTCTGGCAGTGCTGGAAGAACCATATGGGATGCTGGGGATCGAACCCAAATAGGCCACATGCAAGGCAAACGCCCTACCTGCTTTATGATTGCTCCAGCCCTCATGTTTTTATTTTTAATTAAAAAAAAGTTTTTTTTTTGGGGGGGGAATGACACTGGCGATTAAAGCAGGACCTCATATATGTGAAGCATGTTCTCTACCACTGAGCTAAATTCCCTGCCTGGTAGTGAATAGTCTTTTCAGTTGCCATGAAATAATAAGAGCTCAGTGAAAGATAAATATACAAAGAAGGGACCTTTAAAGAAAGTTACCATAAAGTTTAAATAAGCTAGTCTGAACAAATGTTTCACTTGAACCCACTGATCAATCTAGATTGTTATTTTCTGTGTGTATAGGGAAACTTCTAAAAATTTAATTTTATCCACATTGGTATAAAGTTAAATTATCTGACAGTATACTGCTCAATTCCAGACTAATAAATACCCATGCCAGGGCTTCTCAAACTTTTGCCACTTGCGACAATTTCTTTTTACCTGAGAAACACAATATAGGTGAGTGCTGCCAGACATACCTGTGATTCATTAAGTGTTTTATTTTGAATTAATTTTTGATTGCTGTTATGTTCAGAACCCTTGTACTGTTGTCAAATATTACATGATTCTTATAGGGGTCTGACCCACAATTTAAATTCAAAGAATACATACTGCCAGTCAATATGGCTAAGTACTTGAGAATTTTGAACAATTCTTTTTCCTTCTAAACATGGGATCTTCTTAAATACATAGTATTATTTAAATCCTGTGGTCATTCAGCCATTGCATCATTTGAGGAAAGCTGCATTGCTTTCCTTAGTGTCCTGATCAAAATGTTAAGACCCAGAAACCAGAACAGAGGTCTCCAAACTTATTTGATCCCTTTTTGGAAAATAAGATCCTTTTTTTTTTTTTTGCTTTTTGGGTCACACCCAGCAATGCACAGGGGTTACTCCTGGCTCATGCACTCAGGAATCATCCCTGGCGGTGCTCAGGGGACCATATGGGATGCTGGGATTTGAACCCGGGTCGGCCGCGTGCAAGGCAAACGCCCTACCCGCTGTGCTATCACTCCAGCCCCTGGAAAATAAGATCCCTTACCATCCCCTGAAAAATTACCTTTATCTTCCAATAGAACTGAGGGGAACTAATGCCCTGCTCTGGATTCTTTTAGAGCACCCTGCACTCCACTTTCTTTCTTTTTTTTTTTTTTTTCCTGCACTCCACTTTCCCTGGGGCTGAAGAGCCCACTCTAGGAAAAATGATACAGAATTAAACTGTCAAAACTGAAATAAAAGAGCAAAATTCTTCCTTAAAAAATTACTGAAATGTTAAACTAAGAAACATTACTATTAGAAAAAATTGTAATAAATATCAAGGATACATATTACACAGTAACTGGATTTATTTATTAGGAAAATATGCCCAGTTTCAGAAGTACCATCTGATACTTTTACCAACCCAACAAATTTTTATTTGAATAATGTGGGATTGAATGCTCAATAAATACAAATAACTTAAATAAAATCCATTTTTTTTTTTTTTTTTTTGCTTTTTGGGTCACACCTGGCGATGCACAAGGGTTACTCCTGGCTCTATACTCAGGAATTACTCCTGGCGGTGCTCAGGGGACCGTATGGGATGCTGGGAATCGAACCCAGGTCGGCCGCATGCAAGGCAAATGCCCTACCCGCTGTGCTATTGCTCCAGCTCCCCAATTTGTTTTAAAACAAGAAAAAATACCAGTCTTACCTTATCCATTCTCTTTTGCCAGCTGTCCTCACGTTTAACCATTAGTTCAATACAATGAGAAAGTGTAGCAAGGATTCCAGCGGTAGTTGCTTTAAAAGTTATTGCCTCCCCTTTAAAGTCTATACCATTAATTCCTTTTGGTGTTATATGTGGAAATACTGAAAAAGAAAAATATTTATGGGTAATTTTTCTAACAATTCTTCACTACATTGAGTTCTACATAATTTTATATAGTAGATGATATGACAAAATAATGATAATACCATTCATAAATAGAGATAATTGGATACTTGTGAGAAAATACAGCTAGGAATACATATTTGGAGTGGGGGCAGAAATATTACAGAGATTAAGGTGCTTGCTTTACAAGTGGTTGCCCCTAATTTGATCCCTGGCACCATATATGGTTCCCTGAGCACTGCCAGGAGTCGTCCCTGAGCTCAAAGCCAGAAATAAGCCCTGTGCATTGCAGGGTGTGGCCCAAAGCCAAACCTTTGCAACCCCCAAAGCGCATCTGGGTCATTCCACTTTTGCTTTCCTTTTACCAATAACACAGTTAAATTGGAATGACAAGTATAACCTAAAATCTTTAAAAAATAATAAAAAGACCTTAGCAAGAGGAAAATTTTTTACTTTATATTAGTGTAACAGCTTTAACGAGACTAGGTTAGTAGTCCAAGAATTCAACCCAGAGAACCTTGTTAATCTCTACAGCAGATTCTCAACAATGGGACTAGTAACATTCCAGGCTGGATAATTCTTTGCTGGTTTAGGTGGGGGGACATGACTTACAGATGTTTTCTCTCCTATTTATGAAATATAAAGAAACATAGTAAGGGAATGAAAAATGGATAAAAGTCATTGGTCCTGGAGATTTTAATCTGTGAAACTATTAAACTTACATGGGAGGGCATGGGGGAGGAGCCGTTGGCACACTATTGGAGGGAGGTGGGCATTCTGGTGGTGGGTACACTATTGGAATGATGTATATATGGAAAGTATAAGTAACACAGTATTATTAATCCTGGTACCTCAAAAAAGTAGTGGAAAAAAAAAAGAAAAAGAAGTTTAGTTGTATTTCTAGCCTCTACCTGCTGTTCCCAGAAGGTTCCTGTTAGTTTTTTTGCAACTAAAATATATTAGCCAACTTAAAATGAAATAAATATATTTTATTATTTGACACTAGAGCAAGCACTCATTCTCTCTTGAATATTTTTATCCAAAAAAAAAAAAAAAAAAGGATTTTGTTTAGCCCATTTTTACCAAGAAAAGATTCTGCTCAAGCATTTTCAATGTTTAATGAGCTGATCCTACCATTTGGGTCCTTATTCTTTAAGATATTGTATTACTGCTAATGATAGGGATATGTCTTAAGAAATATACAGCTAAGTGATTTTGTCATGTAAACATAGTAGCTCTGAGAATTAGCTTTCTGAATTTAGAGTATTAAGGATTTGCATGATTAAAAAATCCATGGCCCATAATTTTCTAATGATATTTTAAATTTTAATATAAAAAAGTATGTAAGTGTACTTAAATATAACTCATAATTTAAAAATTATCAAGCAACTTATAACATTTTTCTAAATGAATTTTAAAAGTAACTGTTCGCTATTTGATTGTCTGAAGTCTGTTCAAAAAAGCTGATTTTGAGATCTGTTTTTCTGGAAGCTCTGTAAGGATTAACAGGGTTTTTTAAATTAGTGAACTTCATCAAAGGGTAATCTTATTTATGAGATGGCTTTTCATAGTTGAATCCCCCCTAAATCTCTGAACAGATCTTTTCTTACTAGTCATTGTTTCTCTAGAGTTGTGTGATTTAGAATACTAAATAGTAAGAACACCTTACCCCACCCCACTCCCATAATATGTCAGGTCCATATGGATGGCCAGGGTAAAAAGCAAGGTGAGCTGGGGGTTACATCTTTTATGATGTAGACTTTCATAAATCCCTCAGCAACCAGTGTTCTTGAAGATGTGTAGGACAATAACACACAATACACAAATTTCCAATTAAACACTACCAATTATGTCCAACTTTTATTGTGGCAGATATTCTTAAATCTAAATTTCTACAGAAAGTAATCTTCCATTTTGTTTCCTGGAAATGTCAGAGATATCTAAATGTACATGGAAAGAAAAAGTAGACTAGAGTTTCACAACTGCAGCAATTTTTCTAATATCCAATCACTCCCCCACCAATCTTCTATGAAGCAGATCATTAATGATGACATTAAAATAAAACTGAAAGAGGCTTCCTCAAATAATCAGAGAAGTAAAGTATTACTCACGTTTTTCCTTATTGCCATTGGTATTATGTAAGAACTCCCCATCAGAACGTGTTGTAGGAAAGTCATCTTCATCATCTTCTACCACTAAATAAAATACAGGAAAGGATATCAGGATGAAAAAAAAAAACCTAAATTAACCAGTTGATTGTTTTGGTTTTACTAAATGAATTATTCTGGATTCTGTGAACATAAGATCTTTTTCAACTTTATATTTTTAGTGTTGGGCTGGAGCAATAGCACAGCAGGTAGGGCTTTTGCCTTCCACGTGGCTGACCAGGTTTGATTTCTCCGTCCCTCTCGGAAAACCCGGCAAGCTGCTGAGAGTATCCCACCCGCATGGAAGAGCCTGGCAAGCTAACCGTGGCGTATTTGATATGCCAAAAACAGTAACAAGTCTCACAATGGAGATATTACTGGTGCTTGCTTGAGCAAACCGATGAACAACCGGACAACAGTGCGACAGTGCTATTTTTAGTGTTATCAAAGTATAGTCAATACACAGTGAAGTCTATAAATACTGTAGCCACTCTATTTTGTATGTGGCAGTGTTTCTAAACTGGGGGCCATGTGCTTCCACCAGGATATTCCAAGGGAGTCACAGGTAAAAATTAGATAAATCAGGGCGGGAGTTGGCATGAGACCAGAGGGCCAACTGGTAGGACAAAGAAGCTATCTATATGAAGGAAAACAGGAAAACTAAAAGGGGCTCTTGTCTAAAAAAAGATTGAGAAACACTGGTTCGAGGGATGCTTCACATTTTAAGTAATTTTTTCAAGATTTCCTAATCCTTACTACCTACCTGGGTCATTTCATTCTGCATGAGGTCTGTGAAGGATGAACAGACTATAAGAAGTTAACTTAGATGCATGAGATACCAAAATCCACCTTTTGAAACCATTCACCGCTACTTATGTTAGGCAAGCTAAGTCATCAAACTAACAATGAAGAGCAAGATTAGAAGTATCTTTAAAGTTGGTACATATGGTTTGTTTTAAAATCAAACAGCATATTTAAGTCAGACATCATGTCTTCTGTAATCCCTGAGTATCTGGATCAGATTACCAAACCTACCACTCTCCTTACAGGAAAAAAATGAAATCTCTCTGTACCATGCCCCACCTCCCCTAGAAATCTACCTTTTTAAAATGAATGAATAACAAAGAAATCACTTTGTGCCAACCCTGTAGTTGCATCTTAGGCTACTACTGCTAGACCCTGGGCCTTTTCAGATTTATGGTGATTTCCATAAATCACCATGACTTATTTCACTTAATTTGGGTGTTGTCCCAGTGGTGCTTTGGGAACCATGTGGTACTTGGGACTGAATCCCCAGTCTCCAGAGGTTGTAAAGCAGGTACTCCAGTCAGCTGAACTATCTTCTTTAAAAAGAAGTTGTCTTTTTAAATTGCAATTCCCAAATAATCAGTAATGATGAGAAATTTTTCATATGCCTGTTGGTCATCTGCTTATCTTCTCTGATAAAGTATCTGTTTAGCTTTTCCCTTTATTAGACATGGCTGCCTGACTTTTTATCTAGTCCTGTTAATGCTTTATATACATGTTCTTACACTTGTGGTCTATGGACAGAAATTTCTTCGTTGTCCACCAAAAATTTTCTTCCAAACATACAGCTCAATAACATAAATCAGAGTGCTATGGCTCTAAGCAGAGGCAGATATTATACTAGCTAAAAATTCTAATTTTTTTAAGTGGACTGAATAAATGCATCGGTTTTGTTTAGCCATCAGCTGGTTCATGGAATATTTCTATTTTGTCTCAGCAGGTATGAAAAGGTTGGTTTTTACATATTCTGTATATTTTGCATATTATTGCTCCTTTTAATATATTCTGGATATCAGTTCTTTGTCAAGATTTTTTGGTATGCAAATACTTTTTCTCATTCATCAGAGTAATTTATACTGCAGTTCAGAAACTTAAATTTCATGGGGCTGGACTGATAGCAGAGCGGGTAGGGTGTCTGCCTTGCATGCGGCCAACAGGGTTTGATTCCCAGCATCCCATATGGTCCCCTGAGCACCGCCAGTAGTAATTTCTGAGTGTAGAGCCAGGAGTAACCCCTGTGCATCGCTGCATGTGACCCGAAAAGAAACTTAAATTTCATGCCGTATTATTGTCATTTTTTGCTTTCTTTGCCAACAGTTAATTCAATTAACTGAAGGTATATCTGAAATCAGTCACTGTCACTGTCAACCCACTGCTCATCGATTTGTTCAAGTGGGCACCAGTAACGTCTCTTATTGTGAGACTTATTGTTACTGTTTTTGGCATACTCAATACGCCACGGGTAGCTTGCCAGGCTCTGCCCTGAGGGTGCGATACTTTCAGTAGCTTGCCGGGCTCTCTGAGAGGGGCGGAGGAGTCAAACATGGGTCAGCATCTGTAATCCGTAACATGGAGAATTATAGATTTGGTCTAATACTGAAGTTTTAATCCATTTTTTAATTAACTTGAGTATGGTGTAAGATAGGGGTCCAATTTTACTTTTTATCATGCAGCTAATCAATTTTCCCAACACCATTTGTTAGAGGCTTTCCTTTCTTTATCAAGGCACCTTAATTAATTCCTGTGTCATAAATTACTATCCATACATTGATGAGTTTACAAGTGAACTCTCAAATTGATTCCACTGATATGAACTGTAATTTTTACCTAAGTATCACACTGTTTTGATTACTGAAATTTTACAGTAGAAAATCAGGAACGAGGAGGGCGATACCAGCCCCTCTCTCTGCTGAGATGTAACCCCAATGGCCGCACATGTGTGGCCTCTCTGCTGCTGAACAAGCATGATTCCAGAGGCCGTCTAAACTATTTTTGGTACCAGCAGCTTCTTTTTTTTTTATTTATTTTTTATTATTATTATTTTTTTATAATTTATTTATTTTTAATTAGAGAATCACCGTGAGGGTACAGTTACAGATTTATACACTTTTGTGCTTATACTTCCCTCATACAAAGTTCGGGAACCCATCCCTTCGCCAGTGCCCATTCTCCACCACCCGTAAACCCAGCGTCCCTCTCACCCTCCCCAATCCCATCTCCCCCCCACCCCACCCTGCCACTGTGGCAGGGCATTCCCTTCTGTTCTCTCTCTCTAATTAGCTGTTGTGGTTTGCAATAAAGGTGTTGAGTGGCCGCTGTGCTCAGTCTCTAGCCCTCATTCAGCCCGCAACTCCCTTCCCCCACATGGCCTTCGACTACAATGTAGTTGGTGATCGCTTCTCTGAGTTGCCCTTTCCCCGGAACGTGAGGCCAGCCTCGAAGCCATGGGGTCAACCTCCTGGGTACCAGCAGCTTCTTGCAGAAATGTCTCTAGACTGGGAACTAAGCTGCGGCCCCATGCCACAATAGGGAAAAGGTTTTTCTCTCTCCCCTTTTCCTTGCCGGGGGGCATGGCGTGGCGACCGCCATCTTATGAGGACCACTAATGGGAGGTACGAGCTTGCAGTGATGCACTTTCTGGCAGAAATTCCCCTGGACTTAGTTACTAAAATACAGAAATTCAAAATTGTGCGATAGCAGCCGCGCGACCTCGTATCTCTTCATTCTCAGCAATGGAAAAGAAATTATCAAATGGTTCCTTTTCAGCAGGCCTGATTCTGGGGGGGGGAAACTCCAAACAATAATAGTAAGATTTTTGTTGAAATATTGAATGTAACCAAAGTAAAGAGAAAGTAAAGTGAAATTTATCAGCTACACAGGCGGGGCGGGGGGTGGGGAGGGAGTATGGGGGGCAAAGTATACCAGTTTTTTTTTTTTTGGTGGTGGAATATGTGCACTGGTGAAGGGATGGTTGTTTAAGCATTGTAAAACTGAGACTTAAGCCTGAAAGCTTTGTGACTTTCCACATGGTGATTCAATTAAAAAAAAAAAATCAGGAATGCAATGCCTCCACCTCTATTTTTCCCAGAACTGCTATGGTGATTTGGGGAATTTCAGATTCCATACAAATTTTTGCTGTATCTAGTCTATGCCTTTTTGGTAGGGAATAGGAGGGACTAAGCCATACCTAGAGTGCTCAGGGCTTACTCCTGCAGGTGTTGGAGAACTACATGAGGTGGCAGGGATCAAATGGTGTCAGCCATGTCCAAGATACAATTGCTTTGGTTCCTACTCTATGTCTTTGAAGAAAATAACTGGAATTGTGATAGGGAAAATGCATTGCATTTTTCATAATGCTTTGGTAGGACAGCCATTTAAGAATGTAAATTCTCCTAACCTGTACATATAAAATATCTACTTCCTTGTGTCTTTTATTTCTTTTGATAGAATATAGCTTTTACCTCCTTAGCTGATTCCTAGTACCTGGACAAAATTGGAAATGCAATTTCCGCCCCTACCCCACAGTTCATTGTATGCACACAGAAATGGAGGAGATTTTGGTGTTGGCGTTGACAACTGACTTTTGTGTTTGGGCTCCTTTATAGTATTGATCTATTTATTGACTGGTCTGCTACATATGCTGTCCACAAGCAAAAATAGCTCTTTTCCAATATGAATCCCTTTCATTTCTTTTTCTTCACTACTTGTTGCAGCTAGGACTTCTAATACTATGTTGAATAACAGAATAATGATGGCAAAAATATCGTACATCTCACATTGTACCTGATTAGAGGTTTTTCTTTTTTGGGTCACACCCAGTGATGCTCAGGGGTTACTCCTGGCTCTGCACTCAGGAATTATTCCTGGCAGTGCTTGGGGGACCATATGGGATGCTGCGGATTGAACCCAGTCGGCTGCATGCTGTCCTATCACTCTGGCCCCTCATGTCTACTTCCAATATTAGGAAAACATTTGCCTTCCAAAAACTTGTAAGAAATTTCCATTTCTTCAATTTTCTGGAAGAGTTTGGAAAGCAAAAATAGGCTACATTCAGAGGTTTGGCAGAACTTAACCAGTAAACCTGTCTGGACCTATGGCTTTTGATTCTGGAGAGATATTTGATTACTCTTTTGTAAAAATTACAAATGTGCATGTGGGAGGGTGCGATGATGTGTGATGATGTGTCGTGTTGTTCGAGGGCTCTCGAGGCGGCTCTCTCTTGTGTTCGGTGCTCTCAAGCCGCTGTGTATGGACCAGATTGGGATGGCTCCTCCTTGTGCTCTGCTTCTGTGTGTGCCCCTGTGCTCTCTTCTGTCTCTCTATCTCTGTCTGTCTCTGTAGTCTCTCCTCTGGTCTCTTCCGACCTCTCTCTGTCTCTGCTTCTGTGTCTTCTCTCTGCTTCTATGTCTTCTGTCTTGTCTCCATTTCTTCTCTCCACTTCTGTCTTCTCCTTGATTCTGTTTTACCTCTGCCTTGTCTTGCCTCTCTCCTTCTGTCTACTTCTGTGCTGCTTCTGTGTCTTCTCTCTTCCTCTACAGTCTTTAGTTTATATACCAATCACATAGGGTGGTGACACAAAGGTGAGTTGAATATTAACAAATCAACAAAGAAGGGAAGACCATTCCTCCAGGAGATTAACAAAATCTCATCTAAGGAGATTACTCCAGATTACTAGGAGATCTGCTCAAGGGTGGGATCCAAACAAGAGTGTGTCGTTTTCTTCCTTCCTCAGCTAGTCATCCACTTAAATAGTGAATCTACTTCAAATATCTCTAGCAATGTCATTCTGTATGAGCACAGTAAGAGATATCAAACTTAAAGTTTGGTTCTTCCTGAGGACATCTCACTATATATTCCAGACCACAGTCTTCAGGCCAGGTTAGTCTTCCTAACCACAGCAGGGTCCTAGTCTCATCGTTACTTTTGGATCATGACAGCATTTGTCTATGACCCTGCTCTCAACTTATAGTTGAGTATTGTGGCACTTTGGCTTGGCCCATTTCGATGTCAGGGTAGCTCACAGCTTGCCCTGGGTCCATTCCGTCCCTCATTGGGACCCTGCTTTCGGGGTGCTAGGAACTAAGGGCAACTGAGTCAAGAAAGCAAATACCCGGGAGTAAATATTATTGGAGTCGATCAGCTCCCAAGTTACAAAGCATAATATTAACTGTCTTCCTGTGTCCATACAGAAAGGACATTGCTTTAAGGTAAACTAAGTTCTCTGCAGCAAGGCTGAAAAGACAAACCCAATGTTATCCTACACTCTTCTAATTTCTCTTCTAGTAACTTGTATGCTCAGGTTTTCTTTTTGTTTCTGATTTGGTCTTGGAAATTTGTATGATTCTAAAAATTCATTTCTTCCAGGTTTTCTGGTTTATTGGCATAAAGTTGTTCATACTCATTTCTTATAGTTGTTCATACTCATTTCTTGCGATTGTAATTTTCAGACATTTGTTGTAGTATTCTTTTATGATCTGATTTGTTTGTATTTTTCTTTTTTCTTCATGAGACGAGTTATGGATTTGTCAATTTTGTTATATCTTTCAAAAAAAACAGCTCTTGGTTTTACTGTCCTTTTGTATTGTTCCCTGATTTATTATTTATTTTTGCTCTAATTTCCACCATTTCCTTCCTTTTAACCTGGGCTTCATATATTGCTTTATAGTTTCCTTAGATGTGAGATTAGTTATTTTTTTTTTGTTCGTTTGCTTCCTGATGTAAGCCAGTATTGCTACAAACGTCCATCTTAGTAATACTTTTGCTGTGTCCCAAATGTCTTAATTTTATTTCAGGAAATCTTTGTATTTCCTGATTTCCTCTTTCACTCTTCAGTTGTCGAATGATAGCATGTTATTTAATCTTTAAATGTTTGCAGTTTTCCCAATTTAATTTTTATGATTCATTATATCTTTATAGGATTGTGATCTAACAAAAGCTTGATATAACTTTTATTTTCATAGCTTAATGGACACTTGGTTTCGTGACCTAGGATGTGATATATCCTGGATAATTCTTCATACACAGTGGAGAAGAATATGTATTAGGATTTTTAGGGTTTCTCTATTCATCTTAGCTCTTCTACTTAGGACTTTTGTATCTTCTGATTTAGTTTTCTGGTGGATCTGTCCAATGAGAGTAGTACTTTATAATGCGCTGCTACTACTGTGTTACTGTCAATGTCTCTCTTCAGATAGATCTCCTAGTAATTGCTTTAAAGGTGTTATTGGCTTTCACCTGGTACATCTATGTTGATAAGAGGTAAGTCTTCTTGACATACTGACCCTTCAATCAATATAAACTGATTGCTCTCTTTGTCTCTTACAACCTCCTTTTATGTAAATTCTATTTTGGCTCATATAAGTATACATCTCTGTCTGTCCATTTCAGGTACCATTTGTCTGTATGATTGTTTTCTAGACTTTTACTCTAAGTCTTTATTATCAAAGTTCAAAAGTACCAATGTAGCACCTACAAGCAGAAGGTTAAATCTCATTTCCCATCCATTTAGCCACTCTATGCCTTTTGAGGAGTTCAAAAAGGTACTTACTTTTGTCTATGAGGATAGCATGTATTTTGCACTCTGGCTATTTCTCTGGCTTTTCTTGTTTTCTCCATGTGCACTCTGATATTGGCCTTTTGTATAATGATCAGCTTGTTTTCAGTTTCTATATTTTGTGTTAAAGTTACCATGTAGTTTACATATGGTGTTCTTAGATATTTTCCCTTTCAAATGTAAAGCAAATAATGATATTTTATTACATCTCCTTCTTTCTTCCATTTTATGCCTTTTGTGTATCTTTCTGCTTCCAAGTGGAGGTTTCATGCCTTATACAGACCATTAAATCTTTCTTGCGGAGCCCATTTAAAGGCAACAACTGCCTTTAGCTGTTGTTTGTCTGAAAATGTCATATTCCTCAAATCAGAGAGATAAGATATGGCAGGACAGAGGATGGATGATGGGCTTTTTATTTAATGCTTTAGATATATTATACCATTCCCTTCTGACCTGTTATTTTATCCAAGAAATCAGATGTCTGCTTTTTTTTCCACTCTTACTTTTGAGAGCTTATCACTCTCCTTTGTTCTTGACATTTTCATAACCGTATGTCTTACTATTCTTTTGCTTGGGCTTACTTTGAAACTCTTTGGACTTCCTGGATCAAGGTATAGGGTTGGCTCTCCTCAGACTGGGGAAATTCTTGGCTATTATCTTTTCATCCAGTAATTGATCCTTTCGCTTCCTCCATTTCATCTCCTTCTGGAACACTAAAAGTTATGCCTTTTAAACATTCTCCAATAAAACTCATCTAAAAATTCCTTTTAATTCTTTATTCCTCTTCCTCTCTAACTTCCTCTATCTTGACCTTGAGGTCATTAATTCAGTTTTTGGTTTCTACTCTGCTACCCAGGCCTGCTATTGTTCTTTCTTCACCTTAGCAGCTATACTTTAACTGTTTTCTCTTGGCAATTTTATCACATTTTCCTTTGTAACTTCTCTGAATTTATTAATGGTTTCTTTCCACTGATTTTTCTTTTTCTTTGCTGTGCAGAGGATCAAGCCCAAGTCTTATGGATGCAAGACATGTACTTTACCATTGAGATGCATCACAGGCTGATTTCTAAATTTCATTGAATACCAAGAGAACTGTTGCTTGGAAGTTTTCCTCAGGAGTTTGAAAGTTTTGCTAAATTTGAAGACATTACTGCCCTTTTGTCCCATTAATGAGGTAAAATTTCTTCATTTTTTCCCCATTATAACTGATACTAGGTAAGGATAAGGGGTGAAAACCTGAGTATGAGCTGACTTTGGTAATGATCACCACCAACTTATGCTCACAAAATCAAGACAGTGACTATGATTCTGACCCTGTGTGCACCAGTAGATACCTTTTTGGGATTTTGGTCACACTGTCCTTTTAATAACTACTGGGCTGAGTTCTAGTTGGCCTGGACTTTAACTACATTGTTGCTGGTGTCTGGCAGAAGGTATAAAAGTGAATTCCAGCCAGCCTCTGAAGTGTAGCCATGTACTTTATGGGGCTAAGTTTCAGATCAGAAAAGGCCCCATGGTGCATAAACACTTATAGCAGAAAGGCAGTGGTTGGGGGTTTTTGTATCACCAAAGATTTGCACCTGCCTTCTATTCAAACGGATCTGTGTGTAGATGATAACTTATGAGATGACCCAAACTTAGTAGATAGTTAGTTTCTACCACTGCACTTGTCCTCAATTAAAAATAAAAATGCCTTGTAAATAAATGACCTACTTATTAACAGCTGAGAGAGGACTGGCTGCTTTAAGATGGCTGGCTCAGATTGCATGTGTCCATTAGGTGACAGTCTCCTTTGCTATATTTACCTAATAAGGGCAAGGCTTTCCTCAGGAATGGTTCCCCCACCCCTCACCCCCCACAACCAGCCAAACTGCCACAAACAGCAGACAATGCCCAGCACTGGCTTTGAAAGCTTCCAGTTCTCAGTCACTTGCTTCCCAGGTCCAAGTGTCAGTCAATCATAAGCTTGCTCTAGTCTTGGCCTAATTGGGTGGGCCCATCTCAGGAACAATGATCATCAGTAAGACCACCAGCAAAAAACACATAATGCCTACTGCTAACTTGAACTCAAGCTTCTATTTTGTAATTACTATTTCCTAGTTTAGTTGATGTAAAGTCAGAACTAAGATACTTGGGTGCAGAGAGTAGCCCTCCTGCTTGCCTATACCTTAAGGATTCACAGCCTGTCTGTTCTTTGCATCAGTGGGATCCACACAGCAATCATGCTCCTCATTGCTCCCACATCCTGAATCTCATACTGTTGCAGCTGGATCTAATTTTACACAAGAGTTATTTCCTAGCAGTGGCTGCCTGAAATCAGTCATGTTTTCGGCTGGTACTCCGCCAGGTCTCTTGTTAACTTTCCTTAACTTTTAAGTAGCAGCAGCAGCTCCTCTTGGTTCACAGCAGACAATCTCTCTGATATGCTGTTGTAGTTCTACACTGAAGGTTCTCAGTGGAAACCTAGCAGGATTGGAATTAATTGGTGTTGAACTTTATGTCGAAGGATCCCAGGAGCACTCTCAAATTACTCCTTTTTCTGCCATCTTGGCTTTGCACTTGACTCATCATGTATTCTTAAAACTATCAGTATTTCTTAAAATAGG
This sequence comes from Sorex araneus, assembly GCF_027595985.1. Classification (NCBI taxonomy): domain Eukaryota; kingdom Metazoa; phylum Chordata; class Mammalia; order Eulipotyphla; family Soricidae; genus Sorex; species Sorex araneus. The sequence continues at coordinate 152,964,688 of NC_073302.1, forward strand.
ATTTTAGAAAAATCACTTGTTATGTTCTAACTTGTGCCCTTTCTCCAATCCCCACTAAATTCAAATATCACAGTCCTAACTCAGAATACCGCAGAAAGTGTCTATTTAAATGTAAACAGTATTTTTACAGTGATAATCAAGTTAGATGATGTTATTGAGGATGATCCTAATCTTAGTGTTTAATTCCAAATATCTGCTTACAAGGATAGAGAAAGATGATATGAAGTCACGAGGAAAGAGAGCCACTTACAAAACCAGAATAGAGTCCTAGAACAGATCTTTCCACTATGGCTCTTTTAACAAACCTTCTATCCTCCAGAACTGTGAAATTAATTTCTTCTTCTTCTTTTTTTTTTTTTTTTGGTCATACACGGCAATGCACAGGGGTTACTCCTGGCTCATGCACTCAGGAATTATTCCTGGCGGTGCTCGGGGGACCATATGGGATGCTGGGAATCGAACCTGGGTCAGCCGTGTGCAAGTGCCCTACCCGCTGTGCTATCGCTCCAGCCCTGTGAAATTAATTTCTGGCTTAACAAATAACCCCAAATCATTGTTAAGATTACTTAATCTAATAGTCTATCATAAATAAATCTCAAAGTTCTATTCTGCCATGCATGTATGTGTGAAGAGCCCTGTGTCATCAAAATGGCAAGAATGATGCCTTTTATCAGAGGCAGTGTATATACGACCTTGGAGTTGTTTCTATTCATTGACTGTTTCCAAATTCACATGAACAAATAGTCATTTATCCCCCAAATAAATTCAAAATGGCTAATCCAGGCATTCTAGATTCTGTATTTCTCTTAAATTCCAGATAAATCACCAGGGAAAAAAGTCTTAGTATGTGACAAACTGGACTCTCTTACTGCTGTAACATCTGCTTAGCATCTTTGTTCAAATAAAAAAAATTTTTGACAGGGATGATGCAGGGAAAGAAGCTACAGTCATGATCATGTCAGGGATTTGAAATATTGAATTTCTGTTTTTAAACCAACCCAGTCTGTATCATGATGGAAACATAACAAATTTACCAGTGTACTTATTTATTCATTCATATAATTAAGAGTATTATTTAAATTATTTTTCAAACCCCTCATTTACTTTGATTTTGATCACAGGTGGTGGTGTTCAGGGCTTACTCCTGGCTCTGTGCTCAGGGATCACTCCTGGTGGGCTTGGGAGAACCATATAGATATATGCCAAGGATCAAATCCTGGTTGGCCGTGTATAAGGTAAGTGCTCTGTCTGCTATCTGCCTCAGTCCTCAAACACTTTTTTAAAATGGGAAATAAATATCAAGGGTTAAGTTCTATAAATTAAGAACTTTAATTATAAAGCTCTTAAGTTCTATAAACTAAGTTCTATAAATTAAGGGATTGAGAAATATGAGAAAAATTGAGAAATATTCAGAGCAAGAAATAATATTCCTTGCTCTGACCAAGGAATATTAGGGTCTAAATTTACCCCTTTGAAACTAAAAAACTGGACAAAACATACAAATAATGTTCAACACACTTGATATTAGAAAAGAGGACAATGAACTATCATAGTCAGGAATGATTGAGGAGTTTCTCCAAATTAGTCATAACAGAGTTTCTCCAAATCAGTCAGAGGGGAACCTAGAAGTTGTCCAACAGACTCTGGGGTGAAGAAATATAACCAAATGTACAGAGAGAGGCCAGAGAGATAGTCTAGGTAAAAGGTTTAAGGTTCTAGCCTGATACAAGGTTCAATACCCGGCACTGCAAATGGTCTCTCGAGCACTTCCAGGAATAACCCGTCAGCACAGAGCAAGGAGTAAGCCCTGAGCAACACCAGGTGTGGCCCAAATATCCTCCCCACAGTCCAGAGTACAGAAAGAATAAAGATATTGGGCCAGTGGTGCAATGGATAACACATCTGACTACGGATCAGAAAATTCAAAAAGAATAAAAAAAAAAAACAGAATTCACAAAGCAGAGTACTAGATAAAACTCTGTACTGTGTACAGAGAAAATTATGGAAAGGAGATACATGTGAAGGGAATTACAGAAGTGGGAAAAGATCTTTAAAGATCACAAGGAACAGTATCAAAAAGCCTACATGGTGCAGAAAAAGCACCTGTTTCCATAATGTAGACTGGAAAGCCTAGCAATTCACAGGGAATTGGTTTAACAAAAACACTGGTATCTTGCTCCAAAAGTGAGGAGAAATGAAAATACATTATTTGAAGATTCTTGTATTATACATGAAGTGGTAAAATATTACGTGTAGGCTGACTAATAAATTAAAAGTATACACTAAAAATCCTAAAGTAGCCACTTAAGTTGTAGCCAAAAAGTTAACAAATGTAAATTAAGAAAAAAATTACTATTTTGGTTTTTGGGCCACTGGTTTTTGGGCCACATCTGGCAATGCTCAGGGATCAGGGGATGTATATTGTGCCAGGAATAAAACCAGGATTGGCCACGTGTAAGGCAAAGCACCTTAACCCCTGTACTATCAATCTAGCTCAAAATCCTTATTTTTTAAAAATTCAAAAGCAGGCAGCAAAGAGGGTTCAATGAAGGAAGAGAAGGGGGGGGGGGAAACAACTCCAAACAAACCTGAACTCAAATCAAACACATTTAACAAAACAAGAAATGAAACCATGCCAAGCAACCTAGTTATTCTGGGAATAAATAAATATTATTTAATAATACTGATATAAATTTGTTCCTTCAAAGCAACAAAATTAATTTTACATGTGTACTCCATTTCTTTTTTTTTTTTGAGAAAATTGACAGGAATCACTGAAATAGGGCAAACAAGTTTCGCTGGGAATCAGGGCCAGAATGCATAACGCACATAATAGGACTAATCTGATTAATGGTACACATACACAAGTAACTTAAATATCTTCAGTGGTGCCTGAAACTGTTAGCAACAGCTCTGTAAATCATGATAAGTTAAAAAACAAAACTGGGACTGAAAAGAAAGTATAGCAGGTAAGATGCTTGCCTTGTTACATGCAACTGACCTGGATTCCAAATATCTCAGATGATCCTTCCTGGGTGTGACCCCAAATCACAACAAATAAACAAAAATAGGGGGGAAAAACCTTTAGTGGTAAGGTGTTTGCCTTACACATGGCCAAGCGGGTTCAATTTCTGGCACCACATATGGTCTCATTACTGTGAAAAGTGATCCCTGAGCAAAGAGCCAGGATAAGCACAGATTGGTGTAGCTCAACGCCCCCAACCCCAATAAAACAAAAACAAAACAAAAATAAAACTTCAATGTTATCTGGTATAGGTTAATCAGATTCCAGATTCCAGATTGTTTGTGTGATTAAAATACACAAACACTGGGGATATAGCTCAGTGCTAAAGCACTTGCCTTGCATGTCTGAGGCCCTGAGTTCCATCCCCAAAAACACAAAATAAAGTACACAAGTCATTTAGACAGTGAAAACACTGGGGATTTGCAGCAAGTGTCTATAATTACCTTTATCACTTAAAGACATTACCCTTTAAGATCAAGAAGCTTTAAATCCATTCATTCTCCAAGTAAAAATAGTTGTAATAGCCTAATTAACCTTTATCCCTTTGAAGTTCATCCTTGGAGACAACATCAGCACAGGCATCAAAGAACTTCTGTAGAGTATCAACTTGTCTACATAGGATATCTCTAAAGGTTTCCATTTCAGCCAATTTCTCACGTAAACTGTGACCTTTCTGCAAAACACAAAAAGAAAGGCAGGGAAGATGCAATCCAAGTCAATGAAACTGGAGTTGAGTTTCACAGTGGTTCAGCACATTACTATAAAGGGCATAGAATAAGAAGAGCTGTCAAGATTAATGTAATATGACTGGGAAAGACTTAAAAACTGTCTAGGACACACAAAAGAATCCTGGAATTGAGCAGCTCACTACAGAGATGCCTCCAGACTTTGCAACAGGTGGATTTCACTGGGCTACTCCATATCAGAGCAGGTGCTGTCCCTCCACCTGCCCCTAGGAATCCCGGTGGCCACCATCTTCCAGAACTCAATGAGAAGCCCAGGTATGTGGGGGCAGTAACGGCAAACGCCAAGCCTCACGAAATGGGGGATGGGCCAGCCCCGCTCATCCCCCTGTCCTATGGGACCTTGAGATGGTGCCCATCAATTGCTTCCGGCTACTACTTAAGCTCCTTAATGGTCGTCATCCAGAGACACACAAAAGAATCTCGGAGCTGAGCAGTTTGCTACAGAGATCTCTCCAGGCTCTAATTATCTAAAAATTTTAGAATTCCAGGAGCAACATCTTATGCTATTCATAACAAGCAATACAAAATAAATTGTCTAGCATTGCCTTTTCGGCAGGTTTGAGTGCTGGTGAGAAAATTCCAAATAATAATGGTGGGACTGGTGCCGAAATATTGAATGTAATCAAAGTAGAGAGAGAATATTATGGAAATTGTCTGCCACATAGGCAGGAGAAAGGTTGGGATGGGGGTGGGGAGGACACTGGGGATTTTGATGGCAGAAAATGTGCACTGGTGAAGGGATGGGTGTTTGATCATTGTATGACCAAAACTCAAACATGAAAGCTTTGTAACTGTATATGATGATTCAAAAAAAAAAAAAAAAGCAACATGTCTAGGGACTTGATGGAGATATGCCAGGAAGAATTAAGAGAGCAATAAGTCCAATAATTTGGTAATATAATATTAATATAACAATTCAAAGACTGTGAAAGAAAATAAAGACACTGAATGGCACACATAATACTTGGTGGTCTTTCAAAGAATATAGTGTGTCATGCATAGGACGTGACAGTTGTGTTGTTTGGTCACAGAAAAGTTTTTGATTTCATAACATTTGGGTTCTTTTACAACTGGTTAAGTAAGTAGGAAACAAAGGGCAACATAAATAATTCTTATACAAAAAGATGCAAATAAACTTTATCCAGGGAAGATACATTAATTATTAATTTCTGGTTAGTGGCCAATTTTAGCAAGGTCATTTCAGTATCCTTCAGATTCTTATTTGACCAAGAATTTTTAAGTCTTCTCTAATTAAAAAAACAAAATTCAAAAAGTTCATTTTATATTCACATAAGTCATGTGAATATAATTGTTTTATTTTTCTATAACAATTTCAAATAACTTACTTCAAAAATTCTTTTGAAAACCAGTGAGTTGTCTTCATCACATTCAGTACCAAACACACTAATTTATTGTACCTTAAAGTATTCCTAACCACAAACCTTGAATGAAGAGGTTGATGTTGCAGAATAACCACTTGCTCCAGACACTAGTGATACCATTGACCCGTGTCGGCGTAAGCTGGATTCAGATCCATATCCAGATTCAGTCTAAAACAGAAAGTAAACTACATGAAAAACAAACAAACAAACAAACAAACAAAAAAACCCCAAAAGCAACAAAACCTAAAAACTACTTAAGAAATAATAAAAGTTATACTCTTAATTGTTAGGTTAGTATATCAATAATTAGCAACTTGAGAGCACTCAAGAAGTATATGCAATCCTTTTAATTCCTAATTGCCAGTTTACTTAGAAACTTACCAAATCCTATCTACATGCTGGGTTAGTAGTTTAAGAGTGTTTAATAATAGGAAAACTACTTAGAGTTGCCAAATTCAGAGTCAGAAAGATGAATTGTGGTTACCAAGGGCTGAGGATAGGGGGATGAAGGGAATGTAAAGTTCGCATTAAACAGAAGTTCATTTTATGTCTATCTTCTCTATTTACTTGTATTTACATTTTTAATTAAAGATAATTAGTTTTAAACAGAGCAAGTCTAAGTGGTATTTTTAAGATCTGAAAAAAAATACAAGTATTACCAAGTTCTACTGAAGTCTCCTCCTTAAAACACAGTTTTCTTCTCTCTTTTATTTTCAGATTTTACTATTTTAAAGCTACAAATATCTCCTTTCAACAAAGACTTGAACAAAATGAAAACTACACAACAATGATACTGCTATATACATTCTGTGGAATACAATACAAGTAAATAAATGTGAAGGCTGAATTGTATTTCTACCTCTAACAAAATTTTACTTAAGACCCATTATATACTAAATTACATTTTATTGTAGTATGAGTATAATTATGCATGAGGTTGAGAACTCTAAGTAAACAGAAAATTCACATGAATGCCAATCCCACTGATGCTCAATTTGAATGGTGACTAAATGTTAAGAGTGATATACTTCCATTTAAATGTAAATTATGCTCAATTAACATTCTTTGAAAAATATGAAACAAGCAGTAAGGACTTAAAAAAAATTAGTTAACTTCTCACTCTATTTCATCAAGTGTACTGGATATCCTTAAAACATAAATAATTAACAAATATGCATCTACATACACAAATCACTACATTTTAAGAATTAGTCATTTTGGGAATATAATTGTGTCAATAATGCTGCTATTCTTTAAAATATTCCTGATAATTCTACCACTACACAGTCGAGAAATAAGTATCTTGGCTCACTTGAGGAAGCTGCCAAATTAAAATTTTAAAAAATCATTAACAACTTCAAATTTCATAATTAAGTTTGACGTTCTTATTCATATCAAAGAGGTCTAATTTAGTTTTCTATATCTCTCAAAAATTAAATATGCTATCAAAGATAATTATTAAAAACAACTTTGTCACAGTGGCTAAAAATAATTATTAAAAAAAGTTTTAAAGCCGTTCTGTAGAGTGGTAATTTGTTGACACATTTCAGCTTCCCAATATTTCTACTATGGAGACAAATTCAGCCTGAATTTATAAAAGGACTTCTATCTGAAGGCAGTACAAGGATAGAAATGGTCACAACAGATGTACTAGTAAACATTCCTAAAGAGCACAAGGGTCAATGGCACATACTTTGTAGTCATGGGACCCTGCTTTGTTCTCTGGAAAGGCATGGCCCTTCAAGCACCAATGGGTACAGCTTCAGAGGAAAACGAGCACTACCAGGGTTGCCTGGTAGTCTCCGGCACCAGAGGGCCAAAGAGTACCACAACCATAGGTCCTGGCAACAAACAACTTAACCTGGTTTGCAGGGAGTGGCTCACGGGCCAATGAGCACTAACTAGAAAGAATCCTCTCCTACAAAATTGCATGATATCTTCAAAAATCTCAAAATCTTCAAAATTGGCATGCTTCTGGATATATAAATAGATTTAGACTATTATTTCTAAATCTCACACTTCACTCTTCTACAAGAAAAAAAAAAGCCATGATTAGTTATAATCTCTTATCACCAAGATATATTTTGAAAATATCAAATCCTATCTGAAACAATGCAGAAGTCACTGTATAAATACTTTTTCTTTTAAATATACTTCCTTTAAGATACATAATGTAAATTACTTTGCAAGGAGAAAAAATCCACCTTCTTTTGGGGCTGGAGTGATAGAAGAGTGAGTAAGCATGTGGCTAATCCAGGTTTAAATCCCAGCAGCCCGTATAGTCCCCCAAACACCACCAGGAGTCATCCTGAACTCAGAGGAGCCAGGAGTAAACCCTAAGCACTGCTGAGTGAGGCCACAAAACAAAACAAAATAGCCTTGTTTCCCAAATTTATGTGCTAGTATTCCTGAACATAAATATAAAATGCCATTTCGATTCAATGAAACACTTATTTTACCTGCCCTCTATTCAATAAGGTTTACCTCTTTTAAATACTACAATTGTAAAGATCACACACCTTTGTTATAATCCTTTTCAACTTCAAAAAAGAGGGAGAAGTGCAATCTTCTGGCCACTAGAGGGGGCCAGTGGGATTTTCCAAGGAAAACAGCTTGTGTTTACAACAGTGGTAAAAAATGTTACCACTGGTCAGAGTGCAATAGCAATCTCTGGACTAATTCTTTCATGTGCATCAAGTATTTTGATCTTCTGAGAACATTTAAAAAATAATATTCAAAGTTATACATTTAATAAAACACCAGAAAATCCCACATACTAATATGAAAAGTGAACTCTCTAAAGTCACAGTTAAATTTTTTGGTTTGGTTTAACCACCTGAGAGATAACCTATTTATAAAATTATTTTAAAATCTCTCATCAGTTCATCTAAACTCCAAAAGCAATGGTACAAGAGACTGGAGTCATAATACAATACGTAGGGTGCTTGTCTTGCATATGGTCAACCTGGGTTCGATCCCTGGCACCCCTGAGGCTACCACAAGTAATCCCTGAGCATTGCCAGGTGTGGCCCCAAAACAAAAGACAAAAGCAATGGTACAAGAAAATTTGGGAGCTATATATATACATATGTTTGGCTTTTGGGTCATACCCAGCGATGCACAGGGGTCACTCCTGGCTCATGCACTCAGGAATTTCTGCTGGTGGTGCTACGGGGACCATATGGGATGCTGGGAATCGAACCCGGGTCGGCCTCGTGCAAGGCAAATGCCCTACCCACTGTGCTATTGCTCCAGCCTCCGGGAGCTATATTTTTGAACAGTATTTGTCTTTTGAAAAGTTCATCCTATTCCTCAGAATATTCTCCAACAAGAACCACAGCTAATAAGTGGAGACAAAAATTAAGGGAGTCAAAAAGATCAACAGGCAGGGCATGTGCTTAGCGTGCAGGAGACCCAGATCTGATACCACATGTTCCCCTGAACACCACTGGCAGTGAACTACAAGCAAACAACAAAACAAGAAAAATTACGTTATTCGTGGTACTGAAACTATCCAGTTATTAAAACCTCCTCACCCCCAACTACATTACCTCTACATTACCTCTCTCCACTTTTATTAAGAGAAAGGGGAAAATACAAACCAGATTAAATGTTACTTAACATAAATTCAGTGGAGCACTTTTCAGGAGTTGAAAATATGAATGTTGTAATAAAGCCCAATAAGTTATTTTGTTTACTTATGTCATTTTTATGTAGTAACCATCTACACACTGACCTGTTTTGTTTTAAAGCAAACCCCATGTGAAAAATGTCATATCAGTCACTGTCACTGTCATCCCGTTGCTCGATTTGTTTGAGCGGGCATCAATAACGTCTCTCATTGAGAGACTTATTGTTACTGTTTTTGGCATATCCAATACACATGGGTAGCTTGCCAGGCTCTGCCGCGCGGGTGAGATACTCTCAGTAGCTTGCTGGGCTCTCTGAGATGGGCGGAGGAATCGAACTCGGGTCGGCTGTGTGAAAGGCAACTGCTGTGCTATCACTCCAGCCCGTCATATCAGAATAATTAAATAAAGAGGGCTGTGATTTAAAATAAAATTGCCAGGACATTAATTTTATTCTTTTCCAGTTTAACATAAACATTATTGGAAATAAAAATTTGTTATATTAATTTCACACTTGTAGATATTAAAATTTCATCAATTTAGCCTTTTAACGACTTAATTAAGGAAGCAGTGGATTACAAGGTAGAAAAAACAGTGAAAAGACAGGCTTCTGCATAGCTGTAACCACCAAACAACTAAATTAGCCAATCATTATCTTATTCTATTTTTTTTTTCTTTTTGGGTCGCACCTGGAGAAGCACAGGGGTTACTCTTGGCTCATACAATCAGGAATTACTCCTGGTGGTGCTTGGGAGACCATGTGGTATGCTGGGAATCCAACCCGGGTTGGCCGCCTCCCAGCTGTGCTATCACTCCAGCCCATGAGCCCATGACACACATGGGTTCAAGTACTAGTTACAAAGGCACCTCATCTTCATCACTCCTGGGTGTGACCTCCAAAACAATAAATATCAAAAACATAATAATAATTTGCATATTACATCTAAAAACCCAGGAGCAGTCAGTTAATTTTATTTGGGAGGATATTTGCTTGTTCTCAAGATATTTATCTCAAATCATATTTGAAATCAGAACATGTGCTCAGATTAGCTCTTGGATTAGTCAGAATTTTCAAATCCCAGCTTATCTATCATAATTTAAAAACAGTATCAAGTATCTATTTTGTTTTTGGGCCACACCTGGAAATTCTCAGGGATCAAGTTTAGGGGGCTATTTGCTATTTGCTGTACCATCCAGTCCTAAAAGTCATTTTAATTAAGAACTTGATGTGTTCATTTTACATTTTCTTCCAGCTAGAATGTGTAATGAACTTTTCTTAACGGTAAAAAAAAATCTGAACTGACAAAGTGCTGCAAGATAAGGCTAGAAGGTTTAAAGTTAGGGCCTAATTATACACTTAGTTAAGTGTTTAAAAAAATTTTTTTTTTAAAGTGGCAGAGGGGCTGAAGCGATAGTACAGCAGGTAGGGCATTTATTTGCCTTACATGTGGCCGACCTAGGTTCAATCCCTGGCATCCTGTATGGTTCCCCAAGCACTGCCAGGAGTAATTCCTGAGTGCAGAGCCAGGAGTAACTCCAGAGCATTGTTGGGTGTGACCCAAAAAGCAAAAAAGCAAAAAAAAAAAACCCAAAGAAACAAACAAAAAAAATACAGAAAAAATAGCAGAAATAATACAGTTATGTGTCAATATAGTATGGTAACATTGTAGAAGTAAAGGGTAAAAAGCCTTAGTAATTGCATAGCACTTCTACAAAAATAAAGTTGTAAATGCATTTTAAATCAATAACACTAGGTTAAAAAAAAACAATACTAAGAAACTAATATACTGAACTGCAGTGAAATAAAGATTTGCCTAATCTACAAATACAAAGTACAGGAGCGGGTGAGATCAAGATGATGCAGAAGCTAGCGGACTGAGGGTGCAACCAGGATCCCACAAAAGAAACAGAAATAAACAGAAAATCTTACATGGGGCCTTGCTAAAAAACATATCTAAGACGCAGATTTTTCACTACGGAACTTTCAAGTTCCATTAGTTGCCAACTTGAAAAGGAGAGGCCTGATGGAGTTTATAAAGAAAACATTACTGAGTCCAGGCAGTCTCCCCCCACCTCACAGGACATGAACTCTGCTGTGGAATTCCATGTGGAAGTAGCAATGGCAGTATGATTGTGAAGTATCAAGGGCACAGCTGGTGCAAGGACCTCAATGTGAAGAGACAGGCTACAGTGTAACAGGGTAGGAATATATTGTGCATTGAGCTTTCCCGACAACTGGCTTTATTTTCTACACACTGAAGTGGAAAGCAAGTGTTTGAGAACTGGAAGCTTGACATGGAACTAGCACTGGGCATTGTCTGTTACCACTAGTAGTCTGGTTGGGAACCACCATTCCTGAAGCAGGTCTGCCCATCCCTGGCCAACAGCAGAGGAAGTTTAGGGCTGACTAATAACTTAAAACTATGAAGTGACTGAGAACTGAAAGCACAGATCAGAGCTATTTCCACACATTATCTGAGGTCTTGGGGAATCTTGCTGCTGGCTGTCAAACCTGAGGCTAGTCCATCCATTCCAGGCTAATAGAAGAAAAACTCTCAGCTAATGGACATTTGTATAACAAGTCAATAGATTCAGCACAGAATATTCTTACTATTTTCTGCTAGCAAGCAAGTCTTCCTCCTTCCAAAGCATTTTTTGTGAGGAAGAGGGCAGGAGGGAGGGGAAATAAGGGAGGTGGAAGGGAGAGAAAGTGAAAGGAGGGAAATTAAAAAAGCAAAACAACAAAACTATCAGGATATGATCATATAAAATCTCAACTTTCCAATTTTCGTGCTCGGGTATTTTGGGGTATGTGATATCAAGGTATCTAGCCACCCTCAAGCTACATGTGATCATGATTCTTAGTCATTTTGCCAACACAATCACAGAGCCACAAATATTGACTCAATTCACTAACACAAGACCATAATCTTCACTCAGGTCAACTTATACTCAGATCTCACAGAGCACTGGGCATAATGAAGAAATGGAGAAATTCAGTCACATCAACAGATAGATATAAAAGCCATAGAAGGTCTTAAAACATTTTGAACTGCCTTTCAAGAAACAATCCTATCACTATACAAGGAAATGTGTATTAATGGAAGACAAGCATTTAAAAAGGGGAAAAAACTTTTAATAAGCTTAGAAAAAGTAAAGTATAAAAAAGGTTCTAAATAGAAATGAATAAACAGTACAGTAGTAGAGCTACAAAACACAACAGTGGGAATGGTAGCAGAATGGAAGATGCCAAAAATCAATAGACTATTACCAAAGCTCAAGTTCTTCCAGAAAATTGAAGAAACATATTCTCCTAATAGTTTCTGAGGACATTACCTTAATACCAAATCAGACAGAGACATTACTAAGAAAGGAAACCAGAGACCAACATCCCTGATGAACACAGATGCAAACTACTCAACAATGTTGTAGCAAATGATACATCCAAAAAATCATGCACCACGACCAAATGGGAGTCATCCCAGGGTTGGAAGGATGGTTGAATATATACAAATCAATCAAGGCGATACATCTCACACAAACAAAAGCAAACATAAGTATCAAATCATAGAGAAATCTTTTGACAAGATTAACACCCATTCATGTTTTAAAAATAAACAAAATCCAACCTTACCAAAATCAGAAGAGAATGAACTTACCTAAATATAGTAAAGCCCATACACAATAAATTCACAGCTAATATACTTTATGGCAAGACACTAAAAGCCTTTCCTCTAAAATCAGGCACAAGGCATTTACTTTGACCACTATTATTCTATTATTCACATAATACTAAATATATTAGTTTTAGACATAGCAATTGGACAAGAAAAATAAAGGAATTTAAATCAGGAAAGAAGTTAAACAATCTTTGTAGGTAGCAGAATACACATAGAAATATATATTACTCCACCAAATAACTCTAAGAAACAATAAATTAATACTGCAAATAGGCTACAAAACCAACACAGAAAAATAAGTTCTATTTATAAAGCAAATGATGTTGGTTAAAGACATATATAGAAAAATAAAGGATAAAAGGAAACAAGGAAATAGGAAAATATTCTATGTTTAGATTGAAAAGATTAATACAGTATACCCCAAACATCATACAGATTCAACACATCTATCTGAATTCCAATAGCAGTCTTCAAAGATATAAAACAAATATATTAACATTTGCCTTGCATGCTGCTGACCCGGGTTCGATTCCTCCGCCCCTCTCCGAGAGCCCAGCAAGCTACTGAGAGTATCACACGGCAGAGCCTGGCAAGCTACCCATGGCATATTCAATATGCCAAAATCAGTAACAACAACTCTAACAATGGAGACGTTATTGGTCCCTGCTGGAGCAAATCTATGAAGAATGGGATGACAGTGCTACAGTGCTATTAACATTTGTATGGAACCACAAATTTCATTTCTTTGAAACTGTTGTTTCTTTGTATATCACATATGAAATTACCCAGCACTGCCCTTCTCCCTCTGACTTCCCTTAACAAGATATCTTCTAGTTCCATCACCTTTGTAGCACAAGGCAAGATTTCAATGTATCTTATATGTGTGTAAGTCTACTGTGGAAGTATAGCACTGTGGTGTAGATACTATAATTTCTTCATCCTTTTACCTGTTATTTGTCCTTTGGGTTGCTTCCATACTTTGGCTACTGTAAATAGCACTACATGTAGTCATATATAAAAGTAGCCAAGGATCTAACTTGCCTTGCATGTGTAAGACCATGGGCTGAATCCTTACACCACAAAAAATATAATGAGCATAGGCATACATAGGATAACGTTGGTTTGCCCTTCCTCCCTGACCTCTAGAAGCTTGTGTTTATTGATTACCCCCCAATCTGTCAATTACCTTTGTCTCCTGATCAGACTCTAACTTGTAAATATTGTCTTTCTCTTCTCTTTAATATATGCATGGCTAGTTCAGAGCAATTGCTATTTGTATGGATACAGGAAGACAGTTAAAAAGACAAGCCTATGGCTTGGGAGTTGATTGACTCCAGATAATATTACCTCTTGTACATCTGCTCTCTTCACTTAAGCCTCAGCTTAAGATCTAGGAAGCCTCACTTCCTAGATCCCCCAAAGCAGGATCGCAACAAGAGACTGGACGGACCCAGTGCAAGTGATGAGCTATGAGCTACCCTGGCATCGAAATGGGCCTGGCCAAAGTGCCCTAATGCTTAACTGTATGTTAAGAGCTTGGTCATGGACAAATTCTGTCATGATCCAAAAGTAATACCTAGAATTGGCTCCTGCTGGGGTTAGGAATGATTGATCCGGCTTGAGCACTGTTGTCTGAGTCTGTGGTAGGGTGTCCCCAGGAGAGTCACACAGTCTAAAAGTATCTATTACTGTGTCCATACAGAATGGTAAATATTAGGAAGAAGAATTAAAGATGCTAATTAGGTTTCAGGTCTAAGGAGAGGAAAAACACACATTGAGGGTTGTTTTGCCCTCATGGGTTGCAGGTGGCCGAAATGTCTGAAAAAACATTTTTGATCATGCTTCCTGTGGGGAGGCATGGTTGGGGAGTGTGGTGGGAGGATAAAAAAAGCAGCTGCAAAAAAAAAAAAAAAAGAGCAGCTGTGGGGAGAAAGGATTGGAGAATAGATTGATTGTTGGATTGTTGGTTGGATGGAGAATGACTGAAGGAGAGGGGACTGAAGGAGAGACGGTTATGGAGACAGAAAGACAGCAGAGAGAGGAGATAGATACAGAGGGAAGAAAGAATTGTGTGGTTAGAGAGATAGGCACAGAGAGAGAGAGAGAGAGAGAGAGAGAGAGAGAGAGAGAGAGAGAGAGAGAGAGAGAGAGAGAGCACATTAGAGAGAGCTGGGAGAGACGAGAGATTGAATAAACAGTAACCAAACAGCAACCAGCTTGGCCCTCGTTCTTCCTTCGTCCGTCCAAGGCAACAGCCATCCCAGGTAGAGAAGCAGCTCGAAAGAACCGAACTCGGGCACTGAGAGAGCAGTCCGGAGAGCCCTTGAACATCCTTTCATGTGTAATCCCCGAATTCGTGAGGGGCTTACACAGCCCGAGAGGGAGGTGCATACAGCTCCGAAGCAAGGGAGCACGTGTGAGTTTTACACAGGCATACATCTTTTTAATCTATTAAATTATTGGCTAAATTCACTTGACAAAAAAAGAAATTTGTGTTCTTCAACTTGGTGTTGTTTGCTTTGGAGGCATACCTAGCTGACTTGGTGGATACTACTAGTTCAATGATGTGGGGTTAAATCCCAGTTATGCTCGGGGGACTATGTGCTGTCAGGAATCAAATTCAGGGTTCCTACACACACAAAAAAGAATGTTCTCCAGCCTGTTGAATTATTTCCCTGACCCTGATTTTTTAATAAACATTTTCTCTAAGCTAATATTCAATATACTTAGTAAGTAAAATCAAGAAAATTTCCAATGCTGTCAATATGCGTAAGCCTTGCCACCCACCATTACTTTTCCATATCAAATATAGAAAGGCAGGATCCCATCTGTCCCAGCGAATGTCAGAGATCTTCCCTAATTAAGCAAAAATGTAAATAAAATTTTGAAGCATAGTTTTTTTTAAAAAAAGGAGCATAAGACTTGATTTAATATTTCTGTAGTTACAATGTAGAACAATTATTTCTGCAGTTACAAAATAGAAGAACAGTTATAACTTTATCTTATCTAAATAAACATTTTACAAGCAAAACAGAGATTAATAAGAATGAGATCTCAATAGCTAGGAATATTCATCTAACTTATTAACAAGTATATGATAACAGAAATAAAGTTAAAAATCAGATAAATAAAACAAATTATCTAATGCATTTCAGAAAATCATATTTGTATAACTGTCAATCTCATTTATACCCTTTAAGTAAAAGTAAATATACAACTATAAATAGACTAAGGCTGGCCATTTCAGAGTAATCTGACAAGAAAAGGCATTTAGATTTTCTTAAAGCATTTACCTTGGGAAATGTTTTTTTGTTTTGTTTTGCGGTAACACCCAGCACTGCTCAGAGCTTACTGCTGGCTCTGCATTCAGGGATCATTCCTGGTGGGCTTGGGAGACCATATGAGATGCTGGACATCAAACCCAGTGGACCTCATGCAAGGTAAGCACCCTACCCACTGTACAATCTCTTCAGGCCCTACTTTGAGAAAGATTAAAAGATGAGGGCAGTTAGCAGAAAAGGAAGATAAAAAAAAAAAGCCAACAGGGAAAAGTTATGAGTAACAAAACAAAGAGTAGGATGGGAGGGCAAAAGTTATGAACAAACAGGAACAGTGGAAGAGAAGAAATAACAAATGAAGCTAAGTTATATTAACTATAGTTTGGATAGGTAACAGAATAGTAACTAAGAGCACTCAGAATTAAATTATATAATTCTTACTTTCTATGTAGGAAAGGCATTCAAAACTTTCTTGTTTGTTTTGGGCCACATCTGGTAATGCTCAGGAACCACTCCTGGCAGGCTCCTGGACCCTATGGGAAGCTGGGGCTTGAACCTGGGTCAATTGTGTGCAAGGCAAATGTACTTTCTGCTCTCTCTGGCCCTGAGGCATTCTATATTTCCTTGGTTCCAGGCAATATTCTCTTTTCTCAAGGTAGAATGGTTAGCCTGTACACCCTGTCCCTAAAAAGTTTTATTTGGGGCCAAAGCATGTGACTGACCCAGATTGCATCCCCGACATCCCATATGGTCCCTGAAACACTGCCACGAATAATTCCTGAGTACAGAGCCAGGAGTACACCCTGAGCATCTCCAGGTGTGATCCAAAAACAAAGTTTAATTTAAAAACTGTTTCTGGCAATAATTCTGGTGAGATCTCTTCAAAATTCATCTTTTTCAATACTAATCTAACCTCTTTAACAGATACTGTAAAAACTGTTTTCCAAACTATTTTCCTGTTGCTCCACATCTTTCAAACAGTATCAAGGCAAATGCCCTATCCACTGTACTATCACTCCAGCCCTCTTTTCTTTTTTTCTAAAAAGACTACTCTATAAGGTATATGGTAGTATCTCACTGTGGTTAAATTTCCATTTATAATGACATAATTTTTGTGACATTTAGTGTGGACAGTATCCATTTGGATACCCTCTTTATTAGTTATAATATTCCAGTTCTAGTATTTGGCTTTTTAAAAACAAAGCTATATAAACTTTTTGTAGTTATTTGTAGGACTCCACCTGTGACATAAAATTTTGTCAAGTTCTATCTCAATTAGCTACATAATTAATAATAATTTACTACCTAAATATCTTTTTCACTACTTTTTCTATATAATACTCCTCCAATTTCTCTTTACCATCTAAAGAGATAAAAAAGATCCTTTCCCAGATTTAAGAATATGGAGAATACAGAGAAAACCGTATTTTCTGTAAGTCACCAATCTTTATTCCCAACTTCCAAGATGATATACTTCATTAAGTACTTAGGCAACATATGGAAGTATAAGATGCAGATGTAGGCTCAGGTGACTACTGCAAAAACAAATAGAAAGTTATTTTAAAAGTCCTTGCCAACTGAATTATTTTTATTCCAGAACATCAAGAAACCCAAAAAGATGTTTTCCTCCTTGATTTCATCAACCTCAAAAGTGCTTACAATATGGAATTCTCTATATTTAGGTGCTAATTTTTTTATTAACCATGATGGATTATTGCAAGTTAGCAAATAACTTGTACCACTAGGAACAATCTTACTCTTAGTAATAAAAATGCCTTAAGACATAATGAAGTCCTTTCTCTGGTTAATAAAGTTCAGTTGGGATCTTAAATATTTGAGTTTTCCTAAAATATATCTAAGAAAATGATAGCATCCTGATTCATCTAGCAGCTATCAGATTTGAACTTCCCTCAAAAATCAAAACTCCTGAATGCAAAGAAATAATTTGATTTCATGTTCTTTCATCCATTACTTATTGTGATCAAACAGACTACAGAACTGGTTCTAATTCACTCAGCTAAAAAAATCTAATTATATAAAGTATACATTAAAGATAAGTTTAGTGATTTTTACACAACCTCCACCACACAAATTTTTTTTTTCTTTTTGGGTCACACCCAGCAATGAACAGGGGTTACTCCTGGATCATGCACTCAGGAATTACTCCTGGCGGTGTTCAGGGCACCATATGGGATGCTGGGAATCGAACCCGGGTTGGCCGCGTGCAAGGCAAATGCCCTACCCGCTGTGCTATTGCTCCAGCCCCCCACAACCACACAATTTTTAAATTTCTAAGCATATAGAATTTTAGATTAAAGGAGGGTGCCAAATAAGCAAAAATCATTCCTATTCATGTAAGAAATAAGCACTTAAATCAAGAAACCATTGTGATGCTGTAATTTCATTATGACCACACTACTTTTAAATAATTATTAAAGTTAGTCTTCAATATCATTTAGGTGACTCAATTATAATAATATCTTGGTAAGAAATTTTTCATATTTCACTTCAAGAAAAAAATAAGCTCCACTGAAAAATTGTTTTCCATGTAATTTCCTCAGACAGAAATTCCTAAATTCAGGTTAAGAATAAATCTTTCTGGGGCCGGAGCGATAGCACAGCGGGTAGGGCGTTTGCCTTGCACGAGGCCGACCCGGGTTCGATCCCCGGCATCCCATATGGTCCCCCAAGCACCGCCAGGAGTAATTCCTGAGTGCAAAGCCAGGAGTAACCCCTGAGCATCGCTGGGTGTGACCCAAAAAGAAAAAAAAAAAAAACTACCCCACACCAGGAATCACTTAATAAAACCCAATCAGACTTTAAAAAAAAAAAAAAGAATAAATCTTTCTTCTGAAAGTATTTCAGTTTCAAGAAAAAAAAAAAAAGGACTTTCCACAAAAGGAAATGCAAACCTAAAAACAGTATGTTTTGTCTATAATAATTGCCTGGCAATTTCTACTTTATCTGTACAATCAACATCTGTAAAAATTACCTTGTGGATACTTCCTCTCTGATTACATATTTTCATTAAGACTTTGTTTTGGATAGCTTCCAAAACTGAAATAGAAAAGTCTGTGTGGCCCATGACCACCAAAATTTGAAGGTCTACTAAGGCTCTTTCCTTATAGAAATAAATATTTTAGTTACCACCAACTGCCAGAATAAGAAACTTTTTCTCAACATAATCCGAAAAAGTGCCAGTGGAACCTTCCTGCTACCTTTATGGAGATTTAGGTGATATATGGAGGAGCATATTTATTTGATAATAAACAAAAATTGTGTCAGATCACTTGTACTACTGCAATTATAGTAAATTTTAGGACTAATTCTATGAGTCTTTTTTGAGGAGGTCTTTAAAAAAGTATATCATTATAAAATTAATGGGGTATAACTTAACAGTTACATTTGAGTATAGAATTCACTGTATCCACTATGAAAGTTCTAGAGCATCACCAAAATGCTGTGCTTCTTTAAAGTAACAGTATCAACAGATAGTATCACACTCTTCTATAAACTGATTATGCAGAAAAAGCTTAGAGAGGTCCTTTGTTAATTCAGACATACATAGCTTTACTATATAAATAATAGTTTAGGGCCAGAGGCATAGTATAGCAGGTAAGGCACATGCCTTGTCTGTGACCAAGCT
This sequence comes from Sorex araneus, assembly GCF_027595985.1. NCBI lineage: Eukaryota > Metazoa > Chordata > Mammalia > Eulipotyphla > Soricidae > Sorex > Sorex araneus. Next base: position 152,984,074 of record NC_073302.1, read on the forward strand.
GGATTCAATGCCCAGCACCCATATGGTCCCCTGAGTTGGTCAGGAGTGATTTCTAAGCCCTACTAAGCCCTGTGCACTATCAGCCATGACTCAAATCCCCCCCCACCAAAATCCCCGCACCCAAATAGCTTGGGAACTTGAGATATGGCTCAGTGGTGGAGCACATGCTTCACATGTTTGTTTGATCTCCAGAACCACAAATAAATAATAATTGGGGATGGAGATATAATATATGGTGTTCAAGTTCATGCCTTGCATGCAGCTGACCTAGTTTGATTCTTAGATCATGTGGTCCCTGAGCATTGCTGGGTACAGCCCAAGTGGTCCCTCAAGTACCCCCAGGTGTGACCCTATAGGACCCAAAACACTGCAAGGGTCCATTGCAGCACTACATCCTCAAACCATTGCAATGAATCACAGTCTGGTTGGGGAATTGCAAGAAGGGCCTTCAGGCCTCCTGAGAACTGCTTGGAAGAGAGTGCCTTCCCCTTTTTCTGACCCCTCCCAAAATTTCTTTTCATACAATTAAAAAAAAAACAACAACACAGCTTTTAGGGTCAGAGTGAGTGGGGCGCTTGCCTTACATGCTGTCTAATGGAGTTCAATCAATAGGACCCCATAAGGTCCTCCAAGCCTGTTAGAATTGATTTTTGAATGTGAACTAGGAGTAACCCCTGAGCATTGCAAGATGTGGCCCCAAAATAAAAATCAAGCAAACTAAATATATAGCTTTTAGTTTTCAAATAACTTTCACAAATATGACGTTATTTGACTTTAAGACAGCATGAGATTAGCTATGGGTGGGAAAACAGTCCCCAAACCTTATCTTTACAAAGTACTTATTACATTTTTGTTTCAGGTCCTAAGATGAAATGCAAAATATGAAGAACTCCACACAATAAAACCAGCACAGTAGTTTAAAACAAAACTCAGACTCGTCCTCTTTCTTTCTCTTTCTCTTTCTCTTTCTCTCTCTCTCTCTCCCTCCCTCCCTCCCTCCCTCCCTCCCTTCCTCCCTCCTTGCCTCCCTTTCTTCCTTTCTTTCTTTCTTTCTTTCTTTCTTTCTTTCTTTCTTTCTTTCTTTCTTTCTTTCTTTCTTTCTTTCTTTCTTTCTTTCTTTCTTTCTTTCTTTCTTTCTTTCTGTCTCTGTCTGTCTCTTTTACATTGAAACAAAATCCTCAAATATAAGAATGATTTAAAAATACCCTTCTTACAGTCTATCTTCTCAATACATTCAATTTCAAATATAGTGTGGGGCTGGAGTGATAGCACAGCGGGTAGGGCGTTTGCCTTCCACGCGGTCGACCAGGGTTCGATTCCCAGCAGTCCATATGGTCCCCTGAGCACCACCAGGAGTAATTCCTGAGTGCAGAATAACCCCTGTGCATTGCTGGGTGTGACCCAAAAAGCAAAAACAAAAGCAAAAACAATTTCAAACATAGTGAGAACATCCGAATTACAGAACTATCTATTTAAATTTTTATTGAGGTTCTTGATTTATAATACTGCTGATGATGGCTTCATATATATGTAATTCCAACATTTTACACATCACCCATGTAACTACTTCCCTCCCTTCAAAGTTCCCAATGCCCACTCCCAATTCAATTATGTAGATCAATTCTCCTGTTGTGTTGCCTTTGGCCGTTTGATGGTACCTTTCTGTGTATTTAAAACTTCTTCTTTGAAGAGAGGGGTCTGGGCCAACCTGGCAATACTCAGATGCTAAATAAAGTCTCTATTATAGTGAGTAAATTATTCTAGAATAAGTACCAAAGAGGATAAAATAATAAATGAGGGAGAAAATATTGAACCCTACTGAAATTCCATCAATAATCATTCCAACACTATGAGGATTAAACCAAAACCCCCAAAATTTCCACCATAAAATGTTTTATAATACAACGAATTATTTCTACCTGAAAATTTATGTGCCCACTGCTGTACTAATTCCTACAATACTGTGTACATACAACTTTTAAGGAGCTTATAGTTGAAAACAATCACCAGAGGGAACAGAGTGCTGAAAAGAGGCAGAAAGTGAGAGTAAGGGGGAAACTGGGAAAATTGGTGGAGGGATGTAAACATTGGAAAATAAACTGATGTTGAAATACTGTACATCTGAAACTCAATTATGAAAACTTTGTAATTCATAGTGATTTGATAAAAATAAATTTTAAAAGCAAAAAATGAATACAATTAAAATCATGAGATGAAGTAAAAAATATTGTGACTCAAGAAGCACATGATTCAACTCAATAAAAATTTCACATAGATAAATACTTATAGGATGGCAGGAGTGCTTGCTAGTCAAAAGCTCTATTCTCATCTTAATAAACGTAGGTCTGAATACTGGCTCCTTCACTAATTAGCAGTTTGACCATGCGCAAATAACCTTTTTGTGTCTCAATTTTCTAATGTGTGAAAACAGGGTAACTGTTAACGAAAGACTGGAAATATAAAGTAGATAAGGGGTTATCACCATACCTAGAATACATTAATCCTAAAATGTCAGTTATTATCATCATTGCCATAACTTTATTACTATTTTTTAAGAGATCAAGGTGTTTTGCGTATGTACACGTAAAATAGACTGTTAAAGTCTAATGGTGGGCACCAGGATTTCCTAGGAAAGAAAAAAAACAAAACTCTACCTTCATCCATCCAAATGTTTAAAATTATTAAAACCTATCAAGGTAGACCAAGCAAAAGTCCAACAGCATGAGAAGGCAATGAAATGCCCACCGGGTAGAGAGAAAAAAAGATAGGCGATCTGTTCCCAGTATCCTGTCCAGCTATCCTAAGTACTGGTGTTATGATGAAGAGACTGTGAATTGAACAGAGTTCGGATAAACTTACTTTTTTATTTTGTACTTCATCTCTGGACTGGAGCAATAGCACAGTGGGTAGGGCATTTGCCTTGCATGCGGCCGATCTGAGTTCGATTTCTCCATCCTTCTCAGAGAGCCTGGCAAGCTACGGAGAGTATCCCACCCACACAGCAGAGCCTGGCAAGCTACCCGTGGCATATCTGATATGCCAAAAACAGTAACAACCAATCTCACAATGGAGATATTACTGGTGCCCGCTCGAGCAAAACTGATGAACAACGGGACGACAGTGCTACTTCATCTTTGAAATACAAAGCTCCTGTTACCCTAAGGAGGGTGTTTTTGCTGTTTTGTTTTGGGGAAGCAAACAAGGTAAGGACAGGGGAGGGTTGTAGTGGAAAGATAACTATACATATTACATAGTTAATCTTTCTTCCTTTGATAACTCACCAACACAATACAGTTATTAATTAGTTGTGTCTGGACTGAATCCTGTATTTGTCAGACTCCAGAATCCTGCGATCAAACACCAACAATGCAACAATGTGCTTTTTTTGATTTGTTTTTTTGGTTTGGAGGCCATGCCCAGCAATGTTCAGAGGACCACAATGGGTGTCGGTGATTGAATCTGGGTTGCCTGCATGCAAGGACAAGTGCCTCATACTAGCTCTCTGGCACAAGCATAATCAGGTTATGCCCCAATTAAAAAATTATACGATATCATATATTTGAAAGTTGTAAAGTGTGAGTCTGAGAAGTTCTTTAAAACACAAGGACAAATAAGTTTTATTAGTAAGGTGAAGCATACTATCAAGTTAATTCTGAATATGTACATATATATTGATATTGCACACTGTAAATACAATAATACAATATCAATTAATCTAAAGAAAATTTACTATTCCTAATTAAAATAGAAAAACTGGCCCTATAATCAAAATTAACTGAGTTAAAAAGAACCGAGTTCTATTTAACAGCATCTTTAATCACTGGTAAGAAGGCTGACCCTGATTAAATATTAGAAATAGGTCATTAAAGGCACATTTAGTAACTCTCACTGAATATTGAATGCTTCATCCAGAAACAACATGGTGTAATTTAGCCAAGTTAGTCGTGAATCCAAAGCTTTGCTTTTTCTAATATGCCATAAATAGAAAACATAAAATAACTCTGAAAACATATATATATATATACATATATAATCTATTTTTTTCACACACTAAGTCATGGTCAAGATTATATATGTGGCAGAAGTTACTACTTCTAAATCCATAACCTGACATCAAAGCACTACAGATTTTTTAAATTTCTGCTCATCTCTCTCTTAAATTATAAAAATGATGTTTCCCATTTTTCCATTTTTTAGATTCTTTTCTGAATAATAAGATAACTAAGATCCACAAAATGCTTTAAGCCAATATAATTCTAAATAAAGCTTATGAGAAGAAAAAGAAAGACACATTTTCATTCTGTTGGGAAAAATTTATGATAATCAAGAAATAAAAGTCAACTCATGAACAATATCAAGATGAATGTGCTTGTGATATCCCAGGCCAGACTGGTTTTTCTTGTGGGTGTGTATTTGAGAGGCGGAGTAAGTGGGAGGGAGATAACCCAAATAAACAAGTACAGACATGTATGTGAACAAATACAAAGTTCTCTTCAATCCAACTCAGAAAAAACACGGTGATTTGTAATTTCCCTGTTCCCTATTTTACCATGATATACTGAATTAGCTGACAATGCAGATTTATTGTCCTGTTTATTGTTGTTAGTTTATTGTTGTTATTTATTCCACAGAAATCCAAGATTAGTTTTAAACTAAAAAATGTGACTTCTTATATAACTTTAAAAGATTTCTCAAGATTTAGTATTGCATGGCTTCATACTTATAAAATTTAAATGATTTTACAACTTTACCCACGTGGTTACAGATAACAGAACTGACAATGACACTTTAAAATCTTAGAGTTTTACAGTCCAATGTTATTTTTTAAAAATCCTTTTATCCACACATATAAAAGGCACTTATTATAAAGCAAATCCTAATATGAAAATCAAGATGTTTTATACAATGGAGAATGTTTGGTTTTAATTAAAAATTATAAGTATTTACAAAAGCAATTCCCTTAGTCCAGATCAAGTGGTAGAAATAAAATTACTGGGGCTAGAGCATATAGTACAGCAGATAGAGCACTTGCTTTGCACATGGCCATCCTGAGTTCAATTTCTGGCACCCATATGGTCCCCCCAGGAATAATTCCTGAGTGCAGAGCCAGGAGTAACCCCTGAGCATTGCTGGGAATGGCTCAAAAACTAAATAAATAAAAATAGAAATAAAATTATTCGGGGGCTTAAGAGATAGCACAGCAGGTAGATTTGAGTGCAGAGCCAGGAGTAAGCCCTGAGCATTGCCAGCTTTGGCCCAAAATCTATAGTTTAATCCTTTAGTCTTTCCCATCCAACTAATGTTCAACTTTTCAGTAACACGTAACATCTCAAGATTTTCTTTCAGTTACCCAGAGTTTTTTGCTTCAGGTAAACAATGAAAATCTTACCTTGTGCTGTTCAATAGCATCAATCCACTGTTGTCTGTGATCTGGGTCCTGAGCTCGAAGATACCAAACGCTATCATTTACACTAATATCAAATCGACATTCATCAAAATCATGAGGCTGTGGGGGAAAAGAAGGAAATTAAATGAAAAAGCTAATTATATTCTCAAAATGCTATGTCTCATACAAAAACATCTACCAAGTCATTCTGACTCAAAAAACCTGTTTCAAACTGTTAGATAAGGAGCACAATAAGGAAATAGTTGTCAAAAACTAAACTTCAGGGGCTGGAGTGATAGCACAGCGGGTAGGGCGTTTGCCTTGCACGCGACCGACCCAGGGTTCGATTCCCAGCATCCCATATGGTCCCCTGAGCACCGCCAGGGATAATTCCTGAGCGCAGAGCCAGGAGTAACCCCTGTGCAGAGCCAGGTGTGACCCAAAAAAGCAAAAAAAAAAAAAAAAAAAAAAAAAACTAAACTTCATTCAGTAATCCTACAAAAGTTGACACAACCAAAACAAATGTTTTTAAAAAAGAGAAAAAAACAGAATTTAATACTTTTCATCAAATCTTTGAATTAAATTAACTACTGGTACCACCAATGAAAGCAAACTTTTAAAATGGCCATGTCTGGGGCTCAGTGCAAGAATGAATCTTATAAACGTAAGGCCTTTGTTTTTAGTTTAATTTTTCCCAGGGGTTGAAGGACCACATCTGCTGAGTATAGGATCCAGGATGCAAAGCACTGGTTCTAGTCTTTTGAGCCATCACACTAACCCAGACGCCCTCCCTGCTTTTAGTCCCCAGAACAATACATACAAAAAAACTAAACTAAAAGAACCAAAGTTTTATTTAGGTGAGACATTTACTGAGCCAAGAGTAATCTCCTTTATTTTTAGGATCTAAATATTAATTTTATAATAAATAAGCTTAAACAAGCTTCATTAAATCTGATAACCAAAATATTCTATCACAAATGTTAACATGTTCTCCCAAGAATCTCAAATTAATTTCCTCGGATTTTGCCTGGCTTTGTTAGTAACAGCAGGGAAAGTTTCCAATGAGGTGCAAAGTTATTCAGCTTCAATTGACAGTGTAACAAGGCCAAAAAAAAAAAAAGCAAAAACAAAGGAACATTACATCAAATGTTAAACAGCTATGTTTGTCCATATCTAAATGTAATTTCCCTAAATTACTATTGGGGATATGTTAGCAGTGGAGTCCACTTTGTGAGCATGGGACGGTGAGAGTGAGTTCCATGACACTGCTTGATGCACTCCAGTGAAATCTTGGAGGCTCTGCTTTGGAACCCCATCATACAATGAAGTGCAATCTCCAGCACACTACAACCAAATGTGGCTAAAGTATGCAATCCTCACTGCAACTACAAATGTGGGTATTGCCACTAAGCATGTGTGATCCAGGGTCATTACAAGGAATAATAAAAGGGAAAGGCAAAAATGTAAACTGATGGAAACATCAATTTTCTGGTTCAATGCCTTACATTCTTCATATAGCACACATTAAACAAGGACTAAGGAGTTAGTTCAACAGACTAACGTGCATACAAGCCATCTCTACTACCAACAATCTGAGGGGTAGGTGACATAAAAGATGCATCAAGTGTTGTAGGATAACACTGGGTTTGTCCTTTTAGTCTTGCTGCAGGGAACTTAGTTTACCCTAAAGCAATGTCTGAAAGCACGCCCGAGAGCCCTCGAACAACACACACACATCACATCCCCCTTCTGCGTGCACATTTTTGTATTTTTTACAAAATGTCAGATGATATATCATCTGTGAACAACACAAAAGCCTTTAATCCCTCCCCCCAAAAGTGGGAAATGAGGAAATGAGTCTATAGGGCAAAGAAAATGACAGATATCTATTTTCTTAAGAAAATATATTTGATTAATACACTTTAGTATTTAAGCTAAAGTGGACTTATTATTAGATAACCTTAACTGATGACTCTTTACTTCTCATGTTTAATAAATTATTATTGTATCAAAAAATATATATATATATATTTGAGGGCTGGAGCAATAGCACAGCGGGTAGGGCATTTGCCTAGCACGCGGCCGACCAGGGTTCAATTCCCAGCATCCCATATGGTCCCTAGAGGCACCGCCAGGGGTAATTCCTGAGTGCATGAGCCAGGAATAACCCCTGTGCATCGTCAGGTGTGAACCAAAAAGCAAATATATATATATATATGTGTGTGTGTATGTGTGTGTGTGTGTATGTATGTATATATACATATGCATGTATATATGTATATATATATACACACATATACACATATATATCTGAAAAATTTCTGTCTAGAAAATAAAACATGTCTCATCTCATCACATACAGGCAAATATTCACACACTCTGCCCTCCCGATCAAAAAGAGATACCTTGCTTCACCGAAACACAATTAACCCTAGCTTTCTTTGCAATTTTATATTTTGCTCATTATTTACCAATAGATTTTTTAAAAAATAATACATCAGGGGTCAGAGAAATTAAGTACAATTGGTAAGGCGCTTGCCTTGCATGCAGCCAACCCAGGCTGTATCCCGGGTACCCCATATAGTTCCCCAAGCCCCATCAGGAATAATCCCTGAGTACAAAGCCAGAAAAATGCCCTGAGCATAGACCGGTATACCTCTGTGTGTGTGTGTGTGTGTGTGTGTGTGTGTGTGTGCGTGTGTGTGTGTGTGTGTGTAAAATACAATTTGTTAAAAAAAAAGAAAAAGGAAGAAAATATTATGTTATGTACTAAGTTCTCTGCTCTCCAATTTTATAACTGAGGTTAGTCCCTCACTAATTCTCACTGCAGTCCTATTCTTAATAATTATTAGAAACAAATAAGGGGGGGGCAGAGACAGCACAGGAGTCAGGGGGCACAAACCCAGTTTGATCCTGGCACACCTCCCTCAAGGCCCCTGAACACCAGCAGGAGGTGTGGAAGCCCTCAAACATCATTAAAATGGCCCTAGGGCCCTAGCATTGACTGGGTCCTGGCCTAGGTGACAAAAATGTATCTCAGGGTATGGTTCCTGAGGCCCTGGAGCACTATTTGAGGGGCCAACCACCTCCACCAAAAGAACAAATAAAGGTATCGGCCAAATTTAATTAAAAAGTTTTGGGAGGTAGTAGATATGACACATGATCTAATCTCAGGTACAAAAAAGACTAATCTTTTTTTCCAAAGATGACAGGGGTAAGCTGACAAAGCTAAAAAATGCTAAAGCTATATAAGAAGCTGTAATAAAAGGCAAATATAGCCAAGAGGCATAATGAATAAAATAGAAATTAAAAGAAAATATGAGCAAGCAATAAATGTCAAATTGAGCCAACTGTACCTGGTTTTGACACTGTACCATAACTCTACTAATTAAACTCATATTAATTAATAGAAGGAAACTGGATGAAGTGGGACCCTGTGTGTTCTATTTTCAAAAAGTTTCAATGAATAAACAAGTAAGTATTTCAAAAACCGGAAGTTTTTTTCAAGGAGAAAATAAACTGAATAAAATGTTAAAAACTGGTTGTTCCTTAGTGCTAGAATTACAGGCAATTTCTTTTTTAAATTTTTAAATATTTTCTATATTTTATTACTTTTAGAGAAAAAATGGCAATTTAGCTCAAGGCCCTCAGAACACAAATGAGTATGGTCCTTACCAAAAAAATTCAGTACTACTTTAGAGACAAAGGGCTATCAATTTTAATGACCGTTATAATTTACCCAAACAAGCAGAAAAGATATTCACAGTATATTATGCAAGTCAGTTAAAAATGTTAGGCATTCACCTAGTCTGCAGAATACAGAATTTATTTTAACTAAGGATGAGATACTCCCTCTCTAATGGAGTAACTGATTTACTGTCAGTGGCAGATGGATTACACAAATCAGAGTAGAGGTGTTAAAGAAGGCCAACTAGAGATTCAAATCTAACAAAGATGGCATGATCTTGGGAAAGTCCTCCACTAGTCTAGGACAAAGGTTCTCAAATGTACTGAGCCTACCATCTCCTTTTCAGAAAAAGAAATTACTCAGCACTTTTATCCCTGGAAATCTACCTTATTGATTTGAGGAGTGGAGGAAGGTTGAGTGATAGAAGTGCTCAATGCTTACTCCTCGTCCTGGGCTCAAGGATCACTCTTGGTAGTGGCACTGACAGGGAGTGAAGCCAGACTAGCTGCAAAGCAATGCTTTACCCCTGTACTATCTACCTTTTTAAACTGAAGGAGCAAAAAGTCCCCCCCCCCCCCACCCAGTTGCACCTGGATCTTTCTAGTGGTGCCCAGTACTGCTCATTCTGGGAAACACTGGCCGAGGGAATGATAACACTGCCTTAAAAATATGAAACTAGATTCTGTCAGCAAAACAAAACAATATCTAGGGAGATAAGTCTGACCAACCATGTTTATAAGATATTTACACATGCATCAGTCAATACATTCTGTGAGTTTAATAATTTACACAGAAGAACAATTTAACCATACACTAGAATTTTCTGGTAAATGCTCTAAGCACTCCACCCACAAAAAAAAAAAATCAAATGATAATTCAAAAGCTTCCTCATGGTGTCAAAACAAGTAGCTGAAAGATTTTTAGTGGTTAGTAACATTTTAAACCTACGAAAAATTCCCCCCCCAACTTGTTTGAATGACAGAAACCTGTCCCCCCGCCCGCCTTCCCACCTTCTCAAATCCTAACACACACAAAAAAACAAACAAAATCTCAATAACAGATACGGGTATTTGGAAAGAAATGAGACCAAACCATCTTTCTTTCCCTCATCATCATTCTCAAAAACATCATCATTCTAAATAAGAACATTGAGGCACTTTCAACCACAAAGGCCTTTGGGAATTACATTTTCCATTTTCCAGAATTTGTAGAGGAAAGCTCAGGAAAGATGTGAACTTCAGATAGCTTAACTTCCTGTCTCCCCAATTTTAACACCTACCAATTACTAATTGAGGTCTTCCTGGAACACACAGTGCCTGTCTATCTATAAGAAGTATTCTTCTATTACATGCTAATTTTCAACCTTTTAAGAATCCAGGGACGGTGACATGTCTCTTGTGATTTTAGATATACTACTTAAATGTTTAACTCTTTTTTTTTAAACACTCATTTCCTGTCCACAAAGCAGGGGTAGTCGGATGCAATTATTTGTTGAAAGGACTAAATGTCATAAAGCATCTATGTGGAAGTACTTTAATAAAATGGGAAGCAAATGTAGTCAAATGCTATCATACCTAGAGGTTTTGGTGTTTAGTGGGGAGCTGGTGACGAGGGCCTGACAGTTGGTGCTCTAGGGTCACCAGGGCTATCTATGCCCAATGGTGCTCAAAGGTCCATATAGTGGAGTGCTGACAATGAACCTCAGATGCCACCACTTAGTTACCTCTCAGACCCTATTCAGACCCTATTTTAAAAACTTTTATGAAATTTTTTTCAGTGGAAGCCACATTCAGGTAATGGATAACATTAATAGTATTTTGGGGTTTGTTTGTTTTTTTCCTTATAAGAGTATAGCTTTGAAATAGACAAGGTCTTAAAACCTTTCTAAATTAACCATGAAATAAATCACCTAACATAGAAACACAAACATAGTTAGGGGGGAAAAAAAGTATTTTAGAAAACCTGGCAGTGGGGCTGGAGCAATAGCACAGCGGGTAGGGCGTTTGCCTTGCACATGGCCAACCTGGGTTCGAGTCCCAGCATCCCATATGGTCCCCCCAGCACCGCCAGGAGTAATTCCTGAGTGCAAAGTCAAGAGTAACCCCTGAGCATTGCTGGGTCTGACCCAAAAAGAAAGAAAGAAAACCTGTCAGTAAAAGAAATATTTGCATCATGCATATATTAAATGGTTCAGTTAAAATGTGACATTCTTTTCATTTTCTTTCCAAATTTTTCTCTTGTAGGCCTCCACATTTATATAAATGGTTAATTACCAGTTTGATAAGACCTGAAACCATCTGACTCCAAATTTGTCTCATAACCCATAAAGAATAGATCAGCAAATCTGAAATACTATCAGTTCTACCATCAAAATAAATCTGGAATCCAACTGTGTAGGCAAATAGGGAGTGCAAGATTGGGGGGCGGAGGGTGGCACACCTTGAAATGTGCTTTTAGATAATACTAAAACTTAAAAGGAGATTCCCTAGATTTGAAGTGTAGCCCAAGAGCATGAAGACCAAATCCTTTGATATACAAATAAATTCTCAGTTCTTAGAAAAGAAGCTGAGGCACCACCCAGATGCAGAAATTCAAGGCCCCACTCAAAAAAGGAAGGGTCAACCCTCAGCAGAAGTTACAGAAAAATCCTGATTTTTTTCCATGAACAGTAAAAGGGATGAGATTATGAGAAGACCATCAATAGTGCAAGGCTTTCCTGTGACAACATCCAAATTAATTTTTATGTTTGCAAACTCCAGGAAAAAAAGATTTGGAAAAGCTGTATAAAATCTCCTCTGGAAAGCTATCTGGGGCTTGCTCTTCAAGCTCATGTTCTCCCTTGAACATGAACTTGCTTGCCTCTATGTTTCTCTGCTGCCTGTGTTCTCTCTTGAATACAATTCCCCTTTCCTCTCACATCTAAGTAAATTTCAATAAAAGCTTTCCTTCTTATTTCACTCCCTAAAATTTTTTTCTGTGAGGGAAAGGCAACGGACCTACAATGCCTATACTGAGGTTAGGACTGAACTTATCTAGGCCAGGTATTTCCCCAAGCATTTGTGGCTGAGTGGGTGCAGTAAAAAGGTAGAAAGGAGCCACCAGCAACACACGCACTTCACATAATCTTCACCACTTCACTCTAGCATTATTCTGGTTCAAGACACCATTATCTCTCATTTGGTTTATCTTCAATAGCTTATCTCTCTCTCTCTCTCTCTCTCTCTCTCTCTCTCTCTCTCTCTCTCTCTCTCTCTCTCTCTCTCTCTCTCTCATTTGGTTTATCTTCAATAGCTCCTAAAACTGACTTATTCTGGGCCAAGTGATAGTAGACTTGCCTTGCATGGGTTTGATCCCTGGCACCACACATGGTCCCCTGAGCACTGCCAGGAGTGATCCCTGAGCACTGCTGGGTGTGACCCAAAAGCCAAACCAAAACAAAACAAAAGGCTATCTCATTCTATTTTCCTATACCAATTCCTGCCTCAAATTGTTGCAGTTAGACCAGGGGAACAAGTTTTCCCAGTAATATAAAACTTAGAAAAAACTGCCTAAATCCCTAGCTTTAAAACCCAAAGGCAGGAAGACTATATCTTGCTGAGATGCAAATACTGTTAAGTTCTTTTGAGAAGGAGAAAATGAGGCACCACCCATAGTAGTGTGAATTCCCTGCTCCCAACCCACCCCACCCCATAGATAAAAATAAAATCTAAAGCTTTTAAGACTATGAAAAAGATCTAAGAATCCAAGATTCCTCCTAGATAACACCCTAGCAACAGACGCTTATCCAGATAGGGTCAGTATGGAAAAAGTTCAAACACACTATCTTGAAGATTCTTCCCCAACATCTCAACCTGAGTTCATGGAGCCTAATGACATAGAACCTTGTGGGTCAATGTAAGGGCTTTATACTATAATAACCTTTTTCAAATGAGACTGGGAAGTCTTTGGAAGCTTGAAAAGAGATTTGATCCCTTGTAATAAGATCACTTTGGATCACTGTGTTAATAGCTTTGTTGAGGTGTGAGAAGTAACACCAAAAAAGTGGGTCCTCTGATTACCTTGCCAATTAGATGCTGGTGACTGATGTGACATAGGGTGTAGGGAAGGTAGCTTCAAGAAGAGTGTTTCTACCTCCCTACTTTACCTGCCTGATCACCTGGGAAAGTCCTTGAAATTTGGACTGGTAGGGTAGCAGCATAGATGCCAGAGTCACAGCTGCACCTGAAGTTCACTTGATCCACACCACCCAGGAACTTGCCGTACCACCCAAGTTTTCCAGGAGCCATGGACTCAGGCTGTTGAGAAGAATTACCCTTTTCAAGAGAAGGAACATCAGCCCTAACCTCTGACCAGGTTTCCTAGAAAGGTTGACCTAGCAGAAAAGAATTTCAGGAAGGTGGGGCCAGAGAGAGATAGTGCACGGTTTGCATACAGACTACCCCAGTTAGATTCCCGCACTACAATCAGGAGTTAGCCCTGACCATCCTTGGGTGGTTCTATTTCTTTTTGTAAGGAAATTTCTTGCAGGAGATAGATGAGAATCTATTAAAATATGGCATGCCATATATCTGGGGCCCTAGTAAGTCATTTTTATCACCCTTAGTTAAGGGATTTATCAGCTTTCTCTATCCTTTTCTAAAAAAAACAAAAACCAAAATAAAAAAAAAGCCCAGGACCAGGAATGTAGTCCAGCAGCAGAGTGCCTGTCTTGCATATGTGAGGCCCTGGGTTCAATCCCTGGCACTGCAAAAAATGACAATGACAAAATAACTGTAAAAATCGTAGACTATTCCCAATAAAAACTTTTCACAAAACAAGAAATCTCAATGATCATATACTAAGAACTGTGCAAATACTTTTATGTATTTTTTTAATCCCATGCTCACACTTCACATACACCCCATGCCAACAACACCCAGCCTTTAATAAATTAAGAAAGCTGAAGCTAGAAGAAATTCAGTTATGTTACCAAATGTACCTTTAGCCATAATAAGCAGGTCTGGCTTAGAATATGAATAATTTAATTGCTAAACAGTTTGAAAATCAGGATAAAAGGCAAAATAATAGTACTAAACAAAAACTCAAATGTGTGAAAACTGAAGGACCTTCAGGAAAACTAAGAAAGCGAACTTCCTGCTAAATAATCCAAGCAGACTAATCCATAAAGCATGCATCGTTTGCTTAAGAAAACCTCAATGTTAAAATATAAACCACATTTACTAGAGATTTAACAGAAAGCATTAATAGCAACTCTCAAAACTTAAATAGCTGATTTAAGTTTTAATATTCATGAGCTTCTAAGTCTAACACAAAATAAAATATCATATATGCATTATTCTCTGTGCATACCGACACAAACAAAAAATTTCAATAAGAACTGGCTGATCTGATTTCTATTTTTTTGGGGTGTGGGGGGCGGAAAGAGGGGGAAGGGCATCCCTGGCTGTGCTCAAGAAATACTCTTAGCTCTGTGCTCTGGGATCACTCCTTGTGGTGCTCAGGGGACCATATGTGGTTACGGGGTTAAAAGTAGGGTCAGCTGTCTGCAAGCAAGTGCCTTAACCCCCTGTACTATCTCTGTCCCAATTTCTAGTCTTAACTGTGAGTTAATATAATGAATTGAATGTGTCCACCTAAATTTATATGTTGAATTCCTAACCAAGAACCTCAGACTGTAGCTTTATTTGGAAATAATTGAAGGTGTAATTAGAATGAAATCACACTGAACTTGAATGGATCCTAATCTATGACAGGCAACATTTACAAAAGAAAAAATTTGGACATAGACACAACACAGAGAAAATACTATGTGAGCATAAATGCAGAGATGAGAATGATTCATTTCTAGGTTAAAGAATGAGAGATGCCAATAAGCTGCTAAAAGCAACAGAAGGAACTAGCTCTGAGAAAAACTTGATAAAGACTTGTCTAGCCTCTAGCACTGTGAGACAATAAATTTCTGCTATGTAAGCCAATTAACTGGTGGGTACTTCTTTATGAAAACCCTAACAAAGTAATATGGTTTGTAATGAAATAATTCGGGCTGTTTTTCAACATTCTGAGATGTACATATCGATATGTATTCTTTAAAAATTTTTTATCAAATATTTTAAAACTTATTATGGTGGGGAATAAAGAGAGAGAGGTACGGAGGGTGATCTGAGGAATGTTTCAGCACCTCCAAGTGTGAGGCTCTAAGTGATCCAGGGCGCCTCCCACATATGCCAAATGTGGTTCACAGGATCTGCTGTCTGGGATCCTGAGTGCCATAGTGTGTGCAATCTTTAGCTAACTTTAGTGGTGTGTATAAGCACCAAAACTACAGATATGTGATCACATCATAATGATTCCCAGTGGGCACTATAACCAGAAAGTGGAAAAACACCAGAATTGAAAGAACTGAGAATCCCCAGTGAGCACACATGCAAACACTGCAACAAGATCTGAGATCACCGGTGGGGAGAGAGAGAGAGAGAGAGAGAGAGAGAGAGAGAGAGAGAGAGAGAGAGAGAGAGAGAGAGAGAGTGGCGGGAGGGTGAGGGGTGGGGGTGTCCCCTACCCCAACACCTAATCATGGTAACAATGAAAGAAAGGGAAGAGGAAAAATAATATTTATTATTATATTAAAATTACTCAAGTTACACTGAAATAGCTTAAGTGAAAGGTATTTTTGTGTGACCTGCTGAATAAACTTTTTCAAGATATAAATCTTAGTAGCATAAGACTCTCATTTTCCTTCTTTGTATGTTTGTGGTGCTAAGAATCAAACCTAGGGTCACACACATGCAAGATGCACACTCTACACTGAGTCACAACTTCAACTTAAGTTCTAATTTTTTTTTTTCTTTTTGGGTCACACCCAGGATGCTTAGGGGTCACTCATGGCTCTGCACTCAGGAATTACCCCTGGCCATGCTCGGGGGACCATATGGGATGCTGGGAATGGAACCCGAGTCGGCCGAGTGCAAGGCAAATGCCCTACCTGCTGTGCTATCACTCCAGCCCCCAAGTTCTAATTTTTTTACACATACACTGACAAACGGTCCTAAATAAGATGAATTACCAATTAGGATCTTATTGTTTTAAAAGTGTTGACTATACAGTTCTTCATCACATTTCACACAGTCCAATAAGCTGATAAAGGTCAACTTCTTGGATTGCTCAATAATCTGTATATTCTTTATATATTATACAATGATTATTACTGTATCACAAGCTCTACTCATCTTTGGTGACAACCAATTTGCTGAACCTCTTTCTATATAATTATACTTTGCAACTGCACATTTAAAATATCTTAGATCTAAGTCTCTTTAAGCATTTCTTCTCTTGTTTTATATTTCTATTAATTTAATTTTATCTGCATCTTTCAACTTCTCCACCAATTACAACCAACTCAAAACTATTAGTTTTAGGAATGTATTATGGGAGTGCTTTGGAGATATACAGAGGGTAATTCACTTACTTGCCTTGCACACAACCAACATGGGACCTAGACTCAATCCCTGTAACTGTACTGCCAGGCCAGATCCTTGAGTTCAGAGTCAGAATAAGCCCCAAATATCAAGTGTGGCCCCGAAACAAAAACAAAAGAAAAACCTAAATATTTTTTACCATTTTTAGTTTTCCTTCTAACCTTATTAAAATGAAAAGTTGGTAAATGCATTTTTCTTTATCCAAACTATAACAATAAAATGCCAGGCTTGTGAAAGGCCTCAGGTTCAATTTCTATCATTTCCACCAAAACCCAAAAAAGAGTAGGAATGCCAAAAAACATTGTATATAAGAAGTCATATGTCTCAGATGAAACTGAGAACTAAAGAACTTAATTGCAAAATAAATGCAGAAAAAATTCCTAAAACATCAAAAATTTCTACCTAATTCCCAAGATATCTTCTAGTCCCAGTAACTACAAACAACCCTCTTCTTCATCTTACAGAGGGATCAATATCAATAGCAGTTTAATGATGGATGAAATATTTACAGTAGAATTTCAAACAAGGTACAAAAGAAGGAATAGAAAAGCAAACTAAACAGAAGACAGTCCAAAAATGAAGTAACATGGAAATGTGATATATAATAAAGTTAACATTCCAAACCAATAGGGAAAGGTGAATTATTTAAAGGTATTATCAGACATGGTTAGCAATTTGGAACAAAATAAAAAGCTGAATTCCCACGTCACTCATTACACTAAAGTAACTTCCATAGGAATCAAAATTCATTATGAATTATATATGAAAAGAGGAGGGAACACCTACCTAAATATAACTACATACAGAAGCCGTAACAGGAAAGGTCAAAAAGAATATGTAAAAAATTTGTATCTCAGTAAGGCTTAGAAAGATATTAAAACAGGGAACAAATACAAAGACAACTTGGAGGAAGATTATCTTTAATAAGTTTGATAAATGGACAATTGTCTTGTTATAAATAGCACCAAGAAATCAATGAGACAAGCAAACAACTGGAAGAGAAAAAATGTGGACTATAAACATATAAAAATCACTCAATCTCATAAATTATAAATGCAATTAAAAAATAGTAAGATAGCATTTTCAAAGCCAAAGAGATAGCTCAATAGTCATAAGGAGGACTGAGTTAAATCCCTGGCACCCTATGGTCCCCCAAACACCACTGGAGCAACCCCTGAGGCTGGAGCCAGGAGTAGCCCCTGAATAGCACTCCCAGGTGTGTCTCAAAAAACAAAACCAGAAAAAAAAAAGCCAAAAACCATTTTAAGTCAGTAATACTTAATATAGGGAAATAGACATCTTCATATACCATTACTAGAAATAAAGACAATTGGCAGTAACTATAAATAAAATATGAAAATACATTTTGCTTCAACATTTGTAAGGAAAGTCAGGTATCATCTAACTTTTAAGAACAGAGAACGGGTAAGAAACTGAAGTATAGTATTCCCATATATGTTAAGAGAATGTAGCAGTTAATGTTCAAGACATGTTTTATAGAAAAAGTGCCAAAGAGATAGTAAAAAGGTTAAGGTACCTGCCTTGCATGCAGCTGACACTGGTTTAATCCCTGGCACTGCAAAATTGACTGAGAACTGCGGAGCAATCTCTGAGCAGAGAGGTAGGAGCAGCCTGTGTAACTACTAACCGCCATCCAACTATCCCCCCAAAGTACAGAACAACAGCTTTAGTATGCTACTATTCATATAAATCAAAATGAAAGATATAAACAAATGTTCATATTGGTATACAACTTTTTTTAAGAACAGAAATTTAACATTAGTAATTAAAATTTCCTTTTCTGTTTTAATCTTTTTTTTGGGGGGTAGGTGGGTCATACCTGGCTCTGTTCAGGGTTTATTCCTAGTTCTGTGCTCAAGGATAATTCCTGGCAGGGCTCGGAGGACCATTCATGGCACTGGAGGTTGAACTTGGGTTGGCTATGTGCAAAGCAAGCACCAAACCTGTTATACTATCACTCCACCCCCAAATAATGGCTAATTTCTTGAAAGCATGACTAAAATTAAAGAGAAGCATTTACTTTTGCTATTTTTAGTAAGGGTTACACTAAAGAGTTACACTGATGGTGTTGGGGGAGGAGGTTAATAAGGCGTTAGTAATCAAACTGAGGGTCTGACACCTGGAAGGCACAGGCTCAGGTACCACACATGGCCAAGGGCCAAACTGGGATGAGTACAGTGCACAGCAACGACTAGTTTCCCTGGCTCCTCACTCCTTCCATCTTCACATCAACCATCAATTATTTTCAAAGAATATAGCACTAAACCAATAACCATCCGAAAATATGTAAAAGGGGGAAAGAAAAGGATCAAGGAAAGAGACACTTCAAATCTATAAGGAGTTCTCTCAGCAGTGCTCACTTAGGCTATGGGTTTAATTTAATCCAGAGCCTTGCATGTGCAAAGCATGTTTTATATCATTTAAGCTGTCTCTCTGACCCCAACATCAAGATTATAAAATATATTTCCATCTACTATTTTATCCTTGACCATAATAATGCTCTATGTGGAGAAATAAAACCCCAATACTAAAATAAATACAACTTCGGGGCTGGAGTGATAACACAGTGTGTAGGGCGTTTGCCTTGCACGTGGCCGACCCGGGTTCGAATCCCAGCATCCCATATGGTCCCCTGAGCACCACCAGGGGTGATTCCTGAGTGCATGAGCCAGGAGTGAGCCCTGTGCAACGCCGGGTGTGACCCAAAAAGAAAAAAAAAAAAACAACTTCAAAATATGACTTAACTATAATACATATATTAAAATAACAAGTTTTTATGTTAAAAATATTTCACTGAACGTATCCCTAAAAATAAAGAGTAACAGTTTCTTAACAATTCCTAACAATTCCCGGTTTTCCAACCTAGTTCTCAAGTATGCTTTCAAAAATTTCAAACTCTGAATACATAGGAGGGACAGATATGTAAAAATGATAGAAACACACAGTTCCCTAAACATGTAACAAATTTATCTAAGACAGATTTAGATATCAGTATTGATCCAAGGTAAGCTTTTCTTTTAAAAGCCTTATGTAGACAAGAATGAATAATCTTTGAATTAGGAAAATCTGATTAAGTTTTAATACACCCATTTTTATCTACAATGACTCTTAACCAACCTACAAACTTCTCTGAAGCAGAAATGACCTGTCCCAGCAATTCCCCACTCCTTTTAAAATTTAAAATGTCAGGGAAAATCCATTCTCTACTAGTATGTTACTTCTGGTGTATCAGTTACTTCCGAACTCACTAGCAGAGTATATGTTTAACAAGTAAACTATTTCCAAACGTATTTATGCCAATTTATTTGTTGAAACTAGTTACTGTGCATTATAGTAAGCTACACAAGAAAGCCTGGCAAGCTACCCGTGCGTATTGGATATGCCAAAAACAGTAACAATAAGTCTCTCAATGAGAGACGTTACTGGTGCCTGCTCGAACAAATCGATGAGCAACGGGATGACAGTGACCCAAGAATAATTCCTCAACATTGTTTAAAGTGTGGTCTGTTACATTAGCCTTTTATTGGACAAAATAAGACAAAATCTACTTTATGATTAAGTGTGGAATACTTCATAAAATTTATAGAATACTGTAAATACTGTAGGGCCAGTGAAAAACAGAATGGCTGTTGACCCTCACTATCACATGGCTGAGCATTAAGACAGTGTACTGCTAGCCTAGGAAAGCATAAAAACTCAAAACTTGAAGTATAGTTTCTATAAGCGCCTATCATTTCAGCATCACTGTAAAGTCAAGAAACTGAAAATAAATGGAGAGCACTAGGGTCAGGGCCATATGCAAATTATGAACCTGCTCAATCAAACCGTTTTGACTTCTGGCACAGCATAGCTGGGTATAGCTCTAGAGGCTCTCAAAAACTGCTGGATAACCCTGGTGACCCCTGATACTGCAGCACTCAAGAAGCACAGCATCCTCAGGTCCTCACACTTAACCACAAACTGAAGACTGCTGGGAAAGGCCTGGGACCCCCCCTGAAAACATTGGGATAGCCCTTCACCAAAAACAGAAACTATAATTCAAAGCACTGTCAGGAATCATTTGTTTAGGAATTTATGGAAATTTTTAGGTAACGGTTGTCACTGAAACTCTATCTTGTGTTAGATCATCTAAACAATTAAGATAAATGAGAATGATTTGTTTTTTAAGTAGTATACTGTGTCCCGAGGATGGGATTGGGGGGACGAGGGAGGTGGCCATCCTCCATTCATCGGCCACTGTTCAGAACTCATGGCTGCTTCTCCTGGAAGGGAGCATAAAATGGGGCCCCAAGAGCCATGCCACTGGACTCCGTGCCAAGCTATTTTCACTCAGGGCGCCCCAGAGGGGGGCAAGTGAGAGCCCTCCCTGCCCCAGGGACCCAGCCGCAGCAGCCGAACACTACCCGACCGCTGCCACGCTCCAGGCCGCTTTCCACATGCTCGGGCCCAGCCTCACATGAGTGAACATATTACTGGACACATCATTATAGAGGGAAATATATACATATATGCCCCTCGGAGAGTCTGGCAAGCGTATTCGATATGCCAAAAACAGTAACAATAACAGGTCTCATTCCCCTAACCCTGAAAAGAGGCTCCAACTGTTGGGAAAGACAGTAGTAAGGGGAGGCTGCTGAAATCTCAGGCCTGGAATGAATGGAGACGTTACTGGCACCTGCTTGAGTAAATCGATGAACAAGGGGATGGCAGTGATACAGTAATACTCTGTCCCAGTGTGCAGTTAAAAAAAAAAAAAAAAAAAAAAAAAAGAGGATCCCTCCTAGAATTTGTGGGGTCGGGAAAGTAATGTATGTAATAAAGCTATGGTTAGGAAAATTACGTTATTGACAGATGCTGTAAGTTATCACTCCAGTTTATAACTTCAGGATGATATCATTCTGAAAAAACATTCCCAACCCTGAGTGGCAAAACCTTAATAGATGATTTTATATTCTTGATTAAAGAGGGCCATGAATGTTAAGAAATGCAGTAAGAAATACAAAATTAAAATCATGGGGAAAAAAACTGAGGTGAAGTTGGCAAATAAGTATTTCTAAGTTGAAACTTTTATACTTTTATAAAAATATACCATTATCAGAGAACTTAATATCATTTTCTGTTAATATTTTTATCATTATAACATTTTTCCCCCTGAAGTTCAAGTCTAAGAGTATGTTATACGAACAAGATCGATGCTATAGTAATTTATATTATGTGTGTATAGTATACTATAGACTATATACTATATAAAGTATACATCAATACATACTCTAAAATAAACTTTGTGGAAAAAAATCAGTATGTTCTACAGAGCAAGAAGGATTTTTGAAAATTGGCTTGTCTCCTCAGTCAGGGTCCAGAAAATTCTGAGAAGCTATAGAAATATACAGGTGCACACTTGAGGTCCAGCTTCATCTCCCATAGTGTGGAAAAGGGTTGCACATTTTAGTGCGGAGCCCTATATTGCTGTGTGCCTCCTGGACAGTGTCCAAGGGAGTGACCTCATCAGGTACCCACATTGGAAAGAAAAAGCTTTATTTTGCTTACAAGTATCCCAAAGGCATAAGACAAATTCTTGGCGTATATAGGTGATGCATAATAAATATCTGCTCAATGAACAGAAATAAGAACTTACCGTGATGACAGCCTTGCTAAGACAGATGGAACCTCTGCAGCCATACTCTGTCTCATCTTCAGATTTGTAGTAACTCAAAGTATTATTTTTCAAAACTACCCAACGATCCTGCCACCCATGAATGTAGTTTGTCCACTGGAGGTGAGAAAGAGACGAGAGAGAAAAGGGAAAAAGAAATCAGTATTTCAGAAATCCAAACTTTATGAAATGACAGTCTAATTTTAATGCCAGAATGTTTAAAAAAAACTCTAACAATTATAAACAGTAAAAATATAAAAACCAATAATCTGATGTTTTTCTAAATTACATAGTAATTTTCCATACTTCCTCAAAAGTATAAGATAATAAAATATTATTTCCTTTTGACATCTAAATTTAGTTTAAAGCTCTGTTCCTTTACCCTCCCCTGCTCACCACTCATGCCATTTTAAAAACTTAGTCCCTCCCTTATTTAATAGGTTATGGTATTACCTATATGGTTTCTCCTTCTTCTATACCACATACCGTATAAATACAACCATGGCCTGTATTGTACTTTCCTTGGAAGTTATTTTTACATGAAAATTTATGATGTTCTAACTACAACTAAGTAAAAATACTAGATGCATTTTTAGTGAGCACAAATGTACAAGGCAAAAAATACTAGATCATCAATATTTATGTAGATTTTGTTTTTTGTTTTAGGGTCACACTCAGCAGTGCTCAGGGAACTGAATGGAGTACCAGAGTCAAACCCAGCTGGTCAAGTGCAAGGCATATATTGATGATCAGTCCCTAGATCACCAATATTTAGAAAGTGTATGTCAATCTTTTATTTTGTCCATAGAATTCAATGTTACAAATTTAAAAGTTAATCTTTCCAAGTTCCTCTAAAGATCAAACCTGATTTACTATACAAACATAAAACTGGTTTTAAAAAATATATTTGGATGATGTTTCCATATCCATAAAGTGGTTTTTGAGTTACTCAAGTCTTTTTGCATACTAGAGATCAAAATCAATAAACCTGCAAAGGCAGAAATGTAACCTCGATGGGAGTTCTTGATTATGCTTATTTTTATGCTCTAGGAGTTTAAGTATCTGCCAAAAGCAAAATGGATTTTTAAAAATATACTGCTTTGGCTTGGGCTCTTTATCCATTGAGAAATCTTTCCTTTCCAAATCCCTAATTCAGCATGTTTGAAATGGTTCTGCTCTGAAGCCCATCATTACAATCCCTCCCAGAGAGCTCTTCCTAATCATCATTTCCTTATTTCTAGCTTCCCATGTTTTACCACCACAGAGACATAGATTTGAAATGATGATTATGTATACAAAATGGAATGCACAGGTCTGACGATGTACCTCAGTAGTACAGGACTTGCCTTAAATATATGAGGTATTCTAGATTCAATCTCTGGCATTATAAAAAAGAACAAAACTCAAAACCAGAAACTGAACTCACCTTCCCACCTGAGTTATGCTGCTATTTCTGCAGTCATTTACACTCAAAACCTGGCAGAATTGTATTATACGAACAGAAGAAAGATACAGGATCAGAGACTCCATTATCTCATGATGTTTTGACTACATAACTTTCCTGAGTTTCAGTGTGCCTGTTATTTGAATGACTGAAAACAATACAATTATGACTATACCCTACCATACTCATAGAAAACCCCCAATATCTTATTGCTCCTTCAATCTTTACAGATCACCACTCCTATTCATACTTCCTTATTATTTACTACTTAGGCATACTTGCTTATCCTGCATATTAATCTTACAGATATCCAGCTCCAAAGCTTAAACAACTCCATACTAACTATACTGCAAACTGTTTAGACTGGTATGGCTTAATCCTACCTCGCTTCCAATTACCACCTTTCCAAAAGCTTGTGACCATGTGACTGTGGTCAAGTTACTTATCCATTCTGTGTTTGTTTCTTTGTCAAACTTTACCCCTAGTCATTGAGATTAAACAAGGATAGCCTTAGAGCACTGCCAGGTACATATTATTTTCTAAGTTGGAGGCAGAATTACACATAGTAAATGAAGCTTAACCTTCAGCATAGTTCACTAGATAAAATGGACTCCTTTCACAGTAACTGAAGGGACCGCCAATAATTGTGTGCCCATGATTTTACACTATTTTCTAATTTAAGAAAAACCAGTAAATGATGACACTTTAGAACCTGTTAAGTCAAGTGGTCTTCAAGCACAGGTCCATGGACTGGTGCCAGTCTGCAGATATAGCAAGGTTAAAAACTACTGGCCCATAGCTTGGTTTTAACTGCTGGACAATGGACAAGTGCTGGTCCACAGATGAATCAGATTAAAGAACATAGCATTAGTCAATGCTAGCTACTATTATCACACCCGGAAAGCAGATGTTTGTTCTTCTCTACCCTCAGAAAGTTCCTTCACTTTTTCCCATTTTACAAATAGAGGAAAGGCAATACTTAAGACGTTGTGAGAGAATCAGAGGCTGGAGTGATAGCACAGCAGGTAGGGCATTTGCCTTACACGTGGCCGACCCGGGTTCGATTCCCAGCATCCCATATGGTCCCCTGAGCACCGCCAGGGGTAATTCCTGAGCGCTGAGCCAGGAGTGACCCCTGTGCATTGTCGGGTGTGACCCAAAAAGCAAAAAAAAAAAAACATTGTGAGAGAATCAGAGTCCTACTCCAAGTCCAGCAAGCATAAACCCAAGGGAAAAATACATTTGGGAGATGGGACTGCAAAGGATGTATTTGGGAGGGGAAGCCTGAGACAACAGTGAAAGGGAGCAGACAGCTGGTGAAGGTTATGGTGTTGGAACATTGTATGTATGAAATCATTAACGGTATAAGAAAGAAAGAGAGAGAAAGAGGGAGGGGGAAGTAAAGGGGGAGGGAGAGAGAGAGGGAAGAGAGAATGAGAGAGAAAGAGAGAGAGTGCAAAAGCGAGTCAGAAGCAAGATGAAAATAAAATGCAATAGGGAATTCAAGGGGAGGATCCAAGATGACTGGACAAATAAAAGGCTTCATGGAAAGAATAGTATTTGAGATGGATTCTAAAGATGGATAGAATTTCAGTCAACAAGACCAGAGAGATATGCAGGAGGCCTGGGTTCACTCTTTGGCACCACAAGTTCCTCTGTTCACTGCCAGGAATAACCCTTAAGCACTGCCAGGTATGGCTCAAAAACAAAAACAAAAAAATTCACTCAACAGATATATAACAAGAAATAAAAGATAAAACAAACATAAACAAATAAAACCCAGCAGAGAGACATTACAGCCGGAAGGGCATTTGCCTTGCACAAGGCTGACCCAGGTTTGATCCCTGGCACCCTATATGGTCAGAGCCCTGCCAGGAGTGATCCCTGAACACAGAGCCAGGAGTAAGCCCTGGGTGTGGTCCAAAAACAAAAGAAATAAAAGAGAAAGTAAATCATAAAGGAATAGAAGTGGGATGGAACTCTGAAAGTGCTGGATAACTTATTTTACCTAGGCTTAGTTGTTCCCAAGGCATACCAAAACATAAATCGTGAGACCAGTAGGGTATTTGCCTTGCACATGGCAGGACCAGGCTTAACCCCCAGCACCCCATAAGGTCCCCTGAGCACTACTAGGAGTAATTCCTAAGCACAGAACCAGGAGTAACTCTTGAGCACTGCCAGGTATAACCCCCAACCCTCCCCAAAAAAACAAACAAAAAAAACCAAAGTGAATATTTGCCTATTCATAATCCATACTGACAACTATTATAACCATCTAGAATTGTAGTTTATCCAGTATTTTTAGAGTCTACACGTTGAAGAAGTGAGTCTATATAAAAAAAGGTTATTTCCTTCACAGCATTTCCCTGTTTTGAATTTCCAAAGAAAAAAAATCTACTGGAATGTTTTATTTCAAACACAATTTACCTCTCTTCCCATTCCAAATTCACTCCATTTTAGAGGGATGGAAACAAGTTAGTATTGACTTATCTGTATTATATAATAGAAGCAGAAGAATAGATGTTGAGTTCTAAATCTTGCTTAAAATGCCAGATGAATATAAAGGGATATATCCATACACATACAAATACATATATGTAAACATGCAGATTAAAATTTATGGGGCCAGAGTGATAATACATTGTGCAGGGCATTTGCCTTGCATGTGGCCAATCTGCATTAGATTCCCGGCACCTCATATTGTCCCTCAAGCCTGCCAGGAGTGATCCCTGAGCAGAGTCAGAAGTAAGCCCTAAGTACCTCAGAGTATGACCCCTAAACTAAAAATTAGTGCATTTAATTAAACATATGACACTATATGTATTCAATTTAGTATTCAATATGTATTCAATATTGAATAAGCATCCAGGAAACATGTATAGCCATTGATAAATTTCAAGGAAATTTCCCTACCAGTTAATGAGAATACCCATATTTCTGTTGATTCTATATATGCACCAACATTCTAATTGTCTATGCATCTAAATATCAAGGAGATTACTATTTTCTGTCATATCTACTACAATTTCTACTCTGACATATACAGTGACTACTCAGAGCACTGGTGACAATCCACAAAACCCTCCAAAAAAGTGATGACCAGTAGGTCAAAAAGAACAGCTTGTTATGTAAAATTCTTAAGATCATTACACTACCAATTTGGAAATTCTTCTCATCTAAGGAGAAAAGTGATTAAGCTCATCAGAATCACCAAGAAGAAAATTTCATAAAAATACACTTGAAAATGTATACTTATTACACAATACGTTCAATACAGATTCCTAAATTACAAGAGCCATTCAATCTAAAAAAACCCTTGGGAGCTTCACTTTACTGAAAACCTCTCACTGAAATTACAATAATGATTACAGTATCTGCACACCATGACTTTGTTATGCAAATAATTAAAATTTTGCCAGCCTTAGCTCTGACACACTCCTGTCTTTCCTAGACTCTCACTAAGCCTTTAGAAAGCAATCATAGAAGCCTAACATGAAGTGAGTCCACTAACAATGTCCAATGTTTAGCCAATGTATACCAGGAGCACGGCGATTACTTAAGAGCACATGATCATGTATCTCATGACCAGCTTGTTGAGGGACTGGCTCAAGCTCCCCTTTTCCAACTGCCAGCTCCAGTCATCACTAAAAGTTTAAAAGGAAAGAAGGAAGTAAAAAAGGCAAAGTGAACTTTTCGTAGCAAAAAAAACCCCTAAAAACCACCATCAACCCCCCACCCCGCCGCGACCATGTACGATAGCAAATAATAATAATAAAATAAAAATTACTCTTCCTCTCTTTAAAAAGGCCTTAGCCTTACAGACCAACCTTTTCAAAACCTGAAAAATCACTCCCCCCGCCCCCCAAAAAGATAAGATTCCTTTTTGCCCTTCCCAACCTCAGGCCAAGAATACTTTAAATAACGCTCTCCTTGGATTCACAGTCGATTGTGACATGTTCCCGATTACTATGGATATTTCTTGCACGGGTCACATGCTCGTTCAGCAGCTCTGCTCGGAGCTGGGTAAGAGGACAAGTAGCAAAGTCCTCCTCAGTCCTGTCTCACTATCTCTCACCTGACACGGGGCGGAACACCTGCTCCGGCTCCAGCCTCCAGCCCCGAGTGGGTCGGAACGGGCCTCGGATCGCCCCCTCTCCCCGCCCCCCACCCCGCAACTCCGTTCCGCGTCGCCCAACTCTCCCCGCCTAAGTCCCCTCGGCCCCGTTCCCATACTTAGCCTGGACACTGCCCCTGCCCAACCCGGATTCCGACACCCGGGACAGCTGCGGCCGCTGCCCGTCCCGCTCCCCCACTGGATCCCCGGCCCGGGACAGCGTTTTCCCAGGTGCCGGGCCGCCGCCGGGTGGCCAAGCAGGAAGGGGGTACCCGGTCGGGGGTCGCGGGTCGGAGGCGGCCGGCCCCCAGCGTCCCCCACCCCGACGCCGGGTCGGGGCGCTCCGATCCCTTCGCGCAGCCCCCGGCGCCGCCGGCCCCACCCCACGCCCCACCGCTCCGAGCGGCGCGCGGCAGGTGAGTCCCGGGCCCCGCGGGGCGCCTCACCTTGCTCAGCACCCCACAGCGCTCCACAGGCGGCCCCGACTCCGTCTCGGGATCCTCCTCGGAGCCCGACGAGTTCCAGCTCTGGTTGTCCGACATGGAGGCGCGGCCGCCGAGCAGGAGCGCGGCCCCCGCTCCCTGAGCTGCGCCGGACGTGGCTCCCGGTCCCCGGGGTGAAGGGGCGGACGAGAGCCGGGAGAGGACGCGCGCTCGCGCCGGGCCGCCGGGAAGCTGGAGCAGGCAGGGCGGGCGCCCGCCGCGCTGAGGCTGAGGCTGAGGCTGAGGCGGCTGAGGCGGCTGAGGCGGCGGCTGCTGCTGCTGCTGCTGCTGCCGCCGCCGCCGCCGCGCCTGACACCGAGCGGAGCGGGGAAGGAGGACGAGCGGCGAAGTGAGCCTGCCCTGCCCGCCGTCAGCCGCCGCCGTCGCCGGGACCCCCGCGCTGCGCCCGGCGCCGCCACCCGGACTCGGCCCGCTCGGTGACAGTCTCCAAGGGGAAGGAGGAAGGGAAGAGAAAAATCCAGCTGCAAAGCTCCCCTCACACCTCCGCTACCGCCGCCATCTTCCTGCCGGGCCCACTATTTACCCTCCCCTCCCCTCCCCTCTCTCCTCCCCCTCTCCTTCGGCTCCCCGCCCCGTCTCCCTCCCGGCGTCTGACGCAGCACGCCCAGGCCCCGCCGCGCCCCTCCCGCACCGCACCTCGGGACCTCCCGGGTGACGCCGGGTAGAAACGTGGGAGGAGCCGAGGAAGGGGCGGGCGGGAGGGGGAAGTCGCCGTGTTGCATCCTGGGAAGGGCGCGAGGCTCCCCGAACCGCGCTGCCTCCTGGGAGTTGTAGTCGAGCTCCGGGAGCAACCGGTGAGTGCCCCGCGCGGGGAAAACTGGACGCCCTGGGTACTCTCCAGCGGTGGGTGGGCTTCGTCTGACAGTCGTGTGACCGCTCCCCGGGGCTGCGCTTCTAAGGCCCTCTGGCGTGTTTGTGACGATTCCGCCGTGCTAGAGGACTGGGTGTCGGGTGCCCCGGGCCTGACCTGCGTGGCGGCTTGCACAAAGCCCGGGAGCGTGTTGCTGCTGTACCGGGCGCGAGTGTTGCTGGAGTTTGCAAGCTCTCTCTTAACTGGGGTTCATCTCTGCCCATTCCATCTCATTCTTTAAAAGAGTGCTTCTCGCTTTTGAACGACGAATTCTCTTGTTTCCGCCAGTTTTCATTTGGCTGAAAGCGATTTTGAGGCTATCAGAATAAGTGACATTGGGAGAGATTTTTTAGAGTAAAATCAGGATGTAATCCTGGAGTTTTCTCGTAGATGAGAATGAGTAGCTTCCTGAGACCCAGATTAGCCCATCACTGTACAGAAGAAGAGACAGTTTGAAAATAGAAACTCTCATTGTATGGAAAAGACGGAAGTGCTGGAATCGTACCGAATAATAATGGGTTAGGCAATAGATTCACTTTGTTGTAAAATTAGAATTGATCCGGTGAAAACAAAAATTTAACGCCGACTCTTTTTGCAAATTTCGTAATTTTTATTATAAAATATTTAACTGTAACTTTAGTTCTTTGCTCTTGTTTGCTTTTACATCTTGTCAGTTTTCCTATCAATTACCAACAGTAAAATTCTTCATAAAAACTTTTTAAAAATCGTATACTGCAGGGATAAGAGAACAGGCGTGGAATTTCGTGTATAAAGGAAAAGGCTGGGTGACCGGAAATAACGCTGATAGCGATTAAGATTTGTTAATCTGTCCTCTTCTGGAAAGAATGGAATGATGGGAAAAGTCTCTAAAAACGACCAATAGCATCGTTCATTCTGCGAAGTTTGACTATTACGGATGCTGTATTGCCTGTAAAGAAGTAGGGACAGGAGAAGTAGTACAGAGGATAAGGCGCACAGGAATAAACCCTGATCACTGCCCTGTGTCAACTCTCCTACTCCCACAAAAGACAATTACAAATGGCGTTTCCATTGTAAATTATGCTCTAATGAATAATTGAAATATGTATAGAACCTTCATAGATAAAACTTTGGGAAGTATTTTATCAACACGTTAAAGCAATTCCGAGAATATCATTAAAAAAATAAGACACATTTTCCTCTTGAATTATGCCTTTAGAATGTTTAATACTGTAATAATTAAACTTTGCTTTGTCTTTTCATGATCCAAATTGGTTTCCCTATTTCTGATCTTCTTAAGCTCTGGATTTTAAAATGTCTTTAGTCTAAATTACTGGGATTGTTGAAAAGAGCATAGTATGTGATTATTTTGAAACTGAACTTAACTTTTGTGTGTGGAGGTTTGTTTTTTATTTTGTATTTTTGTTTTGGGGTCACACCTGGCACTGCTCAGGGGCTACTCCTGGCTCTGCACTCAGGAATCACTTCTAAGGAGCTCAGGGGCCCATAACAGAATGCCTGGAATTGAACCCACATCTGCAACATTCAAAGCAAAAGCCTTACGCTGTACTACTGTTTCTGGCTCCTATTTTGTGCATTTCGAGTTTGTGTGGTTTATAACCACCAGCACTTAGGTCACCAAGGTACCCAATTAGTGGAAATTGATGTATTTAGTATGAATATGAGAAGAGTTAAGTAAAGTCATTCTTTACTTTAAAAAAAACTAAAAAAATTTAAGTACAGAATGATTTTTGTCTCATGACTAGAAAACTACATTAGAAGTTGGGATTTGCTTCGTTTTCTCTTGATGGGAAGAAATTGCAGTACAAGAATAAAATAGGTGAATTTTGTGAGAGTAAGAGCTTATGAATTTTCTCTTTTGAAGCCTTTTCAGCTTCTTTTAGAAGTGCTCTATGTTTTCTCTTTTAGTATATATTCATTTGTCTTACTTTTAGAACTTGGATTGGCCACGTGCAAGGCAACTGCCCTACCCACTACCTTGCACGTGGCCAATCCAGGTTTGATTCCTTTGTCCCTCTCGGAGCCCTGCAAGATACTGAGAGTATCCCGCCTGCTTGGCACAGCCTGGCAAGCTACCTGTGGTGTATTTGATATGAAAAAAAAACAGTAACAACACGTCTCACAATGGAGACGTTAGTGGTGCCTGCTGGAGCAAATGGATGAACAATGGGATGACAGTGCTACCTTGCTAATTTTAGGACTTAATTTCAGGTGAGATTTGTTTTTGTACATATAATGGGGCAGAGAAAAAATTCAAGGAGATAGACACTTGGTCTAACACCTTATTGAATAGTCTATCTTGGTCATGTCAGTTTGAAGTGCAAAATTTCCATACACCTGAGTCCATTTCTAAACTTCATTGTTTTTCCTCTTTTGCTTATGCTTTTGTTGATACCATAACTAACAACCATTTTATATTGTTTTATATACAGATATAATAGCAAAATTCTGGTGTCCTGTTACATTTAGATTCCTTTGTGTGTGTGTATACCTCTTCCAGGTGCATTTTTAGAATAAGCTTGTCAAATTGCATTAAAAATTCTATGGAAATTTGAATTGAAAACTTATAGAGTTTCTGAAGAAAATTACTTTAAAAAAATATAGAACTCAATTTTGGGTGGAACTTTGCATACCAGATCTGACATATTCTTAACAATCCACAGAGTTGAATAACTTAGCCCGTTGTATGTGGCTATTAAATAATTAGAATATGAACTTTTCTGATTCCAAGATAATATTCTTTGCTCTAGAATATCTCTAAAGTAACATAGTAGGGGCTGGAGCAATAGCACATCGGGTAGGGTGTTTGCCTTGCCTGTGTTCGATTCCCAGCATCCCATATGGTCCTGAGAACACCACCAGGAGTAATTGCTGAGTGCAGAGCCAGGAGTAATCCCTGTGCATCGCCGGGTGTGACCCAAAAAGCATAAATAAATAAGTAAATAAAGTGACAAAGTGGATTGTGTGTGTATATATATATGAGTGTGTATATATACATATGCATATATATATTCCCTGTAAATGAATAGCATAACTCTTCTCTAAAACATTTTTCACTTTCATGTATCCACCCTTATATGTATGCTGTCTATTATCACCCCCAGTTAGAGTTTTTAAATTTTATTATTTTTGCTTTAATTTCAGACCATGAAACAACCACAGAGAAGTTTGATAATTTTGCAAAGTTTGTGCATCTTAATAAAGAGTATAACTGCTGTTTGAGCTTCAGTATCCTGCTGCCAGAGCTCATTCCACTAGAGTTCCTTGGAAGTTCCTCTTTTTGTTTCCCTTTCTTCCACCTTCCCTGACTTCTCTGAGCTTTTATCCCCACTAACCACCAATATACCAAAGCCTTCATCGCTGCCCTCTTTACCTACTACCAAAACATGGAAGTTAAATGAGCCCAAAGTATTGAAACTGAGAACACTTCAGATTTTAGTGATTAGTTAGTAGAAGTATGAGTGCAATTTGTCCTATATTTTAGGTTTCTGTAGGATAGGATATGCCAAATTGAAATGGAAAACATTGTCTATTTTTTTTCTGTATGCCATAAAGAGCCTTTAGTAGTCAGCTTAGAATGCTTTCGCCAAATTTCACAGACCTGGGTAGTTATGATCCTAGTTTCACTTCCTATAAGGATATGAATCCTTTTAGATTCAGGCTCCACCCTAATAGCCTTAACTTTACTTAGCCTTAATTACTTCCTCTTAGGTCTGTTCTCCAGTTACAGTCATTTTAGACAGTTGGAATTTCAAGTGTGAATTTGCAGGAATACAATTTAGTCCATAGCAAATTATGTCTTTTATTTCATAGCATTTATTGTTACAGATGCAATTTTTATTAAACAGTCCTTTTTAGCTATTCTGTGAATTTAATTATACTGAAATATGCTTAATAATGTTGTTCCAAACTAAAATATAACCGATGAAAACTTGGGATTTACATAAGAAACATGACTTTGTGAAATAAAAAATAGAGATATTAATCTGTGATATATGTAATTATACATGTAGTTTTTATTATAGTCTGCTTCTAAGAGTAAGGGCAATCTGAAGAAAAGTCATTTTTAAAATAGACAAATGAAACACCATATATACTGATTTTTAGCACATGATGAATGTTTAAAGAGAGTAACAGAATATATTGATTCAACAGAATATATTGATTCACACTAAGAGTGTGAGTGCCATGAGTAAGAATTTTTTTGATTTTTAAAAATAATTTTCTAGGGGGTCTGGAGCAATAGCACAGTGGGTAGGGTGTTTGCCTTGCATGTAGCCAATGCAGGTTCGATTCCCAGCATCCCGTATGGTCCCCTGAGCACCGCCAGCGGTTAATTCCTGAGTGCAGAGCCAGGAGTAACCCCTGTGCATTGCCGGGTGTGATCCAAAAAGAAAAAAAAATTTTTCTATATTTTTTTCTATATTTTACAGTGGTAGGGCATTTGCCTTGCACGCGGCCAACCCTGGTTCGATTCCTCCGCCCCTCCAAGAGCCTAGCAAGCTACCCATGGCATA
Organism: Sorex araneus; assembly: GCF_027595985.1. Lineage (NCBI taxonomy): Eukaryota > Metazoa > Chordata > Mammalia > Eulipotyphla > Soricidae > Sorex > Sorex araneus. The sequence continues at coordinate 153,017,725 of NC_073302.1, forward strand.
TTCCATATGCCAAAAACAGTAAAAACAAGTCTCAAAATGGAGATGTTACTGGTGCCCTCTTGAGCAAATCGATGAACAATGGGATGACAGTGACAGTGATAATCCCTAGATTAGTGTTCAGCACCCAAAAAGTATTCAATACCACTAATTACCATATTGTACATTACCTTCCAGTTAATTCTGCAAACACATGCTAAATACTATGACAAGCATGATAAAATACTATGTTGACTCCGATGGGTGTTATTAGGATAGGCTTCAGTAAACATTAGAGGGAGATGGTCTATGAGGCCCTTGCCCTCAAAGAGATGATTACAGAAAGATACACATTAAACTGTAATACATGAGACGAGCATTTTAAAAAGTGTTTTTTAGGTAATCTTTATTCCTACCATCTGTAAGTGATAAATCTTATTCCCTAGTCCTGTAAATTAATCTGATTTCTGCTCAAGCTCTGTAGGCCAATTACCCCAGGCCTTTCTGGTTAAAATGATGATGAGGAGGAATATTAGAAAATAAGTGATTGTTCTTGTTTGCTTGTCACTTTCCATTAGGAAATGTAAACTGATATCACACTAAAAATTTTATAAATTAATAGAGTACTCGTTATGCAGTTACTGAGTACGTGAAGTTCTGGATGTCTCCTGAAGTTCAGAAATTTAAAAGATTTAAAAGCTCCTCTCCCAATCTCTTGGCCTTTTCTAGTTTAGCCATTACTACTTGCCCCTTTAAATGTATGTTTTTCCTGTTTTTTTGACAACTCACCCACCCACTTTTCCTCTCCCAAAGTTTCTCTCAGGTGTGAAGACTTATATAGGGGCCACTCAAGTGGTTGAGTATATGCCTCGCATGTGCAAGCCCCTGTTTTGAATCTCTAGCACCCTATTGTCCTCCAAGCATCTCTGAGGCTAGTCCTTCTGATCTCCTACCAAGTCTCCTGAGTGTGCCCCAGGTACAGCCTTGTTGGGTGTGGCCCCTTTAAAAAAAAAAAAAAGGTCATGTAGAAAGAATTTCTGCCCCAATGGTGATTCATGCTGAGCTCAGACTGAGACAGTTTCTAGTTGTGAATTCTGTCAAGCTTTATTATTATTAACTATAGTTTTGAGTGTATATTTAATAAGTAATGACTTAAGAAGCAATACTATTACTATGAACAGTCTCCTAATAATAATAATAGTAATATTATATGTATCCTATTTGTTAGGCCATTATATACCTTTATAACTGAGGATACTTAGATATAGCAAAGTGAACATTTATGTGAAATGTGAATAAAGTATCTGACATTTTCTGTTGTAAATATTAGTTTCAGAAGTATAAGGGGCTACTAGAAAACTTTTGTATTTCTCTTTTGTGATGTTGTGCAAAATAATTGTAAAATATCTTTACAAGTGTAGTCACAAAAGTGGGTATCCAAATTTGTGTCAAGTGAACATAGGAATATTGAGGGCATTGCTTCCTATATATATTGATCTCTGTTGACGAAAAAAATATTATATTTTATCTGTCTATAATCAACATCTGGCATCTTCCATATTAATAATTTTTCTTTTGGAGGACTATATTGGCAGTACTAGGGGTGGGAGGGCTGCTCCTGACTCAGTCCTCAGAGCTTGCTCCCAGCAGATTAGATTAGATTGTTCCCAATCCAAAAGGCCTCCCACAAGCCCCAAATCACTGAGCTATCTCCTCAGCCCTAAATTCAGTTCCAGAAGCAACTCAAATGTACTAGTCAATGAATAAACTTTAAAAATCTGTCAGTCTAGGGGTATAATTCAGCACTGTGATGCCCTGAGTTCAATCCCCACTACTGCAAAATAAATAAATAAAAGGTTTTGACTAACAGAACAACTTCCAGTTGCTGTGAAAAGTATCAAAAGCCAGTCATAAAATCTACTTGAATGAACACAGCCCTGTAATTAATATTTGACCAGTGTGTGCACATTCTGTACATACAGTTTATCCCCACAACCACACAGCGGCAGAATTTCCCTCTCCTTTCTGCATATGTATGTACTGTTTTCTTTGCTTTCATTCCTCCCCTTCCTCTGTATTATTATTTATTTATATAGTATAATACATAGTATTGTTGTATTTTGCTTTCCTTCATTTGTTTCTTCCTTTGCAATCATTGGCAGGAGTAGGGAAAGCAGAATAGGGAATAGTGAAAAAATAAATAGTAAACATTTGGGAGCAAAATTAGCTACAAAGAAATTTTTTTTATTAGAGATGATGTTTTATTTTTTAATTTTTTAAATTAATTTACTTTTAATTAGTGAATCACCGTGAGGGTACAGTTACAGATTTATACATTTTTGTGCTCATGTTTCCCTCATACAAAGTTTGAGCCTACAAAGAAATTTTTACAGCATGTTTTCCATCTTGTTTTAATTCATGAGACTAGAGAAGAAAGGATGATATTATGTCTGTCAATTCTTGTGGAATAAGTCTGTCCATTAAAGGGACAGATAGACTTTTTTTTGCCATTCCTGGTATGCTAAGGGTCCATTCTCAGTGGAGCCAAGGAGCCATGCGCTACCAGGAATCCTTCCCAAGCCTCCCACATACAAAACATGAGCTGTCTCCCTGGCCCCTGTGCCGATTAATTCTTAACTTCAATCTCATTTCCCACCTCCATATCCCAAGGCATTAGACGCCAAGGACATCTCATCATTTCTCTGTTTTTCTGGGTCCTTAGATGGCTGTTTATACCCTGGTCCCAAAACTAAACTTTTTTCTATGTCCCATTCACATATTTTTGTTTTCCTTTAGGGGAATAAATATGATCATAAATTTTCTAGTAACCCCAAGTTAGGTAATCCTGATATATAGCTGGATATTTATTTAGTAGGCATTGCCAATCTTTTAGTTAATTAATTTTGGCTTTTTGGGTCACATCTGGTGATGCACAGGGGTTACTCCTGGCTCTGCACTCAGGAATTACGTCCTGGTGGTGTTCTGGGGACCATATGGGGTGCTGGGGACGAACCTGGCTCACCATGTGCAAAGCAGACGCCCTACTGTCCTACCCGCTGTACTATCCATCCAGCCCTGGTATTGCCAGTCTTTTTTTTTTTTTTTTGCTTTTTATTGGAGGTGGGGGGAGTCACACCCAGCAATGTACAGGGGTTACTCCTTGCACTAAGGAGTTACTCCTGGCAGTGCTCCGGGGACCATATGGGATGCTGGGAATCAAACCCCGGTCGACCGAGTGCAAGGCAAACGCCCTACCCTCTGTGCTATTGCTCCAGCCCCCCCCCCACCCCCGCCCCGGCGTTGCCAGTCTTAATCTTACTTTCTTTTCTTTGTTCTGTTTTTAACCACCTATACTCCATTTGGACTGATAGATTTTTATTTTGGGTCCTGGAAATTAAACAGGGCCTTATACTAAGACTTTTATTAGCACCAAATACTTTTATTGTGTTTTGTTCATATTACTATGTCTTATTCTGTTATTCTGATCTTTAAGCTAACTTTGCATACTATAGCTCATTTAACCCCTTAAGGACAACTATTGAGACAGTGTTCATTAATGCTATAGTGCAGTAATTATAGGTACTTAGAAATATGTCTGATTCAGTAGAAAGTTCTACAGTAAGACAGTGATTTCAAAATTGTTGTTTCTTGTCGTACAGAGGAGAGTGAAGCCAAGCCAGGCATGTTCCAAGCAAAACTACTTTTTCTTACTGTTGAACAAAATTGAAAATATATAGCATTATCTTTCATTTGTATCCATTTGGTTTATGGGATTGAAAATCTTATATTTGTGAGTAAATTTACTTGTGAGTAAAAACTGTGGGATTTCATAGGTTACAATAATAATTTAAAAAATCTTCTTATGTCTTGGGAGATAGCGCAAAGAACCAATGCATCTGTTTTGCATGCAAAAGGCCTGGGTGTGATCTTATTCTCCATCGTTCCCTCAACAACCACCAGTAGTGACCCTTAATGCACCAGAAATAGCCTCTGAGCATCACTTGATGTGACCCAAACACAAACAAATCTTTAATATAAAATGGTATGCAGTTTGGGTTTGGAGTGATAATACAGTGGGTAAGGCATTTTCCTTGTACAGAGCCAATCAGGGTTCAATCCCCAGTATCCCGTATGGTCACCTGAGCTCCGCCAGGAGTAATTCCTGAGTGCAGGGCCAGGAGCAATACTTGAGCATTGCAGAGTGTGGCCAAAACCCCAAATAATAATAGTGATGATAAATAAAATGGTATGAATGTATAGTGGGTTTGCCATTATTGTACTGCCTACTCTTCTGAGTATATACATTTTCTTTCCATGTTTTTTTTTTTTAGTTTTTGATTTTCTAATATCTCTTTTCTGTTATATTAAGAAATTCTTTTGTTGGGCTGGAGAAATAGCACAGTGGGTAGGGCGTTTGCCTTGCATGCGGCTGACCCGGGTTTGATTCCTAGCATCCCATATGGTCCCCGAGCACCACTGGGAGTAATTCCTGAGTGCATGAGCCAGGAGTAACGCCTGTGCATTGCTGGGTGTGACCCAAAAAGCAAGCAAAAAAAAAAATTCTTTTGTTAATATGTTTGATTCATAAAAGAGAAGTCTGGTCTTTATAAGTATTGGTAGGATCGTCATGATATTTTGTGAATGGGTTTTGCTTCCTGTTCCTCGCAACCCCCTCAACACCCCCCATGCCCAGCCCTTTCATTGTCTTACTTTTACTGTAATTTCAGATCCTCTTTTTAGTCGAGTGGAAAAATATTGTTGTAGGACTTGCATGTTGTTCTGGTGATTTAGACAGTTTCTCAATATACAGTTTATCTTAATCATCATTTATGTAAATCATCATTCACGTTGTTAATATCTGCTATACAATGGTTCCTGATAGAGGTATAAAAAATGAGAAGTAGCATAATCTATTGGTTATTTTATAGCATTTTACTATCTATGAATGCTAAAAAGAGTTATATAAGGACATTATATTTTTAACAATCACATTTTTATGGAGCAAGTGATGTAAAATTGTCGCAACTAAATGTTTTTGATGAATAAAATGTCTGGTTGATGATAAAAGGAAACTTTTAGGAATTGTGGTTAACAGGTTTAGGAAAAAAATTACTAGTACAATTAAAATTAATGAAACCAGAAAAAAAAAGCTTTGATAATCTTTTTCAAGGAAAGGCAACCATTTCCATTCCTTCATGATTATAATAATTTTCATTTCTGTGTCATGTTTTCTTTTTATCCTCATATATACACTTGCCCTAAGCTGTTGTTCACTTACAAACTATTAAACAACTTTTAACGCACCAGCATCATAAAGAATAAAAGTACACTGCCTGTGTCCTGTTAGCAAAATTATTTGTTTTAAGTTCTTACAGAACACTCACAAGATGTTCTTCCTGTTGAATGAGGAACTGGATGAGGATATTTGCATTCATTCTTAAAAATGCATTGCTCATGAATTGAGTCCTGAGTTTTATAGAAATACATTTGAATCATCTGAAAAGTCATAGTCTGAGATTTTACTCATACAGTCAGTTTCACCAGAACTCTTTTTTAGTTCTTTGCATTCATCTGGTTTGTCTAATTGCAAAACTTTTGTAATTTTTTTTTCTCTTTGTGGGTATGGGCATAAAGTGAAAAATTTAGAACACCCAACTAGGTCAAATGAAAACTTAAAAAATAAGTCTCTGAAAAATTGGTGTTTCCAAACTTTTCTTATACTTTCTTTCAAAGATTTGATGAAGTGAGGAAACAGTAAGAAAACTGAAGGGTGATATATTTGTTTTACTACTAGATCACTTAGATGATTCCATACAATTTATGTAACTCATGAATAATGACTAAATAAATCCTAGGGTGTTGAAATAGTAAAATGTACAATGTATAGCAAAACAACATTATTAAGACATTTACATCTTCAATTTATAAAAGAGCCAAATAGATCTTTATAAAAGTATCAAGATAGACCTAATCTTATTCAGTTAAAAATGATTACACACACATCTTTCTTGGGGAAGATTTCTGAAAATTAAACATAGGGACTAAAAAGATAGCTCAGTGGACTATCATGAATGATTTGCAGGAGGCCTGTGTTTGATCCCCAGCACCATACACTGAGCACCACTAGGGGTGACCCTGTAGCACCAAGCTGGATGTGATCCAAATATTTTTTTAAGTATGATATATGAAGGTTTAAAAATAAAGTTTCTCAAAAAACAGGATTTAGATTTTTATGCTTAACCAAGGTTTACTATTCTATCATTAAATCTGTTCTTTAATTTTATTTCATAATCAAACTGAAACTAGTGTTTGTCCAAAACCAAACTAGAACTTTTATTAGCTAGCTATTGTAATGGCCAACAAGAAATGCAACCTACCTGGGATCTGGCTCAATGACAGCCAGGCGGAGTAAGCTCAGTACTGAGAGTCCCGCAGGAATATGGGCCAGGGCAAGTATATTGGAAACCTGATGACAATGGGGCAGGAAGAGAGATCCCAGGTAAATTGAGAGCGATGGATACCCACACCAAGAAGTAACCCCTTGCCGTAGGAAGAAATTCCACTGAGGAACACCAAGCAAGCTCCATTTAGGAAGCGATCTCTGAGCCCTAACATGATACCAGGAGCATGAAGTACAGAAGCTATTCACCTCCCCTGGTGAATGAAGACAAAAGCCAGGAACAACCCAAACTAATGAGAGTTTTAGAAAAGCCTTAATAGATACCTAAGTATATATACTTAAATATTTATGTAAATATGATTCCTCCTCCCCTCTTGGAGAGTCCAAGAGTATATCTCCTGCATGGTAGAGCCTGGCAAGCTACTCATGACGTATCCAGTATGCCAAAAATAGTAACAAATCTCACAATGGAGATGTTACTGGTGCCCACTCGAGCAAATCAAAGAGCAACTAGATGACAGTGATGCAGTAATAAAAGCAAGAAAAGAAGGGTAACCTAATGTCTGGAGACAGCAACATATGATGGGATAAATATTGGATCAATGAGGAAACCTAAACAGAAATGTATTTCTAGAAACTAATGAGTCAAAAAGGCAAAGCAAAAACAATGCTCAGAGGGACATTCATAGATGGCTTACATTCAGAAACAAAATCACAATCTATTGCACCAAAAATAATAATTTTGGTGGGTTTTTTGTGTGTGTGTGTGTGTGTGTGTGAGCGAGCGTATTGCTTGAGTGCTCAGGAGCTACTCCTGACATTGTTCAGGGAACCATGCAGTGCCACAAATTCCACACACAAGACTTAGAAACAGTGAATCAATAAAGTAAAGTAGTAGCACACTACAAAATCAATATACATGTCTGTTGCTTTTTCATATGCAAAGAACTAGAAGGAGAATTGGCATTAAAACAGTCTCCAAAATTACATTTAAAAAGTCATATACCTAGGTATCAACTTCACAAAAAAGGTAAAAGACATATCAAAAACTATAAGTTGTATGTTTAAATAGAAGATATAAGGAAATGGGAAAATACTCCTATTTTCTTAGTTTAGGTGAATTTACATGATTAAAATAACCATCCTGCCCAAAGCATTATACAGATTCAATGCAATTCCTATCAAAATCCCAGTGACATTAAGGACATATAGAACAGACAATACTAAAATTTGTATGGAATCACAGAAGCAATTTTGAGAAAAAGAAAATGGGTGGCATAACTGTTCCTGAATTTATTTTATACTTGAAAGCTATGGTAATCAAAATATTAAGATACTGAAATAAAAACATACACTCTTTCCAATGGACTTGAATTGAGTGTCCAGAAATATATCTTCAGAGATATAAGTTAATTTTCAATCAAAGATCCAGAAGCGTTAGATGGAGAAAGGAAAGCCTCTTCAACAAAAGGTACTGGATAAATTGATTAGCTACATGAAGAGTGAAATTGGGTCACTATCACACCCTTTTTCAAAAAATCAAAAGGGAGTAAAGATGTAAAATTAAACCTAACATCCATAAAGTACATAAATACACTCAAGAAAACATAGGCAAAATACCCCATGATACTGGTGTCAGTGGTGTCTTGTGATTCAGCTCCACTGGTAAAGAAAATTAAGAAAACAAATGGGGTTACATCAAGATAAAAAGCTTTACACTTTGAAATTGGCCCAAAAAAATTCTTATTGAATGCAAAAAATAAAAACCATACATCCTAAAAGGTATAATATGCATATTACATAAAACAGAAATAATGACATCATCAAATGATAGGGAGAACTGTGAAATCAGCTGAAATACGTGCAGTTTATTGAAGGATTGACTTTTTCCAAAATACCTACTAAATCTGTTCCATAATTTCTTCATTTCATGAAAATTCAGTAGTACGATGCATATATAAGAACACAATATTTGGGGCTAGAACGATAGCACAGCGGGTAGGGCATTTGCCTTGCATGCAGCTGACCAGGGTTTGATTCCCAGCATCCAGATGGTCCCCCTAGCACTGACAGGAGTAATTCCTGAGTGCAGAGCCAGGAGTAAATCCTGTGCATTGCCAAGTGTGACCCAAAAAGCAAAAAACAAAAAAAACCCACAATGTTTAAAAAAAGAAAAAAAACCCACAATGTTAGCTTTTATCATTGAATTTATAAAAGCAATTTGAAGTTTACTATTGGTTTTATTGCACTCTATATATTCAGCTTCTCATCATTAAGCTTCCCATCACAGCATACATTTAACAGATTCTGGGACCTGATGCTGTAACATTTTTTACCCTTTTAAAATTTATTTGCCCACCACTCATTGATAAAGGTTAATATGGAGATGTATAAAGAATTGGTAAAACTTTAAACAAGAAAACATCCAACCCCATCAAAAAATGGGAAGAAATGAATAGAAACTTCTTTGAGACATACAAATGGCCAAAGATGTATTTTTAAAATGCTCAGCATCACTAACCATCAGGGAAATGCAAATCAAAACTATGAAATATCACCTCACACCAGAGCGGCTGGCACACATCAAAAAGAACAAAAACAATGTTGGCATAGATGTGGGGGGTGAAGGATCCTCACACTACTGGTGGGAATGTCAACCGGTCCAGCCTTCCTGGAAGACCAATATAGACATTTCTCAAAAATCTCAGAATTGGGCTGGAGTGATAGCATAGCGGGTAGGGCGTTTGCCTTGCACGCGGCCGACCCGGGTTCAAATCCCAGCATCCCATATGGTCCCCTGAGCACTGCCGGGAGTAATTCCTGAGTGCAGAGCCAGGAGTAACCCCTGTGCAGCGCCAGGTGTGACCCAAAAACCAAAAAAAAAAAAAAATCTCAGAATTGAGCTTCCATATGACCCAGCAATATCACTTCTTAAGAATATACCCAGGGGCTGGAGTGATAGCACAGTGGGTAGGGCATTTGCCTTAGACATGGCCATCCCGGGTTCGATTCCCAGCATCCCATATGGTCCCCTGAACACCACCAGGAGTAATTCCTGAGTGCAAAATCCAGGAGTGACCCCTGTGCATTGCCAGGTGTGACCCAAAAAGCCAATATATAAATATATATATATATATACCAAAAGGTACCAAAAACACAATGCAGAAGAGACATCAGAACTCCTGTGTTCATTGCAGTACTATTCACTATAGCCCAAATCTGGAAACAACCCAAGTGCCCAGGAACAGATGACTGAATAAAGAAACTATATACAGAAAGGAATATTGCTTGGCCATAAGAAAATGTGAAATCATGCAATTTGCTACTATTTGGATGGATCTGAAGATATCATGCTGAATGAAGTTAGAAGAACAGACACAAAATTATCTCTTTAGTGTGTAGATTATAAAGAAACATGGTAGGGGAAAAACCAAATCATGGTCACTAAAAGAAAAAAACTTCATGCCATTTTCCATCGAGGCTGTCCGTCCTTATATCCCCAATATACAATGCTCCTTTTTATTCTTGCCAATACTAGTTTCAATCTGTTTTCACATAAGCTATTTTTTATTAAGTTGATATATCATTGTGTGTTGATATATCATTTGTATTTTTCTACTGAAAAGTAATATTGAGCTTTTTTTTTTTCATGTGTGTTGATCATGTCTTTTGTCTCTTTAGAAATGTCTTGGGGGCTGGAGCGATAGCACAGCGGTTGGGTGTTTGCCTTTCACGAGGCCGACCCGAGTTCGATTCCTCCGCCCCTCTCGGAGAGCCTGGCAAGCTACCGAGAGTATCGAGCCCGCGTGGCAGAGCCTGGCAAGCTACCCGTGTGTATTGGATATGCCAAAAACAGTAACAATAAGTTTCTCAATGAGAGACGTTACTGGTGCCCGCTCGAACAAATCGATGAGCAATGGGATGACAGTGACAGTGACAGAAATGTCTTAACCAGGTTCACTTGCCATCTTTTGATTGGGTTGCTTGCTTTTTGGTTTCTAAGTAGTGTGAATTCTTGATGTATTTTAGTTATTAACCCCATGTCAAATGTATATTGTGTAGGGATATTCTGTATCATTTTAACTTTTAAGTGTTCACCTTCCCCATGAATGTTTTGAAAAGAAGTATTTATTTTTTGTATGCTTTTCAGATAATAAAAAAAATAAGCCTCTTTAACTTGGAAGACAACTTTTTACCATGGAAAACACAAAGGAGAGTAACAGTTGTAAAGATGACCTTCTGCTTAGGGTGGGACTTAATGATAATAAAGCTGGAATGGAAGGATTGGACAAAGAGAAAATTAATAAAATTATAATGGAAGCCACAAAGGTATGTTTTATCTTTCAGTATCTTTTAAAAAATCACTTTAAACTCTCTACTTCAGAGAAAATTAGTAAGTTAAACTATCTTTAATTATAATTGTAATTTTAAACATTATTATATATTATTTTGAGGTAACTATTAATAATGCTTTAGGTATGCAGTGTTACTGCTCTACAGCTACCTACCAAAGTGCCAATATCCTTTCACCACTAACCCTATGTCCCTTCTGCTCAATCTTCCATTCTACCCACACCACCGTTCGGTGGTCTCACTTCTATTGTCAGAGTCTAAGTTTGATTTTACTTAGACATTGTCTATTCCTTTGCTTTGTTTCTTTATATACAATATATGAATGACATCATCCCACATTTGTCTTTTTCCTATCTTATTTTGCCTTACATGACCCCCTCTAGATCTATCTTGTAAGTAAATGCAAAATTGATTTCATCCTTGTAATTTCTGAGTTGTATCTGTTGCTAGGCATTGGGTTATTATTATATATCATATATAATATTAGGCGCTGGGTTATTATATATCATGTACAATATGTAATATATAAAATTAATATAATAATACATATTATTAGTCTTGTTCAGCTACAGATGGAAAATGACCTCCTTTCTATTCTCTTGCTATTCTATTCCCTTCATATGCATGTATTATGCATTGAAAACAAATTAATGTATATATTCTAACTTCAAAAATACTATAATTTTAACATTTAGTTAATGTAATTTGGAGGACTTTATAATTAATTAAAGGATTTTTTCATTTTTTTAATGCTTGCATATGTGGGCATAGTTTATAGGACTAGTCTTAATCTTTATTGGTGGACAAAAGTTGTTTCTAATCTTTTGTTTTTTACAGACAGGTAAAAGATTGAGATGAGTAAAACAGAGCTAAGTCTAGAAGTAAATATAAGTAAATACAATTCATTGATTTTTGACAAAAGATGAAAGGTTATTCTGTTTAGCAGATGCAGGGATAATTTGAATAGCCACATATAAGGGGTGGGGTGTGAGGAAGCTAGATTGTAGAAATGAGAATGCCAATGAAGGAGAGGATTGTGGCCGAAGGAGGAAGCAGACTAGTGATTAAATAAGGGCATCGATCAAAGGTCTTGGTCATTTCAATGATGAGGAGATGAGGTCACTATGCACTTCAAAACCATGAAAATCAACACTAGTGATAAACATGTAGTCCAAAATATAATAGCAAATTTTTTTTTAAAAAAAGATTTTTTCAAAGAGGTAGGGTGGGGAGAGAGAGAGGGAGAGAGAGAACACTTTGGGTCATTGGAGAATGCTGACACCGAAGTTTGGAATTAGAACACCGAATGCCTGAAAATCTCTTAGTGACAGTTTTGTAAATCACAGTGAATAATTTTTTTTAAATTAGGACAGAGTTAAGGACAAAAAAAAATGTTAGACTGACTTTGCATGATATGCAAAAAATTAACTTAAAAAGGCAAGTGTAAGAGCTAAAACATCAAAACTTTTAGAGGATTAGAAGATAGGAGAAAACCTTTGAAACCTGTGCTTGGGTAAATATCATCACATACATATTCAATAAAAGTTGATAAATCAGACCTGATTGAATTTTAAAATGTTTACACTTCAACAGACCTCTTAAAAAATAAAAATATAAGTAACATGCAAGGGTGAAATATTTGCAAATCATGCACATGATAAAAGGCTTAGATCCAGAATTTAAAAAAAAATTTTTTTAATTTATTGGGGGAGGGCACACCCAGTGGTGTTCAGAGGCTATTCCCAACTCAGGGAATCATGTGATGCCAACATCAAACCCAGGTTTCCTGCATGTGAAGCATGCACTCAGCCCATTGAGCCATCTCTCCAACCCTAGCTATCTCTTTAGAGGCAAATAAGTTTTACATCTCATTAATAAAACAATTAACCCAATTAAAGAATGAGCAAAAGACATGGACACTTGACAGTCCTCCTTCCGGTAGAGCGGAGGACTGTAGTGTACAAAAGACATGGAGACTTCATTAAAGAAGATACAAAGGTTCATAAGCACATTTAAAGATTTTCCACACCTTCAGGGCTGGAGTGATAGCATAGTGGGTAGGGTTTTTGCCTTGCACATGGCCAACTCAGGTTTGAATCCCAACATCCCATATGGTCCCCTGAGCACTGCCAGGAGTAATTCCTGAGTGCAGAGCCAGGAGTAACCCTGTGTATCGCCGGTTACAAAAAGCGAAAACAAAAACAACAAAAAAAGATTTTTTCACATCTTCAGTAATTGAGGAATTATAAATTAAAACCCACAGTGTAGAGTATCATGCTATGTGAAATGAGTCAGAAAGAGAGGGACAGATATAGAAGGACTGCACTCATTTGTGGAATATAAAATAACATAACACAAGACCGACTCCCAAGGACAGTAGATACAAGGGCCAGGAAGATTGCTCCATAGTTGGAAGCCTGCCTCATGAGTGGACAGGGAGAAGGCAGCTGGAATAGAGAAGGGATCACTAAGAAAATGATGGTTGGAATCGGGCAGCATGGGAGTTGTGTGCCGCAAGTAGATAAAGGACCAAACATGATAACCTCTCAGTACCTGCATCGCAAACCATAATGCCCAAAATGTAGAGAGAGAGTATGGGGAATATTGTCTTCCATGGAGGCAGTGGGAGGGTGAGAAAGGTGGGGGTAAACTGGAGATATTGGTGGTGGAAAATGTGCACTGGTAGAGGGATAGGTGTTTGATCATTGTGAGGTTGTAACTCAAACATGAAAGCTTGTAACTGTATCTCACAGTGAATCAATAAAATAAAAAAAGAAAACCACAGTGTAATACTGTGCACTTATAGCCAACGATACTTATAATAGTGTAATAAACAGTATCATGTTGGCAAGAATGTGGAGAAATTAAACCCTTATGCGTTTGGGTAAGTTGGGACAGTAAAATGGATCGACTACATTGGAAAAAAGTTCTGGTAGTATCTCAAAAGCTTTCACGTGCAGTACTATGTGATACAGAGATTCAACCCTTGATTGGGCAATGAAAGAACTAGAAAACATGTCCTCACAAAAGTATGTACACAATCTTTATCACAGCATTTTCTTTTTTAATTAAAATCTTTTTGGTTTTGGGGTCATACCTGGTAGTGCTGGGGGTTTACTCCTGACTGTGAACTCAAGAATCACTGCTGATGGAGCTCAGGGAGCCCTCTGCAGACCGGGGATCTAACTCGGGTCAGCCACATGCAAAGCAAGCACCCTACCTACTACTGTCTCTCCAGCTCTCACAGCATTTTTAATAAGAACCAAAAAAGTAAAAATTATCTAATATCCATCAGCCTGATAAATCAAGAGACATTATGTTTAATGATGGTAGATAATTTTCCAAAAAATTATTTTTTACACTGTCTTAAATGACTTAGATAAAATTTTTTGAATTTTATTTGAGGCACTATGATTTATAATCCTGATAACTATAAGGTTTCATGCATACAGTGTTCAGATGAAAACTTTTATGACACTTGCAAAGTTAACCTGAAGGAGAAAATCAGTGATTCAACTCACTCAGCCTTTGGCTTAGCCCCATTTCTTTTTTTTTTTTTTTTTTATAATTTATTTATTTTTAATTAGAGAATCACCGTGAGGGTACAGTTACAGATTTATACACTTTTGTGCTTATAATTCCCTCATACAAAGTTCGGGAACCCATCCCTTCACCAGTGCCCATTCTCCACCACCCGTAAACCCGGCGTCCCTCCCACCCTCCCCAATCTCATCTCCCCCCCACCCCACCCTGCCACTGTGGCAGGGCATTCCCTTCTGTTCTCTCTCTCTAATTAACTGTTGTGGTTTGCAATAGAGGTGTTGAGTGGCCGCTGTGCTCAGTCTCTAGCCCTCATTCAGCCCGCAACTCCCTTCCCCCACATGGCCTTCAACTACAATGTAGTTGGTGATCGCTTCTCTGAGTTGCCCTTTCCCCGGAATGTGAGGCCAGCCGCGAAGCCATGGGGTCAACCTCCTGGTACTTATTTCTACAGTTCTTGGGTATTAGTCTCCCACTCTGATATTCTATATACCATAGATGAGTGCAGTCTTTCTATGTCTGTCTCTCTCTTTCTGACTCATTTCACTCAGCATGAAACTTTTCATGCCCATCCACTTAACTACAAAATTCTTGACTTCCTTTTTTCTAACAGCTGCATAGTATTCCATTGTATAGATGTACCAAAGTTTCCTCAACCAGTCATCCGTTTTGGGGCATTCGGGTTTTTTCCAGATTCTGGCTATTGTAAACAGTGCTGCGATGAACATACATGTGCAGATGTTGTTTCGATTGTACTTTTTTGCCTCTCTGGGATATATTCCCAGCAGTGGTATTGCTGGGTCAAATGGGAGCTCAACCTCTAGTTTTCTGAGAATCGTCCATACTGTTTTCCAAAAGGGCTGAACTAGCCAGCATTCCCACCAGCAGTGTAGAAGGGTCCCTTTCTCCCCACATCCTCTCCAACAGCGGTTGCTTTTGTTCTTTTGGATGTGTGCCAGTCTCTGTGGTGTGAGGTGGTATCTCATGGTTGTTTTGATCTGCATCTCTCTGATGATTAGTGATGCAGAGCACTTTTTCATGTGCCTTTTGGCCATTCGTATTTCTTCCTTGGTAAAGTTTCTGTTCATTTCTTCGCCCCATTTTTTGATGGGGTTGGATGTTTTCTTTTTGTAGAGTTCAACCAGTGCTTTATATACCATTGATATCAACCCCTTATCTGATGGGTATTGTGTAAATATCCTTTCCCATTCTGTGGATAGTCTTTGTATTCTGGTCACTGTATATCTTGCGGTGCAGAAGCTTTTTAGTTTAATGTAGTCCCATTTGTTGATCTCTGTTTTTACTAGATTGCTTAGTTCCGTGTCACGTTTGAAGATACCTTTATCTTCAATATCGTGGAGGGTTTTGCCGACCTTGTCTTCAATGTACCTTATGGTTTGTGGTCTAATGTTGAGGTCTTTAATCCATTTTGATCTGACTTTTGTGCATGGTGTCAGGTCAAGGTCTAAACCCATTTTTTTGCATGTGGTTGTCCAGTTTTGCCAGCACCATTTGTTAAAGAGGCTTTCCTTGCTCCACTTCACATCTCTTGCTCCCTTATCAAAGATTAGATGATCATACATTTGGGGTTGTGTGTAGGGATATTCCACCCTGTTCCATTGGTCTACGGCTCTGCCTTTGTTCCAGTACCATGCTGTTTTAATTGTTACTGCTTTGTAGTAAAGATTGAGGCTGGGGAGGGTAATGCCTCCCATCATCTTTTTCCCAAGAATTGTTTTAGCTATCCTTGGACGTTTGTTATTCCATATGAATTTTAGGATTGCTTGATCCATTTCTTTGAAGAATGTCATGGGTATACATATTGGGATCGCATTGAATCTGTATAATGCTTTAGGGAGTATTGCCATTTTGACAACATTGATTCTCCCTATCCACGAGCAGGGTATATGTTTCCATTTCCTCATGTCCTCTTTGATTTCATGGAGTAGCGTTTTGTAGTTTTCTTTGTAAAGGTCTTTTACTTCCTTGGTTAAGCTGATTCCGAGGTACTTGATTTTCTGGAGCACAATTGTGAATGGGATTGCTTTTTTCATGTCCCTTTCCTCTGCCTCATTGTTTGCATATATGAAGGCCATGGATTTTTGGGTATTGATTTTGTAGCTTGCAACTTTACTGTATAAGTCTATTGTTTCTAAGAGTTTCTTAGTAGAGGTTTTAGGCTTCTCTAGATATAGTATCATGTCGTCTGCAAATAGTGAGAGTTTGATTTCTTCCTTTCCTATCTGGATGCCCTTAATCTCTTTTTCTTGTCTAATAGCTATCGCAAGTACTTCCAGTACTATATTGAAGAGGAGTGGTGAGAGTGGGCATCCTTGTCTTGTGCCCGATCTCAGAGGAAAGGCCCTTAGTTTTTCCCCGTTGAGGATAATGCTTGCCGTAGGCTTGTGATAGATGGGCTTAGCCCCATTTCTTACTCCTGCTTAGGAAATGTTTCTGAGTGAAAATCTGTACTCATCTCAAAGTTTATACTTTAGTAAATGCTGCCTGACAATACTGCTATGATGTAGGTAGTCAAATATTTATTTTACATATAAGGAAACTCAGACAAAAAGAATAAGGTCACTCATTAGAAGGTAGTGGAGATTATTCTTGAGTTTAGTTATTATGTATTAGAGTCTGTTCTGTCAATCATGAGGGTATACTATATACTATATTGATGCTTTTCTAAAGATAATTTAATATTCTTTTTTATTTTTCTACATAGGGATCCAGATATTATGAAAATGAGCTCAAGAAAGAAAAACAAGTCAACAAACGAATTGAAAATTTAATGCAACAAAAAGCTCAAATTACCAACCAACAGCTAAGGAAAGCACAATTACAGGTATTCTTTCATTCCTAAGTGAGGTGGAAGCTGGAAGAATAGAATTTACAGTAGACATATGTCATGGTCAAATAAGAGTTATGCTAGTAAAATCACATATTGATTTTAATTTTGATTCTTAATTTTGTATGTTGTGTACAATTTTTGATTTCAATTTATTTTTACTTTAATTTTTAAAATTGATTTTTAGTTTTTTATTTTGGGAATTAAATCTAAGGCTTCATGCACTTGAGTCTTGTGTTCTACTACTGAATCATTTCCCACCTTTTGTTTTTGTTTTTGTTTTGGGGTTATACTGAGAGGTGCTTTGGGGACCATGTGGTGCTGGCAGTCAAACCTAGATCTTTTGTGTGCGAGCATGCTGTCTAGCCCATTGAACTATCTAAAACTATTTAAAAACTATCTAAAACGTCCTAAAAATGATATCACTGTATCACTGTCACCCCATTGCTCATCGATTTGCTCGAGTGGGCACCAGTAACATCTCCATTGTGAGACTTGTTGTTACTGTTTTTGGCATATCGAATACACCACAGGGAGCTTGCCAGGCTCTGCCGTGCAGGCGAGATACTCTTGGTAGCTTGTTGGGCTCTCAGAGAGGGAAGGAGAAATCAAACCCGGGTCGGCTGCATACAAGGCAAATGCCCTACCCACTGTGCTATCACTAATAGTATTTATTTATTTTTGGTTTTTGGGTCACACTCAGCAATGCTCAGGACTTACTCCTGGCTCTGCACTCAGGGACCACTCATGGTAGTGTTGGGGGACCATATTGGATGCTGGGAATCAAACCCTGGTCAATTGCATGCAAAACTACCATCCTACCCATTGTACTATTACTCTGGCCCAACATAGTCTGTATTCTTTTCTTTTTGGGCCACACACGGAATGCTCAGGGGTTACTCCTGGCTCTGCATTCAGGAATGAGTCCTGGTGGACACAGGGGGACCATTGAGAAAGCTGGGAAATTGAACCTAGTTTGACCTCGTGCAAGGCAAGCACTCAACCCACTGTACTATCTCTATAGCTCTCCACTGATAGTATTTTAAAGATGGAAAGTATATGCCACTCGAAACATGCAGTGCCAGGATTGCACCTGAGCTGGGAGTGTGTATCATGTGTCATATATGGGCGCCAGGCCACTCTGTCCCCACACACTTATTCATAGCTGTTATGAACCCCCCTTTAGCATCATGACTTACTTTAACTCAATTCTATGAAGTATTTGAGCAAAAATGCCATCACTGAGAGAATGGAAATGAGAAAGGCTTCCTTGAACCACTTCTTACTCCTGTCACTGTCTACGGAACCATCAAGATATCTAAAAACTCCCTAGAACTATTTCGTTAATTTAACTAGCCTTTAAGTTTTTGCTAATGCAGTGTCTAAAATAATTGTCTTTTGGACCAAAGAGATAGTTCAGGGGTTAAAGTGCTTGCCTTGCATGCAGCAGATCCTGGTTCATCTCCCAGCACACATATGATCCATTTGTTCCCCCTTAACACCTCCAGGAAGACCCCTAAACACAGAACCAGGAATAGCCTCTGAGCACTCCCAAGTGTGACCCCCAACATTGTTTAATTTCCCCACTTTTGTTTATGACAAAGAATGTCTCAATCATTGATTAACTATTAATATGTTTTGCTTTGGGGAATTTCTTTTTTAATTTTTCTTTGTGGGAATATAAGCTAAGCAGTTGGCATGAGTCCTCAAGATCTAGTGTTTTAAACAAATTAAGAATTTATTTTTCACATAATAGATAAGTGGTTCGACTCATTAGATGATTCTGATCACTTAGTTTTAGAGACCCAGGTTCTACATCATGCTGTCCCATTGTTCCCTGGTATTATTGACAAAATCAGTTTACCTTCAATCCATAATCCAATTATCCTTGATGAGAAAAAAAGAATGACTAGGGCAGAGGATGTAACTTGTTGATTAAGTACATGTCTTGTATACAGGGGAGACATTAATTTCCATCCCTAGCAACACATACACACACATACACACAGACACACAGACACACACACACACACACACACACACAGAAATTAGAAAAGACAGAAAAAAAGGAATTTGCTAACTGAGTGAAAAAGAAGTTGAATACATTACTTCTATTGATTTTTTTTGGCTAGAATTTTGGGCTTTATGGCCACACCTAACTGAAAAAAAAACTTAAACATTGCTTGATGACCATGTGCTCAGCTAAACATCTCTTAATGTGGAAGAAAAGACTAATGGATTCAGGGATTCAACTAGTAGCTCCAGAACAGTATCATTTATCTATTTCTTTAGTTTGTATGTTATTCTCTTGATTTGTAGATTTTATATATTAAGACTAATTTTCCTGCCATTTGTCATATATATTTTCCAATACTTGGCCTTATATTTTGATTTTGCATGTTTCTCCCCTACAGTTGTAAATGTCTAACTAAATACAGCAGAATTAATTTTTTTTCCTGGCTTGGGTATTGCACATAAAAATTATTCCTCACAACCCAGCCTATTATGCTCTTTTAATCTATCTGTTACATTTAAGGTATAAGATTATATTTATCTTCAATTTATTTCTTTATAAAAATCTATTGGGTTATATTAATTTATATGACTGTGTAATTTTTAGGAGTACATTTTATACTTCATCATTTGAAATTAATTTCATATAAGATGTGAAGTATTTTTTAAACGATGAATATTTGCCTAGATGATTTTATTTTCCTAAACTGTGATTCACTTATTACCACCATGTAGTAAATCATGAGTTCTTTCTCCAATAAATTGAAATGAAATATATTTTTTTAATTTTAAATTTTATTTTATTGAATCACCATGTGGAAAATTACAATGCTTTCAGGCTTAAGTCTTAGTCATACAATGCTGAAACAACCATCCCTTTACCAGTGCCCATATCCTACCACCAAAGACAAAAAAAAAACCAAAAAACCCACAGTACACCTCCCATCCCGCCCACCCCCGCACCCCTCCCCGCCTTGTAACTGATAAATTTCACATTACTTTCTATTTACTTTGGTTACATTCAATATTTCAACACAAACCTCACCATTATTATTAGGAGCACCCCCCTAGAGTCAGACCTGTTGTGAAGAGAAATGAGGTCGCGCGGTTTTGTATTTCTGTACTTTAACAACTAAGTCCAGGGAGATTTCTTCCGGATATTGGATCATTGCAAGCTTGTAAACCCCATCTGTGGTCGTCATAATATGGTGGTCCCCACGCCCTTCATCCCCGGGAAGGGACAGGCGAGAGAGAGAAATACCTTTCCCCTCCCGGGCGGGCATGGGGTCGAGGCTTAGTTCTCTGGCTGGAGACAATCTGCAAGGAGCAGTCCATGTTGAAGTTGGTTCAGCTGGGTCTGGATTCACGCTCATGCAGCTGTGGGGTCACATCTCGGCAGCGGTCTGAAATGAAATATTATGTTATAAAGTCTATGTAGAATTTAGATACAAATTCTATGTGAAATTTCCATATAAATTCTCATGGTCCTATAATTTTTTTTCTAAACTTTGTTAATCAGTATGTTCCTGTATTGGGGCTGGCTAGATATACAGTGGATAGGATACTTGCCTTGCATGCTACTTACCTGAGTTTGAACCCCAACACCAAATATAGTCCTCTAAGCCTCTTCAGGAATGCAGAGTGCAGAGTCAGGAGTAAGCCCTGAGAATAATCAGGTGTGATCCCAAAACGAACAAACAAATTCCTGTATCAGTACCATGTGGTATTAATTACTGGATGTTATCAGAGCATAATAGCCTTCTTCACTATTCCTCTTATTTTTATTTTTTTCTGTGCATTATTTCCTTTTAATAAATGTTGGCATCGTTTCATTAAATTTAAAGAAATTCCAATTTCCCCACAATAACATTGATACTTTAAGTTGATATTAATCATTGAGCAGTTTGCTTTCTGGACTTCATTTTGATAAGTTTTGGAGATTTATATCTACAAATATCATTAATGAAGTCTTAAAGGCATAATACAGATATGATAAAACTTTTTGTTGCTTGTATTATTTTAAAAACTCACAGTCTTTTAGGCTAATAATATTAAAGTATAAAAATACATTATGTAGCAGAACTTAAGGTTTGTTATAGTTTTTGTGGACTGTTGTAGAAACTAGTTGTTTCATTTGTTCAGCTACTTTTAAAAGAAGTTCTATAAATGGGAGAAGATCTTGTAAGGAGTCAAGAAGATCCCAGAGAATAGAAAGTTGTTTTTTTTTTTTTTTAATTGAATCACCATGAGAAAAGTTACAAAGCTTTCAGGCTTAAGTCTCAGTCATCCCATGATCGAACATCCATCCCTTCACCAGTGCACACGTTCCACCACCAAGAACCCCAGTATACCTCCCATCCCACCCCTACACCCGCCTCTGATTTTCACTTTACTCTCTCTTTACTTTGATTACATTCAATATTTTAACAGAAAACTCACTATTATTTTTTTGAATTTTCCCCAAAAAATCAGACCTGCCGAAAAGGCATCATTTGATAATTTGTTTTCCATTGTTGAGAATAAAGAGTTGTTGCAGCCACTCGGTTTTGGATTTCTGGTATTTCAGTAATTAAGTACAGAGAAATTTCTGCCAGAAGTTGCATCATTGCAATCTCGTACCTCTGTTTAGTGGGCCTTATAAGATGGCTGTTGCTAAGCCACTGCCGAAAGGAAAGGCTGAGAGAGAAAAACCTTTCCCCTCTCAGGGTGGCATGGAGCCTTAGCTTAGTTCACAGTCTCGAGGCATTTCTGCAAGAAGCTGCTGGGTGTTGAAAGTAGTTAGTGGGCCTCCGGGATCATGGTAGCTCAGGAACAAGAATAGAGAGATTTTAAGGGAAATATATCTGTTTTTGAAATCACAACATTTCAAACTAGTAGTTTTTGTTTGTGTATGATACAGTTGTATGAACTACTTTGATTGCCAAGCAAAGTAACCAAGGTGAAATCATAAGATGTTTAGAACCTCTCTATTTCCTATTACCTCCTATCTTCATTAGGCTTCTAAAGGACACATCATTTTTTTAGCTGCCAAAATGTGTTGCAACCTAGATTCATACATTGAATAGACAACCACCCATGTTATTTTATTAAGTGGTAACTATACAGTAAACCAATGCATTTTGATCTTTTTAGCTATTGATTTTTATCTCAGATTTACTCAACATTTTGTAAGATATTATTAAGAAATGAAAAGAAATAAATACTTCTGAAATATCTCCTGAACATAATAGTTTTTTAAGTCTATGACATAATGTGAATATTAAAACATGACATTAGATGTTGTACTGAGCTTATTTTAGCATTTAAAAAATGGGCTTTTTTTGTTTTTGTTCTGCTGGAATTTATCCCACGGCCTCACACATAAAAAGCAAGTACTCGGCTTCTGAGTTACACCCCCGAACTCTCAACATAAAAACTTTTAATATATGTTAGGGAAATATAATGGAAAGAACTCAGACTTCAAAGTATTCGGGTTTCCAGGTCTATTCTAACACTTAGCAGCTTTATAGCTTAGATATTTACTGAACCCTAACTCTATGTGTTAAGCAATAATTGCCATTATAAAGTAATCAGGATTATTTAGAGCTATAAATTAATCAAAGAAGAAGCACTTAGCATATTATATGGCATATAAAGTACAGGGGAAATGTCACTTTGTCACTTCCACTTTTAAGATTATTAGTATTACTAAACCCTGATCCTAGGGTGAGTACTCATTTCATGCATTCCCTCTTTTAATTCTTTCAACCTTTTGAGATTGGTTTAATCCACCTAACCAAGTAAATTCAGAAGGGGTTACCTTGCCCACTGTTATGTAACAAAAAAATAAGTGGCAGGGCAGGGACACCAATGAGAATGTCATTACTGTAAGAGAAGGCAGCTGTGAACAGAAGTGAAAGGGATAATATACATCTTAGAGTCTCAGAATGTAAAAGCCTCTGGGAAGAGAAAATGGAAGAAAAGAATGCTTGAATGGGGATTTCAGTCGAACTTGGTGGTGCGTGTTTGGTAGACACAGAAGAAGAGTTCAGACTCGGGTGACTAATGAGAGATAGTCAAGGAAAGTGGAATGTCTGAGTCATTCAGTGGGGAGGTTTCCTTTTGGCAACTGTCCACTTGCTCTGAGCACACAAAGACAATAGATTGCTAAAGAAACTGTCACAGCATAACATATGAGTTTTTACAGAGTCTTTTTCCCCTTTGGTTTGCTTTCTATTTATTATCTTTTCCTTTCCAATGATTCAGGGGTGAGCTATTTCAGATGCTCCCTTGCTCTCAGTTGATTCATCTCGTAAGCATTTTTTCTAGATTAGGATAGAGTAGTTTTTAATATACCCTCGTTTGTGTTTGTTTGCATCTCTCCTTGGAACTCCGGGATTTGATCCTCTTTTAAAGCTAGTAGAGAAATAGTTTTGCTTTAAATCTAGATTATCACTTGAAATAATGTTGAAGTTCTTTTTATTAAAGGTGATATGTCACTGCAGATGAGCCCTCTCCAAAATTCTTTTACAAATACTTCCTCTCTTCCCCCACCCCATGCTCCGCTGTTCAGGGGTCCATGTGGTAAAGGGGATCTGGGTCCTGCCCCACCCCCATGTGCTCTTTAACCTAGTTATCTCTCTAGTCCACTGCTTTTTTTTTTTTTTTTTAACCAGAGAAGGAAATATGAGTGCCCTCTCCCTTTATCTTAGGAGGAAAGAATTTAAAGTCAGAAGCCGTCGGATTTCTGATTGAACTCACAGTGTAGTATCTCCAGCAATAAGAACCGTAGTCAAAGCAGGAAAACAGATAAGGGAGCATTCGAGTCTGCTGTGCAAGAGACAGATATCCAGTTAAGTTGCAACGAACTATCTGAGCCGATCTTTGAAGGCTTTGTTACCAAGCCAGGGTGGAGGGGTACACTTGAGACAGAGGAGCAACCTGAAACACGGCACAGAACACCCTATTCCATCCAGGAGTTGCTGCTGAAATAGGGGCAGACTCTAAGAGGCTCTGTGAGGACTGGAGACAAAAGATGACTCGAGGTGATTGTTGTTTTGTATGTTTTGCTTTGTTTTTTGGGTCCCGCCTAGCAGTGCTGGGTTACTACTTGGGGCTTTGTGCTCAGTAGTTATTCCCAACAGTAGGGACCATACCATACTGTGCTGGACATTCAACCTGGGCTTCCTGCATGCAGAAAATATTTTGTATACACTCAGCCCATGGTACTATCTTTCTGGCCCAAGGTATTTGTTCCTAAAGGAGGAGTTAGTTTTAACATGCGGGTAGTGAGCAGCTAGTGCCTCTATAATGCAAATAAGGGGGGCCACAGAGATTATCATACAGAATAAAAGCAAGGGTAAGGTGCACTGAGGGGGGAAATGCTGAATTATACCCCTGTAACTCTCCTCTGAGAAACCTGCTAGCAGGATCTCCATGTGATAGAAATTGTTTTTGTTCTAGTCCGCCTCCACTGACTTCTTTCTCTTTATTCCTTCCTAAGGTTTTGATTATTTTGTTATGCAGGTATCCATTGATCCATTCAGCAGCACATTGTATTTATTGAACTGTACCATGTACCAGCTGTTCTTCTACACTATTTATTCCATCCTATTCAATAGCTTGCTTCTCTCTTTTCTCATGATCTTACTTCAAAGTTATTACTGATTTCCTAATGTTACATAGAGCAAAATAGTCACACAGCCACCCCTGGCTTCAGGGGAAGGAGAAAAAAAGTCCTTACTTAGTCTTTTTAACCTCTATAGTAGAGGCTACAAAGGGAATACTTGGGATTGAATATGGCTGCTATGTAAACCCTTTTCTCATAGCCATACTCTGATGATTTCTACCCCTTGTTATTTATCTTCCTTATAACACCAACACTTTCTGTCTAAAGAAACAAGCAAAAATCATTGAAGACTTGGATTCTTTATGACTCCTGTCTCTACACTCAGGAATCGTTTGTGGTAGTGCTTGGGGAACCATACAGAATGCTGGGGGGATTGAACCCAGGTCAACTGCATTCGAGGCAGACACCCTACCCACTGTACTATCAAGCCAGCCCCTAAAGACTAAGGTTCTGAATCAGTTTTGTGGCACATCACATATACCTTACATGTGTGATGCCTGGAGTTAAGCCCCCAGCATCTGGTTTGTCCCCCCACATCCAGCACTGCTGAACCCCTAAATATTATTAAGTATACTACCCCTCCATATACACACATAACAATAATATATACATAATAATATATACACATAACAATAATATAGAAATACTAATTTTTTTGCTGTTTGACATGCATTGATACTTCTTGAAATAATTTATGATTTATATAGGCTATGTTGATTTATATAGGCTAATGGTTTTAGCCTTATCAAATTTTAGCCTTGTGAGAGCAAATCTACAGAGGGAATGTTTATATTATGTGCTGGTAAGTTTTATAATGCTAATCAGCATAAACTTCATATGTTAAAGAGTATAATCATTTTTTATACCTTGGTTGCTGTTTTCAGACATTAACATTGTAAGTCAGATGGAGTTTATTTTATCTAAAATAGTCATTTTACCTAAATTGAACCTTTTCATTATAGTACGTTATTCTTAAAAAGCTCACTTGACATAAGCAGTTGGAAAACTTCATTCAGTAAATATTTGTATCACATATTATGTGCTTGGAGTAGTTAGGAGATAAAAGAGTTAGGATGATATTTGGGAATACAATGTCTATGCTCATAAAAAATGAAAAATAATCTGCAGCCTTAATAAACAACAGTGAAATATGGCTAAGTATATGGGTAGGTGGATGAGTGGATAACTGGGTAGACAGGGACAAATAGCTATATTTTTTTGTTTTTGTTTTTCTTTAGTTTTGTTTTTGTACTACACCCGGCAGCACTCAGGTGTGCTCCGGGATCACTCCTGGCAAGATTCAGGACCACCTGCGGTGCCTGGGCTCCCCATTCAGCTGCATTCAAGGCGAGTGCCTTGCCCACTGAACTATCTCTCCAGTCCCTAGTTTTAAAAGTAAGGTTCATGTTATGATTCATATAGTATTTCAATATTATTTGTTTTAAAAGTATGGAAACTTTGTGAAATTAAGGTTGACAGATTTGCGATGGAATTAGAACAGAACCGGGATCTGAGCAGTACCATCGTGCACATTGATATGGATGCTTTCTACGCAGCTGTAGAAATGAGGGACAATCCAGAACTGAAGGATAAACCTATTGCTGTGGGATCGATGAGTATGTTGGTAAGTAGGGGCAAAGACAAGGGGCCAGAGCGTTAGTACAGCGGGTAGGGCATTTGCCTTGCACGCAGCTGACCTGAGTTCAATCCTCAGCATCCCATATGGTCCTCTGAGCACTGCCAGGAATAATTCCCAAGTGCAGAACCAGGAGTAACCCCCAGGTCTCTGAGTGTGCCCCCCCCCCACCAAAAAATGTAAAAAGACAAAAAAGGAAAAGTTTTTTAACATGTTCAAGTAAGTCTTACTGGTTCATAAAGGCAAAAGCCTTTATTATATCCCACCAATTTTGTTGCATAAAATTTTCTGGGTGTCTTATATGTGTTTAGCTACTAAATTCTTTCACCATCCTTTGAAGTACAAATCTTATATCTATTCAACAAGTTAGAAAAAGTCTGGTACCTACTAATTTCCCCAATGTTATAAACCTGGGAAATGGTAGTAACATTATACCTTTCTATTACATATTTTCTTTTTTTTTTTAATTTATTGTGCTTGGGGTATGGTGTTAGTAGAATAAGCTCTGAAAAAACAATCCTTGATATTATTTATTTTTATCACTATTTTTTGCAAACCTTTATTTTATTATTTTTTATTTTTAATTAGTGAATCACCGTGAGGTACAGTTACAGACTTACAACCTTTTGTGCTTTCATTTCAGTCATACAATGATCAAGTACCCATCCCTCCACCAGTGCCCATTTTCCACCACCAATGGTCCCAGCATCCCTCCCATTACCCCCACCCTGTCCCCTCCACCCCACCTCGCCTCTATGGCAGGGCATTCCCTTTTGCTTTCTCTCTCTCTCTCCTTTTGGGTGTTGTGGTTTGCAATAGAGGTTATTCCATTTATTTTTTAACTTTATTTTATTTTTATAAAGTTCTTCACAAAAATTTTTTATATTCACTATTCCAACATAAATCCCACCACCATTACACTTTCCCATCACCATTATTTCCAGTTTTCCCAACCACACCCAACCCTGCCTCAACAGTGAGGCCTAAATTATTTTGTATTGCTTCTTATAAATAATTCGTTAAAAATGATCAAGAAAGGTTTCCTTAGAAGGAAGTACGTGAAGATTGTTGGATCTCATCCTGGAGCCATTAAGCCATTGTGTAAGAGATTACTAACATGTTGTTTCAGCAAACCTTTATTTTAGAAATGGCCTATAATAGAAATGGCCTTGGAATGAAAATGAAAATATAATGTGTTTCTTACAAATGCGTCTGATCAATGTGTCCATTTAGTTTTATCTATTTTTTTCCCATGTGGTCCATTTTCTTTCAGTCTACATCAAATTACCATGCAAGAAGATTTGGTGTTCGTGCTGCTATGCCAGGATTTATTGCTAGAAGACTCTGCCCACAGCTTATTATAGTGCCCCCAAACTTTGACAAATACCGAGCTGTGAGTAAAGAGGTAAGTCTGATGTCTCACCTCTATTTAGAGCTTTTCACTGAGTTTCTGTCATTTAGAGTCAAGTATAAATGTACATCAGAACTTGGCTTTAGCTTATGCTTTTAGTCTCCTGTCCTGTCACTCTTTATTGTAGATATTTTTGAATGCTGAGCTGCATATGGAATCCAGAGCCCCAATGCCCTGCTTCTTTTTCCCCCCACATATTCTTCATCTGCTTAGTTAATTCTTCTCTCTCCAGAAAACTTTAAGTTGCTTTAATTATGATCTAAATTAATTTTCACTATTTTTCTTAATAGGTAATATATTATCTTTTTCATATATAAGTGGTAAAGACTTTGCTTTAAAAAATGGAAGGGAGGGGCTTGGACCATACCCAGTGACGGTTCTTATGGCTTACTCCTGGATCTCTGCTCTGGGGGTTACCTCTGACAGTGTTCAGAGAACGATATGTGGTGACAAGGGTCAAACCAGGGTTGGATGCATGCAGGGCACGTGCCTTCACCTCTATACTGTGTCTCGAGCTCAAAGAGAAGTCTTTAAATCCTGTTTTTTCTCAAACTTCTGCTAATATGACATGAAGAAACTAGGTTGTTTTTAGTTATCTTTAATCTAGTTATTATATCAAGTAGAGAAATCATTCTTCAGATTTAAGCAAACAAAAACTAGTTTATTTGCACATGGAAAATGTTTTTTGATCTGTGAAGGAACTGCATGTAAACAAATTCACTGACTATAAGTATATGAATACTTATGACTTTGTTTAAAATTTAAGGGAAAAAAATCACTTTTGTTTTATCTAAAAGAATGGAAGAAGTTGAACTACATCGAAGCCCAGGTGTTTGTTTTTGAGGGCAGGGGAGGGTCAGCACACAATATCAGCCACCAGCAGTGCTCAGGGTTGGCTGAGCTGGCTCTGTCCTCAGGGATCACTCCCGGAGGCTGGGGGACGATGTAGAATTGAACTGGACTCCGCTGCATACGAAGAAAGTGTCCTACCTCTTGCAGTATCTTTCCAGCCCATAAAATGAGTCTTTCCATTGTTAAAGCAGTGTGCTGTGTAAAAGAAGTGAGTACTCAGTGTCCCCAGGGAGTCCTTCTTCAGCGTAATCTTAGTTGGATGCCAACCACACTTTCGAGAGTTTCATTCTCACTAGAAAGATTCCATCTGAGTACATCAGGAACAAAGCTAATTAAGGTGCTCTTAGAGTGAAGCTTGGCCAGATTTCCTATGAACATTTTCTAAAACTACCTTTGGCACTGCTACTCACATTATGCCAAAAAACTTTCCTTTTACAAAAACATAAAATTAGTTTTTTTCATGATACAATAGACATATATTCTCTCTCTGTCTCTCTTTGTCTCTGTCTCTCTGTCTCTTTCTCTCTCTTTCTCTCTCTCTCTCTCTGTCTCTCTCTCTCTCTCTCCCCCCCCCCTCTCTCTCTCTCCTGGCTCAAGACTCAATCCTGGTAGACAGAGGGTATCATATGGGGTTCAGGGGATCAAACTTGGGTCAGCTCTATGTTAGGTAAGCACCTTATCCACTGTACTATTTCTCTGGCCCCTACTAGACAGATTTTAAATATAAGAAACAAACATGATTTGACAAGTGTAGATTTTTTAACATTCATTTATTGTTTTCTCTAATTTTGACTGATAATCCTGTGGTTTTAAAAATATCTGTTTTTCTCCTATTTTATATAAAAAGTCATTTTTGCAATTATATATTTTTTTACTCAGAAATATAACTCCATACTTTTCTCCATGATTTAATATAGTCACAAACTTTCACAACAAATTTTATCATCTTTTGCATTTTAAAGCCCAATAATGGAGGCCTGAATAACCACATGCATTAATGTATGGAGTTAATTGTGATACTTTTATGTGCATTTGTAATTAATTAAAAGAGCCATCTTTTCTAAGTAACCTTTACAAAGTTCTTTATGTAAGATTATTCTTTTTATTTTAAGAAACAATCTATCAAAGAGAACAGTTAACTTAATCATTTTTTTCTCTTGTCTCTCCAAATTATGATATCTGAGATTTATTGTAACCACTTACTATATCTAACATATGTACTAGATAGAAATCATCTGAAATTAAGTTATCTCATAATTTCCTGCTTTCATGATCTATTTTAATATAAATGAGAACTTGGGCAGACTTGCCTTGACAGTAAATTATTTATTCCCAAACTACTTGAGCTATTGATTGCAGGATTGTTACTATAGTTGCAAAGTAAGAATATTAATGTTTCCTATCAGCTATATATGACGGGTTTTGCTGTGAAAGCAAAATTTAAGCCATTTTGTTTCTTTTGAAGGTTAAGGAAATACTTGCTGATTATGATCCCAATTTTATGGCTATGAGTCTTGATGAAGCCTATTTGAATATAACAAAACATTTACAGGAAAGACAAAATTGGCCAGAGGACAAAAGGAAATGTTTCATCAAGACAGCGAACTCTCTAGAAAATGGTAAGTAATTTACTAGAATGATCTGACTGGAAAAGCTGGCAAACAAAAATTCTTTTATTATTGTTGTTGTTGTTCATTTTGGGGAGCCACCCTTGGCAGGGGGTACCTCAGTCTCTGAATTCAGGATTGCTTCTGGCAGTACTGAGAGTTGAACAGTGCTTCCATCCACTGAGGCTTTCTAGCCTCCTGCACCGCTAAATAGATCCTTAATGTTAACCCGTTTGGTGAGTCAGATGCTAGCACAGCAGGGAGGGCGCTTGCTTTGCATGTGGACAACCCAGATTCTGTCCCCAGCACCTCATTTCAGGTATCACCTTAGCACTGCCAGAAATGATCCCTGAGTATTATGGGGTGTGGGCCCCCCCAGAAAGAAAAACAAAACAGAAAACAAAGTTAACTCAGTTATCTCATTAGCATATATAGGTGGCTAAGTTTAGATATTGTTTTGTTATTAAAAATTATTGAAAACCGAATATAAGACACTAAAATACACAAGTGGGTCTTTTAGTTTAATGTGTGGAATGTCACTTTAAAACTGAATAAGATGATTAAATCCCCAATCTTTGAGTATGAAATAGCCCTATACAAAGGAAATTTGTAACTGCTCTTTTCCTAAAATTTGACTAACAAGGTTGTATTGTATTGAATCTGAGGAAGGTGTCTACTGTTTGTTGTTGTTTTTGTTTTTGGATTTGGGTGTCACAGTGGGTGGTGCTCGGTAGGTAGGTAGGTATGGGAGATTATTTTCCGTATGTGCTCTGGGGGACTGGAGGATAGCACAGCAGGTAGGGCATTTGCCTTGCTCTTGGCCCACTCGGGTTCGATTCCTCCATCCCTCTTGGAGAGCCTGACAAGCTACCAATAGTATCCTGCTCACAGGGCAGAGCCTGGCAAGCTACCCATGGCTTATTCGATATGCCAAAAACAGTAACAACAAGTCTCACAACGGAGAGGTTACTGGTGCCCGCTTGAGCAAATCGATGTGTTCTGGGAACCATGTAGTTTCAGGTATTGAACCCAGGGCCCTTATCCAGAGAATGCACTTTGAGGGAAGAAGTTCTGTTTTAGGTAATCTTTTTTTGTAACTGCTCATGGAAATCAGGTTTTGAAATTTGTTTATTTAATACTATTTTTTTTGGTGGTGGAGATTGACCAAGGGCCTCCTGCCTACAAAGCAAATGTGCTATCCTTGAGCTAAAACCCTAGCTGGATTTTTTTTTTTTAATATATATCAAAATATTGGTTGGATTTTATTTCTTCTCAAATTTTGTTGTCTGGTTATGTGGTGACTTTTTTCCAACCTTGCCAAAGTGAATGACTCCCCAGCTTCCTTCTTTGCCTTAGACTTTATTTTGATTCTTTGGAGTGGAGTAGGTGGAGATTAGGCCACACCCAGCAGTGCTGAGGTGGCGGTGGAGGACTATTCTTGGTCTTATCACAGAAGCATGATACTCCTACACTCTCTCTTTGGACCTATTTTGATTTCTTTTTTTTTGGGGGGGGGAGGGCAGTCAGACCACATCTGGAGATACTTGGGTTACTCCTGGCTCTACACTCAGTAATTACTCTTGCAATACTTGGACCATATGGGAAATGGGGGGAGGGAGAAGGGGGATTCAAACTAGGGTAGGCCTTCTGCAAGGCAAATGCCCTACCCACTCCAGCCCCTATTTTGATTCTTTTTATAGATAGTTACCCTGAAGTATCATGGCCACAAGTATTTTTCTAATTGATCCCTTTATTACCTATCCAAAACTCAGCCAAGTAACATGCAGGTTAATGCACATACTGATTTTGAAAAAAAAAAAATTGTTTTTTTTCACACATTTTGCTTTAGTTGAAAGCAGTTGCCTATTAAATAATTTGATTGTTTTCAAATGTCTCAGTTGTCCTAGACTCCTGAACAAAATTCACTAGGATGAAAAGGTAGAAGCAAAGGGTTTCCTCATAACCCACTGCTGCTTTTCATGCATATAATTTACTAAAGGAAGTTTATTCCTTCTAGAGGAGATAGGCAGTGGTGGAGAAATCTGTTTATAACTTGCCCTTAAAGCAGCAGTGGTCATTACTCCTTACATAGAATTCTAATTCCTGGGCCAGAGAGATAGGACAGTGTTGGAGCGTTTTTTTTTCGTACATCGACTCAGTTTAATCTCCAGCACCAGATAATGATCCCCAGAACACTAGATGTATCCTTGAGCACAGAGCTAGGAGTAAGCCCTGAGCACAGCTGGGTTGGTCCCACATATAAACAAAAAATTCAATTTCTATATTGTTTGGTGCTCGCATCTTTAGAATAGATCTAATATGAACATCAAATCATAACTTAATTACATTATTTTAAGCTCTGAGAGACTGGCTTCTCTCTTTCTTTACTAGAAACATTAAACAATAAACAAGCATAATTTCTGTGCACAGAAGCTTGAAGTGAAAACGTTTCTTTTCTTAGTATAATTATTTTTTATGGCAGTGACATGCAAAACCTAATGTTGCTTAAAAATCTCATTAATTCCTTATTTTTTGAGGTGGGAGGAACCATGAAGTGGCTGTGTCTCTGTAAGCCCTGAGATGCTCCTAAAACTATTAACTTAATAGTATGCTTTGTGGGCCACATTCAGCAGTTTCTCAGGTGTTACTCCTGACTCAGTGCTCAGAGATAACTTTCTGTGTTGCTCAAGGGATTTGTGGTACCTGGGATCAAATTCAGGCTTCCCATATACAATGCAACCGTAAATATTGTATGCCCTTTGAACTCACAATATGCCCTGTACCTCGCAATATATTTCTAAAAATTACACTGGCACTAAAGTAAATACATGCTTTTTTATTAATTACTAATGTTCTTTTCATTTATTTAAGTCCAAGTTTATTATGAATTATTATAAGTTTATTATAAATTTTTAAGTTTATTATAAATTTTTAATATTTATTGCTTTAAATATACTTATAGTGGGGGCCAAAGCAATAGTATGGTGAGTAGGGTACTGGCTGACTCAGGTTTGGTCCCCACATCCTATATGGTCCCCCAAATGAGCCAAGGAGTAAGCCCTGACTAAACCCTACCCCCCCACACACACAGCTGGATGTGGCCCCAAAACTACAAAATTAAAAATAAATAAATAAATAAACACTTGTATTTTCATGCATTCTTATTTTGGGAGGAGGCACAGCCAGCCATGCTCAGGACTTACTCCTGGCTCTGTGCTTAGGGATCATTCCTGGCAGGGCTGAAGGACCATATGTGATGCCAGGGATCAGGCCCAGTTGGCCGTGTGCAAGGCAAACACCCAACCTGCTGTACTATATCTCTAGCTCGTCAGGTACTCCATATTCTTAAGCAATTTAAATAACAGAACTTCCCCTTCATAGCCAAGACCCTTTGGGCTGGACGTTCAGGCCTGGTTGATTTCCATAGGTGAAGGGATGTGGTGAGCAGTGAGTTGGAGCCGTGGCGGAGGATTGATATCTTTGCTCAAGTCCAAGACATTTTTCTTTTCTCTGCCCTGTTTTTGTAAAGGTTATACTCTGGAAAGTATTGCTAACTATTCAGACTATTTCCAGATTTCATTTATTCTGCCAAAGAAACCTGGATGACGGTTGGTGCCAGACAGCATGAAAAACTGGAATACTGCACATTGCCACCCAATGGATTCATTAGTTCAGGCAGCTTGTATTATAAAAAGCCTTAGTTTT
The DNA here is from genome assembly GCF_027595985.1 of Sorex araneus. Taxonomy (NCBI): domain Eukaryota; kingdom Metazoa; phylum Chordata; class Mammalia; order Eulipotyphla; family Soricidae; genus Sorex; species Sorex araneus. Next base: position 153,051,674 of record NC_073302.1, read on the forward strand.
GTACTTTAATTACCTTGGTTTGAGCGTCAAAAATCCATTTCTTGGTGCCAGAGGTACCAAGGGCTGCTGTGTATACTTGGTATGCAGAAGCCCTAGGTTTGATCCCTGGCACCACCTGGTCCTCTGAGCACCATGAGAAGCTCAGACCTCTGAGCAGCAGACCTCTGAGCAGTCTGCTGGGAGTAGCCCTTAAGCACTGCGAAATATAACCCAAAAACTGAGAAATAAAGATACTTCTTTCAGAAAGCCTGCAAAACCACTGCAGGAGGGAGTTGCATAGCTAGGCCTTACAGAGTAGAGAGATTGAAAAGGAACTTCGCCGCTCATTAGCAGATCCAACAGGGAACCCAAACAAAGCATGCTTTGCTTCCTATTACCATGTGTGGCTCTGTGAGGGACTCCCTGAAAGCAGAGTGGTAGAGGCAGGAGGTACAAGCATGCCATCAGGCATGCTGCAGAAGGAGCTCAGGAATTCACTAAGTACCTTGCTTGGTCTGCAGTTTTTCTTAATTCCTTTGCTCCTCTCTGCACATCCAGATGGAAGAAAAAGAGGTGCCAGGTAGAAATATCATTTCAACATGGCTGAGTCTTAGTCATTTTGAAATTTCTCTGCATTTTAAAGACCAGAACTGAAGCACATGAGTAATAGTCAATACAAGTTTGAAAGTGAGGTTTCTTCTCAGTGTCTGTGTTGCAATCTCTAACGCCCAAAAGTAGAGAGAGAGTATGGGGAATATTGTCTGCCAGGGAGGCAGGGGGAGGGTGGGAAAGGGGGGTTATACTGGGGATATAGGTGGTGGGGAATGTGCACTGGTGGACCAGTAACATCTCCATTGTGAGACTTGTTGTTACTGTTTTTGGCATATCGAATACGCCATGGGTAGCTTGCCAGGCTCTGCCGTGAGGGTGGGATATTCTCAGTAGCTTGCCAGGCTCTCTGAGAGGGACGGAAGAATAGAACCCAGGTTAGCCACATGCAAGACAAGTGCTCTCCCCGCTGTGCTACATTATTTTTGAGGATGGGGGACTTGGGCCATACCTGGGCGATTTATCTTACTCTACTCTTTGTGCTTAGGAATCTGTCCTGGTGAGGCTTGGGGACCATATGTGGTGCCTGGGGTCAAACCTAAGTCTTCTGTGTGCAAGGAAAGCACCCTGGCCTCTATACTACCTCCCCAGCCCCCTATTTGATTTCTAATGATGTTAGTTTACAGTCTATTGATAATTATAAAGGTGAATTTGGAAGATCACCCCTGGTCCCGTGTATCAGAGAGCCACCATCATACTGGCTTTGGCAAGAAGAACAAGGCTTTATCGTAGCCCAGAATGCAGGAGGGCAGGAACAGTGTTTCAGTGAATATTCATACAAGTAGAAAGCAAAGTTTGAAACTTTGATCTGTGTCTACTGAAAAACCAGAGATTACTTTTGGGAACAGACATAAAAGTGTTGGGGAGCCTTGAAAAGCAGAAGGTCTAAGGATAAAATGGATGGTTATCTGTTTTGTTTTGGTTTTTTTTTTTTTTTTTTTTTGGTTTTTGGGTCACACCTGGCAATGCACAGGGGTTACTCCTGGCTCATGCACTCAGGAATTACTCCTGGCGGTGTTCGGGGGACCATATGGGATGCTGGGAATCGAACCCAGGTCGGCCGAGTGCAAGGCAAACGCCCTACCTGCTGTGCTATCACTCCAGCCCCTGGATGGTTATCTGTTTGCTGTAAATTTCCTCCTAAAACTCTTATAAATTTGGCTGTTTTGAAGATAAAAGGAAAGCAGAAACAAGTGTCTGAGTATGTTTCTGCTTATTCCTTCCTGTAAAACATGTAGTATATTTACTATTTCTGCAAAGCCATTCAAGAGTGTTAGCAGAGTTAGAATTTTTTTTTTTTTGGCTTTTTGGGTCACACCCAGCAATGCTCAGGGGTTACTCCTGGCTCTGCACTCAGGAATTACCCTGGCCGTGCTCAGGGAACCATATGGGATGCTGGGAATGAAACCCGGGTCAGCCGCGTGCAAGGCAAACACCCTACCCACAGTGCTATCTCTCCATCCCCACTTTCTGTATTTTAAAGAAGTATACTTCCCAGAGTGGTTTCTGTTTATTTCGTATTTGCCCATAGTAAAGATAGTTTACAAACAAGAAGGTCAAAATTTAAATCTTCAGAGGCCAGAGTTATAGTACTGAGGTAGGGTGTTTGCCTTGCATGTGACTGACCAGGTTCAATCCCAGGCATCCTATATAGTCCCCACCAGGAGTGATTCCTGACTACAGAGCCAGGAGTAACCATTGAGTGCTGCTGGGTATGGCAAAAAAAAAAACCCAATAAAACAAACAAATAAATATATAAATGCATCTGCATTTGAAGGGAAGTTCAGATTGTTTTATCATCTGAAAATTATCTTTCCATGAATGAAGAGAATTTGGTTTTTGTCTTTCTAAAATTTATACCTATTTTATAGCTATGATTATTCTCAACTGCTTGTTGTTTAATGGCTGTTCTTATTATTAAATTCTGATATACCTAATACTTAATCTTATTTTTGAATATTATTTAAAAGCAGCCTAAGTTTATTGTTTTACTTTTATATATTGAATTTTGAAAAAGAAGTTTCAAGGATTCATTCTCGATTAAAAACAGAAAATATATATAAATTCTAAATTAAGAAGATTCGCCATACCCCAACCTGAGATTAATCAATGAAAATAACAGCTTTTTAAAAAATTGGTTGGCCCACATGCAAGGCAAACACCCTACCCGCTATACTATCGCTCCAGACCCCTAAGTTACTAATTTAAATAACATTTCTGATCTTGGATCATAGAAACAAAACTGAAATTATATTTGTTTTGTCTTTAAAATGGATATAGGAAAACCTAATTTATGAAGTATGTGCTGCTTCTTTTTTTTTTTTGCTTTTTTTCTTTTTTTGAAGAGTGGGGTCATATCTGGAGATGCTCAGGGGTTACTCCTGGCTTTGCACTCAGGAATCACTCCTGGCGGTGCTCACAGGACCATATAGGATGCTGGGGATCGAACCTGGGTCGGCTGTGTGCAAGGCAAATGCCCTACCCGTTGTGCTATTGCTCCAACCCCAAAGTATATGCATCTTAAAATGAAAATGGATTACTGTTCCTGTTCATAATTTAGATAAACCAGGAAACGATGTTAATAAATTGAATGAGCTTGAAGGATCCATCTCTCCACTGCTATTTGAAGATAGTCCTCCTGATTTGCAGCCCCCAGGAAGTTCTTTACAAGGAAATTCTGAAGAACAAAATGCTCAGCTACTTCAAAACTCAGTTGTTTTTGGAACAACAGCTGAGGAAGTGGTCAAGGAAATTCGTTTCAGAATTGAGCAAAAAACAGCTCTGACTGCCAGCGCAGGTACTCAAAAGGATACTGATGACTACAATGGTTATAATAATCTGATTAACTGACATGTTTAACATGGGTAGTTTCTCAAATTAAAGTGTATATAATAGTAATGGTTTGCATATTCATTGTTTTGTACAAATTTTTACAACTTTGCTATTCAAAATGCTGTTAACCTACAGATAAATTGTAGTTAAGTAGAAGTCTATATATGATCATAAATCTTATATAGCTGTCCTTTTCTAAAGCATGAATATATTTTAATAGGCTTTAGATATAGTATTTTATAGTTTTCCCTTGAAAGAATTCTACCCTGTCTAGGATTACAGTAAACAAGAGCAGATCCTAGGTGATCGAAGCACAGGAGACAGAAACACCAACTAGCAGCCTAGCAATCTAGAACCATCTGGGGAAAGGAAAGGAGTTTTACAGATATCAGTAATTAGTGAGGGTATTGTTGCATCTAACTATAGAAACTGATACTCATCTTGAGCATAAAAATCACATTGTGATGAGATTAGTCTCTTCTGTACCGAAGGATGAGAATAAATAAAATCTTTTGGGAAGACAGGTATCAAAATGGAAATGAACCATATATTTGAATATGCCTATTTCAAATCGTATTTCAAATTTATTTAAATATTCGTATGTTATCAACTGCTAGAAATTGTAGAACTACTTTCTAAGAAGTAGCAATTTGCTTTGTAACATAAAAGAGATGCATTCATTTCATAATCTTGTTTTAAACATACTGCAATTTAGAATCATTGATATTTTATCCTTAAATTATTTATATAAGACCTTTTCAAAAAGAAAACATTTATTCTAATTATATTCTAGATATTTTCTATTAAGATAGCTCTATATGTCTATTAAATATTAGCAAGTGAATAATAATATCACTTAAACTCAATTTACTCAAAATTTAACATACCATGGAGATTTAAATATTTCTCATTTCTGCTGCCACAATGACTAATTAATTTTCTTTTCTCAAAACTATAACAAGTCCTGAGGATATATGATAGTTAAATTTTATTTTTATATTAGCATTCATTCTGTGCTATTTTATTTGCACTTAACATTACTTTCGCCTTATATTATCATATACTTTAAAAAATTATATATATCAACTTCTTTGCATCATCAGAGTGTTCTTCTTTTAAGGCATTGCCCCAAATACAATGCTAGCAAAAATATGCAGTGATAAGAGAAAACCAAATGGACAGTACCAAATTCTCCCCACCAGAGAAGCTGTGATGGACTTCATCAGGGATTTACCCATTAGGAAGGTGAGCTTTTATATTAAATTAATCATGTGCATGTATCATATATATTCTGAAGAGATACTATTAGGATCATAGCAATTATGCTTTGCTGAAAATTTTAAACAATATGGAATAAGCAGGAAGTAAAAAGGATGTTTGAATTTTGACTTGAAGATATCTTTCCAAGAGCCTTATTTTTTTTTTCTGTTTTGCTTTTTTTGGGTCACACCTGGCAGTGCACAGGGGTTACTCCTGGCTCATGCACTCAGGAATTACTCCTGGCGGTGCTTGGGGAACCATATGGAATGGTGGGAATCGAACTCGGGTCGGCCTTGTGTAAGGCAAATACCCTACCTGCCGTGCTATTGCTCCAGCCCCAAGGGCCTTATTTTTAGAAGGTTGGAAAGTTTGTTAGATGAAAGTTATGGGAGTAGTTTTTTTGGAGTAAGGGAGCTTTAGAGGCCACACCCAGTTATGCTCAGGGACTAGCATCAGAATAATTTTTTGCTTTGCTTTTTTGTTTGTTTGTTTCCAATGCAAGGTTCTCACACATTGAAGCCAAGTGTTTCTCTGCTGAACCACTTGCATGGCTCCAGAATATTTTTTTAATAGAACACCAATACATATCTTGAGAAATATGCTTTCTCGATGTATGTATTACTTTATACTACAACTTAAGTATATGGAAGCACTACTTTATGCTACAACATATACAAAATTATTCATTACTCACCATACATTATGTACATTTATATAGCTTTTCTTTTGATCACCAAGAATGGAAAATTCTACATTTTAGATGTTTTAGGTCTTGCTTTTTTCTACATAATGTTTATAAATGATTTTAAATAAAGCAGTTTTCAGTGCTCAAAAGAAAAGCTGCATAAGTGTATATAATGTAGGGTGAGTAATGAATAGTTCCATATATGTAAGTTGTAGCATAAAGTAATGCTTTCATATATGTAAGTTGTGGCATAAAGTAATATAATAAATGTTCATAAATCTCGCTATGAAAAATCAATGTAAGTGTGTTTGTCCAGCCATTTCCCATGTTTTTATGGCCATAAAGATTCATTCATTTATTTGTGTATTTTTAATAAAACTTTGTTTTTAAATTTAGTGCCATCTAAACTCTAAATTTCCATGCAGTATCTCTTTAGGAAGTGAGAAATAGTACCGGGGCTAAGGCACTTCTCCCCATTTCAATTTCTGACACCACCTGTCCTCTGAGCATCAGGTGGAGCTCTTTCTAACACATGACCTCAGGAGTAGTCCCCAAGCACTGCTGACGATGGTCCAATATACACCCCCCCCCCATGCCAAGTTTAATAAGATTATAGTAACAGTTGCTTTATTTTAAAAACATTAGTAATAATATTGGTTCTCTTCTAGGTTTCTGGAATAGGAAAAGTTACAGAGAAAATGTTGAAGGCCCTTGGAATTACTACCTGTACAGAACTCTACCAACAGAGAGCATTACTTTCTCTCCTTTTCTCTGAAACATCTTGGCATTATTTTCTTCACATTGCCTTGGGTCTAGGTTCAACACACCTGGCAAGGTATCTATGTTTAGTCATTTTGCATTTTTTTCTTCTTTATTTACTGAAATAATATCTTTAGCCATTGAGAAGCAGTCTATAAGGAGAACATGTTTTAAAATTGTAGGCTAGTTCAGTTCAGATGATAATTTGACATGGGGGGGGCGTGGCGTGTCAGAGTGTTGGGCCACATCCCGTGATGCTTGAGGGAACACAAAGGATGCTGAGGATTGAACCCAGGTTGGCTGCATGCAAGGCATGTACTATCTCTCCCGCATCAAGATGATAATTTTTTTCATTAAAGTCAAAATATTATATGTGGGAATAATGAAAAGAACCACTCCATAGATTATTGGCTACTTTAGTTGAATATAATAAGAGGAATGATGTGTTTGCTCTTTTTTCTATACTTATTCTTTGTTCAGAAAGTAAGAATACTGATGGTCAGATTGTTGTGGAAAGAAAGATGATTGTTATCTTACAGATCAGCCTTTAAGAAAGGTGATCTAGTGATCCTTTGAAAAGCTTCATTAACTAACTCTTCTGTTTCCTCTGAGTAAGCAGCTAAAAATTTTTTTTTTATTTTTTTGTTTCAAGGGATGGAGAGAGGAAAAGCATGAGTGTTGAAAGGTAATTTTTATTATTAATTGTTTATGTTATTTTAAAGTTTTTGAAAAGTGTCAGTGAGTTTGCAAATCAAATAATATTTTCTAGCAACTGGTACTCCAGATATAAATATGAAAGTTTATAGCTTTATTATTTTTACTTGCTCTATGAGGGAAAAATATGACTACACTTTTCTTAATGTTGATTCTGTTCCTATTCAGTGAAAACCAAGCATTTTTAGATTTCTGCTTCAGTGTTGTCTGTAAGAAAAATTATACTGAGAAGTTATTTGGGGAATTTAAAAAATGACAATAGAAACTCTTCTTGAAGCACTGTAAATATGGGTGGACAAGTATAGGCATCAAATAATAAGAGTATTGATGATAGAAAGCTTAGAATGAGCCGAGTTCAATGATTTAAATCTTGTTTGAAAGTCAGATGAAATCTTGATGGAACTTTATTGATCTTGGGAAATATATAACTGTCTTAAAAGTCCCTCAGTTATCTCCTCAAGGCCTGAAAGTTCCTCTGAGACATTTAAGAACTGCTGACCTATTACAAGGTTATGTTCGTTTTTCATATATATTATTTGTGGTCAGAAGAGTTGAGTGGCTTTCACAGAACAACACAGTCAATAAATGACTGATAAAAAGTACTATTTAGGCTGTGACTTTGTGCAAGCAATCAAAGGAAAAGGTTAGAAAAAAAACATCCAAAAGTGAAGTTCTAATAATTTTTTTATTTTTCGGTTTTTGTTTTTGGGCCACACTCTGACTTACTCCTAGTTCTGCACGGGGGCACAGATCTGGGAACCATATTCCATGGCAGGGATTGAATCCAGATTGGCCTTCCACAGACTAGAGCCACTTACCCTCTGTACTGTCTTTCCAAGCCCGAGATTGCAATTTGTTTTTAGTAAAGTAAAATTATTTTATTTAGAGAAATAAGAGAGGGAGGGGGGAGGGGATGAAGGAGAGCAAGAGTGAAAGGGAGGGGGAGGAGCAGGAAGAGGGAGAAGGAGGGGGAGAGAGAGAGAGGAGAGGGAGGAGAAAGGAGAGAAAGGAAAGGGAGAGAGAAAGAGAGGAGAGGCCGAGAAAGAGGAGAGGCAGAGAGAGAGGAGAGGGATAGGGAGAGGGAGAGAAGTGAACACTTCTCAACTTGAGATTCAGGTGTTTTTGTTTTGTTTTTATCATTGAAGTTCCTGAGGAAAAAGTCAGCAAATAATAGGGAAAAATTTCACAAAAATATCATTTTAAGAGAAAAACAAATACTAGTGACTCTTAAAACATCAGAAAGACTTCTCATCTTTGTAATTTGCTAAATACGGAACAGTGCTGACATAACATTTTTCAGTAATCCTATTGGCAAAAATTCTAACATGTTCTGTTGGCAAGACTAGGGAAGTGAAAAGTTACAGTATTTGGAAGGGATGTACTAGTTTCTCTTTGGTGCTGGAAATTGCTAAAAATGTGGTGGCTTTTTTTTTTTTTTGGTGGGGGAAAGGGAGGCTGTTTGGGATCACAGGTTGTTTCTGCTGCTCTCATGAATTAGGGTCAGTTGCATGCAAGGCGAGCACGCTTAACCAACGTACATTTATCTGACCCTCCAATGTATAGTGGCGTCAAGCAGCACAAACTTATTCCCTTACAATCTCAGAGATCAGAATTACTACGACCATTGTGTCAGAAGATTGTGTTCCTTCTAGAAGTTTCACAGAACTTAGAACCTTTCCCTAAACTTCCAGAGGCTGCTTCCCTTCTGGACCCCTCCACCTTCAGACTCTGCCTTCTCCTTCTTACACCGACCTTCCGGCCTCCTTCATAAGGACTTTTGCGATTACTTTGGGCTGCGTTATCTTCCCATCTTAATCGCTCTTGCAAAGTCCCTTTTCCATGCCATACACCTAGATCTGGGAAGATTTGCTTATTTAGGGGGAGCTAGTATTTTATCTTTCAGGGGGGCAAACAAATTGACAAAATCTATCGAATTTATAGAAATATGTACTTTTGATTCCCCCCAATTCTATTTCTGGTATTCATTCCACAGATGTAAAGCACTTGTCATTTTACATGTACTGAAGGCAACTCATTCCATTTTTATAATATCAATAGATTGAGTATAATCTAAGTATTTGTGAATTTGGTTGTTGGTTTTGGGTCACAGCTGGCGATGCTCAGGAACTATCTCTGACTCTATGCTTAGCAGTGCACACGGGAGCATGTGGTGCCTGGGAATAAGTCCACACAAAGCATGAGCTCAGTTTGTTGAGATATTTCTCCAGTCCTTATAAAATAAAATTGTTTTTTTTTTATTTATTTTTTAAATTTTATTAGTGAATCACCGTGAGACAGTTACAGACTTACAGGTTTGCATGCTTAAGTTTCAGTCATACAATGATAGAGTACCCACCCCTCCACCAGTGCCCATTTTCCACCACCAATGGTCCCAGCACCCCTCCCACCACCCCCACCCTGTCCCCTTCACCCCACCCCGCCTCTGTGGCAGGGCATTCCCATTTGCTTGCTCTCTCTTTTTGGGTGTTGTGGTTTGCTACAGAGGTATTCAGTAGGCATCATGTTCGGTCTATAGTCTATTTTCAGCCCGTATCTCCCATCCCTAGTGGGCCCGCCTAGCACCCTTTGCTTGGTGATCCCTTCTCTATCAGAGCCGCTTCTTCACCTAGCATGTGTGTCAGCTTCCAAGTGTGAAGTACTCCTCTTGGTACTTATCTCTATTATTATTGGGTGTAAGTCTCCCATTCTGTTACTTTATATTCCATAAATGAGTGCAATCTTTCTATGTCTGTCCCTCTCTTTCTGACTCATTTCACTTAACATGATACTTTCCATGTTGATCCACCTATATGCAAATTTCATGACTTCATCTAATAAAATTGTTTTAATGATCATACACCTTTAGCTTAGAATATTATTATGCTGCCATATAAAAACTAGAGAATTATTTACTCATAGGGAGCACTGACCAGGATGGAATTTAAAAGCACAGTTCTAATCAATATTCTACTTGTCCACTGCTTACATTTTAAAAAACGAGAGAATGGGGCTGGAGAGATATAGTACACTGGGTAGGGCACTTACCTTGTCCTCATCTGACCCAGGTTCTATACCTGGTATCCCATGTGGAACCCTGAGCACTGCCATGAGTAATTGTTGAGTGCAGAGCCATGAGTAACCTCTGAGCATTGTTAGGTTTAGCCCAACAAAACAAAAAAGAAAAAGGAGAGGAAAATGTACTTTTGCTTAGATGTTCATAGGATATCTCTGGAGGAATTCATAGAATTGGAAGCTAGCTGGCAACGTGGGTTGCCTCTGGTGGACAGTTGGAAGGGGGCATTTTTCACAGATGTTATTTATGCATTTTTTTTTTACTTATCCTGAGCTTAGTGTCTTTCTCATTTATGCTAATTTAAATTTTCAATTTCTTTCAATTTTACTATGCAAATGAATTCAAAATGTCTAATTTTAATCTTACCAGTCCTCTATGCCTAGCCTTGCTTATAAAAAATTACAATAAAACAATATCTCACTATCTGTGAGATATTAGAGACCTCTGCTAATATGCCATAAACCAGCCTTTTAACTCTACTAGAAGATAGTTCTTTCTTTTCAAGAAAATACATACACAGAAATTGGAAGATTTTTTTTTTTTTGCTTTTTCATTTGTATTTGATCCATACTCCAGGCTGAATGCTTACATGTCACTCTTGGCAGTGCTCTGGGGACAGTGTGATCTGGGGGATTTATCCCTCACTGGGGGTGGGGGTTCCTGCATGTGAATCTTATATTCCATTTCTTTGAGCTGTCTCATAGCCCCTCATCTGTACTTTCTTAAGAAAGTAGTAATCTCTTTACCTCATATATCCTAATGCTCTGGGGGAATTATCAGTATCTATTAGTAGCTATAATTAAATTAAAATAAAATTAAAGCATACTTTATAGAAAGAGCAAATGAACTTTTGCTGAGGAGCTCGGCAATCTACAGGATCTTTCACTGTTTAAGTAAATCTTAGATGTTTTTAGTGCAATTTGTCTCAATGTGAGACCTTGATGACACACACATAAACATAGTATGTCATTCTAAATTATCCTGAATTATGGTTTACTTTGTGCACCGGAATCACCCTTATCTTTCTAGGACATTCAGTGAGATAAGTAAAGCAGAAGAACAGTACAGTTTGTGCAGAGATCTTTGTGGTGAACTTGCTCAAGATCTGCAAAAAGAAGGCCTGAAGGTACTGTATTTTGATGTGGTGGTCTTCATTTAAAAACCCGAGGGAGGGGGCTTTGGGTTTTGGAGTCACACCGGGCAGTGCCAGCTCCCAGCAGTGTGGTCAGGGGTGGCTCCTGGTGGAGCTCAGAGGGGTGAGATGGTTCCAAGGGTCAAACCTGGGCCTCTTCAGTGCTCAAAACTGTGTTCTCGCCCTTTGAGTGTCTCCCTAACCCCATTAAATACTACAGCAACACAACAGCATTAATGATAAAAATCTCCCTTAAAGCAAGAGTTAAATTTTCTATTTGAATACAGGCTTGGGAATATCAGAAAAGAATATTGTTATGCCCAACAGAGACCAATTAAATTCTGACCCTTATTGAGGTCTAGGATGAGGTCATTTTTATGAAGAAGGAACTTATGAGGGTGTATAATAAGTTGTATAATTCCAGAGGCGTTAGTACTGCCTCAGGATTACTTTTGAATAAGTTCCAAACTAGAGCTATATTGGCATCAGAAAATAGAGGATTTCCCTAGAAGCGTATCTGCATGTTATTAATGCCTTTCCAGGCACCCTTTAATGCTTCCCAGGTAGACAATAACCTTTTAGAATAGGCTTTTCATTTCAAAGCCTTGATCCAAAGTGTTTTTGCTGAACACTTTGAGAACAAAACCTGGAAAGCTTTGAACTTTCTATCTTATCTTTACCCACAACACGCAACATTTATTTAGACATTTTTTGGCTTGGTTTTGAACCACACCCAGTGATGCTGAGGGGTTACTTCCTGTTCTGTGTTCAAGGGTCATTCCTGGCAGTGCCGAGGGGCTCATGCTGTACCCAGGGCTAACCCCAAGCTTCTTACACGCAAAGCATGACCTCAGCCCTTAGAACTCTCTTTTCAGCCCTACATTTAGTATTTCCCGACACTTTCAAAACCAAAGAATTTATTACAGAGTGTAATTTTTAAGAAGTTTTTTATATTTTCTTATATAAATGGGATATATAATAAGCATTTTTGTTCTTCTCTTTTAATATATTGACTCTAAAGAGAGGGTTATTTTTTCCCAATTTTTTTGTTTGTTTTTAAGGGGGTTATACCTGATGGTTCTTAGGGGTACTTCTGGCTCTGCTTGTTGGTCATTCTAGGTGGTGCTAAAGGGATCATGTAGTGCCAGAGATCAAACCTGCAAAGCATGTGCTCAGTCCATTGAACTCACTCTCCATTAAATAACTAACAAACAAAGGGGGTTCTCACATGTGAATTGTTTACCATAGTGACTGACATTTAGTGGACACATAATTAATTCGAGATATTCAGAAGATCTTTTCAGTGAGGCCTCCCCAGAGGAATTTTTCTCTTCCTTTTCTTAGGTACTGAATTTCTAGAAATCCATTGAAAGAAAAATATATGGTCAGAATTGTCCTTTTATTAAAATCTTATGAAATTTATTTGGGAAGGAGAGTAATAATTATTGACCACAATGAGATTTTTTAGGTTACTTAGGTATTTTAGTTCATCTTTATGACAATTTTTTTTGTTCCACTCCACGGAAATCTTTAGTAAAAGGTAAAAGATTTATGTGACCTGAAGAGAAACCAGAACATTTTATGACAACTTTTATCACTATATATTATAGTCCTATGTATTACTTCCATATTTACAGAAGAGACTTTTCTGATCTGATTTTTCTGTCCTGTGAAATAAGCTTTTCCCCCTGGAATCCAGAAAGCTACACATAATGAAGTATATTTTTTTATAGGGAAGAACTGTTACCATTAAGCTGAAGAATGTGAATTTTGAAGTAAAAACCCGTGCATCTACCATTTCATCTGTTGTTTCTACCTCAGAAGAAATATTTGCTATTGCCAAAGAATTGTTAAGAACAGAAATTGATGCTGATTTTCCACATCCCTTGAGATTAAGACTTATGGGTATGACTTTTTTTTTTTTAATCGAATCACTGTGAGGTACAGTTACAGACTTACAAACTTTTGTGCTTGTGTTTCAGTCATACAATGCCCAAGTACCCATCCCTCCACCAGTGCCCATTCTCCACCTCCGATGATCCCAGTATTCCTCCCACCCCCCGAAACCTACCCCCCTACCCCACTCTGCCTCTGTGGCACCAGTTTTCCTTAAATATGCTAGACTTCTCTAAAAAATAAATTTTAGAAAGTCTCACTTACTCTCATATTTTTCCCCATTTTTGGTGGGCCTTCCAACATTGTGGGGACTATTGGGACTGTACCCAATGATGCTGAGAGGCCATGAGGTGCCCCTAGTTTGAACTGGGGGGGTCTTGTTCTTGCTGCATATTTTCCAGCCCTTTGATTTATCTCCCTGACCCCCATTTTCTTTCTTTTTGGGGGGAGGATGTGGGTCACATTCAGTGGTGCTCAGGACTTACTCTGTATGTAGGGATCACTCCTTACAGTGCTCTATAGACTATATGGTGCCAGGGATTGAACCAGGGTTTGCTGTATCCAAGACATATGCTTTAACCCCTGTATTGTCTCTGTCACCTCCCTATTTTAGTTCTTAAATCTGTTCAGGAATTTGTACCTATGCTACTACTGTCTTTATTATTTCTTAGAAACTGACATAAATGGAATCATGGTCTTTCATTTAATTCCAGTAAAAATCACTTAAAGTTGTTCTTTTCCTTACTACTTACTAGGATCTTTGTATCTAAATGTATTTAAAAACTTTTATTTTCAGATTTTGGAAAGCCATTTTAATGTCCATTGCATATCATACTCTTGGAATCAGAAACAGCATTTCATTGTCAAACACATTAATCTTTCTGAGCAAAACAAAATATATTCATGTTGAGTTAAGACTCTTTATATGGCCTCCGTCATTTCATTTGTCAGTTGTCTTTCGTTACTTACATTTTTAAGTTTTTAAAACTTTTGATTATAGATTATAGTGCTGTTTAAAAATAAACTTCATCTCTAGCCTCCAAATTGTAAAGCAAAAAACAAACCATGTTCCAAAAGCCAACTGGGGGAGAGAATGTGAAGGAATAATACTCCAAATGCCAACTTCATGGCCAGGACTGGATCATTAGCTATACTTTCACATATAAAAAAAATGGCATAGATTGAAATTTATTGAACAAGGTATTAAAGAGAATAATAAAGTACTAAAAGATATTGAAGAGATATAAAAGCAGTTGTTTATAATAGCTTTATTCGTTATCATCAAAACTTTGAAGCAACCAAGATGCTCTAAAGTAATAGGTGAATGGAAACTATGGTTTCATGCTGACAATGAGGTATTGTTCAGCACATGAAAAAAGAGAGGGTAGGAGAGATAGTACAGCAGGTAAGGTACTTGGACACAGCCAATTTGGGTTCGATTTCTGGCACCCTCTATGGTCCTCAACTGCCCCCCCCGCCCCGTTCTGCCACCAGTTGTGATCCCTGAGCACAGAGCCAAAAGTAAGCCCTGAGCACTGCTGGGTGTGGCCCTAAAACAAAAACAGAAAGGAAGGAATGATCTATTAACCAATGCAAGACCTGGAGGAATCTTAAATCTGTGTTATTAATAAAAGAATACAAATAAAAGTTCATAGAATGTGTAATTCCAATTTTGTGACATTCTAGAAAAAACAAAATAATGAAGATACTGAAAAGATCAGTTGTTTCCAAGGGTTGGACAGTTGGGAAGGAAGACTCAAACACAAAGTGATCTCACAGATCGAACACAGAGATCTCACTTGCTTGTCTCTATGCTCACCTATTTCCACTCCGGAGAAGTCTGTGTTCTCTCAACTTGTACTTCTCCCTTTCTCTCCCCTCACATATTTATAAATGTTTTAATAAAAGCTTTCTTGCTTCTCTCTCACACACACATACACACACACACAATAAACAAAAACCCAAAGGATTTACTATAGACTTTGAATAATAATTTGTGTCAGTATAGGTTCATCGGTTATAACAAATGCACCACTCTGGCACAAGATGCTCTAAGTGGAAAGGCTGCAATGTAGGAGCAGGGGTTGGGAGAAGGGAATATATGGGTACTCTGTACTTTCCATTCAGTTTTCTTATGAATCTAAATTTGTTCTGAAAAATTAGACCCACACAGGGAGAAAGCCTAAAGAATCTCTTTGGTTGGGCTGGAGAGATAGTACAGCAAGTAGGGTAGTTTGATACTATAGAAATATGTACCATAATTCATAGTACACCAACTTGACTTCTATCTCCAGCACTCCATATGGTCCCCCAAGCTACAGCAGAAATGATCCCTGAGTACAGAGCCAGGAGTAAACCCTGAGTACAGCTGGGTGTGGGCCAAAAGCAACAACAACAAAGGAATCTATGTGGTTGACTCCAATTAGCCACTTGATATTTAGTGGTATCATGTGTTAGATATTTATTGAAAGACCTATGTCATCTTGTCTACTCTAGTAGACACTATTCAGTGAAACACAATTTTAGAATGAAACCTGGATTTCCACTCAATACCAACTTGAAAAAGCATAATTTAATTCAGATAATTTGTAGTTTCTGTTTTTTTTCCTTTAAAAGTACTAACAATATTGTGCAAAATCAAAATGTTCTTATGTGTTCTGAATGGATTTGCTTTATTGAATTTTAAATTGGTTAATTGTGGTTGGCTTAACTTAGGTGTGCGGGTCTCCGGCTTTCCCAGTGAAGAAGACAAGAAACACCAACAAAGAAGCATTATTGGCTTCTTACAGACTGGCAACCAAGCCTTGCCATCCACTGGGTGTATACTAGAGAAAACAAACAAAGAAAAGTTTCTAAAACCTCCAGAAATGTCTCCCAAGAAGAGTTTCTTTGATAAAAAACGATCTGAAAGAGAATGTGGCCACCAAGACACATTTAAATGTGACAACACTGTGGATAAACAATGTTTACAGACATCACAGTCTTTCCAAGTTCTAAAGAAGAAGAGTGAGAACTTAGAAACGTCAGATAATTCAGATAACTGTCAGCTATTTACCTGCCCTATTTGCTTTAAGGAGCAAAGAGGCTGTAGCCTGGAAGCCTTTAATAAACATGTAGATGCATGTCTTGATGGATCTTCAATCAGTGAAAACTCAGAAATAGTCTCATGTGCACAAGCTTCCACCACAGAAATGAACAAAAAGGAACATGTAAAACATTCCACTAAGATGCAGGATTTTGAGACCCATCAGAAAACTACAGAAATCACTTCAGTAGATGGTGTCAATTTGGTAGAGACTGTAGGTAGTCCACCCAAAGCAGAAATTTTAGATGCTGTAAATAATAAAAGCGACATAGAGGAATGTTCTAATCTTCCATGTACATCATTTAATATTGAACTCTGTCCCCAGAATTCATCTTGTGCAGTTTCATTGGAAAATGAAGATACCGAGTCCTTAAATAGGCAGGAACCCCTCCAACCATATGAAATAGCAAACCAACCCCTGGTGTGTCCAGTTTGTAACCTAGAACAAGAGACTTCAGATCTTGCCCTGTTCAATGTACATGTGGACATTTGCTTAAACAAGGGCATTATCCAGGAACTAGGAAAGGATGGATATAAACCAGCTAACCAGTCCAAGGGAAGCCTCAAACATACTGGTGAGTTTGCAGTCATTTTAAAGGAAATGATTCTCTCAGAAAACTCTGTTTAAATTGAGTTGTTAAATTTGAAACACATTCTGTTTAAAGGCATAATTTCCTTATGCTGCCATTTAGAAAAATGTTAGTGGCCTTAACATAGGTTAAAATTTATGAAAACCATCATATTTTAAATTTCAAGAAAACTTTGGTATGGGCTTGGCTTTATGCCCAGGTCTGGGGTGTAGTGGAGTGACCTAATAGCAATGGAAATTCCCACAGGGAACGTTTTTCGGGGCACGGTGGTATAGCAATGATAATCACATAGTCCTTACTCTGTTTTTGAATCATTCTCTCACTAGCCATAAATTTCTAAAATAAAGCATACTAATAAAATAATTAAATTTTAAAAACTTATGCTTATAAGATTAGTTCCTGATATGTATATATATGAACTTTTTGTTCTTTAATCAGTTGTAAGTTTTTATTTTAATTATTTCCTATTCATTATGAAATGTCTCCATTTCTCTCACCTCTATAGGTAACTCAGGCAGAATACACAAGACTATAACAAAAACAAAAAGGTATGATTAATTTGAGCTGTACTAAAGTTGGCTATAAAACTCAAATTTTGAAGTATAACTTTCCGGAAATGTTAAAATTTTCCATTATACCAAGTAACTTTTTAAAAAGCAGTTATTTGTAAAAGTGTTTAAATCTCTTCCTGCCTTTGAACACTGTGTTCATGTTTCATTCCAGGTCTGGACCTGTGGCAAAGAATGCAACTTCTAGGAAGGCACAAGCAAATAACCCCCAAAACACCTTGGATGTATTTTTTAAATGAATATTGACTAATTTATGATTCATCTTTAATTGAAAATTTCTATTTTTTTAATCAGTGAAATGGTATTCAGGTATTACTCCCAGCTCTGTGCTTGGGAGTCCCTCCTGGCAGTGCTTAGGGGTCCAGGCCTGCAGCACTGCAGTGCCAGGCCTACAGCATATAAATCATGTGCTTAGCCTATGACTTTCTCTCCTGCCCAGTTCTTGCTTATTTTAAGTTTACAGATTTAATTAGTGGAAGACAAGCACAGTCTCCTTCCCCAAATGGCATTTCCCTGGTAACAAATTTGGATTCTTTGCTAATTTAGTTCTTATTCCTTTTTGACAATTATGGGGGTTTGACTTTCACTATGTATTGGTTAAAAATGAGTCCTAGTAGACATCTTTGTTTGTCTTGTTTGATGGGGAAGGGGTGCACGTGTTGTTTGAGGTCACGTCCCACAGTTTCCACAGTTTGCAGGGGCCATTTCTGGCTTGTTGCTTAGAGGGACCCCTGGCAGTGCTCAGGGGACCATATGCAGTTCAGAGATCAAACCTGGGTCAGCTGTGTGCAAGATTTGTGCCATAACTCCTGTACTATCTATCTGGCCCCTAGATGTGTGTGTGGGTGTGTGTGTGTGTGTGTGTGTGTGTGTTTGGGTCACACCTAGTGATGCCCAGGGGTTACTCCTGGCTCTGCACTCAGGAATTACTCCTGGTGGTGCTTGGGGGACCATATGAAATCGAACTCAGGTCAGTCATGTGCAAGGCAAATGCACTGTTCACTGTACTATAATTTAAAAATGAGAAATTAGGAATGATAGAGAAGAATGATTCATTTATTATGTTTTATAGTGAATATAAAAGCATGTGTAAGGGCTTTCAGAGGTTCACATAAGTCTTTTCTTAGCATAAGAAATTTTCAGTACCTAGTCACTTTGTTGGCAGTGAATTGCTATATTTGATCCTAGTATTTTCCATAACTTGTTAGACTCATATTTTGGCTACTTTGTGAACATTACTAAAAAATTCTTAGTAAAGAATTCTGTAAAGACTATTTACTTAGAATACTAGCTTAGCAAGACCTTAGCTTTAGGAAATAATATCATGGTATTGTTTTCTTTGTTAAATGAATCTTGAGAAAAATATGATTCATTTTATTTTTTAATTTGTTTTGGAAATAAGCACTTAATTCACTTTAAAATATTTAGTTTTGTATTCAAGGTATTTTCTTATCTAGGACTGTGGCAGTATTTTACTTCTTGGTGTTATGTTTGTACTTTATACAAATATGTAAAAAAGAATAAATTATACTCTATCTTTATTATTGTCTAGTGAGAAAGGTACAGTTAAAAATATTAATATATATTAAGATCTCATTTCTCAGTATATTTCTGACAGATTTTCATTTGCAAAAGAAAGACAGCTTAAACAATAGTTTCTTCAGATACTTTAGTCTATTTTTGTGTAAAAAATATAATTGAAAGATGAAGATAGAAACAATTTTCTGATATTGCTTTTTTTGTTTTTTTACATTTTTGTTTTTATTTTTTGGTTTTATTTTTTATTTTTATTTTCTGGTTTTTATTTTTTGTTTTTATTATGTTTTTGTTTTTTATTTTTTGTTTTTAGGTCTCACCCAGTGGTGTCAGGGCTTACCTCTGGTTTTGTGCTCAGAGTTCACTTCTGGTGGGTTTAAGGGACCATATTGGGTGCTGAGGATTGAACGCCGGCCTACTGTGTACAAGGCAAACACCCTACCCACTGTACTATATCGCTCGTCCCCTTTTGCTGTTGCTTTGAGGACCTGAACATTTTGGTTTAGGTTTTTGTGTTTTGAGCCTCACCTGATGGTGTGTAGGTCTTACTCCTGGCTCTGGTGGGCTCAGGGGACCATTTGGGATACCAGAGATTAAACCTGAATCAGCCACATAAAAAGCAAATGCCCTACCTGCTGTACTATCACTCTAGTCCCAAGGAACTGAATTTTTTTTCTTATATTTTTCTTTCTTACTACTTCTATTTTACAATGCATTTTCTCACAGTATAAGGAAATAATATTTTAAATATAGTTTACAGTAATATTATGCAGACTTTGATTTAATGGTAATTTTAACTTCATAGATATTAAAAATTATACTCAGTGTTTATTAACCTGTCAGTTTCGTGCCTAATATGTCATAAGGCAGAAACAAGGTTGTAGTGTTAATAGTTCTTGATTATGTGATTTAATATATTATGTGCATAATTAAATCCAATGAAATCCTGACCCTGTGTTTAAGAGTAGATGATACCATATTTGTTTACTGTCTTACCTCAAATTTATTTTGTATTGTATTTTAAAAATACAGATTTTATTTGTATTGTATTAGTCATTTATAAATTATTTTCATTTAGGTTTTTTATTTAATGTTACTTGTTAATATTTAATAATAATTTAAAATAAAGTCTGAGATTTGGTTTTAATTATTTATTTATTTATTTATTTATTTATTTTGGTTTGGTGCCTTGAGCACACATGGCAGTGCTTAAGGCTTACTCCTGCTTCTCATTTCTGGCAGTCTTAGGGGACATTTTAGGTCTCAGATATCAAACCTAGGTCAGCCACATACAATGCAGATGCCCTGCCCACTGGATTCTATCCAGCACCAGTGTCTGAACATTTTAATTGAAACTATCAGCCAATAGAAATGGTTTCTTTACTTTTTTGTGGAAGGATTGGGTCACATCCTATGGTGCTCAGGACTGTTCCTGGCCTTGTGGTCAGGAGTGCTGGGAGAACATATGCAGGGCTAGGATCTAATCGGGGTAGATGGAAGAAAATATAGACGATGTACTCCTCCAGAATCTCTGGTGAAGTAGCAAAGATTTGCCTGTTTTTGGTCTTTACATCAAGAACACAAGAGCATTGACTTGAAAGATATCTGCACACTTACATTTTACAGTGCTAATTGCAATGGCCAGGATATAGAAACAACCCAAGAGTCTGATGACAAATGAATGAATCAATGGACAACTACATGGTTATAAGAAAAGATGAAATCTTGCCACTTGCTGAACCTTGGATGGAATTAGGAAATGTCGTGTAAATTAAAATAAGTCAGAGAGAGAGAAGGACAAATACTAGATGATCTCACTCATCTGTGTTGGACAGAGCACCAAGACAAGGGAACGGGCAGTATCACATGATAAACCATTGACCTTTTATGATAAAACATTACAAAATCAAGGAGGAAGTGGAGGGAGGCAGAGAAGGAGCAGGTTTCCTAAGGACAAGGGTGGAAGTGATGTCAGTGGACCCCACGGGAGGCTCATGTGAGTCCGGAGGAGAGAAAGACGGTCTCTTTCTCCTGATCCATCTCTGCTACCCAGGACCCAGGGTTACTGGGTTCTTGTCTCGCCTCACAGAAAAGAATTTCAGGAGTAGACAAGCAGTGAAGTAAAACAGATTTTATTTGGAGGGTTTTTGAAGGTGTGGAAGGAGGAAGAGAAAGTGGGAGAGAGTGGAGAGTAAGAGAGACAGAGTAACATGCTCAAGAGAGAACCTGGGCTTCTCCAAGGGTGGAAAGATTCCCTACACACATCCCAGCAATAGATAGGAAAACATAAAAATACACATCTCAGGAGGGGAGATGCGGGAGACACATGTGCTCAGGCACCACATGTACTTGGCCACATGGGCTCAAGCAGCACACGGGCTTGGGCAGCGTATGCACGCCCTTCCTTTATTCATGTGGCTTTTATAGGATCTTCTCGGATTGTCTTGATCAGGAAGTTCTGGAGTCTTCTCAGGGCTGAATCACTAAAGTTAATTGGATTAAAGGAGAAGTCTGAGGATTTTCAGGGAGATGAACTACATGGGGAGAGGTCCAATCTCCTCAGGGTCTGCTGAAGGTCTTATCAGGTCTTTCTTTCCTCTCCCATTCCCCCATCCACAGAGTGGATCAGTCTTAAAATTTACCTTCCCAGAAGTTTTGTTGACCTAAGTTTCATTGCTGAGGGCCTTTCCCTGTCTACCTGCTTATATCAGGAGGTCTTAGGCACTTTGGTGGTGGTGAAGATGCAGTAAATTTGTACATCAAAATCATAAACATGACACTATTATAACCATATTACCTAACCTACCATAAAAATAAAAATTGAGAGGGAGAGGCAGAGAGATAATGCAGTAGTTAATAGTGATGTTCTTGGGACTGGAGCATATAGCACAGCGGGTAGGGCATTTGCCTTGCACTCGGCCAAGCCGGGTGTGATTTCCAGCATCCCATATGGTCCCCTGAGCACCACCAGGGGTAATTCCTGAGTGCAGAACCAGGAGTAACCCTTATGCATCGCCGGGTGTGACCCCCCACCAAAAAAAAAAAAAAAGTGATGTACTTGCCTTGCAAGTGATTGACGCAGTTTGAACCTTGACACCACATATGGTCTCCAGGAGTGATGGTTGAGTCTGAGTTCTCACGAAGAAAAAGCATGGGAGCATACAAGGGACTCAAGTGTTCGGTGGCAGAGAACCGTTCCCCTGGCCAGGCCATGGTGGCAATGGATGGACTAAAGAAAGACCAGGAGAATGGAGAAACAGGGCCCCAGGCTGCTCGGTAGTCAGTTTATTTCTCTCTCCTCCCCAACATAGTCCAATCTCTCCCTTATAGCACAATTATAGTCATTCCTCATCTCATTGTACCCTCTTAGTCCTCTAATTCCAGTCATTGTTGTCATTTAGTCCTCCTTCTAGTCCCCTCTTACTCATATAGCATAGTTATATAAAACCATGAAGGATGGGGGTACATTTGGTGGGGTTGAACGTTGTCATAACAACAAACAGGTAAAGCCACTCCTTCAGGGGAAGTTCTAAGAGATTAACTCCAGGACAAAATCTCATCTGAGGGTTAAGCACTCCAGATTACTAGAAGACCTGCTCAAAGGCAGGATTCCATATAGGGTGTATTGATGGAATACAATACACCCTTTTATCCTTTCCTCAGCTAGTAATCCATTTAAACAATCATAGTAAATTTACTTCTTACAGTAACAAGTCTCACAATGGAGACATAACTGGTGCTTGCTCGAGCAAATCGATGAACAACAGGACAACAGTGCTACAGTGTTACATATATCTGTATATCTGTATATATAGTATATATATATATGTATATATATATAAGCATGCATGTATGCATTCTCTTTGGCACTTAGATACTTTGACAGAATTCCATCATAGCACATGTTGGAATATTTTAGGCATTTCATACTTTATTTATTGTGGGTTTTGGAGCTCTTCCCACAGTCTTCCAGCTCTCCTCCTGGTTCTCCTGGATCACTCCTGCTGGGGATTGGGGTACCCTAGGAAGGGCTGGCATTGAACCCAGGACACCACTTTGTGTGAGAAGCACCTTAACCCCTGGTCTTACTTTTTCATTTCCTACTTTTATTTCTTTTTGTCCTCTTGATTTTTTTCATTGAATCAGCACAAGATGCAATTACAAGGTTGTTCATGATTGGCTCTCAGTCGTACAATGTTCCAACCTTCGTTCCTTCACCTGTGTGCATTTTTCACTACCGACATCCTACACTTTGTATTTTCAAAGACGGGGATTTTGGTGTATTGAGCATTAGACCCAGGGCTCTTCAGAGAGCAAGTGATGGAATGCAAGCTTGGATCAGAGAATTGTCACATCTCTCTGCATCCCTCTCATCTCCTGCCTGGGCACTAGTCTTCTGTGGTTGAGTCCCTGAAAGGCTTCAGGCAGATGTTCAACATCATCTCCCAAGGGCTTGGATACCTTCATTATGGTCCCATTACAATGAGTAGCCTAGATTCCTTTTTTTTATAATTAAAAAAATTTTAATTTTAATAGTGTAGGAGCACTGCTATTTATTCAGTCTTTGATTAAGCTGATTGAATAGGGCATAAACTCCATATACTTTTTTATCCAGAATGTTAACTTAGTTTTATTATTCTTATTGGCAGAGCTTGGCAAGCTCCCCGTGGCATATTCATAAGCCAAAAATAGTAACAGTGATGAGTCTCATTCCCTTGACCCTGAAAGAGCCTCCAATGTGGCACCATTGGGAAGGACGAGTAAAGAGAGGCTTCTAAAATCTCAGGGCTAGGACGAATGGAGACGTTACTGGACGCCCGTTCGAGCAAATCGATGAACAACGGGATGACAGTGATACAGTGACAGTGACAGTATTTCTAGTCATTTTGTATGAACACAGTAAAAGATATATTAAGCTTAAAGGTTGATTCTTCCTGGGGACATCTCACTCTATATTCCAGACCACAGTCCTCAGGCCACATTAGTCTTTCCTAACCCCAGCAGGGTCCTTATTCAGTTACTTTTCTTTGGGTTATGACAGTTTGTTCCATGACCGTGCTCTTAACTTATTATTCTTATGGTGCTTGGCTTCTTTCCTTTGGATGCCAGAGCAGCTTTTAGCTTACCCTGGGTCCATCCAGTCCCTTCATCAGGACCCTGCTTTTATGAGTGCTAGGAAGTAAAGGCAACTGAGGTTTAAGTCAGGTAAGTATTATGAATGCCCAGGAGTAAATATTTTTTCGGAGTCAATAAACTCCCATGTTACTAAGGCTACTGTCTTCCTCTGTCTATACAAAAAGGACATTGCTAAACCATGCAAGTGACATAAAGAAAAGAGAAAAGCAATATAAAATTATTAATGCTTGATGGAATTGTGTGAGCCTAAGGGGCATTGTTATGAGAGTAACTCAATAAACCTTAAGCTTCCTGCTGGAGGAGCAAGGACAACCCAATGTTTTCCAACAGTTGAGTACCACCAGGTGGGGTCCCCAGATCAAAACATAACAACCCCAACAAAATAAAACGACAAAACTAGCTCCTGTATTTCCATAATGTACATAAACACTGTCTTGACATTCAAGGGCAAACATACCATATTTCATAACTTGTATAGTCCTAAGTAGACCAAGCTATGTCTTCTTCGGATTTCATGCTTGATTTCACTCTCTGTGCAGAATGTGCCTTACACGCCCCTTTGTCCTTTGGCACTACACACAACTAGCTATTCATCTTCCAGCTCAGCCTTGGGCTACCTTTAGGCAAGCTCTCTTTCCCATGGGAAAAGTGACAGTCACACCTCTGTGCTCCTGTTCCTCTGTGAAGATACTGAAACTGAGTGTTGCGTCTTTGCTCTGTCTCTCCCTCCTAGATGACAGGCTGCTAAAACGCAGAGGCTGTCTTTTTCATGATCTCTGAATTTCAAGTGTGAAGTTATGTCATAGAACCTAGTAGAAATTAATAACCACTTGCTGCAATTTAAAGGAAATAATACCATGTGCCCAAAAAGGAATCTTGGGGCTGGAGTTAGCACAGCAGGTAGGATGTTTGCCTTGCATGCAGCTGACCCAGGTTCAATTCCCAGTATCCCATATGGTCCCCTGAGCACTGCCAGGAATGATTCCTGAATGCAAAAGCCAGGAGTAACTCCTGAGCATCACCGGATGTAACCCAAAAACAAAACAAAACAAAACAAAACAAAAATCTCCAAAAAGGAATCCTGATAATATGTTAATATTTTTTTCTGGGAAGACAACTTGATATGATATAAATGCCTACACTCAGGTTCAACACTAAATTATAGGCAGTCCTCCCTCCACCCCCCCCAATCGGAATTTCACTATTTCACTTTTTTCTCTTTATTAGATAATGACTTGCTATATATTTTATTACTGTGTCCTTTAGGAGGGTGACTTGGAAGTATTTGGAAGAAAGATGATGACTTTTAAGGTAACATTGAAAAAATGTCTTTCTAGGGCAGCCAGGAAGACAGCTTTAAAGGCTTGTATACAAAGCCCCAGGCACAACTCCCTGAGCACTGCTTGAGAGCCCCACTCCCACCAAGTAAATAAATTAAAGTGCCCTTTGAGGAAATAACTCATTTTGAAAGCCATATCCAGTGCCTATTTAATTAAAGCAATGTTCCATTTTTTAATGGCAATGATATATGCCAATAGATCAGTGCTGGTAAGGCTGTAGTGAACCTTAAAGAGATGTTTTTATTTCCCTGGAACAAAAATGTATTCTTTTTTTGTATAATTAAAATAAAACTACTTTTACTTCATAATACCTGTGTTAACAGTTGTTCAAGAACAGCACAGATTGGCCGGAGAGGTAGTACGGGATGGTGGGGCTGAGGGAGGTTGATGGGGAGGGGTGAGTAGGGTTGATCCCTGAGTGCAGGGTCAGAAGTAAACCCCAAGCACAGCCTGATGTGCACCCCCTTCACCATCAAACAACAACTCAGATGATACTATAGTATAGAAACATACTTCTATTTATCAAGCAAACGATTTATAATTCCTAATATTACAAGTGTGAGGTAATTGATATGTCCTACTTTCTAATTTTTGCTCTCTAGAGAAGGCTTAGAGAGCAAAATAATGTCATATACTGGTAAATAATGTTAACACTTTCCTTCTAATCTATGAAACTAATCATGACCGCAATTTTGGGCGCTGGTGGAGTGTTGACCACAGTGGCTGTGCTCAGGGAACTGACCTCCTACTCTCTCCTCACTCCCACACGGAAAGCATGTGCTTAAACCCTGTGAGATATTGTCATGACCTCATTTAAAAATTTTTAATTTATGGACCCACACCTGAGCCATGGGAATAAATTTATAAACAGGCACACTGTTGAAGAGATTTCAAGAGCTGAGCATGGTATCAAGTCTGTCAGTAAGCTGCACCATTCGAGTCCAAGGGGGTTGGCCTCCTTCTCTACAGACCAGAATTAGTCTTTTAATATGTAGTCCGAGGTGGCATAACACATGTGCAGGTCAATAGTGACATATAGAACCATCTGTATGGTGGTGGTATCCAAATCCCTATTGCTAGTATGGGATTTGGATACCAAATCCAAATCCTAGTATGGCCATACATACTGTCAACACTCTCCAGGAAAAACAAGAAGGCTCCTCCTCTAAGATGCCCTCCTGCATTGCAATGCCAGCAAAATGAAGAAATGTTGTCTGGAGAATAAAATTCACTTATGATGTACACACAAAGACAAAAGTTGTAGAAAGAGAAGCCAGAGTGATAGTGATAGTAAGGCATTTTCCTTGCTCTTGGTCAACCCAGACTTGATTCCTGGAATCCTATATGGTCCCCCCAGTGACACCAGGACTAATTCCTGAGTGCAGAGCCAAGATTAACTTCTGAGCATTGCTGCTGTGACCCTAAAGTCAAAATACACACACAGAACATTTCTCAGAATGTATCCCCCCACTTTCAATCAATCATCATGACTGTAATGTGCAATTAGTCCATCCATCCATCCATCCATCCATCCATCCATCCATCCATCCATCCATCCATCCAATCCACCCATCCATCCATCCATCTATCCATCCATATCTCCACCTCTCTATTCTTCCATCCTTTCATTTATTCTAAAAATAATTCCAAGAAATTTTCAATGTGGGATGCAGAGAGAATATTCTAATTCCTGATCTTGTCATGTGCCAGATGTGATAGAGTAACTTAAGTAAGTTAAATAATTGGTAACTTAAGGTAGGGGTAAGTGCAATGGAAGCCATGATATGGACTGATATGACTGAGACCAGAGCACAGACTTGAGATTTGGTGGTCTTCTGAATGCCAGAGCATTCAGAAGATCCATGGATGATGAGAAAGAAAGTGAAAAGGGATAATCATTACCAACAAGAGTAAGAGCAAGTGCAACACAGAAGTGAAATTGATGTTTCTTGAATGAGGAGACCTAGTCTACTTGGAGAATTAGGGAGTGAAAGTGAATACATGATCTGTAGAAATAAGCAGAAACTACTGAAGAAAGCTTTGGTGCCCTAAAAAGGATGTACAAATTTTGAATTGTCCATATTTTTCACATTAGTTGCTGTTGTTAAGTATGAAATGATCTCTCATTGTGGGTTCTTCTTACATTTCTCTAATAACTAATGATGCTGAACATATTTTTTTGTTTCATTCCGGGGGGGAGGGGAGTGGTGAGGGCAGGGCACACTCTGTTGCTCAGGGCTTACTCCTGGCTCTACACTCAAAGATCATTCCTGGCAGGGGACTATATGAGGTGCCAGGGATCAAACTCGGGTTGGCTGCATGAAAGGTAAACCTGCTGAACTATCTGGTCCCCCTATTTTTGGTGTTAGGATAAAGGAAGTATTGGTCTTATGAAACGAGCTCAGAAGCGGTTTCTCCTTTTATTCTGAAAAAGAAAAGTGTAGACTTATTCTTTAAAGGTGGTGAGATGGGGGGGCAGAGCAATAGTACAGTGGGTAGGGTGTTTGCCCTGCACGCAGCCAACCCGGATTTGATACTCGGCATCCCATATGGTCCCCCGAGCACCACCAGGAATGATTCCTGAGTGCAGAGCCAGAAGTAAATCCTGTGCACTGCTGGGTGTGACCTAAAAAGCCAAAAATAAATAAATAAATAAATAAATGAAAACAAAGGTGTAGCTATGGATTTATTAGAATCCAGGGAGAAATGAGGAAGTCAAGAGAAGAGAGAAACAACAATGTTAGATCATCCTTGTGGATGTTGAAGTCACAGAATGTTGTGGTGTGTAGAGGTAGAAATGCAGGTGATAAAAAAGAATGACTGTTCATATCTCCCATGGAAATACTCCCTGGCTTTTGGTTGGAATTGGTAGCATACTAGAATATTGGTAGATAATTAGGGAAACTACTTGCCAACACATCTACAAACTCACTCTTGGCATCCTTTTCTTTAAGAAATAGTTTTTTGCTGATTTTGCATCCTTCCAATTCTGATTCAATTCCCTAATATTGGAGCTATCCTTGAAAAGTACTCTAGCTCCCCTCTATGACAAAAAGCTCTTAAATCCTGGAATCCTCTTTATGCTAGTTAATAAAACCTACCATCTGAAGCTTATGCTTGTAATGAGTGATCCCTGAATATAGAGCCAAGAGTAAGCCCTGAGAACCACTAGGAGTGACCCCCAAGCAAAAAACAAAACAAAAAAAAGTGTATGCTTGTTTATAATAGAGGTGAACTCAATTTTGTTTCACTTCAAATAAACTAGAATAAAATATCTTTAATCCCTTCAGTCTTCGTGTATGATTACATAATGTGCTGCATTTTCAGGTTTTGTTCCTGTAGACCTGGAAACTGCACAGGGCTCTGAGTAACACTTTTATCTCTGTAAGCTTGTAAGGCCTGTTTGGATTCCTCCCTGTCTAACCTTGTGCAGATTTTTATAAACAACATCCCCTAGAAAGTCCATGGCCACATTCCAACCTGCTTGAGCCAGATACTACATTTCTGACTTCAGGGTGGTCCTTGGAAATAATGTTTTGTTTGGGACCAGGAATATTTTTAAGGGTGTGAAAGCACTTGCAGCTTGAGGAGAAAGTAAGATTATTTATAAACAATTGAAGCCAAGTTCTTGGGTCTAGAACAGCAGAATGTAAGGGGTTCAACTTCTTGTTTCACGTTTTTAGAATTACAAGAATGAATTGCCACCTGATTTGCTTTATTTTTACCCCTTAAATTTCCTCAGTCACTCTTGCTTGCTTACAAGGCTGCCAATGAGAAAAGCTTCCAAAATGCTGCTCAATGCAATAATTTGAATCTTATGGAGAAGCTGCTTGAATAGAAGGTTAAATCAATGCTGTGAACTATGTGAATAGAACTCACAAATATGATAAGTAATCATTCTGTTTACTTTGTGTTTCAATCAACAGGTCAACTGAAATGGGAATAAAAATTATTATGCAGGATGAGCTGAGGGAGATTTCTTCTGTTGCTATTTTTAGACTATTTGAGTGTCAGGAGGAATTAATCAATGGAATAGGCTCCGGCTGTATTAATTTATCTTCTCAGAGGGGAATTGTAGAGGATTCTCTACAATTTATGAACATCTGCACAAGAAGTCTGTGGGTGGGCGGTAACACCCAATGTTAAGGTTATGGGCTATAGACTCAGCCCTGGATTATAGCCTAGATCACATTGTCCTCATTCTCTGGAAAAACAGAACATCTTTTGCTTTACAACCTGGGTTATTTTCTTTTCAGCACTTTCCTTTGTGGTTAGGTTCTTCTAAATTTACAATATCAAGAAGAGTCTGAATTTTCATTTTATTGCTTTTGAAATATAGCCTATCTGCAGGTTAGAGAGTGGGACCTTTTGTGAAACCTGGATCTTACTTTTTCTTCAACTGCCTGGGTTTCGGGGGAGGGGAGGCCCTACCATAAGCATGGATTTCCTACTGCTTGCTTTGTAAGGATTTCTTGGCAACCTCTCAAGACAGGATTTGCCAAAGTGAGCAGATTGGAAGCTGTGCCAACTAATGAAGATTGCTTTGGCTTGCATTCTTATTCACAAATAAAGTTAATGAGCCGAAATTTGACATGCTAGGCCATAGCTCTGGATCGCAACAATGTCAAGATAACTCCAGTTTTGTCAAGCTCAGTTTATTACCAGCTAGCTCTCAAGGAAATCAAATGTTCAATTTAAAACCACTTTTATATTTTTGTGATAAATTATTTATGTGAAACAAAAGATAGCAAATCCATGCCAAGACACTTTCCGTGGAGGAGAAAAACAGTATCTAGAATATGAGCTTTGCTTACAAGTGAAATACCCATTTCCTGAAATACATAAGACTGTACAGCTAAGAATCCAGTTTCATCTTGTGTTCCTCCCTCCCTCCCTTGCTTCCTTCCTTCCTTCCTTGTTTCAGATCTTCACTTTCTTTTGAGTTAAAAAAATATTCATAGCCCCCACCCCTTT
This sequence comes from Sorex araneus, assembly GCF_027595985.1. Taxonomy (NCBI): domain Eukaryota; kingdom Metazoa; phylum Chordata; class Mammalia; order Eulipotyphla; family Soricidae; genus Sorex; species Sorex araneus. The sequence continues at coordinate 153,081,843 of NC_073302.1, forward strand.
CAGAAGCATTTTGCTTGCTTCAGTAACTTTACAATCCAAAAATACTACATAAATATGTATGTATGAAACCATATAAGCAGCAGTATTATAAACCACAGTGCCTAAAAGGATAAAAAAAAAAAGCTTGCCATCAGGCAGGCTGGGGGATGGGAGAGAAACTGTGGACATTGGTGGATAGAAGTGGACAGTGGTAAAGAGATTAGTATAGGACATTGTATTTCTGAAACTGAGTCATGAGTAACTTTGTAAACCGTGGTTTACAAAGAAAGAAAGACCATGCACCAAACATCTAGTAAATTTTTTAAATGTATAATCAATATAGCCTAAGTGGGAAAATTTACCCTTACATACATTACTATGTGATAATATAGCATAATATTAATTATGCCATGGGGATGGAGAACACAGCTTATATCCTTTCAGTGAAATATAATTCATAGATTTTCACATTGTATGCTACGATTAGTAAGGGGGCTTGCCAGGGATAATAACGAGGTAGATCTGGGTGGATTGGCACATCCTCTGAGATTGTCTGATAACAGATGAAGGCAAGATACTGCTGGGTACAATTTTTACTATTCTAAAAGGCAAAGGTAATGTGTATAAAAAAGAATTGAAATGCAAACACCTGAAAAAATTATGGCTGCTCAAGAAATAGGAATCCTAGGAAAACTAAAAAAAAAATGTTCCAATGTTTCTTCATGTGAACTGCACAGTCCTGAATTTTGAAGTGGGGCAATGATTTATCTGCTCTGGCTTTCTTGCTAAATCACAAGGCCAGGGTGGATGTGGCTGATAAGGGGAGCTCTGTTTCATTTGGTAAATGGATTAGCATAACCAATGTATGAGGAAAATATTCACTTTTAGTCATATGAAAGGTCAGTTATCTTTTCTTCACATGAGCATATTTCCACAGGGATTGTTTATCTGGTAAGGTTTCTTTAGAGACTATCTTTAGAGAATACCATTTGCTTTTCGTGCTTGTCACCGTAACTAAAATTTTAACTATAACTTATAGTACTTAAACTTCTTTTTATTTATTTTTTATATTGAACTATACATACTCTCTCTCTTCCTCTTTCTCTCTGTATTTTGGGGCCACACCCCCATAGTGCTCAGGGCTGACTCCTGATTATGCACTCAAGGATAAACTCTGGTGAGGCTTGGGGAACCATATAGGATGTCGAGGATTGGACTGTGGCCAGCTGCCTTGAGACCAGTATCCCTACTGTTGCTCTAAGCCCTTCTATTTGATGGTTGCCCAGAGAGCAATTTGGACATGAAGACAGAAGCCAGCTGACCTCAGAGACATTGAATCTTAACTTTGCCTTGTGGACGCTAATAAATCAATGATTTATTTACTGCGTACAGAGTCATAGGACTCTAGTTTTTAGATTCCCTCATCTTTGACCTTGTTAGAAAAGTATTCATATAACACCCAGCTTACAGATGAGGAGACACTGAATGGATATGTATCTTACCCCTTCAAATTATATCTTCAGGGAGTAAAAACAGGATTAAGACTGGCTTATCTAGTTTTGGTGACTATACAACTAACCCCAAATTAGTTTGTTTATCTACTCATATATAAAAACCCATCCAGAGGATTTTCCACCCATGTTTTCCACCTTCATTACTACTTTACTATGGCACAGGGAAATTATTCGGGCTGGAAAAACCCAACATCATGTTTATTACCTCCAGTTGTAGGAAAAGATGACAAGATTTGGTCTAAAATTCTTGGTTACTAATCAGCCCTATGAACTACTTAAATATTATAAACTACTTAAATCAGCTCTTAAATTTTAACTGATAAGAAGTTTCCCAAAGAGCTATTTTATTTTCTCCTTGGACTGGTTCTTTGGAGAGTAAGATTCACTGTTGCTTTATCTTCATATCTGACTTGACCATATGCTTGGGAAATCTTTAAAAGATAAATAAATGAGGTCAGTTCAAAAAGTTGCTAATCTAATTGGATTTGTTGGCAATCATGTTATGTCATATATTTGATAATCACTGGAGTTTTTCTTTGTTTCATAACTGGGGCACATTCCCTCTGTCTATTTTATTTCTCGGGTATTGATGAGAAAATAGACCGATACATCACAGAGGTCAGAATGAAGGATTAATTAATTAAAAAATTGTCACTGAAAACTCTCCAACTTTGTGAATGGAATAAGTTGTCTTATTGTTATGGCACATTAAGGAGAATGTTTTTTAGGTCTGGGAATTGCTATTTGATTATTTTATGCAACATTATTTTGCAGGAAATATAAGTTGGCCTTTGGTAATAGACCTGATGGCTGAGACTATATTCTTACTTTAACATTGACATTCTAATATAATAACTTTTTATTTTACCTCAATTTTTAAATTGACATAGTTTACAATGAGCTTTCTTTTGGATATACAGTTCTATGAATTGTATCACACATGTACACTTACGTAACTCTGACCACAATAAAAGTATAGAACAGTGGCACCCTCTAAAATCTTCTTTCACATTGACGCTTTGTAGTCCTGTCCTCCCCCATCCAAACAACCAGTGATTTGTCCTCTGTCTCTATAGTTTTGCAATTATGAGAATGCCATTTAGATGATATCTTAAAGGACATAGCTTTTTGACACTGACTTCTTTCACTCAGCAAAATGCCTTTGAAGTTTATCTATGTTGTTTGTGTCAATAATTCCTTCCTTCTTGTTGCTGAATAGTATTCTGGTCTATGTGTGTACCACAGCTTATTAGGGTTATTTATCCATTCATCTGTTGAAAGACATTAGAGTTGTTTCCAATTTTCTACTCTTACAAATAAGGCTTCTATAAATCTTCATGTCTGATTATTTGTGTAAATGTATGGTTTTGTTTCTTTAGTGTGAATCTCCAAAAGTGAGATTATGGGTCTTTTAGTATCATATGACTTTGTAAGGAATTGCCAGATTTCTTTGACAATGGTTGTGCTATTTTCCTTCTCACTAGCAATGTGATATAGTTACATTTGTTTCGAGTCCTGATCAGTTCTCTCTTAATTCAATCTCCTCTAACCATTTTGTATTAAGATCTCACTGTGGTTTTAATTTGCGTTTCTTTCATGGCTCATGAGACTGAGAATTCCCCCACCCCCACCCCATTTAACATCTGGTTCTGTTCTTTAGTGACATGTTTTCTATTTTCTTCAACAACTTTCTGTAGTGGAGGTCATTCCTAATGGTGGTTGGGGGTCCATGCAAGAGATCCAACTGAGAACCTCCACTTCTGTTCTTCCATTTGAGTTATCTTCCTTCTTTCTTCTTAAAAACGTTTGCTTTTGCCCACACCTGATGATGCTCAGGGCTTATTCCTGACTCTGTGCTCAGGAATCATTCTTGGAGGGCTCAGGGGACAAACGGGCTGCCGGGGATCAAACCTGGGTCAGTTGTGCACAAGGCAAGCACCCTATCTGCTGTACTATCTCTCTGGCCCCCTTTTGAAAACATATTTAAACTGGGTTGTTAATTTTCTTTTTGCTAAACTCTGCTAAACTCTGAGGGTTCTCTCTATCTATTGGATACAAATTCTATGTTAGATGTATAATTTGCAGATATTTTCTTATGCTCTATAGCTTATCTTTTAAAAAATTTTGTAAAAACAGAGCTGCAGACCAACGGAACAGGGTGAAATATTCTTACACACACCCTCAAATATATGATCACTTAATCTTTGATAAAGGAGCAAGAAATGTGAAGTGGAGCAAAGAAAGCCTCTTTAACAAATGGTGCTGGCAAAACTGGACATGTACATGCCAAAAAAAATGAGCTCAGACCTCTACCTAACACCATTCACAAAAGTCAGATCAAAATGGATTAAAGACCTCAACATCAGACCAGAGTCAATCAGGTACATTGAAAACATGGTCGGCAAAACCCTCTACGACATCAAGGCTAAACGTATCTTTAAAGAGGACACTCCACTGGCCAACCAAGTGGAAACAGAGATAAACACATGGGACTACCTCAAACAAGTTTCTGCACTGCAAAAAACCACAGTGAACAGAATTCAAAGACAATCAACAGAATGGGAAAGGATATTCACCCAATAATCATTCGACAAGGGGTTGATATCAAGGATTTATTAAGCACTGGTTGAACTCTACAAAAAGAGAACATCAAACCCCATCAGAAAATGGGGCGATGAAATGAACAGAAACTTTCTCAAAGAAGAAATCTGAATGGCCAAAAGACACATGAAAAAATGCTCTTCATCACTAATCATCAGGGAGATGCAGATCAAAACAACAATTAGATATCACCTCACACCACAGAGACTGGCCCACATCCAAAAGAACAAAAGCAACCAGTATTGACGTGAATGTGGGGAAAAAGGGACTCTCCTTCACTGCTGGTGGGAATGCTGACTGATTCAGCCATTTTGGAAAACAATATTGACGATTCTCAAAATATTAGAAATTGAGCTCCCATTTGACCCAGCAATAACACTTCTGGGAATATATCCCAGAGATGCAAAAAAGGTATAGAATAAATGACATCTGCACTTGTACATTCATTGCAGCACTGTTTACAATAGCCAGAATCTGGAAAAAACCTAAGTGCTCAAGAACAAATGACTGGCTAAAGAAACTCTGGTACATCTACACAATGGAATACTATGCAGCTGTTAGAAAAGATGAATCATGAAATTCACATATAGCTGGATCAATATGGAAAGTATCATGTTAAGCAAAATGAGTCAGAAAAAGAGGGACCGACATAGAAAAATTGCACTCATTTGTGGAATGTAAAGTAACAGAATGGGAGACTAACACCCAAGATTATTAAAGATAAGTACTGGAAGGATAACCCCACAGCTAAGAAGCTGGCCTCACATACTGAGGCAAAAAGCAGTTCGGTTAGAGAAGGGATCACCAAGTAAATGGTGCTAGGAGGATCCGCTCGGGATGGGAAACGCATCCTGAAAGCAGACTATAGACCGAACATGATGGCCACTCAATACCTCTATTGCAAACCACAGCATCCAAAAGGAGAGAGAGAGGTATACTATATATTTGGTATAATTTTGGAGATAAAATAGATGGATTGTAATAAAAATGAAATGAATTAAAATTCTTTGCATCTTCCTCAAATAATTTATCTCAAAACTAAAGGTTGTCCCAGACAAAAAAGAAGCAAAAAAAAAAAATGCTGACAAAGGTAATTTAAAATTAATAATATGTCTACTGCAATTTTAAATATTACTTCTATTGTCCAATGGCTTCCAATTTATTTTTTAATTTTTATTTATTCATTTATTTATTCTTTTTTTGTTTTTTTCTGCTTTATGGGTCACACCTGGCGATGCTCAGGGGTTACTCCTGGCTCTGCATTCAGGAATTACCCCTGATGGTGCTCAGGGGACCATATGGGATGCTGGGATTTGAACTCGGGTCGGCCGCGTGCAAGGCAAATGCCCTACCCGCTGTGCTATCACTCCAGCCCTTTTTAATTGTTAAAAAACAGATAAAAAATTTTGTAGAGCAAAATTTTACATTTGGATGAAGTACAATTTTTATTTTCAAAATGAATCTGACAAAGCGTAACAATGAATCTGGCCTTTAGCTAAGAATGATTCACCTAACATAGTTAGATGAATTAATAGTTTTCTTCTAGGACTTTTATAACCTTGTGTTTCTCACTTACATTTATTATCCATTTTGCGTACATTGAAGTCAAAGTTCTAAGGGAGAGGTTGAACTTCCTTCTAACCCTTGTTTTCTTGCACACAGTGACCAATGCTTTCAACACCTTTTGACCTGGTGTCACTTTTGTTTCAACACCCGTGCAATGCTGTTGCAACCAGACAGGGTCCCATTAGACACCTTTGCAATATCCTCCCCGTGAGTTCATTCACTTCTCCTGGGCTTTGTCATATGGTTCATGGTCAGGTCTACGAACAATGAGAAAGTCCAGAAATAGTCTACACTTCCTAGCACTGTAAGTGTGGCTTTTCGTTCTTTTTGCATTACATTCTGAGTAGACACATCTTCAAGCTCCTCTAGCCTACACTGTTAAGCTTCAGTCTTCCCCTCCCTCCACCTCCTTTTCTTATCTGACTAAGAAGCCAATGTGGAGATTCTCCCTGTTCTACTGCTGGTGGAACTGCCTGCCACTAGGCTAGCCCCTGGGAGAAAAGGTGTGAAAAGTCATACGGGCCTCCCCTCCCCCAGCAACTCTGTCTTGGAGCACAGTTCCTTTTCTTGGAAAGAAGGTGGTCCCTATGAGTTTTGGATGCCTCACCTGTTCACCACGGGGTTGCAGCATTGCATTTAAGGTTTGACTGGAGCAGGACCAAGAAGGAATCAACAGACAGGATTCCCACACCCTGCGTGTTCTGCAGGGCCCCTCTGCTCCCAAGACCAGCAAGGCAGGAGTCCTTTATCTGTACCCAGCTCTGTGATTTGCTTTAAGCTTAGTCTGAAAGATTTGGAAGGAAAAGGAAGACACACACACACAAAAAAAATCAAAAGACTGGGAATGTAGCTCAGTGGTAGATGCATGGCTCACATGTGAGGTCATGGTTTGGTCTCTGGTTCTGCAAAAGAAAAAAGGCAAAAGGAGAAGAATGATCAGAATGTACACCACAAGATTGCTTATATTTTGAGTTCTTTCCCAATCCATCTGCTGCAATTACTTCTTAGAGTGCTCAAGGAGCTATTTTATGCATCCTGTCCAGAGGTTTTAGTTGCATTTGATGATCTTATCCAGATGGATAAGTTCTTATGGTTCTCAAATCTTTAGCTTACTAGAAAAGGAGAGAGAGATCTTTAGTACACACCTATGGACTCAGTGCCTGGATGAAACAGCATCTCTTCAACAGCTTATCTAAGGGTTTCCATTATATTAAATGCAGCACTGGCTTATGTCAGGTTATAAATACATTTCTAAAATGATGAAGAGATGTAGTACTGATTTGTTCTCTTTGAGGTTTTTGTAGATGTACAATTGTATTATGGTGTGCAATATTTGAAACCTGACTCTGCTTACATTAGCTTCTTGTAACTTTGCCTTCTGAGATGACAGTGCTGCCAGGTGGAATGTATAGTAATTCTTGATATATCTCTGTCTACTTCTTTGAAAAGTTCATAGGGTTAAATACATCCGTACCTAAGAAGTTCTGTACACAAAAATTTCTGTAACTATAATAACTGTAATTATTCACCATGGCATGAGTACATAGAAGTAAAATGCTCTTTATAATTAAAACATTGCCATGTTTGGTCAGACTTGACACCTTCTCCATTTGGATTAATAAGCCCTGAGTTTGCCTAAGTATTTGTCAGAACTTCTCAGTTCTAACATCTAGATGCAAAGAAACAACAAACTGAACCTCTTCACAACTGAAACTCTTTACCAAATTTATTCAGTGCCTGTCATAAACCTCAATTGCAAACCACTGGTACTTGAACTTTATGTTAAAATAAAGTCCTTGCCTCTTATGGGACTTTATTAGAAATGAAGAATTATTTTAGGCCACAGCCTCTTCCTCCTCCTCCCCCCCTCCTCTTTTTGCTTGTTTGTTTTTGTATCACAACCTGGCTCTGCACTCAGGGATCAATATGGCAGGCTCAGAGGACCATTTGGGATGCTAGGGATTAAATCTAGATCAGGTGTAAGCAATTGCAAGCACCTTATCCACTGTACTATCTATCCAATACCCAGAACCTTTGTTTTTGGAGAGGAGGGGAAGGGATTTGGACCATACCAAGTGGTGGGTGGGGAAGCATATGATGCTGGTGATTTTGCCCAGGCCTCACTTATAAAAAACATGCACACAGACTGTTGAGCTATCTCCCAGCCCCTAAAATCTGATGTTCCAAGATTCCCATATGTGGAGAAGAAATGAAATAAGATATAATCTCTGCCTTGAAAAAAACCCTACAATATAACTGAGGAGCAAAGAACTGAGACTATAAGAGATGAGAACTGTTTAGAACTTCCATACTCAGGACCAATCTTAAGGACCTCTTAGCTGTTAAGACTGCCTCTTATGTGAAGGATGCCACTGAAGTTTGAGAATGAGGCTCCATGGCAGAGCACAAGCTTCACATTTGAAGCTCAGGTCCAATCCCTAGATTACTGAAAAGAAGAAAAATAAAATGAAAGAAAAAAAAACCTTTATGCTCCCCCCCTGAAGACATCCAGATTTGAAGTGGGCAGAATGCCCAAGTCTCTGGAGAAGACAGATGGATTAATGGAGGCTCTTCCTGTATATACAGACATAGGACCTCTGAGGAGTGCAAGAGGTGGTCAAGACACAGTGATAAAGCATCTGGGAAGTTCCTCCTGGGAGAAGTTATTGGCTTTCTGATTTATGTCCAGATAATGAGGACAGACTGTCAGGGATGGTGGGCAGTTTACAGTTTGCAGAGCATTGTATACAAACTCTCAGTATAACTAACTCAGAACACGTCATCATTGACTGTCTCAGGTAAGTCAGTTTTATATGAGAACATAGTTTTATGAAGGTTGTTGTGTAAGAATTTACGTCTGTGAGCAGTGCTTCTTCACCTCTGTGGAATGATGGCTCCACTTGAAATTTATGGCTTCAGAGACTAAGGTCATTTGTAGTTGAATGCTTTTCTTCAGGATTTCATGATCAGTGTTTGAAATCTTCAAATTGGCTGCTCTGAAGTTTGGAATGACCTCTGGGTGGAAAACAACACTCCTCTCAAAATGTGATTCATCATCTATCTCAAACATTTCTGATCTCTTTTTTGACCACATATACAATTGGGATTTAGTATTTTTGGGTGTGAAACTATGATATATTCAAAAGGACAAATTTGGGGGTAGGACTGTGTTTAGGGCACATTTTTTGATTCTTCAACTGGTTATTGTGCATCTGGAAAAGTAGCTCAGAAACCGGTCAAAATTTTCTTCATGCTGTTATTGTATATATACAAATAGACTTAAATGGAGTAAATTGCCAGTGTACTATGATAGCTGAAATGGGAATTTTATTTTATGCTTTGAGTTCTTGAGTTATACCTAGCTGTGCTCAGGGTTTACCCCGGCACACTTCTGCTGGTTCTCAAGAGACCATCTGTAGTGCCAGGGATCAAATAGGGGTTGTTTGCAAGACAAAAGCCTTCATCCCTGTACTCTCTCTTTGGTCCTAAAATGTAAATTTTATAGATCATCTACTTAGAGATGGTAACACTATTGATATTTGAAGCCAGATAATCACTATCTTAAAAAGAGACATAAAGGGGCCAGAGAGCTAGCTCAATGGTTTGAGCTAATGCTTTGCAGTTCTGGAGGCCCAGTTCACTTATCAACCCTGAGGGACTGGAGAGCTAGTGCACTGGGTAAAGCACTTTCCTTGCATGAAGCAACCCAGGCTCTATCCCTGGCTGCATGAATAGTTCCCTATGCACCGCCAGAAGTGATTATTGAGCATAGAGTAAGCTCTAAGCACTACTGGGTGTGTCTACATAACAAAAATGAGCAAAAAGAATGATTTGATCCAGTAAAAAGCCATAATATATAATGCAATTTTACTGTATTTCCCGGAATCGGGTTTTTTTTTTTTTTTTTTTTTTTGTAGAGGAACAAACACAGTCTCACTTGCAGAGTGTTTGTTACTGTTCTAGGTTCAGAGCAAAGTATATGCATCCATTGTTTCAGTAAGAGGTCAGGGCTTGGGCAAATGGAATAAGTAGCAAATCATTGCCGATTTGGTTTGTTTATCCCCACAAAATTCCTATAAAGAAGAAAATATTTTACTCCTTTTTGAAGGCAAGGAAGCTGGAGCTCAGAGAGGTGAAGGAGCTGGTGTGAAGTCCCCAAGACAGAAAGTGACCTCCTGGATTTGAGTTCCAGATTGGTGGGGCTGCCTCAACTCACTGTCGTTCCCTTCTCAGATAAACTAGGCCTTGTCTGTCAGCGTGAGCCTCAAGTGTCTCCCCTAGAACTTTTTTCACAGAATGGTATACTCAATATGGGCTGAACATTTTGATTTTGAATGAGACCTACATTTTGTTGTGCCCCTGGTCCAACATTTTTCAACCAGGGACCATATAACCCACCTGGTGGCCTTCAGGATAGTCCAAGGGAAACCCAAGTGGATATCACATGGGAGCGGGCATAATATGAGAGTAGGAGTCAACCATTAGGATATGGGGCCACAGAATGGAAGCAAGGTTGGAAAATAGTTGAGAAATGTCCGCTCCGAACCTTCATGCTCCATAAAAAAAAATCATTCTTGAATTTAGCCAGCAATATTTCCATTCACTTCATTTTATCTCTTTAAAAATTTATACAATTGCTATTACTTATTAAAATAAATAAGAGCAATAACAAAAATTATTTCTTCAAAGGAAATCCACACATTTTTTTCACTTTCTCAGAGTATTATTGGACAACTAGCTCACAATCCATAGACTTGGATTGTGGTCTGAGCACGTATTAGTAGGTGGCTTGTTTTGAAGGGGGGTGGAGGTAAAGTGGGGGATATGCACACCTAGTATTACTTGGGGCTTACTTCTGGCTCTGCTCTCAGGGATTATTCTTGGTAGGGTTTGGGAAACCCTAAGGTGTGCTGGAGATTGAACCCAAGCTGGATACATTCAGGAAAAGCTTCCTACCCACGATACTATCTCTCCAGACTTAGGAGAGATAGTAAGTATCTATCTTACTTACTTAAATAAATAAGCTATGTTTATTTATTTGATTTTTGGGTCACACCCAGCAGTGCTCATGGATTATTCCTAGCTCTGCACTTAGGGATAATTCCTGGCAGGCTTTAGGGACCAATATTACCAGGGTCAAACTTAGGTTGATCGCATGCAAGGCAAACAACCTATCTGCTGTACTATCACGCTGACCCAGCTTGGTGGCTTTTTAAAGTAACTTCTCCAATTGCTGAAATTCTCACTATCTCCATCTGTTGAATGCATAATATAATCTTCTACTTGGGGAGCGGAGAGATAACTCAATGGTCTGAGCACCTGCCTTGTATGCAGAAGGCCTGGGTTTAATCCCTGGCACCACATGGTCTTGGACCACTGGCAGGAGCCACCCCCTAAGCGCAGAGCTGAGACTAGCACCCCCTACTATAGCACCTTAAGTGTGGCCCCAGTATCCATCTCCAAAAAGTCAAAGCCAAAACAAAACAAATTCTACTTATGACAGTAATAGGGTGGGGGTGTCATAACCTCCATACACTTTTTAAAAAAATATTTTTATTTTTTATTTATTGAATCACCATGAGAACAGTTACAGAGCTTTCAAGTTTAAGTCTTGGTCATACAATGATCAAACACCCATCCCTTCACCAGTGCACAATTTCCACCACCAAGAACCCCAGTATACCCTCCATTGCACCCTTCCCCCGCCTGTGTAGCAGATGATTTACACTTGATTCTCTCTCTTCTTTGATTACATTCAATATTTCGACAAGAGACCCACCATTATTACTTGGAATTTCCCCCAACAATCCAACCTGCTGTAAAGGCATTATTAGATAATTTGTTTTCTATTGCTGATTATGAAGAGCATATGATAGCGGCCACACAATTTTGGATATCTGATATATTAGTAATAAGTCTGGAGCCATTCATGAGCGGCAACTTGGGGCCTCGTCGGGGCGGGGAGAAGGGCCGGTTCCACCTTCCATCCCGTGCGGCCCCGCATGTCTCATCACTGCAGTCTTGCACCTGGTTGTCCAATAGGCTCTGAAAGATGGGGGCCACCGTGCCGCTTGGAGGAGTTGGGGGTGGGGAAGGCAGAAGGGACAAACACCTTTCCCCACCCGGCATGGCAGGGCACCGTAGTTTAATGCTTTTCTCAAATTGATCATCCAAATCTAACAGTGCTAGAGTTGAGCTGAAGGAGTGGAAGCATCCCAGTTTGATCCATGCTAAGTGGGGACACAGCCTAAAAATGAATCCCACTTACTCCAATTCAGCATTCCTTTCACAGCCTCATGCTGAGTGCTGCTCATGACATGAACCATGCAGTTCAGTGTTGTGACAGGCCTATTATGTATGAGACCAACCATTGTTTCCCGTTTGAACTGGTGCTGGTGTGTGGGCAGGATCAGGGATGCGAAAACCAAATTTGTAAGGTTTTCTAGGAGCTTTCTCCATTTCTGGAGCTTTTTCTAGGCTGGACCCTGAGCATTCGCCTTGTCTTTGGCTGACTCTGGCTAGTGCTTTTCCATCCTCCTTTCTTTGGCAGTCTAAGGGAAAAAGGCTGAAGAGCGCTGGCAGCAAAGTGCAGAGTCATGTATGCAACGGGGAGAGCTAAAACTAAAGTAAGTTCAGAGGCAAATGCAGAACGAGCAAATAATGAGTCTCCAGATCATTTAGAGAGAAAAGAACCTGAGTCCAATTTTCATTATGTAAGAACTGCAATGATCGGTGAAAAAGATGACCAAAGTCTACTCTTTTCCTGAAACCTTTGAGGGAACTCAAGAATAGCCAGAGTCAGGGGGTTAGGCAGTTTGGAGATCAGGGTCTATTGGGATTTCCTTCTATTAAAAGTATGATGAAATTCAACAAATATATCTCATTGGAAAGACTGCCTGCCTTCAGAACTGGCACTCATGACTAGTTTCTTATCAACAAAGAGCGGCTGAGCATTTGCTTACCTGCCCAAGGTTAGTAAAATCCTTCTCTTTTTCTGCACGGAATCTCAAGGGCTAACAAGGAAGCCATTACTGGGAGGAAGATTTAATTGAAATAAATTGAATGAGGCCCAAGAGAGATTTGGTGGAATGGGAGAGATAAAGGAGTCTAAGAAATAATTTCAGGCTTTTTTTCCGGCTTCACAGCTCTAGAAATTAGAGCAACAAAGAGAAGTTAAGGGCAAAGCAGTGTGGACATTTTGAATCTATATGTAAACTTCCCTCTAGTGATCAGAAATAGGACTGCAGACTAGAATGTTTAGAGAAGGAGGGGCCTAGACAGGAGTGGCGTCAGAAGACGTTTGTGTAGTTGTTGAGTATTTACAAGCGTTTGCTGTTCCAATGTTAGGTTGATTTCAGGGGCAGACACAAGCAAACTCCCTTTGGTTGAAAGGAATTTAATCTATATCAGAAGTGTCCAGGGTCAAAAATACAAAGAAATATAAGGTCAGTGTAATAGTACAGCAGGTAGAGACTTGGTCTTATTTGATCTTTGGCAGATGGTCCCTCAAGCCTTACCAGGAGTGATTCCTGAGCTCAGGGCCAGAAGTAAGCTTGGAGCACCACCAAGTGTGCCCCCCGCCCCCGCCAAAACCAAATTTAAAGAACTTCTATTTTGAGAGACTGGGAATACTAGAATGAGGGGCTTTGAGAAGGTGCTTTATTGATATTTGTTTTTATAGGAGCTACCCAGTGGAATGGAGAAAAGGAGCTGGGACCTCTTCTGGTGATGGTGTGTGTGTGGTCAGGTGATGAGACCGATGACTATTGGCTTCTCAGACCTGGGGTGCGGGCAGAGAGAGCCAGGGCTGGCCCTGTCCGCGAGGGGATTGTACTCAGGGCCTGGCACCTGTTAGCCATGCGCGCTACCATATGAACTCTCACCCAAACCCTGACACCTTTTGGTTTTTAATGGGCCTGAAGCCAGAATTTATCAATCTTAGGTTTTCTTAGGCCAATGCCATGCTGGTGGGAGTGGTGAACTCACCCAGGGACTCCCACCCACACCAGCCCCTTGCCTGTGTATTTTGTGTTTTGTGCCTTCAGCACTATGACCTTCTGGCAGCTTCTTTCCCCTTCAAGAAGGAAACCCAAGGCTTTCCCCTTAGGCTGGAGTTCTGCGAGTTTAGTCTCTTTTGTGTGTGTGTGCGGGGGGTGTCATGGGAGGGGGTGTAGACGTGCCCAGGAAGCACCATGCTGCTGGGGGGAGGATAATGCTGGACTCCAGCCTCCTCCCCTCTGAGGCTCGGACGGCATCGTCACTGGGATCTTTGTGGGGAAGGCGGGTCAGGTTTGTGGGTGCCCAGTTTGGGTGCCCAGTTCATGGTTGTTGGTGACTATGGTATCTTGTCAAATTTGATATCCCTCATGGTAAAACATGACAAATAGGGGCCAGATAGAGTACAGGGATCAAAGTATTGCTGTGGACATGGCCAGCCCCAATTTGATTCCTCGCATTGCATATGAAGCTCCACAAGGAGTGACCCTGAGCACCCTGGGGTATGACCCTGATAGCCACCGGCACTGCAAGGCCTGAGCACACACCAAGCAGGGCATCACACTGTCTGGTCTTGGGGGTCAGGGAGATAGTGCGGCAGTGAAGGAGCTTGCCTGGCCATGGGGTTTGGAAGGGACAACACTTCAAAGTTGTAACAGGGACTAGCACTATGGTCCCTGATTAATTAGTGAAAAAGGTATGCCCAGAAATTAATGCTATCCTGGCTAACCTTGGTTCAGTCTCTGGCATCAAGCCCTGCCAGCAGTGATCCCTGAGCACAGATCCAGGAATAAGACTTGAGCACTGGGGCTGGAGTGATGGTACAGCAGGTAGGATGTTTGCCTTGCACATGGCTGACCCAGGTTTGATTCGCAGCATCCCATGTGGTCCCCTGAGCACCGCCAGGAGTAATTCCTGAGTGCAAAGCCAGGAGTAACCCCTGTGCATCGCTGGGTGTTACCCAAGAAAGAAAACAAACAAACAAACAAACAAAAACATGTTAGGTTGAATACATCTATGAAGTTAACAGGAGAAACAGAGCAGCAGTGAGTTAAGAAAAACTCGGGATCCTGAGTCAGGAAAGTGCTATGATTTGTCTGAGGCCTGAGTCTGGCTCTGCTGCCAGTGCCTCAGTGCTCTTGGCTGGACAGTCCCCGGCCTCCCGGAGGACAGCATTGTGGAGCAGCCTCGATTGGACTCCTTGAACAGGATTACAAAGGCCTTGGTGTTTTGAAAAAAAATTATTCCTGACTTTGCACTCAGGAATAACTCCTGGCAGTGCTCAGGGGACCATATGGGATGATGGGAATCGAACCTGAGTCTACCGTGTACAAGGCAAGACATTTTTTGGAAACATTACTTTAAAAAAAAGTTCTGTAAATATAGATTGGAGATGGGAGAAAAGAACTCTATCTTATTTTGCTGTTACTTATCCTTCATGCTGCCTTTTGACACCCTTCTAAAGATATACTTATATCTTACTTTGTGCAGTTGAGTTTTCACTCCCCCCCCCCCCAGTGATAATATTTTTAGAGGGCATCCTAAGTTGAACTTAAGAGCTGTTTTCTTGGAAAGGAAAGATGTTTCCTTTGTGATAGCTGTAGTATTTTTTCTCATAACCTCCCATTCCTGTTATTTTTTCTTTTTCTTCTTGGGGGCGGGGCACGCCATGGGTGTCTAGGGCTTACTTCTGGTTCTGTGCTCAGGGATCACTCTTGGCAGTGCTCAGGGGATCATATAGGGTGCCAGCTATTGAATTGGGGTCATTTGCGTGCAAGGCAAGCACCTTATTCCCTGTACCATCTCTCTGATTATGACCAGATGGGAACTTTAGTTTTATTTTGTTTTTAGTCCACACCCAGCCTTATTCAGGTTTACTACTGGCTCTGCACTCAGGTATCACTCCTGGTGGGCTTAGAGGACCGTATAGGTATCCGGGCATCTAACCCAGGTAGCCATATGCAAGGCAAGTTTCTTACTCACTGTACTGTCTCTCCAGTCCCCAGATGAGGCTTTTTTTGTGTGTGGGTTTTCCTCTGTCACTTTGCTGAACAAGACCTCATATCAACTAAGATTAATGAGTTTCAAAGTTTTGGGGGCTGAAGAGATAATACAGTGGGTAGGGCACTTGCCTTGCATGTGTCCAATCCAGCTTTGATCCCCGGCATCCCATATGGTACCTCTATCACTGCCAGGAGTATTTCCTAAATGCAGACCCAGGAGTAACCCTGATCATCACTGGGTGTGCTCCCCCTTGGACATCACTCCTCCCCCCTCCAAAGGAAAGCAGAACTAAACCTTGAAGGGGTGGGAGCCTATAATTAACAAAGCCTATGAAAAAAAGGGGTGGGAGTGGTGGCAATTCTTCCCTGAAAAGGCAATGGATGGAAAACAGGTCATTTCAAGTTAATAGTGTTCATGATCTGATGACAAATTTCAGATTCAGGGATCTTATAACCAAATGAGCCTGTATCTTTGTTTCATGTTTCAACATCTTGCTAGGTTTTGAATTAATAGCACACAAAGTCTCTTTGTGTTTTCTTTAACTGAAATAGAAATTACTTCTGCCTCCACCTTCCTTTTCCCTCCTTTCAAACATCTCCAGTCAGAAAATTACATTTTCTCTCAGTCTTTCACTTTTCTTGATGACCTTTGGCCAACACAAACACAGTAATAATGTGACAGTGTAACAATTTCAGTGACAAGGTACGAATTTGGAGAAATGACCACAACCAGAAAATTCAACATTTGAGTGTTCCCTCTGAGCCTAATCATTCCTTTTAAGCTACTTTCTGTGGCTAATTTCTCCATTTCATTTCATCTTCACTGATTCTCAAAAGCTCTCTCATAAGTTCTTAGTGAATGTTGGGGATAAGTACTGAGCAATCAGGCAAGCCTTTAAAAGCAGCAGTGGAGAAAATGTCATATCTGAATGAGTCACAGAAAAATTAAGCCCTGCTGTATTTCTGCTCCAAACATTTTTATCAGTAAGGCAAGGCTTAATCTGTATTGCAGGTTTCTTAAACACGATCTGGTACATAAAAGCCTCTTAATAAAAAGCTGGGCAGAGAAGCTATGCAATAAACACAGAAAGTTGCCAGAATGCAAAGTGTGTGTGTACGTGCTTGTGCGTGTGCGTGTGTGCGTGTGTACATGTGTGTGTGTGTGTGTGTGTGTGTGTAGTTTTGGGGGCACACTTGGCTGTTTTCCAAGCTTACTCCCAGCCCTGTGCTCACCCTTGGCAGGGCTCAGCAGATCATAGGGGTGCTGGTAGTTGAATCTGAACCTGGGTTGACCAAATTCAATACAAGCACCTTACCCCTTGTACTCTTTCCAGTCCCTTGATTTTTTAAAAAGTCCTCTGAGCCTTTGAAGCACTGGTGATGAGCCTTTCTTCAAAGGATGCCCTCTGTAGTTTCTGAGATTTTCTTCTCATCACTAACACCCATTTGACTTAATGGACATTCCAAGCAATGGTACCTATACCACATCTGCTACATGATGGAATGAGCTTGTGAGAAGCATTCTGACCCACAACCATGAATCACGAATCACGAAATCCCATTGATTGTCGAGTTGCTTGAGCGATCTCAGTAACCTCTACATTCATCCTATCCACAGGGTCAGGGGAATGAGATCAGCTGGTTACTGGCTTTGGCATATGGATACACCATGGGAAGCTTGTGAGGCTGTCCCATGTGGGCAGGAAGCTCTCAGTAGCTTGCTAGTTTCTCCCAAAGGGAAAGGTATGTTATAAGATATTGCTTCTGGGAGCTTGCTTTTAAGTCTCTGGATGTTGGCCGTTGATGGGATTACACACACCTGGGTTCCTCTGCCCGTACCTTCATGTGTGAGGCCTGTTGAACGTGTGGAGAGGGGCCTTGAGCATGGCTCTGGCCAGGTTCCAGAGGTCTTTGGCCATCAGGAGCTCTGCTCGGGGTGGGGAGGGAAGCTGGAGCCCATCCCCTCCGAGGGGCCCCGGGGAAGACAGCCAGGTGTGTGGGCAAGAGACTCTCTGACCCACAATACGACAACATATGAAAATATACTATATATGAAAATAATATGTAGTTTAGAATTGGAGGAATCTGGTGGGTAACAGAATGAAAATCGAAGGTTATTAAAGATAAAAGTGAACTTGTTTGATGCCAGGACAAATAAGTTCCTTTGGACCACAGAAGCCAATCAACCTTGCCCCATCCATCTTTCAACCTGGATGCGTAGAGATTAAAGTCACACTCTGCATGGGGATGGTTCTGGTACCACCACAATGGTTAAGCAATTGGGACACATTTCTTAGACCCTCTCAACCTCAGTTTTCTCACTGCCTCAAGTCTCACGGGTTAATCATGAGTCTTAAATAGAAAGGCCATGTCATACATACCCAGTACTAGGAAGAACGCATGGCACTTGGAAAGCAAGCAGCAAGCAGTAAGTTGTCATCATTGATGTTTGTGGTAATAAATGGGTTCCTGTCTCTCACCAATACCACTGGCATATGTCATAGTTATCCTCATTATTTTCTTATCTAATTCCTGAGAGAATATGATCCAATCTGACATGAAACAAAAGAGAGCCTTTACTTGTTCATTTGTTTATGTGTATGTTCTCACCACTTCACAAAATGATCAGGTTTAATAGGTCTAATTTTTTTTTTTTTTGCTTTTTGGGTCACACCCGGCGATACACTGGGGTTACTCCTGGTTCTACACTCAGGAATTACTCCTGGCGGTGCTCAGGGGACCATATGGGATGCTGAGATTTGAACCCGGGTCAGCCGCGTGCAAGGCAAACGCCCTACCCGCTGTGCTATCGCTCCAGCCCCAGGTCTAATTTATTTAAAGAAGATAATAGGATGTGTAAAAACAAACACACATACAAAAAAACCAAAACCTTCACAGCTCACTCTAGAGATCCAAGTCCTACAGTAACAGAATTTAACTGGAGGTCTTAGTTATGGTTGTCCTGTTCACATACTTTGCCAATGTAAGGACCGCCCCCACCCCCCGCCCGAAGAATTTCATCAACATTAGCTATTTTCATGCTAAAACACAATTAGGACAACAACAAAGTTTTAGAAGCTGTAATTGGCAGTTTGTCTGCACAAACTAAATGGTATAGTGGTAATGTTTGTTTTTTTGGATGAGGCTCAACATGTTCAGATGGTCTTACACTGCCTTTGTTTCTTGATAGTAGTTGTTGCCAGACCAGATGGAGCAATGCATGGAGTATATATGGTCTAGAGCAGTTGTCTCTAAACACTGGAACAGCAGTTCCTTTCCAAAAGAAAAGCTGGAGCATGCATTTATCATATATACAATTATAATCAAGTTAAAAAATTATAAAACATATGCCAGAAACATTCATTTGAAAACTTGAGATCAAAAGAAGCAGTAATAGCTGTTCTCAAATTTTCTGCATATTCAAAGGATTATCTTGTATATATTTAACATATTTCCCTTGTAGTTTTCCATGTACACACAGAGTTAAAGTTATCTGTACTTTAGCTCTTATATATTTTATCTTCCCTTTTTTTTTTGGTGCCATACATGGGGTTGTTCAGGGTTTTCTTCTGGCTCTGTAATTGGGGGGTCATTCCTGGCAGTGCTCAGTGGACTGTATGCTGCACCAGGATTAGACCAGGTCAACTGCATGTAAGTGCCTTAACCCTTGTACTATCTCTCTGGTGCTCATTTTTTCTTAACTACAAGTAATGCCAACATGAACCTTTTTGTATATAAATCTTTGTCTGAATTCCCCTTAAATATATTCTTAAGGAATGCTTATTGCTCTAAATATATTAAAGACATGAATTCTTTCTTCCCAGTTTTGCAAATATTTTTTCCCACTGGGAAAGTCTTTTGGTGCTTACTTTTATGGAAAAATAATATGTCAGATGCACTGTGTCACTGTATCACTGTCGTACTGTTGCACATCAATTTGCTCGAGCGGGCGCCAGTAACGTCTCCATTCATCCCTGTCGCTTATGGCAGATTGTGAGAAGAAATTCCTTGGCCATTCTAGGACTCAGGTAAAAACAGCCCAGGATATAACTTATTCCATCTCATTGTGGGGAACATTGTTTTCATACTCTTTTTTGAGGAGGAAAGTCAGCCTGTGATGTCCAGGGCCCTTCCTGACTCTGTGGAATCACTCCTGTTGATGTTTGGGGGACCATATGTGATGCTGGAGATTTGAACCCAGGTCCGCTGCAAGCAAGGCAAATGCTTTAATCCTTGTATTAGCTCTCTAACCCTCTTTTCTTACTCTTTAGTCCATTTTAATATGATTTTTAGTGTAATTAACTATGAATAAAACCATCAGCTCTTACCCAAATACTGTTGTTAAGCAGAATAGTGCCCAAGAGAAAGATAGTCAGGGAGAAAAAAAATTTGCTTTCATTCCAAATATTGTAGGGAAGGTTCTGCATTTTGAGGGGATAATTCAGGTAGCTATTACATAAGACCAATTTCTTCTTTTCTTTCCTTGTTTTGGTCTAAATTAAACTCTTACTTTCAGTAGTGTTTATTATAATGGGTTTCAGGAAACTTAAATACTGAGATAGGGGATGAATTTATTTTTATTTTTTTAATAAAATATGTATACCTTTCAAGGGTTAAAGCTTAAGTTAGTACAAATGTGCTTCTATTTTTCAATTTTTTATGCTACATTATGATCCTTGTTTTCTAGACTCACACAGGGTCTGTATTTTATTTGTGTTTTGTGTTCTACAGATGAGAGGGGCCTGACATGTTGTGAGTGTCTAATCAAGTTTATCAAATGAATTAATAAGGATTAAGGGTATGAGCAGTGAAAGGAAACTGCTAAGCAACGTGAGGTAGCTTAACCAAGAAGTTCAGTTCAGTTTATACCACTCAGAATCCAAGCAGTTGTACTTGCAGCTTAGCTTTCTACATTTTTCATTAGCTAAAGAGATTGGCTTTCATTATCTGTGAAATGGTAATATTAATTCTGACTTCACAGACTTGTTTTGAAATTTAACTCTGCCAAGGCATAGAGTCGTGGCAATGTAAGATGGGACTAAGAGGTTTGATACATGCTGTCATCATCATCACTGTCAACTTGTTGCTCATTGATTTACTCGAGATGGCACCGGTAACGTCTCCATTGTGAGACTTGTTGTTACTGTTTTTGGCATATCGAATACGCCACGGGGAACTTGCCAGGCTCTGCTGTGTGGGCGAGATACTCTCGGTAGCTTGCCGGGCTCTTCGAGAGGGGTAAAGGAATCGAACCCAGGTCGGCTGCTACCCACTGAGCTATCACTCCAGCCCCCATGGTATCCATTATAACTAATACATGCCATCCATTAAAAATAATGCTGGGAGTGGCCCATATAAAATAGATAAATAATTTATAAAGGCAATTATTCTCAGCTCTAAGAAAAAAGAAAATCATGCAGTTTGATATTATGCAGATAGATGTAGAGGGCAACATGCTGAGAGAAACCAGTCAGAAGGGAGGCTCAGACACAGAATTATCTCTCTCATATGTAGGTTATAAAGAAATATAGTAGGAGAAAAACAGAGAGCCATAGGCAGCAGAACCTGAGAACTGGCATACAAAATTGAGCTTACTATAGTGGGGAGCAAACAGGGGTGGGGCAGGAGGAATGGAGGGAGACTGGGGACCTTGAGACAATGGCTGGAAGAAGCAGACACTCAGGTAGAAGGTGTGAGGTTAAAACATTGTGTGCACGGGTCTCTATCATGAACAGTATTGCAAATCACAGTGTTTAAAATTGAAAGAAAAAGAAAAAAGAGTCATGCACAATGCCACATTGGCCCTGGTGGTCCCCCAGCATCACTGAGCAGGCAAAGTGTTGAGCATCAAACTGCTAGAACTCAGTTGGCCAAGTACTGTTGGCAGGGACCCTGAATATTGCATGGGAAACCCCTCTGAAAAGTAAAGAATGTATGTGCAACACTCAGCACACTGTTTTCCAAATGATTTCATTTTATGCCAAAAGAAATTAGTTTTAACTTATTTTTCTTTTATTAGAATAGAGAAACACCATTTTGGGGGGCACACCCAGTGGTGCTCAGGGGCTATTCCTGGATCTGTGCTCAGGAATGACCCCTGGCAATACTCCAGGGACCAAATAAAGTGCTAGGGATATTTTGTTTGTTTTTTATAATGTGCTGATCTTCTGAATACACTTAAAAAAGATAGTCCTTCAATGAAGAGGTTAAGAGCAGACATTGCTCTAACACAGAGTTAAAACCAAGGGAACTGGTGTTGGAGCAATCATACAATGTGTAGAGCATTTGCCTTGAACGTGGCCAACCAGGGTTCGATCCCTGGCATCCCATATAGTTCCCCAAGCACCACCAGAAGTGATTGAATGCAGAGCCAGGAGTAACCCCTGAGCATCACAGGTATAACCCCAAAGCAAAAACAAACAAATGAACAAACAAAACAAAACCAATGGTACTATAAAGCACACTTGGACATCACTGTTCAGGGTGCTGGCCATTTAGTTTGTGGTCCTATGGGACTATTTATTTGACTATTTCTTTGGTCCATAGACTATTTATTTGGCACAACACTCTTCTTTGGACTGTTGAAGGAGATGCTGAAGAATGCAGCAAAGCACTGGCAGCAGGAAGTGATCTCAATACTCCCAATAAAACATGTGTTCTATGCTGTTTGTGAGGGAACTTGGGGTGTTCTTTGGGGAATCCAATCCTTCATTAGTTTATTCACTGCACCTTTGTAAAAGTAATATTGAGGATTTGCTTTGTTTTTGTTCTCAAAATCAATGCCATTTTTTTTATTTGCTTGGGGAGAGGATAAGTGAAAGTGGGATGAAATAAACAGGGAATTTTTGGAAGAGAAATCTGGATTTTAGGCAAGGTAAGGAATTCACCCAGATCATAAGAATAGTCAAAGTTGATACAAAGATTCTAACCACTGCAAGGGTCTTGTATTCAGATGGCTTTTCTATGGTTTAATTTAGGTTAGAAATATTACAGCAGGTAGGGCATTTGCCTTGCATGTTGCCAATCTGGGTTTGATCCTCGGCACCACACATAGTCCCCTGAGCTCTGCAAGGAGTTATCCCTGAACACCAGACCAGGAGTAAACCCTGAGAAATGCAGGTATGCCCTCCCCACCCCAAACAAGTCAATGTACAATTATAGTGAAAATAACAAAACACTTTGATAGTATCAAGAGGTGTCTAGCCAATACTACATCTAAAATTTACTTCCCCAGAACTGATATCATTAATAATTAATTTAACATTACAAGAATTATCTATGTGTTGTTGTACAAAGTATGATTACTCATGCACACATACAGGTCAATACCACATAAATGGTAACTGTATATGTGTGATGTATTTATACATATCACTGTATCACTGTCATCCTGTTGCTCATTGATTTGCTCGAGCGGCCATCAGTAACGCCTTCATTGTGAGACCTGTTACTGTTTTTGGCATATTGAATATGCCACGGGTAGCTTGCCAGGCTCTGCCATACAGGCGAGATACTCTCAGTAACTTGCTGGGCTCTCCGAGAGGGGCAGAGGAATCAAACCCGGAAAACACCTTACCCACTGTGCTATCACTCCAGCCCCATTCATACATATATGTGATTTATTTATTTAAAAAATTTTTTTATTGAATCACCATGTGGGAAGTTACAGAGCTTTCAGTCTTAAGTCTCCGTTATACAATGCTCAACACCCATCCCATCACCAGTGCACATTTTCCAACACCAGGAGCCCCAGTATAGCTCCCCGCCCCCACGCCTGTGTAACTGATAGATTTCACTTTACTTTGATTACCTTCAATATTTCAACAAAAAACTCACTATTATTGTTTGGAGCTTTCACCCCCAAAGTCAGACCTGTTGAAAAGGAACCATTTGATGTTTTCCATTGCTGACAATTAAGAGATATGAGGTCGTGCAGCCACAACAGTGGCCACGCGGTTTTGGATTTCTGTATTTTAGTAACTAACTCCAGGGAAATTTCTGCCAGAAATTGCATCACTGCAAGCTTTTACTTCCCTTTTGTGGTGCTCATAAAATGGAAAAGCCGAGAGAGAAAAACCCTTTCCCTCCTGGTGCAGCATGGGGCAGTGGCTCAGTTCACAGTCTAGAGACATTTCTGCAAGCTGCTGGTGCCCAAAGTAGTTTAGCTGGCCTCTGGGATCATGCTCGTGCAGCAGTGGAAAGGCCACACACATGTGGCTGCTGCGCTTAAATCTCGGTGAAGGAAGGGGTATGATTTAAATATATATATGTATGTATCACTCTGCATATTGAGAAGGGGTTTGGGCCACATATGGTAGTGCTCAGGGATTACTCCTGTCTCTGTGCTTAGGGCTCACTCCCTGCAGTTCTTAGGGACCATCTGTGGTGCAGGGGATCAAATCCAGTTTGGGGTGTGTGAGGCATGCATATTACCTCCTATATCATCTCTCCAGTTGCTTACTCTATACATTTAAAAAATCGTCAATATATCCTGCAGATATCTCTCTATATAAGAGATGTAAATAATTCCTCTTCAAAAGAGACAAAGCTAAAGATTATAATAAAACTTAAATCTTAAACTAGTAATATCCACAGATGGGATATAGACCCTGCCACCCTAGTACACTGCTGGCTATGGCAAACATTTATACAATACTTTTGAAAAGCTCTTTGTCACATGTTTGGAAATTTACATTCAAAAAGGGGAATAAGCTATATGCATTAAGACAGATGCTCAAGGGGCAGAAGCAACAGTGGGTAGAGAGTTTGCCTTGCATGCAGCTGACCTGGGTTTGATCTCCAGCATCCCATATGGTCCCCTAAAAATTACCAGAAGTAACCCCTGAGCCTTCCGAACAGAAAAAAGGAAAAATCAATGAGATGGACGTTTAGGTCACCTCTGGTGTAAAAAAAAAATAGGTGTAATCTATATGTGCAGTGAATGGTAGGGGAAACTGAATAAATACATGTTTATTATTATTAACAGCACCAATTTCTTAGGAAAGTACGTAGCCACTAAACATCTTGATGAACAGTACTAAATATATTGCATTACAGAAAATGCTCTTGATACTCTGGTTTTTCTCCAGATTATGTAAATCTTTCACTTTTTCCTGAAGATTTCCATGGAGAGGAACAATTCTGAATCAATTTTTTGAGGCCTTGCTTCTGTAAGGATATATTAAAAAAGAGGAAGACAATGCTTATGATAAAACTCTTGTTAAAAATATGTTTATGTACATATTTTGACTTTATAAAACTTATCTACACCTGGACAAGATTGCAAGAATAGAAAACTAAGAGTGTGAGGCAATTTCCACTGTTGTTGCCAGGTTATTTATGTAATAAATGAGCAAAAAACTAAAACTTTATTGGACAGAGCCAGAGATGTGGCTCAGCAGTAGAACGCATGCCTTGCAATTGGCCCCTGTGCCCCTAACCCTCCCGCAGGGGTGCTGGGAAGGGGGCCTCCAGCGTCCTCCGGCACCACGCAGTGCCACGGATTGAACAGTGACCACATGTAAGATAGGCACCTCAAACTCCATGTTTGCTCTGTCTCCAAACATTTTTAAATACCCTTCAAAACTTAATTTTTTTAAAAAAATTGCTGTAAATGATTTCAAAAGGCTTTTTTATGCCTGCTTTTACAATGATTTGTCTCTCATAAAGTCTCCCAGTTTATGATTGACTTGAGTTTCATAGAACTCAGTGCATACTTGAACCTGAGGAAGGTGAAAGAGTTTAACCTACAAAGTGTTCACAAGTGAAATGAATATTTTATGAATCTTACATTTAATAATCGATGAAGTATGAACATGTCAATTAAATATTTATTCACTTCAATTTTGTGGTTTTCTTCTGGTATCTTGGAACCAATAATTTTTTTTTAAGATTTTAAATATTTCTTTGGGTTTTAAATAGTCTGTAGGCTCCACACTGTGCCCATCTTGCCTCTGGGGTAAAGGTCACAAGCTCCCACAGTTCTTCCTCTAGAGAAATAGGTTTCTTTCTTTCTTTCTTTCTTTCTTTCTTTCTTTCTTTCTTTCTTTCTTTCTTTCTTTCTTTCTTTCTTTCTTTCTTTCTTTCTTTCTTTCTTTCTTTCTTTCTTTCTTTCTTTCTTTCTTTCTTTCTTTCTTTCTTTCTTTCTTTCTTTCTTTCTTTCTTTCTCTCTTTCTTTCTCTCTTTCTCTTTCTCTCTCTTGTGTGTGAGAAAGAGAGAAATACATGTCCAAGGGCAAACATGGGCTTCTCTAGAGGAGAGAAAGGCTCGTCCTTTCTCTTACTGTGGGTCCTTTCCTTCCTGGAGTCCCCCATCCCCCTCGTTGGCCCTCTAGTTTCATGCCTTCATTTTTCACAATTTCCCCCTATTGCCCTTGTAGAAAACCTTATGGTCCTTAGCTTAGAAAAATCATTCTAGAGAAACTCTTATGTAGCCCCAATAAGATCCATTTCAGATTTCCAGCTCCTAGACCTTAAAGACTTAGGTTTTATTATCCATATCACAAACTTTGTCACACTCTAGGGGTTATGTCATTTTTTTCTTCTTTTTGGGTCACACCTGGCGATACACAGGGGTTATTCCTGGCTCTGCACTCAGGAATTACCCTGGCGGTGTTCAGGGGATCATATGGGATGCTGGGAATCAAACCCGGGTCAGCCACATGCAAGGCAAAAAACTCGGGTCAGCCATGTGCAAGGCAAATGCCCCACTCGCTGTGCTATAGCTCCAGCCCCCATTTTTTTTTAAATGTAGGAGTACTGCTATTTATTCAGCCATTGATTAAGCGATTGATCTTGTCATGAACTCCACGGTTATGTAATTTTTTCAGGGAAGAAGAGGCCTGTAATCTAGACGTCACATATCCAAGGCCAGAAGGCCATTGAATGTCAGCTCAATTCGGCTCCACATTGGCCAGTATGTGTATTGATCCTGTGAGCACATCTGTAGCCCTCATTTGCTGCCTTATAACACACCCACCTAAGGTGCATCGGCTTAAAACAACAATGTTTGAAGATCTCTTGTCATTCCCTGAGTTTGACTGGGTTCTTACAGGAGGTTCTAATCTAATCTTAGATTGTAGATCACTAAATAAGTAGATTTAGAGCCACAAGTTTTGACTATGGTTGCAGTCAGCCGGGTCGTCAGTTCCTGGAGGCTGAGTCACATTTTTGCAGTTAATGCTGGCTGTCAACTGGGAGCTCAGCTGGGCTCTTGACCAGAGCACCAAGCCAAAAGCATATAGCTTCTCTATGTTTTGGTTTTCTCACAACCAGAGGCCTCTGAGAGGCAGGGAACAGAAACTTCCAGGCCAGATAGAGGCTATTAATGGGAGTGACCCACGGTCATTAATGCCACTCTCTATCGGTCAAAGCAGTTACATGGTCCACCCGGATTTGGGGGAGTAGGGAAGGGAATAAAGAAGTAACCCCAACTTCTTTATAAGGGAGTATCAAGGTCACATACAGAATAGCAGGTAGGATAAAAGAAACATATAACGATTTTAAGGAGGCCATAATATCCTACAGTATCCTAATCTGGAGGACCTGAAAATACTGTTGCAATCTCACAATTCATGAATTCTTGATCTTCTATCATGTGTAAGGCACTGTGTGCTAAGCCTCTGGAGGGTGTCAGAATAATCAGGAGCAGGCTCCAGCGATGTCTGCTCCTCCAGGACTCCTCCTGGGTTCTAAATGGTGCTGTTTGAGCTTGAGAACCAAGCTCCTTCCAAGAGCAGAAGGAGTGTGCTGAAGGAGCAGAGGGGGCTGTGAGGGAAAAGATCTAGCACGAAGAAATCTTTGTAAGTGGGGGAGCCCGCAGGCCTTGCAAAGGGGAAGGAAGCTGATTAACAGTCAGGGAGGTGGGAGATGGTGGATACATTTCACAGGGTCAATTGAAGTCAGTATTTTGGCTCAAGCTGGGTGAATTTTCATGGTGTCTAGAGAGAAGACTTGGCCCTAGTCCACTTTTTAAAAAAATTTTTTAAGAATTTTATTGAATCACTGTGAGATAGTTACGAGCTTTCATGTTTGGGTTACAATCTCACAATGATCAGACACCCATCCCTCCACCAGTGCACATTTCCCACCACCAATACCCCCGGTATTACCGCCCCCCCTTCTCAACCCTCCCCCTGCCTCTATGGCAGACAATATTTCCCACACTTTCTCTCTACTTTTGGGCATTATGGCTTGCAACACAGACACTGAGAAGCCATCATATTTGGTCCATTATCTACTTTCGGTACACATCTCCCATCCCAGCTCGTTCCTCCAGCCATCATTTTCTTAGTGATCCCTTCTCTATTCCATCTGCCTTCTCCCCTCCGCTCATGAAGCAGGCTTCCAGCTATGGGGCGGCCCTGGTCCACTTTATACTTCCCAGGAGGAAAGTAGGGACTTAACTCACGTGTGCCTGAGACATGCGTGACCTAGGACCCTGACTCTTTATGAGGGATATCTATAGTAATAAAAAGTTCTCCAATCATTGGAAACAGGTGCATTCATTTTTTCACTGAAATCGTGGCACTGCTTCATCGCATTAATTGACACCACATGACGCCCCCCCCCCCAGCACCCCCCTCGGAACCTGGTGGGCTTGGGGGTGATATTTTCTCTGCTTCCTGCCCTCTGCTACTTTGTCTTGCAGCTCAGTGCTGGTGCTCTGCACACGGCAACTGGAGTGGACACACATGTCAGCTCCTTTCTCAGGGGAAGGTGGTAGCCTGTGCCTGAAGGTGAAAGTGAGTCTGCTCCCAGAAAAAAAACAGCTTTGATTTCTGCCTGGCTTGGCAGGCGGTGTGGGGCACTGTGGTTTGCTCTGCTCGCTCGGAGGCCTGCCGGGGAGGAAGCTGACAAAGGAGGAATTCTTTCCTGGCCCGCCAGCTGCCTTGGAGACTTAATCTTGAGAAATAAGATCCGAAGGATGAATTCTAGAAAGTCATTGAAATTCCGCAACCAAGTGGTATCTTTGTGTTTTAAATATTTATACTTGCTGCAATAAAGTGTTCTCCTGGGTCTAGAGCAGCCACTGGGCCCGTCTGGGAGAATGATGAAGCTGCTGTTCGTAGGAAGGAGAGTGACCCTTCCCGCCCCCTTCACCGAGTGATCTTGTTTTCCTTCGGAAAGTCAATCCTTCATACTGATTTAAAGTGGCTGAAGTCGAAACTGGCATTGGGAGAATTAACAAAGGTCCTCTGTGCTGGAATGAGCTGGGAAACATACCTCTCCCTTCTCCTCTATTTTCATTTCTCCTGTGAGAATATTCTTTCTCCTGATCTTTCTGAGCCGTGTTTATATGTTGTATTATCTCGAGAGGAGGATATGATCTGAACCACGAGGGGAGCTCTTGAAGAGCAGCATTTGGAGAATGGGCGAGGAACCAGCAGGGACCATGCCAAGGAACTTCCTGTTTCTCTGGAGGGCCCCGGGAGCCTGTGTAGGAAGATATCTTGGGGCTGAAGGATACTTTATCTTTCCTTCATGCTTTGCACCTCAAGAGAGAAGCTGCTTATCACAGTGATTCAATCACTGTATCACTGTCACTGTATCACTGTCATCCTGTTGCTCATTGATTTGCTTGAGCGGGCACCAGTAACATCTTCATTGTGAGACTTGTTACTGTTTTTGGCATATCGAATATTCCACGGGTAGCTTGCCAGGCTCTGCCGTGCGGGCGGGATACTCTCGGTAGCTTGCCGGGCTCTCCAAGAGGGACAGAGGAATCGAGCCCTGGTTGGCTATGTGCAAGGCAAACTCCCTACCCGCTGTGCTATTGCTCCAGCCCGCAGTGATTCAATAAAACAATAAAAACGAGAGAGAGAGAGAGAGAGAGAGAGAGAGAGAGAGAGAGAGAGAGAGAGAGAGAGAGAGAGAGAGAGAAGCTTCTTCCTGATCAGAAGCAGCTGGCACAGAAAGTCATGCCCTTCACTCTGTGCCCACCAGCCCCCTGTCTCTCTGTTTCCCTTGCACCCTGGCACAGCGGGGACTCACTCTAACTGGTCTCCCCCACCCCTCCTCTCCTCCTAGTCTGCTGGCTGGCGACACTCACCAGCTTCCTATCTCCTCCCATCAGTCTGCCACTGTTTCCTGGTCGTGAGTCTTACGCAGAGTCAGCAAGATCTGGCTTCAGATCCCATCCCCGCCACTTCCCTTCCCGGTTCTGTGGTGTTATAAACATTGTGAAACCTCACCAGAAGCTTTCTGTGAAAAAGGGAGCATAGAAGAGCTCACTGCTGGGCTTATTGTGGATGGAAAGCCATTAGCCCTGAGCTCATGCTTTGCACACAGGAGGGAACTTGTGTTTTGATCCTCAGCACCAGACACTCCCTGGAGCAGCGTAAGGAGAGATGTCCAGCAGCAGGGTCCCTGGGCTGGAGAGATAGTGTGTGGGCAGGGCACTGGCATGGCATGTGGTCTACCCAGGTTTGATCCTCGGCCCCGCCTATGGTCCACAGTGTACCACCAGGAGTGACCCTGAGGACAGACCAAAAGTCAACCCTGAGCTCTACCCAGTGTGCCCCACCCCCCAGTAAAGAATAGTCTCTAAGCCCTGCAACAAAGCAAAACAGAACAAAACAAAAGCTTCATTTAAGACAGAGTATGGCAAGCACAGTTTAAGACCAGGTGGTGTGGCTTGGCTGTGTTTCCCTCCCCCCACCCCACCCCCACCCCCGGCCCCGAGTCTGTGTTCCAGGCCCCTTGGGCTTTCTGCCCAGCTACTGCTCTGTGTCCAGGCTCTTTCACACTGCTCCACTGCCTTCCCCCCACACTGGATGCCCCCTTCCTCATTCTCTTGCCCTCGTGCCATCTCTTAGCTGCCATCTATTCCCGTTTTGCTCTTATGCCTCCTGGTCTGTGGGCAGCTTTAGGCTGGATGTGACGTGATGGAGGGTGTGGGTAATAGGGTGAAAGACCCAGAGAGGGGTGGGAGTGTGGGGGTGTGGAGGCAAGGAGAGAGATCTGCAAAGACTGGGGCAATTTGCTGAGTGGACCCTCTGCAGGGAGAGGGGAGAAGCATGAGCGGGCCCTGAGTGAGTAGGGGCTTTGGCGCACAGGGGGCACGAGGGAGAAGGTGCCCTCGCTCAGAGCAACTTCCAGAAATGCTGACTGGGTTTTCTGTGGCTTTTTCTCACTGCACTTCAGTTCTTGGAAGGCCCTGAGAAGTCCTGCATTTGAGCCTATTTCTTACTTTTCATCTTTCACGTTTGAGCTCAGACGTCAGTTCTTCCGGCAAGTCTGTTCGGCATGTCCCCTGTCCCTCCACTTTCTCTCACTCCAAGCCACTCCCTGCTTCTCTTTCAAAGCACTTTTCACAGCTTATAAACATACGTTTGCATTGTAACTAAAAGTAGGAACACACTCTCCATGTTGATCTACTTATATGCAAATTTCATGACTTCATGTTTTCTGACATGGTGAGTGAAATGAGTCAGAAAGAGATAGACATAGAAAGGTTGCACTCATATGTGGAATATAAAGTAGCTGAAAGGTACAAGCTTGCAATGATGCAATTTCTGGCAGATATTTCTCTGGACTTAGTTACTAAAATACAGAAATCCAAAATTGTGTGGCTGCTAGTGTGGCCGCTTGACCTCATATTTCTTCATTCTCAGCAATGGAAAACAAATTATCAAATGATTCCTTTTCAGCAGGTCCGACTTTAGGGGGGAGAAACTCCAAACAATAATAGTGAGTTTTTTGTTGAAATATTGACTGTAATCAAAGTAAAGTGAAAGTAAAGTGAAATTATCAGTTACACAGGCGGGGTGAGGGGCTGGGAAGGTGGGGGGGTGGGGAGAAGTATACTGTGATTCTTGGTGGTGGAATATGTGCACTGGTGAAGGGATGGGTGTTTGAGCATTGTATAACTGGGACTTAAACCTGAAAGCTTTGTAACTTTCCACATGGTGATTCAATAAAAGAATAAATTTTAAAAAAAAGT
The DNA here is from genome assembly GCF_027595985.1 of Sorex araneus. Lineage (NCBI taxonomy): Eukaryota > Metazoa > Chordata > Mammalia > Eulipotyphla > Soricidae > Sorex > Sorex araneus. Next base: position 153,113,443 of record NC_073302.1, read on the forward strand.
AGGAAGAGTTCACATGCTAGAAGGGAAGATTTCTGAGAAGCAGGGTGGGGTGGGCAGATTATGTTCCCTGGGCCCTACCTCCAGAGAGGAACTAGCCCGGTGCTCATGTTCAATGCTCAGTGTACAGTGCTCAGAGTGCATCTCTGGTGCCAACACAAGGGGAGAGCGGACTGTGCTGGGTGCTCAGGTTGACCCCACAGCCTGGGGTGGGCAGGATTACGGGTCTCTATGAATAGCCTCCCATTGAGCTAGGCCTTGAGAGAATATCAGGAAATGTCGGCAAAGATGAGTTGTGTTTTGATATCAGTAATAAAGCCAGAGTCCATTGGATTTGATGCTTTTCTTTCCTTCAGCATCCTGTGGGGTCACCTCTTCCCTTAACACTTATCCACGACCATATTGCGATTGCAAACATATTATTATTATTAGCTTATTTTGGGGTCACAGCTGGCAATGCTCAAAGGTTACTCCTGGCTCTGCCCTCAGGAATTACTCCTGGCAGTGCCCGGGGAACTGTATGGGATGCCAAGGATCGAACTTGGGTCAGCTGCATACAAGGCAAATGCTCAACCCATTATACTATCACTCCAGCCCCTGGAAGCATCTTATTAAACATTCAGTGACAGGCTGACCTCTTGGATCAGGTAAGCAAAACATCCTCCAAGCCAAGCTCCTGGAGAGTCTCTTTCATTGTTTTCTTTTTAATGTTTCAAGGTGGAGCATGTAGTTTTGATCAAGTTCAAAGTGTGGAAAAACTGCTCGGAGAAACATATGCACTCCTTAGATTCTATTTCTTCTCTAACCTCCCGTCTCATGGGCACGTGCTTTGTCTTTTTCAAACATGCTAGGAGGGTTCAGCCAGTGCATTATTAAATATTCATCTTTAACAGGCCCAGTGCTTCTGATAGATAAACAGTAGCGCCAAGGTAACTTGCCAGAGGCTGTCTCAATCAAAAGCGACTCCCCCAGTATGAGATGTTGCCTTTGGCAGGGAGCCCGTTGCCTCAAGAAGGAAGCTTTGTTTCTGCATTAGGAATAGTCAGTGTGTCTTATTTTTGTCCAAAGACAAGGAGACCTCTTGGAATGAGAACCTCACCATGAATTCAAGTCACTGGAGCAGAATCAAACGCTGCATAAAAGGAATGCAGGGCTGAGTGGAAATAGGAAAGCGGAGGTGGAGGAACAGAGGGGCAGGGGACAGAGGCAGGAAACCTCCTGCTTCCCAGCGCTGAGCTACCCCCCTTTCCGGGATCATTCTCAGTGGAAAGAGAAATTCAGTGTCCTGAGGATGGAACCTCTGAACTCCTCCCCCATTTCTGCTGCCTCTTCCTGGATGTCACAGACCTTGCCCCGGTGCTAGGGAGGAGCTGGGCCAGAGCACAGGCTGTGCTAATCCATCTTCCGTCCGTCCTCCAGGTCTTTGTGGGTGCAGTCTCCTCAATCGCTTCCTCAGTTTGTTTGCACTTTCAATGAATGGAGATTTGGGGTCTGATGTGATAGTATGGCAGATAGTGAGCTTGCCTTTCACACAACTAACCCAGGTTTGATCCTGGCACCCCATCCAATCCCCAGAGCCTGCCGGGGGTAAACCCTAGGCTCCGAGACACGAGTAAGCCTTGAGTGCTGCCGGATATGGACCAAAGCCCCCACCCCACCTTTCCACCTCCACAATAAAGGAGACATATCCCTACCTTTTTGTTTTTGTTTTTGTTTTTGTTTTTTGTGTCATACCCGGCAATGCACAGGGGTTATTCCTGGCTCATGCATTCAGGAATTACTCCTGGTGGCGCTCAGGGGACCATATGGGATGCTGGGAATCGAACCCGGGTAGGCCGCGTGCAAGGCAAACGCCCTACCCACTGTGCTATTGCTCCAGCCCCAACATATCCCTACTTCTGTCCTTTCCTTTCTCCTTCCCCACTGTTTAGTACTCTCAAAGGTTTTTTGTTTCTTTGTTTGTTTGTTTGGGGAGGTTGGTATCTCCTTGATAATAAGTATACTTAGGTTTTCAACTTTGTTAATACCTCAAGTCTTTTTTAGTGGGTAGAATCTTTGCTCCTTACAGGGACAGAACACAGGATTTCACTTGCATTGAATTCACTAGAAAGATCCATTCCTGAGAAGGAAGGTTTGGTAGGCTGCCTTGAATTATAGAACTAGACTTGATCATTTTCCTTTCTTTGTTTTTCTTTTCTTTTTGGTAGTTGGTCCATACCCTTATTCAGGTCTGTGCTCAGGGCTTACTCCTGGCTCTGTGGTCAGGGGTCACTCCTGATTGTGCTTCGGGGACCATGCATGTTGGCAGGGATTGCAGCGTGGTTGGTTTTGGGTCCTCCTTTCTGTTTTCACACTTATAAATAACGCTGTGTGAATGACCCCTGTTCCTCTTCATAATGATGCGCTCTCACCTTGGCAGAGATGGGCAAGTGGTGGGAAACCTGTGGAGGTGGGCTTAGATGCTAAGGCCATGGATTAAGTCACTTGTGGATTTCACTGTGTAACTTGCATGACCCTGAGGAATGGACTGAAATTGCAGGAACTTGTGTGGTGATCATTGGTAAAGCATTTCCATCATGGATTGAGGTGTGACAGAACAGTTGCTCTGCATAATACATTGTGTATTTTAACCGTTGAAAGTGGTAAAGTTCTGAAAATGTACAGATTCACATGGCACCTAAACAACAACAGTCAAACCGTAGTATGAAGATCATTGTAATAAAGACCCCACCCATACTTGTCCTTGTCTGTCAGGTTCTCCACTACCCTGGACACACCTACTCATTATTATAAACCTTTCTGCTACTTCCATTTCTATATGCAAATATAGCCCATATAGACATATCACACTCATTTCATTCCTGCATCATTTTCATGTAGTGGAGAATACCTCTATGTATTGCTCCACATTCTCATTTTTTTCTTTTTAACATTACAAAGTGATGGTTGTTTGGTAGAGTACAAAGTCTCTTCATTCCCCCCGACACACACACACACACACACACACACACACACAGAGCTGCATATACACTGTGGGAGGTACATAAACATTTAAGTTGTTCCCAATTTTTTGCTATTACAAACAAAACTGCAGAGCCTAAACTTACATGTGTCTAATTTCTTTTAACTTAAATGTTAACATTGTAAAACACACATATATAGCATTTACCTTCTCAACCACTTTTGAGTATTCAGTTCAATAATGTTAAGTATACTTGTTGTGCAATCAATGTCTGGTACTTCCCTTCCCTTCCTTCCCCTCCTCTCTTTTCATCTTTGTTTTCTCTACTTCCTCACAGCTCTGGTTTCTGGCCTTCTTGATGTTGGTTGTGTTCACAGGTGTGGGGTGATATCTCATTGTAATCTTGATTTCCCTGATACTCAGTGATAATGAGCATTTTCCCATGTTCCTGATGGTCATCTCTCTGTCCATCCTCTTTTTATTAAAAATTTATTTTTATAAGGTTGTTCACATTGATTATAATCAATATTTCAACACCACTACCGTTACACCTTCCCACCACCATTATTTAGAATTTTCCCACTACCATTCAAGCCTGCAAGCCAGGGGCAGGTGCTAGACCATTTATTTCGTATTGCTTATTGTGGATATCATGAGAAGTTGCGCAGCCCCAAAAGTGGCCGTGTGCTTCTGGAATTCTAAAATTGAAAATGGCTGGGGTCCAAAGACATGTCCCTACATCATCTGTAGGGAGTTCATCTATTTTGAGATTCATTTGGAAGTCTCTGGATCAAGGCTGTTGATGCACTGAGATGGCTCCTGGAGGAAGTTTGTGGGTGGACAGCCCAACCCCCAAGCAAGTGGGAAGGTCTGGCCCGTCTCCGCTGCTGCCATGTGGCCTGGAGTCTTAGTTATTGAGCCCGTCTACCTGGATTTTGCTTCTGGAAATTCGTGGCCATCGGGGTTTCATCTGGAGTGGGCAGACGGGGCACACCCACTCCATCTGAGATGCCCTGGTGGAATTGGCTCGGTACAGGGTCCAGAGAGATTTCTGGTGAGCTGCTGTCTTCTGGGATTCACTGCTGTGTCTCTCTGTCCATCCTCTTTGATGGAATGTCTCTTGAGCTCTCCTCCCCAATTTTTTGGATGGGCTGTTGGTTTTGGTTGAGTTTTGGAAGTACCTTAAGTTACCCAAAACTAGTTTCTAAATGGGTCCTTGATTTCTGGATGTAAAATTAGAACACAAGCTTTAGGTGATTGAGAAATCATTGATTTAACAGCTTTCAAAATGTTGTTTAGGATCCCTCAATGGTCTATATCCAGGCCTCACACTGTTACTGGCTGGTTCCTCTATGGATTTTCCTTGGTCTATGCTGGTCTCTCACTGGTTCTGTCTCTCTGAGTGAGCTCCTACACTTACCTACTGGGGCTGGTGGGATCTTTGTTCCTCAGCTTATGTTCCTTGGGCAACTGGTGAATGGGTGAGCTTTTTTCTCCAGGGGACGGGAGAGGGGCCAGAGAGGTAGTTGCCTGACCTGTGTTCCCTTTTATAGGTTTCTCTGTCTCTGCCCCATGTCTATTTCCATTGTTTACCTGATCAGTTGGTCCCCCCTATGCTGGTGAGATTTATGATGACCAGTTGTCTTTCCTGCATTCCCTGGCTTCCCTCTCTACCTTCACCTTAAAACGTATCTTGGACATTAGTGCTTTGTCAGATGTACAGGATGTGAATATTTTCTCTCCTTCAGTAGTCAGTCTTTTTTGGTTTTCAACACAGTTTCATTAGTGGTGCAAAACGTTTTTTGGATGTAATCCCATTTTTAAAAGTTGTTTTTTTTTTTTGTTTTCCTTGCCATCAGAATGGTCCAAAACTTCTCAACTTGTGAATCAGAACCCATGAAGAGCTACATACTTCCTCCTACTCACCCCAGCCCGCAAGTCACCAGCCCCTGTTGACCACCATTTTAACTTTCTATACATTTCCATCATGGATTGAGGTATGACAGAACACTTGCTCTGCATAATACATTGTGTATTTTAACTGTTGAAAGTAGTAAAGTTCTGAAAAAGTTTACTGTGGGTACCTCATAGAAGTGGAGTCAGACAATAGTTGTCCTTTTTAGGATTGGATTCTTTCACTTAGCATCAGGTCCTCTAGGTTCTTCCATGTTGTAAAGAATGTGAGAACACACACATACACACACACACACAAGTATTGATTCAGGAGCAGCGATGGCAGGTCTCTGTATTCCTTCATGGTTCCCAGGTTAAAAATTTTCAAAAATGAAAATATTGAGCAAGAAAGATATTCAGACTCAGAGTTGGAAGTAAGAAAGTTTATTGATTCAGAGGTAGAAGAGATGAAAACTCCCCAGCTAGGGAAGAACTTTATATAGGACCAAGTTTTGGGGGGGTTTCATAGGAAAACTTGTCTTTATATTACTTGTCAAGTGACAAAAATGTTACAGAGAATGAGAGGATTTTATAGAGTGGTGTTTCTAGTTTAGACCTTTGAAATCTTTTTTTTTATGACACATCATTTTATTTTATTCAAATACCAGTCTGACCACACATGATCCAAGAACACTCAAGTAAACCAGCTTTTCAAGATTGGTCTTCAAACATTATAACCAATAAGGGCACGCTTCCCTATGATCTTGCCAATGTAAAATCACATCCACAAATCTGTAGCCACCAAACCATTCAGCAAAGCTTCCTTAACTCTAAGATTTCTGAAGCTCCCTGTTTTAGCACTATTGACTATTTCTTTCAGGCCCTGAATAGCTGTTTGGATCTTAGGGGGGCTTTGAAAGAACCAGCACAACCTTGGCATATTGTAAAACGGTGATCAATCGAGGCTTCAAGTAAGTCATAGCAGCGCTCATCAGTGCTGGGGCCTTCTCCGTGACATTGTGCACAAACTTGGCCATGGTTCCAGGACACCTTTGAGATTATTTATTTGACCATTTGCCTGTTATCTCTTTGTTTCCTATGAGCCTCAGTTCTGGGCAGTATCTGTCATCTTGGGAAATTGTTAACTTCCCATTCTCAGAAAGCACCCAGGAGTTTGCAGGAATGTTTAGAATGTGGACTAGAAATAGCTCAAGTGGAGCTGCTGGCAGCTGCTGACAAGGGTAAACTGAGGCTTCCTCTTTTGGTATCATTCAGTCTTCAGAAGAAGGACAGGACTGCAGAGGGTAGCTCAAGCAGTAGAGCACATGTGTGAGTCCCAAGTTCTATCCCTGGAACCTCACGGTGCCCCTTCTGTCCCAGTGTCACCTTTGTGGCCCTGGTGGGCTCAGAGTACTACCTCCCAAGAAGTGCGCCTGGGCCCAAGTGTCAGACAGGAAGCATCAGGCCTGCCAATGGCCTGAGCATTCCTGGGAGTGGTCCTGTCCCCTGACTGGGGGTGCTGCTGGGTGTGGCTCTGAATCAAAGGAAAAGGACATCCTGACAGAACCTTCCCACCAACAAGTTGGGAAACACAGACCAGACTAAGGAAGGAAAACCCAGCCACTCATAATTCCTCTGTGTGGCAATCCATCACTGCCACGACTTGTTTCTTATCACATAGCATTAGTATTAAATTTCAGCATTAGTATTTACCCCTGCTTTCTTGTGCTTTAGACTTTCATCTACTCTAAGGCAACTTTATTATTAGTACATGTTACCTCCCAGGCAGTCTTGGCCATCGAGAATCCTAAAGCTGTGAGCCAGGCATTCATGTGGGGCCCTGGTTCTGAGGGCTTGAATCCCAGGCCACCTCCAACCGGACTTTATTTTCAAAATGCGGGTTACCAGGTTTCACCCTCTAACTTTCCCAGATTTCCCCTCTCCTCCCTCTTTCTTCTCAGGGTCTGGCAAATAGTTGGCATGCCACATATCTAATTAAGGAATAAAAACTATCTTTTCTGCCGGCTCCCACAATTTTCCAATGATATTTTGCCAGTGACTGTTTCTAAGCCCAAATTAGGGGCTGGTTAGGGGAAGGGAGCTGAGTTTTGTGGTAAACCTGTCCCCCACCCTCCAGGCTGAGGTGTCACAGGAATTTGGATCCCCGCCACACCCCCACCCCAACAAACCCTGGGGAGATTTTTCTCTGAGCTTGAAAACTCTCTGGCTCTCAGAATGCTTCCTTCCCAAAATAGGCTAATTATGGTGATTCAAGTGGTTTTACAAGCCAGAATTTAGACAGCGTACAATTAAAAGCTTGCTAAATGCCTGTAAAATGCAGTTCTTCCTAATTTCATTACTGTCTCTTTTGATTAGAAACTGATTACTTTCTGCCCCAATTTTCAGGATCACCTGGGTCTCGGCACCTGGTCTCACAGCCACACAGTTTAGGTTGGCGGACTTGACCTTGTGGCAAACACTGGATAAAATGCTGGCTCCCTAAGGAGAGAAATAGGAGTTCCCAAGACTGAAACGTCTGGGGCTTATTTCTGATCATTCATTTTAACTATCATTAAGATCCCTGAGCACATTTTGTATGAGTTACTTGAAAAGCAAACCACCATCTTTTGCTGAGAAAAAAAAGATAATCATGCATAGTTGACGCAATGAATACATCTTAGGAAGCCTGCTTACAATGCTGGATGTATATTTGAACTGTACCCATCTTGACAGATGTGTACCTTTTACAAACTACAAAAGGTACACATCTGCTAAAAACACTAACAACAAGTCTCACAATGGAGATGTTACTGGTGCCCGCTCGAGCAAATCGATGAGCAACAGGATGACAGTGATACAATGATGTCCAGATAGTACTCTAACTTTTTTTTCTTTTTGTCTTTTTTTTTTTTTTTGCCACACCTGGAAGTGCTCAGGGATTACTTTTGGCTCTGCACTCAGGAATCACTCCTGGCTCTGCACTCAGGATTCACTCCTGCCAGTGTTCAGGGTATCTGAACTGCATGCAAGGCAAGCACCTAATCTCCTGTACAATCTCTCAGGCCCGGTACTCTAAATTTTAATATCAGATTTATATCTCCATCTTGAAGGACAAGAAATGATCCAGCAACAAGTAACTAGAAGCACAGTCTGTTGCCTTGTAGACAGGTGTAACTGAAAAGATAAATGCACATTCTGAAATAACCTGATAAGCAGAAAGTGCTGGAAACCATTTGCCACAATTACTTTCCATTTCGGTGCATACTAGAGCCTCAGGGACCCATCAGCCAGTTTTACTCTGACATTCAAGCCGGATCATAATCTGGAGACCAGGCGTGTTTGAGGGTCCCCTGAAACCTAGCTTTCCCCCAGCTGATGGTACAGAGATGGGCTCATTCATGGAACTTTCCAGAGTACCAGATTTGAGCACTTGAGGGAGGGGGGTTCACATGGGCATGGCCTGGCACAGAGAACAGGAAGCATCAGTGTAAGCACAGAACTCTGGCACAGATCTTCCCGGGGGTGACCAGCACTTCCAGTAATCCCAAAGAAGGGGGAAGGCAGTCAGTTTAGCCTGCAAGGGAGCCCTAAGACTTTGAGACCTGAGACTTTGCAGACCTCGACCCTCCCAGGAATCAAAGCAAAAGGAAGTTTGCCAAGGATGATTGCTTTTCTTGTGCCATATTGAGAAACTGGCATTTAGCCTAGGAGGAGATCAAGGTTCCCAACTGAATGACCACTAAGAACCCAAGGATTTAACAGCTGAGGCACTGATGGGGTGCTAAGCTGCTTGCTGGTGTTCCTGGAGGAGATCAGGAGGCGAATGGATTTATTCCCTAGCCAAAAGGCTCACTGTTCAGGGCTTCCACTCCAGGGAAGAATGTTTCATTTCATTTTATTTACTTTACTTGGGGAGAAGAGGAGGCTACGTAGCAGTGCTCAGTGGCCATACCTCGCGGAGCTTGGAGGACCATATGTGGTGCCAGGACTTAACCCAGGTCACAGTTGCACCACATGCTAGACAAGTGCCTAAACCTTTGTACTATTTTTTTGTTTGCTTTGGGCTACACCCAGAAAGGCTCAGGATTACTATTGGCTCTGCACTCAGGAATTACTCCTGGTGAGTGCCTTATTCTGTACTATCTCTCCAGTTCCCCTTTGTACTATCACGGGGCCCCAGGAAGATGCTTAAGGCAGGTCAGAGGAAAGGACTTCTTCCTCTGAGCATGTGACTCTGGGTGTTACATTCCGCTCCTCTGAGACATGAATGACTTAGGCCAGGCTCTCTCTTAGATGATCCAGGCCACAGAGTCACCTCAGACTCCTTCAGCTGCCAGATCAACTAGACCTCAGCTTTGACTTCTTATGATTTGACCCAAACTGAGGAAATTAGAAATTTGACATTAATCAACAAATTATCTTCTAACAACAAAGAAACAAGAAACACTTCAAGGCAAAACCTTCTATTCAGGGCACTTTCCATGCATATCGTGGGATGTGAGCGAGTCTGGTGTTCAGGGCCTGAATCATATTCTTCTTAATGACTGTCACTGTCACTGTCATCCCGTTGCTCATCAATTTGCTCATCAATTTGAGCACATCAATTTGCACATCAATTTGCTCATCAATTTGGGCACTGGTAACGTCTCTGTGGTGAGACTCATTGTTACTGTTTTTGGCATATCGAATACACCACGGGGAGCTTGCCAGGCTCTGCCGTGTGGGTGAGATACTCTCAGTAGCTTGCCAGGCTCTTCGAGAGGGGCAAAGGAATCGAACCCGGGTTGGCCGTGTGTTTTTTAGTGGTTCTATATTTGGTTTTCAGGGCCATACTGGGTGGTGCTTGGGGCTAGTCCCAGCTCTATACTTGGGGACTGCTCCCCGCAGTACTCAGGGGACTAAGTGGGGTGCTGGGGACTGAATGAGGGTGCTTAGGAGGATTGAATTGCCTTCCAGAAATCTTTCTTAAGTAAGAAAATGACTGGAAATATAGTGTGTACCTTCAGCACAATTGCCATCATAATGGGGAACATTTTCAAGAGTTTCAGTGAAACATTGTGGAGAGACTAGTGTTGTTATGCTTAGCCAGGCGAGGGTGGCTAAACCAAGATACATATTTCATGGCATTTATAAGCTAGTTGGCATGATCACATGACCCGTAACAACCTGATCACTAGGGAATTTATGAGCTTTATATTTTGCCAGGAGATGGACCACATTCAATAGTGCTTAAGAGGTCACTCCTGGCTCTGTACTCAGGAATCATTCCTGGTGGTGGTGTTCCATGGACCATATATGGTGCTGACTATTGAGCAGGGGCAGTGGGAGGGGGGTTGGCGATGTGCAAGGTGAGTCTCTCACCTCTGTACTATTTATCTCTCCAGGGCCAGAATTTGTGCACCTTTGAGCAAAGAAATGGAATGTGGATGATGGTATTTCAGAAAAATCAAAGTTTGACAAAGGCAAGGTTAGACAAAGGAACAGAATTCACCTGTTCTGTGAAAAAAAAATTTTTTTTTGGTGGGAAGCTGTTTGGGATGGGTGGGTAAAAATACCCAGATAAGCTCAAGGGTTACTCTTGGTTCAGTGCTCAGGGGTTATTCCTGATGGTGCTTCCATTATTCCTATGCCATGCCGTGCCAGAACCCGGGCCTCCTGCTGACAAGCGCTCTCCTAGAAGCATTATTCCTAGATTACACTGTACCTTGAAGTATGATCTTTCTTTTTGGAAAATCAATGGCTACTCCCAGTGGTGCTGGAATGGGGTGAGGCAAGTTGTGTTGGGGATTCGGTTCAGGGCTGCACACAAATGGGGCGTGTGCTCTACCACCCTCCCTGGCCCTCAGAAGAAGAACCTCATCTGAGTCCTTCCCTCGAGCTGGCCAGAAATAGGACTCAGGCACCCTTTTTTGAGAGGTCTCTGTCACACATCCCACAGAGCGACAGACCTGCTAGGAACTCCTGCCTGTCACAACAGTGGCCTCCCAGCTCCTGTCCCCCACACTCCACCCAAGCCTTTCAGATTTACCACACAAACAATCCTGGCCTGAGGAGCACAGACTCCCCCTTGAGTCGTTGCTGGGCGCCCAAGAGGCAGGATTGTTGGTGATGGCTGCTCAGTGTTGCTACTCCGGGTGTTGGCAGATGGAGCAGCTGGTGGGGAAGGGTCAGTCTTGCAGCATCCTGTGACATCAGTGGTCTGATGACGTCATGGGGCATGCAGACCTGCTCTTGGTAAACCCACCAGCACCGTCCAAGCGGACCTTCAGCAGTGAGTGAGGCCATCCGAGATCAGATGTCTTCAATTTGTTCTTTCCCTCCCATGTATGGTTGGCTCCTAATTTTACACAAAACACGGTTTAGAGACATCTTTTGGGAGCATATGGGGGATAGTTTGGCTTATACCTGGTAGTGCTCATAGGCTTCTCCTAACTCTGTGCTTAGGAGGGGCAGAAGCAAGGGTTGAAAGAAAGATCTAGAAGTTCTGTAGAGCACAAGATGGAGCTTCTAATGCCTGTGCATTTACAAATGGGGGAACCAGAATCTGCATTTTGACAGCATCCCCAGGTGAAAGGTGAAACAGACTCTTTACCTTGGTGAAGCAGCTGCTCCATGGACGCTGAAGTTTATAAAGCTCCACATTATTGTTAAGATTGCCCTGAATAGGGTCAGAATGTTAGTAAAGGGTTATGGCACTTGCCTTGCATGTGAATAATCCGAGTTTGAACCTGGGTAATGTAGGTGGTCCCCTGAGCATGATTGGGAGTGATCCCTGAGCACAGAGCCAAGAGTAATCTTAAACACTGCCAGATCTGGCCCTCAAACTAATTCCCTAATAAAATTATTGCCCCCTTTAGGGATGAAGAGATAGGATAGCTGGGCTGAGTATCCCAGCACTAGATATGATGCCTCCCTGAGCACCACTGGGTGTGGCTGCCTCCCCCATCGCCCCCACACCTCCACCCCACCCCACCCCCTAATATTGCCCCATGTGCCAGGCAGTAAGGCCCATGATGGGCTATCAAGACTGTGACAGGCTTCTTGGGAGAAGCATGGTAGGTGCATAGCAAGTGTACACCAAGTGTACTGGTCACCCTGGAGGCCTGCAAGCCAGCAAGTGGGCACAGGAAGTAATTCCACCCCTGGGCTCTTTAGCTCACAGCGTCAGAGAAAGAAACAACTTGCAACCACAATCAGAGAAAACATACTTAAAACTGAGCTCTCAATAAAAGAAGATATCAGAGCATGTTGTTTTACTTCTGACCTTTTGTGCTTGGCACAGGAAGGGAAGCTTCTGAGAACACGGCTGCAGGGCTCTGCTCCTGCGACTGCAGGAGGCCCAGATGACGCAGGCCATGCCTGACAAGCACTTGTGTGAAGAGCTGGTACTTGCAGGTTTCCAGAAGTTGCTGGTGAGTTGCAGTTTTCATTTTGCGGGGTGGTGATTGGCATGGGGGGAGGGATTTGGACCACACCCAGCATACGTAGGGCTTGTTCCTGGCTCTGTGCTCAGGGATCACCCCTGGCACTGGTGCTGGAGGGGACAGGCATATGTGGTGTCAGAGACAGAACCAGAGTTAGCCACAGGCATGGCCTGTACCCCTATACTGTCTCTCCAGCCTGAGCTACAATTTTCAATACACAGAAATGCTCTCTCCCTAAAGAGGATAGAAGATGGCCCACAGAAGGGGCTGGAGTGATAGCACAGCGGGTAGGGCGTTTGCCTTGCACGTGGCTGACTCGGGTTTGATTCCCAGCATCCCATATGGTCCCCCAAGCACTGTGCCAGGAGTAATTCCTGAGTGCATGAGCCAGGAATAACCCCTGTGCATCATCAAGTGTGACCCAAAGAGAAAAAAAAATGATGGCCCACAGAAATCATCATTACCCCAGAGAGCATTAGTTTTCCACTTGTTAGTTGAGGATTTGCACTTTTGTGTGTGTGTGTGTGTGTGTTTGTGTGTGTGACTCCATCAATATTGGACCTATTTTTAGACTGGCTGTTCTCAGGGTCATCTCTCTACTGAGGACTTGCAAAAATGTAGGAGTGTTTGATGTGTCTGTGTATGCAAGTAGGGTATGTGTGTGTGGGTGCAGGGAGTGTGAATGCTAAACCAGCTTGTTGGACAGTCTTCAACTAAGAACTGCCTTGCTCAAAATGTCACTTTGCCTGTTTGGAAACTTCACATTAATGTATTTGAAATGATGGTTTCCAGTTGAGAGAGAAGGACAGATAGGCAGTTATTCCTTTGCTTACTGAGGTTACTGTGAAGATCCACTCTGCTACCACATTGTCAAAGAGGCGGCTTTGAGAACATCAATAGATTAGGCAATGTTATAACTTATTTGCAGTGGAATAGGCATTTGGGCAAAAGGTGACATTATTGCCACCAAATCACTAAACATGAGAACATAAATGCTGTACCAGACACCTGATCCAATATTTACCTTCAAGCAGTGGTGCCAAGTATAGGCAACGGTGCCACGATGGTGCCAGCCTTCCACAACACGACCTTCATAGCACTGAGGTTGCTGCCTCAACATTGAATTCTGTCTTTCCTATAAAAGCATATCCGCAGGAACTCCAGGGAAAACTGAGGCAGTTCACTGCAGTTTTGAAAGACATGTGATTAGGAGCAAGTCTTCATGGGCTCACATTTGAATCCCAACACCAACAGGCAGTGTGATCTTAAGGGAAGCTCCATGACGTCACTGTGCCGGAGTTCCCCTTTATTAGCTAGCAAAGAGAGTGTTCGTGCTGAAGGGCTCCTGTGGGATTTATAGTAATGGCTACATAGCAAGTGCTTAATAAAATGTAGCTCTTATTAATAAATGTGACTCTATTTTTGTTACAGAGAAGATCTGCGGGTCAAAAATGAGAACAACTTTAGGGCTGTTCAGGGGACCATGTGGTGGCGGGAATCAAATCCCGGGCAGGCACAAGTGAGTCAAAGCGTTCTAACCTCTGTACTGTCTTCTGGCCCCACCATTGTTTGAATAACACATAGGCCAGAGACACATGAAAAATGCTCAACATCACTTACTTGGGAAATATAAACAAAACTGCAAAAAGACATCACACCTCATACCTCTAAGAATTGCCTTTATCAAAAAGATTGGAAAATGTTGACGATAATGTGGATAAAAATGAACTTTTTACACTGTTGGTAGGAATATAAATTTTTTTTTTTTTAATTTTTTTTTTTTTTAATTTTATTGAATCACCATGTGGAGGGTTACATAGTTCTCAGGATTATGTCGGTTATACAATTCTCAAACACCCTTCACTTCACCAGTGCCCATCTTCCATCACCAACCCCCCCAGTATACCTGCCGCCCCCTCCCACCTCCCCAGTCCCAACCCTTGCACATGGTATGTTTCACTTCGTTTACGCCTTATTTCGATTACATTCCATGTTTCGACACACAACTCACTACCGTTGTTGGGGTTTCCCCCAAAAAATAAAAGCAGTCCTATTGCCAAGGAGGCATTTGATAGTTCTCCATTGCTAAGAATATAGAGATATTAAGTCCCGCTGTTTGTTACATAGTTTTTCTTTTTCCCCCTTGCCCCGCGCCACCGAGTTCACGCCTGTTTTAGTAATCGCCACGCTGCCTGACAAGGGAAAAAAACCGAAAAGGATGGTTATTTCCCGTCATCAGCAGGCGTGGGGCTCTGGCTTAGTTGATAGACTAGTAGAGTGTCTCCAAGCAGTCTCTGGACCCGAAGGTCTTGCGCTGGTATCGGCTCCGGCTCGAGATTCCACCAGCGTCCCGCTGTTCCTTGTACATAATTTTTCCCCTTATATCCCATTCCCACGCCACCAGGTCTGCTTGCTTAATGGACATCACACTGTAGTTGATGACACACCGCATTTCTTCCCGAGAAAGAAGAAAATTTCTTCTCAACCGGCGTGGGGATATAGCTTAGTTCAGTCTAGTGAGATGGCTACCACTTTGATTGCCTTCAATATTTCAGCAACAGACTTACTAATTAGGATCTCCCACAAAAGTCCGCCCCATTAGAAAGGAACCATTACATATTGCTCATACTAATATGACATTAAGTCGCGCGGCCGCTGCCGCGGCCTCGCGGTTTTGGGTTTCTGTATAAAGTCCAGGGAAAGTACAACCAGAAATAACATCACTACAAACTTTTACCCTTTTATGGTGCTCATAAGATGGAGAAACCTAGAGAGAGGCTCGGCGTCTCCCTTTTGCGCTCAGGAAAACCGCGGCCCCTGCGCTGTGCTCAGGAGGGAGGAGTTGAGAGAGAGACAGGTTAAAAGAATTGGGGGATGCCCGGGTCCCACTGCTTCAGCACGCCGTGGGGTCTCTGGTCCCATGCCGGAATTAGTTCAGTGGGCTGCTTGGGGTCCGAGGGCGCTCCCTCGGGCCCCTCCATCATGCTCGCTCCACAGCCGGGTCCAAAAGCAGGAATATAAATTAATAAAAATGTTTCACCCAACAATACCACTCCAAGACATTTATTCAAAGAAGGTGGAATCACTAATTCATAGTATCTTCACCCCCATGTCATAGCCTTATCACAGTAGTCAAACCATGGAATTAATCTAAGTGTCCAGCCATGGGCAACCAGATAAATTTGCTGTGTGAATATATTTTATTATTTTGGTTTTTGAGCCACACTCGGTGGTGCTCAGGATTTACTCTTAGCTCGGAACTCAGAGATCACTCCTGGCGGGTCTCAGGGACCACAGGCGTTGCTGGTGATTGAACCCAGGTCAGCCACATGCAAAGCAAGTGCCCTACGTGCTGTACTATTTCTCCAGGCCTGTGCTGTATATATATATACTCAGCAGATCCTTTTATGTCATTTCAAGATGAATGTAATGACATTCTTTTAACATAGAATCATTGTGAGATATACAATTACAAAGTTGTTCATGTTTGGGTTTCAGTCATACAATGTTCCAACACTGGATCCTTCTAGACATCCTTCACATTTCCCACCACCAATGGAAATCCTGTCTGCTGGGACAAAATAGATGGAACTTGAGGTGGTTATGCTTAGCAAAATAAGTGAAAGACAATTGGATGGTTTATTACTGTATGATTTCATTCATATGTGGAATATAAATTACTAAAGCTAACAAACTAGCAAGTAGCAACAAAACAAACTCCTAAGATTCAAGTTAAAACTGTGGTGGTAATCACCAGAGGGAAAGTAGAGGGAAGAATGAGTAGAAGGTCTTTTTGGTGGTAAGATGTCATGGGAACTCCAGTTACACACATATCAGTATGAAGCTAACCCCTCTCTGAAATTCCTTCATATTATAAAATAGCAAGTCAACAAAAATTAAAAATGGAAATAAGTTAACACATGTATTACAAAAGACTAAAAATGTATCTATCAAGTGTTTTTCTAACCTCTTGATGGTATAATTACAGATAATTTTAATGTTGTATTTTTCTATACTTTACTATATTTTTCACCCTGAACATTATTTTTGTAATGGGAAACTATGAAATTTGGTATCAATTTATATTCCTTAGTCATTATAATTTAAGGTTTTCCATTCTCAAATCTGAATCAGAGATAAAATCATGAACAATTTCAAATTATTCTATAATCAACATACAATTATACATGTTTTTTATGCTGGATGTAAATGATGACCATTTATTAAAGCTATGGAAATTTAGGCTGAGGACAGATTCTTCTCAATGGACGCGTTTTTATGCAACATGTACTTTTATGCACTTTGTGAAATAGGTAGAGTAGGTAAATCTGTTTCATAAGTAAGGAGCCCGAGAGTCATATATATTACATGTCTGGTCCAAGATATCCCATGCAGCTTGCAGAGCCTGCAAACCATGAGAGGCTGACCTTGTTCTTTGAAGTAGTTTTATTATTTTTACTTTTATTTTTAATTTTTTCAGCACCAGCAACTTTATTGAAAAGGGGGGGCGGGCCCCATTCCCGCCCCTGCTCCGCAGCACTGGTGCCGGCTCTTGGGGTCCAACGGTTTGATGGTCCGAGCTCCCTGCAGCCCGAGAGTTTGATGTAGTTTTATAGCGATGGTTTCTTCCTACTGGCCACCACTGAGGTCTCCATCCAGGCTGAGAAGGTTGAGTCTGTTCAGGCTACCCAATAGTTTGACAATCTTTGGGTGTCTAGAGAGCATAATGCAGGTTTTAATGCTATAGATTTAAAAAAATCTGTTCTTACCTTATTTTTAATGTTTTTGGTTTTTAGGTCACACCTGGCTGTGTTAAGGGCTTACTCCTGGTTGGAGCTCCCATGTAAAGCAAGTGCCTTACTCACTAAAATGTCATTCCAGCCTCTCAAAATCTGCTTTTAATTGTTAAGTCTTAGAAAAATAAAGATGAGTACTCTAAAGTTACAAAAAAACTGTGAGAAGAATTATTAGTACTTTCGGCCTTTATCTTTTCAATATAAAAATAAAATTACCCTAGTTTCTATTAACCTTATTAACTTTTAGTAAATTTGTGGAGATCACAGTCAGAGGCATTCAGGGATCACCACTGCTGGTGGTGCTTGGGGAACTAAATGTGGTGCTATGGTCTGAACCAGGGTTGCCACATGCAAGGCAAATGCCTTACTCTGCCACGCTATTTCTCCAGTCCCTTAGACATCTTTTTTTTTAGGGATCTCTTTTAAGTTTAGTTGACAACACTGGGAATTAGTCTTTTGGAAATAACAGAGAAAAAACAAAGCAGGATTTATATACCTTAATGACATATTGTTACAGGCTGAACATATTAAGAAGAAAAAGAGTCCATGGTATTTTTAATTAAAAAAAACTTTTACTTAATTAGATAAAAATAATATTAAATTTATTCTACATATAATTACAAAGGACGGTATGGTTTTTAAAAGTCTCTTGTAATTTTGGGAAAATGAACATGATATATCCTTAATGTACTAAGAATATGGAAGAACGAAAAATTAAAGACCTCTAATTCTTTATAAACCAGAGGAATGAAAAGACTTCACCATAAACATGTTTGTTTAGTCAACCACTTTTATGGAATGAACGCTTGAGAGAGACTGGGTGTGAGCCGATCTGGTTCCCAGAGATCTGGAAGTTGAGGCGTTCGTTTCAGGATGAATAGTCCGGGGATATTTTGCTGCAGTAGCTTGAGGGATGGTTTGCTAAAAGATAAAGATCAGCTTTAGTTATTCCCTAAAATGACATTCTATGAAACAGCATTTCATCATCTACCATTCAATGGAGAACAGATTTGTTAAGCATCCAGAAGACGCAAGCCGTGACTGGGTCAAGCAGCGGTTACAAAGAGTAAGATTTGGCGTTTCCAGGAGGAGCCCCCTCACACCCAGCTACATGGATGTGCTCCCCACCCCCCAATTTTGACGGGAAAGATGGCCCAGAGGGTTTTCAAAGAACTACGGGAATTACTCCCCAGAAAGGACTCAAGGGGAATGGTGTAATGCTCCCGGAGGCTAAGTATAGGAAGGGGTGCTGGTGTCTGGAAGAGGGGTCAGCCCCAAACCCTTGCTGTCGTCCCACCTCCCCGGAGCTGACATGTAAAATACAGTCCCAGGGAACGTGCAGAATGTCCTGAGGAATTTAGTCTGGTCCCTGATTCCAAGCAAAGTAAAGCTGATCCCTCATATTTCACCTGGTTCATCGGGGCGCTGACTAAACCTTTTATGGGCACTCAAGAGGCCTTCCAGAGGCCTGCTGCCCCATTAAAGTGGACTAGAACTTCCTAAACAGGGAAATATCTAGACACTGAGGACACTTATGAGGGGAGGATAGACACATTACCTCAGAGCCCAGGGGAATAACTAGGGAGGCTTTCTACAAAAGCTCATCTTTTAAGTATTGCCAAGTAGGGGCTAGAGCAATAGCACAGCGAGTAGGGCGTTTGCCTTGTACGCGGCCGACCGGGTTCGATTCCCAGCATCCCATATGGTCCCCTGAGCACCGTCAGGAATGATTGCTGAGTGCAGAGCCAGGAGTAACCCCTGTGCATTGCCAGGTGTGACCCAAAAAAAACAAAAAACAACCCCCCCCAAAAAATATATTACCAAGTAAAATTATACATATTAAAACAGAACATCATGTATTTCTTTTCTGGGATACACCCACAAGTGCTCAGGCCTTACTCCTGGCTCTGTGCTCAAAGATCACATCTGAGCAACTTGGGAAACCATACGGGGTCCAGGGAAGGAACTGGGCTGGCCATGTGCAAGGTAAGCTCTCTGGTCCATCAGAGACTTAAAAAACCTCTATGATACAGGAGGCTGGAGTTAAAAAATGAAGAAATAACCTCCTTTTATATATTTTTTAAGCGTCTTACATAACTTTATCCCTTGTACATAAAATATAACTGCATAACCATTGCAAATAGGGTTCTTATGACAAGTATGACATTTTAGTTGCTAAACACCTAGTCTGACCTTATCAAAAGAGCTATTTCTCCTTGGGTAGGCAAGGGGAAGTGGGTGGGCAGGAACTGTAGGAAAACAGTTCATAGAAAACCTGATATCATGATGTAAAAAAGACGACAGAGAATAAAGTAATGCCAGGAGCAGGCAATTACCCAGCAGATGGGGCTAAAGTGTCAAATCTGATTATTGGTTAATCTGTAATAACTGTTCCTGGTAATTCTAAATCTTGGTTCCTGAGGGGGAAAAAATATAAAAAATAAGCACAGGAGACAGCCATTATGTCTGTTACATAACGCAAATTAGGTAGTAATGGAGGCAGGTCGTGGCTCTCTAATTCACGGCCAATTACTGGGAGAGGCACAGAACATACTGAACAAGCAAAGAGCAGTTTGAAAGGAAACCATCAGAAAGAGCAGAGCAGCTGTAAGCCTCACATTTCTTGATTTTTTTTCTGTGAAATCCTTCCGCCAGGATAAAAACAGAATGCTAAGTTCTGAAGAAAGCATAAACTCTTTATGCTTTCTTTATCTCACAAAAGCAGTCAATTTCCCTCTCTGCACACATGTGCTGATAAAAATAGATCCGACTTCACCTCTTCTCATTTTCAACAGCTGATCTCACATGTTAAAAAAAAAATAGAAAAAGTCATCTAAGGGCTTTCAGACATTGTCCATCTTCTGTATTGAAAAGAGGGGAAGAATTGGGGTTGGAATGACAGTACAGCCGGGTGGGGTGCTTGCCTTGCAGGCAGTGGACCTAGATTTGATCCCTGGTATCCTATATGGTCTCCTGAGCCCACTAGGTGTGATTCCCTGAGCTCAGTCAGAGCCAGGAGGAAGCCATGATCATAGCCAGGTGTGGCCTCAAATAAAAAACAGAAAGGAGGGAAGAAGATAGTATTAAAAAAGAAAAAAGTTATGTTAACAGTAGTAAAGTATTTCTTTTAATTATCTACCATATGAGCAGCTTGCTAACGAGCAAATACCTTGCCTTTATTTAAAATTAATAAATCATTTATATATTTTATCCTTGGGCTGGAATGATAGCGCAGCAGGTAGGGTGTTCACCTTGCACGCGGCCAACCCGTGTTTGATTCCTCCGTCCCTCTTGGAGAGCCCAGCAAGCTGGCAAGAGTATCTCGCCTGCACAGCAGAGCCTGGCAAGCTACCCGTGGCATATTTGATATGCCAAAAATAGTAACAAGTCTCACAATGGAGACATTACTGGTGCCCGCTCGAGCAAAACAATGAGCAACTGTATGAGTGATACACTGACAGTGATTTTATTCTTTGTCCACCAGCATACAGGATTACACTGAGTTGATAAATTTTTTTTATACTTTTGAGAAAAAAAAAAAGAACAATGTTTCTGAAACTGATTTTCTAAAAGAGCTGAAGCAGATACAGACCAGGTTTCATAACTGTAAGCCTGTAAATGCTCCTAAGAGTAAAAGGCGTCACTGTGGCAGGAGTCACGAGTTTTGAGGTCACCCTCAACATCTCAATTAAGTGTATTTATTAACCTTTAAACTCAGGAAAGAGATTTTGTGGCCCAAGGTGAACTTACCACTGTGACAGGATGATGTTTTTCAACAACAACTGAGCTCATGGGTGGAGAAACTCCCATAATTGCCAAACTGCTGTTAATTCTGTTTTTTGAAGCAAAATCACATCTTCCTGTGATTCGGGCTGTAATTGTTCTTCCTGCTTTCTGCTGTGCAGATGTTACAACTCTGGGAACATACTAAGAAAAAAATGGACACTAAGTTGGTTGAAAATCTGTGGCAAAATTCTCTAACTTATGAGGAAAATATTCAAGTTCTTAAGACAAATTTTACACAGAACAAATAAAACAGAATAAAGAGACAAACAGCCAATTTCAAAACCTAGCATCTCCCCCAATATTCCTTTTCCTATCAGCTACTTTATATTACATCAACTTTTAAAATTCTTCCTGTTTTGAAACAACCAGACACGTGGGAAGATACAAGAGGGGCAGAGGGAGGTCCTGAGTGTTACCCGCCCCCCTCCATTTCCTGCAAGTATATTTCACATGGTCATAGTTTAACAACAGTATCAAAACCAGGAAGTTGTCAGTGGCTTAATGCTTGCTCCAGAATTGTCTCTTTATCACAAATGCAGATTCCTGTAACTGGCACTGGGATGGAGAATCAACACTCTTCCATTTCCACAGAGATCTCTTTTGTGCGGAGGTTCCTTGGAGTTACACCAGTCTCCACCCCACCACTCCTTACTCCTGACTTGCATAATTAATATCACAATTAACATATGTGTTTGTGCTCTATCCTTTTTCTTACCACTTTGCTAATGTATTCCCTCCCCTGACATGCATTAACTTTTAATGATGTTTTTTAATACCAATGAAACAGCTTATTTAAATGTTTCAGTTCTGTTATTGCATAAAGCACATTTTTATTGCAAAAAAAAAAAGAAGGGCCTGAGGGGCTGGAGCGAGAGTATAGTGGGTAGGGCTTTTGCTTTGCACGTGGCTGAACTGGGTTTGATCCCTGGCATCCCATATGGTCAAAAAAAAAAAAAAAAGGACTATATCAAAAGGTAAAGTCAGCTTCTTTCTTACTGCTGGTTAATACTTTAGAAAGATTATTTTTGAATTAGGAGAAATGCATACCTATACTCAATGCCCCTTTCTCTATCAATTAATTACATTAAGTGCTCATTTAAGTTTAAAGTAATGCACTATTTAACTTGGTTTTTAAAACTGTCTTACATTTGCCATGTGTGTGTGTGCACATGTGGTGTCAGAGATGGAACCCAGGGCCTCACACATGCAAGGCTTATGTTTTAGTGTTGAGCTGGTGCCAATATTTCATACTTGCATTTGATTTTATCAACTGTCCATATTGTTTAAGTACTTTCCAGGCAAAGAATGACTCTTACCCAAAATAAAGAAACCTCTCCCCCTGCTTATAGTACTAAAAGTTTTAACAGCATTAGATAAATATTAAGCTCACCTTAGTTGTCTAATAGTTTAAACCTGTTTCCTTTTATATATGTATATATATATTTTGTGTTTGGGTCACACCTGGCTGTGCTCAGGGCTTACTCTGAGCTCTGTGCCCAGGGGTCAGTCCTGGCGGTGCTTGGGGCAGGGAGTACAAGGTAAGGGATGGGGCTGGCTGCATGCAAGGCAAATACTCAGCCCCTGTACTAACTCTATGCTACCCTTTAGTTTATGTATTTTAATGCACACAAATTGAAAAACTTACAATTAAACCTATCACAAATTTCTTTTCATAATTAAAAAAGAACTAACTTGATTTGGATAGTTAGATAACTATAGTCTTCCAGAAATCACTTCAGTTGATTTATTGTATTGAAACATCTAACTTTCACTTTGAATTACTCATATAAACTCATTTTTTTCTCCCTGCACATTTTACCATTATTTAGCATTATTAAATATGGATCTTTCCCCTGTGTTAATAGCCCAGCTGAGATCACTAGACTCTTCCTGTCTGCCTCTAGCCACAGACTGCTACAGAGAATATGGGAACAGGCTGACAGTGGCTCCATAAGCAAAGGCTCTGGGAAAATGAAAATGATCTAACATACAGGTGATGAGAGGACCCCATACAAATCACATTTGGTGGAGTTTGTAAGAAGAATTAGTTACGGTATAAGCTTTTAATTACAGAAAGCCAAGAGAAGACCAGTAAGAAGCAATTAATTCCAGGAAAAAGATTTACTAGAAAGGAAATAAAACATAGATTAATGGCTCAGTTATATTTATAGTCTTCAAAAATACTGAGTTGGATATCTATATCTAAATGTTTATAGATAAGGTAGATGGGGAGAGAAGAGAAGATATAAGCATTAGAAGGCTGTTTTGGGGCCAGAGAGACAAGGTAGAGATTAGGGTAGAGAATACAGTGTACAGGCATTGACCTTGCATGAGGCTAGCCTGGGTTCAATCCCCAGCACCCCTAAAAGTTCCCGAGCACCCCTAAAAACTCCCTAGCACTGCCAGGAATAAAATAATGACTTCTAAGTAAAGAACCACAAATAAGTCCTGAACACAGTAGGTTGTGGCCCAAAACAAGTTAAAAAAAAAAAAAGGAAATTTAAAAAGGCCATTGTTTTGGATGTAAAAAGAAATCAACAAATAATGCTTGAAATTAATACTGACATGAGCTTGTTATTAAGAGAAAAGTGGTAGAATCACTGACATGAGCTTGTTATTAAGAGAAAAGTGGTAGACAAAATTAAAAAAAATTAAGAGGAGGGATTTAAAAAACTATTTCTTCCTGTAATCCTTGTGGAAGCTACCTGAATGTTTGAACTTCTATGAATCGTAAGGATTTGAGAAACCAAAATGCAGATTCTAAAATATTTACCAAATTGTGGATAAAATTCATGGAGAGAAACATTATTCAATAAATTATAAAAAAGATTTTATAAATTGCTGAAAGCTATTTTAAAATATGTTTAATTTCTGGAAAGATTCTTGACAAGAAAATTGAAAACCTAGGTCTAACTGAACTCCTAACCTTACACTGCCTATTAGATGGAAGAGGCATAACCATGCTCGTGAGTTAACAGTTAACATTAACATTAACTGTTCTCATTGGGAGGGTGAAGACATGAAAAACCAGAGAAGTTTAGGCAGGAAGTTCCAACCACCTAGTGTGGTTGAAAAATGCTCACAGATCTTAAATCTCAGAATTGCTGTAGAATGCCTTAAATACAAGGAAAATAGGCCTCAATAATATCACAAAGGCTTTAAAAGAAACCTCTGCCCACACATTTGAATGAAACAGTAGTTTTTGATATCTATATTAACTAAGTGAGTTGCTTTCAAATGGCTGTCATTTTTACTTGTTAGTGATTTCTACTCGTTATGCAATTTAATTTAAATTGTATAAACTGATGAAAAGAAATGTGGACAATTTAAAAGGATTTTTATAAAAATACATTATTAGAGGGGGCCAGAGACATAGTATAACAGGTAGGGCACTTGCCTTCCATATGGTAGACCCAGATTCGATCCCTGGCACCCCATATGTCCCTAGAGAATTGCAAGGAGTGATTCCTAAGTGCAGAGCCAGGAGTAAGCCCTGAGCACTTCTAGGTGTGGATCCCAAACAAAACAACAACAACAAAGTTATTAGAAAAAATTACTGCTAAATCAGGTAAAGGAAAACAACTAAAAGAAATGTGAAACTGACTGCTTCTCAAACACTGAGAGGCTTTGCTTTATGAAAGTTAAAACTGGCTCATAATAGATAATATACTCTGGCTCACATAAAAAAGATGACGATTATATGTGGATCCATACTTTGACTCCACAGTGAAAACTGGCAAGTACATAGGTAGATTTTAGGTTAGAAAAAAGATCTACGGATCTAAATTTTTCTATTTGTATTTATATATACATAAATTAGGGGTATGTGCCAGGGCATTATACGTAAGGTCACATATATGCAAAACATTCACTCTGCCACTGAGCTATTTCCCTGGCCTCTATATGTATCATTTGAAAAAAATTCTGTTTCAGCTGACATTTCTAAATGATGATTTACTAATTCCAATCATGTTGGATCTCTTTAAAGTAATCAGCTTAGCTGACTTCAGATACTTACAATTTAAGCCATGTTAACATAATCAATAAAATCAAAAGGAATAAGGAAAAAGAAGGCACTAAAAAAAATTCAATGTCTGTACCTTCATATTTGACCTGGAGACAATACATTGGGTCAGAGAGCTGAACTCAGAAGGTCAAAGTATGAACTTCAGTCCAATTCCTGATTATGTCCACTAGGCAAATGCCTTGCCCTGAGCCTCCACTTCCTCATTTGTAAAAGGGGGAAAACACCACCAACCACCCAGTGATACCTTTTCACTTCCATTCACAGGAAGCAGATGCTTAGAAGAGGTTTATTAAATAGCTTAAAAATTTAACTAAAAACGCATCAATTATTCCAATTAGATTTTGAGAAAAGAGTCAAGTGCCATCTATTGTTCAACATGGTGAACTACAATATAGTTGTTATTTATTTTTATTTTAATTTTTTTTGCTTTTTGGGTCACACCTGGCAATGCACAGGGATCACCCCTGGCAGTGCTCAGAGGATGCTGAGAATCGAACCCGGGTCTGCTGCTTGCAAGGCAAACGCCCTACCTGCTGTGCTATTGCTCCAGCCCCAATACAGTTGTTTTTAACTGCCAAATTTGTTTTGAAAATGCCCATACTATAAAATTTTGGCATTTTATTTAACAAATTAAACCTATCTGCAGAAAGGAAACAATTTTACACATACAGATACTATTTTTTTTTCTGTGTCCTGATTCTCTGCCTCATCTACCCTCACCACTGATTGTATGGTATTATAAGGACCAGTATTGAGCACAGAAAAGAAAATTCAGAGACAAAAGTCCTTAGTGCCAAATCATGCTTGTTCTATTAGATGAAGATAAAAATATGCATGGCCACTGATGTTTCTGAGAGGCGACGGGAAGAGCATCAGTGTTGTTTAAGCACAGGAAAAGCAAGCTAGAATGGATAACTAATTTGACATAGACAAAGCTGATAAATTTACTATTTTTTTCTAGAAAGACAGACCTCTTTTCTCTAGCTGCTTGTGCCCCTATATTTGAAGTTTACTTCCAGTGCACCTCCTTTTACCAACTGGAAATATAAAGTAAGACTGAAACAACTTCAATGTTCAGACAGGAAGTCACTGATTAAAATGAAGAGAAGCCATAGGCTACAAATCTCTTATTTTCCTTTCATGTTTTTCATGTTAGCTAAGTTTTTCAACAAATATATTTTTTTCTACTTTTGTTACTGTGGGTTTTCCCATTTTGTTGTTGTTGTTGATTTTTGGCAGGGGTGGGGTTTGGGTCACACCCAGCTGTGCTCAGAAATTACCTTGCTCTGTGCTCAGGGGTCACTCCTGGCAGTGCTCTGGGAACCATATATAGTGTTGGAGATCAAATCAAGGCCGGATGCATAAAAGCAAGGGCTTCCCCTCCTGTGCTATCTCTCTGGCCCTGTTATCATGGTTCTAAAAAATATATGTATTTTTAATAGAAATCCTTATGGTTCTGGGCCACACTCAGCTGTGCTCAGGGCTAGTACTCCTGACTCTGTGCTCTGAGATCACTTCTGGTGGTGTCTGGGATCTAAGGGGGATCAGCTGTTGCAAGGCAAGTGCCTTGACCCTCAAAGTATCTCTCCTATCCAGAAATTAATCTTTATTGGGATTTTTAAAAAACAAAATAATTTTAAAAACAGAAGCCAATGGGGGGCGGTACATTAGTGGGCAGAGCATGTGCCTAGCATGCAGCTAGGCCAGGTTCGATTTGTGGCATCCTATGTCATCCCCAGAGCCACCAGGAGTGATCTCTGAGAGCAGAGCCAGGAATCAGCCCTGAGCACTGCTAGGTGTGCTGCCCCCTGCCCCCCCTGCAAATAAAAACCCCTAAAACACAAACTCCCAGAAGCCAATACACAGAAACAAGAAAGTAAATACAGACAGATTATGTATATCCAAATGTCAAAATATCTTTCAGGTTAACATTCCATCATCAGAAAAAATGTTTTGACATATCAATTCTGGAAATTCTATTTAATATTAACAATACAGAAACCTAATATTTGAATGTTATAAAATTCTTATGGCTTAGGCTAGAACGACAGTACAGGGGGTTGGTGCTTGCCTTGCATGTGGCTGACCCTGGCACCTCATATTGTCCCTGAGCCCAACCAGGAATGATCCTGAGTGCACAGCCAAGAGCAGCCCAGGTGGGTGTGTCCCCACCCAACCCTTATACCCCTCAAGTTTATGTCACATTAACTACATGGGCTAATATTTTATTCTTTCCATCAGCCCATATGTCACATGCATAATTAAATCGATCACAATTAGGTTATTTCTGGGCCCTCCCTGAGATTTTATGGTGGGATATGCTAGAAGCCACATATTATTCAATATGACCTTTGGAAAGGTTATTAACATATTATAATATTAATATATTAGCCTCTATACTATTACTTCTTCCTTTTCTCTTACTCTCTAAATGTATATTATTAATACAGCAAAACTTTATAGTATTTGCTCCTTTTTTGTGCAGGGGGGTTTGAGGTCACACCAAGTTATGCTCAGGGCTTACTCCTGTCTTGGCATTCAGAGGTCTATCCTGGTGGGCTCAGAGGACCATAGGGGGTGCTGGGGATCTAACCAGGTCAGCCACATGCAAGGCAAGCAACTCAAGCCTTGTACTATCCCTCTGGCTCTTTTATAATTCTTTTTAAAAATAAGACATGTTGAATTGACTCTGAGTATTATAACTGTAAAGCAAGAAAGAACATTAGAATTAAACTCAGATTTACTTGTGATTCTCATTCTCCCGAGTCCTGAACACTATCCTTATGTGGATGAAACTTAACGTGTATCTGGTCTGAGGAGAGGGGGAAGCTAGAGATTTGGGGGAAGAAGAGATGTGTATATAACACTGTGGGTTGAAATGTTAGTAACAGAAAGGGTGAAAAGCACAATCATTGGTATTTTCTATTTAGTTCCAGGGTTAAGTATAAATGTAGATGTACAAATGGTGTGTCCTATTTTAAGGAAATTTAAAAAAAATCTAGCTCTGCGTGTGTTATCTGAATATGCAAGACGAGTGACAAACTCAGTGACGGTTTATTTAAATGAGATCTTCTGTTCAGAATCACACTTCAAAATGTGTAATCCTGAAAAATAAACACAGCTGCACTTATGTCAGGATTGGATTTCTGTCTCTTATTTCTAAGGCGAAACTCCCTCATTCCTCCAAATTTCCTGACCTTTTATTTTTAGACTTCTATGAATCAAACATAATAGCAGATCTTAACATTTCTCCCTTCAAAGCAGCAACTACCCAAAGGCAGAAATCCAAGTCTGCAATTGTCATATTGAGGCTGGCCAACTGTCTGGTTGAAGTCATGTCCCTCTCACCTTCGCAGGGGTTGGTAAGAACAAAAACACTAATGACTCTGGCGATTTCCTTCCTCTCCTGGAAGTGGTAAGGCAAGGGAAGTAGAGATAAGGAAGATGGAGTCATCACGAGTGCTTTAAAAGAAGGTACCAGTATGACTGAAACTCAGTCGAACAACTTTGTGACGGTATCTCATGATGACTCAAAAATTTT
Organism: Sorex araneus; assembly: GCF_027595985.1. Lineage (NCBI taxonomy): Eukaryota > Metazoa > Chordata > Mammalia > Eulipotyphla > Soricidae > Sorex > Sorex araneus. The sequence goes on from NC_073302.1 coordinate 153,141,869, forward strand.
TTTAAAAAAATAATAAAAATAAAAGACTTTACCAGCCTTTGTGGCAGAGCCAAGTCAGAGCAGGGAAGAGTGAAAACCCTGTGGAAGCTGAGGATCCAGCGCTTTGATCTGAATGTCACTGCCTCTTGTGACACAGCGAGGGGAGGACGGGCTCACAGCAGGAGGCTGAGAAGTAAGAGCCATGACGTGCTTTGTCTATAACTCTTGGCATATGATAACACGGGTAATCCCACTGTGGAATTTTCACACAAACACCCCATCCCCATTCAATACTCCTCCCCCTTGCCATATCTTTTTCAGTATTGAAAAAGTAACGAAACTGGGGTGGCGGGGAAATCTTTCCGATCTTCCTTCCAATTATAAATTTACAGTTAAAACCTAATTAAATCAAGATGGGATTGCTAGAGAGGAGTGTTAACCACAGCCATCTGTCTCCAGAAGGTAAAGCCAGAGTGAGCAGAAAACAAACTGAAGTGTCCTTGAAAATACCCATCCCGTTCCTTCAAAATTGGAAAGAATTACTATCAAATGGATTTTTTTTCCTTGATTAGTTCTAAAAAATGTAAAATGAGATTTTTTTTTTTTAAAGATGAAAAGAACTAGCAGCTAGAGTGACAGTACAGCAGGTAGGGTGCTTGCCTTACACGTGTTTGACCAGGTTCAATCTGCGAAGTCCCATATGGTCCCCTAAGCACTGCCAAGAGCGATCCCTCCCAGAGTGATCCCTGAGTGCGGAGCCCGAGTAAGCCCTGAGCATTGCTGGATGTGGTTCCAAAACAAAAAGATGAACAAAAATGAAGATGCTCACAGCTCCAACAAAACTCTGAAGTATTATTTTTATTATTCTCTCTCTCCTCTCCCTCCCCTCTCCTCTCTCTTTCTCCACCCCCACCCCCGCACTTACTCCTTAGGCTCTGTATGAAATATTTCATATGGCTTAGCCTAAGTATCACGTAGGTCCTTTTCTTTAGGGGCAAGCATGTTCGGCTCCCAAACACCCAGCAGAGGAGTAAGTGCGGACTCCTCTCCTCAAGGTGGACGCCTGCGTGAACAGTACTAACCATCTCTTCTGGTGCAGCAGCAACTGAAGATCCAGTACCAAGATGAGAAGACACGGGAAAGTGGAAGGACGCAGAAGCAGCGCCGGAGGTGGTGACAGACGCCCCGGAGGGGAAGACTGCGGTGCTGGATGCTCCTGCAGCCGCAGCCGGGGGCGTGGCGGCCCGCGTGCTGCACGACGGTGCAGAAGGAGCGGAAGGATCCAGAGGAACAGGATGCTCTTTTCCTTGAGTACCAGAGCCGTACTCATCCTTCTTAATGTTTGTCACGTCTATCCCTGTAAAACACAAGTTAATTTCATTAAAAATCCTTCCAGGGTAAGGCTACTCTTACTTCATACCAACAAAAATATCTGATTGCTAAAATTTGGTTCAAACTTTAGGTACAGCTTTGTCATAAGCTGAATACTGTATGCAGTTAATACAGTTTATCAGTGTTTGCTGGAAAATGTCAGCATTACTACTAAAGGCTGAAGACCATGTTCACTGACATGTTAAAGCTAATTAAAGATTTTTCCTCATTTATAAAAGAATCATGAAGCCACTGGACCTCCTTGAAGTGGAGGGCTCAGCCTTCACAGACATCAAATAATGTGGCAGCACCTAGCCGAAGGATTTAAGTGCTCTGTCTGTTATTGCACACAACTATTTTTTTTTTTCTTTTTGGGTCACACCCGGCGATGCACAGGGGTTACTCCTGGCTCATGCACTCAGGAATCACTCCTGGCGGTGCTCAGGGGACCATATGGGATGCTGGGAATCAAACCCGGGTCAGCCGCGTGCAAGGCAAACGCCCTAGCTGCTGTGCTATCGCTCCAGCCCCTGCACACAACTATTTTTATAAATCACCCAGTATTTAGGTCTTTAGCTTATTTTCTGATATCATCATGCCCTCTCATTGTGCACTGAATCTATCAAAAACTATATTTTTATTCTTGATATCTAAAACAATGAATCAGTAAGCAATACTGAAATCTTCATTTATGGCCATGTGTGAAAGAAGTAAGCTCTTGCAGGTAATCTTTTTAAAAGATGATCAGAACTAGGGGGCCAGATTGATAGTACAGCAGGTAGGGTGCTGCCTTATACATGTCTGACCCGGGTTCAATCCTCAGAAACTGTTATGGTCCCCCAAGCCCTGCCAAGAACGAACTCTGAATTCAGAGCCAAGAGTAAGCAAGGCAAGTGTCTGAACTCAAATACTCTCTCTCTGGCCCTAGAATATTATTTTGGCAGGGGTGTGGGGGTGGGGGTGTGTAGGTGGATAGGGGGTTCTCAGGAATTCTGACTCTATGCTTAGGAGACCATAAACAGTGTTAGGGAATGAACTGAAAATCAAAACATGCACAGCAAGTGCTCTAACCCCTCTTCTATCTCTCAGGCCTGGAATCTTTTTTTGAAATTCTTTGCTTTGTTTTGGGGCCATAACCAGTGGTGCTCAGGGGCTAAAATCTGCTTCAGTGCTTAGTGGTCACTCTCAGTGGTGCTCAGGGGACCATGTGATGCCAGGGATCAAACCTGGGCTCCTGCATGCAAGCACGTACACTGGCACTTTGAGCCAGCCGGCCCATAAAACTGTAATTTTTTGTTTTGGGGCCACACCTGATAGTGCTCAGAAATCCTCTGAATGGCGCTCGCTGACAATATAGGATGCTGGGCATGAAACCCAAGCCACTTGTATGCAAAGCTTGGGGGCTAGGCCACTGAACTATCTCTTCAGTCCCTCAAAACATAATCTTCACTCTATATTAAAGGAGTAAATGTCAATTTCCATAAACTAGGACAAAGGGTTTCTTTAAATTTCAGATCCCTCCCATTAGAATTCTATTAAAATGTCCACTTAAGAGATCTCAACAGCTGCTCCTCCAAGATGGGAGTATAAAATGAGGTCCCCACAGCCATGCCATGGACTCCGCACCAGGCTATTTCCACTCAGGGTGCCCCAGAGGGGTCGGGTGAGAACCCTTCCTGCCCCAAGGGACCCAGCCCTGGCAGCCAACCTCCACTACCCAACTGCCACCAGGCTCCAGGTCGCTTTCCGGAGACACATTATAAAACACTTAAAACACTTTCTACCATATATATATATATATATATATATATATATATATATATATATATATATATATATATCTTGGAGAGCCTTGCAAGCTACTGAGAGTATTCCACCCGCACAGACAGAGCCTGGAAAGCTACCCATGGCATATTTGATGTGCCAAAAACAGTAACAATAGGTCTCATTCCCCTGACCCTGAAAGAGCCTCCAATCATTGGGAATGATGAGTAAGGAGAGGCTGCTAAAATATCAGGGCTGGGAGGAATAGAGACTGGTGCCCGCTTGAGTAAACTGACAAACAAGGGGATGACAGTGATACAGTGATACAGTGTGATAGAGTCCACTTAAGACTATTGTTGTAGTACCTCACTGAGGACAAGGTTGGCAAAACCCTTCACGATATTGAAGCTAACGGTTTCTTCAAAGATGACACGCAACTGACCAACCAAGAGGAAACAGAAATAAACAAATGGGATTGCATTAAACTAAGAAGCTTCTGCACCACAAAAGATACAGTGACCAGAATACAAAGACAGTCTACAGAATGGGAAAGGATATTCATCCAATACCCATCTGATAAGGGGTTGATATCAAGGGTATATAAGGCACTGGTTGAACTCTACAAGAAGAAAATATCCAACCCCATCAGAAAATGGGGCGAAGAAATGAACAGAAACTTTTCCAAGGAAGAGATACGAATGGCCAAAGTACACATGAAAAAATGCTCTACATCACTAATCATCAGAGAGATGCAGATCAAAACAATTATGAGATACCACCTCACACCACAGAGACTAGCACACATCCAAAAGAACAAAAGCAACCGCTGTTGGAGAGGATGTGGGGAGAAAGGGACCCTTCTACACTGCTGGTGGGAATGCCGACTGGTTCAGCCCTTCTGGAAAACAATACGGACGTGTCTCAGAAAATTAGAAATTGAGCTCCCATTTGACCCAGCAATACCACTACAGGGAATATACCCCGGAGAAGCAAAAAAGTATAGTCGAAATGACATCTGCACTTATATGTTCATCGCAGCACTGTTTACAATAGCCAGAATCTGGAAAAAACCCGAGTGCCCGAGAACAGATGACTGGTTAAAGAAACTCTGTACATGTATACAATGGAATACTATGCAGCCGTTAGGAAAAAAATAAAGTCATGAACTTTGCATATAAGTGGATCAATATGGAAAATATCATGCTAAGTGAAATGAGTCAGAAAGAGAGAGAGACATAGAAAGATTGCACTCATCTGTGGAATATAAAATAAAAGAATAGGAGACTAATATCCAAGAATAGTAGAAATAAGTACCAGTAGCTTGGCTCCATGGCTTGAAAGCTGGTCTCACATGCTGGGGAAAAAGGCAGTTCAGATAAAGAAGGGAACACCAAGTAAAATGTGGTTGGAGATCCCGCCCGGGAAGGGAGATGTGTGCTGAAAGTAGACTAGAGACTGAACACAATGGCCACTCAATACCCCTATTGCAAACCACAACACCTAACTGGAGAGAGAAAAATCAAAAGGGAGTACCCTGCCACAGAGGCAGGGTGGGGTGGGGGGGAGATAGGATGGGGGGGGAGGGATACTGGGTTTATTGGTGATGGAGAACGGGCACTGGTGGAGGGATGTGTTTGTGAACATTGTATGAGGGAAAAACAAGTTCTAACGTGTGAATCTGTATCTGTACCCTCATGATGATTCACTAATTAAAGAATCACTAATAAAATGAAAAAAAAAAAGACTTGTTGTGGTACCAAACACCAGGGTGTGGCTGAGAAACCCAGTCACTGAGATGGTTTAGAATATCTGGATAGCGGGTATTATGTAGCTCTGTGTTTAGATGGTTTTTAGTGCCATTTTTCTACCCAGAAATGTCCTTTTGAATTATAAATCCTTTCATTAGATTATCTTTATATAAGTCAGAGTAACAGTTGCCTCATCAATAAAATTTAATGTGAATTACATAGGCCCTTTGCAATCTTTTGATAAAGGAAATGCAACAGATATTTTAATGTTTTGAAAACAAAGCTAAAGCTAAATACGCACACATCTACAGACTGATAAAAGTGATTCACTTTTTAGATAGGTAGCCAACTTAGAATCAGATACAGAAGCATTACGAACATCAGTCTGGCTAAGGATTTGCTGGAAAATAAGCGAATGTTTAACTCTAATCAATGTGGATTGATTTTTGCAATACCATATTTCACTTCAACTTGAGAATTTTTTTTTAAGTTGTAAAGTACTTTTTCTACTTTTCCTAAAATCGATTTTAAAATAATGGTATTTTAAAGGCCAGTTTTATTGTTAAAATTTGCCTTCCTCATAGCAATTCAAATTTACAATCTGTATGATTAGGGTTCTGTATGAAAAAGATGCCCACAGATTACAAAGAGCAGACATTCTTGGGGCCAGAGGATAGTACAGTGGGTAGGGTGTTTGCCCTACCCACTTGACTGAGCCAGGTTCAATCCCCAGCATCCCATATGGTCCCCCAAGCACTGCCAGGAGTAATTTCTGAGTACAGAGCCAGGAACAACCTCTAAGCACAGCTGGGTGTGACCCAAAAAGTGAAAAACAAAAAAACAAAGAGCAAACATTCAGGACAAATGAAAAAAAAAATCCAATATTCATTTTGCTCTAATAAGACAGGTAGACAGGCAGGTATGTTTAGGAATACTAAAATAAAAATTGCATTATTAGAAAATTGTTTTAAGGGAAGTCAGGGTCAGAAGTAATTTTTTTCTTCTGAGAATTCAAAAAATAAAGAAGAAAAAAAAGGAGAGTTGTTTTGAAATGCCACAAGACCTAAATATCACAGAGCACATCTTACTTTAGATTACATTGAACTTTTGTCCTTGGCAGCCTTGCTAACATTATTGCTGATAGATATCTTATGATTCCTGTCATCTTTATCCACCATTGTTCTGATAAACAAAGTACAAGGCTACTCAAAACAGTGGGGTTCCCAAAATGTGGGATTAACAGCAGATGTCAGCAGACATCAAAGTAACCGGAACAAACCATTTGTGTTGTGTAATTACCTGCACACATTTTCCCCATATCCTGTGATGGATATGTAGGAGACACAGCTGTATTTGCTGTAAGATGGCTAATGTGCTGAGGTTCGAAGCACCGCCCCAATTTAGGAGGGACAAGGTTTCTAATCATTGAAGGCAGGAACTTCTAATGATTATACATTGTCACTTGGGAAATCTACCAGTATCATCTGTTATTTGTTACAAGTATACGATTAAATTCAAATTAGTACACACAATTTCCTGGTAATAATAACTGAAAGTAGACTATTGTATTATCAAAGGTAGTAAGTTTGTTTTCCAGTTTATATCTCAATAAAAAGATCGTTTAATGGACAAATCAAATACTGATTTAGTGGATGGACTTGGAGAGTATCATGCTGAGTGAAATAAGTTAGGAGGACAGGGACAGATATAGAATGACTGCATTTATTTGTGGGATATTAAAAAAATAGTATGAAACTAATATCGAAGGCCAGGGAAAACAGGCCAGGAGGACTGGTCAATGGCTGGGAATTACCACAAGGGTGTGTGGGTAGAGGGTAGTTAAGATAGAGGAGGGTCCGTTATAACAACATTAGTTGGAAATGATCACTCTGGACAAGAACTGAGTGTTGAAAGCAGGTAAAGGGATATACATAACCTTTCAGCATCTGTAATGCAAAACTTAATGCCTGAAATGAGAGAGGAAGAGAAAAAGAGAGAAGAGAGGTGCCTGCCACAGAAGCAGGAAGGGGTCTGGTGTGGTTTAGAGGGGTGGGAGGGAAACAGGACATGGATGGTGGTATGGGCGTTGGAACATTGTAAAACTGGAATGCAATCATGAGCAGCTTTGTAATGCTCTATCTTGAGGTGATTCAATAAAAAATAAATTAAAATTAAAAATTAAAAAAAAATACTCATCTAGGTACCAGTCTTGAGGGTCTATGATCTTAAGTCTCAAAGGAACCATACACCACTACTGCCTCAGAGAGCAAACGGTTTGCCTTAAAACTCATCATCATCATCCACGACAGGTATAATGGGCCGCCCCCCCAAAAATCAATGTTTGCTGAGGCTCTTAGAGCGTGCTGAGAGTTAAGGAGCTAGTTTGGCATGCTGTTGACCCTGACTCAATCCCGGCATATGCCACTCACCCCCAGCACTCTGACAGTAGTCCCTGAGCACTGCTGGGTGTGGCACCACAGTCCCCCAAGAATCACAGGGTTTCCTCAGGCCCTTCCACTGAACAGTCCAAGAGGCTGGCCGAGAATTACCAGAGGGGGTTCCTGTGTCTCACGGGAAGGGCCCCTCCCCCCGTTAGGTCCACCACAGAATTTCAGTAGAGCAGAACACACTGAGCTTAAATCCTTTCTGAAAACAGGAGGAGAATGTCGAATGGAATACTGACCCGTTTCATTTCTGTTCTGAAACATAGTCATGGCTTCAAGGTTTAATGCGCATACACCTCTCATGAATGCTTTCTTCATGGAATCTTCAAAGTGCTCTTTTTCGTGCTGCATTCTCTGGATCTCAGCTTTTGCATTTTCCAAAGCTCCAGACAACTGAGGTACATAAAAACAAAACAAAGCAAACAAAAACCAAAAACAAAGACAAAAAGGGAAGAGAAAAGCTTGAGAAAAGGAAGGAAGCTATTGTTACAGGACTTGGGGGCACGGGTGGGGATTTTGGCATTTTGGTGGTGTTGTAACTGTACATTAAGATCATGAATGTCAACATCATTGAAGACACATAAGCTATAAATAATACTTATACTATTAAGATATTTTATGTGAAATATTAAAAAAGTGTCTCGATTTATTTTAAAAGGCATATCCTGCTTCTGCTGTTGTCATCAGCAAACCATTTTAATTCCCAGTCATAACTCAAGGCCCAAACAAGCTTTATTGTGCCAGTCCCACTCGAGTGCTCATGTGTTTTAAGAACACTTTCACAGAGAATATTAAACAAAATATGTATAGACAGTCCAAATCCATTCAGGAAGAAAATAACTAAAAACTACAATACTGTAAGTTTTTCAAACAAATCTATAGAATTTAAAGTACAATAATATTATCTGTAACACACTTTCCTAGTAGACCAAACTGTCTTCCGTATTATTTTGAATTGCAGAAAATTACTTATACAAGCTCTTTGTTTTTTTTTTGTTTTTGGGCTGTGCCTTGGCTTACTCTTGGCTCTGTGCTCAGGGGTCACTCCTGGAGGGGCTTGAGGAACCATATGCGGGTGCCAGACTTCAAACGGGGTTGAGTCGCTTGTAAAGCAACACTGTACTATCTCTCTGGCCCAACAAACAATTTTTTTAAACATTAGGAACTTTGTAGTACTATAAAGTATAATTTTCCTTTTAATATTTGATTTCAAGAGACCTACTGCTTTCTTCAATACATCTTTATCTGGATCTAAAATGTTTTCCTATGACAACATAATAATTTTATTATTAAAAGGCAATAGAAAAATACTACCCATTTATTTACAATGCTTTATATTTAATGAAGCTGCATTAGCAGAGATATAAGGAGCTCTGGGTGATTTATAGTTCCCAGAGAAAAGATCCAACACAAGTATGGAGTTTTAAACTATTTAAAAGGATTAAGTCTGATTTGCGTGTCACCTTCTCCCAACAGTGTCCTTTCAACCTATATGGCAGGAGAGAGAAGTGGAGAAATGTGTTACACTGCTTATCACCAACTAACAGTGAATGATGCTACTCACTTATATTTTTGTTAAAGACAAAGCATAAATGGGGGCTGATGGGGCCATGGAGATGATATAGTGGGCAGGGCGCTTGCTTTGTACACAGTTCACTTGGGTTCTTTATGGTTCCTTGAGTAACACCAAGAGTGATCCCTGAGCACAGAACCAGGAGTAAGCCCTGAGCACTGTCAGGTGTGGCCTGAAAAACCATAGAAAACTAAGTAACTTGCCCCTAATCCTACCCCAATCAAACAAGGCAGAAAAATGAAGGTTGAAGAGACAATACAGAGACCACGCTGTCTCTTGCCTGGCGTGTGGCAGACCCTGGTTTGCTCCCTGGCACCACATATTGTCCTCTGAGTACCACCAAGGGGCAATCCTGACTATAGACCAGGAACACCTCCTGAGCACTACCAGATGTGGCAGCTTCTTTCCCCTGCTGGGGCCCCCCTGCTCACGCCCCGCCACTCAAATCTACAACAACAAACAAAATTTGAAAACTTACCATCGCAACTTTGGCTTCATAGTCATTAGAAATATGGACACAGACTTCCTCAGCTCTTGCCTGGCAAGCACGCTCCACAACTTCTTTCCACTGCCGCTGCACTATGGAGCGCCAGCCTTTCCAGGCCTTCTTCAGCAGAGTCCTCTGGAAATACTGGTCAGCTAGTTTACCTTCATAAACCTAAATCCAAGCAATACAGAGCTCAAAAACCGACTGGGCTGAAAAATGTACGGCAGTAATAATATAGCACTTTGGTAAGCAGAATCTGTACGTTACTATTTAATCCCGTGTAAGCATCTCTCTCTCTCCTTACCGATAGGAGAGCAGGCTCAGAGAGGGTGAGTAACCCACCCTGGTCACTTGAGTAGGAAGGGGACAGCCAGTTTTTGCTCACTTTTCTGGAGAGAAGCTCTTACTCATTATGGCACTAAAACTCATCAATTTAGTGAAATCAACCCGAAAACAAATGGGAGGAAATGAACTCATCACTTGCCATCTGAGGGATGAATGTGTGTGACCTTTTAGCTGACAGCAGGATTGAGGCCAACAGAGTGGCTAGGTGGCAGAAAGAGAGGCGGCATCTGTGGCGTCAGAGGGCACTACCTTCTCTCTGGGTTGGTGGCCAGCACCAGACAGGACGGATTTACACACTCTGTCTCCACAGACAGCCAAACTAACCCAAATGGGAACAAATGCGATCCTCAAAACAAATCTGAATTCCTTTTAAGCCGTTCTTCCAATTTCTAATTTTCTTAAATTAAAAAGGCTTTTTAAAAAAGTGATATAGAAGGGACCAGAGTGATAGTACAGCGGTAGGTAACTTGCCTTGCATGGGGCCAACCTGAGTTCAATCCCCGGCATTCCACATGGTCCCCTGAGACTGCCAGGGGTAATTCCTGAGTGCAGAACCAGGAGTAAACCCTCAGCACTGCTGGGTGGGGGCCCCCAAACAAAAATAAAACCCTAAAACCAAACCAAACCCAAAAAAACCCCAAATCAAAAATAATGGTAGCTTCAATCATTTTGTATAAAATGATCTATGGTATATAAAAATTCAATAATTTTTATACACCATAGATTTTTCTTATTAATAATTTTTCAAATTACTGTCACTGTCATCCCATTGTTCATCAATTTGCTCAAGCGGGCACCAGTAATGCCTCCATTGTGAGACTTGTTGTTACTGTTTTTGGCATATCGAATATGCCATGGGGAGCTTGCCAGGCTCTGCTATTCAGGTGGGATACTCTTGGTAGCTTGCCGGGCTCTTTGAGAGGGGCAGAGGAATCAAACCTGGGTCGGCCGCATGCAAGGCAAACGCCCTACACGCTGTGCTATGGCTCCAGCCTTTGTATACCATTAACCATTAACATAGATGTCATCATTGGGATTCAGCACCAGGAAATATTTGTGTGTGTGTGTGTGTGTGTGTATGTGTGTGATGCATATGTGTGTGCTTGTTTGTGTGTGTGTATGGGGAGGGAGGGAGGAAGGTGTTGGGACATACCCTATGGTGCTCCAGGGTTTTCTCCTGGCTCTGTCACTCCTGATGGTGCTCAGGGCACACATATGGTGCTAGGGATAGAAACTGGATTGACTTGCAAGGCAAGCAACCCAAACCCCATTAGGAAATATTCTGAAAGGAGAAATCCTATTCCATGATGGAAACAGTCTTTTCCTTTCCCTTAGATACTAATCTTCTGGAACTAAATGCAGATTTACTTTATGGCCCACATGACTACATGTGCATGCACACACACACACACACACACACACACACACACAAATGTACGCATGCACGCGCGCACATACAACTTTCCATCTCTTCTGTTCTGATTCTTATGGGACATATACTCCATACTTCTCCACTTTTATATAATTATTATACTTAGTTTACATCTTCTCTGATATACTGATTCAGCTGTCATTTGATTAAAATATATTCAAGTTTAGATATCTACAAAATAAAGATAATTTGATGGACCCCTTGCCCCTGCCCTTGACAGTGACACTTGGGCCACTCCAATGGTTTGGGGCTGATGGTTTCAAGAGAGTCCCAGCTAGCACAGGCCCACTTGGGGGCTACCAAGGTTATACATGATTGTGCGTAAGGGGCTATGTTGTACCAGGGATCAAACTCAATTTTGTGCTCGACTTTGATGGATCTCTCCAGTCTCCAAACTAAATAAGTTTTTAGTAAGCTATGGAGAAATGGGTTTGTTTGATTTTTAATCAAGACAAGTATGAACAAATACTTACATAATTTATAATGCATAGGTATAGCACTGAATCTTTATGGAAAAGTTACCTATTCAGGCATCTTTATGGAAGAAACAATATATGTACTAATCTATTAAAGATTACAAATTCTTTCCCCTTTGAGACTGAATCTGTTAAAGACATTCCATTACAAGGGCATTTGCAATTGAAGCACATTCCTTATTAAGCTAGTATGTTGTGCTAGGTCTATAAAATTTATACGGGGCCTGGAGAGATAGTACAGTAGGTAGGATGCTTGTCTTGCATGAGACGGACACAGATTTAATTCCTGGCATCCCATATAGTCCCTTGAACACTGCCAGGAATTATTCCTGAGTTTAGTGTAGAGCAAAGAGTAGCTCCGAGCACTGCCGGGTGTGGCCCTAAAACAAACAAATATCTATACCATATTCTTCTGAGCTATACCCAAATTGAATTACTCTGAAGCAACAGTAACATAAAATTGTGAATTAATTTTGACTAAAGACACACTTTCTTTGATGTTCACAAGAATTCTAATAGGAGATCATAAACTCATTGGTTCAGAAATCTAGTGCCTGTCAGTCATTGTTCCCGGTTTACTTACGTCCTGTCTGCATCTGACATGATTAATTCGCCAGTGGAAGAAAGTTCTCATCAACTCTATTCTTTCCTTTTGCTTGCCTATGGCATGAGACAAGCTAGAAATCACCTGTGAAAAGCAATTAATCCAATTATTGTGATGTTACAATAACAGCAATTTTTTAATGGAAACAATGCAAACATAATACCTGTGGATCATTATTATATTCATCTAGTTATTCTCATTATTTTTAAGACTAAAAACTTCTTCACACTATGTATCAATGAATAAAGAGGAAGAAAAGAGAACATTCCAAGATACCACGTATTGGTAAATACCAATAAAAAGTTTAGGCATATGAAAATTAATATGGTTGCTGACATTAGATTCAGGAAAAACAATTACACATCTGAAATTTTTGTTATATATACAAGACATCTTCATCAGAACTGAAGGTAGGACCAGATTTTCAGACATCATTCCCATCCTTCCTACTAACCTTAGAAGTTTCTCAATAGCTACTTAAAAAGAAAATAATCGCTTTATCAAAAAACCTATAAAAGCAAGTAATAGTTATACTTTGATGGACTTTTTAAGTGATGCAATTTTTGTGCTTAACAGGAATATTTATGAAGGCTTTTGAAACCTAAGAATGTATTTCTCTTATAAAGAGTAGAATAACTAAAATGTGTATCTGAAAATTGCCATATTAAAGAGATTCAGTAAATTGGACACACTCACTGAGAGACATTTATTCTGGTTGTTTACATAATTTTTAAAACTGAGAAAGGGACCTGGAGAGATGGCACTTCCTTTGCATATGGCTGTTCCAGGTTTGAATTTCCCGAGCTCTGCCAGGGGTCACTTCTGAGCACAAAGCCAAGAATAGACCCTGGACAGAAATTTTATTTCTTAAAACTGAACATGTAGATTATGTTTCCTCTCTTTTTAAAAAAGTTTTTGCTTCTTGTAAGAATGTAAAGATTTTATTATATATGTGTGTATATATAAATGTATATGTATAATTGGTTCTAACTTCATTTGTTTTACCTTTTTTAATTTAATTTTTATAGTCATTCACAATAATTTATTACACTCAATATTCTATCACCAATCCCACCACCATTACACCTTTTTACCACTATTATTTCGAATTTTCCCAAACACCACCCAATAGCAGGTTCTAAATATTTTATTTTGTATTGCTTGTTATGAGTAATTCACTAAAAATGATCAAATAAACTTTTCTTAGATGGAAAAAAAAAACTGAACATGTAGAGTCTTTTTGTGTGAAGTTTCAAAATAATAAAACTAAACTGAAAATACTTTACCTCAGAGGCTTTTGAGGGTAGCAGTGAATATGAATGACATTAGTATCTATTGTTTCAAATGAATAAACCATATAAAGTGTTCAGTTTTACTGACTCAGGAGGTTTATTTTAGGGGGGTGGGAGGGCTTGTGCCATACCTGGTGGTGCTCTTGGCTTACTACTATGAGGGACTATGTGGGATCCCAGGGATTGAACCCAGGTCAGCTGTGTGCAAGGCAAGAGCCCTGCCTGCTGTACTATCTCACCAGCCCCTGAACCATGGTTTTATATAAGGCCATGCTCAGAGATGCTCGGGAGTAGGACCACTCCTAGAGATGCTCAGGCCAGCGTGTGAACTCTGCGCCATCAGGGATCAAACCCAGGGCCTTGCACATGCTATCAATCAGCCTCTGATATTTGATTATTCCATTTGATATTATATCCCGAGCCAGCATTCTTTAACCTTTTTATAAACTACGGACCAGCACTTGTCATGCACGCCAAGGCAGTAGCCATGGACCAATGGTTGAAGACCATCGTTCCACAGCACCAAAAGACATGTGTACGAGGAAAAAACAAAACCCAAATCTTTGGTCCATGAAGCCGCCTGAGTGCACCTGCAGCTCTGCAGCGGAGGAGGTGTCTGCTGTGAGTCCCTCTCTGAGGCCACCATCCTCGGGGGAGCCCCAGATTTGCTGTATCTGCATTTCTCAAAGTCTCTCTAGGAGACCAAACAAAACAAAACAAAACAAAACAAAACAAAAAAAACCCCAGAACTCTATCTACTTTCATGTAGTTTTTCTTTGGGGATGAGGGGCGGTGTGTGCCCATATGCAGCAATGCTCAGGGGTTACTCCTGGCTCTGGACTCAGGAATCACTCCCGGTGGTCCTGCTGGAGGGTGGGGTGGGGTATCCATATGGGGTGTTGGGGATCTAATGGGTTAGCCGCATGCAAGGCAAGTGCTCTATTGGCTGTACTGTGGCTCCACTGTGGCTCCAGCCTCACTTTCATGTCAAGAGGTTAACAAAAAACGTGAAGTAAAAGGTGATGTCCAGGTTTATTAGGAAATGAATGCTTCCATAAGACAAGAAAGGCATGTTACAGATGACAAATGAGATACTTAAACCGGCTCCTAAAAGATTTAAATGCAGTTAATTCTGGTTCCCTGACATTTTCTTAGGGGTAGTGAGAAAATATTAGGAAGAAAATATCTAGAATAGCACATTCAGGACTCTTAAAACTTCACTAAAATTGATGGCAAAGATAAAATGATGTCTTTGGTATGTTTATAATAGGAAGGATAAATCTTACTTTTGTGATCTTTTCCTCCTCGTTTCTGAAGTGATCTTCTCTTTGTATTTTTTTTTAAGGGGGGGGACGACATACCTTGCACTGCTCAGGGTTCACCCTGGCAGTGCTCTGAGGACTATGCAAGGCTGGGGACCAAACCCAGCTTCCGGCACACAGAGCTAGCACTCCAGCCAATGAGCAATCTCTCTGGCCCGGTTCCTGACACTTTTCTAACCTAGTAAGATATTTCCTGGATCTCAGTTAAAAAGGAATATAAGAAAGAATACCTCATCTTTTCTCCCAATGGAGACCTCATAAGCCTTTTGTAGCTCCTTCAAGCTATTGATCTGGCTGTGCAGCTGCTTCAAATCTGCTGCGTGCCGATCTTTCTCTTTTTTCATTTCCATCCGATGCCAGTCAATAAAGTTAAGTCTCCACTTCGTTAATTCTGATAAGATGTTTGTCTGAAAAAGAAAGCATGCTGACTGTTAAGTAGTTTGTTTCTTGATACTATTTCTTAAAATTATACTGAAATTAAGAAATATGACAAAAAAAACCCAAAACCCAGAATCAGCTTACATGCTATTTTAAGAAATCAGATCACCTCTCTTGAACATCTTTCTCCATGCCCACATTTCTCTAAATTTCAATACAAACTATTTTGCTTCACCAAAAACATTTTTTATTTAATTTAAAAATTAAAAAATCAGATCACACTAATGAAAATGTGTGCCAGGCCGGTAGTCCTAGCTCTTCTAAATTCATATTCACTGTCCTAAGGAATTTAAGTTTTTTGGGGGGTAGTGTTTCTGGGCCACAACTGTTAGTGCTCAGAGTTTACTCCTGGCTCTGCACTCGGGGATCACTCCTGGTGACCATATTGGGCACTGAACCCCGGAAGACTATGTGCAAGGCAAGCTTCTGTACCTTCTATACTAACTCGCCCCAGAAACTTAATTTTAATGTACTTTGTATGAAATATTGTTGTCATTTAAAAGACAGTTTCAAATCACATTCACTAAAAAAACAAAGCTTCTCTGCTTTTTCCAAAGATTGAAGAAATGTCCATTATAAGATTATACAGGGAAGGGGCTGGAACGATAGCACAGCAGGTAGGGCATTTGCCTTGTATGCAGCCGACCCAGGCTTGATTCCCAGCATCCCATATGGTCCTCCCATCACTGACAGGAGTAATTCCTGAGTGCAGAGCTAGAAGTAATCCCTGTGCAATGCTGGGTATGACCCAAAAAGCAAAAAAAAAAAAAAAAAAAAAAAAGATTAAACAGGGGAAAAAAAAAGGATGAGGCTGAGGCACAGGATCATGAGTTACTCAGATAACTGCTACTCAGGAAAAAGCAGCAACTTCCCTGGTTTCCACAATCAAGATCGAGACACACAGATCTGAGCTCTGCACTGATGTTTGGGGGAAACTATTTTAAGAAATCTTCTGATTTAATAAAAGAATTATCAGTAGGTAGGGCATTTGCCTTGCATACTGCCACCCCAGATTCAATCCCTGGTCCCAAAGGGTCCCCCAAGTCCTGCCAGGAATAACCCTTGGGCATCACTGAATGTGGCCCCCAAACCAAACATAAATATGAAAAGAATTCCTAGTCGCATCAAAAGCAAAACTCAAACACAACATGGCGTTCACCAGCCATACCTTAATCCCTGAGCTCCAAAGATCAAGGATGTTTTCCACTTTCTGGAGGCTTTCAGGAGAAACCACAAAATCACCCATGTTGGCTTCCTGGACATCTGGACGGGTAGAATTAGACCCCGGGGAGGAAGAGTCACCTAAAATATTTGAGCTGAAAAAATCCATGACTGGATGAGAAGGTTTCCTTGGTGAAGACAGTGGCGATGGCCCTAAAAGTAAGGAAAAGTGGTGGTGGTCAGGCCAAATAGAAAAGAAGCCAGCTGCGCAGAAGGTGAGCTGAGGGCTGAGTGTGGGCCAGCGGGGGGTCTGAGGGGCAGAGCACAGTGCCCACCAGTGCACCGAATGTAGCGATTTGTCCTTTCACTCCTGCCTTTGATTTGGGACAGAGCAGCTGTGATGCCTCCTTCACAGGCTCTCCCTGCGCCCAAGAACCTGTGTCTGAAGACGGGTATTCTGGATATCTCGGTTTAGCTGGAGGTAAAAGTAGTATTGCTACCCCACAGTATTAATATTTACTATGTTCTACGTTCCAATAATAAAAATGTTTGGATTAGCTCTCATACTACATGCCAAACTAAGACATAATTTTGTCTCAAATTTTGCTGATGAGGAAACTAAGGTTCAGGGCTAGAAAAGAGAACTGGTTATCATTGTTAAAAAGCACAAAATAGGGGCCGGAGTGACAGAAGAGCAGGTAGGGCACTTGCCTTGCATGCAGTGTTCAACCTGGGTTTTATCTCTGGCACCCCACATGATTCCCTGAGCCCCACCAGGAATGGTCCCTGAGCACAAAGTGAGGGGTAAGCCCTGACCACCACTGGGTTTGGCCCAGAAACCAAAAATAAATGAATAAAAATAAAAGGCACAAAATGAAACTAATCATGTGTACTGGAATTACACACAATTTATCTCCATTTCTATGCTTCTCATTTTCTTTGGGGGTTCTAATAATAGAGACTGAAAGGCTCTTCAATTTTTACAGAATAAAATAAAGTTTAAATTTGATTTTTTAAATTGAGGTATTTAGCTTAAGACCCACAACTGCCCCCGGCGCCGTGTAATCTCATCAGTGGCCTAGATGCAGAGACTATAAAACAAAGCTCCCAGAAGAGAGAATCTCGAACAGCAGAGCCTGGCAAGTGACCCGTGGCATATTTGATATGCCAAAAGCAGTAACAATAATGGGCCTCATTCCCCTGACCCTTGAACGCGAAAGGGATGAATGGAGACATTACTGGCGCCCACTTGAGCAAATCGATGAGCAATGGATGACAGTGATACAGGGATACAGTGATTTAGCTAAAGACAGTAATGAAGACACTACTTTATAGTTGCAGAACCCTACATCAATCCCTTCAGTATTTCAAGATCCTTTTACTATTTCCCATGTGTTCCCTCCCCACAACTAAGATGATTCTTACTCATGATCATATTACTGAACTGTAATTCTTTCCATGTTAATCAAAAGGTACAAAGTGTCAGTTAAGGAAAATGACTAAATTTTGGAGATCTAGTGTACAATAATGACTACAGTCAACAATATTGCAATGTAAACTTGAAATTCCTTAGAAGAGTTAATCTCAAGTCCATGTAGCATATGACACACACATAAAATTGCTAACTAGATTATAATGAGCATGTTAATCAGTGTGACTGTGGTGATCATTTTGCAATGGTATGTAATAGTAAGATACCTGATTGTACATCTTAGATGTAAGAACTTTATCAAAATACTTAATAAAGTTATTTTTTAAAAAGAAAAACTTTCAATAATTCTTGGCAAGGAAAAAAAATCACTAACTGTATGTTTTTCATAAAAATATATCAACCAGGGCCAGAGAGATAATATTATGGGTAAAGTGTTTGCCTTGCACACAGCTGACCTGGGCTCACTCTCCAGAACCATACATAAATGGTCCTCCAAACAGAAATGATGCCTGAGCACCACTGGCTATGGTCCCAACTTCCACCCCCTCACCCCACCACATGCACATAATTTAAGTCAGAAAAACTTTAAGATTTCCCATTAAATTTTAAAAACTATTTTGCTTTTAATCTAGAAGTTGTTTGTTTTTTTAATTAAAAAAATATGCACTGTAGCGCTGTGATCCCGTTGTTCATCGATTTGCTCGAGCAGGCACCGGTAATGTCTCCATTATTAAAAAAAATACTTAAAATATTTAAAAATATTAAAAAATATATACATTTTAAATTTTTTATGTGTGTTTGGGTCACACCCGGCAATGTTCAGGGGTTACTCCTGGCTCTGCACTCAGGAATTACTCTTGGCAGTTCTGAGGGACCATATGGGATGTAAGGGATTGAACCCAGGTCAGCCGTGTGCAAGGCAAATGCCCTACTTTCTGAACTATTGCTCTAGCCCTGAATAATCTAGCAGTTTTAAAGAACAATGATAGAAAAGTCTAATAAATTACGTATTTAGGAATCTTAGGAAGTTATTTTTAATAATATTACTTAATAAATTAACAACTGTCATTGTCACCAGCATTTAAAAATTCTGCCCATAAATAATTACTCCTAAAAATCATGTCTCCTGATAAATGAATACTCATGAAACCACAAAATGTCATTTAATAATAAAAACATGTTGTGAAAAGTCATACCATCTGCCTTTGAAAGAATTGAGGTATTTAAATCATATCCTTTTCCAACTTCCGATCTTGGTTCTCTTGCTGCAGGGCCACTTCCTGCTGAAACGGAGTTTTTAAATTGTTGAAACAAATGATTAATAAAATGCCTAACTATACAGACTAAATTTAAGAAGATCAGGACACAATAGTTTAGAACAAGCAGACTACAACATGCTGGGAAAACAATCATTAGAAAAGAATGTGAGACTAGAAAAGATTAAAAATATCATTATAAAATTAATTTGACCCACCAATTATGGAGGAAAGGAAAATCAATCATAGAAAAGAATTCAATTCACCCTCAAGAGAAGTAGACAGATGATATTAGAACCTAAAGAAAAATCTAGGCTAGCTTGCCACTTTGGACATTTCTAGGACCTGTTGCTCCTACTAGCCTCCTCCTCATCATAATTATCCTGTTGATTGTCAAAGTTCTTGAGCAGTCTCAGTAACATCTTCATTCGTCCTAGCCCTGAGATTTTAGAAGCCTCAGTTTCTTCGTCCTTTCCAAGTGCCGCATTGGAGGCTCTTTCAGGATCAGGGGAATGAGACCCATCATTGTTACTGGTTTGGGCATATAAACACACCATGGGGAGTTTGCGAGGCTCTCACATGTGGGCAGGAAACTCTCGGTAGCTTGCCAGGTTCTCCAAGAGGGAGAACTAGGCTATCAGATGTCTTCCGGGAGCTTGGTTTTATAGTTTCTGTATGTTGGCCGTTGGTGGGATTACACGGTGCCAGGGGCAATCCCTGGGTATGACTGCCTAGCTACTGGAAAATGGGAAATCTGGGCGGAGGAGGCCCAGTCCTGATCCGAGCAGGCTTGGAGGTCTCAGCCCTACTAGCCTCAGTCAAATTAAATTATTACCAGTCTGGTTCTCCCCAGAGACATCCTTTCTCTAACCTCAGACTTTTTAGTCAATACATAAGGAAAACTTGGGGAAACTTCACATGAATGGATATATCAGAAGCTTCCATAAGAGTCTTTGTCAACTTCAACACATCCTACTTCTACCAAACGGCAATAGCACAAATGAAGAGTTATGAAGATGCTGCAGAGTAAAGTTAGTTAAGAGAGGGACAGACACCGGCCTCACATGCCGGGGGGGGGGGGGGTGGGGGGCGGGAGGGGAGAAACACAGCTCAGATAGAGAAGGGAACACCAAGTAAAATGTGGTTGGAGGACCCGCTCGGGAAGGGAGATGCGTGCTGACAGTAGACTACAGATTGAACACGATAGCCACTCAATATTTGTATTACAAATCACAACACCCAAAAGGAGAGAAAGAACAAAAGGGAATGCCCTGCCACAGAGGCGGGGTGGGAGGGATACTGGGTTCATCAGTGCTGGAGAATGGGCACTGGTGGAGGGATGGGTTCTCGAACATTGTATGACAGAAGCACAAGCATGAAAATGTGTAAATCTGTAACTGTACCCTCAGGGTGATTCACTAATTAAAAAAAAATTAAACAAACAAAAAAATCAAGAGTGAGTGGAAAAAGATGCAAAAGATGTGATTTACCAAGAGCTTAGGAGGTTCTGGCCTCTGTGTTGGCCATGTCATGTGTCTGCTAGGAGGCATCATTGAGGTTATGCCTAACAGTGAGAACAGGTAATTCTTTCTACTGCCAGCAGTGTTTCAGGGTTTTTTATTTTGCATCCCTTGAAAGAACACTTAGAGTAAGTTGTTTGGGACTGTGTACTTTACAGAATTAGGTAAGGGCAGATATAAGGAGTTTTATAAGGAGATGTTTTATAAGGCAGATATAAGGAGATGAAGAATTTACTTTTCTTCATCTTTCACTTATTTATCATCATATAACCTGGTTTGTATGGGCCTTCATCTGTCACTTAACATAGTTTAAAAATGGGCCCATTTCTTTGGTGATTTTCCTAATATTTTCATTGCTCATATAAGTATTGGTGAAAAAAACCTAATATTGGCTCATAAACCTACTAGGTTCTGGGAGTTCCTGTCAACCAATTATAATTAAGTATTTAATTTTTAAGACAATCCTGGCATACAAGTATTAGAATAAGTAAAGAGATGTAACTTACTCTAAGAAAGGTATATTGCTAGATTTTTGTTTCATTAATTTTATAAAAATAAAGGTCAGATAAAAAAAAAATCTAGGTGTCAACACTAGAACCATGAATTTCATATTGAGATGTCAAATGTTCCTCCAAGGGCCTCGGGTACTGCTCAGTGGTAGAGTGTGGGCCTTATATTTGTAAGACTCTGTGTCTGATCCCCCAGGCACAGCACTAATTAAAGAGTCACTGGAAAAGCATTTGATCGTCATGTTATCGTGAATAAACTCAATATGCGTGAATAAAAAAACTTGTGGCATGTGCATAATGGAATCATATTCAATTATCACAAAGAATAAAATCTTGTAGCTGCTGCAAGGTGGATGGGACTGGAGGGTGCTGGGCTACGTAAAGTGCATCAGAAGGAAACAGACATAGACCAGATGATCTTGCTCGTATGCAACATATAAAGAAACAAAGCAGAGGGAACAGGTAATCCCCAGGGGAAAGCAGCCTGAGACCCTGCAGAGAAAACAGTGGACTGAGGCTGCAGAGAGCTCACGTCAGGGGAAAGAGCAGGGACCTGGGGACAGTGGTGGTCACTGACACTCTAGAGGTGAGCCTGGTGCAGTAGCACTGCAAGTATAAAATCATCACATGGAAATGGCTGTCAACCATGACATCTCAGTAAAAATCGCTGATGATACAAAAGATAAACTTGGCAACAAATTAAGACAGATATTGGGAGATATACATAACCTTGATTATGAAGAACATCATCGATTAGGATAGGAATTCGAACATCTGGCATAGCATCTCCCTTAGCATAAGATGGTACTTGATGTGAAGCATTTGATTCAATATTTTGAGTCACTATAGCGTAGCGAAGCAACTCTTCATATTCTTCCTAGGAAAGGTCAATAATCAATAATGCATTAAAATCTTGTCAATATGAACATTCAGGCAAAAGAACAATAAAAGCACAGTCAGAGCTGTTCTTTGCTCCAGTTTTCATAACATAATCCCACCAATGGCCAACATCCAGAGACTATAAAACCAAGCTCCCGAAAGACATCTGATAGCCTAGTTCTCCCTCTTGGAGAACCTGGCAAGCTACCGAGAGTTTACTGCCCACACGGGGAAGAGCCTGGCAAGCTCTCCGTGGCGTATTCATATGGCAAAACCAGCAACAACGACGGGTCCCATTCCCCTGACCCTGAAGAGCCTCTAATGCGGCACTGTTGTGAAGGACGAGTAAAGAGAGGCTGCTAAAATCTCAGGGTCAGGATGAATGGAGACGTTACTGGGCCCGCTTCTGAAAATTGATGATCAATGGAATGACAATGATACAGTGATTTCTTTAAAATCTGACACCCCATCCCCACCCCAACGTGATATAGGGATTAAACCCCATGTTCTTGCAAGTTGAGTACTCTACCCACTGAGCTATACTGCTGACCCTTCTTTCTTTGATACTTACCTCTTAAAATAAATCATAATAAAAGAAAATGGAATTCACAGATGCATGATATATGTTCAATTTTAACAATCTACAATTTAAAACTTAATTTTTTAATTCTTTAAAAAAAAATCCTTCTTTTAGCCATGCTCGGGACTGAACCTCAACTTGCATATGCAAGGCCAGTGCTCTACCAGAGCCACATCCCTGCCTGGTCCACTTAAGGTTCTCTGGTTGGAATAAAGCTGCTCCTTCTCTTAATGGACACATGTCAAATTCTATAAGTCAGAATTGGAAAGGGAGTAGCTCGCAGTTTTCACTTTTGAAGTCTATACCTTATACGTCTACTCACATAAATTAATCCATGTGAGCATACAACACTTTATGTGAGCATATAACTAATGCAAGTGATCCATATCAATCCCAAATCATCCACATTCAAGCACATCGATTGGGAACAGTCCTCTATATCATGAGAATAATCTGTGTAGCAAATGACTTCAGATTATGTCACAGGCTTAACAGACAGAGGATTTAGCACTTAGTTACTCTAAGTTTATAACGAGTACTTGTACTTACGATAGAAATTTTAAGCAGCAGTGGAGTTTGCTAGTGACTCAATACCAAATCAAAAGTTTTCTATAATTTCTTACTTATGCTTCAGATTACTGAATAAATTGAAAACCTATTTTTCAACTAATTGCATTGAGAATCATAATGTTCTTCATATTATATAACCTGAACAAAATATAGACACAATTTGGATCCTAAGTCTTCTATTATCTTCTATTTCAAACGTAGATTTATGGAGGAAGCTTTATTGCTTTTGCTACCAAGTGAAATGCTACATATTTGAATTATAAATCTACAGTACTGTCACTCTGCTCTAATCTTTTTATATTAAGATTTTAAATAAAATCACTTGAACAAAGTGTCTATGCTGGCAGATGTTTGAAAAGTGCTAGACTTTAGGATGACTATTTCAACTTTCACATTTCACAAGCTTATATGCTTTGAATTGTACTGTCACACTGTTGTCCAGTTGTTCATCAATTTGCTCAAGTGGGCACCAGTAACGTCTCCGTTTTGAGACTTATTGTTACTGGCTTTGGCATATCGAATACGCCACAGGTAGCATGCCGGGCTCTTTGAGAGGCTTTCAGCTGTAATGATAGCAAATATATATTTTTACATATATGAAAGGCTAACTGAAAAGAGAAATAGAGATGCCCCAAAGAAAGAACTGGAAGAAAGCTCAAGCACCTTCATAACACTTTATATCACTCTAAGTCAACTCCATTTGTTAGTGATGGTCCTGTCATAACAACAAACCTGTCTGGATGTTCAATGGCAAAGCAGGATAGAAAATAAAACTCAGGATTTCAATAACCTTGAAAATCTAGGTTTTAACCAGTAACCAAATAATCTAGACAAGTGAATACCAGAAGATAATTATCTCAACATTTTACCAGTCATTGCCTTTATTTTAATTTAATTTTATTTTTTGCAGAGCTGTGGCATTTTATTTATTTTTAAACTTTATTTTCATAAAGTTGTTCGCTCTATAAAGGAGGGCCAGAGCGATAGCACAGTAATTAGGGCATTTGCATTGCATGAGGCCAACCCCAGCTCAGTTCCTTGGAACCCCATATGGTCCCGAGCCCACCAGAAATGATCCCTGCATGCAGAGATCTTTCCCCTCAAACCCCCCCCCCCAAACAACCAAAACAAACAAACCCTCCAAAACAAAAAAAACAACTCAATAAAGAAATGCTCGCTCACTCCCCTTTCATTAAAAGGTATAAAGGGGGAAAGGTTTCTCCCTTTCTTTCTCCAAGAGACCCCTCTCACTACTTGGGAGCTTTCCTGCACTCTTTTCCCTTCCTTTTCCTTCTCTGAAGTAAAATCTTTTCTAAATTCAGCCATTTGTTCTCCAGTCTCTTGCTTCCCATCTTGAAATCTTAAGGACAAGAACCCGAGGGTCTGCACATACTCTTAACACTAAGCCAGCATAAACAGTGCAAAAAATGTCAACACTTTGGGTGTGGGACAGGAACTTCTTTTGAGAAGAGCCTGGTCCTTATCTGATATCAGTACTATACATAGTTCAGATTTTATGAGAGAATCAAAGTATAAGTCTTTATAAGTTTTTCACTTTCTGCACCGCCCCTCATTAATTTGGTTCATATTAAAGCATTCAAACATTCAAAACAACAGCTTATTAAATTTCCCCAACAGCCATATGCTGAAATCCTAACCCCCAGTGCAGTTCAATTTGGAGATGGGGCCCCTAAGGAAAAGCAGGAAGGTTAAGTGAAGTCACAGGGTCAGGTAGGATCAGAGCAGAGTAGTGTCCCTAGCTGGGGGGTACTCTCTTTCCCCAGCATTCCCTTGCCCCAGGAAAGCCATGTAAGAAGGCAGCATCTCATAGCCAGAAAGGGAGACCTCACCACAAACTAACCTGGCTGGGCTGGAGAGATCATACAGTGGGTAGGGCACTTGCCTTACACGCACCCAGTTCGATCCTGGCACCCCATATGGTGAATCTGCCAGGTGAGGTTCCAAAGACTGGCTGACCTCTGGTTGGAGTTTTGCCCAGAGGAAGATAATTGTGACAAGGAGTTCTAGAAGTTCCTGTCTCCTGGCATTTGTAGCAGTTTGATGAAGCACTCATGTAACTGACACTCCCTAAAAGAGAAAAATCCCTGAGCTCTGAAGAGCCAGGCCTTGAATATAGGTGGGTGTGTCCCCAAAACAAAAACAAGTATGAAACCAACCCAGTCAGACCTGGATTTGATAGTAACAGCATACAGAATGAAAAATAATTATTTTCTGATGCTTCAAGACTCTATGTTTATGGTATTTTGCTATAGAGCATAAGCATGTAAACATTGGCTAATACACACACACACACACACACACACACACACACACACACACACAGAGACATCAGCTATCAGCTAACTTTTCAGAATCTCTTTTCTGGTGCAGCACAAATCAGATCCAGCCAAGTCAGTATTGCTCACTGCTAAATACCACCCTCCTATAGGAAGGATGGGAGATGGAAGCCCGTAGGTTTAACTCGCCAATAGATTCAAACATGTATTTAAAAATTCCCTAAATCATGACTCAAAGGCGGTGGGAAGTTGGTATAACAACAGTTTTTCAGTGCATATAATTTTAACTTATTTTAAGGGTGGGCTTTGAGAACCAGTGAGGCCAGAAGTTCAGAACTGCTAATGAAAAGCATCTCAGTTAGGTAATCAATAATACAAAATAATTTCTGGCATGCCTAGGAGTTTCTTTGCCTTCCTTTTCTTAAATTCTACTCAATTTATTCTTTTGTTTCAAAGCTATTTTTACTGACAAAAGGACAATCTGAGACTTTACAAGATGCGCATACACCCCCCCCACACACACACACAAAGAATCTGTGAGGCACAGACATGTTGCTCCATCTGTAGTGGCTGGCTGCATGAATGGGTAGCACCATGATCCCTGCACACTGTTCCAGTGCACAGGTGTTTACACTTTAGTAAAAATGAGTTCATCATAATTAATTCTCTTCAAAAGGAAACTGGGTAAAGCTGAGATGAAGGATGCCAAAAGAGCAGCATCACCTAACAAAAGCATGTGGGGAGATACGGCACCATCTGAAGGGAAGGCAAAAGTGGAAATCTATGTCACAGCTCCAGCACGCTTTTATCCTAGATCAACAGACCCTTTTCCAATACCTTCCCAATTTATCATCTGTACTTCAATGAAAAGAATATATTTCAAAAAATATTTTCCTTATGACATAGCTGTTAGGAAAAATGAGGTCATAAAATTTGTCTATAAATGGATGGACATGGAGAGTATCATGTCCTATCATGTCCTATCATGTCCTATGAGAGTATCATGACCTATCATTCCATAGGTCAGGAGAGGGTCATAGAAACAAACAAACAAACAAAAAAAAAAACCCAGTATGAAACTAATATCCAAGGTCAGGGAAAATGGGTCAGGAGGACTGGTCAATGATTGGAAATTACCACAAGGGTGCCCGGGATGGCGGTTACTTAAAGACAGAGGAGGGTCCATTATGACA
This sequence comes from Sorex araneus, assembly GCF_027595985.1. Taxonomy (NCBI): domain Eukaryota; kingdom Metazoa; phylum Chordata; class Mammalia; order Eulipotyphla; family Soricidae; genus Sorex; species Sorex araneus. Next base: position 153,168,541 of record NC_073302.1, read on the forward strand.
ACATTAGATGGAGATGATCACTCTAGACAAGAACTGAGTGTTAAAAGTAGGTAAAGAGATATACATGACAACCTTTCAGCATCTGTACTGAAAACCATAATGCCTAAAATGAGAAAGAAGAGAGAGAGAGAGAGAGAGAGAGAGAGAGAGAGAGAGAGAGAGAGAGAGAGAGAGAGAGAGAGAGACGCCTGCCACAAAGGCAGGTGGGGGTGGAGGGTTTGGAGGGGGTGGGAGAAAACTGGGGACACTGATGCTGGGAAATGACACTGGTGAAGGGATAGGTATTGGAACATTGCATGACTGAAACTCAATCATGAACAGCTTTGTTAAAAAAAAAGAAAATTAGAAAAATTAAAATTAGAAAGGAAATAAAATATAAACAAAAAATGAAGATAACAAATTTAATTTTTTTTCCCTAAAGCACATCATCTATTTGTGCCAATAATAATCCTCCTGACTTAGGAATCAATGTCAGGTCCAGATTTCCTCTCTGTGGGTGACAGAACTATAAAACTTAAGATAAATCATGTTTGGCCTAGAGAGACAAGACAGAGGTTAGGGCACTTGCCTTGCATATGGCTGAGCTGGTTTGATCCCTGACACTACCTGGTGCCCTAACCATGGCCAGACGTAGCCCTGAGAGCCCTTGTGTACCACCGGGTGTGGCCCCAGTAATCTTTAGCTCTAAAAGGGCCGAGTGGTAGCCCTGGGCTCCAGCATTAAGTGGCTGGCCCAGCTGGTTGAGAATCAATCTCAGGGAGGATTCACAAAAAAGGGAAAAGATACCATGTTAGTATTCCCCCATTTAAAATCTACTCTAGAATGCTAAGTCTCTATTTTTGATGAAATATGATTTAAAAGTCAAAACCTGTCCTACCCAAAATCACATCTTAGTCACTGTCCAGGTCTGGGGCAGAAGAATATACTGCAAGTCGTGACAACAAGACCTAGAACAGACACTATGGAAGTAAGGGCACAGAACTTTGGATGACTTGATGTTGCTTTAATTTGCATTAAAAGTGAAAGCAGCACTCATGAAACATACAACAGATAGAAATACAGATAGAACATTTCAAGGGATAAAATGTGTTTTGAGGTATCATGTTGCTGAAAGACTTTGTACAAAGACTATTTCAAGAACTAAACTGTTTTTCTGAAAGGCTAAAACAATGGAAGGTATTCAAAGTTTGTGAAATAATTCCCAAAGTTTGATATCATACTTTGAACAACTCCTCTGGAAATGATACGAGCAAATGAAAATTGTCTTCCTATTTTTGACTCATCTTATCACAGGTTTGAAATAAAACAGTAGCAAATTTAGACTTATCCTACCTGAAGATCTGAAGAGACGGAACTGTCAGAGCTGCTTTGCATAACTGGAAATGAGCATTTCTCCTCATCTGATGACATTTTGTGCAAATGCTACGAAACAGAAGCTAACTTTAGTTTCCCACCCCTCATATGTATATGAATCTTGTTCTAGATATTAAGTGCAGTGACATCCTAGCCTGAAATTATCTTTGTGTGATATGCAGAAATCTTTCAACATCTGGTGCATTCCATAGACAAAATCTTTGGGGCCAGCAAAACAATGGACTCCAATTCTTATAATGCACCAAGGTGATGAGAAATGTACATGAAAGGTTAGTGAGAAAATGGAAGATCCTCAGACAAGTCTACAATGGTGCTTGCTGAGAATAATATCAATGTGACACTGTCTTGTGAACAAGATGTGACAGCTGGGAGGTCTGGAAGATTCTGAACCACAAGAGAATTACCAATTAGAACATGCTTGGGAAACTTACCTTTGGGAATATTGTGTTAAGAAAAGCAAACCTGTACAGAACAGAGGCTAGTACATGCAGAGAAAACTTGGTGAAAATCTTGATAGAAAAGTAAAATAAAAATAACAAAAGTGGAGGTCAGAGTGATAGTACAGAGGGTAAGGCGCTTGCCTTGTAAGCAGCTGACCTGCATTCAATCTCCCCAGCACTCCATACAGTGCCCCAAGCCCTGCCAGGATTGATCCTTGGGCAGAGCCAGGAGTAAGCCCTGAGTACAGAGGGATGTGGCCTCTATTGTAATAATAGTCATAGAAATAATAACAATAATAATAGCAAAAGTACAGTTAGTAACAAATTACTTAAAAGGCCAATAGTGGCTATTCTAATGACTGGAACCCTGGTTATATGGAATACATTGGTCAGTGGTGATGAATAAAAAAATGAAAAAACCCTCACACTCAAGGACTTTGTCGGTGGAGAGGCTGAGACATGTATAAAACTGACTGATAGGGGAAAAAATGTCTAAGAATTTAAAACACATAAGTAGAAAGCAGAGATGGGAGTCACCATTTTTTGGTGGTGGTGGGGGGTGGGCAATTGTGAGGCTAAAATGGGGCACCCAGAGAAAGTTCCGAATAGTGAAGGTGAGGGTGACCCAGGAGTTGAAATGTGATGCTAAATAAAAAAAATTAATATATGCAAGGCAGCAAAAGCATAAAGCATAAAGCAAAGATCGAGAGGTTGGACATATAGACCAGAAAAAGCAATTAATTTTTAAGGCTGAAGCAAAGGGGTAGAAGGCTGAGGATGAAACAGGCATGATAGGGAAAGCCAGTTCATGGAAGATCATGATTGCATCATGTCAAAAAGTCTGATCTTTACTATAAAATTGTAAAGTTTGCAAAGTAATATTTGAAATAAGTGATCACACAATTAGGGCTATCTCTTAGAAAGATCTTCTAGTAGCTTTTAAGGTAGATGGGGAAGGACAGTGAGATAGTACAGTGTATGGTGCTTGCTCTAAATGCAGGCCCAGACTCAATCCCCAGCCATCACACAAGTGCTCTCAGCAACACCAGGAGTGATCCCTGAGTATAGACCCAGGGGTAAACTCTGAGCACTGCTGGAGGTAGCTCCAAACAACAATAACAGAAAGATAAACTGGGGGAGGTGGGATTCAACTGAGAACAGACTGCCCTGGTCTAAAGGAAATGTCCCTGTGGGCATTACCCAAGAGACAGAGGGGAGCTTGGATCTAGGATACAGCAATGGAAGTGGACAGAGCCTATGACTATGAGATGAGTTTGTCAAGGCAGAGGAAAATAAGAGACCAGGGTCAACAACTGGGTAAAGGGGGGAACCTGGATGGTCTTCTGAGTTCTAGCTTGGGTAAAAAGATGCATCAGTGCCACTCACCAAGGTGGAGACTATAGGAATATGAGCAAGTTGGGAGGAAGGACAATAAAAGCTACAGCAATAAAGCTGCAGTGTGTAGTGTTAGGTCACAACTGTTAAGCAGCACACAACTCCAATTGCCACTCACAATATTGTCACTGTACATGGTGCTCCCTGAAGTTAAGCAATGTGGGAGCTCTGCACTGGAAGTACAGATTGGAGATGCAGTTTGAGGAAGCATCAGTGTTATGGGAACTGCTAAAAAGGAGGAAGAGGATCACATCATCCATAAACTGGTGTGTGAGAAAGAGCTCCTACTGTGAAGGACACACACCCAAAACAGTAGACAGTACCTTAGTACACCCGATCATGTTTCTAGGAAGAGACCCTTAGCTTCCAATACTAAGAAGGGGATATTACACCAACAAAATAGAGGACTTCTGTAGTGAGAAAGTTAAAATTAGTACCACTACCATTTAACAGGGAAGAGAAGAGTCAGCAAAGAAAAGGAAGTCAGGATAGCAGAATGGGAACATGACTGAAACTTCTAGAATGGGGTAGTCAGATGCCAAAGAAAGATATGCATTCAATTAAAATGCCTGGAATCGAAGGATCAGGACACTGGTTGCATTGTTTGCTCAAGAACTTCAATGGGAAGGGAAACAGGTCTGAATCATGGTAGGTTGAAAAGATGAGAAAACTGAAGTGGAAGAGGCTAGGGAAAGGTGAGTTTTATGAATGAACACTGGAGCTAAACTATAAGTTGAAAGTATATTTCAACTTGCCTTAGCAAGACTGTGTAGCACACTGTTCGTATGCTATATCTTAGACTATCTTCAGTTAAGCCACTTAGTGGGGGATAAAATAAACACAGACCTCACTGGGAAGGGACAATTCCTTCAGGGACTTCAAATTCAACCCTGGGCACCTTGGTCCACTTCTGTTTTCATTCGTTTTCCTTTTTTAGGAAGTGTCAGGAGAAGGCACCATTGGGAAGAGGAGGGTGGGGTGATGCTACCAAGTAAAACAAATGGGCTGGGAAAAGTCTCCTCACACCTCAAAAAGAGTTTCTGATGCAACTATTGTACTTTGGGAAAAAGAACAATTATCGTATTTTTGGAAAATATAAATATGTTCTAAATCTTCCATCTGTCCTGCTCTGATACCGACAAGGTACGACAGTTTAAAAATACTTGCAGTGGCACTGTTTCCCACTGTCTCTAGGTGGGAAACAGGAGAACGCAGCTTGCTTTAATGGCAGGGAGATGTACTTCAGCTCGCTATGTTTTTAGTGTTTTCTAACCCCAAAAATCAGAAACCACAAGACAAACAGTTCCCCACCCCTCCTACCCCCGCTATTGCCAGAGGAAGCAAATCACTTCTTGGTAGACAATTGGCTGGCAGGGTAAGAGGAGTTTGGAAATTCAAGCCTCCCCCTATAGACAGAGCAATAATGATTTCACTAGTGAGCTGGCATCAGGGTAGACGGGCACTGAGTCCTTTGCCCAATCCTGGCTGCAGACCGGAAAAGGGATGCTGGAGCCCTCAGCCTCCCACATCGAGGCCTAGAAGCAGAGGCTGGGGTAAGGGGTGGGAGAGCAGTTGTGCCTAAGCAGAGACCTACAGGTCCTCTCTCATCACCGCCCGACCCAAGCCTTTTCATCGAAGTCTTACTTTTTTTTTCTTTTTGGGTCACACCCGGCGATGCACAGGGTTACTCCTGGCTATACACTCAGGAATCACTCCTGGCGGTGCGAAGTCTTACTTTTAAAATAATAAACCGTTAGGCCCTTGGACTCCCCCCAGCCCCCTTACATTTCAAATGACCAGAACCTGCGACAATTACCGCTGTACTCCGTCCTCCCATCCGGGAGAACTGGGGAAGGGAAACCATCAGGGTCAGGCAGGCCCACTGCACGGTTGCACGGCCCGTGTCTGCGAGAAAGACACCCCCAAGCCGGTGGACACGAGCCCGGGTACTGGCCACCCCTGCCCGGGCACTGCCTCCGCCAGGGCGCTCCTACCCACCGTCCAAGCTCCCCGCAAACCAGGACTACGCTCTCTGCTTCTCTTCGCCGTGACGCCGAGGAGACAACAGCCAGAGCCGCGGCTTCCTTAGCAGCAACCTGACAGTTTCAAACTGCAGAGAGAAATTAAGGACCGCCCCGTGCATTGGCCTCGAGCCCCAGCAATCTTCCTTCTGATTGGTCCGAGAGCCGGCGCTCTCGACCAACACGGGGAGAGGCCGGAATTAGGTTCTAATTAGGAAAGCACCGCCCCCAGGGGCGGAGCCTTGGGGATCCCCGCCCAGTGGGCTGGACTACTGTACTGCGCACGCTCTGTTTAATCTTGTGGCTGCGGACCCCTGAGCTAGCTGCTCCACAGTCAGATTTGGTTTGCGTTTGAATGAACGGGACTGGAGTTACCTAGGGCTCTGTTCTCTTTGAGCAAAGTTTAGGCTTTGGGTCATTGTGCATAAAAACCATTTGTGTCCTCACGTCCGTTGCAACAGATTCATTTGGAGGTTTTTTTAAAGTACAGATTTCTGATTCCCCTCTGCTGAATCCTTCTGTTTTGGGCAGAGTTAGGGAATCTGAATTTTTAGTAGCCCCCAGTGATTCTGGGTGCTGTGCTCTTGCAATGCATGAAACAAGCTGGATTAGGTTTTGCTAATTAACGTCAGATGTTTCCAGATTGCAAATTGGGCCCTTATGGTAAAGATAAACTTGATCTTAGAATCAGGTCATTATTATATGATGACATTTTCGTCTTCTCGCCGACACCTTGGAGAATGCTACAATACGGGAGTGCTGTAGGAGAATAAGTCAGTTATTGGTTTATTTCTAAAATACTCTTTTGTATCTAAAATTCCTGACACAAACATTTAAAATTAGTGTTTCAAATTACACAGATATTCTTTTATTGCATTTTAAAAGCTTGAATGTTTGTCAAAACCCTGCAATGATGAAATCTCTGGCATTATTTCTCAATAGCATGTGCTCACTTTGTATCTATCACATACAAAAATTATTATCAATATCATAATCATCAATATTATATCTGTTGTGCTGATCTTTGACATTGTCAAGCACAAATGTCAAATGTCAATGAATTAGAACCCCTGGGATTAGACTGGAAGCCATAAATTTTAACACTCCATGACTTTAAAGCTAAGGGTATGGTCAAGAATGCAACACTAGAGGCCTGAGTGATAGTACAGTGGGTAGGGAGTTTGCTTTGCATGCAACCAATCTGGGATTGATCCCTGTCATCCCATATGGTCCCCCAAACACCACCAGGATTAATCCCTAAGCATCATTGAGTGTGTCCAACCCGCTCCCCCCAAATTTAAAAAACCGAAAGAACTTTTTAGGCGCATATGCTGCCTGAGCCCATGTGCAGCTTGTGCCCACATGGGCAAATGCCTGTGGCTGCCTTCATCCCCTCTTGAGATTTGTACTTTCCTATATAATGCTCTCTGTGTGTTTATGTGTGTGTGTATGTGTGTGCGTGAGAGCTCTCTCTGTCCTTGGAGAAGCCTGAGTTCTCTCTTGAGCACAATAATCTCTCTCCCTTTCTCTCTCATTTCCCTCCCTCCTCTCCTTCAAAAACCTCTAAATAAAGTCTGTTTTACTTAAAAAAGAGAGAGAGAGAAAATAAAAAAGAATGCAACAGTATTGGTCAAGCAAATGAAAGCAAAGGTAAACAATTTGGACTACATCCAACTGAGAAGCTTCTGCACTGCAAAATAAATGAGACCAGAATAAAAAGATACTTCACATACTGGGGGAAAGTATTTGCCCACCCTCACTTGATAAAGAGTTATCCAAGATATATAAAGAACCGGTGGAATTTTGCAAGAAAAAAATCAACCCAGTTAAAAAAAAATGGAAGAGTCAAACAGAAACGTTCTCAAAGAAGACAGGTTTGTGACTTGAGCAAAGGGGTAGATTTAGCATCTTTATTCAAAAGAGAATGAATACTGGAAGAGGAAATGTTTTGAAACAAGATCAGAGATTTAGTTTTTGTATAGGCTGTTTGTGTAAGGACTAGAGCAATAGGGCGTTTGCTTTGCACACGGCTGACCTGGGTTCAATTCCTCTGTCTTTCTCAGAGAGCCCGGCAAGCTACTGAGGGTATTCTGCTCGCATGGCAGAGCCTGGCAAGCTACCCATGGCGTATTCAATATGCTAAAAACAGTAACAACAAGTCTCACAATAGAGATGTTACTAGTGCTCGCTCGATCAAATTGATGAACAACGGGATGACAGTGCTACAGTGCTGTTTGTGTAAACTTTTGACGGTCATTAAGCAATGTGACATACACATCTATAGCTTTAAAAATTTATGTCCCACATACATAAACCAGGAAACTGTGTCAGTGTCTTATAGGTCTTAACAAACATGATAGAGACAAGGTGCCTCTCTGATAGACTTCGCTCTCTTGATTCCCATGATCACTGTAAGAACATGCCTGCATTATTGTGCTGGAAGATGAAAGACATTTTATAGAACTTGAATTGCCAAGTCATCCCAGCTGAGGTCGTTCTATATCCATCTATATTCAGTTTATCCCCAGCCACGCATGTCAGCTCAACCATCCAACGAACCCATACGTTCATAATCTTAATAAATATTGACTGTTTAAAGTCATTGTGTTTTGTGGTGATTTCTTTATAGATTATTATGGTAAAATGTGCTTGATAAGATGCAATTTAAAACTAAAGAACTAGGTTTAACCTGACTAGAAAAAATAGAGTAGAAAAAGTTCAGAACAGAACCCTGGAGTCTTCCAAGATTTAAGAGCTGGGAAGCAGCAGGGCTGACAAAGAAGACAAAGTGCTGCCAAAGTAGAAAGAAAACTAGGTCAAGGTCAGTAAAGATACATTTGCTAAAGCTGTAAAACTCTATGAAGTGATAGTGTGCAGGTATGCCTATAAGCCCTAGATTCTGAATCTCTGTTGCAATCTTGTTATTTATTTTGGTTTTGGGGGTCACACTCAGTGGTGCTCAGGGCTTATTCCTGGCTCAGGGATCACTCCTGGTGTGCTCAGGGAATGAACTATTTGAGGGTGTTAGGAATTGAACCCAGACCAGCCTTGTGCAAAATTAGTATAACCCTACCTGCTGTACTATCACTCCAGCCCAGTATTCATCTTTAATCTACTGTTTTGGGTTAAGGCATTGTTAAATTTTATGTGAATCGCTTGTCCAGTTGCCTGTCTTCAGTTCTTCCTATAATTCATAAATTATCTCCTTAATGTAGCAGAGCAGTGTCACTTCCATGTGGAGAGTTATTGACACTGGTGGTGTGAGGGGTGTAATTGCACTGAAATAAAACAATAACATGGAAACTTCTGTAAACCATGTTACCCCCATAAAAGTAAGTGGGGAAGAAATCTAAAACAAAAATAACAACTTCCATGACCTTAATGGTGCTCAAAGCTCTACTATGCTCACAGCTATGTACTTAGGATTAAATTGTGTTATTTTCTTTCTAAATCAGAAAAATCAACAGCCAAGGTCATCAATGGCCAAGATCCAGAGACTATAAAACAAAGCTCCTGGAAGAGAGGGATGCAGAATCTCCTGCCCCTCCTCATGCCAGGCTGTCTTCACTGGGGGTCTCCTTGGAGAGGGGCAGGTTGAGTTTCCCTCCCTACCCCAAGCAGAGCCCCGGCAGCCGAAAACCTTCAGAACCCAGCCACAGCCATGCTCAAGGCCACTCTCTACATGCTCGGGACTGGGCCTTCTCCACCCAGATCCCCAATTTTCCAGTAGCTTGGCAGTCACACCCACAAACTGTCCCCTGCCATGTAATCTCATCAACAGCCAAGATATCCCACCTCCCACGGCAGAGCCTGGCAAGCTACCTGTGATGTATTTGATATGCCAAAAACAGTAACAGTACGAACAAAGTGCTCTTCGTGTTCCTGGAGCAAGCAGACGCCATTGGGCTACACTAGCATGCGACAGGGATGAATGAAGACATTACTGGTTCCTGCTCAAGCAATCCATGAACAACGGTATGGCAGTGACAGTGACAGTGAAATCAGAAAAATGACTTTAGTGACATCTGATTCCTGAAGGAAGGTGATCAAAGAACCTGATAAACTATGTTTGGGTAAGTGCCTCATGCTGCAAGTTCTTCATAGAACTTCTGTAATTAAAAAATGCTCTCTTTAAAGTCTCTCCACACAAACACACACACACACAACCAACAAGATGGATGCATTGGATGTGGCCAACTAAGGCGAAGCAGAGGGAGAAGACTATCTTTCAGGATGGTGCCTGGCATCATGGGCACAGCAGTCTGGAGATGAGGCAGCTTGTTAGTGCTGTGCAGGGACAGGGATTTGCAGGAGAGTGAGAGAGATCTTGTTCAGACTATCTTGAATTTCTTGATTCTACAATTGCATACGATTATACAGTACAGGGAGTTCATTTGTTAGCCCTCATCATCACCTCTAGTTCTATTAAATCAGACTCATGCTTGAACCTCTTTGAAACGTCTTTATCCTTAACACCTCTTTCTACATATGCAACAACCTGGGACTAGCTGTGAGAGACAGGATGAGGTAGTGATTCTGGGAATAAAGTTTCTGAGTCCCACTATTCTGAATACTATAAAGATTCTGTATCTTGGGGTTTTGAAGGCTTCTGAGGTGGGTTTTTGACAGAGTAATTCAGCTTGGTGATATTATCTATGCAATTATTTTCTTTCTTAGCCTCTACCCTTTTGTCTTTCGAGCCCCTCCCTTTTTTATTGTTGTTGTTATTTTGTAGTCTGGAGTTTGCATCCAGGGTTTCATACTCCCATGACCTGTGTTCTACCACTTAAGCCACACCCCTTCCTCCCCCTTTAAAAGGAGGACAGGAAAAAGAAGCTCCATTTAGCATTTCAAATCAGATTTGGACAGTTGTGTAGAATTTGTTAAATCTCTTTGAGAGTAGCATTTAGACAGACTGTTTTTCTGTTCCAGTTTGAGTATTGAATGGATATGCCACTCAAGCTATCTCTTATCTGTGAACATATCCCAAAGTTCAATAGTAAATTTATTGTTTGTAAGTTGTGATGCATTTTCCTCTAGTAACTTGGAGCGATAGCACAGTGGGTAGGGCGTTTGCCTTGCACGTGGCCAACCTGAGTTCGATTCCTCCATCCCTCATGGAGAGCCCAGCAAACTACCAAGAGTATCCCACCCTCATGGCAGAGCCTGGCAAGCTACCTGTGGTGTATTTGATATGCCAAAAACAGTAACAACAAGTCTTACAATGGAGACGTTACTTACAATGGAGACGAGTGGTGCCCACTCGAGCAAATCAGTGGGTAATGGGATGACAGTGATACAGTTAACGCCATGGTCACTACCTTGATGAGGCCACATTAGGACTGAAAACTTGTTTATAAGCATTATAAAAGTAGAAAATAAGACTTCTATAAGACTTCTGCAACGTTAATAGATGTAATAAAAAAGAAGAAATAATATCAAATAAGAAAGATTTTATTGTGTGTTTATCTTGAATGTTGTTGAAAAGAGAGTGATATATATATATATATATATATATATATATGCTGTTTACTCAGAGGCGGTTAGTGAAGCAGATTTAGCTCCTACTTTTAGATAGTTTTGGGGTTTGCCTGGATCCCAGCCCCTTGGAAGCATCTGCAGTGGTCAACCTCATGCAACTTATGGGAGTCATGTGAAAATTATTTTTCCTTTCTTTTTGTTTTTTGGGCCACACTTGTTGATGCTCAGGAGTTACACCTGGCTTTGCACTCAGGAATTACTCCTAGTGGTGCTCAGGGGACCATATGAGATGCCAGGGATTGAACCTGGTTCGGTTATGTGTGAGGCCAACACCCTACCTGCTATACTATTGCTTTAGCCCCTAAAATTATTTTATGAAGCTTATGAAGACTTCATGGTATTGATATGTTTCTTATTAACATACATGTTCCTATTATAGATAATCATATATATCAAATTTATCATTTTAGGTGTTAGAAAATGCATTTCTTGCTTCTAGGCTAGTCCAAGGTGGGTGTCCTGGTTCTTTCTGTCTTGTATTCTGGCCTTACCTGAAGTCTTTACAATTTTTGACTGCAATTATATAACAGCAAATAATGAGTGTCCCACTGTGAGAGTCACTCAATGTCTACCCATTAGCCACTTCCCTACTTCTTTTCCTGCCTGGAGAACTTGCCTCTCAGGGAGTAGCCAATCTTTGCCTTTTCAACTTCCACTGAAGTTAAGTCATAAGCAAACCATAACACCCTTCAATGACAAGTTCTTCTGGTGTGTGTGTGTGGTGTGTGTGTGTGTGTGTGTGTGTGTGTGTAATAAGAGGGGAAACTTCAAAGCTCTTCCCGCTAGTGTTGAAGTGTGGTGTTTCGATAGCCAACATATGGAAACAACCCAAGTGCCCTAAAACAGATGACTGGTTAAAGAAACTTTGGTACATCTACACAGTGGAATACTATGCAGCTGTTAGGAGAGATGAAGTCATGAAATTCGCTTATAAATGGATAGATATGGAGAGTATCATGCTGAGTGAAATGAGTCAGAAAGAGAGGGACAGACATAGAAGGACTGCACTCATTTGTGGAGTATAGAAGAACATCACATGAGGCTGACACCCAAGGACAGTAGATACAAGGGCCAGGGGGATTGCCCCATAGCTGGAAGATTGCTTCATGAGTGGAGGGGAGAAGGCAGATGGAATAGAGAAGGGATCACTAAGAAAATGATGGCTGGAGGAATCAGTCATAATGGAGATGTGTGCCGAAAGTGGATAATGGACCAAACATGATGACCTCTCAGTGTCTGTGTTGCAAGCCATAATGCCCAAAAGTAGAGAAAGAGTATGGGGAATATTGTCTGCCACAGAGGCAGGAGAAGGGTGAGAAAGGGGCAGTATACCCGGGATATTGGTGGTGGGAAATGTGCACTGGTGGAGGGATGGGTGTTTGATTATTGTGAGATTGTAACCCAAACATGAAATCTTGTAAATATCTCACGGTGATTCAATAAAATTTTTTAAAAAATTAAAAAAAATAAAGTGTGGTGGTTGTGCAGGGCCAGCCATTGCATTGAACATGAGCAACTAAATTTGAAGTTATTTCACATGGTAATGGTAGACCAGACCAGACTAATAGGAAGACTAGAGTTCAAGTCTCCAGATAAATGGGAAGACTACAGTCTAAGAGGAATATCCCAGCCCTACCTTCCGATTTCTTAAAAAAGTGGATTGATTGAGGATTCAGTTCTAGTAGAGAATTATACTTCCTGTTTGATTTTCCCTCCTCAGATACTCACATTTTGGCACGTGTGCTGGAAGCATTTCTCAAGTTATTTAAAGCCTTGTTTCCTGGACTCAAGTCATTTTCATGTAAAAGTAGGATGCAGTTTTATTTTTTATTTTGTTAGATTTTGTTGCTTTCAGTATTGATGGGAATAGAAAATTGTGGAGACCGTATCTGGCCATGTTGAGGTTTCATGTGCCTTGATGGTCACACCATATGTGTGTGTGTGTGTGTGTGTGTGTGTGTGTGTGTGTGTGTGTGTGTGCGCGCGTGCTCATCATATATGTGTGTGTGGGGGGGGTCTGTGGGAGAGATTCAAGTGGTGTCGGGGACAAAACTCAGGACTTTGCAAAGCATGTGCTCTATCACTTATAACATGTCCCTGGCCCAGTGGAGGCATATTAATATGAAAAACTAAATTCAAGATTGCAAAATGTGATGACAACCCTGTCTAGACTGTAATTCAAATGATTGAAATTTCAGTTGAAGATGTTGACAGAAACATGTACAGTATAAAAGCATTAATATCCTCATAAGAATAAGTGGACAATAAAGCTGATTTGTTGAATTTTTAAAGATCAAGTAACATAGATTATATAAGCATCTTTAAAAAGAAAAGAATTTCAAAGTAAACAGTGATTAATTCAATAACTATTTGTTAATATATAATTTGAATACATAATCTAAATTATCTTAAATTAGAAATGATCTTAGCTACTAGAAAAGAGCTTTATGATATAAGGAATATGAAGAGATGTGAAGAATATGAAGGAATATGAAGAGAACTTAATGAAAGTATTGCTATCAACCTCTATTATTTAGGAATTAATTTTTAGACAAAGAAAAATTCAATTGTCAGTATTGTGAATTAGATACCTCTTACCCTTCAAATCATAAAGTTCTTATTATAAGGGACTGTGAAAACTGTAAATTTTATTTTATACACTTTGCGGCTGATAAAATAAGATTAAAATAAGAAACAATTTTAAAAACCAGAGATTTAAATTCATTGTTTGGTCCTTTTTGATATACAGTTCCCCCTTCTTCTTCTCCTTTCTCTAATTCTGCCAACAAAACCCCAAATATCCTTCAGGACCTCCTTAAGAAATCTGCTTTTGCTTTATCTTATTTATATATGATTTCTTGTGATCTTTTCCCTTCCTTAGTGCACTTTGCAGCTTTGCTAATAGTGTTTTCTGTCACCAATGGCTACTCAGAGCAGGGATTGTGTCTTCCTAAGTGTTGTGTCACCTGTGGGAACACAGACTTCATGTGGACACTATAAAGCAGCTGAATACTGTGGCTCTACCTCTCCTTTCTGTACGAGGTTTTGTTTACTGTTAATCTAAACCTCTCCTCCTTTCTGCAGGCCTTTGGAAGGCAGTTCAGCCTGCGACATGAGTCAGCAATGCAGGGGCTGTGTGTCTTGCTCTGGTAGCTTCCACTGAATGGAAGGAAGTTTGTCTCAGCCACACCAGGTGGCAGTGTGACCCACGTCTGTAAGGCCATCACTGCAGGTCTAAGAGGAAAAACAATGTAATGATTCTATGGGGGAAAAAATCCTTGAGAATGTAATTTAACACAGAGGGATAAATAAAATCAATTTTCTATATCTAATCAGGGATTCTAAAAGCTCTGTGATTTTTTGCAACCACATTAGTTGGTGAGTGACAATAGGCTTGTTTGCACTGTTAACAGGTGCACAGAGAGAAAGTGGTGGACCAAAGTGAATCTCTGCATTTATACAAAGGAATAGACATGAGCCTGTTAGGAAAAAATAGACATGAAAATTCCTGTTATGCTGTTTATGACAAGAGAATACTGTAAAAGGCACAATTGTGCTTCAGAATGCAAATAATTGGATTATTCTACCTGTCAAAAATTAAATTAATCCAATGCTCTGTGAATGCACCAAATGTTATACTATTGAATTTTTAATAATACAATGTTTTAGGGGCTGGAGTGACAGCACAGCGGGTAGGGCATTTGCCTTGCATGCAGCCAACCCAGGTTTGATTCCCAGCATTCCACATGGTCCCCCAAGCACTTCGAGGAGTGATTCCTGAGTACAGAGCCAGGAGTAACCCCTGTGCATCGCTGGGTATGATGCCAAAAACAAATGTTTTATACTATTGGAGTATTGATACTTAGTTATAGAGTGACTGAGTTTTGGTACAAGTTAATTCTTTGTGCAAAATGTTTTTATTTTCTTTTTTTGCTTTTTGGGTCACGCCCAGTGATGCTCAGGGGTCACTCCTGGCTCTGCACTCAGCAATTATCCCTGGCTGTGCTCAGGGGAACATATGGGATGCTGGGAATCGAACCCGGGTCAGCCGTGTGCAAGGCAAACGCCCTACCTCCTGTGCTATCACTCCAGCCCCCCAAATGTTTTTCTTATATAGAAATACCATTCTTATTTTGAAGATGACATCCCAGCTGGAATCTCACCAAGTCTGAGATATGTTGAACTAACTGGAGGACAGTTGCATTATTCTTGTATCAGCAACATATTCCTCCAGAGAGTCATAAACTCTGCTGTACTTGGAAATAAAGTCACTTCCACATCTGGGTTGGTCTACTTTGCATTTGTTGGAACTGTCAAATAGAGGAAGTACTGACAGAGAAACCTCTCCTTCAGGACTATTTTGGTGGACAGTTGTGGGCCTTTCTGTTTGCTAAATATGCCTTCAACACTCTTATAGTATTCAGAAAATGCCCTGTCAGTGAGACTCAGTGACACCCACAACTCCCACGTTGAACAGATAACTTGCTTTCCCCAGTTTCCCTGAAGCCAGGACCAAGGAGTTGTCTGATTTCAACATTCACATGCACTCACAAGTGACTTTGATTGAGACATAAGCAATGGAAGAGAGAGGTGTGATCTGGCAAGCACAGCAGCAATAATGTTCAGGTTCATTAAAGGCTTCAGTGCCAAAGTTTCTGGCATCTACTTCCAAACATCACCTGTGTGAGCTGGACAGCATTTTTGTGCAAATCGTGTTGGAGGTGACCACTGGTGGCTGCAGGAGTGTTCGAGCTTATGTGGCTCCCACAGAGTAAATGCAAATAGTTCCTGATTGCTCAGCATCTGAGCCAGATCTCAAGTCCTCTTAGAAGTGTCCTCAGCAACCTACTAGCCTTTAAGAATTCTCTCCTCACTAAGACAGTCAAGGGTTTGCACTTAAAACTCTATTATAAGCAGAAATAAGAGAAGATTCCCCCACCCCCACCCCAATATACATTTTGGATAACTTGTAAAGATTTTATCATGTTAAAAGAGTAGGGAAATTTTTACATAAGAGTAAGAAAGGCAAAAGAATACAGAATAATACCTGTTTTCTGGAATTGACTAAAAATCTAACAAATGAGATAAAGTAACCACAACTAAGTAAAAGGAAAGTCATTGTAATATTAACATCTATAAGTCTCAAGCTTTTTATAAATAAGGAAGAAACCATTTTATGTTCAAAGTTAGGGGTTTTAGTACTAATATCAGGAAACAGGTAAAGTTGATACAAACATTTGTTTGATATTGTTGCAGGTGACTTGGGGGAAGTGGGGAGTGAGGGAGGGAACCTCAAGGAAACAGTGCTTCTGTCTCTCTGCTCAGCTCACATCAGCCCCCAGGGAAATGCCTGCATGGGTTAGGATTCTATACAATGTGGGAACTGATCTCCACTACCCGAGTTCTCACATGATACCTCCAGTGCTTCTTGCAGAGATGATTCAATCACCATTGACTTTTTAGCTGTTTCTTGCCCATGAAGTTTTGTGCCAGAGAGTTTGTTTGTATAGGGATGTTTATTTCATCCAACTTGTTAATGTCCAACTATTCTCTTCTGGCCTATAGACTTCCATTTTATAGATGTGCTGCAAATCTTATGTAGGATTCTTTATAAGTCAGTTTCTTCAGTGACCTTTTCGTTACCAGAATCTTAGCTCTATCTTTGGCTTTTGTCAATTTAACAACTATATTATTTGAACAAATATTTAAAACTGCATGTAGAATAACATGGGGTTTGTCCTTTTAGCCTTGCTGCAGGGAACTTAGTTCACCTTAGAGCAATGGCCTTTCTGTATGGGCACAGGAAGACAGTTAATATTATGCTTTGTAACTTGGGAGCTGATTGACTCCAATAATATTTACTCCCGAACATCTGCTTTCTCAACTCAGTTGCCCTTAGTTCTTAACACCCCAAAAGCAGGGTCCTGATGAGGGACACAATGAATCCAGGGCAAGCTGTGAGCTACCCTGGCATCGAAATGGGCCAGGCCAAAGCACCACAATACTCAACTATAAGTTGAGAGCATGGTCATAGACAAATGCTGTCATGATCCAAAAGTAAGGACGAGACTAGGACCCTGCTGGGGTTAGGAAGACTAACCTGGCCTGAGGACTGTGGTCTAGAATATATAGTGAATGTCCTCAGGAAGAACCAAACTTTAAGTCTGATATATCTCTTACTGTGCTCATACAGAATGACATTGCTAGAAATATTAGAAGTAAATTTACTATAACTATTTAAGCAGATTACTAGCTCACACCCTGACACACCCTTGTTTGGACCCCACCCTTGACTGGATCTCCTTAGATGAGATTTTGTTAATCTCCTCAAGAAATGGTCTTACCCTTCTTTGTTGATTTGTTAATGTTAAACCCACCTCTGTGCTACTGCCCTATGTAATTTGCTATATAAACTAAGACAGTGGGGGCACTAGGAGAGACAGATGAAGAAGACAGGGCAGACAGAAAAAGACAGAAGACACAGAGAAAGAGACACACGAGAGGATACAGGAGAAGAACAGAGAAGGGCTAGATCCAGAGATCCAGAGAGAGATCCAGAACCGGGAGAGAAGCAGAGAGAGAGAATAAAATAAACTGATCGAGCAACCAGTTTGACCTTCTTCCTTCCATCAGCCACACACAGTGGTTCCAGAGCACAGAACACAGGTGGTGAGAGAGAGCCACCCAGAGAGCCCTCGGGTGTGCACGCCCATCGGCGTGCTTTAGTTTTTTACACTGCAAAGTTTTATTTGTTCAGTTTTGAGTCCTATGAACTTCTTGCATCTGAGTAACTCAATCCTCAGACTAGGGAAGTTGTCAGCGATAATTTCTTCAGAGAATTAGTGGTAATGAATTGACAGTGCAACCAGTCATCCTACACATCCACATACCCCGGTGTGGTTTTCTCCAGCCATTCTTGGCTGATAGGCACAAGAATGGAGAACACAGGGGTGGAGAACATAGGAGTTGTAGAATCTGTGATGCCATTTAGACAATTGAAGTGCAGGGAAGAAAGTGATGGATGAAAGGGAGGGGTTTCAGAAAAGGACCACGGAACAGTGGGATAAAAAAATTTGATGAGGGGAAAAGAAGGGATAAGGAGGGGTGCGTGTGTGTGTGTGTGTGTGTGTGTGTGTGTGTGTGTGTTGGAGATACAGAGAAGAGATCAATTTATGGAGCACAGGAAAAGCTTATAGCAGGTTCTGAATTTGAGCATCATAATCCTCAGACCCACATCCTCTACATATCCTTGCCCACCTGGTATATTGCCCCCTACTTAACTAACTCCCTCTCCCAGACTCTAATGCCAGGTTGAGCACCGAACTCTCAGGACTGTGTTGCTGCTGAAAATCCCTGGGAACAGTCTTTTATTCACCTCTCACCCCATGGTTTTTCTGGGTTTAGCACCTATATATGTGAAAAAAAAAAAGGGTATAAGGTCAGTATGGGAAAGTAAAAAATACGAGCTGCCTACTGAGGTCAAATAAATGTTACAATAGTAATATACAGAATAAGTGGGAGAGGTGATGAGAAAATCACTTGTATCACTTGTCATCCCGTTGATCTTCGATTTGCTCGACCGGGCGCCAGTAACACCTTCATTCGTCCTTGTGGCGTGCTAGTGTAGCCCAGTGATATCTGCTCTCTCCAGGAACAGGAAGAGCCTCAAATCGTTCATTCAGGGTTTTGACAAAGAAGTCTGACCATCTCGTTAGTGGGCAACCACGAAGTCTTTTGACATCCTGTGGAACTTAATCGGTAACAGCTCTAGTCCAGCGGTTGTCTCTGAATTGCATTACATGTCTGGCCCATCTGATTTTTGATGCCTTGGCAAACAAGACAGGGTCCCTGATTCTTGATCATCAATGGAGGTAGGAACTGCGGGTTCCTTCACTTGAGTTAAACCTGATGCTCCTAGCATAGTTCTTTCAATTCCTCTTTGGGATACCCAAATAACATTATTGTCCTGTTTGTGTAGGGCCCAGGTCTCTGAGGCATATGTTAGTGCAGGAAGAACCGTGGAGTCAAAATATGTGCCTGGAGCTAGAGGTTCTTCATCCTCTTAACAACTTCGGAACCCAGCTTGCTCACATGGTTTCCTTCATCTAGAGTTCTGCTAATCCTATTCAGGATGACTCGAGTGAACAATTTGTAGACAACAGGCAGATTGGGCGATAGTTGTCAATGTTGAGGATGTCTCCCTTCTTGTACAACAGAACGGTCCTGCTGGTTTTCCATTGGGATGGAACCTTGCATTCGGACAGGTAGTGTGTGAAGAGCCAAGCCAGTGTATTGATGAGTACTGGCAGCAGATTCTTCAGGTGTTCAGGTCTGACCTTGCCTGGACTGGGTGCTGACCTTGCCTGGACTGGGTGAGTCTTTACTTATGAAATGGCGTGTTGAATTTCGGAAGGGAGGACATTGGGAACGACATATCCATCCTGTGGAATTTGGTATATGGGCAGGTGGACGTAGCTGCTGAAGAGATCCGAGTAGAAGTCATGAATAATCCTCTCCATCGCCCTTCTGGAAGATGTGATAGATCCATCAGGAGGTTGGAGGGCAGTCATCTTGGTCTTGTAGTTGGCAAAGGTCAGATGAGCGTTGCGAATACTTTTCCTGGCTTCTGCTGCATTGGCCAACACTGCTGCTCTTCTCTCTTTGAGGTCTTCCTTTATCGCTTCTCTGCACAGCTTTGCGAGCTCAGACATCAGCTTGTGGTTGCCTGAGGCTCGTGCCAAACCATGTTGGCGAATGAGCTTGAGAGTTTCCGAAGACAGGTGTCTGTTTGTGGCTTTCCCACTCTCGGCATTTTTGCGCAATCATGGAGGTCCTGAACCAGTCCACCGTATTCCTCATCGATGTTGTCAAGCATCTTCCCATGTTGCTGCAATAGTGCGAAAGAGTTCTCAGTTGGTGGTCATTCTGGGAGTTCTCTTCTTAAACTTAAACTTTGCAGTTCTTTCTCCCTGCTCTGTGAAGTAGAATTTTGCACGAATTAGATGGTGGTCCTATCCCATTTGGAATTTTGGAACAACAGCGACATCATCAGGCAAAACCTTCGATTGACTATGATGTGCTCAATTTTGTTGTGGAACTGTCCACCGGGAGACTCCCAGGTCCACCGTTTCGATTCGGCCTTCTGAAACTGTGAGTTACCATGCATGGTCTTGGTCGACATGATGAACTCAGACAGTCTCTCACCCTGTTCGTTCCATTCTAGGCCATGGGACCCAATGTGGAGTTCTTCGGGCGACCTTCTCGGTCCTATCTTGGCAATAAAATCACCAACAATGATCTTGTACAAGACGTGATCTTCTTTATAAAACTTTTCCAGCTCCATGTAGAACTCTCAATTTCTTTTTCTTTTTTTTTGATTTAATTATCTTTATTTTTTTTATAATTTATTTATTTTTAATTAGAGAATCACTGTGAGGGTACAGTTACATATTTATACACTTTTGTGCTTATACTTCCCTCATACAAAGTTCGGGAACCCATCCCTTCACCAGTGCCCATTCTCCACCACCCGTAAACCCAGCGTCCCTCCCACCCTCCCCAATCCCATCTCCCCCCCACCCCACCCTGCCACTGTGGCAGGGCATTCCCTTCTGTTCTCTCTCTCTAATTAGCTGTTGTGGTTTGCAATAAAGGTGTTGAGTGGCCGCTGTGCTCAGTCTCTAGCCCTCATTCAGCCCGCAACTCCCTTCCCCCACATGGCCTTCGACTACAATGTAGTTGGTGATCGCTTCTCTGAGTTGCCCTTTCCCCGGAACGTGAGGCCAGCCTCGAAGCCATGGGGTCAACCTCCTGGTACTTATTTCTACAGTTCTTGGGTATTAGTCTCCCACTCTGATATTCTATATACCATAGATGAGAACTCTCAATTTCTTCTTCATCGTAGTTGGATGTTGGTGCATAGACAACGAAGATAGAAACTGCTGGCAGGGAGCCACATCTATTCAAGCATAATCATCCAATTCAGGTTATTTGGCATTTGAATGAATCAATGCTCATGGCCAAGTTCGTGTTGACAAGGGCACTGACGCAACCGATGCCTCTGTTGTCACATTTTCTGAGGAACAGTTCTTCTCCAGATGAGAGAATAAAATGATAAAATTGGGAGTTTTTTCTGTTGTGGATAGATGTTTTAGCTGTTTTCAGCTTTGGCTGTTATTATTGTTTATATTCTTGTCTTTAAGGGCATGTGTTTTCACTCTTTGGGAAATATAGTTAAGATTGTAGCTACTGCTAGATACTATCTATTTTTTAAGTAGACTTGATTTTTATTTGCTAATGTTTTACTTCAAATTTTTACATATATATACCCAGAGGGCCAAGGGAAATTATCACAGCTATCATTGAAAGAGGGAAATATTTAATATTTCTTTGGAGTTTGAGGCAAAACTAGCTCTGGCACTTTACTTATATTAGAGTCTCATAGCAATGGTACTTGGTTCTAAACAATAATAAACACAAGTAGAATACATATAAAGCAGATAGAATAATCCACCATTAAAGGAAGAAAGGTAAAGGAATGAAACACAGAGCCACAGCAGTGAGAAATAATGCAGAAATTCAGAGACTACAACCCATCCTCATTATCCTGACCTCCACTCCTTTCAATCTGGGTTATTGATATTGTTGTTATTATTTTGAAGGTTCCATCTATGTATATCCTTAGCCAACCAATCCTTGAATTGGTGATATTCTGATAGAAATACATCCATAGTGGCCAGAGCAAGATTATAGCATCACTGGGTGTGGTCCAAAAAATAATAACCAGATAAAAAAGAAGGTAAAACCATCCCACAGCCAGAGATTTCCTGAAGGGACAATGTACGTACTTTTGACAGTTTCCAGTTGCTGCTGTGAAACCTCTAAACCACTATATCTGAAGGTGGGTTCAGAGCAGAGCTGTCACCTTAGATCCACTGAGTGATAGCTATGGACACTAAGTCAAAACCTTCTTTCTTAAGGCTTTCTTGGTGTTATTGTAGAAACCATCGAGTTCTTAAAATAATAAGTTATTTATTCTGTAGTAAAAAAATAAGTTTGCAAGTTAAGATTTGTATCAAATTTGCAGGAAATTCTCTTTCTTGCTAACCTCTCAAAATATCTCCTACGACCTGGAGCATATGTAGAAGCAATAATAGAATTTTAAAAAATCAAGTAGAATTTTAAGAAATTAAGAAATATCCCACAATGTCTTGTCACAAAATTAGTAATTATGTAAAGATAATGTAAGTAAAAGATAGCAAACACATTTTCTCAACTCATTTCAATTCTTCCCTGACAATGAATTTTTGGACTGCTTGGACTGTTAAAGTAATTTGATATATATAGATCTGTGATTACTTATGACAGGAGTGTAGTATTAGTAGACTTTTATTTGTGTATTTTTATTTATAATGAGTATCTCCAAGCAACTGTGAATAACAAACCTTCGTTTTGTTTTTTTTTTTTTTTTTAAATTTTTATTAAATCACCATGTGGAAAGTTACAAAGTTCTCAGGTTTATATGTCAGTTATACAATATTCAAACACCCATCCCTTCACCAGTGCCCATATTCCACCACGAGAAACCCCAGTATACCCCCCGCCCCCACCCCCTACCCCCTACTGTATAACTAATGAATTTCACTTCATTTTTTCTTTACCTTGATTACATTCCATAATTCAACACAAAACTCACTATAGTTGACATAACTCTCTCTCTCTCTCTTTTTTTTTTCTCTTTTTCCTTTTCCCTTTTTTTTTTTTCTTTTTCCCCCTCATCCCCCTTCCTGCGCCTCATAGTATGGTTCCTGCGCCTCACGTCGGCCAGTGTGGGGCTTTTGCTTAGTTCACAGTCCAGAGGTGGCTGCTACATTAAAAACCTTCAATATTTTCAACAAAAACTTACTGTTATTATTTGGAGTTTCCCCCCCAAGTCAGACCTGTTCAAATGGAACCAATTCCCGCGCGGTTTTGGATTTCTGTATAAAGTCCAGGGAGAATTCTGCCAGAAATTACATAGCCCAGCTCACAGTCCCAGTGCATTGCTGTAAGAAGTCTCTGAATTCAAAGTCTTTAGGCGCAGAGGGTCCGATTCGCGCTCAGCGGCTCCGGGTTTATCTGGGTCGAGGGCGTGCCGGTTACGCCCCCTTCCCATGAGTTCCTGGGAGCCCCCAAAGTAAAATCCGAATACCTGTGGGTCTGGAGTCACAGAAGATGGCGCCTGCCACATGGTGCCGCCAGCCCGCCGCTTTCCATGCAGGAAGACAGGGTGGGGAGGAAAAAAAAATCCACCCCCAGCAGCACCGAGTTGTAGCCCAGTTTGGTGTCCCAATGCATTGCTCTCGGGTGCTGCGCTGGATGCCCGAATGTGTTACATCTTTGGAGTCAAAGTCTTTAAGCGCCGCAGAGGGTCCGAAACCTTCGTTTTTAAATTACTCATTTAGTGTAATACTTGCGAAATATCGTTTAAATAAATACTTATATGTGAAACTGTATTTTATTACTCACTTTTATTGTATTTAATTAAGGTACCAGAGAAAGAGCACAGTAGATAAAACTCTTCCCTTACAGGACCTCGACCTGGGTTCAATCCCCAGCACTGCATATGGTCCCCTGAGTATCATCAATAGTGACCCATGAGCAAAGCCAGGAGTAAGTCCTAGACAACTGCTAGATATGACCCCCAAACAAACAAAAACAAGTAAGATAAAATATTTAAGAAATGGAAAAGAAAATATCTTTGAGCACAATATAAATAGCTCTTATACCTTTGGGGGAAGGCTCAGTTAGAGTAGGTTTTGTTAACACCTAGAGCTTGCACCTTCAAGAACTGCCTTTTTTCTTTTAATTAATTAAATCACATTCTTTTAAAATGTGTTGATTGATTTCCTTCTATAGTGAGCGTAGCATATAGAATGAAACCTGTGAATTCTATAGGTGATAATTATGTAAGCCAGCTCCTCAAGGGGTACTATTTGTGTTTCATAAGGTGTATAGACAGGAAGGAGAAGTTCAGGCAGAAGAAGCTGCACTGCCACTTGGAGCCCTGTATTAATGAGGTTTCTACCTCTGCTTTCCCACAGCAGATCCCACCCTCACCCATTTGCTCCTAATCTGAACTCAGAAGTCTGGAGGTTGAGAGGAGAAACCAAATATTCTTGGTTACTGCTTTACCCGGCTGGAGCAATAGCACAGGGTTGGAGCGATAGCACAGCAGGTAGGGCGTTTGCCTTGCACATGGCCAACCTGGGGTTTGATTCCTCAGTCCCTCTGGGAGAGCTTGGCAAGCTACTGTGAGTATAACGCCTGCACAGTAGAGCCTGGCAAGCTACCCATGGTGTATTCGATATGCCCAAAACAGTAATAACAAGTCCCTCAATGGAGACATTACTGGTGCCCGCTCGAGCAAATCAATGAACAACGGGATGACAGTGCTACAGTGCAGTGCTATTGCTTTACCAATTTCACTTTATATTTGTTTACATTTTTGGCTTTCAGGGGAGCCTAACGGGGTCTCTAGGTGCTTTCATGGGGCAATCATAGTCCTAGGCCCCTTTTCTCTCATTTTTTGTTCCATAAAGTCTTCAAGTTTATTCAGAGCAGCCAAAGGGTGACATGGAGCAGTACTAGGTTAGGGTCTGTATAGTTTACAGATTTTCAGTTATATGATGAATAAGTTCTGGGAATAAAATTAATGCGCAGTATATGCTGTTTATTGCTAATACTGTATAGTAGTACATATGCTTACTCTTTTCTCTGCGCTCACAGATCACTCCTGGCAGAGCTTGGGGGATCTGATGTGATGCTGGTGTTGGGAGTGGAGGAAACCAAGGTCCTTGGTTTTGAATTGGTAACCTTGAGGCTCCCTGTGTGGTGACTCCGAGAGGCTGCACACAGCACAGAAGCAGGAACAGTGAGGCAACATGGGCAAGGAGACAACAGTGTCACTGTCATTGCAACTTGATGCAAGAATGGCCCATACTTTCAGCCCTATGATTGTAGAATCACAGTTTTAAAAGAAATTAAGAGACATTTATGTCTTTTTTTTCTTTACTCCAGAACAGGGTTATGATTGTCAACTATGCTTTCAATTGTTTCAAACTCCCAGATGTAACGTCAGTGTCATCCTATTCTTTGAGTGCTTGAATGGAACCAAAAAAGATAGGCTCCATCTTCTTTTAGCCTACCTGCTTGAGCCATATGAGCCTTGATTATCACAGGTTCCTTTGGTTCTTAGGGGACTTAGTCTGGAATTAACAGCCTACATATGGAAGATCCTGGTACTGCTCAGTTTGCATAATTACGACTTGGTGAACAAATATCTCTGATAAAAAAGGAAATAACCTGAAAGGATGAATTGTTACAATGGGTCTGATTAATATGCATTCTTGTGGACAGCGTGGAAAATGAGCACATTGACCACCATATTTCTTCAATGTTCCAGTTCTTTATTTTACAGCGGATATAGAGATATTTCTGCTGGCTGACTCTGATGTCATTTGCAGCAGCTTCAGGATCAGCAACCTCTGCCTCAGAGATAGTGATCCTAAACACCATACCTCCCTCTTCTTCTCTCGCTTATTCTTCCTTTTCCTCTCTCCCTATGGAGTGACCTGAGTTTACATATGCTACATATTCCTGCCCCTTAACTGTTTCTGCGATCTCAGTGGTTATGCACCAAATAGGTCACAAATATTGTATGAACAATTTGATCTGTACATATGGCAGACTAAGAAGACATCAATAGCCCATAACTATAACCATCCAATAGGGTGACCTAAGATACTGCCCTTTAGCTGTCTCAATTATCCGACTAGCTAGGCACCACTCAGGTCATTTATGATGGGACAAATTAATTGGATCATCCTGTAAGTGAAAAAGGAATGAATCAGAGATTTTTTATTATAAGCCCTCTCTTCTCATTTTCTCCTTATCTGATCTTCTCTATTTCCTCAGCAACAATGTTATATTATGTTATATTATATTATAGTGTGGGGGTCTGGTGCCACCAGCAGGTCAACCTGTACCTTTGGGGCGAGTGCATCAGCAGCCTGGTGGTGCCTTCAGACTTCCAGATACCTCAAAATTGCTGCTGCGCCTTTGTCCAGATCCCAACAACTTGGGTCCAAGTTTGCCAAGAAATTAAACAGCCAAATGTTAGGTATGTGGGAGACACCCCCACAAACCACCTCCGGCTCTGCCATATAAGCTCAAAGCCTCCGCCCCTCTCAGAGAGTCTGGCAAACTACCGAGGATATCCCGCCCATATGGCAGAGCCTGGCAAGCTACCCGTGATGTATTCAATATGCCAAAAACAGTAACAATAACATGCTCTTCATGTTCCTGGAGCAAGCAGATGCCATTAGGCTACACTAGCATGCGACAGGGATGAATGGAGAAATTATTGGTGCCCGCTCAAGAAACGATAAGCCATGGGATGACAGTGACAGTGACAGTGATATTATAGTGTATAGGTCCTATTTGGATAACTAACTGGAATAGCATAGTGATCAGAAGTGAAACAGTCTTAGCACACCACTTGGTTAAGCAAACAGAAATAGAAACATAATTCATCCATAACCAAACTCTGTCTCTTTCTTTGTCAGCCATAGGAGGATGAGGTTCTCCGCCTCATTTGCTAGCCTGGTATATTATTAGACTTGGAGAGACTGAATGTAGAATGCAAACAGATATACACAAATAGTGTGGTCACAAAAACAACCCCCCAAAACCCTGGGAGCTTTGGTCTTGAATATACCTGTACATGGCTTCAACATCAGAGATATCTGAGCCTATTTTTCTGTGAGCTTAGTGTTATCTAAATTAAATTTATATCACTTGCAAGTCAAGGAGTTTTGACTAACACATATCCCCAGACAGGCAAAAGACTGAAGATAGAAATTTAAAAACTCAGAAAAAAGGCATTGAAAATTATTATAGTTTCTACACACAATAAAGACCTATGAAATACCAATTAACAAGATATATCTTGAAACAGAATATGCATGAGATTATGACAAAGGTTTTCAATGACTCTTGCCTTACAACACCCCTGAGAGAAAAAAA
Organism: Sorex araneus; assembly: GCF_027595985.1. Classification (NCBI taxonomy): domain Eukaryota; kingdom Metazoa; phylum Chordata; class Mammalia; order Eulipotyphla; family Soricidae; genus Sorex; species Sorex araneus. Next base: position 153,195,377 of record NC_073302.1, read on the forward strand.
TGGTTAGTGTTTACTTGCAGAAGGAAAATTACTCCTGGATATTTTTGCCGCCAGTCCTCCAATTCCAAAAAAGTTTTAAAAAGTTAGCTAGTGAGTATATTCTCTTTTGTAATTTAAATTCCCTTATGCAACTTTACTTCCAGGGATCTGGGGAATTGGCATATGAAGTGAATCCCAAATGTAAAAAGCACTTATTAAAGTGCAATGTGAAGGAAAACATACTCTGTAGGTAATCAAATGCTACTGGAAATCCCTTTGAGAATTCATCGGAAAACCATGAGTTATCAATTGACGTCTGGCCTTGGAAACCTTGAAGTTCCATTATGTGCAATTTGGTTCCTTTTGCAGCAACCCCCCCCCCCTAAATCACCTATACTTCTACTTCACTACACAATGATCTCAGGTACAGGCCCCCAACTTAAAAATGTCCTTTAGTCACACACCAAAAATGAACCATCAATGTTGGAACCTGCACTCTGTAGGAAAGCAGAAACATGTGTGTTCATCTGTATAACACAAGCATGCAAACAGTGAAACTTGTAAAGAATAAGGTGGGTGCTATACTTGATACCTGAGACAAATCCTATGCTCTCAGACTAACTATTCATGAATGCCTTGCATTCTTTTTTTAAATTAAATTATTTATTTTATTGAATCACCATGTGGAAAGTTACAAGGTTCTCAGGCTTATGTCTCAGTTATACAATGCTCGAACACCCGTCCCTTTACCAGTGCCCATATTCCACCACAAAAAACCCCAGTATACCTCCCACCCCCCAACCCCCACCCCCGCCTGCGTAACTGATAAATTTCACTTCATTTTCTCTTTACCTTGATTAAATTCCATATTTCAACACAAAACTCACTATTGTTGTTGGAGTTTCCCCCCCCAAAAAATGGCCCTACTGACAAGGAAGCATTTTTTTATTATTATTTTTTTAATTTATTTATTTTTAATTAGAGAATCACCGTGAGGGTACAGTTACAGATTTATACACTTTTGTGCTTATACTTTCCTCATACAAAGTTTGGGAACCCATCCCTTCACCAGTGCCCATTCTCCACCACCCCACCCGTAAACCCAGTGTCCCTCCCACCCTCCCCAATCCCATCTCCCCCCCACCCCACCCTGCCACTGTGGCAAGGCATTCCCTTCTGTTTTCTCTCTCTAATTAGCTGTTGTGGTTTGCAATAAAGGTGTTGAGTGGCCGCTGTGCTCAGTCTCTAGCCCTCATTCAGCCCGCAACTCCCTTCCCCCACATGGCCTTCGACTACAATGTAGTTGGTGATCGCTTGACAAGGAAGCATTTGATAATTAGTTTTTCATTAATGAGAATGGCGAGATATGAAGTGGAGCGGCAGAACAAAAGGTTGAATTCTGTGCTTTGCATTTGGAAGCCCTGGGTTTGAGCATACATCAAGACGTCCAGTGGCCTCCAAACATTGCTGTGTGTGGTTCATGATCCCAAATGATTAAAGAACTTAAAGAGTGTTTTCTCATATAGGTGATATTTAATTTTATATTTGCCACATTAGACATTTAATCAGAAAAATCTGTATGTATTGAGAAACTTCAAGCTTCTGTTAGAGACTACAAGTTCCTTACATTCTACTTTAGTTACAAAGATTAGTTTGTAATTGGCAACAAATCCTGTTTTTTTCTTTATGAAGACACCATGATTTACAAAGTTGTTCAACTAGAGTTGTTTCAGGCATACCATATTGCAACACCAATCCCACCAGTAGTGTCCCCAGGGTTCCTGCCAGCCCCTAGCCTGCCCCCTTGACAGGCATATAACATATTTATTTTATATTCCTTGCTCCAACAAAACTTAAAGAAATGGCAAATAGAATTATTAGAAAATAAATCAACAAAAGTCAATTTGTAGTGATTAATTGCTATATGATTTTAACCTATGTAAATAAAGAAACTCAAATCAGTTAGTACAATATATTTTATACTACATATTTTTATTTACTCTGGCATCTAAAACATACTACATTAAATTTTATTTTGTACTTGAACATTGGACTAGAGCAATAGCACAGTGGGTAGGGCGTTTGACTTGCACGTGGCTGACCCGGGTTCAATTCCTCTGTCCCTCTCAGAGAGCCTGGCAAGCTACCGAGAGTATCCCGTCCGCACAGCAGAGCCTGGCAAGCTACCTGTGGTGTATTCGATGTGGCAAAAATAGTAACAAGTCTCACAATGGAGACATTACTGGTGCCCGCTTGAGCAAATTGATGAACAATGGGACAACAGTGCTATAGTCCGGTATTACTTGAACCTTATTGTAGTAATTATTGTATCTTTTGAGACTGAAGCGGTCATCGAAGCCCTAGCCAAACAGGGCATTCAAGTCTAATACATAGGGATCCTCCACGAGCTGTATTACAGATTCACCACCAGGATCTTGCCATTCTACAAAGAAGTGATCATCAACTTATAGAGAGGGGTTCAGCAGGGTGAAACTCTTCAGTGCCACCCTCAAGAATATCATGCGATGACTGGAATGGAAAGTAATGGGAGTGAAGATAGATGGTCGGCAACTACGCTACCTCCACTTCGCTGATGACATCATTCTAATAACACCAAATATCAGTTAAGCGGTACGAGTGCTGGCCGACTTCGACCGTGAGTGTGGAAAGATCAGACTGTAGCTGAATCTCACGAAGACAATGTTGATGAGAAATGGACTAGTTCTTGATGTTCCATTTGCCCTCACTGGAACAACCATCTTCGAATGCAACAGTTATGTGTACCTAGGTCAAGAACTCAACATGACAAATGACCTGACAACTGAACTGCACAGGAGAAAAAGAGTTGTGTGGAACGCCTTCAAGACCATCGAAGAAGTGGTTAAGAGAACAAAGAACCTCCGGCTCTGGGCACATCTTTTTGACTCCACTATTCTTCCTGCACTAACATACGCCTCAGAGACTTGGGCCCTACGAAAACAGGATGAGAACGCTATTCAGGTCTCCCAAAAAGGAATCAAAAGAGCTATGCTAGGAGTATCACGTTTCACTCAAGTGAGAGAAGGAATCTGGGGTTCTGAACTCTGTCGATGATCAAGAATCAGGGACGCTGTCTCGTTTGCCAAGGCGTCGAAAATCAGATGGGCCAAGCATGTAGTGCGATTCAGAGACGACCGCTGGACTAGAGCGGTTACTGCCTGGATTCCATGAGATGTCAAAAGATTGCATGGCCACCCACCTACAAGATGGTCAGACTTCTTTGTCAAGACCCTGAATGAACAGTTTGAGGCTCTTTGTGTTCCTGGAATAAGCAGACGCCATTAGGCTACACTAGCACGTGACAGGGATGAATGGAGATGTTACTGGCGTCCGCTCGAACAAATCGATGAACAACGGGATGACAAGTGATACAAGTGATTGTATCTTTACTCTCGTGAATGAGGTTTATACTCTTCTTCCCCACCCTGGCAGCATATAACACATTTCTTTCTTTTTTTAAATTTTCTTTTATTTTTAAGTGAATCACCATGAGGTACAGTTACAGACTTACAAACTTTCATGCTTACGTTTCAGTCATACAATGATTGAGTACCCATCCCTCCACCAGTGCCCATTCCCCACTACCAATGATCCCAGTATCCCTCCAACCACTCCCACCCCATTTCCCCAACCCACCCTGCCTCTGTGGCAGGGCATTCCCTGTTGCTCTCTCTCTACTTTTGGGTGTTGTGGTTTGCAATATAGGTATTGAGTGACCATCATGTTTGGACTATACTCTACTTTCAGTTTGCATCTCCCATCCTGAGCGGGCCCTCCAAGCACCCTTTACTTGGTGGTCCCTTCTCTATCTGAGCTGACTTTTCCCCTAGCATGTGGGGCCGACTTCCAAGCCGTAGAGTAATCCTCCTGGCACACACCTCTACTGTTCTTGGGTGTAAGTGTCGCATTCTGTTACTTCATATTCTACAAATGAGTAACACATTTATTGCATGTTTCTTAGTCCACAAAACTTAAAAGAATGGCAAATAGAATTATTAGAAGTAGCAGTGGATTTGATCCCTGGGGTGGGGTGCCAGAGACTGTAATAGTTTCCGGGTCTTGTTGAGTCTGGAGTACAAGGTCTCGAAGTTCTGCTTTAGCTGGTTCTGTGGGATTCACTCATGCCTGAGGTTTGGCCTAAGTGTCCGGAAAGTGGCCTGGAGCGTGGTGGTAGCTGGGTAGTGAGGTATCATTGGGCTACACTAGCACGCGACAGGGACAAATGGAGACGTTACTAGAGCCCGCTCGAGCAAATCGAAGATTAACAAGATGACAAGTGATACAAATAAAGAAGTAGCACTGTAGCACTATTGTCCCATTGTCCATCAATTTGTTCGAGTGGGCACCAGTAATGTCTCCATTGTGAGACTTGTTGTTACTGTTTTTGGCATATTGAATACACCATGGATAGCTTGCCAGGCTCTGCTGTGCAGGTGGGATACTCTCAGTAGCTTGCCAGGCTTTCCGAGAGGGATGGAGGAATTGAACCTGGGTCTGTTGCATACAAGGCAAATGCCCTACCCACTGTGAAAGTCAATTTATGATGATTACTTGTTCTATGTTTTTAACCTTTCTGAATCTAGTAGAGGAAAACCATATACATCATTAGTGAGTGCCATATCCAATTCCCCAAGATGAGAAGTTTCACTGTCTTTTAAGGGGCTCTTTTAATACTTTTTGAAAAAGTGAATTTAAAACCAGTAAATTACTGGGTACTGGTGCCCGCTCGAGTAGATCGACGAACAACAGGATGACAGTGATACAGTGATACAGTGACTATGAATTCCTTGAGCTGTTGCCAATCCACAAAGCTATGCATAGTTATTTCAAATCTGAATGATAATATGGGTCGCACTGTAGCACTGCTATCCTATTGTTCATCGAGTTGCTTAAGTGGGCACCAGTAACGTCTCCATTGTGAGACTTGTTGTTACTGTTTTTGGCATTGAATACACCACAGGCAGCTTGCCAGGGTCTGCCATGCAGGCTTGATGCTCTCAGTAGCTTGCCGGGTCTCTGAGAGGGACAGAGAAATTGAATCCGGGTCTGCGTGTGCAAGGCAAATGCCCTACCCACTGTACTATCGCTCCAGTCCCAATAATATGGGTAGATAGGGTATTCGTGGAGAGGTGTTCAATTCGTTGAGCTTTATCACTGTATTTTTCTATATTCTTCTGGCTTGTAGAATTTCATTTGATAGATCTGCTGCTCATCTTATGGGCTTCCTTTGTATGTAAATTCTTTATTTTATTTATTTATTTATTTATTTATCTCTTTTTTGGGTCATACCTGAAGATACACAGGGGTTACTCCTCCTGGCTCTGCACTCAGGAATCACTCCTGGTGGTGCTCAGGGGACCATATGGAATGCTGAGGATCAAACCGAGGTTGGCGGCTGGCAAGGCAAATGCCCTACCAGCTGTACTATAGCTCCAGACCCAAATTCCTTTTTTGATCTTTCTGCTTTCAATATTCTGTCTCTATCTTTAGATTTTAGATTTCTTTAGATTATCATTAGATTTTGTCATTTTGAGAATAATGCATTATGGAGTTTTCCTAATTGAGTCTATTTCCACTGAGACCATTTGGGCCTCTTGGATCTCATAACTTATAAATTTAGGAAGCTCTTATCAATGATTTCTTTAGTTTCTTCACACTGAAGAACAGGAACTTCAGTGCCTCGTATATTGTTCCTCTCCAACTCATCCCACAGTTACCTAGTATGCTCTTTATTTCTTTTCAAGCTATTTTTCACTTTCTGCTATTTCCTAGCGGTTTCCTCCTCATCTTGGAGCTTCTCAATCTTCTGCTGAACTTCTGTTATTCTACTGTTCAGAGTTTCTGTTGACTTTATTTTTATGTGCCCTACCATGTTCTTCATTCCTGTCATTTCTGACTGTAATAACATTTTCATTTTGACTCATACTTTCTTGTGCATTGTGGTTACCTGTCCTATCATTGAAAATGTGAACTCATTGAACACCCTCATTATAGTGTCATTAAAAACACTGTCTGAGGACTTTCTGGTGTTTTTTATGTCTTCAGTGATACTGTTTTTAGTCATTGATTTGGTGGGTTTCAGTTTTCTTGCTTCTGAGCTTATTATTACTGTATAGCAGGGGGCAGGTGTGTGTGTGTGTGTGTGTGTGTGTGTGTGTGTGTTTGTTGTTAACCCCCTGGAAAAGTGAGAGATTAGCTAGAGGTTGCTCCCTGTCTTCTCTGCCTGTCCTCACAGAATGACAGGGAGAATAACTTTGAGCAGCATGTCACTTGTTGAGTAGAGCTATTGGAGGCTGCTTACAGGGCTGCGAGCTTCAGGAGCTGTGGTGAGGGCCCTTAATAATATGATGCAGGTGGGTGCTGAGCTGCTGGAACTCACTCAGGAGGGAGGGGCTCTTCCTCCCATTGGAGCTCTGTCTCCCACTTGGAATAGGTCAGAGAGGAGTCAGAGACCAGCTCATCTGAAATGCTGGTGCAACAAGTTTATAGGCCTGCCCATTATTTTTTAAAAAATGGCTAGGATGTTAAGGGGGGAAAATCCACTAATACCCAAATCAGAATTTAATTATAACAATATTGTGTTAGTTTTTTTCCCAAACAGTATTGTGTTTCATCACACACAATCACAATATCCTGTTAATCACCGATTTCTCAGGTGGGCTCAGTAACATCTCATTTCGTCCTTTCCCTGAGATCCTAGAAGTCTATCTCGACTTGGCCCTCCTAACAATGTTGCACTGGGGGCTCTCCAGGGTCAGGGGAATGAGATCCAGCTTGTTACTGGATTTTGCATATGAATACACCATGGGAAGCTTGCAAGGCTGTCCCATGTGGGCAGGAAACTCTCAGAAGATTGTCAGTTTCTCCTAGAGGGAGAAGTAGGCTAAAGGTATTGTGCAGCCACATTGTGGCCACGCACTTCTGAGAGCTTGCTTTTAAGTCTCTCTCTGGATGTTGGCCGTTGATGGGATTACACACACCTAGGTTCCTCTGCCGGTACCTTCATGCATGAGTCCTGTCCGAATGTGTAGAGAGGAGCCTCCAGCATGGCTGTAGTTAGGTTCCGGTGGTCTTCGGCCACAGGGAGCTCTGCTTGGGGTGGGGAGGGAAGTTGGAGCCCATCCCCTCTGAGGGGCCCCGGGGAAGACAGCTAGACATGCGGGCAAGAGACTCTCTGTGTTTCATAAAAAAAAAAAAAAATTCAACTTGCAACTTAAGTACTTAATGAAAGTTGTTTCCTGTATTCAATCATTTTAATTTGGTATTTAGCAAAAATTTGGTAATTTAGTACATAGAAGTACTTAATGAATACTTCCCATTTCAAAGCATGGGATATTCAAAAGAATATTTAAATTGAGCACACTCAAGGATTGAGAGGTAAAATTTTAGTATTTTATCAAAGGCTTGCTTCTGAGCTTATTATTTTTTTAAGTGGTGAGTGATGCCAATAAAGATTATAATGACTGCTAGAACATCATCACTGCCATCATTGGGGTGTCATGGCCTTGATTGGAAAAAGCAGCTCAGTTAGAGAAGGGACCACCAAGAAAAGGTTTTTAGGTGGGGAGCCTGCTCAGGATGGGAGATGCAAGCTGAAAATAGACTATAGACTGAACATGATGCCTATTTAATAATTCCTCTATAGCAAACCACAATGCCCAAAAGGAGAGAGCAAAAGGGAATGCCTACAGAGGCGGGGTGGGGTGGAGGGGACGGGATGGGGGTGGTGGGAGGGACGCTGGTACCATTGGTGGTGGAAAATGGGCACTGGTGGAGAGATGGGTACTTGATCATTGTATGACTGAAACATAAGAATGAAAGTTTGTAAGTGTGTAAGTTTGTAAGTTTGAAACTTTATCTCATGGTGATTCACTAATAAAAAAGAAAAAGAAGCCAGAATTTTTGCTGCTTTGATTTTGCACCTCAGTTCAACTGTCAACCTAGCGGAAAAGGCAAATATAATGGTATATAATATGGAAATCGTTTTTGGGGTTTTTTTGTGGGTAGGTGGAGGAGGTGCTCATAAGTTGTCTCACTGAGCCTAATAACCACTGCTGAATACTTGGCTTGTGAGTCCTGATGGTTCAGTGCTAGGACTTGGTGAGATGGTATTGCTGGGCCAGCATTTAAAAAACGATGCAATCCAAGTAAGGTCTGTATTTGGCTAACAATTTTATTCCAGTGGTAAGTCCCTGGTTTTCACAGGTGTGCTATGGTTATATAAGGTGTTATTTATTGATGGAGTTAGGTGGAGGGTCATAGGAACTACATATTATTCTTACAACTTTTTGTCAGTCTAAAATTGTTTCAAAAGAAAAGAAAACAATAGCATTTTCATTAAATGGGACAAAAAGGTGGAATTTAGAGATCTTAGAGGAGGTAAGTACCTCAGTTTTGGGCCTTTGATATTTATGATGTCTACTATCAATACTATGCATGTAAATCTGGAATTGAAGAGAGGAATTTGGATGAAATTTACACAGGAGATGATATTTAAAGTCAGAGAACTGAATATTCTCATAAAGGGCAGGAATGTAGACCAATGAGAAAAGGAAGCAACACTGAGCCTTTGGTCACTCTCTTATCACACAACAAGAGAAAAATGGGGGACCCCTGTGGAGGTAATATTTCAAAGTTTACTATTTCATAAAAAAAAACCACACCTCTTTGGCATGTGCTTGCATATATATATACTTTGATGAAACTCTGTTCCAATCAAGAAAACAATTTATTAGTCAATTTGAACCCTTCTGTTTATTATAAACTCCTTTCTCCTTTGTATTATATAAATTTCAGTAATCTATTACATTTGATCAGTAGACATGCCTCTTCCTTTCTCTTATCTATTTATCTCTGTTCAATGAGTTTACAATCTGTTTTCTGGATCCCTACTGCCTCTAGGGGTCATGAATGGTAGTCTCAATGATGTGGGACAAAACAGTGGTTTCATTAGCAAAGGATGAAATAATAATATTGTATATTAAAAAAATAAATATTGTATATTTAAAAATTAATAACAGAATAAATATTGAAAGTTTTCATTAGAAGAAAATAATTTGTTGCCATATGTGATGATGAGAGTTAACTAGAATTATTGTAGTGATTATTCTGTAATATATACAAGTATTGAATTACTGTGTCATATGCCTGAAGCCAATGCAGTATTTCCCAAAGGGCAAATACGGACAAAACCTGATTCACATTTTGGAAAATATTTTTTATATTATTTTAGTTTCTTAAAATTACTGTCCATTTATGGTCAGTCTCTGTTTTAGTCATCGCTAACCGGAAGTTCTTTGTTCTTTGCCACCATATTTCCGTTATTAAATAGTTGAACATTGCTTCACTTAGTTGATTACTGTCAGCTTTACAAATAGACAGAGGATGGATAGTTGTGTAGGGGAGTGAATTGCCTGGTGTAGGATAGAACTGGAGTTCTAGAGTTAATATACACTGATGTGAAGTTACACATATGTTAATATATACAGATGTTAATGTAAATCTGAATTTTATAATGCAATGATATTTTATATAATTATTTTCTAAAAAAATAGAAAATTAAAGTCATTTGAAAGGATTTTCAATTGCTTCTCATACTAACTACTGGAAAAAAGTGAATATTGAAATATAAAGAACCACATAAAATTTTTGGTTACACTGTGCATGCAAAAACTATATTCACAATATACTAGTGTCTGTTAAATATGTAATTATATGACGTCTAAAACAAAAGAATGTACATACCTTAGTTATATGTGGCATAGAAGCACAAAGCAAGCACATGTTAAGGGGGAAATTGTGCTGTAGACAAAGCCCAACGTTGCCATAAACCTCCAATTTGTAATAAGTGGAACATTTGTGATGCCTTGTGAAGCAAAGCACAATAAAACTAGGTATGTAAAAGTGCCAAAAACCAAATAGAAAGAGCAGGTCTGGGACAGCATGGACTGGCCAGACTAATAGTCCAGTGAGTAGGGCGTCTGCCTTGCATGTGGCCGACCTGAGTTCAATCCCTTGCATCCCATATGGTCCCCCAAGCTACATCAGGAGTAATTCCTGGGTGTAACCCAAAAAGCCAAAAAAAGGGGGGGTGGGTGGAGCATGGACTGTCTTCTTTTACATATGCACATTTGTTCATTTTTCTTACACAAGGACTTTCTGTACTTCAGTTAGAAATAATGAAAATGAAAGTAGTTATAACCCACAGAACTTCCCTTACACAATATTTTGGAATATAAATATATACATGCTATATATATGTTCTATTTAATATTGAGCCTACATATGTAAATACTTTGAGTTTTCATTTAAAGGGTAGAAAGGGGCAGCAAAATGTAAATGAAAAGAAGAGGTTTTTGACATGCTACTCTAATTTTGAAACAACATGTAACTTAGGAGATCAGAGATATATGATTTATTTTTTCCATGTGTTTAAACAGCAGAATGTTTTAAGCTTCTTAGAAGAAAGACCTATTCTGCCTTCTCTTGTTGAAGAAGGTAGGAGGCAGGACAAGTGGCCCTGGGGTACTTGTGGTCAGGGAAGCAATTGTCTTTCTCCAGAGCACAGACTGCCATTTATTTCTTAAGCTGCAGCATTGTGCTGTTGGTTTTTTTTCTTTCTCTCTGTCTGATTCATTCTGCATCATAGGGAGTACACTCTCATTGCAATGGGTGCACCCCAGAGAGGACTGGCTTGCTTGTTCTGCACCATTAAATTCTTGCTTGAGTCTTTCTATCAAAAATGGTTTGCAGAGTCACAATACAAGGGGGGAAAAGTGTTCTTTTCCTGCTGGGAGGGAAAAGGAGTTTTGCCCGGGAGGATTTAAACAAGGAGAAATGGGATGAAAGGAAGTTTTCTGGTTTCTTCTGTGGAAAGAAAAGAAAAATGGGCTTAATGGACAATGTAATCTCTCTATGTCATCTTTTGCAAACAAACAAGGAGCTATACCACAATGAATATCTCTCATGATAAAAAATTCCACTTGTGCATGCTGGATGCCCTGACTCTTTTCAAATGACCTGTGTGGCCTGTGCCTCGCTTAGCAGGGATGGGTCCTTCCTCCAGCCACTAGATGAGGAAAAGCCCCAAGAATCTGGGCTCTCCCTGACTACATCTTCGGTGTTCCAGTCATTCCTGAGCTGTTGGCTCAGCCCCCACCCCCGCCCCGCCCCTGTTAGCTCAGCCAGAGCCTTAGAGGCGGCAGAGTCTAGTTTTGTATTTGCACTCCTGACCTCCAGGTGAGGAATTGCGAGGATCATCAGAGGATCAGGATGGTGTTACTAAATATCAAATGTCTTTCCCATTTATTAGTCTACCTCATATACATTTAGTTGTGATCCCTAATTGGGGGAACTGAAGAATATAATCCCAGTCATGCTGAAGGGGCAGGATTTTACAAGATGCAGAAGGCTAAGGTTAAGAACCAGTTGAAGGTCAGTGGAACTTGAAAAATTTAGTCTAAGTAAAAATGACCCTATACTCAGTGAGCCATGTCCGGGGAGAATGGATTAGGGCAATATACCCCGATGAGAGCAAAACCCAAAGTAAAATGGAAGTGACAGACATTTCTTGCTTCCTTCTTTCTTAATACTTAATGCAGTAATTTCACACTTAACTATGGTACATGTACAAGATGGAGATAATGAATGAATCAAAACCCTCTCTTTTCCCTCAAATTTTCAAGTGCAGTTGATTACTATAGTAGTACCAATTTAATCCACAAGATGACAGATATGGCAGAGCCATACATAACGCCAATAAGATGAAAGGAAAAAAATTCAATGCAATTTGTTGTATTTGTGGCACGTTGCTGGGGGAAAAAGTGGTATCAGTGGTTTAGAAATCATTCTCTGTGATTATGTGTGTGACTCCATAAAATGGAAAGGTGTGGAAAGTAACATTTTCATGGGCATGAAACCTTTTACTTGCACATTTTTCTATTGGTGTAAATTCTGAAAACAAAACCAAAAAACACTACCACAAAAAATCCCCCAAACTGTGAAGCTTTCAGTGAAACCAATTTTGGCACTTCTGAATTCAGCTCACATAGGCTTCTTGTAGGATATAAGGAGGTTCAAGCAGTTCTAAAACAGTGAGCACAATCCATTATGCTCTGTTCCCTGTAGCTTTTTTCCCCAACTGCATGCAATACCATAATTGCTAAAGGAAATTTGAAATATATTCTGACTTTATATGTGAAAGGCTTATATTTTCACCTGTTCAAAGAATTGTTGAATGTCTCATCCACTATCTAAAACAAATAATTTAGGACAAAGGAAGCATTTTAAAAGCTCATATGTCAAATTAATTTCTTTTTATATTGTAAGTAAAACCTTAGGAAAAATTAGTTCTAGAGATTGTGGCTTGGTTTACATATGTGAAAGAGAAGTTCAAGCCAGTAATTTAAGCCCCAAAGATTTACTGCAAATATCTTGAAAGCTGAAGCAAAATCATTTTGCCTAAGTAAACATGCAAAACAATTTTTTTGTTTATTTTTTCCCTTGGGGATTGTATTGATTCAATTTCTATTTAATGATAAAATGTACCATCTAAAATATTTTAGATTTCACTTGAAGTAATGGTTCTTTTCCTCTCACTTTCTTTTGGTTGCTTCAGACTATAGGCAAAGACTTCCTCTGAGCAGATTAGAAAACAATAAAGAGAAAATATATTTTTACATAGTTTATCACCTCATATTCTAAGTAAAACTCAAAATTTACATAGTCTAAGTAAAACTTCCTGTTTTCTCCCAGGAGTCAACTAATGTTCCTTTTATTTTTTTCCTAGCTTCCAATCATTCAGTCTTGCTTTGATTCCTTTGACTCCTTCCTTCTCTATTTGTCTTCTAAATTCTGCTAAGACTTCTTTTGTAAAACTACTCTCCTCCATAGGCTAACGTTTTTTTAAAAAAATGTTTTTTTTAGACTTCTATCTCCAGTTTTTTTGAGGATAGTATCACACCTAGCAATTCTCAGGGATTATTCTTGGCTCTGCACTCAAGGATTACTTCTGGTGGTGTTTGGGGGACCATGTGGAATGTTGTCGGGAACTGAACCCGGGTCAGGGGTGTGCAAGCAAGTGTACTACTTCCTGTACTGTCTCTCCAGTTCCCATCATTTAGTTTTTAATCAAATCTCTTTGAGTAGCAGAAACTTAAATGATACCATAAATTACTACTACTATCACCATTATTATTATTGTGGCTACTATTACTACAACTAAATCTGTTCTGGTTGAAGCAAGGTGGAAGGTGGATCAAAGATTTCTCTGATCCATTCTTGTTGGTTTGTTGTTATCTTGAAAAACCTGCTCTAGTAAATTCCCAGTAACAAAGAAAGGTTGGCTCCTGGGAGTGGGAGAAACAAAGGTCCAGATATTATGTCTTTTTTTTTTTCAAGGTTATTTCAGGAAGTTAGGTAAGGGGGCCCTGGTAATGTGCTTTGGGGAAATAATAAACTTTAAGAAGAGATTATCTTCTAAAATGTCTAATAAAATTAAATCTAACTTTGTTCTCACTCCCCTGGTCAGGCATCTTGACATAATTAAAAGAAAAAGAAGAAGAAGAAATTATCAAGCCTTTTACCCAAAAGCATGAAGTCTACATACCTTTGAAATACAAATTTCAAGCTCCTTGAAGAGGAGAAACTGAGACACCACCTAGGTGCAGAAATCCAAAGCCCTACAAGAGAAGGGTGTATCCTCAGCAAAGGACAAGCTACAGAAGAAGCTACGAGATCATAAAAAAATTGTGTAAGGGATGCAATTATGAAAAGACTGCCTGCCAACTGTGTAAGACTTTCCTGTGACAATACCTGGATTTTTATCTTTTCTTTTCCTTTTTTAGCCATAACAGTGATATGGGGGTGGGGTGGGCGACGAGAGATGGTTACTCCTGGCAGTACTCAGTGGACCATATGGGATGCCAGGGATCAAGCCTGGTTGGCCAGGTGCAAGGCAAACACCTACCCTCTGGACTATCGCTCCAGCTCTAATTCAAGTGAAGTATAATATTCTTTTGCCTCTATTCCCATACTCAATGGTTACCACCTGGCATATCCTAAACAACTTCACACCAAACTCTGTTTTTCCTTCTTTATTAATTTTTTGTTATCAAGGTATAGTATACAATACTATTAAAATCATTATTTACTATACCAAACCCTCCATCAGTGCTTCACAATCCCACCAGAATTTGTGTAACACATTCTTAGTTTCTAGTCTCTCCTTACACTTCTCCACTTTCGAACATAAGGTATTGGTCCCTCTCTCCTGTATAACCACTCCATGGCTCTCCATGGTCTCTAAGATTAAGCCTTCATCTTTGTTCATTTCGGGATCTGAATTTCCCTTGTGTCTTGGTTGGTTTCTTCATTAATCCTGGAGTCAATTTCAAGTCTTTCTATTCTTCTCTCTGGATGAAATACGGACTTTTAATTGAATCTGTCCCTCAAGACTCAGACTAACGTGCTTAACAACTGTTCTGTTATAATTGCTCTCAGACATCACTTCCATGGCTGAAGATTTGTGTCCTGTACATTTTGAGTTCTGAATTTCATACAAGTAAAACTACCTATTAGAAAGATAGAGAGGCCAAGGCGGCACCATGAGAGGCTTAGTAAAGAACTTGGCCTGACTAGGCCTAAATTTTGGTTCTTAAACTTGAGTTGCAGTTTCCCCTGAAATGAAGTAATGAGGACAGAAGAACAACTAACCAGACATGATGCCTGCTAGAACATTTAACCTAATCAGACAGGAAAGACCCCACCATGCCTGCCATGTAACCTCAGCCTCCACCCAATCAGAAGTTACCAGGTCATGAAAAGTCCCCTAGACTATTGCCAATGGAAAGTCTCACTATGTAACTGTTATGTATAAAAACGCCTACGCTTTTGTGTCTCGGGTAGATCCCTCCAAGTGAGCCACTGTGTGTCGGTGAGCCCGAGGAGGCCCCTAGCCCAGCTAGTCCTAGCTTGAGCTAGTCGATTAAGATCCTCTTGCGCTTACATTGGAGTCAACACCTTGATGGTCTTTCCGGAAACCAAGTCAAGGGTTAACATATTGTCTGATTAGTAAAAATAGTAAGCTCTGCTAGGACATGAACCATGGCTTGTTTTGCACATAGCACAAACATGGTCCGTGTAAAAAATCAGTAGTGTTTTGCGAGTGAATGAAATTGGAGAATGGGGGTGATGAAAATCACTCCCTGCTCTGGAGCAGCACACATAGACCCCCCCTGCAATATTTTTCATGTAATTGATAATGGTTATTTTAGTTCACTCTCATCCATTTTCCTTTCACACCATAAAAATGGATCAAAGAAGATTTTCTATTTTCTTGTATTCTATAAATATGCCAAATGACTAATCATTAAACAATTCTCATTGAATATAAATAGGTGTCAGTAGTAATAAATAAGAATAATAATGAAAATGTTTTGTT
The DNA here is from genome assembly GCF_027595985.1 of Sorex araneus. Taxonomy (NCBI): domain Eukaryota; kingdom Metazoa; phylum Chordata; class Mammalia; order Eulipotyphla; family Soricidae; genus Sorex; species Sorex araneus. Next base: position 153,210,834 of record NC_073302.1, read on the forward strand.
GCACTTAAGTATGTGTATAAGCTTTTGATGAATACTTTCAAACTTGCGTAGTAAAAGGAAGTCTTTTCAAAATATGAAAGCTGCAATTTGCTTTGATGTGAGTCTATCATTACTTCTCTCATAGACAGCAAACTTCTCTCATAGACAGCAAACTCAGTAATATTCTCTACTCGATTCACCTAATATCTGTATTAGAAATGAGAAGGTGGTTATTTGGAAGGAAAAAGGGAGTCAGAATTCAGAGTAATTTTCCTGTTACTAAGGAATAATTTTGCTAATCAGGTTATATGACAAATATTTTCAATAGCACTGTCTTGTACCACTGTCTTCCCGTTGTTCATCGATTTGCTTGAGCGGGCACCAGTAACGTCTTCATTGTGATACTTGTTGTTACTGTTTTTGGCATATTGAATACGACACGGGGAGCTTGCCCGGCTCTCTGAGAGGGGCATAGGAATTGAACCTGGGTCGGCCACCTGCAAGGCAAACAACCTACCCGTTGCGCTATCGCTCCAGCTCATGAGAGCTTTGTCACCCCAAAGAGAAGGAAATAAAAATAGAACTCAGAATAGTTAAAGAACTACATCATAAATCCAGTGATTTCAGCAACTGTTCAAATATGGAGAACAGAATGAGGAGCCTTGTTCTTCTATGAAATAAGCATATTTATTTTTTCTGATGTATAGATCAGGAAAACAACACAGGAAAAGCCTGAAATTTGCTAAAGATCACTGGATAATCACTGGATAAGTTTATTTTTGAATGCAGGTTTTTCTGGTTCCAGTTTGTATTCTATATTACTTTATAGTCGCAATGTTTCAAAGAGGAGGGAGTGGCTGACCCATCTGGTCAGACTAAAAAGAAGTCGGAGATTTCCAGAGGGCTTGACAGTCTAGAGGTTATTATCAGTGATTTTCTTTTCTTTTTAAAATTTTTTGACGTGACTTTATTTTCTCCACACCCAGCAGAACTAGATAGGGGTACTCCTGGAGATGCTGTTTTGAGCTGCTTAGACCCTGAAGTGCTTGGGGGTCACCAGGGCCACACCGTGAGGTGCTGTGCTGTACTAAGGATCAGACTTAGGTCCTGAAGTGCCAGCCATGCTCTTTATTCTTGAGCTGGCTCCCTGGCCTCAGAATTTTCTGTGATTTTTATATAGTAGTATCAGTGTTGTGTGGGGGCAGACAGCATTCTCCAAAATAAACAGGAAAGTTTGACTGTGAAGGGAAAAGAGAAACCACCTAGAGCAAGTAAGTTAAAGGACCTAGAAGAGCTTTTGTTGGTTTTGAAGACCATTACATTAAATTTTCGATATACCTTGTAATAACATTAAAAAAAACCCTCCAAACTGCAGATTTAACTCAATTTATTAAAAGCACATCAGTAAGTCAATACAATAAATAACATCTTAGTTTTACCAACCTGTTTCGAATATGTTAAGTTAAATGCAATGTTTCTGCGTGGAAGATCAGGAGGCATAATTTATGGTTACTTGATCACTGCTTGAAACCTATTTTTTTTTATATATATTTCCCAGAAATTTAGAACTTGATGTTTCCAGTGAATGATGGGCGTAACACATCTCTCCACAACTCAGGATGATTTCTATTTATTCACTTTCCACAAAATTGAGAAAAATCTATTGAGTTGTTGACTGATGGATTGCAAATATAATATTTGAATATGTGTACTCTGTGATTTGTGGTATGTAAAGCTGCAGAAGTTCAAAGGGTTGAATGACATTTCTATAGAAAAATTTTCTTCAGTTTCTTTTGCTTGTATGTGAACAAAAATTCTCAGAACTCACAAGCTCCTTTGAGCTCACAAAAAACACCACATTAAAATTTATACTGAGGGCTTACTCCTACTTCTATGCTCAAGAATCATTCCTTGTGGATTCGGTGGACCATATGAGGTGCTGAGGATCAAACCCAGGTTTGTCTCATGTAAGGCAAGTACGCTACCATCTGGCCCATCATTCCGGCCCTCAACTTTTATATTTTACATTTAAAATTTGAGCATACTTCTATTGCTTTTGATGAACTACGTTGATAACAATTATAGTAATGACCCAGATGAAGAAAAAAATTACCTTGAAGGTTGAACTGGCAGCAGTTAAAGATACTCAAACATAAAGATATTTTACATGAGTGTATTAGGTGGGGAAAGTAGAATCATCAGATAGAATTAATGGGCTGGATAGAGTATAGGGGTTAAGGCACTTGCCTTACACTTAGCAGACCAAGGTGCGACTCCTGGCATTTCATATGGTCCTCTGAGCCCCACCAGGAGTGATCCCTGAGCACAGAGTCAGGAGTAATAACAAGTCCTGAGCATCACCAGGTGTGGCCTCAAAACAAAACCAACAAACATAAAGGTTACAGTCTTAAGGTAGCATGTGGGAAATATTAGGAACAAAAAAAAGTAAAAGTAAAAAGAATGCTGTAAAATTTCTAAGTGTTTAAGATCAAATTTCTCTGTATTTTTTTCCCAGCACATGGTATTGGCTATCAATTGTTTTAACATTTATATATGACACTACATACATATGTGTGTATATACATATATGATACATATTTGAAGTAAAATAGCTTTATTCAAAGAAATTTAGTTAGAGAAATGTGAGGGGATATACTTAGGAAGTATTTGAGCACTATCTTGGCATCTCTAGTGACCAGGGGCACTGAACAATGAGGCACCATTGATGTGTTTCTCCAGTGTTCTCTGCAGCCGCTCTTTCATTTGTCATCCAGAAGCACTGCTTTGTTTTCAGTTCCACTTAAAGATGGCTCCTGGCTTCCTTACACATTCAGTGGCTTCATTCTGCCCCCAGTACTAACTCTGCCACCCTTAATCAGACAATGCCCACTTTATCACCATGGTGATGCCACATGGTCTGTCTGCATTCTCTTGCTTATTAGACCCAGTCCTTACAGACCTTGATTTTAGGTCTTTTCAGTAGTAATGTTTCTGAGCACCATTTCTTTTTTTGGGAAATATGTAATTATGGACCAATCCATAGAGCTCTAATAATGCATTCTATGAAGGTCTAAGCTTAAAATAGTGTTGAGGGGTAAAATCTTTACCTTTTCTTCCTGTCTTGTTACGTGGGATTTCCTCTTCAGTATAGCCAGATTTTGAGTGCTTGCATGATTTCTGGATGATTTTATTTGGTGGTCTTTTTTTTCCCCCTTCAATTCTGAATCTTGACATTAGACTATTTAAAAACCTTTATGAGAAAAAGGATGGATAAGGAATCAAGAAATATGTTTTCCCTACATAGCAATACCTATTGTTTTTTATTATAGTTATACCATTAGTGTAATATTTCTGCATCTTGGCAAGTAAACAATTAAATTTTTGGCATTGTTCTCAGGCTTACTAAATTCTGCATATTTATTCTGCATTGATTAAAAATGCACATTCATTTGCTTTCAATTTTCCTTTGCTTCCTGTTTAGTTTTTTAAAATATTATTTCAGAGAGCAGGCATATTATCGTCACACAATTATTATTCTCTCACAGTTTTCTTATTCTGTATCATACAATCTCTTCTGAAATGCAATATAGATACATACAAATAGTGTTTTACCAAGTCCACAAACATCTCCCTTGAAGGTTTTCTAATGTCTTAAATTGAGCTGTCATCCACTTCACTGATCCAACAAAAGAGTGATAATACATTTTGTATAAATAATTTAGGAATACTCCTCCTGTTAAAACAAATAGTGCCCTTAAAAATAAATCAATACTAACAGTAATAATTCTGAAGAAATATTATAGCAAATCCAGGAATAATATTTCATGCTTATTTTAAGATTTTCACAAGAAAATAATACAGCATATTGTAGATAATAAGTTATACTTTACTATATGCTTCTTAATTCATAATATTACCTGGAACTTGAGGGGGTTGAGCAAGAACAATTATTCTTTTACAGAGTACATAGCAAAAACCATTTACCAACAGACAAATTAAGAATTTTATTCAAGTGTTCGCATATGAACAATGCAAATTGGAGTTTGGATGCTCAGTCATGTTATGTCAAAAGCGTGTGTCAGGGGTTGATAGACTTTTTTTTCCAAAGACCAAATTGTAAATAGTTTAGACCTTGTGGGGTGTTGGGTCTTTTGGGTCTTTGGGTCAGGGTTAGACTTATTTAACTCTGCCATTGTAGTGCAAAGCAGTCATTGGCAATGGCTGAACTATATGTGTGGCTTTGGACCCATCCCCCACTCTCTTCCCCAACTCAAGGAAAGCAAACGCTGGCACCATCAATGACTCAAGGCACTTGCTGGACAAGCACAAGACTAGAGGTGGCTGTCAACACTTGTACAGAGGTCATTAGAACAGTTCCATGAATTATGATTCCAGGACAGGAGGGCCTGAAATAAGTCTCTGAGTCTGAACGCAAGCACCCAGTGCTACCCACAAGGATGAGGCCCTGCAACCAGAGTAGAGAAACAAGTAAAGGAATAAAGGAACCTGTTATCTGTTTGCTCAAACAGACCATTAGGAGAGCCAGAGGTACTGACCCCTGATCTCTGTGCTGGATAGGACAGTCACAGTAAGTGATCTTCCAGATGTCACTGAGACATCAAAGCACTCTCTTTAGGAATTTAGGGATACATAAGCAGGTTACCAAAAAGCACAAGGAAACAGGATATTAAATTTGGCCAATAAAGGCCCCAAATTTTGCATTTTTTTTGACTTGTATGAAAGCACTCCCTTCTAAGATCAGGCATGAGGCAAGGATGTCCACTATCTCTATTATTGTTCAATATAATTCTGGAACTCCTAGCAACAGTAATTAGGCAAGACAAAGAAATTAATGGGACTTGAGCCAGAGGATAGTATAGCAAGTAGAGCATTTGCCTTGCATAGGGCCAATCTGGATTAGATCTTTGGCACCCCAAATAGTCCCCCTGAGTGCAGAGCCAGGAGTAACTTCCTAAGCATAGCTGGGGTATTTCCCCTCCCCCCAAAAAATTTAATGGAATTTAAATGAAAAAGGAAGAAGTCAAATTATCACTATTTGCAGATGACATGATAATATACATAGAAGACCCTTTATATACTATAATTATTCTAAAAACAATTAACCAATATTGCAAAGTACTAGGCTATGAAGTCAATATACAAAGTCTGTTGCATTATTATATGCAAATAATGAACAAGAAGAGAAAGAGATCAGAGTCTATTATATTTAAAATTGTGTCCAAAAACATTAAACACTTAGGAGTCAATTTAATGAAAGATGTACCTGTAAAACAAAAACTATAAAATACTTAAGAAAGAGATAGAAGATCTTAGGAACTGGAAAAATATCCCATGTTCCTGGATTAGAAGAATTAATGTCAAAATGACCATCCTATCTAAATTACTTATAGCTTAAATGCAATCTCAATCTAAATATTAATGACATTGTTCAAGGACTTAAAGAGTAAACGATAAGGTAAGTATGGGACCATAAAACGTCTAAAATTTCCAAAGTCATACAATTACATATTTGGGTTATATGTAATTATATGTTTAACTTTATAAAAATTGCCACGCCATTTTTCAAAGTAAATATGAAATTTATAGTCACATTTTAAAATAATAATTAAAAAGTGAAAATAATTTAATCTAAATGCTCAATGGATGTCTGGTGAGAATATATATCCATTTATTGGAACATTATTTAGTTATTGAAATAAATTAAGAACTAATGCAGGCCAATAGAAACTAACTCAAAAATGATAAATAAACCAGATATAGATACATATTATACGATTTTAATTCCATAAAATATGTAAAATAAGAAACACAGTAGAGAACAAATTGACTGAAGTTAATTCAGAGGGTCAGGGAGTGACAAAGAGTCACAAGGTTAAAAATGATAAAACATAAAACTTTAGAGTTTGCAAGTTATGACCTTAAAGTTATTAAAATTTATTTGAAAGTGTTAGGTATTTAAAATATCCCCAAATACTGCACTGCAAAAGATACAGTGACCAGAATACAAAGACCATCTACAGAATGGGAAAGGATATTTACACAATACCCATCAGATAAGGGGTTAATATCAATGTATATAAAGCACTGGTTGAACTCTACAAGAAGAAAACATCCAACCCCATCAGAAAATGGGGCGAAGAAATGAACAGAAACTTTCCCAAGGAAGAGATACGAATGGCCAAAAGGCACATGAAAAAGTGCTCTACATCACTAATCATCAGGGAGATGCAAATCAAAAAAACCATGAGATACCACCTCACACCACAGAGACTAGCACAGATCCAAAAGAACAAAAGCAACCACTCTTGGAGAGGATGTGGGGAGAAAGGGACCCTTCTACACTGCTGGTGGGAATGTCGACTGGTTCAGCCCTTTTGGAAAACAATATGGACTCTTCTCAAAAAATTAGAAATTGAGCTCCCATTTGACCCAGCAATACCACTGCTGGGAATATATCCCAGAGAAGCAAAAAAGTATAGTCAAAATGACATCTGCACTTATATGTTCATTGCAGCACTGTTTACAATAGCCAGAATCTGGAAAAAACCTGAGTGCCCTAGAACAGATGACTGGTTAAAGAAACTCTGGTACATCTATACAATGGAATACTATGCAGCTGTTAGAAAAAATGAGGTCATGAATTTTGCATATAAGTGGATCGGCATGGAAAGTATCAAGCTAACTGAAATGAGTCAGAAAGAGAGAGACAGACATAGAAAGATTGCACTCATCTGTGGAATATAGAATAACAGAGTAGGAGACTAACACCCAAGAATAGTAGAAATAAGTACCAGGAGGCTGACTCCATGGCTTGGAGGCTGGCCTCACATTCTGGGGAGAGGGCAACTCAGAGACGGGATCACCAAGTACAATGCAGTCGGAGGCCATGTGGGGGAAGGGTGATGCGGGCTGAATGTGGGCTAGAGACTGAACACAATGGCCACTCAACACCTTTATTGCGAACCACAACACCTAATTAGAGAGAGAGAACAAAAGGGAATACTGTGCCACGGTGGCAGGGTGGGGTGGGGGGAGATGGGATTGGGGAGGGTAGGAGGGATGTTGGGTGTACTGGTCGTGGAGAATGGGCACTGGTGAAGGGATGGGTTCTCGAACTTTGTATGAGGGAAACAAAAGCACAAAGTTGAGTAAATCTGTAACTGTACCCTCACGGTGATTCACTAATTAAAAATAAATAAAGAAAAACAAAACAAAACAAAAAATATCCCCAAATATGTCAATTGTGCTTCAATAAAGTTATTTTTATTTAATTTTTAAAAAATATTGCTTTTGTAACCGCTGTTGGAGAGGATGTGGGGAGAAAGGGACCCTTCTACACTGCTGGTGGGAATGCCGGCTAGTTCAGCCCTTTTGGAAAACAGTATGGACGATTCTCAGAAAACTAGAGGTTGAGCTCCCATTTGACCCAGCAATACCACTGCTGGGAATATATCCCAGAGAGGCAAAAAAGTACAATCGAAACAACATCTGCACATGTATGTTCATCGCAGCACTGTTTACAATAGCCAGAATATGGAAAAAACCCGAATGCCCTAAAACGGATGACTGGTTGAGGAAACTTTGGTACATCTATACAATGGAATACTATGCAGCTGTTAGAAAAAAGGAAGTCAAGAATTTTGTAGTTAAGTGGATGGGCATGAAAAGTTTCATGCTGAGTGAAATGAGTCAGAAAGAGAGAGACAGACATAGAAAGACTGCACTCATCTATGGTATATAGAATATCAGAGTGGGAGACTAATACCCAAGAACCGTAGAAATAAGTACCAGGAGGTTGACCCCATGGCTTCGCGGCTGGCCTCACGTTCCGGGGAAAGGGCAACTCAGAGAAGCGATCACCAACTACATTGTAGTTGAAGGCCATGTGGGGGAAGGGAGTTGCGGGCTGAATGAGGGCTAGAGACTGAGCACAGCGGCCACTCAACACCTTTATTGCAAACCACAACAGCTAATTAGAGAGAGAGAACAGAAGGGAATGCCCTGCCACAGTGGCAGGGCGGGGTGGGGGGAGATGGGATCGGGGAGGGTGGGAGGGATGCTGGGTTTACTGGTGGTGGAGAATGGGCACTGGTGAAGGGATGGGTTCCCGAACTTTGTATGAGGGAAGTATAAGCACAAAAGTGTATAAATCTGTAACTGTACCCTCACGGTGATTCTCTAATTAAAAATAAATAAATTATAAAAAAAAATAAAAAAAATAAAAGATTCACAATGCTGAAAATAGACTATGGACCAAAATAAATAAATAAATAAATAAATAAAAATTAAGAGGAAAAAAAAATATTGCTTTTGTATTTTTTGTGGGGGTTGGGGTCCACACTGAGCAGTGCTCATGGATTTCTCCTGGCTCTGTGCTCAGAGATCACTCTTACAGGCTAAAGAGACCAAACAGAAGTTAGGTCATATGCAAGAAAAGTGCCTTAAATCCAGTGCTATGTCTCTGACCCAATATAGCAACACCCAAATAAAGTAAAATAAAATGGAATTAATCCATATATCATCACCAAGTTTATGATATTAACAGCTCCATTTAAAATTGTGTCCCAAACCATCAAATACTTAGGAATTTATAAATTTATTTTGATTTCTAGATTCCCAGGACATTCTAAGCACTCTACTTGTTTTAAAGCATTTCGTTATCACACTGAGAGATAGGATAGTGGTCTAGATTACAAGCTTTTATGGATGAGGAGACTGGGTAAGCAGAGCATGGAAATTTATCAAGATCATGTAGGTAGAAAGAGGAAGAGCACATGATTTGACTGCAGAGGTTGGATTTGGAGGATTAATTATGTGTAGGCGAAAGCTAAGAGAGACTGCAAGAGTGAAACAGAGGACACATTCAGAGACATGTAGATGCCATAGAGGTCCTTCGGGCAAGCTAGGAATTGGGGCCTTCTTCATTTGAATATTATTTAAGTGTTTCTTATGTATTTGTTTTGTAAGACAGAAGGAAACACAGTTCTCTATTAATAATGTTACGCCTCTTAAATGTTTCAAATGAACACTGTTCGGAAGGAAAATCTTGCTTGAATTTACCTTTCATTACTCACTTTTTTTCTCACTGAGTATTATAACTTTTTCTGTAATGCTAGAGGTCCACAAGGCTCTTTGTGAGAGTCTTGTTCAGGTGAGAACCAATTTTATTTCGTACTCATCTCTTTATCTTCTCCTTTCTTCCTTAAAAAATAAGACAATTTCCTTGGAGGTCTATTACAGTAATATGCAATTTTTTTTCTCTCCATCAATTCCCTCTCCATAAATTCACTGACTGAGCCTAGGTGTAATTTAGCTCTGTTATTTCATCCACTTCCAGGCTTTTGCTAGATGGCTTGTCTCAGTTTAGGGTCATGTATGCCACGAAAGTACTCAGGAAACATGGGTCAGCACTAGGAACGAGTAGTTTTCCCCTTACTCAGATTACTTTCTACTTCAGAGGAAATGGGGGCAAATTACATTTCACCAATTATGTATGCGATCGATCTGGAAACCTGAGCTAATGGTATTATATTTCTAATTTACCCCAGAATGCTTTTGTTGTTGTTTTGGACTACACCCTGCAGTGCTTAAGGATTCCTTTTGACTCTGCATTCAGAAATTACTCCTGGTGGTGCTCAGGAGGCCAGGGATCAGACCTGGATTGGCAGCATGCAAGGCTATTGCCCTACCCACTGTACTATCTCTCTGGTCCTTCCAGAACATCTTTTAAGTTCAGTATAGTTGACTGCTGCTTGTAGCACCTACCTTAATCAAGTTCTGAGAATATTCAAATTCTACCAAACAAATCAGAATTCTACGCAAGGAAATCAATGGACTAAGACAGTTATTTAGGTGCGCCCCTGGTTCCCACGCGGCCTCCGGGACTTGGGACCCTTGCCGCCGCCACTTCCTGCGTCCCACCGCCCCGGCTTTCCTGGGACCATTGTCCCAGGAGCCCCTGCTAGGAAGAAACGGGGGCGTGGCCTGAAAGGGGCGTGGTCTAAAAAGGGGCGTGGCCTCCTGCCAGAGCGGCCGCTAACGCGGCCGCAGATATTATTTCCTACCTTAGCACATTAGGTATGGTCTTCTTGCTTTGAAAATCGGTTTAACACATCTCATACACTTATGCGAACTAGCCTATTAGCTCTAAGTTTAGAAAAATTATCAGTGAATAAGAGAAGCTTAGCAAAGCTTTTGTAAAGACAACTTAGCCTTAAGTCTTCATTAAAGCCCCAACATCAATCACAAAGAAAAGGCTGAGTGTAAGGAAGTCTTCTAGAATAGGAATAAAGCTGCCATCAGAAATAGCACAAACAGAGCCCCTCCTTCTCTCAGCAAGAGGTAGGGGGAATAAACACCTACAAAGTTCCAATCCTATACTTCCATAACAATATGAAGAAGCAGCGAAAATCCCCTCCAGGAAGAGAGGGAGAAGAAAAGATACTAGAAACCTCAAAAGAGGCTCCCAACATCTACGACCTCTCAGATAAACAATTCAGAGAGGAAATCTGGAGGAGAGTCGACCTACTCCAAGCAAATATGGAACAGACATCCAATAAATTAAGGGAGGAGATGAATCAAGCGCTGGAACGGTCTACTAAGAAAATACAGGAAGAAATGAGAGCAGAAATGAGAGCAGAAATTTCAAACCTTCGAACGGAAGTCTCACAAATAAAGGAATCGGTAGATGAAATAAAAATCTCACTAGACGCCCTCAACAGTAGAATGACTACAGCCGAAGACAGAATCAGTGATTTGGAAGATGAGCTGCAGAAAGCTTATAGACAACAACAAATCATGGCCAAAGACCTCAAAATGGCTATAGAGCGAATCAGAGCCCTGGGGGATGACTTCAAGAGGAACAACATAAGAATCATTGGAGTACCAGAACCGCAGGGAAGCAACCCCAATGAAAAAAACACAGTCAAAGATATCATTGCTAAGAAATTCCCAGAGCTGGAGAAGGCAGGCATCCAGATACAAGGAGTCCGAAGAGTACCAGCAAAAAGAGACCCGAATAAAAAGACCCCAAGGCATATCATAGTCAGAATGACGGATACCATGGATAGAGACACAATTCTGCAAGCAGCAAGGTCAAGGAAGGAAATCACATACAAAGGAGCACCCCTCAGATTTATGGCCGATCTGTCAGAAGAAACCCTCCGAGCCCGAAGACAATGGTGGGACATAGTGAAAAAACTCAACGAAATGAATGCCTCACCAAGAATACTTTATCTGGCTAAACTCTCACTCAAACTCGAAGGAACCATACACTACTTCTCGGATAAACAACAGCTCAGGTCCTTCATAGACTCAAAACCAATCTTGAAAGAAGGTCTAAAGGGGCTACTGTAAGACAAGGAGGAGCCCCATAAGAACAACAAATCCCACAGAAAGATGACACAAAACCACATCACAATAATCTCTCTCAATGTCAATGGCCTAAATGCACCTATCAAGAGACACAGAGTGGCTAAATGGATCCGGAAATTAAACCCAACATTCTGTTGCCTGCAAGAAACACACCTGAACAAACAGAGTAAACATAGACTCAAAGTCAAAGGATGGAAAACAATCCTCCAAGCAAACAACCCCCTTAAAAAAGCTGGAGTGGCCATCCTGGTATCCGACAACATAGATTTTAGGATGAAAAGGATCAAAAGGGACAGCAAAGGTCATTTTCTGTTTATCAAGGGATATGTACAACAGGAAGAAATCACACTCTTAAACGTATATGCTCCTAACGAACGACCGGCTAAATATTTAAAACAACTCCTAACAGACTTCAAAGAGGACATCACTAACAGCACAATTGTAGTCGGAGACTTCAATACGGCCTTATCGCCTCTAGATAGATCCACAAGAACAAAACTCAACAAGGAAACACTGACTCTGAAAGAAGAAATTGAAAAGAGAGGCCTAATAGACCTATACAGGGCCTTACACCCCAAAAAGAAAGAATACACATTCTTTTCCAGTGCACACGGAACATTTTCTAAAATAGACCATGTACTGGGCCCCAGAACATACCTCAATAGAATCGGAAAAATAGAAATTGTATCAACCATTTTTTCAGACCACGATGCGCTGAAGATAGAAGCTAACCACTCACAAACACGGAAAATCAAATCAAACACCTGGAAACTAAACAATTCAATGTTGAACAATGAGTGGGTCAGGAAGGAAATTAAGGAAGAAATCAAAAGATACTTAGAAACTAATGAGAATGAAGACACGAGCTACCAAAACCTATGGGACGCAGCTAAAGCCGTGTTAAGGGGAAAATTTATAGCTCTCCAAGCATTCCTCAGGAAGGAAGAAAGGACCCACATAGATAGCTTGACTTCACGACTCAAGACCTTTGAAAAGGACCAGAAAAAGGACTCCAAACCAGACCGAAGGAAAGAAATAATAAAAATTAGAGCAGAAATTAATGACATCGAAACCAAAAAAACAATCCGAAAGATCAATGAAACAAAGAGTTGGTTCTTTGAGAAAATAAATAAGATTGATAAACCGCTAGCAAGACTCACAAAGAAAGAAAGAGAGAAAACTCTAATAAATCGAATCAGAAATGAAAAGGGGGACATCATAACAGAAACCAGTGAGATTCAAAAGATCATTAGAGACTACTTTGAAGGTCTTTACGCCACAAAAAAGGAGAACCTAAAAGAAATGGATGGATTCCTTGATTCCTACAATCTCCCAACACTGAAGAAAGAAGATCTGGAATACCTGAATAGACCCATCAATGTTAAGGAAATTGAAACTGTAATCAAAAGCCTCCCCAAAAAGAAAAGCCCAGGCCCAGATGGTTTCACTGGCGAATTCTTCCAAACATTTAAAGAAGACCTATTGCCTGTTTTCCTCAAACTTTTCCAGGAAATTGAAAAAACAGGAACTCTCCCAAACAGTTTCTATGAAGCACATATCTCCCTAATACCAAAAGCAAACAAAGACACCACTAAGAAAGAAAATTACAGACCAATTTCCCTGATGAACACCGATGCGAAGATCCTCAACAAAATACTAGCAAATAGGATCCAACAACTCATCAAAAAGATCATACATCACGACCAAGTGGGATTCATCCCAGGGATGCAAGGATGGTTTAACATTCGGAAATCAATCAACATAATCCAGCATATCAACAAAAGTAAAGATAAAAACCATATGATCATATCAATAGATGCAGAGAAAGCATTTGACAAGATCCAACATCCTTTCATGATGAAAACCCTCGCCAAAATGGGGTTTGGAGGAACTTTCCTCAAGATAGTCGAAGCCATCTATCACAAGCCTACGGCAAGCATTATCCTCAACGGGGAAAAACTAAGGGCCTTTCCTCTGAGATCGGGCACAAGACAAGGATGCCCACTCTCACCACTCCTCTTCAATATAGTACTGGAAGTACTTGCGATAGCTATTAGACAAGAAAAAGAGATTAAGGGCATCCAGATAGGAAAGGAAGAAATCAAACTCTCACTATTTGCAGACGACATGATACTATATCTAGAGAAGCCTAAAACCTCTACTAAGAAACTCTTAGAAACAATAGACTTATACAGTAAAGTTGCAGGCTACAAAATCAATACCCAAAAATCCATGGCCTTCATATATGCAAACAATGAGGCAGAGGAAAGGGACATGAAAAAAGCAATCCCATTCACAATCGTGCCCCAGAAAATCAAGTACCTCGGAATCAGCTTAACCAAGGAAGTAAAAGACCTTTACAAAGAAAACTACAAAACGCTACTCCATGAAATCAAAGAGGACATGAGGAAATGGAAACATATACCCTGCTCGTGGATAGGGAGAATCAATGTTGTCAAAATGGCAATACTCCCTAAAGCATTATACAGATTCAATGCGATCCCTATAAGTATACCCATGACATTCTTCAAAGAACTGGATCAAGCAATCCTAAAATTCATATGGAATAACAAACGTCCAAGGATAGCTAAAACAATTCTTGGGAAAAAGATGATGGGAAGCATCACCCTCCCCACCTCAATCTTTACTACAAAGCAGTAACAATTAAAACAGCATGGTACTGGAACAAAGGCAGAGCCGTAGACCAATGGAATAGGGTGGAATATCCCTACACACAACCCCAAATGTATGATCATCTAATCTTTGATAAGGGAGCAAGAGATGTGAAGTGGAGCAAGGAAAGCCTCTTTAACAAATGGTGCTGGCACAACTGGACAACCACATGCAAAAAAATGGGTTTAGACCTTGACCTGACACCATGCACAAAAGTCAGATCAAAATGGATTAAAGACCTCAACATTAGACCACAAACCATAAGGTACATTGAAGACAAGGTCGGCAAAACCCTCCATGATATTGAAGATAAAGGTATCTTCAAAGGTGACACGGAACTAAGCAATCTAGTAAAAACAGAGATCAACAAATGGGACTACAATAAACTAAAAAGCTTCTGCACCGCAAAAGATACAGTGACCAGAATACAAAGACTATCCACAGAATGGGAAAGGATATTTACACAATACCCATTAGATAAGGGGTTGATATCAATGGTATATAAAGCACTGGTTGAACTCTACAAAAAGAAAACATCCAACCCCATCAAAAAATGGGGCGAAGAAATGAACAGAAACTTTACCAAGGAAGAAATACGAATGGCCAAAAGGCACATGAAAAAGTGCTCTGCATCACTAATCATCAGAGAGATGCAGATCAAAACAACCATGAGATACCACCTCACACCACAGAGACTGGCACACATCCAAAAGAACAAAAGCAACCTCTGTTGGAGAGGATGTGGGGAGAAAGGGACCCTTCTACACTGCTGGTGGGAATGCCGGCTAGTTCAGCCCTTTTGGAAAACAGTATGGACGATTCTCAGAAAACTAGAGGTTGAGCTCCCATTTGACCCAGCAATACCACTGCTGGGAATATATCCCAGAGAGGCAAAAAAATACAATCGAAACAACATCTGCACATGTATGTTCATCGCAGCACTGTTTACAATAGCCAGAATCTGGAAAAAACCCGAATGCCCCAAAACGGATGACTGTTTGAGGAAACTTTGGTACATCTATACAATGGAATACTATGCAGCTGTTAGAAAAAAGGAAGTCAAGAATTTTGTAGTTAAGTGGATGGGCATGAAAAGTTTCATGCTGAGTGAAATGAGTCAGAAAGAGAGAGACAGACATAGAAAGACTGCACTCATCTATGGTATATAGAATATCAGAGTGGGAGACTAATACCCAAGAACCGTAGAAATAAGTACCAGGAGGTTGACCCCATGGCTTCGCGGCTGGCCTCACGTTCCGGGGAAAGGGCAACTCAGAGAAGCGATCACCAACTACATTGTAGTTGAAGGCCATGTGGGGGAAGGGAGTTGCGGGCTGAATGAGGGCTAGAGACTGAGCACAGCGGCCACTCAACACCTTTATTGAAAACCACAACAGCTAATTAGAGAGAGAGAACAGAAGGGAATGCCCTGCCACAGTGGCCGGGTGGGGTGGGGGAGAGATGGGATTGGGGAGGGTGGGAGGGACGCCGGGTTTACGGGTGGTGGAGAATGGGCACTGGTGAAGGGATGGATTCCCGAACTTTGTATGAGGGAAGTATAAGCACAAAAGTGTATAAATCTGTAACTGTACCCTCACGGTGATTCTCTAATTAAAAATAAATAAATTATAAAATAAAATAAAATAAAATAAATTCAGTAAGAGGAAAAAAAATTAAATTTTACAGAATGAAATGTGATATGAGGATTACTTAGAAGATTAATTAGAATTAAAACCTGATAGTTTATTAATTGGGAGTTCATTATTACTTTCAGTCATCATGCATTTAGTACTTATGAGCCAGAAACTGTTCTAAGAATTTTATTTAAATTAGCTCTTACTACATTTTGTTCTTATAAAACTTTGTAGCATAATTATTACATGATCCCAATTTTTTTCAAGAGAAAATGAAAATTTATAAAAGCTACACAGCAAATTTCGGGTGGAACCTAGATTATGTGTATTCAAAGAAAGCATCTAAATCCCTGTACTATCTATTTGGGTAATTAATGTATTTTAAATAAATTGGTTTCTTTGAGGAAAATTTAAAAAAAAAAGACAGTTATTTAGAGGGTTCAACTATACTGAAATGCTCAATGTGAAGGGGCAGAATGAGGAATCATGAAGAATTTGTGTGGCATTTGCCCAGCAATGTAGAAAACCTGGGAGGTATTATACTCTGAGTGTTTGTGTATTACACATTTCTGGAATTTCTAGCTTTCTTTGTAACAGGAATGATGTACTAGCCAGAGAGCTAGTACAGTGTGCAAGGCATTTGCACTGCACATGGCAGACCCCAATTCAATCCCCATCATCACATATGGCCCCCAAGAACCACCAGGAGTAATCATTGAGCACAGAGTAAGGAGTTTAAGCCCCGGGCACAGCCAGATATGACATCAAAATAAAAAAAATTAATATGGATTAAAAAAAGAATGGGTTAATTTTTTCTGTCCAAACACATGGCTTAACTTTTTTTTTTTTTACCACTACCCTTACCTCCTGCAACTGGAGTTACGTTAAGTAAACGTCAGAAGGAAAAGGGAAAATAGCTTCATTTTCAAGCTTATCAAGTAATCTCTTATTCGATTGTGAGTCTCCTTCAGTTCAATCCATAAGGAAACCAACACTGCAGCATAATAGCAATAGTGATATTGATTCATTGTCCAATGACTAAGATTGCTTTTACTTATTGGTGGATGAGTTTCAAATGTTCCTGAGTTCAGGGAAACTACCTGCTTGTTCACATAACTTCAGCAGACTCTCCTTTGCCCCATACTTTTCCAGGGATATGACCAGCTAAATAATTGATCCATTTGTACTGCAGTTTCTGATGTATAACGTCAATCAAAATGTTGACATGCTATCAACATGGATCACAGTGAAGCACTGAGAGCCTGCCTAGGAATTGTGATTGACCTAATAGGATGTAGAATACCAAGATGTCTTTGATAATGGATAGATGACAATGATGAGAAGAAAGTAGCTGAGGCCTTACTGTTTAAGATGAACTCTTACCAAATGATTTTGCATGAGTCATTTTGCCTTTTTCATATCTATAGCTGTCAGTGAAAGAGAATAAATGTATGTTGCTTTGAGCTATCAGTTTATGGTGATCTATTATGGAATCTGCAGGGAGTAAATCCACTTGTCATATTGTGAATGAACAGCAATGGATTCTGGGAATCAGTCGCTCCCCCAGGGCCTTCCCCAGGAGCACCCAAAGCACAAGAAAACATTCCTTTTGTAAATAAGAATTCTTCCTCCTGGCTTAACAGTTTTACAAAAAAGTCTCAAACTACCTGGGTAGTGTAGGATATCATTGGTTTGTCCTTTCTCCCTTGCCACAAAGAGTTTAGGTTTGTCTGGTAATAATCTCTAAACATTTTAAGACAACATTGGTATGTCCTATTCCCCTTGCCACAGGAAGTTTTAGGTTTATCACAGTGCTCCTGAGTCACTCCCACTCTTTTGTTTATCTGCAACCACTTCTCTATGCTCTCTTCCCCAACCAGGTAATCAGCTTTTCTCCCTAATCAGATTCTGTTAACTTGTAAGGTCAGATTCCTCAGAAATCTATGATTTATGAGTGAAATATTGTCTTTCTCCTCTCTTTGTGTCTTTTGAGTAGTTTACTTTAAAGCAATGTCCTTTTTGTATGGACAAAGAAAGTTGTTAATATGCTTTTGTAACTTGGGATTTAATTGGCTTTGTATATTATTCACTCCCGGGCATCTGCTTTCTTGACTTAAGCCTCAGTTACCCTTAGTTCCTAGCACCCTAAAAGCAGGGTCCTGACGAGGGACTTAAGGGACCCAGGGCAAGCTGTGAGCTACCCTGGCATCGATATGGGCCAGGCCAAAGCTCCACGATTCTTAACCATAAGTTAAGAGTTTGATCATGGACAAATGCTGT
Organism: Sorex araneus; assembly: GCF_027595985.1. Taxonomy (NCBI): domain Eukaryota; kingdom Metazoa; phylum Chordata; class Mammalia; order Eulipotyphla; family Soricidae; genus Sorex; species Sorex araneus. The sequence continues at coordinate 153,228,794 of NC_073302.1, forward strand.
CATGATCCAAAAGCAACAACGACACTAGGACCCTGCTTTCTTAGCAAAGACAAATCTGGCCTAACCACTGTAGTCTGAGATTGAGAAGACCCCAGGAGAGCAATTCTATATGCTTAATGTATTTCTTACTGTGTCCATACAAATTGATTAATATTAGGAATGCTTATATGTTAGTTGGACAAGGAGAGGAGAAACACACCCATGGGATTCTGCTCTTTGGCAGGTGTCCTGCTGAAAGAGAATCTGTCCTAGAAGCAGCATCCCCTGAGGAAAAAAACTTTACCCTATTGATTGTGACCACACCTATGTGTAAGCACCAACCCCGCATGCTGGGGTATTTAACTAGGCTGTAAGAGTGGGATGGGGTTTCCAGTGCCAGATCCAGAGAAGCCAGATTGAGATCCAGATCCAGAGCGAGAAGGAGAATGAAGTAGCATGGGGGAGGAAGAAGCAGGAGGAGAATCAGAGGAGAATGGAGATGGGAATGTAATAAAATTCAACTGAGACCAACCACCCTGACCCTCATTCCTTCCTTCGCTTGCCCTTTACCATCAGCCTCCCCAAAGTGGGGGAAGCAGCATGAGACTACTGAATGTGGGCGGCGGGAGAGAGATAGAGCTCCACGCAGATGCTGTGCCCCTACCCCCTTTTTTGTGTGTGTTTACACAGGAAGAAATACTATGATGAAGGAAAATGAAAGCACAGTGTGAATGAGCTGTCTGACACTCTAAAGCTCTCTTTACTCACGCTTGGTCTTGACTCACCTTTTCTGAGTTGGGAAAGAAAATGTGGCCCTGTAGCCTACTCTACCCGAGTGGACAAGTTGACAACATGGAGAGTTTGCTATTTCCGGCACAGTCCTCTAGCAGTTTCTTAGGACAAACTTGCTAATATATGTTATGCTTCCCTGTCTATGCAAGATGTTATAGATTTAAATTTTTTAACTGCATTTATTTATGATTATTGTAGTTAAGGTAACATTTATAATAGTGTGCCAACGTTTATGGCACTGACATACACTTACCATGCCTCACCATCACCAAAGTGCCCAATATCCTCTAACAATGTCCTTATGTTACTCCTAGTCTGTCTCTTTATTCTCCTCCTTACCCCACACTTCCAGACCCTGCTTGTTAATCACAGTAGTCCAAGGCCAAGGAATTTTATCATTTTTTACTGTCTATTTTATTATTTTATTGCTCTAGATGTCAAAGATGAGTAAAATCATTTGATATTTGTCTTTCTCCTTCTGATTTATTTTGCTTAACATGATACCCTCCAAATCCACCCATTTTTCAGCAAACTGCAACAGTTCATCTTTTCTTGTACTGCATAATATTCCATTGTTATGTATGCCACAACTTCCTTATCCTTTCATCTGTTGTTGGATATGGATTGCATTTCTAGCCTACCTATTGTTCTAAGTGTTCTAAATGAGCATAAGTATACTTATTTCTTTTCAAAATGATGTTTCTGTGTTCTTGGGAGCGATGCCAAAAATGGGAAATTTTTGTCATACAAAAGCTCTATACCTAGTTTTGTACTTTTTTGTGTTATATATTTCTTTTTAAAAATTTCTTGGGGTTAAGGTGATTAGAACACTGTTAAATTTTATGGTGTCAAATATGCAAAATGTGCACCCCACTGCCACCAAAATGCACATGGTCCTCCATTACTGTCCCTTCTAGTCTGGCCTTTCCCTCCATTCTCTCCTCCCACTACTGGAAATTGTTCTTAGATTTCAATGCCAAGGGCTTGACACTGTCATTTCTCTTGTTTTGTCTCTCTATATTCTACAGATTATACAGATGTGTAATCCCATCAACGGCCAACATCCAGAGAAAGACTTAAAAGCAAGCTCTCAGAAGAGAGTGATGCAGAGTCTCTTGCCTGCATGCCTGGCTGTCTTCCCCGGGGCCCCTCGGAGGGGATGGGCTCCAGCTTCCCTCCCCACCCCGAGCAGAGTTCCTAGCGGCCGAAGACCACTGGAACCTAGCTATAGCCATTCTCGAGGCCCCTCTCCACACGTTCGGACAGGCCTCATGCATGAAGGTACCGGCAGAGGAACCCTGGTATGTGTAATCCCATCAACGGCCAACATCCAGAGAGAGACTTAAAAGCAAGCTCCCAGAAGTGCGCAGCCAGCCGCAAAGTGTGCAGTCAACTGGGTTTGGTCAGTTGACTCCTCCTGAAGATATCCTGTAGCCTACTTCTCCCTCTGGGAGAAACTGGCAATCTTCTGAGAGTTTCCTGCCCACATGGGACAGCCTTGCAAGCTTCCCATGGTGTATCCATATGCTAAATCCAGTAACTAGCTGGATCTCATTCCCCTGACCCTGAAAAAGCCCCCAGTGTGACATTGTTGGGAGGGCCGAGTCGAGATAGACTTCTAAGATCTCAGGGAAAGGACAAAATGAGAGGTTACTGAGCTCGCTAGAGAAATCGATGATTAACAGGATTTCGTGATCGTGATCGTGATATTCTATAGATGAGTGACATTATCTCTATATTCCAACAGATGAGTGAACTTATTTAGTTTCTTCTCCCTCTGACTTATTCTGCTTGATGTGATATCTTCTGTTCCATCCACGTTGCATTGTTTCATCTTTTCTTATGACTGCATAGTATCCTATTTTGTCTATGTAAAACAACTTCTTTTTTTTTTAATTTTTAAATTTATTTATTTTTAATTAGAGAATCACCGTGAGGGTACAGTTACAGATTTATACACTTTTGTGCTTATACTTCCCTCATACAAAGTTCGGGAACCCATCCCTTCACCAGTGCCCATTCTCCACCACCCGTAAACCCAGCGTCCCTCCCACCCTCCCCAATCCCATCTCCCCCCCACCCCACCCTGCCACTGTGGCAAGGCATTCCCTTCTGTTCTCTCTCTCTAATTAGCTGTTGTGGTTTGCAATAAAGGTGTTGAGTGGCCGCTGTGCTCATTCTCTAGCCCTCATTCAGCCCGCAACTCCCTTCCCCCACATGGCCTTCGACTACAAAAAACAACTTCTTTATTCATCTGTATTTTGACATTTGAGTTGTTTCCATATTCTGGCTATTATAATGAGTGTTGCAATGACTTTGGGTGTGTATAGATTTTTTTTTTGAATTCATGTTATTGTATTGGGGCGGGGAGGGTAGACATCATAAAGTGGAATCTATGAGTTCTATGGGAATTTTATTTTCACTTTTTGGGGAAAATTTTGGTATTCCTTTCCATAAGGGTTGAACCAGAGGGCATTGCTACCAACAGTGAATGAGGGTCTGCTACGTACAAAGAAAGCATCTTACCCCTGTACTATCTCTCTGGTAACCAAATTAAAAATTTTTGTACGGCAAAATACAGGCTAAAATTAAAAACTACTTTACTGAACAGGAATAATATTTACTCATCATACATCAGATAGAGGGTTAATTGTGAAAATACATGAATCACTCATAAAGTTAAACAACAATAAAAACCAGCAAAACAATAGTACCATAGGTAGGGCTTTTGCCTTGCTTGAGGCTGACCTGGTTTTATCCCTGGCATCCCAAATGGTCCCCTAATACCACCAGGAGTAACTTCTAAGTGCAAAGTCAGGAGTAATCCCTGAGCATCACAAAAGTATGTCCCCTCAGGCAAAACCAAACAAAAAGGAAGAAATTTACAGACACTTTTCTAAAAAGGACAGTTGGATAGTCACTGAACTGCACTGTAACAGTGTCATCCCATTGTTCATTGATTTGCTGAAGCAGGCACCAGTAACGTCTTCATTGTGAGACTTGTTACTGTTTTCGGCATATCAAATATGCCACAGGTAACTTGTCAGGCTCTGCCGTGCGGGGTGGGATACTCTCAGTAGCTTGCCGGGTTATCTGAGAGGGGTGGAGAATCGAATCCAAGTCGGATAGCCACTAGCCATTTGAAAAAAGTGTTTATTGTCTCATAAGAAAATTTAAAAGGTGTTATATGTATATATATGTATATGTATATATATATATATATTTAAATTGGGGGCCATACCCTCTGGTGCTCAGACCTTACTCTTGATTCTGAGGGATTTCTCCTGATGGGCTCAGAGGACCATATGCAGCGTAAGGGATCAAACACAGTTGACTGCATGCAAGGTAAGCTCCCTACCCACTGTGTTATATCTCTGGCTCCAGACGCTATAAATTAGTCACATCTTCCATCCCTACTGAGCTGATATGTGTTCTTAGAATGCACCTTCATGCAGAACTTCCTATGACTGGTGCCAAAAGAGGATCATTCTATAACACAAAAGATTTCCATATCTGTCCTAAGGGTTTGAGGGTCTGACAGCACTCAGGACAACTACTGGCAGCATGTAGATGGTGGGCTAGAATGACCATATCTCATTTTTTAATGTTTCCTCCCTTAAAATAAAATACCTTCTACTCCCTCTTATAATTTATCCTTGGAAAATCTCAATTATGAGAAATCTCATACTGCGAGGGCTCATTATGTGTGTGTGTTAATTGTTCTAAATTCATCAGGAAAGATGTGTTGCAGAAGGAAGTAAGATCCTTAGCTGCTTTTTTTCTTTTAGAGTAGCAAATCAGTGCTTAATGCTTATTTTCTTGTTGTGCAATTTTTATTTAGTTGGGATCTGAAATATCTTGCATGCCACTCTGTCTTTAGCAGCTTCCCCCACAACTTTGAGTGACAACAAACTACAATTGTTTTTTTATTTAAAAAAGTACCAGGGTCCTATCTATGCCTTGAGATAGTATAGAGCTCAGAATTGCCTCTGCTCATCTTCTTATGTCTCTACAAGCATAGATATGCAAGGTTATGACACATCCAAACCTCTGCTAGGAATACTATTTGAATTTCTGGCTTCCCTTGGCCATGACTCTTCCTCCTCCTCCTCCTCCTCCTCCTCCTCCTCCTCCTCCTCCTCCTCCTCCTCCTCCTCCTTCTCCTTCTCCTTCTCCTTCTTTCTTCATCTTCATCACACCCAGCGATGTTCAAGGGTTACTTTTGGCTCTGAACTCAGAAATCACTCCTGCTAGTGCTTGGGGAACCATATGCTGGGAATCGAACCCTGGTTGGCTGCTTGCAAGACAAACACCCTATCCACTGGACTATTGTTCCGGCCCTCATGCCTTTTTCTTGATCTTTACAAAATCACTTGCACTTGGCAGAAGAAGGTATGTTTGTAGGGAAGATACATGAACTAGATCTTTTTATCTTGATGAATTCAAAGGTAAAAGAACTGGCTTAATTGACTATCTTTCCTTTCTCTACATTTTCATGCATTTCTTTTGGTCACTAACAATTTAAACATGTTTCCTTTGTAATGAGCTGTGAGATGGAATTTTGAAGTTGAACCCATGTGCATACAATACTCCTGGCAGTCACCAAATGGATCCAGTTTGTGGGACAACTTTTTCTCAATGCCCACTGTTTATACCCTTCTCTATGGTGCTCTTCAGAGTAACTCTGAATGCTGCCATCATCAGATAGTAAAAGCTATCTGCAGAAAGAAGAGATAAAAGATAAAGTGCCATCCCAGTTATAAAAAAAAAAATTTCTTGACACACTGACCATTAGTGTTGAGAGTCCTTTCATTAGTATTTTTAATGATCCAGGTTTTCAGTTGGCAAGGACTGAGAACTGTGCATGTTTTTGAGAAATGCACAAAACTTGATGTCCAAGGGTAAGTTTATTAGAAATAGCAGAATGTTTTTAAAGAAAACATGATCTGTTATTCATATTTACAGATAAAATATCTGTATATTTTGTAAATTGCTAGCTGGAAGCAACTTTATTTTTCAGAAAAGGGAGTCTGAACTTTGACATTTAATAACACAATTTCTCTGTATGATTTGGTTACACCCTAGTGTCACTAAGTATCATTTTATTTCCTGCTCCTGGATGCTACTAATTCAAGACAGGACCTTCTGCTCTGAGATTCTTTTGTGGACCTTTGACTTTGGGAGCATCAACACAGCTTTGAAAAATTCTGTCTTCCTGGAGGTGGTTGTTAAATCTTTATTTGCATAATTAATTTTCACTCATTTGTTGTCCTGGGTTGTTCCTGATAGTTTGCTTTCTGTCATTAAGCTTCCTTCAAATCTCAACTTAAGTTCTGTTTATGGATTTAGTCTAGGCTGCAATGTGGAACATACATTGAAAGTCTCTCCTGCTTTCTCTGCTCATGATTGCATATAATCCTCCACCATTACTGTGAGTTCAAAGTATGGGTGCACAGTATGTGTTTTGGTAGCCAAGAATCACCTCCCTAGGCCATCTGATAGCAATGGATGATGGAAGGAATGGGGAGAAGGAAGGAATGGGGAGAATGTAGGAATGGAGACCCAGGCTCCATTTAGTCGGTTTTCAGTTGGTGACCGTTTATTCTCTTCCTCATAAGTTAGTTGTTAGTTATATAGAAATTGTGAAGCATGGGAGTACATATAGGTGTGGTTGAACATTACAATAAATAGATGTAAAGCCCATTCTTCAGGGGAAGTTCTTCTAGGATATTAACTCAAGGACAAAATCTCATCTGGGATTCAACGCTCTAGATTACTAGGCAATCCACTCAAGGGTGGGATTCCATCTAAGGTGTATTGCTTTCTCCTTTTCTTAGCTAGTAATCCATTTAAACAATCAGGTTAAATGTATTTCTTACTAATATTTCTAGCCATTTTGTATGAACACAATAAGAGACATATTAAACTTAAATATAGCTTAAATATATATAATATATATTATATATATATATATATATATATATATATATATAATCTCAGACTATAGTCCTCAGGCAAGGTTAGTCTTTCCTAACCTCAGCAGGATTCTTACTCAGTTACTTCTTTTTGGGTCATGACAGAGTTTGTTCCATGACCATGCTAGCGCTTAGCTTCTCCCTTTTCAATGCCAGGATAGTTTCGATCTTGCCCTGGGTCCATCCAAGTACCTCTCTGGGATCCTCCTTTTAGGGGTATTAGGAAGTAAAGGCAATTGAGGCTTAAGTCAAGCAAATATGATGGATGCCCGGAGTAAATACTATTTGGAGCCAATTAACTCCCATGTTACAAAAGCATAGCATCAACTGTCTTCCTGTGTCTATACAAATAGACCAAGCAAAGGATATAAAGGAAAGAAAAGAGCAATATAGGATTAGGAGTGCCTGATGGAATTGGGTGTGCCTCGGGAGTGCTGTGATGGGTGCAATTTAATAAACCTAAGCTCCCTACGGGAGAGGTAAAGGACAAACCAATTTTATTCAACAATTACTAGCTAAAGAGATGACCATTAATTCAGGCTACGTTGAACAAATCAGGTGGGTCATCACTTCAGAGATTTTGAGGACCACTCTGTCCACAATGAAGATGTATTTTTGTAAATGAAGGACGGAAGTATGTAATACACATATAGCACAGACCTGGTATCTTAGAATAAACAATATAATAATAGCGATGGAGATATCTTTGGTGCCTCCCAAATGGTACTTGGAAGGCTTTGGGGCCCCACCTGGCCTGTGGTTCAATGCCAAGGCCAAAAGATGTGATGCTGCTCAGACTGCGGTGCCAAGGATATCTCACAGTTCTCATGTCCTCCTGGGCCACACCTGGTGTGCTTGGGAGCCTCCAGGTGGGATTTCTAGGGGTTCACCAAGTAATGCTCAGAAGACCATTAGCTGCCAGGAATTTAACCCAGGTTAGGTGCATGCTAGGCCCCTATGATAGTGATATCTTAGGTCAGGTTTTCCTAAATAGACATTTGTGTGCTGGAAGTTTTTAAATCATACTTGAAAGGAAATGAGAGAGTCAGAGGGAGACATTGAAATCAGATGCAATTTCCATAGAAGATTTTGTCAGTTCTTCCTGGAGCTCAGAAGCTGGGATGAAAAATGAAAGTTATCCTGAATGAGGCAAGGGGATAGGGTATTAAACATCATTATATTCTGCTTAGTTCCAACTACACTCTCAGCAGAATATATTTTTGTGTTTCTTATTCGATAGTTGGAAAATTAGGGTCCCACAGATCAGAAAATGTTTCAAATGGAACATGGTGGTATATAGCAAAGTCATATTTAAAATCCTCCTCCCTCCAGACCCTCCATTTTCCAGGACCTATACTTCCAGCACCCTTTTTCTTTCTTGTCTTGAATTTAATCTCTTGAAACAAACAGTTGGTACTTTTATTTTCCAAGATTTATAAAGTTTAAAGTGATCATGTTAATAACGCACCCCCCTCCATTCTTGATTAAATATTGGCCAGCATTGGGTCAACTATAGACAGATTTGCTCAGTTGTTCTAGCAGCCTTTTATATACAGCGATGTGGCTCATGCATGAAGCTTTTATTAGCATTTGTTTGCTGTGTAAAGAAGGAAAAGAATGATATTGCTTTGTTTCCTCAAATATAAGTACCATCTTCACACAATTGTAGGAGTTCATGGTTCACTTCCAAAAAGTAGGAACCATGGAAAGTGTACGTATACCTAATCCGCATGACGGAACTGTTCCGTAACATTGAGATTGCCATTGAAAGCTTGCTTGTTCCTGCAGTTTTAAAAACGTGTGTTGCTAGAACTCTCGTTTATTGCTGAATGAATTTATAGAAAATGGCACGGTCACAGTGAAAAACAGATTGTGGCCCTGCCCCCAGGTTGCCTTGGAGCCCCTGTTCTCTGTGCTCCAGTCCCTTTAACCCCCAAGCCTCCACCAGAGTAGTGAAGACCCACAAACGGACCTCGATCCTGCCAACAGGATCCAGTTGCTCCACTCCAAAGTAATAGGATCATCTAAAATGGCTGCACAACATTTCCTTCCCACTTCATCTCTCTCCGGGAGCACACATGCCATACTCTTACCATGAGCCAGTCCACAGACTCTGGAGTGGCAAAAAACTCTTTCATGTCAATACTATCACTCACTGTCAATGTTGTATTTGTCAAATCCCACAGTATTAGAGTATCACTGTATCACTGTCATCCCGTTGATCATCAATTTGCTTGGGCATAGAGTAAGTCTTAATATATGAGAATTAAAAAAATTCATTTAGTAGGTTAAGAGATCCATGCTAATTGTGACAATTGTGAAATAGCATCAACTGTGCTATTTGAATATAGAAACCAGGTATGTGGGAACTCCTTGAACTGCTTTCTTATTTTTCCTCTGAATCTAAACTTTCTAAACATAAAGTCTAATTTGAAAAATACTTCTTATCTAACATCAACGCAGAATCTACTACCCCTTCACTGGAGTCCCTCTGAGGGGGGCGGGTTGAGTTTACTTCCCCACCCTGAGCAGAGCCCTGGCAGCCAAAAACCTCCAGAACCCAGCCTACAGCCATGCTCAAGGCCACTCTCCACATTCTCGGACAAGCCTCACACATGAAGCATGAAGGAACCAGTAGAGGAACGTGCGCATGTGGGACCTGGGGCTGAGCTCTCCAAGCCTGCTCGGATCGGGGCTGGGCCTCCTCCCTCCAGACCCTCCACTTTCCAGTAGCTTGGCAGTCACACCCAGAAACTGCCCCCTGTGTAATCCCATCAGCGGCCAAGATCCAGAGACTATATAAAACAAAGCTCCCGGAAGCACAAGGCCGTGAAATAGTCCCATGACCTTTTATAGTCTAGCCCATTGATGTGCCTAAAGCAGCACACATGTGTTTGGTTTTAACATACTTGCTTGTATTCTTTGATAAACATTCTCTGTCTCTCTCGGAGAGCCCGACAAGCCACTGAGAGTATCCCACCCACACGGAAGAGCCTGGCACGCTCCCCATGGTGTATTCGATATATCAAATAGAGTAACTATAGCAGGTCTCATTCCCTCGAGCCTGAAACAGCCTCCAATTACTGGGAAAGACGAGTAAGGAGAGGCAGCTAAAATCTCAGGGCTGGGATGAATGGAGACATTATTGGTGCCCACTTGAGCAAGTTGATGAACAACGGGGTGACAGTGATGACAGTGATACAGTGATCTAACATGTGTTCAGTTAAATTGAAATTGGAGAGCCTATAGGCTTACTTTACTCTTGTAAACTATTAGGAAAAAATTAATACAGTATCTACGTTGAAACCAAATACTCTATATGTATTTAAAGTGGTATGTTGGGGAACAGCTTGAAAGCATTTTGTTTCATTAATGTTTTATTTGTGACTTATAGTTTTAGTCAACTTGGAAGCAATTAAAATTAAAGCCATGCAAAGACTCATGTGGTCTCCTGCTTGTCTGAAAGACCCAACAGAAGCTTTAAACAGAAGATCTCAACTTCATTTGCATCTCATCAGCACCATCACATTAATATTTCATAATTAACTTCAAAGGTGGAAAGCATATCATACTTACATTACTCCCTCAGAACACCACAACAGAGACTTTTTCTATTTTAGAATAACTCAACATCATAAAGCTGGCATTTTAAAATGCAAAATACTGTATGCTCACGTAGTCAGATAATAGAAGAGTTTTCAGAATCACAGTATAAACCCTTAAAATAAGAGCTGTCACCAAATGATATACTTAATCCACTTGAAAAATCTCAGCCTTTCTATTATTTTCTGTTCTTATATGGCACCTTTTGACCAATACAATTGGATCATAAATGTGTTTCTTATGAATAATATAATGATAGTATTGTCAGCAACTATCAGCCATAGTTCCTGATCTGGAATTCAGCGTAGACAATAATTGGATGAGCAGAAAGATTATATCTCTGAAATTGTTGAATTCACAGTTTAGAGATCTATTTGGTGATAGAAAAATAGGACACAGGATGTCATATAAAATGGAAGGGAATAACAATTCATCCTATCCCCGGCAAATGTGAAAATTCTGAAGGTGGAATGGCAACACATTCATGCAATTTCTTAACTGACAACCTACAATAAAATCGGGAATGCTTCACCCACATGAGGACTTCCCTGTATAAATTTTTTACCATTTTACCGTGTGTGTGTGTGTGTGTGTGTGTGTGTGTGTGTGTGTGTGTGTGGTTGGTGGGGAATGAGGGGGTGGCTGTGAGGAGGGATATCCAGGGGTGCTCCTGACTCTGTGGTCAGGAAGTGGCTCCTGATCGCCATCACATGCAGTGCCAGGGATCAAACCTGGGTTGGCCAGGTGCCAGGCAAGTGTATGTTCTCTCTAGTCCCATTTTATTTAAATTTGACATTTGTGATATCTCAACAAAAGTCATGGCATGCCAAGATTGCCATATCTTGTGCAATTAAGCTGATCTCCTCTCTTCCATGGCTTTGGGAGGGGAATTGAGTAATTAGTCACAATTTGGACCTAGCAGTTTATCATTAATTTAAGGAGGATACTCTTTCAAGAAAGATCAAATACTTTCATCACAATAGGGCACGATTTGTGTGTGTGTGTGTTGAAGTGACATCACAGTTATACTATGAATTTATCGTGTGGGTTTGAAGGTGAAAATGAATCTTTAGAGTGACAAAATGTGTTTACTATTTTAGATCTTTGGATGAGAATATGCTCTCTAGAGCCCGATTCTCTCCCTCTCTCAGGCCCCCTCTCCCAGACCAGGCCTCACAGAGCCCATCCTTCCCCATTGCGGGGGAGTGGAAATGAATGCAATGACACTCTCTGACGGGAAACACAGGGGACTGTGAAATCTAAAAGACTTGGAGGAAATGAAACTTGAATACTTCTGTGGGAGTGGTATATCCCAGGGGAGAGGCTGGACATGGGGATAAGGCCTGGCAGAGAGGAAAGGATGAGAAAAGAGGGTGAGGGGAGGAAGAGGAAGCAGTGGAAAGCATTAGGCACTCAGACACTGTCCCAGAGACATCCAGTCCCCATCTCAGCCCCTTGTAAGGTCTTTTTCCCTTTTGTGAGAGTAAGGAGTTAGACATTTGGGATCTTTCTATTCCCACCCCACTGCACGTTGGTATTATCCTTAGGCAGGCTACTAGCTAGCAAGGCTTGTCTATTGCAGGTGACCATGCAACAAAGGAAAGAGAAAGCCCATATACTGAAGCCTGTCCTCCCTGGAGAATAATACAGGCATTTCCAGTTAAAGAGTGGAGAAGGGCAGAGGGCAGGTTCCAGGAACTGCTGCTAATAGAAATACCACCTACAACTTTCAACCTCTAGGAAACCTCAGTAGCTTACAGGCATGGGAGTGGAGGTACCATTCGACTTTGGTTTTTGGTTCTGCTATTTTGACAGAAGAGGCATTTTGATGATGCCACTATGATGCAGCTCTTTGGATGTAACTGTATAGAGTCAAAGTCACTTCGTTAAAACAGGATTTTTTGGGGGCTAGAGCGATAGCACAGCGGGTAGGGTGTTTGCCTTGCATGCGGCTGACCCAGGTTCGAATCCCAGCATCCCATATGGTCCCCTGAGCACCACCAGGACTAATTCCCGAGTGCAGAGCCAGGAGTAAGCCCTGTGCATCGCCAGGTGTGACCCAAAAGAAGCAAAATAAATAAATAAATAAAAAATGTTAAAAAAAAGGATTTTTTTTTGCTTTCTATTGTGTAATAACCTACATTGCAGACATCCCATAATCCTCCACCCTGAGCCACAGACAAGTTGTAATGTACAAAATGGTTGATCTATCCAAAGACGTGTGTGTGTGTGTGTGTGTGTGTGTGTGTGTGTGTGTGCGTGTAGGTATGTGGGTAGGGAGATGAACAGAATTTCTCCGAAGAGGATACACGAATAATGAACACAACTATGAAACAATGCTCAGCATCCCTGATTATCAGGGAAATGCTAATTAAAAAAGACAATGAAATATCACTTCACACCAGTGAGAGTGTCATATTTCAAGAAGACTAGAAATGATATACATGCCTTTGGGAAGGCATAAGTAAACATTAAGTGCCTAAAATTATACCTTAAAATAAATAAAAAGTTTAAATAATAAATAAAATATCCCTTTTGTTATCTTATGGGTGTCACATGCTTGCACATTATAGTTCTCAATGAGGTCAAACGTAGGAAGCGGGTATGAATCCCATTTCACAAATGGGAAATATAAGGTTTATCTAAGGTCAGTCTCACAGTATAGAATAGGTAGATTAGGATTGATCCTTGAGCCATCCAAAACAGATATTCTGATATGAAACTGTCAGGGAGTCATAGTTTCCTTCTTAATTAAAAAAAAATGAAACCTCTGAGCCACACCTAGTTGTGCTTAGGGGTAATTCCCAGCTCAGGGTCACTCCTGGCAGTGCTTGGGGACCATGTGGCACCAGAGATCAAACCCGGATGTGTTGCATGCAAGGCAAGTAACTTTACACCTCTATTGTTTCTCTGATTCTTTCATTCTTCATGCTTTCAGTACAGTAGTCTGCATTCTGTCTCATCTTCTGTCCACTCACCCATTTTATTCATTCCAATTTTCTTGTTCCCATCTATTTTTTTCTTCCTCACTCTTGGATTATATGCGTATGTTTTGAGAAGTGATTATAGCTGGGTTACTCTGAGCAACTATGCACAGACTTGAAGAAATGAAGAAAGTAGGCATCGTACAGAGTTGAGATAATCACTATTTTTTCTGCTTTCTCTTTATATGTAAAAAAAATTACAACACCAGGCCTATCAAGGTTGAAATGTAAAGAAAAGTTGAGTGCATTTGTGTGTGTATAATTTGAAACTGATTTTTAGCAGAAATTCTCTTTGGAGCAGCTGCTTCTGATACACACCACTTGTTTCTTATAATTAAAAAGAAATTTAGGGGCCGGAGCGATAGCACGGCGGGTAGGGCGTTTGCCTTGCACGCGGCCGACCTGGGTTCGATCCCCGGCATCCCATATGGTCCCCCAAGCACTGCCAGGAGCAATTCCTGAGTGCAGAGCCAGGAGTAACCCCTGAGCATCGCTGGGTGTGACCCAAAAAGCAAAAAAAAAAAAAAAAAAAAAAAAGAAATTTAAGCTTCCTTAGAAACTGAAATTTTGCTGTAAATTTATTAACAATAAATTATTTTATTTTTATTTTATTAAATAAGTATTAATAATAAACAATAATTATTTTATTTTAAAATTTTTAAAAATTATTTATTTTTTAATTAGTGAGTCACAGTGAGGGTACAGTTACAGATTCACACATTTTTGTGCTTGTTTTTCCCTCATGCAATGTTTGAGAGCCCATCCCTCCACCAGTGTCCATTTTCCACCACCAATGAACCCAGTATCCCTCCCACACCCCAATCCCATTCCCCCCACCCCATCCCACCTCTGTGGAGGGGCATTCCAATTTGTTCTCTCTCTCTCTCTCTCTCTCTCTCTCTCTCTCTCTCTCTCTCTCTCTCTCTCTCTCGTTTTGGGTGTTGTGGTTTGCAATAGGGGTATTGAATGGTCATCATGTTCAGTCTCTAGTCTACTTTCAGCACGCATCTCCCTTCCCACATGGGATCTTCAATCACATTTTACTTGGTGTTCCCTTCTCTATCTGGGATGACTTTCCCCCAGCATGTGAGGCCAGCTTCCAAGCTATGGAGCCAACCTCCTGGTATTATATACTACTATTCTTGGGTATTAGTCTCCTACTCTGCTATTTTATATTCCACAGATGAGTGCAATATTTCTATGTCTGTCTCTCTTTCTGACTCATTTCACTTAGCATGATACTTTCCATGTTGATCCACTTGTATGCAAAGTTCATGACTTCATCTTTTCTAGCAGCTGCATAGTATTCCATTGTATAGATGTACCAAAGTTTCTTTAACCAGTCATCTGTTCTCGGGCACTCGGGTTTTTTCCAGATTCTGGCTAACAATAATTATTTTATTTTACATTTTTTCTTAACAATAAAATGTTATGAGAGGAGTTGCCCCAACATTCTTTCCTGAATTAACTTTTCTGTTAAATGTCTTTGGCAAATTCTATTTTAGCTGAAAAGAATTGCCACCTAAGCAAATAATAGGAACAATATGATTGCAAAACAAAACATAGGAAGATTCTAAACCTTGAAGCTGGAAGAATAATGAAGCAAATTGGATGTAGTCACCAAAGTCCCTAGTCAACAAGAGCCGTTCCTGTTTTGCTACCTTTCCAGCTTTAGATACTGAGCACTTTTTATGTGATTATTGGTCACTTGTCAATTTTCATTTCGGTTGTTTTTCTTGTTAGGAGTTCTAATATATTCTGCTAAATACCCTTTGTCTTCTAGCTTGAATGCCCATTTCAGAGGCCTGGTAGGCTGAGACACTCTTTGCTAAGATAATCAGCTGTGCCCAAGAGACTCCAGAGGCCTCACAGTTGCTTTGTCCTGCCCCATAGTCCTAGAACTGGCTTAAGCATCCCTGTCTTATCAGTTTAGTCCAGCAAGACATAGATGCTTTTCCTACCCCAATTTTTTTTGCCACCAATTCTTAGACTTGACCACACTACTCTCCTCTGGATAGGCTAATTATATTTTACATACATTTATTATATCTGGCACTGTCATCCCGTTGCGCATCAATTTGCTTGAGTGGGCACCAGTAACGTCTCCATTGTGAGACTTGTTGTTACTGTTTTTGGCATATAAAATATGCCACGGGTAGCTTGCCAGACTCTGCCATGCAGGAGACATACGCTCAGTAGCTTGCTGGGCTCTCTGAGGGGGGTGGAGGAATTGAAACCGGGTCGGCCGCATGCAAGGTGAATGCCTACCTACCTGCTGTGCTATCACTCCTAAATGATTAGTCTAGAGCATTTCATAGTTGATATAAATTATTATACATATATATTTCTTATCCTTCTTATGTGATTGACTTAGAATATTTTATTTCATTTGCCCTGGCGGTGTTCAGGGCATACTCCTGGCTCTGTACTCAGGGATCACTCCTGTATGCTTAGAGGGCTGGATTAGGTGCTGGGGGATCAAACCACATGTCTTATTTACAAGGCAAGTGCCCTACCTGCTGTACAATGGCCCTGCTTAGAATGTTTTATATACATTTTTTGAAGTAAAACAGATTTTATTTGGAGGTTTTAAAGGGAAGGAGGAAGAGAAAGTGGGAGAGAGTGGAGAGTAACATGCTCAAGAGAGAACCTGGGCTTCTCCAAGGATGGAGAGAGCCCTCACACACATCCCAGCAATAGACACGAAAGCATGAAAGTACACATGGAGATGTGGGCAACGCATGTGCTTGGGTGCCACATGTGCTTGGTCATGTGGGCACAAGCAGCACGTGGGTACATATCTCCTGCTCACCTCCTCCCAGAACTAATCTATAGAAAGCAGAAGATTCATGCCCAAAGCAGCCAAAAAAAAAAAAAAACAACAAGAGGTGATATAAAGTGTCCCCTAAGAATGACAAACAGACCTTTTTGTTTCATAGGCTTTCACTGTCAGTCAAAACAGTGTGCTGTATCTTTTTAATCAGCTTGCTCTGCTCTTGTTTAAATCATCTAGATCTTGGTAAATTCTTTTACCATTTTAAGGCTCAAACCCATTGGGGTTAGGGTTGAGCACTCTTCCTCTCATGCCAGTAATGATAAAGAACTCTGTAATAATGGTGGAGAGATGGTGGAGGGTGTGGTGTTGAAATATTGTATGTATGGATACCTCTCTTAACGGTATTTTAAATAACAGTGCCTGAAATTTTTTAAAAGTTTTAAAAATTATTAAATCAAAAAGAGCCCCAAATGCTTTGTCATCTTATGTTGCATTAGGATTTTTCAGAAAAAAACAGTAACAATAGAATATGTATGTATATATTATATATAATAGGATATATGTATATATAGTATATATATATCCTATTTTATATGATATCTAGAGTTTTCACACACATGAGATAATGTATTACAACGTGAACTCAAGTGCTTATAGAAACTAAGATCTATTTGAATTTATCTCCTGGAAACTGAAGAACCAGTAAAGCTGGTAGTACACAGCTGTTAGGACCGAGACCACCCTTCAGTATTCAGAGAGACAAAGAGTCCAGCGGAATTGCAAAACACACACTGAGACTTTTATTATTCCAGGTAGCTGGGGCTGAGCTGTCCTGCCGAAGCAGGAGGCCAGAGCTCGACCCCGAGGGCTTACAGCAGAGGGTTTATATAGCTACTCTGGGCACACAGGCCTCAGGAATAGGCACAAAGATGAACAGTTCCAAAGGCAGAAGTAACTTCAAACAATTCATAATGAACAAAAGTATATAGAAAAAAACCAGAAGTAACCAAATTATTTCATGATGAACAAAAGCATGCAGGAACAATATATCAATATGACATTCCCAATTCCATACATCCAGGAAACAAGGCATTCCAATACATCAAGAAAGCATCTTATCAGTTACACAAACACTTATCAGTTAGGCACAGGATACAAGACACGGATGCGTCTGACTCCTGACTTTCCAGCTCCGTGTCTGTGTAAACACCAGTTAGTTCTTTTAATCTACTAATTCAGTCATAAATCCTTCATAGCCAAGATTGCTTCCCACCAATTAACTAATTAACAATTAGCTCAGTTAAATCATATATCCTTCCTGGCCTAAACTGTCTCCTACACACCTTATGGCCAGAGTGAGAAGGGATGAGTTCAGCCACTTCTCAAGTCCGCCCCCCACCTCCACCTTTTTCTATGGTCATACTGAAGAATCTGCCTCTCACAACAACTAGATCTGAAAACTTAGATTGGGCGAACATGGTTTTAAATCTGATCTGCACCAAAAAGCCAAAACCAAGAAGCACTGAGGTCAGAGAACAATAGAAGATGGATATTTCAGCTCTACCAGAGATGAAGCAAAATTGCCCTTCCTTTGCTTTTTTTTTTTGTAGGAATTGAGGCCTCATATATTGGTGAAGTATAGCTACACTGGGGAAAGTTTGCTTTGTCCAGTTCACTCATTCAAATGCCAATCACTTCTGGTAAGACTTTTCTGGAAATGTTTCATCAGCTATCTTGGTATCGCTTAGCCCAAGCAAATCGACACATAAAATTGATCAAGATTATCATGAATGTGTTCTTTGAAAATACTTTTTCTAGATGCTAGAGCAGTAGTACAGTGGGCAGGGTGCTTGCCTTGCATGTGGTCAGTCTGGTTTCAATCTCTGGCATCCCATATGGTTCCCTGAACATTGCCAGAAATGATTCTTCAGTTCAGAGCCAGGAATAACCCTCGAGCATTGTTGGGTGTGGTCAAAAAACAACAACAAAATTCTAGCCTGTGGTTTGTCATTTTGTTCTCTAGCTCTCTCTCTCTCTCTCTCTCTCTCTCTCTCTCTCTCTCTCTCAGCAAAGCTTCATTGAAAGAAATATAGATAGATGTGAAGGGAGAGAAAGATGCATGTTAAAGTGAGAACATGGACTTCTCCAGAGTGGGAAAAGCAGAGAATGGCTCTTGGGAGAAGTTTAAATATATACACAATTTCTCCAAATTGTCTTGGCCTGGGGTTCTCTGCAAACACAAAAGTAAATCTAGGTGTAGTCATAAGGAAAGCTCGGGACTCCTTTCATATTCTTATGGACACCTTTAGAGTCTCCTGTAGCTTCTCAGATCCTGAGGCGTCCACCCTTCCTCTGGGTGACACCTCAACTTCTCCATCCCTAAAGAGTTTAGGATTTGCATCTCAAATTCATGTGTTCTTCATGCCTTTGGGCTACTTCTGAAGCTGGGCCGTTCCTTTTCTTTTCCTTTTTATTGAATCACCGTAAGATACAGTTATGAAGCTTTCATGTCTGAGTTTTAGTCATAATAATCAAATATCCATCCTTCCACCAGTGCACATTTTCCATGAACAATGTCCCCACTATTCCAGCCCTCCCCCACCTCTATGGCAGACAAGGGAAATGTCTTTTTAAGTTTTATTATTTCCCCAAAGTTCATTACCAGGTTATCCCTGTCTATCTGACTGTCTGTCTATCTATCTGACTGTCTATCTGACTATCTGTCACACTGGCAGCACTCAGGAATCACTCCTGCTGTGCTCAGGGTACCATATGGGGTGCTGGGAACTGAACTCAGGTTAGATGTGTATAAGGCAAGATTATTACTGTACTATCACACAGCCTCTTTTTATTTCCATTTAACTAATTTTCTTGTCATATAATGTAAAGAGGGAAAACATTATTTGAGATATTATAATTATGATAAAAGCTTGCAATCCTAAGAGGAAAATGCAGAATGTAAATTTGTTGTTACTATTTAATCATAATATGTCAATCTAGAATTTCTGGGATTAATAGATGGTGATTTTCCCTATATACTCAAAATAAAAATTGATATTTTTTTCCCCAAAGAAACTTTTCAATTGAAGAGTCAGTCACTTAGAACACTATGTAGTTTGATATCTGTGTATGCATTATGCTCCCATTTCCCCTCTGGTGACCACCAATCTGGCCTCAGAATCTTAGAGTTTGTTGCTTCTTTAAATTCCACTAAGAAGCAAAATTCTAAGGTACTTGTATTACTGCCAGACTTTTCTCCATTATAATGCCCTCTAGATGTTGCCACCAATGGCAAAATTTCACATTTTTACATCTGAATAAATAACATTTCAGTGAGTATTTACACCACATCTTCCTTACCCGTTTAGTCACTTGTGGACTCTTAAATGGCTCCCATAACTTGGTTGATAATACTGTGAACAGAGGGGCAATACTCTTTTTAAATTACTATTTAATAGTTATGAATAAACACTCAGAAATGGAGTAGTTGGATCCTAAGGCATTGTGTTTTTTTTTTTCAGGGGTATGGGTGGTGGGGATGTGTTGAGCTATACCTGATGATTAACTAGAGACTTAATCTTTGCTCTGTGCTCAGGTGGTAATGTATAGTGCTCGGGATTGAGCTGGGGTGGCTGTGCGTAAGACAAGTACCTTATCCACTGGACTGTCTCACCAGCTTCCCTTTGGTATTGTTATTATTAGTCTTTTTCCATAGTGTCTACATCAACTGTAGGAAACTGTACTGTTTCCCATAGTGTCTACATCAACTTACATTTCTTCTAACATTGTTTGAGGGTCCCCTTCTCTCCACAGCTTCACCAACATGTATTTTTGTGGTAATGTCTACTAATAACTGAATATTTGTCCCTGCATTCCAGTTAGTCAATCTCCCTTCCCTTCCCCTCCTTCTCCTCCTCTCCCCTCCCCTCCCCAGCCCTCTCCTCCATTCCCCTTCACATCTCTTTGTGTTAGCTTTCTGTATTTTCTGAATTTTGCTTTAAAAGTGTCAATTAACTACCAGGGGAAAGATGCTTTAGAAATGCTTTCTAGATGGGGTCAGTAAGGTGCAGGGGTGTCGGGCAGGGAAGTCACCGCGTGCTATGAGTGAGCCTATATAACTCTTCTTTTAAAGGAGTCTCCCTGCTCCTCCTGCCAAACAAAAGCATGTCTACAGATGCTTGTGATCCCATCAACCCTCAGCATGGCATTTTAGAATGTGAGTGACCTTTGGTTCAGACTACGCTAGTTTAAAACACCTAGTTTTTGCCTTCCTTCCTTCCTTCCTTCCTTCCTTCCTTCCTTCCTTCCTTCCTTCCTTCCTTCCTTCCTTCCTTCCTTCCTTCCTTCTTTCCTTCCTTCTTTCCTTTCTTCCTTCTTTCTTTCTTTCTTTCTTCTCTTTCTTTCTTTCTTTCTTTTCTTTTCTTTCTTTCTTTCTTTCTTTCTTTCTTTTCTTTCTTTCTTTCTTTCTTTCTTTCTTTCTTTCTTCCTTCCTTCCTTCCTTTCCTTCTTCCTTCCTTCCTTCCTTCCTTCCTTCCTTTCTTCTTTCTTTCTTTCTTTCTTTCTTTCTTTCTTTCTTTCTTTCTTTCTTTCTTTCTTTCTTTCTTTCTTTCTTTCTTTCTTTCTTTCTTCTTTCTTTCTTTCTTTCTTTCTTTCATTCATGTTGTTTGGGCCACACCTGCAGTTCTCAGGGCTTACTCCTGGTTCTGCACTGAGAAATTTTTTCTGACAGTGCTCAAGTGTGCTGAAGATCAAATTCAGGTTGGCCAGGTCCAAGATAAGCACCCTACCCACTATTTTATTGCTTAATATTTTCTGTCTTTCAAAAGCTTACAATAAGAAATTAAAAAGAGGAATTATCTAATTAGAGGAAGGATATAAAGAGGAAACACATTTTATGGCATTTACAAGCCCTTTATTAAACCATGATTTTACAGAAGCAGGGGCTACGAGGTACGAGGTAGCAGAACATATAGTGCAAAAAGATATAATGAATGGAAAAAAACCTGAATGAAGGAAAATTCATGAGTTCCTGGAGAGGGACTGTGATATGGCAGGGGGACCTTTAGGACTCCCCAGTCGGGAAGTTTCTCTTCAACTCTAGTTCGTTCATTGTTTGAGATGTTGTTCAGTTTTTTCTTACCCAGTTTTCTAGGCCATATTCACTAACAATAACCTCTAGGGCAAGTAAGATGCAGTGTAATGAGTGGGAAAGGGAAGCAAGTTTCTTCTTTCTCTCAGAAATTTTTTTGGGGTAATGGGGGGGTCCCAAGTGATGCTCAGAAGACTTGGAATCTGGGAGATTCTAAGTCAGCCTGGCAAGATGGTCAATGCAAGGACCCAAAAATGCAATCAGTGCTGCTTGGGCCTGCAGTGCCAGGGATTTTCTGGGCCTCCAGAGCTTCCTCCAGCTGTGCTCAGAGGATCTTTGGTGCTGGAGATTCAACCAGGTTGACTGCACACAAGGCATGTGCCTTAACCTCTGTATTATCTCCACAGGTCCCTTTCCTAGGAATTTTTACTCAGCTACTATTTTTTCTCTAAAAATAGCTGCGTGAAATTGTTCCCTGGAACAGGCATTTTGTGCTCTTTGTTTTTATCCCAGGAGAAGCACTGTAAATGGGGAAATGATATGGGAAGTTGGTGTAAGACAATTGGGGGCTGGAGCAATAGCACAGCGGGTAGGGCATTTGCCTTGCACGCGGCCTGACCCGGGTTTGATTCCCGGCATCCCATATGGTCCCCTGAGCACCGCCAGGGGTAATTCCTGAGTGCAGAGCCAGGAGTGACCCCTGTGCATAGCCAGGTGTGACCCAAAAAGCAAAAAAAAGAAAAGACAATACATGTTATTTCTGAAGATGTGTTGTTTATAGCAGATATGGAAATGGAGAATTAGTAGAAACCTGGGTTTATCCAACCATGGGAATTAAAAAAAATATTTTTGTGTTTTTTTTTGCTTTTTTTGGGGTCACAGCAGGCAATGCACAGGGGTTACTCCTGGTTCTGCAGACAGGCATTACTTCTGGTGGTGCACGGGGAACCATATGGGATGCTGGGAGTCGAACCCGGGTTGGTTGAGTGCAAGGCAAACACCCTTCCTGCTGTGCGATCACTCCAGTCCCTTAAAAAAATTTATTTGAGACATCATGACTTACAATATTGTTAAATAATAGGGTTTCAGACATACAAAGTTCAGACACTACATCCTTCACCAGCACCCGTGTCTCTGAGCCACAGTCTCAATAGCCTTCCTCTCTCTACTGCGCCTGCTGAGGATCCCAGTTTGGTAAACTTAATTCTGTAAAGGAATTTTTTAAACAAAGAAGGAATAACCAAAATTTTGAAATACATTTGTTCACTAGGAGTTTTCTGAAGCCTGAGAATACTTTTTTGTATATCTGGTTACATAGTTGCCAAAATTCATGTCAGATGCTTTTAAAGGACTCTTTTCTGTTACCTAAGGTGTTTTTCTAGTACTGTTAAATTGCGGTGTTTAGGCTTGCTCTTGTTTGAACTTGCTCTTATATATATAGGTGTTTGCAGTTCATCTGCATTGTGTGAGCTTCTCAATTAAGACAATAGGCAGTCATTGAAGAGCCATTAGGCAAAAAAGACGTTGGCTCCAAGAATAACGTGGTCTCATTAGAGACAATAAATAATTTAGCACTGTGAAAATTATTAATATATTGATAATAAATATGTATCTTTCTCTTAGAGAACTCTTGTACCAAGCAGTCACTTCACTTAAATTCTGTCCATAAAGTTAAATGTCTTATGTTGTTCTTTTTTATGACAGAAAAGATGAGATGTGAAGGCAAATCAGGGGAGAGTTATATTTGCTGAAAAGATTATTCTTCAAAAATCCCTTTGCCTTCTTATACATTTTTACCATGATATATTAATACTTCATGCTTATTGTAGTTATTTAATCTAATCATTGTACCAAAGATAAAATTGATCTTTATTTTTTTGTAGAAGGAACATAGACTAATAACGTCCTAATTCTGTATGTCTCTGCTCTATAATGACAGGCTGTCATTTTCTATAATTTACCAGAGATGATGAACAATGCAAGTAGGCTGAATGTAGTTGCTTAGTAACCACCTTTTAAAAGTTTCTTAAATGTAATTTGCTTCTCTGCTAGGGAAACATTGATCCAAGTAATTTGCATTGAACCAGTCTCTGAGTAATTCAACATGTTAAATACTCCTGTGCTTTTTATTTCTAGTAGCTTTCTTTTTTACATTCAGTTAAGGCAAGGCACCTTTGTTATGATCGTTATTTGTTGTTGAACAAAGTGAGACTTCCAAATGATTATTATGCATTGTCATTTTCCTCACTGTTATTTTATATCTCTTCTCATATTTCTTTTCCAGAGTTGAGGATAGAAATTTGTAAAGAATCACGAAAAACCCAGATTTCACTCTGATTGATTTTGAATGCTTTCAAACACCACTAATCTGGTTTCTAAAACTTTGTATCAAATTTGCACCATAATAACGTACTTTCAGCTTCTGTCCCTGATCCCACCTCTTGCTGTTAATCAAACAACTATATTACTATTTAAGAAAACATGAGTCTGTGAATACCAAGATCATAATGTGGGGCTGGAGTGATAGTACAGTGGGTAGGGCATTTGCCTTGCATGTGGCCCACCTGGGTTTGATTCCCCCAGCATCCCATCTGGTCCCCCTGGGCACCACCAGGAGTAATTCCTGAGTGAAAAGCCAGGAGTAGCCCCTGTGCATAGCTGGCTGTGACCCAAAAAGCAAAAGAGAAAAATCATAATGTTTATAGCTGTGTCCCCCTGTGCACTTACTTGAAGAAAGAAATGACTAAAAGCTAGAATTCTAACAAAAACTATTGCCAGTTTTGCAAGACAATATAATCTTTTACTATGAGGTTGAGGTGGGTAAGGGGATAAAAAGACACCAGAAATGGGTTTTGAGGAACTAATGGAACAATTTTTATTTCTTTCCCTAATTCTCAATCTTAATAAATAACATCTAGGGACCAGAGATATAGCACAGGAGATTGAGCATTTGCCTTGCACACAGGTCCAATGTGGGTTTGATCCCTGACACCCCATAGGATCCTCCAATCCCTACCAGGAGTGATCCCTGAGCATAGAGCCAGGAAAAAGCCCTGAACACCACAGGGTGTGCCTCTCACACACCCAAATGTCTAAGTTAGAGTTTCAAGAGAATACAGAAGGAAATTCAGAGCAATGCAGAGGATTCATAGTCTGAATTCCCTCCATGTATTTGATTCTATCCTCTCCAGGTTCCATGTATCTCAGGATCCTGGAGGGAACAATCCCTAAATTTGGAACAATATCAGGTCTCAGAGAAAAACCCTTTGTTCTACTTGCTCTCTGAAAAATGGCAAACTACAGATGGAAAAGAGAGGACCAGAGACACTTTCTTATTTCCTAGAAACACACACACACACACACACACACACACACACCAAACATAAAAAACAACCCCCTTTCCTTTGGATCCTGAGATGCTCAGATTGGGGACAAAGGAGTTAGGGAAGAGTGAGAGCTAGTAAACCATGTAGCAGGTGGCAAGCTTGCAAGGTTGATAATGTCATTTTGAAGAGTCACACATGGTCTTTCAAACAAGGGCTAGTAGCACTAGAGTATTAAGAGGAAGTTTACTCTTAAGAACTGACACTTATAGAAATTGTTTTCTCTGTAGCTATCAGTGACCTAAGGCCGGTTGCTTGTCCATTGAACCAAGAGGACAAAGAAGTTCTCTCAGTAGACACCAGGAGAAAATGTGATCTATATTTCACCAGTTTTTTGCATCCATATGTTTCCCTAAGACTCAGGTACTATCCCTGTGAGAAGGATGGAAGAAGACAGAACATCATTTTTCTAAGATTTCCTCAGATGAGTGACACTACAAATTTAAATTAATTGAGGTAAAAATCCCTGCTGCTTGAGAAAAATACTAGAATTTCTTGCTTAAAATGTCTGCACTAAACAGAGAAAACAAACACAGCTGAGTTAACTGGGTTATATACATAAAGTGAATGTTTGTACATCGTATGTTCTCCACCCCCAGTGTTCACTCTCTCAATGCTCTCGACTCAATCTCCCCCTCAAAAACATGTATTAGAACCTCTTCCAATTAACTTCTGTATCCATAGTGAATGTCCAAAAAATAGATACTGAATGAATATATAGATGAGGAATTCTTGGGAAACAGCTGGGATTGTTGAAGTAGATTCTGTTCATTGGGGTAAGTTTCAAATGAGAAGGCTGAACAGATCTCAGTGGGGCAAGTGCAAAAGCAGATTGTTGACAATGTAAGTTGCAGGGAGAGAAGGTTTGATTCAAATGAAGGAAACAGAACACAATCATATTGATAATGAACACATAGACTTACAAAAGGAGGTTTACAAAAGGAAGAAAGCAGAAATCCCTGGTCCACATGAACTAGGAAATCCAAGGAATAAAAGGAGACTGTTAAAAACTACAGCAGTGTTTTCTGATAGATCTTGTATATTTGTGGGGCAAGTACACATGTATGTGATTTTAGAAAATACCTGGACTAGATTTTTCATCTTTACCTGATTTTTTCCCTTTCTATTATCTTCCACACATGAACTAAGTTATTGAGCATGAAAAATATAAATAGAACTTAACTATATAACAAGGCCAATACTAATGCTCTAAGAATCTTTAAGAGCTTGTAAAGAAGAAGAAAATTTTACAAGACTTTCATTTGACATTTCAAGACCACTGTAGGTTCTTAGAATACAATTAACCCCTACTCCTGGCTCATTTATAAATAAGTAACAGACTTGACCTTGGAATAAAGGTCAAGTCCAAATCTCATTATCCTTAAATTTTAAAGGATAATGAGATTTGGATATAGTGTACCATTTGTCTCTTTTTATGCATTTTTCAAATTAGAAAATTTTAAATATCTTGTTTGTAGTTTTTAATATGTTTACATAGCTACTGAGAATGATAGGTAATGTTTTAATTTTTTTTAAATTTTATTGAATCACCATGTGGAGGGTTACATAGTTCTTAGGATTATGTCGGTTATACAATTCTCAAACACCCTTCCCTTCACCAGTGCCCATCTTCCATCACCAACCCCCCCAGTATACCTGCCGCCCCCTCCCACCTCCCCAGTCCCCACCCTTGTAAGTGATGTTTCACTTCGTTTACGCCTTATCTCCATTACATTCCATGTTTCAACACATAACTCACTACCGTTGTTGGGGTTTCCCCCAAAAAAGAAAAGCAGTCCTATTGCCAAGGAGGCATTTGATAGTTCTCCACTGCTAAGAATATAGAGATATTAAGTCCCGCTGTTTGTTACCTAACTTTTCTTTTTCCCCCTTGCCCCACGCCACAGAGTTCACGCCTGTTTAGTAATCGCCACGCTGCCTGACAAGGGAAAAAAACCGAAAAGGATGGTTATTTCCCGTCATCAGCAGGCGTGGGGCTCTGGCTTAGTTGATAGACTAGTAGAGTGTCTGCAAGCAGTTTCTGGAACCAAAGGTCTTGCGCTGGTATCGGCTCCGGCTCGAGATTCCACCAGCGTCCCACTGTTCCATGTACATAATTTTCCCCTTATATCCCATTCCCACGCCACCAGGTCTGTTTGCTTAATGGACATCACACTATGTTTGACACCATGCCGCGTTTCTTCCCGAGAAAGAAGGGTATTTCTTCTCAGCCGGCGTGGGGATATAGCTTAGTTCAGTCTAGAGAGATGGCTACCACTTTGATTGCCTTCAATATTTCAGCAACAGACTATTCTTGATAGGATCTCCCACAAAAGTCCGACCTGTTAAAGAGGAATCATTACATATTGCTGATGCTAAGATGACATTAGGTCATCTGGCGCGGCCGCGTGGTTTTGGGTTTGTGTATAAAGTCCAGGGAAAGTACAACCAGAAATAACATCACTACAAACTTTTACCCTTATATGGTGCTCATAAGATGGAGAAACCTTGGGATTCTTGGTGGTGGAATATGAGCACTGGTGAAGGGATGGGTATTCGAGCATTGTATAACTGAGATTTAAACCTGAAAACTTTGTAACTTTCCACATGGTGACTCAATAAAAAATTAAAAAAAAAAAGATGGAGAAACCTAGAGAGAGGCACGGTGTCTCCATTTTGCGCTCAGGAAAACCGCGGACCCTGCGCTGTGCTCAGAAGGAGTTGAGAGAGAGAGGTTAAAAGAATTGGGGGATGCCCGGTTCCCACTGTTTCAGCGTCGTGGGGTCTCTGGTCCCGTGCTGGAATTAGTTCAGTGGGCAGTTTGGAGTCCAAGGGCGCTTCCTTGGGCTCTTCCATCGTGCTCGCTCCGCAGCAGGATCCAAAAGCAGGTAATGTTTTTAATAGGAAGACTTTTTACATTTCTAATATTTATATATTTTTTATTATATATATATTTTTGCTTTTTGGGTCACACTTGGTAATGCGCAGGGGTTACTCCTGGCTCTTCACTCAGGAATTACTCCTGGCGGTGCTCAGGGGACCATATGGGATGCTGGGAATCAAACCCGGGTCAGCCATGTGCAAGGCAAACGCCCTACCTGCTGTGCTATCGCTCCAGTTCCTATTTTTTATTTCTTTTTTTAAATTATTTTAAAATTTTTTAAATTATTTTTTATTTCTTAATAGTAAATGATAGTCCTTGTTTTTTTTCTTGAAAAACCTCATCATTTGATTTCTTTCTAAAAATACATAAAGTAGTATTTTAAATAGCAGAAAATTTGACAAATCAAAGTTTGCATGTCCTACTTGACTATGTTTGAAAATGCAAAGCAGGTTTTAAACTGATACAATGTCCAGTATTAAAACTAGTTTCTAATTGGGAGAACATCTAAATTTTTAATTAAAAAACACAAAATGGAAGGTTTAAATTGGTACAGACAATTCACACCTATATTTAAAGTTTGGACAAGCATATTTACCAGCAGAAGTGCAAAATATTTCTAATCCATGTATAATCTCTGAAAATTATGAGAGCATTCCTGATACTAATACACTTCTTATGTATATATATATAAATAAATTTATTTATTGAATCATCGTGAGAGCAGTTACAAAGCTTTCGGATTTAAGTCTCATACAATGATGAAACACCAGTCCCTTCACCAGTGCACATTTTCCACCACCCAAATCCCCAGTATCCCCCCATCCCACATCCTCCTCCTACCTGTGTGGCAGGTGATTTCCACCTTACTCTCTCTCTACTTTGATTACATTCAGTATTTTGACACCAGACCCACCATTATTATTTGAGATTTCACCCCAACACTAAGATCTGCCGAAAAGGCAATATTAGACCATTCGTTTTCTATTGCTAATTATGGATAGCATATGATTTCCATGGCCTCGTGATTTTGGAATTATAAAATTTTAATAATTAAATCGGGAGGGATTTCTGCCAAAAGCCACTGGGTTCTGAGATTTGTTTCTGAGTCTCTGGGATCCTGGCCATTAAGCAGCTTGATCAGGCCATTCATGGGCAGCAACTTGGGGTCTCATTGGGGCAGGGGAGGAAAGGGCTGGCTCCACCCCCCTCCCATGAGGCCTCTCGAATACACTTCTTTTTAAAAAACTTTTTTATTGAATCACTGTGAGATAGACCATTACAAAACTGTTCTTGATTGGATGGCAGTCATACAGTGTTCAACACCCATCCCTCTATCAGTGTACATTTCCCAGATCAGTGCCTCCAGGTTCCCTCCCATCACCACCCAACCCCTACCCCCCACTCCCTGCCTACATCTGTGGCAGGTGCTTTTATTCTCTCTCCCTCCCTCCCTCCCTCCCTCCCTCCCTCCCTCCCTCCCTCCCTCCCTCCCTCCCTCCCTCCCTCCCTCCCTCCCTCCCTCTCTCCCTCTCTCCCTATTCCTTTCCCCCCTCCCTCTCTGTCTCTCTGTTTCTCTGTCTCTCTCTGTTTCTCTGTCTCTCTCTGTCTCTCTCCCTCTCTCCTGGGCATTGTGGTTTGCAATATTGGTAGTAAAAGGTTATCAAGAATACCCCTTATTGGGGTTGATATCAAGGGTATATAAGGCACTGGTTGAACTCTACAAGAAGAAAACATCCAACTCCATCAGAAAATGGGGCGAAGAAATGAACAGAAACTTTCCCAAGGAAGAAATATGAATGACCAAAAGGCACATTAAAAAGTGCTCTACATCACTAATCATCAGGGAGATGCAGATCAAAACAACCATGAGATACCACCTCACACCACAGAGACTGGCATACATCCAAAAGAACAAAAGCAACTGCTGTTGGAGAGGATGTGGGGAGAAAGGGATCCTTCTACACTGCTGGTGGGAGTGCCGACTGGTTCAGCCCTTTTGGAAAACAATATGGACACTTCTCAGAAAATTAGAAATTGGGGGCCGGAGCGATAGCACAGCGGGTAGGGCGTTTGCCTTGCACGCGGCCGACCCGGGTTCGATCCCCGGCATCCCATATGGTCCCCCAAGCACTGCCAGGAGTAATTCCTGAGTGCAAAGCCAGGAGTAACCCCTGAGCATCGCTGGGTGTGACCCAAAAAGCAAAAAAAAAAAAAAAAAAAAAGAAAATTAGAAATTGAGCTCCCATTTGACCCAGCAATACCACTTCTGGGAATATACCCCGAGGAAGCAAAAAAGTATAGTCGAAATGACATCTGCACTTATATGTTCATTGCAGCACTGTTTACAATAGCCAGAATCTGGAAAAAACCCGAGTGCCCGAGAACAGATGACTGGTTAAAGAAACTCTGGTACATCTATACAATGGAATACTATGCAGCCATTAGAAAAAGTGAAGTCATGAACTTTGCATACAAGTGGATCGGCGTGGAAAGTATGCTAAGTGAAATGAGTCAGAAAAAGAGAGAGACAGACATAGAAAGATTGCACTCATCTGTGGAATATAAAATAACAGAATAGGAGACTAATGTCCAAGAATAGTAGAAATAAGTACCAGTAGCTTGGTTCTATGGCTTGGAAGCTG
The DNA here is from genome assembly GCF_027595985.1 of Sorex araneus. NCBI lineage: Eukaryota > Metazoa > Chordata > Mammalia > Eulipotyphla > Soricidae > Sorex > Sorex araneus. Next base: position 153,258,901 of record NC_073302.1, read on the forward strand.
GTCTCACATGCTGGGGAAAAAGGCTGCTCAGATAGAGAAGGGAACACCAAGTAAAATGTGGTTGGAGATCCCGCCCGGGAAGGGAGATGTGTGCTGAAAGTAGACTAGAGACTGAACACAATGGCCACTCAATACCCCTATTGCAAACCACAACACCCAATTGGAGAGAGAGAGATCAAAAGGGAGTACTCTGCCACAGAGGCAGGGTGGGGTGGGGGGAGATGGGATGGGGGGGGATACTGGGTTTATTGGTGATGGAGAATGGGCACTGGTGGAGGGATGTGTTTGTGAACATTGTATGAGGGAAAAACAAGTTCTAACATGTGAATCTGTATCTGTACCCCCATGGTGATTCACTAATTAAAGAATAAAATAAAAAAGTTTAGAATTCATGAAGAAAAAAATTATTCACAATAATTTATTACATTTAATATTCCAACACCAATCCCATCACCATGATACCTTTCCACCACCATATTTCGAATGTTTCTACCCCAATCCCCAAACCCTGCCCCCAAATCAGGACCTAAATAATTTATTTTGTATTGCTTGTTATGAATAATCTGCTAAAAATGATCCCAAAAATTTTCTTAGAGGAAAGTGTGTGAAGATTGTTGTATTTCACTCTGGAGCCATTAAGCCCTTTTTTAAGGATTATGAACATGGTGTTAATGTTGAGCCTTGTGTGCATATATATGTATATATACATAAAAAAAAGAATACCCCTTATCTACTTTTAACTCTCAAATCTTGTCCAGAGTGATCATTCCCAGCTATTATTGTCATACCGGTCTCTTCTCTGTTTTGCCTACCCTCAGCCCCACACACATTTTTGGTTAGTTCCAAACATCGACCAGTCCTCCTAACCCCTGTTTTTCCTGGCCATGGATATTAGTCTTCTACTCTCTATACTTTTTATACAACACAAATGAATGCAGTCATTTTATATCTGTCCCCTTTCCTCTGACTCATTTCACTTATCATCATCCATTTATAGGCAAATTTCATGACTTCATTTTTCCTGACAGCTGCATAGTATTCCATTGTTTAGATTTGCCATAGTTTCTCTATCCATTTGTCTGTTCTTGGGCACTCGGGTTATCTCCAGATTATGACTATGGTGAGTAGTGCTGCAATGAACATAGGAGTGCATATGGTGTTCTGCTGTGTGGTTTCGGGCCCTCAGAGTATATTCCCAGAAGTGGTATTGTTGGGTCAAATGGGAGCTCAATTTCTAGTTTTTTGAGAAAAATCCATATTGTTTTCCAAAAAGGCTGAACTGGTTGGCATTCCCACTAACAGTGAAGGAGAGTCCCTTTCTCCTCACATCCACATCAACACTGCTACCAATACATCTATAAAGATAAAACTGACTACCATATTGTTACTTTTGTGTAGCAAGAGAAGTTCATTTTTAAAATAGATAAAATTCATCTTTTTAGGAGTAAAAATTCTTTTCTTAAACTTTTGGGATCCTTAAGCCTGCAAAATCTCAAATAGGAAGGTCCAGGATTGGCTCATGGCATCCAGTTAAGACAGAACTTGGAATGCCTCTGGGTATCATTTAATTTCCTAAAAATTTCCAATGTGGGCTTGGAAGATAGCACAGAGTCAGGAGCTCGTAATTCCATGCACCACGTGGAATCTTGGGCACCACCATGATGGCCCTGCTACTCCTTAATATCATGACCCATTATTGTATCCTCAGGCCCTACAATTCAATAGTCTGGCTTCATTGGACAAGTATTGCCACAAGTGGGCCTCTGGTCCCATGAGCAGTGCTTGAGAGGCCTCTTCCTTCTTTTGATCCGTATTATGACATGCTCATTATCCATAAACATCTTTTAACTACGAGAATAAAATAGTTAATTCTTGTGGCCTTTGGAAATAATCACCACAAAATAAATCTATGCTTACTTGAAGACCTTGAATATGTCATCATTCAATAATGTTTTATTTTATGATGAACAAATGTTTCATGCTTTCATTAAGAGACTTTGTCTGAGACTGACCAACATAGAAAAGTTGGCTGCAGAAGTTATCAAGCTTTTCTTCTTAATTGAATCACCTGGTGAGTTTTAAGATTTTTTTAAATGTTTTTGTAATTTCTAAATAGCATGATTGAGGATCAGACTACAACCATGACAATTACACCAGAATAATATGTAAGGGTGGGATCCAGGCTTCATTATTTTAGTTTGTTCAGAGGTTTCTAGAAAGCAATCAACTTTGAGAACTACTAAGAGGAGCAGATAATAAACCCAGATGAAAAAAAGATTTGGTCCCATGAATCTCACATTTTAGTATCATAATAATCACCCAAAGAGTTGTTAAAACACAGATCTGGATCCCATGCCCAGAGATTTTTATTTAACTAATATGTAGTGGATTGAATGGGTGAACTTCAAAACAAATACATTTCCTGGAATCTGTGAATGTGACTATTTGGATAAAGGATTTTTGTGGATACAACTAAGTTAAGATCATGAGAAAAGACTTTATCCTGGATTATCAGGATGAACTCTAAATCCAATGAAAAGTGTCCTTACAAGCTACACAGAGAAGGGAAAAACCAGCATAGGAGAAATGACCAAGTGAAGATATAGACTGGAGTTTTGCAGCTACAAGCTGAGGAATGCCTGAAATTTCTCAAACAGGAAGAGATAATCAGTGATTCTCCCCTTTAAAGGAAGTGCAGGTCCTGTTTTCTTTTAACTTCCAGAACCATGAAAGAATAAATTTCTATTGTTTCAAACTCCCCAGTTTTATGGTAAGTTGCTATAGCAGACAAATTAATATAGGTTCAGGCCAAGATCTTGTATTTCCTGATTTTGCTAATGAGTGGACCATAATTTGAATAGCACTGATCTAGTAGATTCTGATTTTAATGAGAAAGAAGTCTTGTCCAGGTATGTTTCGTAATATAAACAGATTCACTGTATCACTGTATCACTGTTATCCCGTAGATCAATGATTTGCTCGAGCGGGCACCACTAACATCTCCATTCGTCCTAGCCCTGAGATTTTAAGATCCTTTCTTTACTTTTCTTTTGAGTGGTGCCACATTGGAGGCTCTTTCAGGGTAAGGAGAACGAGACCCATCATTGTGTATTTGGCATTACTGTATTACCCATTACTGTATTTGGCATACTGAATATGCCACGAAGAGCTTGTCAGGCTCTGCCATGCGATAAACAGATTATGTTCCATTATCTAAACTTTTGAGTGAGGAAAGTTTCAAATTGTCTAGTAGATCTGTAGATGAGCAAGAACAAAACGAAGATGTTGACTTGCTTTGTCACTTTTGGATACTTTCTGCTGCATGAATAATCTTATCACAGAATTTGCTAATTTGTAGTTATCTTCAGGCCTCAGTTTAAGCTTTATTTCCTGGAAATTAGCCTTTCTCATAAGCCTTTTTTTTTTTTTTTTTTGCTTTTTGGGTCATACCTGGAATTGCACAGAGGTTACTCCTGACTCTGCACTCGGGAATTACTTCTGGCGGTGCTCAGGGGACCATATGGGATGCTGGGAATTGAACCTGGGTTGGCTGCATGCAAGACAAATGCAATACCCGCTGTGCTATCTCTCCAGCCCCTCCTCATTAGCCTTTATTGTCACAGTTCAATAGTACTTTAGTTCATTGTGGCACTCATTACCAGTGTGTGGATTGCTTCAATGTCTTTCTGGAGCATTGTAAATTTTAAGGACAGAGACCAGAAAAGTCTTATTCAGATTCTATTTTCAATTCGTAATAGAGACTAACAAGAAGAAGCTACTGAATAACCATATCAACAAACAGAAGGTGAGCCCTGTCTTAACGACGCAGAACTAGAGGTTTAGTAATAAAGTTCTGCCAATACAGTGTATGTAGCTTCTCTGTTAACTGCAGATTTTTTAAAAAAAAATAGCTCATTTAGAAGATCAGAAGTTAGAAATGGACCTACATATGATTTATTATGTACTTCCTCTGTAAGTGATGCACTGAATCAAAGTATGTTTCATAATTACTTTGTTTAGACACTGTCAGCACCTGTGATTGGTGTCATCATGCTTTCCACCACTGATGTTAAGTTGATTTTCTGTCAATTTATTTTATACACATGCAAAAAGAAAAAAAAAGGGTACTCTTTGGAAAGTATTCATTTTAATAACCACAAAATGTTTTTATTAGGCTTTTAGAGGCAGGCTTTGAAACTGCAGCTTCTTATTTTTTCTAGTCAGAAATACAATATTCATTTATTGAGTGGGTGATTGCTTTTTCATTTCTAAGAATAAAAGGATCAGTTTGTTACTATGACTACCTAACATTGGTCAGAATTTAATTGTTAAATGCCAGACTAGTGTACACATTAATATTCTGCTTTGGTGGGGTCAATAGCTTCAGCTATGCAAGATGACCCAGGAAATTTCAGCAGAAATTATTATCTGGCAGTTGCTCATTCATGGGTGGGGTATATTTTTCTTTCAGTTTTTAATTTTATCATTTTTAAAGCATAACTGACAAGTAAAATTATATTTAAAGCATGCAACATGGTAATTTTATATAAAAAAAAAACCTGTGAAATTATTCTTCACAGAGATTTGGAGGGGAGGTTCCTAAGGAGCCGTGGGAGCCCCACCAGCAATTTTTGGTCACCTAGTCTGACTCTTTTTTTTTGTCAACCAATGCCCAGACCCGTGAGTGAGTTGTCGAGGGGTGCTGGGGGCCTACAGGGATGATGTGGCAATACTCAGGGGACCATGTGGTACTAGAAGTCAAACCTGTGTTAGACATTCTCCTTTGTTACCCCCACACACACCTTGCACTACTACTTTAAACACCATGGTTTACAAAGTTGTTCATGATGATTTGTTACCTACAATTTATATTCCAACGCCAATCCCACCACCATTGTTCCCTTCCCTCCACCATTGTTTTCATTTTTCCAATGATCCTTCAGGCCCACAATACTTTATTTTATATTGCGTGTTGCCACTAGCTGGTTAACAGAATAATTAAAAAATATTTCGGGGGGGGCTGGAGCGATAGCATAGTAGGTAGGGCATTTGCCTTGCATGTGGCCGACCCTGGTTTGATTCCCAACATTCCATATGTTCCCCCAGAGCACTGCCAGGAGTAATTCCTGAGTGCATGAACCAGGAGTAATCTCTGTGCTTCGTTGGTGTGACCCAAAAAGAAAAAAAAATCATAGAAAAAAAATTGTGGAGACATGAAGTCCTTATCTGAGCAAAAGTTGTTGCAATTTAAGCCTTCTGTGTTAATGTTTTGTGAGGCAAGATTGGTTGGCCTCAATGTTACATCCCATCCAATCTGGTTTACTACCACTCATGAGTCAGTGCTGCAGAGTTTGGAGATATCATGCAGCCACTCCAGAAAATTCAGAATATTTCACTGGGCAGCCTGTGAGGCCTAGTGCTGAGGTGGTAGAGTCCGGTTGAAGGCATGGTGTCAGCTTTGGCATGTGGGAACATTGCCAAGTCTTTGATATGGCAGAAGCTAGCTTGCCCCACCAGAGATCACCATGGAGGTCTTAGCTGGGAATGGGTATTCAAAATAATTTAGCAGCTAGTTGATCTCTTTGAAGATTTATTTATGGGCTTCTGGAAAAGGCCAGTAGATGAGCTTACATGGTGCCGAAGGAGGTTCGTGGGTGTGACTTTCAGGGCTTCTGGAAGTATGGGGAGGTGTGGGGAGGCTGCCCATCCCTACTCAAAGAAGGCCCAAAGTTTTCAGCCACCCAAATCCATGTACCTAAAATTTTCAGCAGATTAGGTTCTCTTGTGCTCCGTTCTGAGGTGGTAGAGTCTGGCGGGAGTAATGGAAGCAGTTTTAGGTGTGGAAATGGCTGCTAGGACTTTGGTAGGACAGGAGAAGGCTCACCCAACAACCCCCAGGGCGCCTGGATATCTCAGTCTCTTGGTCCTTCTTCAGTGAGGTGTCTTGAAGGGTTCCCATCAGCTTAATGATATATTATATTAGCTCAAGGTGAACTGTGTTATATTACTGTGCACAGTTTTTCTGATTTTGGTTTGGTCACTGCAGTGGTGTTTGGGGCTACTCCAGGCCTGGTTCTCAGGTGCTGCTAACAATGGGGTGGGGACAAAGCCATACTGAGAATCAAACCCAGAGCACCATATGTGCTCCCATCCTTTGATCTATCTCCCCATCGCAAAACTATATTCTTTAAAAAAGACTACACTAAAAACTAAAGTGTTGTGCTGGTTGTCATATCAGATTAGGCTGTGAAAGGATATGGAAGACTTCTTTTTGCACAGTAATATGGCAACAAAACCTGAACAACATAAAACTCATTCTTATCTCTGGACTTTTGAAGAGTGTCGACATAAGGAATCTTTCACAAAAGAATTACCAGTCTCTTAAGTCCTACAACTTGGTTCTTTTCCAAAAATTATTTGGGGGGCCAGAGCAATTGCACAGTGGAGAGGGAGTTTGCCTTGCATGTGGCCGATCTGGGTCCAATCCCTGGTATCCCATATGGTCCCCTGAGCACTGTCAGGAGTAATTCCTGAGTGCAGAGCCAGGAGTAACCCCTGAGCATTGCTGGGTGGGACCGCCCCGCAAAAAGAAAGCAAAAATTATTTGGTTATTCTGTGGGTTTTGCATCTTGTGGGTTTTGCATTGTAAGCCAGTTTATCAATTTTTATTAAAATCCGACTGGACTGGTGACCCATGACACCACGTTGATACTTCATCCTCAAGCCCTAGTAAAGAGCTATCCAGTTGGGTTGGCCCAGGATCCCTGGGTGTGGCTCGCAGGCTTCCTGTTACTGCTAGGAGATATCTCCCCCCAAAATTTCTACTGCATATTAAGTGGAATTGCATGAAATCTATAGGTAAATTTTGTGAGATCTGATATGTTAATACTGAGCTTCCTAAGGCATGAATGGGATTTATCCCTTTGTTTTATTACTTCTTTTATTTCCTCTAGTGATATCATATAGTTTTTTATTTATTGCTCTTGAAGATTGTTTGTCAAATTTATTCCCATATACAAAATGATGTTGGATTCTAAATTTAATTTTGTAACTTAATTGCTGAGACAAATACAATTGATTACTAAATATATTGACTGTATGAAAGTAGCCCTGCTACTTCACTGAATAAAAGAAATGCTTCTTGATCATTGTGAGATTGTAACCCAAACATGAAAGCTTGTAACTATCTCACAGTGATTCAATAAAATTAATTAAAAAAACAAACAAAAAACAAAACAAAACCAAAAAAAAAAAAGAAATGCTTCTAGAGGCCAGGGAAGTAGTACAAGGATTAGGGTGCGTGTCTTACATGCTTTCAACTGGGGTTTTAATTCCCAGAAAGACATAACTTCCTGAGTGTCATCGGGTGCATCTCTGGAGGCCCCATAGCATTGCCACGTATGGCACCACAAAGTGCTCAGGATACTGTGGCATGCCAGGACTCAAACACCACCACATTCTTGGGCTCTACTACTGAACTGCTGGCCCAGCTGACCAGGTATCACCTGGAGTGGCCCCCAGGCCTTCTGAGCACCACTTGAGAACTCCTCCAGCCCAAGTACCTCTACTGACTCCAACTGTAGACTCCTAAGGGTTTTCAGTGTACACAATTATGTCATATGTGAGGAAAAACAATTCTCCTTTTTCTTTTCTATTAAGTATATCACTTTAGTCATTTTCTTACTTTGTTGCAGGGGCCAGGCTTATACTGCAATAAATAGAGCAGTGAAAGAGGTTCATCTTCTTTCCAACTGTAAAGGAAAGGCACTTACTCTTTTACCATTTCATAGGGAATTAATAGTAATTTGAAAACTGATAGCTATTTTGGTGATAAAAATCATTTTGTTATTCCATAAGTATTAAATATAGCATATAAGTTGCAATATCTATTACAAATTATAGTCTATGGGTAATAATGTCTTTTATCAGAAGAGTAATTAATTATTAGTAATACTCATTGGGGCTCAAGGGAGTGGGAAGTTGGCGGGGCTGCCCAGCCTGAGAACCTCTAGCCAAACTCTGGAGAAGATCTGGAGCTGAGATAAAAGAGGGACCCAGATGCCAGAGAGGTGGGGGACCTGGGGCAAGGTGAAAGCAGGAATGAGGTCTGGAGGAAGTGGGTGTCAGAGGGTGTCTCTGCGAATCCTGGGTCTCAGGGTCAAAGGACACAGACCTAAAAGGTGTAAGATTCTTATTGGCTTATTATTAGTAAGAAGAGTTACTAATAATAATCCCACAATTATTGATTAATTTATTTGACATCAGGTTTGATCAAAGGAGAGTCTGGAAATAAAGTTACATTTTGATTGTAAAAAAATGATGCATCTACTACATTTGTCTGATTGTGCTATATTTCTTATATATGGATGATATTTATCAGCCATAGAAGTTTGGAATGGCTACTTCCTATTGATAGATTACCTGCCCAGCCTCCTATTCTCTGTCCTCATGACGTTATAGCCACTTATCTCAGGAGATTCTTTATCTGTGAGGTCCTTTTTTTTTTTTTTTAACCTCTCTCAGCAGTAGCTGGGAGTGAAGGCCAAGGTTCATTTGTTTAGGAAATCTCAGTTGGGTGTATCGCTAATGTATTACTGCTGATGCTAGTGGGAAGCAAAATGTCTGTCCTCAAAGTGTGGAACTGAAGAGGGGTGGACAAAGAGAGAGAGAAGGAGAGAGAGTAAGAGAGAGAGAGAGAGAGAGGGAAACATAATTTCAAATAATTACAATGGAGAGAGGTAAGGATTGTGATAAAAATAAGTATTTGATTTATCCGGAAAAAAATAAATACATCAGAGAAATAAGTCCATGATATAAAAGGACCAAAGCTTCTTGTGGAAAATTTTTCAAAAATGTTATTTGGTATGAATTTTGAAGGCTAACTAAAAGTTTTTGATTTGACTAATAGAAGAAGGAAAAAACATCTTTTAGGGTCAGAGAGACAGCACGGGAGTAAGGTGGTTGCCTTGCATGATGCAGAGATGTTAGACCATAGCTGATGGTTGAGAGGCATAGCACTGATGGTTGAGAAGACAAGAGCAGGTCAAGAATCAGCCTTCCGGAAGAGCCAAATGGAGTAAGCCTTGGGGACATGACTTCATCCAGCCACTGCAGACAGACCCCAAACCATACATGGTCTGTGACCAAGAAGTGGCCAGGCCTCTGAGAAGCCTTCCCCTTCCCCCAGCAGCTAGAAGACACAGGCTCTGCCTGGGACACTCATACCACAGTTGTGGGTTCCTTCTCCCTAATTCTTCACAGTTGTTTAATGGTGTTACAGTTGGGCTACTTTCGTAATGTACTTTTTTAGTTCACTCTGTGTTCTATCACTGGGTCAAAGCCCAGAGGATTTGTCTACTTTTAGAACGTGGTGGTAACCTTAGCCTGAGGAAATCCATTCTACCTGCTTAATGTGAAAACAAAAATGGACTAAATTTCTATCTTTAGCAAGTTCAGTAAGTTAGAAGGACCTGTGCTGACCCCACTTAATTTCTTTATCTGGGTTTTTCTGCTTTAGTTCTCTCAGTTAAAAAAAAAAAAAGGAGAAAAAGAAGCCTGTGTGAAGATCACATACTAAGAGCATAAAATTTCAATGGCTAGTTTCTGTAAATAAAGGAGATAATTTCACTTACACTGAAGTGGTCTTCTTCCTGGCTTCATTAGCGTTATACAAATTGCACCTCCCTAGATGTCATCTACAAAGGAATCCAGGGGTTATGAAATAAGAAGTTAATGGAATACAGATTAGAAGTTCACCATCTCACTAGACCATCACTTAACTGACTATGAAACAGTCAAATTGGAATATTAAAACTAGATCATGGCAAATACGAAATGGTGGCACCAATTTGTTAGAGTGAATGTGAGGCTAAAGTGATAAATGGACTCATAAATCAAGGCTCTCCACTTGCAAACTGCAAAGGCAAAAAGCAGCATTCTTTGTGGGGGGGTGGTTGGGGCTGTGGGGGCATACCTGGCATTGCTGAGGTTAGTCCAGGTTCAGTGTTTGGGGGTCACTCGAGTGTTGTTTGGGGACCATGCAGTACTGGGGATTGAAACCAGGGCTCTCTCATGCAAAGCATGTGCTTCAGCTCCTTAAAACTGTTTCCTGGCCCTTTCCTGTTATTTTTATTGTACTTATTTTTTTAATTATTAATTTATTGAGTGCAAAATGTTTATGTTTTAGGGCTCCAACATTTTCTTTTTATTCCTTATCACTGTATCACTGTTTTCCCATTGTTCCTTGATTTACTCAAGCAGGCACCAGTAACGTCTCTATTCCTCCCAGCCCTGAGATTGTAGCAGCCTCTCCTGAATCGTCATTCCCAGCGATTGGAGGCTCTTTCAGGGTCAGGGGAATGAGACCTATCGTTACTGTTTTGGCCATATCAAATATGCCACAGGTAGCTTGCCAGACTCTGCCCATGCAGACGGGATACTCTCGGTAGCTTACTGGGCTCTCTGAGGTGTGTGTGTGTGTGTGTGTGTGTGTGTGTGTGTGTGTGTTTGTGTGTGTGTATGTATTACTCTATGATTTGTTGCCTACTGTCTGAACTCCATCAAATATGGTGTGGTAATTATGAAAGTGGGTAGGAAGTATTTTATAATGTGTCTGGATTTATTCCTATTTAGAAGCATTGTGGTGGGGTGCCCTGGCAAGGGTAACTAGGGTGGGCATTGAGGGTGGGCATTGCATCCCGACAGGTGATTATTCAACTCAGGGGATGATTTTGTTCTTGTTTTATATGAAACATGGATGTCTGTCCCAGAAAAATACCAAATATCTGTCTCCCATTGAGAGCAAGCATGTCAAACAAAGAACCAAGAATTGCTGCAGTTATTTCCTTGTGGTGCAGTAAACCAAAAGTCTCAGCTCCAGTCTGGGGCCTGTTCTTCCTGCTGGGTCTACCTCTGGCTTTAGTTCTGGCTTAATGACCCTGGCTGTTCAGTATTTACACTCTGAACAGAAAACTGCATTCAATCCAAACATTTTACTTTTTTTTTTGTCAGATTCTGAAAGATCTGGACAAAGACTCAAGAACTCTTTGACAGAATACACTGCAATTTCAAGTATGGGTTTATTTTAAAAGAAGCTAACAGACAAAATTCATCAGACATGTCTGATGAAAGACATGGTCTGATAGGTCACTTACTGGCACTACTACTTGGCACCTACCCCAAAGACCCAAAAACACTTTAGAAAAGACAATTGTGCCCCTATGTATATTGCATCCCTATTCACAATAGCCATGATCTATAAACATCCCAAGTACCTGAGAGCAGGTAGCTGAGTGGACAAAGAAACGACAATATATGTGTACAATGGCATACTACCCAACTCTAAGAAAAGATTAAATCATACAGTTTGCTGCAATATAGGTAGCACCAAAGGATATCATGTTGAGTGAAGTCTTTGAGGAGAGCCATAGATTTAGAATGGTTTCTCTCACATGTAGGATATGAAGAAGCATAGTAAGGGAATAACAAATGGCCAAAGGCAACAGAATCTTAAAGTTGATCTAAAGAACTGAATGTATCTAGGGGGGAGGGAGAGACGTGGACAGGAAGACCTTTAGGACTCTGATGGAGGGCATGATGTGGCAATAATGAAATTATCATGAACAGTATTGTAAATCATAGTTCCTAAATAAAAATGTAAAAAAAAATATAAAACAAATGCACTTATTCAGTAAAATAATAGCAATTACAATAGCAATCACAACAATAATAAAGATCATGATGAAGAATGAGAGCAAATGCCTCATGAATGATAGGGGCTATTAGAAGTAGAGAAAAAGAGTTGGTCTTGAATTTATAAGTACTGTTACCAAGTTCTAGAAAACATTTAGAGAACTGATACTTTTTTCTATTTCTTCCATGGCAAGACACAGAAAAGATGGAAATCTTTTTGCAATTTACTTAAGCAACAAATAAACTAGTTTAGAATTAATACCAGAATCTGATGGAAATAACCCAAGAAAAAACAGAACAACCTCACATATATACATATTTTAAAATGTGAGAAAAGTTGATTTAGCACTAAAACGTGATAATAATATGGGAAACTAGGTAAGGTATATTGGAGAATCTATTTGTATGATATTCCCTAAGGGACATAAAAAATATCATCTATATAGATGGGGAAAATAGTCATTTCCCATTATTCAATGCCTGTTTCTGGTTTCACATTGTTTTCAGGGACCAGGGTGATTCTAAGTGTGATGCCTGGTATCTCAAGATCCTTGAACACTGATCAGGCCCATAATCCCTAGTGGAGCATCACCTGGAGTGATTCAGGACCCCAAAATATAGCTGGGTGTGGCTTAGATTAAAATTTTTAAAAATTGGGGCTGGAGTGATAGCACAGCGGGTAGGGCATTTGCCTTGCGCGTGGCCGACCTGGGTTTGAATCCCAGCATCCCATATGGTCCCCTGAGCACCACCAGCAGTAATTCCTGAGTGCAGAGGCAGGAGTGACCCCTGTGCATCGCTGGGTGTGACCCCAAAAGCAAAAAAAATAAAAAATAAAATAAAATTTTAAAAAATTTTAGTCAAAGTCAAAATGAAATAAAATATTTTTTATTTTACTTATTTATTTTTTTTAATTTTTAATTAGTGAATCACCGTGAGGGTACATAATGGCCGTTACTTATTTATTTTTAATTTATTCTTTTATTGGATCACCATGTGTAAAGTTACAAAACTTTCAGGTTTAAGTCTCAGTTATACAATTCTTGAACACCCATCCCTTCACCAGTGCACATATTCCACCACCAAGAACCACAGTATACCTCCCCACCCCCCACCTCCCCAGCCCCCCACCCCGCCTGTGTAACTGATAAATTTCACTTTAATTTCACTTTCACTTTACTTTGATTACATTCAATATTTCAACAAAAAAACTCACTATTATTATTTGGAGTTTCTCCCCCCCAAAGTCGTACCTACTGAAAAAGAAGCATTTGATAATTTGTTTTCCATTGCTGAGAATGAAGAGATATGAGGTCAAGCGGCCACATTAGCAGCCGCACGGTAAGAAAACCTTTTTTAAAAAATAAAAAAAAATTCAGGGGGCTGGAGTGATAGCACAGCAGGGAGGGTGTTTGCCTTGCAAGTGGCTGACCCGGGTTTGATTCCCAGCATCCCATATGGTCCCCTGAGCATCACGAGTGGCAATTCCTGAGTGCAGAGTGCCAGAAGTGACCCCTGAGCATTGTTGGATGTGACCCAAAAAATAACCTTCAATGTTAGCATCATACTAAATGCTGACGGAATGAAGGGATTGCTGTCTGTGAGGTCAAGACAAGTATTTTTGTTATAACCACCATTGATTTATTTGGTAAGTTCTTGTCACTATAATTAGATGACAAAAGAACTAAGTATAACTATTAGAAACAAGCATAAATTTTATTGAAAATGATAAGTCCATTTGTCTGAAAAACCTCAAGAGTAAGGGGAAATGACTATGGTTATCAGTTTAAAAATAAATATAAAATTGACATTTTTAAATGTTCTATCAATAAGCAACTTGAAATTCCAATAAAAGCTTCATTTAACACTGGTGAAGGGATGGGTTCTTGAACTTTGTATGGGGGAAACATGAGCACAAAAATGTATAAATCTGTAACTGTACCCTCACGTTGATTCACTAATTAAAAATAAATAATTTATTTTAAAAAAGCTTCATTTAAGACAGAACAAGTACCAAATAAGTTGAAAATATTTTAACAAGAAATGAAAAGCATGTATTAAATTTGTATGGTGATATAAAAAATCCTAAACAAATTGACATCAAGTTTAGTACTGGTAAGAATAAAAACTACAAAGATTAAGTGTTCATCCCTAAAAATTAATTTGTGGTCTATTTAAAATTAATTATAATGAAAGCCCAAATTTGATTATTATTTTTTAAAAATTTTATTAGCAAATCACCGTGAAATAAAGTTACATACACACAAACTTTCATGCTTGTGTTTCAGTCATACAATGATCAAGTACCCATCCTTTCACCAGTGCCCATTTTCCACCACCAATGGCCCCAGCATCCCTCCCGCCACCCTCTGTCCCCTCCATTCCACTCCACCTCTGTGGCAGGGCATTCCTATTTGCGCTCTCACTCTTTTTGGATGTTGTGGTTTGCTATAGAGGTATTGAGTAGGCATCATGTTCAGTCTATAGTCTATTTCCAGCCCGCATCTCCCATCCCTAGTGGGCCCACCTAGTAGCCTTTGCTTGGTAGTCCCTTTTCTATATGAGCTGAATTTTCCCCCAGCATGTGAGGCCAGCTTCTAAGGTGTGGAGTAATCCTTCTCATACTTATCTCTACTACTTTTGGGTGTTAGTCTTCTATTCTGTTATTTTATATTCCACAAATGAGCACAATCTTTCTATGTCTGTTCCTCTCTTTCTGACTCATTTCACTTAACATGATACTTTCCATGTTGATCCACCTATATACAAATTTCAGGACTTCATCTTTTCTAAAAGCTGCATAGTATTCCATTGTGTAGATGTACCAAAGTTTCTTTAACCAGTCATCTGTTCTCGGGCACTCGGGTTTTCTTTCAGATTCTGGCTATTGTGAACAATGCTGCAATGAACATATAGGTGCAGATGTCACTTTTACTATACTCTTTTGCATCTCCAGGATATATTCCTAAAAGTGGTATTGCTGGGTCAAATGGGAGCTCAATTTCAAATTTTTTGAGAAGCGTCCATACTGTTTTCCAAAAGGGCTGATTATTTTTATACTCAAACAAAATGATGCTAAAGTTTTCATGAAAAAATATTTTGGAAGAAAATGAATAAAGAAGGAAAAACCAGATAGTGAAGTATAATTCTGAAATAAAATTATGGAAACAATAAAACATAATAAGACAATAAGACATAGTTGGATTCATAGAGGAGAACTCTCGAAGTTACCTACATCCACAAACCACCTCCTGCACCATCAGCCATGATACTGGACTCAGAAATAAATCTCAAAAGAGATCAACAAGTCACAGAAGATTTCTCCAGACACCTATGCATGGATGAGTCATCCAGGGAACCCCAGAGGGGGTCGGTTCTGGGCTGGCCCACCCAAACAGAGCACCGACACCTGATTGCTCCTACACTCCAAATTGCCACCATGTCCCTGGCTGGACTCCACTGCATCAGGCTGAGCCTCATCTAAAAATTTATCTGCTGAAAAATTCAGGTATGTGGGTTCTGTGACTGAAACCTCCAGACTTCTGCAGAGTTGGCATGGGCTATCTCCTCCCAGATTTCTGTATTTCTGGAAGCCCCAGCAGTCATGCATACACCACAAAGCTGTCACCCAGTTAAAAATTTAACTTCAGCTTTATCACTCCATTCAAAATTCCAGACTTCCTGGAGTGACATCTCAAACTTTGTAGCACTGATAAACCAGTAGTAGTACCCCAGATTGGAGGGGATGTAACTTAGAAGACAACCAATCCCTATTAAGCAAACAACACAGTAGGTGTAACCTGTAACAACATCTTAGAAATCTCTTACACACAGTGTTTATATAAAGTGTAAGGGGAAATTTACACATGTAGGCCTTAATTGTATTAATGAAGAATTGCTTTAAAAGTTTTATTAATGACAGATGAGACATGATTATTACCATAAGTATATCCAAATATAAAATAAAGTTTCATGTAATGTACTTTAGATTCCAGAATCGAAAACACACACATACACTCATATATATATATATACGTATATTTATATATACACATGCATATATATATTTGATCGAGCGGGCACCAGTAATGTCTCCAATGTGAGACTTGTTACTGTTTTTGGCATATCGAATACACCATGGGTAGCTTGCCAGGCTCTGCTGTGGGCAGGATACTCTCAGTAGCTTGCCGGGCTCTCTGAGAGGGCCGAGGAATCGAATACAAATAAAATAATAAAAATACCTTTCTACACACACACACACCCTTTGCCAACAGTACACACACACACACACACACAGAGGCTTTTTATTATATTGTATTAAATGGTTTTAATGTTCTTGTTTACAAGGTCAAAATAATAATTACTAACTGGCTCTTACTGATTTATTTTCTGATCATTCGATTTGCCAGTTCTTAAATTTTTGTTGAAATAAGCAATAAAAAATAAATTTGTTATGTGCCGAAGGAGGCAGGTTGGGATTGGGAGGGAGAGTAGGGATATTGGTAGAGGGAAAGTCACACTGGTGGTGTTGGAACACTAAGTGCCTGAAACAACTGTTTAATAAACAACTTTGTAAATCAAGGTATTTTTAATAAAAATTAATTTTTAAAAACTATCAAATAGTTTTAGCTACTTAAAATATTAAACTTGTCTGTACATTTAATCAGTATGTACAATGAAAACAATTCAAAATAAAATATCATCTGTTTTACAATGATCATAGAATTGGCCAGTAATAAATATTGATTTTATACATGATTCATGAAAAACACTCATGAAACATTGAGAAAGACATTGTTTCACCAGGACATAAAGGACATGAATAGAAAATTCACAAAAGAACTACAAGTGCTCAATGTAACAGAGACAAAATTCAATTTAATAAAATAAATCTAATAAAATGAGTCACCATTTTAAAACTAATTAAGCTGACAAATATTAGAAATAATAATAGTTCTTTAATCCCACATGTTCTCAAACACTTTTACACAAGACAATCATGTAAATGGCATCTTCTTTTAGAAGCATCAATTTAGAAATTTGCATTAAATTTTTCAAAATGTTGTATTTATATCCTCTAAATCATATATCTCACTTTTTGAGATTTTTGTTTTAGGAAAAATGTCAGAACATCACAAATTAACTTATGATAAAATGTTTTTCTTTCTCGCTTCTTTCTCTTTCTTTCCCTCTCCCTTTCTTTCTTTTTTTTTTTTTTTTTTTTTTTTTTTTGCTTTTTGGGTCACACCCAGCGATGCTCAGGGGTTACTCCTGGCTTTGCACTCAGGAATTACTCCTGGCAGTGCTTGGGGGACCATATGGGATGCCGGGGATCGAACCCGGGTCGGCCGCGTGCAAGGCAAACGCCCTACCCGCTGTGCTATCGCTCCGGCCCCTCCCTTTCTTTCTTTTTCTCTCTTTTTATTTATTTATTTTTTTGCGGGGGGAGGCCACATCTGGCAATGCTCAGGGCTTATTACTGACTATGTGTTCAGAAATCATTCCTGGCAAGGTTTGGGGGACCATATGGGGTGCCCAGATTGATTCTGGATTGACCATGTGCAAGGCAAATCCCCTACCTAATGTACTGTCTCTCAGTGCTCCCTCTGGTTTCCTTCCTTCCTTCCTTCCTTCCTTCCTTCCTTCCTTCCTTCCTTCCTTCCTTCCTTCCTTCCTTCCTTCCTTCCTTCCTTCCTTCCTTCCTTCCTTCCTTCCTTTCCTCCCACTCTTTCTCCCTCCCTCCTTCCTTCCCTCTCTTCTACTCTATCTCCCTCCACTCTTTCCTTCCTGATTTATTTAGTAGCAATTTAGAATTGCTAAAAAGAAAAATATTAAATTCTTACACACCATTAAAATTGCCTTTGAAGGGCTGGAGCGATAGCACAGGTAGAGCGTTTGCCTTGCACGAGGCCGACCCGGGTTCGATTCCCAGCATCCCATATGGTTCCCCGAGCACCGCCAGGGGTAACTCCTGAATGCAAAGCCAGGAGTAACCCCTGTGCATTGCCAGGTGTGACCCCAAAAGAAATATATATATGCATATATATATATATATATATCCCTGTGCTTTAATCTTATGCTCAATTTTCAGATGATAATATATACATGTACCACACCACATATATGTACATATAGCTGACTCATGATGAGTACTACATAGCATTAGCTGATATTTTTATTATTTTGCTTATTCAATCTTGAAAGTGCATAATATAGTTTTTAAAAGGTTTTTTGAAAAAACCTGAATCCCTTCAAATATATTTCTATTAAACAAGGAATAAAATTAGCAGAAACAGAACATTCTGCTCAATAAAATTTTCATAATAATATCTTATTTATTTTGGGGGGGCCATAATCAGCAGAGCTCAGGGCTTGCTCCTCACTCTCTGCTCAGGGATAGCTCTTGGCAGTGCTGAGATGCCATAGTCAGTTGCCAGCTCTCAAACTTGCATGCAGGGCAAGTGTTTGCTCTCTGGACTATCTTTCTCGCTCCCACAATGGTATCTTGAATAGGCTAAAAATAACCATGAAAAGGCAAAGTCTGATTAAGAAAGACATTAATAAACTCAACAAAAATGACTTTGAGTCTTATTAAAGTTTGAGAACACAAACTCCAGTCGTGGGGTTTGTATTTACTTGGGAAGAGCAAACAGGAAAATAACACCATGAATTCGTCAGTCTCCCCAGGTATGAGCTCAGCTTTGGAGAAACAACAAAGGAGACCATATGAATAGATGATTTGATTGGCTTTGCAGTAGCATTAATAAATGCTTGACTTTTGCCAATGTGGTAATTTAGGAATGATAAGTGGAACCTGCCAACAATGCCATTTTGCTTGATTGCACCATAATTGCTTTTATGTCATTGATATCAAACTGTGCATAATTGGAGACTATTTTAATTCTAATAACAAATAATCTGCTTTGTTTTAACATGGATAGATAATATTCTACAGACAAAATATCCTTATGTCATAGAATAATGGCTCCTTAAATTCACTAAAGGATATAATGTTGAGTTATTATTCATATATCTTCTCTAATGTTGAGATATTATTCACATACAGGGTTGAGGGACATGGTAATTTTATTCACAAGGTAAAAATAGGTTAATGTGTGCTTGTTATGTTGCAAACCTACCTAGGTAGGAAACTTAAGACATATTGTTGAACTCAACAATATCCTTTATTCCAGCAAGTAAGTAGAATTGGATCTTCATAGCACAATTACTTGTTGTGATTAAGAACCCTTGTGATATTTAAGATGCTAAATAATACTTGTAATTCAAGGCAAGGAGAGCAAATTATCAGAATTAAGGCCATTTTGAATTTCTTCAAAGTGCTCATGACTCAATATGCGAGATTTTATGTAACTGGCTGAGCCTAGAGCTGTGACATGTACAAGAAATTTAGTCCTTATTGTTCCTCTGTGGCTCTTTGTGGAAAAACAAATTCTAGAGACAATCAAGTAAATACTCCCAGTAGTTCAATCTTCCCCACTTCCTAACTAGAGTCAAGTCAGGCCCAGTGTTTTACATTGATGTAGCATTTCTTAATTTCTGTGTCACTGTACATATATGAAATAATATTCAACTTAATTTACATATATTTTACTATGTGTTAGATACCACTTGGACGCTTTATATTCTATTATCTAATTCTCATGAAACCCCTGGAAAATAGGTTCTCTTTAAAATAAGAACCCATTTTGAAGACATAAAAATGGAGGCAGAGAATAAGTATAGGGTTTTCTGAGGTCAACAAGCTAGTAGGTAGCACAGTTGGATTTGGACTCAGGACATTTGGGCTCAGTTTATTTATTGTAATACATTTTATTAGTTAATTGTGTATGCCAGATGAACAAGGAAAGTGGTGTGTCCAAACTGGCACTTTTTTTTTCTTTTTGGGTCACACCCAGCGATGCACAGGGGTTACTCCTGGCTCTGCACTCAGAAATTACTCCTGGCAGTGCTCAGGGGACCATATGGGATTCTGGGAATTGAACCTGGGTTGGCAGCGTGCAAGGCAAACACCCTACCCACTGTGTTATTGCTCCAGCCCCCAAACAGGCACTTTGGTGTGACTACCCATGGATCACTGCAGCTATAGATTTGGGGAGAATATTCTATTCTCATCTTGCTGGAGACTCAGAGATGGTTATCTCATTGCAATCATCAGCAATTTACCTTCCTCATTTCCCAGGAACATTTAAGTAGCATTACACTAACCTCTCAGGCTTTTCCATAATTGCAATAGTCCCTGTGTTGTCTTTTCCAACTCTGGAGATTTCTGATTGCCAGCGGTTTCAGTTCCACCAGCCTCTGACAATATTTCTTCAAGTGCTTCCTGACCTCTCCAGCACTGTAGAGATTTGCAGCATAATAATGTGTATAATCAATTCCTATGTAGTTGCCTCATTTTGTACTTTAAACCCTCTTATATATTCAACAATGCCATTCAGTGAGAACAGATCCTATAGGCATCATGCTGTATGGTTTGCAGAAACACTTTGATACATTATCCCATTTGATTTTCCTTCCTGGGCTGTGAGGTAAGTTAGTGAATGTTATTACCTTCGTTTGGCAGAAAAGTAGGACTTAGAAGCCCAGAAACAGCAGCCGCAGCACTGGCTCTGGAATCCGTTTTCCTAACTCGTCTTTTTTTCCTCTTTTCCAAGGATAGGCACTATACAGTGGTAACCACAGCAAGATGTGACCCAGCTGGTCTGTGGATGACAGCCTGTTCACTGGCGCCAGGGTCCTGAGTAGTCTCCTGTCTTGACAGGACACTTACGGACTGTCCTCATGTGGAGGAGGCTGACACATTTGCATCTTTGCTTGCCTTTGCTCTGGTACCACAGATGTGGTTTCAGTGTCATTTAATATAACCGGGGGAGGTAAGTAGATCTGCAGGGTCTCTGTGACTGGCTAATTGCAGTTGCTGGGTACATGCTCTTATTTCTGTAGATGTGCTGTGGGAGTGCAAGGGCTGGAAAATGTTACGTCTGTGGGAGAGACACCAGAGGGGAGAGACACAGTGGGCATCAGGGAGAGGAGGAGGTTTTGTTCTCAGTGGGATTTTGTTTGCTCAACATTGCTGAGAGTGGTGGAGTTGTTTCTGATTTCTCTCCTTTCATTGAACTATTGTTGGATACCTAGGAGAATTTACTTATTTATACATGCAGCATAAATAAGTACATGTTTTCATTGCTTTTTTTTGGGAGGTCACGCCCAGGGATGCACAGGGGTTACTCCTGGCTCTGCACTTAGGAATTACTTCTGGCAGTGCTCGGGGAACCATATGGGATGCTGGGAATTGAACCCGGGTCGGCCACGTGCAAGGCAAATGCCCTACCTGCTGTGCTATAGCTCCAGCCCCTGTTTTCATTGTTTTATTCAGATTCTTTCCCAACCTAAGTCCAAGTGACTGTTGAGTATGTAAACTAAGTATTTTTCTTTTATCTCTTTCGTTAATTCTTCTCAATGTTGCAAGATAATAGGTGGTAAAATTGGACTTACTTCCTTTTCTTCTTCACAAAAGACATGAAATCACATGGATCGTGCCACTAACACCACCAAGCAACCAAGAAGTCAAGACAAATCCACAGACACACGAATTGCTCCTCCCCCACCACGTGCCTTTTAAGCTACACAATCCTGCCAGGAAACCCCTCAGCATTAGAATTATGCCCTCTTGTTTGTTGTAGCATCCTCAAAGGGGCCTGTCTAAGACAATAGTCAGCAAGAGGCACTCCATGAATATTTGTGGAATTAATGAACCGTGAACATAGCAGATTCAACAAATATTTCACTGCTCATTTCTCTCTCTGACTTCTCTCCCATTTTAAGTGCTTCCATTTCAAAGAGTAGGAAAAAGGACAAGTCCCTTGGTTAGGAAAAATGACACTATCGAATCAAGTGTAACTGGTATGTGGGGAATATCATTTCTGTTATGCTTTTACCTCAGATCATTTTGGTTTTGTTTTTGGGCACACCTGGTGATGCTCAGGGAATACTTCTGGCTCTGCACTCAGGAATCACTCCTGGTGGTATTCAGGGGACCATAGCGGATGCTGAGGATTGAACCTGGGTTGGCTGCATGCAAGGCAAACATCTTACTGTACTATCTCTCCAGCACCTCACAAAAATTATATGTAGGTCTATTGTGGTTGTACCCAGGGTTAGGACCCAGGACACCATTAAGCAAAGCATGCGTATTTCTACTGAGCAACATCCTCGACCCCTCAGATCATTTCTTTAGACTCAACATCATTCCAGGGGACCCCTGCTCCCACTGGTCAGTCTCTGTCTTGTCTTTTCTAACTGATCAGTGGGGTCCCTGGATGAACATTCCAGAAGACCCCATTATTTTCCACTTCACCTTTAGGTAACAGTCAGCTCATTGGACGAGGGGATGCAAATCAAAATAAGTATCTGTTTTTAGCTTAAACACTCTGCATAATTATTTGACAATAAAGTGAAAGCAATGCACTTTAGCTGAATAGATTTTGGATTATGTGTTCTGAGACGACATTGTCCAAGAGGAGAATTGAGCCATGTGGATTGGAATTGGCCAAACTCTGACTTTGCCAAATTATTTCCCACATGGCAAGAGAGTATATTTGATTTTAAATACGGTGGAAACCATGAAGGCAAGAATTCAAGAATGGCCCTGGTCCATTTCAGGTTAGTCCCACCCAGGTCCTGATTCACTCCTAGTCAATTCAAGGCCATACTTTTCTTTTGGGGGGCTATTGGGGGTCACACCCAGTGATGCTCAGAAGTTGTTTCTGGCTCTGCACTTAGGAATTACTCTTGGTAGTGCTTGGGGGACTATATGGGATGCCGGGGATAGAACCTGGGTTGGTCATGTACAAGGCAAATGCTCTACCCACTGTACTGTCACTCCGACTCCAGACCATATTTTTCTGTGAGGTATGCTAGACTACAGAAATAAGTTAGTGGAAGTCATGGAGGGAGGGAATTCAGGAGGTCTCTTACCCTAGTAATTTAACCCAGTAGGGCTTCCTAAATGTTAGCATCTTACAAAGCAGGGTGACTGGGTTTAGACAGAGTTGAAGTGTCCAGTGCCTGATCTAAAGAGTAGGCCATGAGTTAGAAGCCTCCAAAATTGACAGCACTTGAAATCAGATATGTAATAGCATTATGCTTTTGGATAATGAGGTGTTGGTGGGGTGATTTATATTGGATAGTATAAATTAGACTAACATAAGGCTCAGGATCCAAAGAAGTGAGCTAATAAAGACTTAAGTCTGGGTGTTAAAAAGTGCAGAAATGATTTGGTCACTTTAGAAGGAATACAAATTTATCAAATGTTGGAACAATTTGGGAATGTACGGGGTATAGTTCCAAAGGCTTGTAGAAGAGCGAACTGATTCCAGACACATTTATTTATTTTTCCAGACTGGTGTTTATTGAGGTGCCCTATTTTGCAATTGTTCTAATACTATTTGATATCTGCAAGTGCTGCTACACTACCAAAGCATAAAAAACATTATCTCAAGGCCCATTTCTTGGTATCATCTATATCTTCCCTAGCATCTTTAGTTCACAATGTTTTTTTAATTGAAAAATATTAATCTTACCCATTTTTTTGAGATACTGTGGTTTAAATATTGTTAATGAAACGTTTTTGTGTTATACATAGAAGTCCCAATACCACACCCACCATCAGAGTAATTGCTTCCCTCCACCATCCCATCCAAAGACCCTCCTATCCACCACTTCCCACCTTTTCAAGTAAGCTCAGTTCTGTAGACCAGATTTTTGTTCCGTAGTTTTTGGCAATTTCTTCCTTCTTTCCTTCCTTCCTTCCTTCCTTCCTTCCTTCCTTCCTTCCTTCCTTCCTTCCTTCCTTCCTTCCTTCCTTCCTTCCTTCCTTCCTTCCTTCCTTCCTTCCTTCCTCTCTTTCTTTCTCTCTCTCTCTCTTTCTCTCTCTCTCTCTTTCTCTCTTTCTTTCTTTCTTTCTTTCTTTCTTTCTTTCTTTCTTTCTTTCTTTCTTTCTTTCTTTCTTTCTTTCTTTCTTTCTTTCTTTCTTTCTTTCTTTCTTTCTATAAAAATGGCTATAACCGTAGTATGTGTGATATTTTTACTCAGAAAAAATCCTTTTAAATTAACGAATTAGTTTTGTTTAATCCCCAAGTATTAGTTTTCCCCTCATCTTTATTTTGGACAATGTTCCATGTGCAGTGAAGAAGAATGTGTACTCAAATTTGGGGGAGGAAGGGCCCATCCCACTTCTTCCTTCAAGGCCAGTGTTTCCTTGTTGAGTTTTTTCCTAGTTGATCTATGCAGCAGTGATAAAGGAGTATTAAAGTTTCCTACTACTATTGTGTTGTTGTCAATATCCTCTTAAAATCTATTGTTTTAAATATTTTGATGTCCCATCATTAGGCACATATAAATTTAGAAATGTGAATTCTTCTCATAGCTTATTAGTATTTTTTTGTGTATGTATACCACAATGTTTTTGATACTTTGGTAGTGGGTGTGGTGCAGTAGCAGTATACTTTTAAGACATGCAAACATCATACTTTTACAAGCCAATGTTACCTAGATAAAAATAAATTTAAAGGCTAATAAAAATTATTTGCATCTTTGAACAAAACTGGATCATTATACTTAAGATTTTTCTCAATATACTAATGAAAGGCAAACAAAAAAATTTAAATACTACTAACCTCAGAAAAAAGAAAACAGGATTGGTTTAAATGAACTAACATATGCCAGAATTTCTTTATTGGATCATCTGCACTTGATCTGTACCCAGATCTTGGGTCTTTTAAATAATACTATGATGAACATCAGCATGCATATGTCCATTTGAATTAATGTTTCTGGATATTTTGTGTGTGGTAAAATCCAGGAGTGAAACTGCAGAATCAATGGTAGCTCTATTTTTAATTTTTTCCCCAAGATTTTGTTGAAGAAACTCCAAAGAAGGGAAAAAGAAATCTCAGGTGGGGCAGCCTGGCAAGTGGCAGATGGATCCATATTCTGTAAATATGGCTACAAGGTGGCAGTCAGTTCTGAGGGGTAGCCATGATGGCCTGCAGTGATGCTTTTCAGTGGCCTTTTTTTCCCAGCTTTGGACTCACAGGAACTGGGAAATCACCACAATACTTAAAGAAACAAAAACGAGATCTCCCTTTCACAGTCTGTTTAGCAGAGAACTAGTGGAATAGAGTCCTGGTGTCTGCTAACTGGGTCCACTTCTCAAAGTTGCTGCTTCTCAACAGCTGCCACCATGCCACTGTCTGGACTCCAACAACTCACTACTGAGCTCTGCAGAGACACCAAACTGCCAAAAATTGGGGTCTTCTTGGAGTGGGGGCAGGCAGCCCTTCCTGTCCCCATCCCTCACTTTCCAAAACTCTGGCAGCAACACCCACATTCCACAATTGCTACTACATAAGCTCTATTATTAAGTTTTTAAGAAATCTCAGAACCATTTTCCATAGAATCTGAACCAGATAATTTCACCACCAGCAGTAAATGCAAGGTTTTTTTTCACCAGCATTTATTTTTAAATTAAAAAAATGTTTTTTAGACTACGTGGTTCCAATAGTGTTTAAGTTTACAATATCGACATACAAAGTTACTGCATCTCACCATTACGAAGTGATCCATGACCTCCCCACCACTGTCCTTATGTCACCTCTGGTTTGATCTTCCTCCCCTCTGTAACTCATCGTCCAATGTCTAGTGATAAGTTTGTGGGGGCCATATCCTGTGGTACTCAGAATTTACTCCTGGTTCTTTACTCAGGGATCACTCTTTACTTGACTCAGGAGATATTATGGGGTGCCTAGTCAAATGCATGCAAGGCATTCATGACTGCATGCTTTCAGAATTCTGAAAATTTCAATGGAGTGATACAGCTGGGGTTAAACTTTTAGCTGGATGGTGACATTGGGGTTCGAAAGCATCTCTGCAGCTTGTTTATTTCTAAACAATCTATATGTGAGATTTATTTATGAGTCTCTGGATCATGGCCAGTTGATGAGCTTATTTGGTGCCAGAGGCAGTTTGTAGAAACTACTCCTAGGCTCCTGGAAGAACAGGGGAATGGGGGAAAGTCACCCATCTCTGACTCCCATGAGAGTATGGAGATTTCAGTCATTAAAACCTGCATGCCTGAGTTTTTCAACAGATTCGTTCCCGGATGAGGCTCATTCCAAGCCTGTGGAGTCTGGTCGTGACCATGGCAGAGATTGGGTTATGGAGTTTGTGGGCTGTTGGGGCTCTGTTTTGGCGGGTGATAGGCTTACCTGTCCCTGTCCAGGGTGCCCTGGATTCTTTGGCCCCTATTTGGTGATAAGTTTTATAATCCACATCCAAGGAATTGTCATTGCTCATGCTCTTTATTCTTTTGTTTTGTCTCTCTACAGCCAGCACTTGTTGACTTATCAGACTTCTTGATACAGATGATTCTCTACTGCAGGTAGGAGTTGATACCTTTTTGTTATATTGATTTGCATTCCCTTGATAATCAATAATGATAAATATGTTTTTACATGACTTTTGACCTTCTTCTCTGAAGAAGTGTCTGTTCTGCTACTTTCACCATTTTTAAAAGGGATTGTTTGTTTTTTGTTGTTGAGATTTGAGAGTATTTTATACATCCCAGATATAAATGCGAAATGTAAATGTAAAAATATTTTGGGTCAGAACAATAGTATAGTGGGTAGGCCACTTGCTTTGCACACAGCTGACCAGGGTTTGATTCCTAGTATCCCATATGGTTCCCTGAGCACTGCCAGAAGTAAACTTCTCAGCATTGCCAAATATGGCTCAAAAACAAAAATATTTTTTCCCAATAAGTGGTGTGTTTTTAAACTTGAGGACTTATTTTTTTCACACTGAAGAAAATTTTTAGTTTTATTTCATCTAGCTATGCTCCGTTTTCTTTGCCGACTCCTTTGAGATTATTACTTGGGAAAATCCTGCCTCAATTCTTTATAGATATGTTTGGTATTGAATAGCCCTTATCTTTAGAATAGAATGATCCTACTAGACTCTACAAGGATTTCCTGTCTCTAGGATTTTAGGTTAGATATGTCAAAAAGCAGTTGAGGACACCAGGACTAGAGATACTCCTGGTCCTTTCCTGAGAAACAGAGTTCTTAGAAAAATTGCCATCCCTTGTGGTGAAAAAGGAACTCTTATTCATTGCTTGTAGGAATGTTGTCTGGGACAACTCTTGTGGGAAAAAATATAGAAAATTCTCAGTAAACTTAGAACTGAGCTGCTCTATGACCCGACAATATCACTTCTGGATAAATGACCAGGCATCTACCAGCAGGATATAAAAATACTCTCAAAGACATATGGACACTATTATTTATTGCTGTGCTCAGTAAAATAGCTAAGATATGGAATCAACCTAGGTTGATTATGACAAATGAATGGATAATGAAGATGTATTATATATACACAGTGGAATACTATGTAGCTACAAGGAATAATAAAATCATGTAATTTTCTGCAACATGGATGTAACTGAAAGATACCATGTTGAGTAAGCCAGGAGAAGAAAGATAAGCACAGGATGATCTCACTTATCTGTGGCATATGTAATACTGTATGAAGAAATGGAGTAAAAGGGGGATGCCTAGACACCTTTGATGCCAGTGTTTAGAGAAGAGATGGACAAAGAAGGAAAGAAATCAAGGAGGGGAGAAGAGAACTTGAAGTAATAAGTGAACAGACATCAGGGCTTCATTTATACTGATGATTTAGGTGAGGGGATATAACCTTATTTCCAAAACACAGACTCAACAAATCTGAAAACATGAGATCTAAGCTGTAATCACTGAAACTTTGTAATGTCCCTGTCAAGTTGACAGGAGGTATGGGTTGAGGAGAAAGTATGGGAATACTGGTAAAAGCAAGTTTACACTGGTTTTTGAATTGGCATTGAAATAGTATATGACTAAAACTCAGCTATCAATAACTGTAAATCATAGCTATTTAATCTAAAAAATAAGAAAAAAAGAAAAATGCCATCCCTAGGTGGAACATTTGCAAGAAATTCTCAATTCTTCTGAAATAGCTAGAGTATATGAACAGAATGTGTTACTTGTCTACCTCTGAAATGTAAAGCAACAAAGAAATATTACTGCTGTGATGAAGACTTATGGCATATAAGCATATTGTTTTGATTAGGTAGTTCTTGGTACACTCCTGAATAGCTTCCCTGTAGATACAAAACAAGAAGCCAGCTACTTGGGGATGAGGCTGTAGCCTGAGTTAATAATCAATTATACCTACTTGCTTAAGTCACCAGAAGGATCCCTCAGTTATGGGTTCAGAGAGTTTCCAGGTTGGTGAACACATGAAGATTACTGAGAGATTGGCATGCTCAGAGGTGACATGGAAGCTCTGGGATCCCTGCCTCATCACTGCTAGTAGTGAGCTTTTCTGGGTTTATGATACCAGCAAATAACCAAAATCAAAGAGGGCTTATGGGAATTTCCTCTTAAACCAGTGGGTCAGAAGGAACAGGAGGCTCAGACTTGCACTTGGGGGAGGGGCAGTTCCGTGGGACTGAGCCCTAAACCCACGAGGTCTACACAAACTCTAAGTATTAGAATTAGTTAAATTATAAGACACCTATTTGGTACCTTCAGAAAACTGGAGAATTGCATGATGTGAAAATTCCACACCTTTGGTGTCAGAGTGTTAGAAACAGATGTTTTCTTTAACATCCTTAAGCAGTTATTTGCATTTTAATTCTGGTTTAGTCTCTGCTTAAAATACAGCTACTTTTTTGTAATTTTTTTTTCCCAAAGATTTTCAGGAGAAGTAAGACTTGTCTTCTTCCCATGCACATGCAAGCTTTAAAAAAACAGGAAGTTGGAACACTGGAGGGTAGCATGAATATCTGAGAGATGTGAACAATAGTTTCTTTTTCTCCCTGCACAAACTTCTGAAATGTTGAAAAACCACAAAGCCATACCCAGAATGAATTATACCTGGAATGCTGTTTTCAAAGAGAACATGAAAGGAATATTCACTACAGAGAAGATACCAATTCAGGCACTTTTTATAGATGATAATTGTATAGCAACTTCACAATCTTGGAAAGTTAATATGGCTGCACATTTTTCAGTTGCAGACTTTACCATCAAGTCAAGGAAGGTAGCATTTGCACTTGTTATTTATCCAGTTCTTAGCACAAGGATTGGAACTCATAGTAAAATTTAAAAATATATTTGTCCAATAAAAACAATTAATATTTATGTAATTTGTATAAGGCCACAAGGCCAATTATTAGGAATTCTGTGATTACAAAAGTTGTGCTACTTACTATAGAACATGAAATTATTTTGCCTAAAATAGCATCTCTATGCTTTCAATTATTGTCTTTTCAAATTTGTTTTCTTTCAGCGACTCAATTTTTCAAGGCACTGGGCATTTCACAGCCCAAGAAAAATACATTTTACTAAAATGTAGTCATTGAGAGACATGTCTAATCTTGCATACTTTCTATATACAGCATATCAAGACGTGTATATGATATAAGCTTTGAACCTTTAAAGTAAATTGGTTTTGTATAATGGAAAAAAAAGTTGTGCTACTCAAGGAAGTATACTAGTTTATTAATTTGTCCCAAACAACACTTCAATGCTGATAAATGTACTAAGTCCAAATAAATTTCTTTTTAATGCTTCTAGAGTAAAAAAATATGGTTTTCCAATCTTCCCCCGTGTATTATGTAATTTGCAGGCAATTGAGCAGAATGATAGTGGCATATTTATTGCTATTTCAATGACAAGTAATTTACTATGACTTTTTATTTGAGTAAATGTTACCTCTTGCTAAAAGATGTAGCACTTCATACAGATAGGAAAGAAAGAGATCAAGTTATCACTATTTGCAGACGATATGACAGTATGCTTAGAAAACCCTAAAGACTCAACAGAAAAGCTTGTAGAAACAATAGGTTGATATAGTAAAGTGACAGCCTACAAAATCAACACCCAAAAGTCCATGGCTTTCTCATATACAAATAATGAAAGATAAGAAAGAGACATTAAAAAAACAATCCCGTTCACAATAGTGCATCAGAAAATCAAGTCCCTTGGAATCAGCTTAACTAAAGAGGTGAAGGACCTATACAAGGAAAATTACAAAACACTACTTCAAGAAATAAAAGAGGACACTAGGAAGTGGAGACACATCCCCTGCTCATTGACATTATCAAAATGGCAATACTTCCCAAAGCACTATACAAATTTAATGCGGTCCTTATCCGAAAACCCGTGACATTTTTCAGAGAAATGGACAAAACACTCCTAAAATTCATATGGAACAATAAACCCCCACGAATAGCTAAAGGAATCTTTGGGGAAAAGAAGATGGGTAGCATCACCTTCCCCGACTTCAAACTCTACTACAAAGCAGTAGTAATTAAAACAGCATGGTATTGGGCTAGAAACAGACCTGCAGACCAATGCAACAGAGTTGAATATCCTGTCACAGACCCCCAAATATATGGCCACTTAATCTTTGACAAAGGAGGAAGAAATGTGAAGTGGAACAAGGAAAGCCTCTCCAACAAGTGGTGCTGGGAAAACTGGATAGCTACCTGCAAAAGAATAAACTCTGACCTCTGTCTAATGCCAGGCACAAAAGTAAGATCAAAGTGGGTTAAAGACCTCAATATCAGACATGAATCTATAAGGTACATAGAGGAGAATGTAGGCAGAACTCTCCATGACATTGAAGCTAAAAGCATCTTTAAGAATGAAACAGCACTGACCATGCAAGTGGAAGCAAACATAAACAAATGGGACTACATCACACTAAGAAGCTTCTGCACTTCAAGAGAAACAGTGACCAAAATACAGAAAGAGCCAACAGAATGGAAAAGAATATTTACCCAATACCCATCTGATAAGGAATTAATATCCAATATATACAAGACACTTGTAGAATTGTATAAGGAAAAAACCTCTAACCCCATCAAAAAATGGGGAGAAGAAATGAACAGAAGTTTCCTCAAAAAAGAAATACAAATGGCCAAAAGGTACATGAAAAAAATGCTCCATATCGCTAGTCATCAGGGAGATGCAAATCAAAACAAC
Organism: Sorex araneus; assembly: GCF_027595985.1. Lineage (NCBI taxonomy): Eukaryota > Metazoa > Chordata > Mammalia > Eulipotyphla > Soricidae > Sorex > Sorex araneus. The sequence continues at coordinate 153,289,701 of NC_073302.1, forward strand.
AATGAGATATCATCTCATCTCACACCACAGAGACTGGCACACATTCAAAATAACAGAAGCAACCAGTGCTGGCATGGATGTGGGGAAAAAGGGACGCTTTTTCACTGTTGGTGGGAATGCCAACTGGTCCAGCCTTTCTGGAAAACAATATGGATAATCCTTCAAAAACTAGAAATTGAGCGTCCATATGACCCTGCAATACCACTTCTGGGAATATATCCCGAGGATGCCAAAAAGCACAGTAGAAATGACATTTGTACCTATATGTTCATTGCAGCACTGTTCACAATAGCCAAAATATGAAAACAACCCGAGTGCCCTAAAACAGATGATGACTGGTTAAAGAAACTTTGGTACATCTACACAATGGAATATTATGCAGCTGTTAGGAGAGATGAAGTCATGAAATTTGCTTATAAATGAATAGACATGGAGAGTATCATGTTAAATGAAATGAGTCAGAAGGAGAGGGACAGACATGCACTCATTTGTGAGGTATAGAATAACATCACATGAAGCTGACACCCAAGGACAGTAGATACAAGGGCCAGGGGGATTGCCCCATAGCTGTAAGACTGCTTCATGAGGGGAGGGGAGGAGGCAGATGAAATAGAGAAGGGATCACTAAGAAAATGATGGCTGGAGGAATCAGTCAGGTTGGGAGATTTGTGCCGAGAGTAGATAATGGACCAAACATGATGACCTCTCAGTGTCTGTTGCAAGCCATAATGTCCAAAAGTAGAGAGAGAGTATGGGGAATATTGTCTGCCATGGAGGCAGGGAGAGGGTTGAAAAGGGGGGTTATATCCGGGATATTGGTGATGGGGAATGTGCACTACTGGAGGGATGGGTGTTTGATCATTGTGTGATTGTAATTGAAACATGAAAGTGTGTAAACTATCTCACAGTGATTCAATAAAATTTTTTTTTAAATGTAGCCTTAAAAAAAACCATAAAGGTGATTTTATGGGTCCTTTGAGTAGGTATGAACTTTGTGGCGCGGAAAAAAAAATGTGTTCTTTGAACTTGAAACCTGGACACCTGGGCAGGCTCGGGCCGGGGCCGGGCCCGGAGCTCGGGCTCCGGCCGAGATTCGACCCGGGTGGCCATGCCTCTGCACAGCCGCGGGAATGCCAAACGAGCATGAACCAGAGGCAGCTACAAGACTTGGGGTTCCGGCGAGTGCTTGCAACCATGTATGCGGACTGTGAACTAAGCTTTTGCCCCACGCTGCCTAACGGAGGAAATATCCTTCTCCCTTGGTCTCTCCTCCCTCCCGGGGGAGAAGGCATGGTGTCCGACATTTTATGGGTCCTTTGAGCAGGTATGAACTTTGTGGCGAGGAAAAAAAAAATGTGTGCTTTGAACTTGAAACCGGGACACCTGGGCAGGCTCGGGCCGGGGCCGGGCCCGGAGCTCGGGCTCCGGCCGAGATTCGACCCGGGTGGCCATGCCTCTGCACAGCCGCGGGAATGCCAAACGAGCATGAACCAGAGGCAGCTACAAGACTTGGGGTTCCAGAGAGTGCTTGCAACCATGTATCCAGACTGTGAACTAAGCTTTTGCTCCATGCTGCTCCAGGAAGGGAAATGATTCAATTTCCAACTTTAACCTCCCTGGATTTAATTACTAAAATACAGAAATTGTAAACTTTTTTGTCTCTTCATTCTCATCAGTGGAAAACTCAATTTCAAATATTTCCTTGTCAATAGGGCTGTATTCTTGGGGGATAAATTCCAACAAAAATAGTGAGTCTGTGTTGAAACTCCAACAACAATAGTGAGTTTTGTGTTGAAATATGGAATGTAATCAAGGTAAAGAGAAGAGTGAAATTTATCAGTTACCCAGGCGGGGGTGGGGGGTGGGAGTGGGAGGCATACTGGGGTTTTTGGTGGTCGAATATGGGCACTGGTGAAGGGACGGGTGTTTGAACATTGTATAACTGAGACATAAGCCTGAGAACTTTGTAACTTTTCACATGGTGATTCAATAAAATAAATTAAAAAAAAACTATAAAGGTGGATTGAAGAAATAGAAAGCAGATCTTGCCCAACACAGGATTTCCTGCGCATGATGGCGTGATAGCCCTTGAGCCATGCGATATCTGAGGATCTATGAGTTGTTCATTATCAGTGGCTTTGCTCTACTTGCTGCCTACCACTGAGACTCTTACAGTTAATTGAGACTAAAAGGACCAGCTCTTAATAGTGAGATTAGGGTGCTTGTTAGATGACAAGAGTGATCGATACTCTAAGAAGAAGCAGAGGTGAAAGAACAAGAAGGAAGACAGGTTTCTCTAGAGTGGACACTGCAGGAAAAGGACAAATTTAATTCCCAAATCCATCATAACTGTCATGATTGTGTCTGGAAACAAATGAACTTTCAATATGCACATGTTTCAGTTCACAAGGTTTTGGGCGAAAGAGGCAGGTGGAAATTTTATATCCATCACATTTTGAGCAATGATATGCCAAGGAAGCAGGAAGTGTCAAATAAATCAACAGAATCCAGGGTTTCTTGAGTTGGTCATATTTTTCTCTCATATCCAGATGGGATTCCACTAATTTCAAAGCTTTGTTGAACAGAACTATAAATGAGAATATAACTTCATGAGTTGAAGACTTACCATGTAATACCCTACTTGAGATATTCATTCTTTTTGTTTGTCCAACATAAAATGACAATATGTTATTGGTTTGACTGAAAGATGATCCAGATCACCTTAGAGTAAGACAGGCTGCAGGGATTAAAAACAAGTAACAAAACTATTTTCTGCAGGAAGGCTTGTCTTCTAGCTCTTCATTATCAGTGTGATTGATTTTATACTTTTTACATTTTGTCTACATCTTAAGATTTTGTTTATTCATTTTATTTTTTCCTTTGTTTGGGAATTCAAACCATCCACACAAGATTATTCTTTTCTGTGATATAATTGTAATACTCCAGGGAGCTCAACCAGGAAAATAAAAGATACAAATGACTTTACAGTTTATTCCAGCAACTTCCTGAAAATGTGACCAACTTTTCAACAAAATGCATCAAAAGTTAGCTTGTACTATTTTGGGTAGGGGGATGGGAGGAGGTTACTCCTGGGTCTACACTCAGGAATTACTCCTGGTGATGCTCAGGGGACCATATGGGATAGCAGAGATTGAACCCAGGTTGGCTGCATGCAAGGCAAGTGCCCTACCCACTGTACTGTCACTCCAGTCCAGCTTGTGCTATTTTTTAATTGGGAAAAAACTTTTCAAATTTTTATTAAGACACCATTATTTGCAATATTTGTTAATGGTAGATTAACAAATTTGTTTTTGTTAATGGTAGAATACATGCAATATTCTAACACTACACTCATCAACACCAGAGCTTTCCAACACCAATATCCCAAAGTCTCTTACCATCCATAAAGCCATTGCTTTAAGGTAAACTGAGTTCTCTGCAGCAAAACTGTAAGCTCAGTTCTGTAGTCCAACTCTCAGATGTGTTTCCTTTGGCAATTTGTTATTTCCTTGAGATCCGCTCAAGGGTGGGATCCAAACAAGGGTGTTTCACTTTCTTCTTTCCTCAGCTAGTAATCCACTTAAACAGTTGTAGTAAATCTACTTCTAATATTTCTAGCAATGTCATTCTGCATGAGCACAGTAAGAGATATATCAAAATTGAAGTTTGGTTCTTCCTGAGGGCATCTCACTATATTTTCTAGACCATGGTCCTCAGGTCAGGTTAGTCTTCCAAACCCCAGCAGGGTTCTAGTCTCATCGTTACTTTTGGATCATGACAGCATTTGTCTATGACCATGCTTTCAACTTATAGTTGAGTATTGTGGCGCTTTGGCCTGGCCCATTTCGATGCCAGGGTAGCTCACAGCTTGCCCTTGGTCAACTCCGTCCCTTGTCAGGACCCTGCTTTTGGGATGCTAGGAAATAAGGGCAACTAAGTCAAGAAAGCGATGCCTGGGGCTGGAGTGATAGCACAGTGGGTAGGGTGTTTGCCTTGCACATGGCCAACCCAGGTTCGATTCCCAGCATCCCATATGGTCCCCTGAGCACTGCCAGGGGTAATTCCTGAGTGCAGAGCCAGGAGTAACCCCTGTGCATCGCTGGGTGTGACCCAAAAAAAAAGAAAAAAAAGCGATGCCCAGGAGTAAATATTATTGAAGTCAATCAGCTCCTAAATTACAAAGCATAATATTAACTGTCTTCCTGTGTCCATACAGAAAGGCCATTGCTTTAAGGTAAACTAAGTTCCCTGCAGCAAAGCTGAAAAGACAAACCCAATGTTATCCTACAGTTTGCAGTAGAGGTATTAAGCAGCCATCCTGTTCAGTCTATATCAACTCTTCTTTTCTTTGATTCCTATTTAAGCCAGAGATAGCAGAACTTTACGTGTTCTTAATGTTAAAATTATTGAAACACTGACACTGGAGTTTCTTTGAATTTTTGATGGAAATAATTTCCATACAAAACTCATTTAACTGTGACCGATATAAAATATCAATATTCACTTTAATCAAAGTTGCTTCTAATTTAGGAAAATAATTACAAGCAGGGTAGCTAGGCAGATAACAATTCCCCTCATTGAGCATACCCGAACCTCCATCTACTCCAAAGCTTGCAGCTGTATCATAAAAGCTTCTTTCAGAGTTATTTTAGTTAATTTTAATGCAAAATTTATCAAGTATGACAAACATTCTTGGAAAGACAGGAGTTATTCATGGCTGTTCAGTTGACATTAAAAGAACTAATGAGCTTTCTACTGATAAAGCATTTTTGCATTCTTATTTACTTCAAAGAATGATACCAACTAATAACTCTGTACATCATTTCCATTTTCGTTTTTCTTACTTGGTGCCAGAGTTTTCTTGGCTAGTGCTGGAATACACTGAATAGGCTGGCTGTACTGTTCATTGGTTTACTATGGCTCTGGTAATTCTGAGTCACTCGAATAATGATAGACCAAATATTCCTGATGATTACATATATGCCAAATATAATAGATTATATATACCAAGTAAAGCCAACCAATAGGAAAGAACACTAATGTGGACTGGACTACATACTTGCTGTGTTACTGCCTGTGTGACTGTGTATAAAATCACAATGGATCCAAATCCTTTGGTTAGCAATCCTCACTCTTGTGTAGCAGGAACCTTTTTTCAAAACCACTGTCCTCCCTGTGGTTCTTCTCCCAGAGGTAGCATTTTTCTCTGGGAATGAGTGTTAGCATAGAAGGAAAATCACTGAAACTGTCATCCCGTTGCTCATCGATTTGTTTGAGTGGGCACCAGTAACATCTCTCATTGTGAGACTTATTGTTACTCATTTTGGCATATCCAATACGCCATGGGAAGCTTGCCAGACTCTGTTGTGTGGGTGCGACACTCGGTAACTTGCCGGGCTCTCGAGAGGGGCGGAGGAATCGAACTCGGGTCGGCCTCGTGAAAGGCGAACGCCCTACCGCTATGCTATCGCTCCAGCCCTAAAAGGAAAATAAATTTTGAAAAGGATCAGTTCTCAGACCTGTGGTTCAAACTGGATTTGAGTCAATTTGAAACAAAAGGTTATGGTCTCTAAAGCTTGAACTTTAAATATCAAAAGTGATGTTCCTAAAGCAATTTAGAAAAATTAACACGTTAGGTTAGGTGGAAGGTGGGTGTCAAGGCTATTTTCCCCCCCGCTTTGTTGGAGAGAAGCTATCGATTCTAGACAAGGAGGAGGAGAGGGTAGGCGGAGGGCCAGCAAGGAGGAGGAAGACCAGCGTGTCTCTTGGGGAGTTTTAGGTTTCCAAGTGGGATCTCAGCAGGGCTCAGAGGCAGGTGCTGGTTCTATCTCTCACCTACAATGGGCAGGTCTCTGCTTGCTTTCTCCTGTAAGCCAGACTTCATTAGAGAAGCGGGGCCAGTAACCAACAGGGCTAGTGAACAATGGAGCAGAAATGGATACTCAGGCATCTAGTCAGATGGTTCAAGAGAATTCATGGAAGGCTTTGGGCTATTATAAGTAACACTGCAATGAACAAAGGGAATAAAGGTGATCTCTTACAGAGTGATTTTTTTCATTTCCTTTGGATATTTTTACTTAAAAGTGGAATGGTTGGATCATACAGTAATTCTGTTTTTTTTTTTTAACTAAAAAATATATGCTGTTTTCTCATAGAGGATCAACTAGATTGTATTCTGATCAGCAATGAACAAGTGGCATTTTTGCCCCTGCACATCATCTTCTACTAAGCATCTTACAGAAATTATTGTATTTATTCATATTCTCTATGCTTTTAGTCTCAGATGACTATTAATCATGGACATGATCTTTTTCCTCTTTCTCAATTTATTTTTATTTTATTAATGTCTTGGGTTTTTTTTTTTGCTTTTTTGGTCATACCTGGAAATGCTCAGGGGTTACTCCCAGCTCTGCATCTCAGGAATTACTTCTAGCCGTGCTCGGAGGACCATATGGGAAGCTGGGAATTGAACCCGTGTTGGCCGGGTACAGGCAAACACCCTACCTGCTGTGCTATTGCTCCAGCCCCGGTGTTTAGGGCTTTTAAACAAATCTTTGGAAAGTGATACCACTTACAGGAACTTAGAAGAAAATGTTAAGAAATTGAGTGGTAAAGCTTGGTCTCATTATTTTTTTAGGAGAAGCAAACCATGTTTACATACTGTTCACTGGGTTCTAAAGCTTTAGAAGGTCTCCGAGTTCCATGTATGTTTGCTATTGATCAGAACCTTTGCTGCCAAAATTGTATGTCATACAAATAAAAACTAAAAGTTTAAGGGAATCCCCCAGTTCTCTAAGACTCCTGGGACAAAAACATCTAAGGAAAAGCCTAATGAGAGCTAGTATACGGGCACGCCTTTCCCCCCGCATTTTTCCCTTCTCTTTATTCACCTCTCCTTGACTGCAACTCCTGCCTCTCCCTCCCCTCTTCCTAACAAGTGTGACAACAATTAAAATAGTCTCAAGTGACAATGTGGAGACCTTTGGGGAAAGAATCAGCTACACGGACAAGTAGAAGGATATGTCTTACCATTATTCTGGAAAAGGACAAAAGTTACTGCTTTTTAACTTTGACAACATACTAGAAAAACAATTGTTCCTTTGCGGATAGCTAGCCATGGTGCTCTGGAAACTGAAGATTAAATTCAGCTGAGGCTCAGTGGTTCTATTAACAAAAGGAATTGTACAAAAGGTCTCCATGACATGCTATTTCCTTCATGGGTCAGGAATTGGTTCCACTGTGTGTGATGGCTCGAACATCAGTCAGAATTTTCTAGAAGGTCTGTAATCCACGGAATTGCATTCAGAATGCAATTTTTGTTCACTGACCTTTATGAAAAAGAAAGTCACAGCAAATTGATGGTATGAAAGTTGGAAATTCGTAGGTGTAAGCACTGTCCTAATGGCACATTTAAAGCTTCAGGGAGCTTTCAAGGAAATTTTAAAAACTGGAATAGCATTTACAACCTCCTACACTTAATAGGAAGATGCATTTGAGAATTATGTGTTTAATATTTTATGGAGTTTTTAATGTTGATTTGATTATCAGCTTGTTTAGGTGAAGATTCACAAAAAGAAAACTCTTTTTAATATCCTAAGAGACAGAATTCTAGTTAAAGTACTGGTTAAGGAGCTACACTCTGCAAATTTTCTTCCATTTTCAATCAATTAAAAACCAAAACAGCTGGATTCAGATGTATGCTGTGTATTTGCCTGTGTGCTCATCAATCAATCAAATGTGCTGTGTCCCAGTATTCTGATGTATAAAATGAAATAACTGGATCATATTTTCTCTGAAGATCCCTTCTCATTCTAAAACACTATGGTTCTAATGGCTAAAATGAGAGAGAGAAAGAGAGAGAGAAACGCAGTGCCTGACATAGCAGCAGGTGGGGTTAGGGGGTGATTTAGAGGGGTGGGAGGGAGACTGTGGACATTAAACTGAAACCCAATCATGAACAGCTTTGTAATGGTCTATCTCATGGTGACTCAATAAAATAAAAAAATTTCAAAAACAAAAAACAAACCACTATGGTTCACAAGTGATGACTGAAAGGCTTTTATAACACATATAACTGTGTTCTCATTTATTTATTTTTTATTTGGGATATAAATATGCCATATCCCAAATACAGTAAAAGATATATACGTACCCCTCAGAGAGCCAGGCAAGCTACCGGGAGTATCCCGCCCACACAACAGAGCCTGGCAAGCTACCCGTGGCATATTCCATATGCCAAAAACAGTAACAATAGGTCTCATTCCCCTGACTCTGAAAGAGCCTCAGATTGTTGGGAATGATGAGTAAGGAGAAGCTGCTAAAATCTCAGGGCTGAGTGTAATAGAGACATTACTGGTGCCCTCTTGAGTAAATCAATGAACAACGGGATGACAGTTATACAGTGATTTATTTATTTATTTGCCTTTTGGGTCACACCCAGCAATGTTCAGGGGTTACTCCTGGCTCAGCACTCGAGAATTACCCCTGGCGGTGCTTGGGGAAACATACGGGATGCTGGGAATCAAACCCAGGTCAGTCGCGTGCAAGGCAAATGTCCTCCCTGGCATACTATTGCTCCAGTCCCCGTACTCTCATTTTTATAAGCTATAATGCACAGACAGATTTTTGTCTGGAAGAGTTTTGTTCTAAAGGAGATTCTATGTGTCCTATAGATGCAGCTCTGGTCATTTGAGGACCAACAAATATGCTAATGTAAAATGGAAGGCTGAGGTCACATAAAATCTGATTTGTTTTTCCAAGAAAGCAAGTTCTAAGCAATGTCTTTAAACAGATTCTCTTTGCACTAACCTGCAAAAGCCATTTCAATGAATTAAATTATGTTTTAAAGACTATATTGTGTTCTTTTGCATAGCCTTTGATTTTTGCACATTTTTCTCCTGCAAGGTGTCAGCAGATTTTGCATCGAAGAATTTAATTTCATCATACTTTCCAAATTTGTATATGACTTTTCCAGATTTTTTTCGCCCCAGGGTAAGTTGAATTAAATCTTTGAGTACTAACTTTCTTTTTTTCAGTTGACACACTACTGTGACTTATCACTCCTTTCCCAAGGACAGAGCTTTGCCAATTCCTTCCAGGTGACTTCTTGAGAGGACCCTAGCTCTGGGGTTGTAAGACTCTCTGGCCTCTGAGGAGTCAAGCTTCACCCCTGGTACTGCCTTCTCCTTGCTCACCTAAGTCCTTACTAATTCCTTTCTTCCCTTCTTCCATAGATCTAAATTTCTTCATTTTTCTCCATCTCTCCTCCTCCTACCCTAATCCCAGCCTTTATCATCCTTCACCTAGACACCTCTTCCTGAAACTGATCTCTCCGCTTCCAAGTTTACTCATTTGATTCATTTTCCAAACAGCTATACCTTTCATCTGGGCCTAAATGTCAGCTCACTTCTTGCTCTGCTCCATCTAGTTTTCCTCCTTCTTTTCTTCTGACAGGTCTTAATCCAAAGAGAACTCTTGAACCAATTGTCTGAAAACTAAACTCCATCTCAGAACCTAACCTGTAATAATGTCCCATATGTCCCTGTCTTATCTGGCCCTTTCCTAGCACTCCAGTTTCATCTTGACCACTCAGACCCTGGACTCTCCAGTCCTCTTTCAGGCACTGAACTCTTCATTCTTCTCCCAGGATCCCCGTGTTTCCTGTTCGTGGAAGCTCTTCTTCCAACTCTATAATTCTTGCTTATCTGTTCTCAACTCGAATGTCTCCTCCTCAGAGTGGCCTTAGTTAGCCTTTTCCCTACCGTCATCAGTGACCTATCAATATAAATTAAATTATTTCTCCTATTCTCTCATGACAGGCTGGAGCGATAGCACAGCAGGTAGAGCATTTGCCTTACATGCAGCCAACCCATGTTTGACTCTTCCGCCCCTCTCAGAGTGCCAGGCAAGCTACCGAGGGAATCCTGCCCACATGGCAGAGCCTGGCAAGCTACCCATGGCATATTCGATACACCAAAAACAGTAACAACAAGTCTCGCAATGGAGACATTACTGGTGCCCATTCTAGCAAATCAATGATCAACGGGATGACAGTGATGACAGAGATTCTCTCATGACATTCATTTTTTTCTTCCATAGAACTGTTAACAACTTGTGGAATATATATTCACTCTCTATATCCAGTGTATCTTCAGCAGTCATCTGACAGCTTGTCCACTTTAGATATTTAACAAATGTGGATAATGTTTAAGGGAAGTCATGATGAGCTTAGAACCCAAAAGCTGCATCTCCTGTGATCATAATTCTGGGAGCTAGTCTCTCCTTTGAAGATAGGATAGGGCTACCCAGGGGCTAGAACCAACATCACCAGAGTTAGTTGCTGTGGTGATGTTAGTTCTGAATATTTTAACTTAGAAAAGAGTCTTTTTTGCATCAAGTAGGAAGACATTTGGATTTCAAACCAATTGTGTCACACCTTAACTCCTTTTATTTTCCTGTCTCAATAACCTCATTTCTTGTAAAACAGTCTGATCCCATTATTTTATATACAATGCCTTATGTGCTGTTCTCATCTTGCCTTGCCAGATTTGGCTCATAGCACTGTATCCAGTTCTAGTAAGGGTACTTCATTTCCCTATATCTTCATAGACTTTTGAAGTCTCACTTTGAGTCACTGTAGGCCATAAAACACAGGATCAATATAACTGAGAAATTTAGATACTGTACTTAGTATTTAGGTAAACCAGACAGAGACTGAGAATGTTACAAGGATTACAGCCTTCAGTTCTTATTTAACTCCAACTATTCTATGGAGTACACACTATTATTATGGATATTTTAGAAGTTTATACGGGTCAAAGTGAGTTGCCCTCTGGAGTGGGGTGGCACCAGCACAGTCTCCAATTTGCCCCGGTCGCCGGAAGTCACGCCCTCGACCTGCCCTCGGCGCCATCTTGCCACAATCAACAGAGAAGAATCTGGGCGTTCTGGTAAGTACCACAAGCCAGAGATTGCTCTGGACCCCAGACTGGGCCAACAACACTGGGGAGCCAGATGGAGGAGGTACAGCCAGCACGCCTTCTCCAGTTGGAGCCCCAGCGACACTGAGCTTCTACTAGCACGGCTCCAGGATGCGGGACTGGAACATCTCCAAACCGCATGGCCGCTTATGCGGCCGCACGACCTTTCCTGAAAAATGAAAACATACAATCCAGTGATGCCATCCAACATGTCTGACTGTTGGAGGAAAACCTCCAAATAATGATAGTGAGATTCCTGTTGAAAATTGAATGTAATCAAAGTAAGGAAAGAGTAAAGTGTAAATTGTCTGCCACACAGGCAGAGGGGAGTGGGGGTTGTATTGCAGAGTTTTTTGGTAGTGGATCAAATATGAAAACTTTGTAACTGTATCTCACAGTGATTCAATAAAAAATAAAATTTTTTTAAAAAGTGAGTTTCCCTAGGTAAGAGATGACATTGGAGTTCAAATACAAATAGTCTAGACATTGGAGTTCAAAACCAAATAGTCCAAGCTCTAGTACAGCAGATAGGGTGTTTGCCTTACACATGGCCAATCCAGCTTTGATCATCACAGTTTCTGTATGGTTCCCTGAGCCCCACCAAGAGTGATCCCTGAGCACAAATGCAGGAGTAAAACCCATCACTGGGTGTGCTATTCCCTCTTAATAAAAGAATCAAACCCAAATGATCTGATTCCAAAACCAACATATATATATGTGTGTGTGTGTGTGTGTGTGTGTGTGTGTGTGTGTATGTATTTTAAAATTGAATCACCATGAGTTACAAAGTTGTTCATGATTAGGTTTCACTCATATGATGTTCTGACACCATTCCTTCACCAGTGTCCTTTTCCTGCCACCAATGTCCTTAGTTTCCCTTCCCCTGCAATCTGCCTCTGTGGCAGACACCTCTCTCTGTCTCTCTGTCTCTCTGTCTTTCTCTCCTTTTCTCTTTTTCATCTTAGGCACTGTGGTTTGCACTATTACTGAAAGATTATCACTTTTTATATCACTTTGTATATTGCATATCACTTTGCCTCTTTTCAGCACTCAATTCTTGCCCAGAGTGACCATTTCCAATTATTATTGTCAAAGTGATCCCTTCTCTGTCCTAACTGCACTCCCCCATATCTTGTGGCAAGCTTCCTAATGTATCAGTCTTCCTGACCCTTGTTTCTTCCTGACCCTGGTGTTTTTTTTGTTAATACCCTGCAAATGAGTGCAATCATTCTATATATGTCCTTCTCCCTCTGACTTATTTCACTCAGCATAATACCCTCCATATCCATCCATGTATAAGCAAATTTCATGACTTAAATTTTCCTAATGACTGCATATTATTCTATTGTATAGATGTACCATAGTTTCTTTATCCATTAATCTGTTCTTAGGCACTTGGACTGTTTGCAGATTCTGCAAATAGCTTTGCTGCATTGTGTTTTGGGCCCCTAGGGTATAATCCCAGAAGCAGTATTGCTAGCTCTAGTTTTTTGAGGAATATCCATACTGTTTTCAAAAAGATTGAACCAGTTGGCATTTCCTTTGACAATAAGAGTCCCTTTCTCCCCACATCTATACCAGCACTAGTTGTTCTTGTTCTTTTAGATGTGTGCCAGTCTCTGTGGTGTGACATAATATCTCATTGTTGTTTTGATTGACATTTCCCTGATAATTAGTGATGTAGAGCATGTGCCTTATGGTCATTGGTATTTCTTCTTTGAGGAAGTTTCTATTCTTCTCTGCATTTTTTTGATGGGATTGGATGTTTCTTTCTTGTTGGTAGCAGGAAAGGGCCCATAGCAGCCGTGGGGTCATTTGCTCTTACATCTTCACTGGAAGGGCAGAGAGGGTTCAAAAAAGAGGGAGTGAGTATATTCTGGTGCTAATACAAATTGGTTGGAGAAGCTTTAGCAAACCTTTTTATTCCTTCCATTAAAAAAAATTTATTGAATCACTGTGAGACAGTTACAAGCTTTCATATTTGGGTTACAATCACACAATGATCAAACACCCATCTCTCCACCACTGCACATTCCCCACTACCAATATCCTCGGTATACTCCCCTTTCCTACACTCCCCCTGCCTCCATGGCAGACCATTTTTAGTCATACATTATCTTTCTTGGTGCACTAATCTTTGTGAGTTTATGGAAAAACAGCAGATGCTTATAAAATATTGATACATAGTAATATTTCCAATAACTATATTAACTATATTCCAATAACTCATTTAACTATATGAAATGTTTATTTAAAAGGAAATATTCATGAGTTTATTAATTTTTAATAAATAACATAATGTAATAATTTGTATACTTATCTTTCTCAGCTGTGGTTAAATTTCCCATTTGATTCCTTAATATGAAACCAGGTAAACTAAAATAGATACTTAAAAATAATTTCAATAGTATTTTATAAAATTATTGCACCTTTGGATTATTAGAATTGAAACAGAAAAAGTAAAACTAATTCAACCACCAAATTGTGTGATATTTTTGGTAAAGTTTTAAATGAAAATATTTAGTGTCAAGTGTTGATCAGAGTAGAAGAAACAGGTTTGTCATTACTGACTAGGAGGAAATTATCTTTATTGTAAGATGACAGAAAGTTTATTTTTTGGTATCCACTCCATGGAAATAGTCATGTGCAAAGTAATTGATGTGTAAATCATTGCAGCACAATTTCAAATAGCATATATTTGGATATTAATAAGAAAAAGGAATGATTGTGGATTAAATTAAGTATATAATTAGCAATACTATAGATGCCACAGAGCTGTCAAAGAACATCATGAAAATCTAAATGGAAAATCTAAATAGATCTAAAATCTAAATATATTTGAGGCTTAATGATTGCAAAAGCAAGTTGCAAAAGAGTGATATATTATCTCTTATGTTAATCTGCAGGATATATGTATGGGTATATGAAAGGTCAGAGATTTAGGGGTAGAGCCATAGTACAGCAGGTAGGGCACTTGCACACAGACAACCTTGAGTGCAATCTCCAGAACCCCAAGACTGAGTACAGAGCCAGAAGTAAGCTCTGAGCACCACTGGGTGTAGTCTCAAGATAAAACAAAAAAGTTTATTAGTTTTACCCTTGGGGAGAGAATGAAGTAAGGCTGTGGTGAGAAAGGGAAGAAATTTTCACATTCACAATTTTTGTACAAATATTTTTCCTTTTTCCCCCAACTAGTTGTGTGTTAAGGCCCACTTCCAACCCAGACCTTGGAAATCACTCCCAGTGGTATCTGGGGGAATCAGACTCACGGCTCCTACACTAAAAGCATTCACTAAATCCTTTCAAGCTATCTTCCTGCCCTGCATATACATACATTCAAATATCATTGATAGTTTTTTAAATTGATGCTAGACAAGTTAATTTTGTACTTTATATAAGAAATTTTAATAGTCTTGCTATGAATCTATCATTTTGGGACTAGATTAAGATGATGGATTTCTATTAAAAATTGAGCTCCACATATGCTGCCTATAGTGTCGGAATTATATTACATTTTTGGAACATTATTCATTGTGACATAGGGTATACACTGTTACAAGGTCCAAAATTTATTTTTTAAAAAGGTCTGAGTCAAATTAAGAGCACTTATTAAAGAAAAGGCAGGAGAATCTAGGAAGCATATACAATCCACCCGTGAGGGGGTGGGGGAGATATTCCTTGCACAATCTTCTTCAAAGGGATTTCAGAAGCATTACTTTTTATCTTTTTTCCAGATCTCTCATGTCTGCCTCTCTCGCACAATGCACAACATCTTGTAGACTGATCTCCCTTCCTTCTGTTTGATTTTAATCAGCCATAGATCTGAGGCTTTATAGGACCACCACCATTTTGGGTGAGGACCATCTGGGGAAAACCTTGAATAAAGACTTTGATCTTTGATTCCATTTGTTTGTTCCATCTAGTATTGTATTTTTTGAATTTTAAAATTAAGTTCCAGCTACTAGAAGTATGGAAAAGTTTGTCTATATATGATAAGGTAAAGGGGGAAGGACAAATGTCAGAGGGTCTCACTCTCATTCTTCTGTAGAATATAGAGACAAAGCAAAGGAGGAGACGGTATTGAATAGCAAACTCTTCACCCTAGATAAAATCTTTTTAGCAAACAAGGGGGTGGGAGGGGCGAAGAGAGAGAATTAAGATCAGACATAAGGTCAGAAATGACATAAGGACAGCGGTGAATCATGAGCACTTTGATGGTGGCAGTCAGAACTTCTTACATAAGTATTATAAACTAACACTTTTATAACCATATTGCCTAAACTATTCAAATTCCTTTTTTTAACTGTTTTGTTTGTTTAGGGGACACACCTGCTGATGCTCAAGGGTTACTCCTGACTCTCCACTCAGGAATTATACCTATCAGTGCACAGGAGACCATATGAGATGTCAGGGATCAAACCCAAGTTGGCCACGTGCCAGGTAAGTGCCTTACCTGCTGTACTATCTCTCTCCAACCCCAATTTTAAAATATTTTAATAAAATAAATGCTCTTTACGGATGATTTCACTCATATGTGGAGTATGAATAATGAAAGCAAACAAAACTAACTCCTAGTATAGTGAAAAGGTGGTTCCCTGAGGAATGGGGAAAGGGAAGTGGGAAGACTGAATTAAGGATACTTTTGGCACTGGGATCACACTGAAACTTTGGTGTTGGGGAAATGAATGTTTTATGCAAGTACAGGTATAAGGCAATAATGATTTTTAAGAAAATATTTATCATGTATAGTTACTGTTTTTTGCATAGTTAAGTGTGAAATAGAAAGGCCTGTTTATCCATAGTTGTTTATAGGCAATGATTATGGGAGGAGTCAAGCAAATCTGAAAAATTGCATTCTTCTGGCAAAGTTTGAGTTCATGTGGCTAAAGGCAAATATGTTGTCATTAGCAAGTGGATGATTTATTGATATTGAGATGTTCTCAACTAGTATCTAATAATTATTGACTCTTCATTTTGCCTTACTAATACCCAAGAATGAAAATTGACTTATGCTTCTATTGATCCTTATTGAAAAAAGTCTTTAAGACTTCCACTACGAGAGGGATTTATGATGGCAATTTGTTGCCAACAGAGCAACATTATCTTAATAATCAATGAGAAGGGACCATAGAGATAGGACAACCTGTGCCTAACTTGGGTTTAAACCCCAGAACTACATAGTTTCTTGAGAATCACTGGGTGTGGTTGGTCCTGATGTGTTTCTTGAGCATTGCTTATGAAACTCCCTCAAAAATTATGAAAAAATTATAAATTGTTCTGTGATTGTTTTGGTCAATTTTGTTTTGTTTGAAGGCCATGCCTAGCAGTGCTCAGGACTTAACTCCTGGCTCTGTGCTTGGGGATCATTCACTCCTGGCAGGCTGTAGGAACTTTACGGGATGCTGGGGATCAAACATGGGTCAGGTGGACGCAGGGTAAATGCCTTACCCTCTGTACTATTACTCTGGGTCAATTGTCAAATTTGGCCATCCAAATTTGGATGTTTCCATCCTGAACCCCAATCCCTGCCCCAAAGCAGAACCGAAATAATATAATATTTCCCACTAAGGTGGTTGTCTCCTAATTTGAATCCCATCAAATATGGTGTGATACTCTTGTAGTATGGGTAGGGTATGTCCTATGAAGTGTGCAGCCACGAGGACCAGGAAAAGGCTTATTCGTGGGTGACTCTCAGCCTGAGTGTGCAAAGCAGTCTGTGAGCCTGGAGGTTTTTGGCTGCCGGGGCTAGGTCTCTTGGGGCAGGAAGGGAACTCTCCTGCACCCCTCTGGGGCACCTGAAGTGAAACATTCTGGCCTGAGGTCTGGTAGCATGTTTATGGCCAATACTAAGACATTTAATAGGTATTTAGAATACTGAAATACTAAGCAATAGAAATATTGATAATTGAAATGTTTTCTTATAATAAAAGTGATCAAATACAATTTGAAAATGTAATGTTTACTTGTCATATTTTTACATGCCAACATCTTTTGGTTCTCATCTCTACATGTAGGAGTGATTTTTGGTATTAAAACAAGGGAAAATTAGGCTGGTTATTTCATGTCTGAGTTAGCAGATGTGGTGCTGCTTAAATCCTCTAGTGTTAGAGATTACTTGGGACCATGTGGTACCAGGGATTGAACTAGGGTCAACCACATGCAAGGCATGCATCTTACCCCCTTTACTATTTCTCCAGCCCAAGAAAGATCCTCTTTGTTGTAAAGCTATGTGTTATGATGAGAATTCCTCATCCTCATAATTTCATTGAACCCAAGTGACTGCCCCAATCCCCCATCTCCAAATACCATTACATTGGAGAGGACACAATTCAACCCATTCTAATATCTGTTGGCTTCTTGCTGGGGAAAAAAAGATTTTACGTTTACTCAGACTCACAGCAGTCAACATTTCTTATCCCCAAGCTCCTCATTTAGATAGAGATTTTAGTAGATTAGATAAAAGATGAATTCCTATGTGGCATGCTTCTTAAAATCTTTCTCTTTCGACTCTGACCTATGTCCTGCTCTGCAAGCTCACACAGACTTCCCTCCTAAATGCTTCTTGTCTCCAGGTCTTCACTCACCTGGTCCAGTTACCAATAATTTCTTTCCTCCTCATCCTCACTTGGTATCCTTCCTCTTCTTATTTAAGTCTGAATTCACTCACATCTCTTTCAGCAAAACTTCCCTTGTCCCTCCTTGCCTTACTTTCACCCAAAATCTTTCTCCCTAGGAACAGAAATTTAGTCCTGCAGTTCTCTTCCCATATTGAAATTACAGCTTCAAAATTCTCTTCACTTCAAGACTGAGAGAAGAACTCCTGTTTTTCCATCCATATCATTCCTAGTACCAGTAATGCACTTTGTAAGCAAGAAGCATTCAATGAAGCTTTATTTGCCAAACATGATTGGAATGTTGCTTTTCTTCCTACCTTATACTTTTGCTTTCATGGGACTGAAATTGTTTTCTACCAGTGAATGGTCCCTTGGTTCACAGCAATATCTACAGTCAAAGCACAATTTGCAAAGACTCTAATATCTCATAGACAAGAATCTCTGTCACACTTGATTTACTTCTTAATGGGCATGTTTCTTATTCCACAGGGTGACTGCCCTCCTACCTATTAGAGTCGCCTTGTACCAAATCAATAAAAGAGAATTAGAGGAAAGGGCAAATAATCCTTGTAGTAGTTACACCACTATTTCATGATGTGAAAACAAGATTGGAAGGCTTAATGACTGACTGGATTTAAAGTGCAAAAAAGCCTTAATCTCTTGTTACCTTATAAATGAAGTGGATAACCTTTGGCCAGAATTCTTTTTATAAATGTAATATTTTTCCTGGTTTATTTTTGTTTTGTTTTGTTTTACTGTTCTTATTTTTTTTAATGTCTGGAGGTAATCTTTCTTTATTCTCTCCGTTTACCCATTCTTTTCTTTTCTTTCTTTTTTTTTATTAAAAAACTTTTGTTGATTGAGATTCTTTGGTTTACAATACTGTTAATGATGGTTTCTTGTGCACATAATTCCAAAATCAATCACCGGTGTACCATCCTCCTTCTCCAAGGACCCCCAAACCCTGTCCTTTCACCATCAGTCCTCACTAACTCAATTCTGTGGGTCAATTCTCCCATTATGTTGCATTTGGACCTTTGTTGCTACCTTCTTGTGTATATTTAAATCCCACATGTGATAGAGATCATTCTGTATCTATCCCCTTCCTTCTGACAGACTTTGCTCAACCTGATATTCTCTTAGATCCATTCACATTACTGCAAATTGCATGATTTTTTTTCGTTTTAAGAGGTACATAATATTTCATTATGTATACATGTGTGCCACAACTTTTTGATTCATTCATACTTCAGCATTTGGGTTTTTTCCAGAGCATGGCTATTGTACTAAGTGTGGCAAGGAACACTGGTGTGCATATATCTTTTTTTTTTGCTTTTTGGGTCACACCCAGCGATGCTCAGGGGTTACTCCTGGCTTTGCACTCAGGAATTACTCCTGGCGGTGCTTGGGGGACCATATGGGATGCCAGGGATCGAACCCGGGTCGGCTGCGTGCAAGGCAAACGCCCTACCCGCTGTGCTATCGCTCCGGCCCCTGTGCATATATCTTTTCAAAATAATGTTTTCGTGTTTGGGAGATAGATGCCAAGAAGTGGTATTGCCTGGCCGTTTGGGAGTTCTAGTCCTATTTTTTTTTTTTTTTGGATAGATCTCCATGCTGCTTTCCATAGAGGCTGAATTAAATAGACAACATTCCCACCGACCAGATGGCATCCCGCCAAAGGATAATGGCTCCTCTTTTATCACAACCCCATCAACACTGGCTATTCCCAGACTTTTTGATATGTTCCATTCTCACAGGCATGAGATGATATATTATTGTTGTTTTGATTTATATTTCCCTAATTATAAGTAATGATGAGCATTTTTTATATACCCATTGGCCATTCTCATGTCTTCTTATTATTTCCCCAGTCACCCCAGTGATGCTCGGGACTGACTCCTGGCTCAGCTCTGCACTCAGGGATCACTCTTGGCAGGGCTCAGGGGACCATATTCTTCCCTTTCTTTCTTTCCTTTCAGTCTACCTGATTTCCTATATTTTATTTTTCAGAGAAGTTTCAGATTCATGGCAAAATTCAGGTGACAAATCAGAGGTTTTCTTATACTCCTGTTTGACATGTCAGCATGAGGATCAGAAATTGAGTCTTAGTTCACTCTGGGGGTGATGCTGAGGTAGCAAGCCAGCCCCAAGTCTACCTTTCAGTTTGTTTATCATGCAATTCTGTATTTCCTGTCACATTTGCTTTCTCTTTCTGAAGTTCAAATTGAGTACTACTTTCTTTCATGTACTTTCTCTATTTTTTTTGTTTGTTTTCCATGTGTTAGGAAAACATTATAGTCTTTAGGATTATTCATACATCTTTAATGACCTGGAGCCTCAGACTCTGGATTCAGGAAGTTTTTCTCTCCCTTTCTTTGCTGGATCCAAGGGCAGAGGGCCGGTGTAGGCACAGGCTCGTGCTTTGGGTAGAGGATGGAAAGAAAATGAAAGAACATGAATGGGTTCCTTATCCCACTAGGTTCTCCCGGTGCAGCCACGGTTCATTTCTTCTGTATCTACCCAAAGGGCAAATTGTACTGACTATAGCAAGTGACTTTTTCTCCGGTGACAAAAATATCCTATCTCCAGTGAGAACAGTACAGACCCTTTGAGGCATTTCTTTGAACTTCCTCCTCACAAGACCATCACCTAGGGCATGACTGAGCTAAATAATATTTGTTTCTTCCCTGATCTTGCTTTTATTAGAAGTAATCCCCAAACTATGGTTTTACTCCATCCTATAAACTCAATGAAATATATTCATTAACAATGACTGGCAGATTTAGAAAATGGTCGGTTGCAAAAACATTATTATTATTATTTTATTTTTTGCTGAGAGTTGAGGACTCTGGAGACTTACCTGAAGGTGCTCAGACCTATTTTGGGCCCTGTGCTCAGGGCCCTGGTGGTGTTCAGATGTGTCAGGACTCAAACTGAGATTGACTGTATTCAAGGCAAGTGTCTTAAACCCTGCTCTGTCTCTCTCTCTGTCTCTCTTTCTCTCTCACCTCTTTCTCTCTCTTTTCCCTTAGAAACTTATTTTTGTGGGTATACAATGAGGAATTCCCTCCTAGAAGAAGCCTTTCCATATACCCCTTAGACTAAAAGGCCTTTCCCTGTACTTTTATTGAAACTTGCATGTGTATTTGCATCACTAAGTTTCACAAGTAAAACTATATTCTTCGTTTACTCATTATCCTCTATTCTAGTCTGGCAGCCCATGTAAAGTAGTACTGTATCTTTTAGTCATGAGATTCAAATCATGTTCAAAGAACTGGTGCAAGGTACTATATTTTAAAATGTGATTTTGTAGAGAGGTGATTGGAAGTGATGGTTAATCATGTTTATTTACTGCAGGGTCTCCCAGAAACTTTCTTGCATCTATTTTTTTTCAAAAAACATCTATTAAATATTTACTATATCAATCATCCCTATAGATATGGGGAATTCAGTTATATAGCACTGAAAAAAGACTCATAAAAGAAATCTTAAAAATAGACTCATCCTACTGGGGAAAGATACAATAAATTAACAGAGCTGTGATATCCTGATCAGTGATGAGTACCACAGAAAGAAACAAATCCGGGAGAGAAAAAGGATAGTTTGGGATGAGGAGTAGGGGGGAGTAATTATATGGAATGGTGGTCAAGGAAAGCATCTTGTCTGAGAACATGTTCATACAGAAACCTGAAGAGAGTAGAGAGGGAAGCCTGATAGCAAGATATTGATATCTTGAGAGGCTTAAATTTTTTTAAGTTATAGTTTAGGTAATATTACAGTATTGCTTGTGTTTATCATTTTGAGTTACAGTCACTGCACCACAACACCACTACCAAAGAGTCTCCATCAATGTCCCCATGTGACCTTTAGTCTGCCTCTCCATTCTCCCCTACCTATGCCAGACACTTGGTGATCTCAGTTTTGAAATTCAGTGCTAAGGTTTTGTCATCATTTGTTGCTGTCTAGGAAACAGTAAAAATCTATAATAATACTATACATTCTATAAAATGAAAAATATATAGACTGATAGGCTTGGAGTGTTTCAAAAGTGCGAAGAAGCTGATAGATGGGCAAAAGTTAGCCTAGGAGAAAAAGGACAGAAAAGGAGATGAAAGAGATGGGATAGAGGTGGGAGGCAGGATACAGGAGCAGAAAAAGAGACATTAGGTGGCACATTCCATGCTCATGACTAGAACTTAGACTTTTTCACTAAGTTACAGACACATGAGTGCAGTGCAATCAAAGGAGTGACAGTACTTGGGCTGCTATGCTGACAGTTCCCTGGAGAAAGCATAAGCAAAGTAGAGGGAGAAGTTAGGAGGTTGGTGAGTGTATTAGAATAGAGCTGTTGATACTTTGAACCTAGAAGGTCATGATGGAAGTGGCAAGATGATAAGGGATGAGACTAAATTATTTTTAAACTTAGACCCGACAGGATATCCTGATGAATTGGATATGGTTCTGAGAGAAAGACTGGTGATTAACTCTGGGATTTTAACTCAAATTGTTGCTAGGGGGAACTTCCCTGATGTATTATTTCTCCAGCTCCACATTTGATGACTTTATATGTAACATGAATAGCCAAGCATAGCAGTCTACATTTGTTAAGTGAATTCTACATGGAACCTATATCTCATGGTATGCATTTCACAAAAAATAATTTGGAGATAAATATAATTGAATTGAACTAAACCAAAGATGGTATAAAGAGAACACACTTTAGGAATAAGCCATTGGCAGCAAATTTAATTATCAACACTTACATATGCAATGGTTTATGAGAAAAAGATGTCAACTAGAAGGGGAAATTAAAAAGTTATTTATCAATTTTATTAGTTATAAATGATGAATATTACAAAATAATCTGATTTTAATAGACATGAAAAATTATTAAAATTATTATTAAAATACTATTTTGTAGTAATTCCTTTAGATGACTAGATATTTATTCTTACCTTATTTAATTTTCTGTGGGGAAGTTTGGATCACACCCAGCTGTGCTCAGGGCTTACTCTTGGCTCTGTGCTCAGAGCTCCATCCTGGTAGTGCTCAGGAGACCATATGCAGTGCTGGGAATAGAGGCTGAATGATTATTCCAAATGTGTTTTGAGCATACTTGAACTATCCTTTAAAAGCATATTGTTTAGCGAATCCTTAGGATGCAAAATGTCTTTTGAGGGTAGATTTTAATTTCTAAAATCACCAAGAGGCTACTCTGTCATTCTCAAGATAAAAGTGAATGAATAAATTGAAAAAATATTTTTCTGTTAAACATGAGTTTGGTCTATCAGGTTGATTTTCCTGATGGCCTTCAGAGACATTCTGAAGATGGAATTCAAAAATATTTGATTGATGGTAGTGTCCCTGGAAGAGTTACATTTCTTGTGTGGTATGCCTTACCTTATATATATAAGCTTTGACTGTTGAAACTTCTTTATATTATAATCACATACTCAAAGTCAAATGAATGATTGTAATTATCTTTAAAATGAGGTACTATGTTAAAGAGGTGAAGTTAGATCCTCCTATTTGGACACCCATCACCTATCTTCTTTATCCCTTTCTGTTATTGAACTATGGTTTTTATACAAACATGCCATAGGATATTAAAACTTGATTATTATAATCTGGGTTTGAGCTAGTTCTGTTCTGATGATATAGATACTATGAAGAAAAAGATAAGAATTTTTGTGGACAAAGGGATGAAAAAATGATTTTGTCTCT
The DNA here is from genome assembly GCF_027595985.1 of Sorex araneus. Lineage (NCBI taxonomy): Eukaryota > Metazoa > Chordata > Mammalia > Eulipotyphla > Soricidae > Sorex > Sorex araneus. Next base: position 153,313,021 of record NC_073302.1, read on the forward strand.
AAGATCTATTTTAGAGTAAGAAATTTAAAAACTAACCAGATTTGGCCTTGTGCCTGATGTTTACTATTTTCCAAATTGGGTGCAAACATGTATGTGAATTTTTGGTGGTGAGCCAGCTGCTCTGTTCTCATTCTGGGTGATTAAAATGCTCTCAGTTCAGAATTGAGTATTCTGCTTTTGCCTGCTGGGAAATGGAAATTGCCAGGACGTTTTAAGCTGAACAAAAAAATTATTCCATCTCAGCAAGACTCTCAGATCCAGCGTTTCCAAAGTGTTCAAGGTTAGAGAACCTTTCTAGAATATAACCCTTGCCAAGGAACCCTAACCCATGCTTCACAGGGACTATTTTGGCCAAAGCAGGAAGTAACAAAGGGTTTTCGCATTGAAGTAAAACTAAATCAACATATGAATTTACCTAGCCGTCTAAAATGGTTTTTTTTTCTGTTTGCACACAGGGGAAATCCTCCTTGGTGGCTATGCATATGTACCTATGAAGTGATATGTTATTACTGAAATACATGGATATAGATATGAACCTGCCTCCTCTCTTAGTCACAGTCCTGCCAACAGTACTATTAGTTGAATTACAAAAAGTCGTCATCGTCATTATGATATCCCATAGAAGACTTCTTTTTTTATCAAATAACTCATTTCATAGCAAAGCAGGGAAAGGCATATCAAAGGTTAATTGTGATTTCTTTACTCACCCTCCAAGCAAGAAACTTACGTGATCGGTGAACAGTAGTAAAATGAACGAATCACACTGATATAGCACACAAAAATTTGCACCAGTTTTCATTATAACCTATGGGATTAAATACTTATACTTGATTTATTTCTGGTGAGAATAAACTTTAAAAAATCTGCCGACTGGTTCAGCCCTTTTGGAAAACAATATGGACACTTCTCAAAAAATTAGAAATTGAGCTCCCATTTGACCCAGCAATACCACTGCTGGGAATATATCCCGGAGAAGCAAAAAAGTATGGTCGAAATGATATCTGCACTTATATGTTCATCGAAGCACTGTTTACAATAGCCAGAATCTGGAAAAAACCCGAGTGCCCTAGAACAGATGACTGGTTAAAGAAACTTTGGTACATCTATACAATGGAATACTATGCAGCTGTTAGAAAAAATGAAGTCATGAACTTTGCATATAAGTGGATCAACGTGGAAAGTATCATGGTAAGTGAAATGAGTCAGAAAGAGAGAGACAGACATAGAAAGATTGCACGAATATAAAATAACAGAGTAGGAGACAAACACCCAAGAATAGTAGAAATAAGTACCAGACGGTTGACTCCATGGCTTGGAAGCTGGCCTCACATTCTGGGGAAAAGGCAGCTCAGATAGAGAAGGGAACACCAAGTAAAATGTGGTTGGAGGCCATGCGGGGGAAGGGTGATGCGTGTTGAAAGTAGACTAGAGGCTTAACATGATGGCCACTCAACACCCCTATTGCAAACCACAACACCCAATTGGAGAGAGAGAACAAAAGAGAATACCCTGCCACAGAGGCAGGGTGGGGTGGGGGGAGATGGGATTGGGGGGTGGGAGGGATGCTGGGTTTATTGGTGGTGAATGGGCACTGGTGGAGAGATGGGTTCTCGAACATTGTATGAGGAAAACACAAGCACGAAAATGTATAAATCTGTAACTGTACCCTCACGGTGATTCACTAATTAAAAAATAAATAAATTTTAAAAAATGAAATAACCCGGACCAAGATAATTCATCTGACTTGGTGAGCCAGAATCACTTCCTCTGATTTCCAGTATGCTCTTCTCTCACATTTCTTTTTCCTCCTCTTGTGCATCTTTCTCTCCCTTCCTTCCCCTTGCTTCTACACTCAACTGAGTGATTCCTCATTGCTGTCTCCAGCAAAGTGCTTATATTTCAAACATCTCTTTATGTAAAGCTTCCCCAGTTTTGGAGCCAGAGAGATAGAATAGCAGACAGGGAGCTTGCTTTGCCTAAATTGACTGGAGTTTTATCCCCCGTTCCACCAGGAATGATCCCTGTGCTCAGAGCTATTGCCAGGTGTGACCCAAAAACAATTAACAAACAACCCCCCCAAAATAATTTTCAATTTCCAGAGTTCTCTCTAAATCTTTTTGACTTTTCATAATTTTCACTACCCTTTGAATTTAAATTTTATTTTTAATTATTTTAATTTTCAGTTTTGTTTTGACAGTTTTTATTGATTAAGATTCTGTGATTCACAGTACCATTAATGGTGATTTACTGTGCACATAATTCCAACACCACACCCATCACCAGTGTACCCATCTCCCTCCTCCAAGGACCCCAATGTTCAACACCCCCCCACACTACACACACCCCACCTGCATCTTTTTTCCCTCCATGACTCTCATTATGTCACATATGATCTGATCTCAGATCACTTGAAAAACTTATCTGCAACTTTAGTCTTTGTAAGATTGGAAGTCCTAACTTAAAGTAAAATGACTCTAAGAGAAATAGGAAAGAGTTCACTGAATCTAGATTTTGAAGAGATTCAGTGGAGTACCTCTGGCTGCTTCTAGTCTGTAAATGAGCACTCTTAGCACCCATAGACTGATTAGAGCACAATAACACAGAATTCTCATGGATAAAAATGTCTAATACCTATGTGCAAGCAAAACAGGCCAGCAGGAGGGCTAGCTAATGATGGGGGGAATCTAGAAGTGTGGGATAGGGGATGATGGATAGCAATTTCAGCCTTGAGGACTAGCTACAACAGCCTGGACAGTAAGGAGGATGTTGTCTGTATGTCTCATTGATATCCTGCTGATGTATATCCTTCCCCTAAATACCCAAGAAGTTGTAATCAGTTCCACTCTGAAAACATGGCAACAGGACTTAATGAACTTAACAAAGGACTCTAAGGAATGAGAGATGAAAGACATGAGTCTTACCAGGCACTATTAGTGCTTCAGACACAGTGTCCCCTTGTGTTCCAGTCAACTTCTAACTTGGAATCTGTATCTATATCTGGGAGCTTTCTCTGAAACACTGAAAACCAGCCAACACTCAATAAGAGATAGACAAAAATTGGTGTGAAAAGTCCTAATGTCTTCATTCTTTGGGGTGAAGAATTCCTTAGGGAGGTGTGCATTTAACTTTGTTTCCCAGATGTCCACAGTGATAACTGGTATATTGACACATAACTTTCTGATTACCTTTTCTTTCCTGCCTCACTTCTCTCTTTCAACCCCACTTCCAAAGGAAGGTAGCCATCTAATCAAATCAATTATGGCAAAACAAGTGATTGATCACCAGCAGGTGAAGAAACATTACTTCACACCTTTGACTCTGAGTCCAAAATAGGCCTCTACAGACATGTCATTGCCCCCCTTTTACATGATCTCCCATTGTCTGAAAAGTGTCAGTGTGCAACGTTTTTAATTTGTGAGTGACACAGATATACTCTAAGAAATGGCTTGAGAAACAATGAGGATGTTTAGATAATAGACCCTTAACATTTAGAAAATCCAAGAGTGTTTGAAAACACCAATTGGTTTCTTCATGAATTCAGACAGTTGCTGATTTGCTCTGAGAGTCACTTTAGAGCATCTTTATTGCCTTGATGAAACTCACCTAATAAACTAAATACTTTGCTCCCTCAGACTCAGTCTCTCATAGACCTAGAATCGTTTCTATTTGCACATCAATAAGTTTCCATTTACCCTTGATCATTCACACAAATGGATCAAGTGGATACATACACATAAAGCAGTTTTATTTCAAGAGTTTACAAAATCTGTTCTTGTGTAATGATACTGTAACTCAGTGTGAAGTGATAGCTCTTTCTTAGCCATGGTTTGGATGCACTATAGCAAAGAGAACTGAGGTTAATTTGATGGTGTCCTGCTTTGGGATTATCCTCCTCTAGGCTCCATGCCACACTTTCAGGGGAGGTGGGGACAGGGAAAGACATCTTTACTTTCACTGTTATGACTTGAGATGACACTCTGGGTTTGGTGATAGGTTTCTCTGATAGGTTTCAAAGCAGACTCCAGTGCTAGAGAGATAGCTCATATTTCTACGAAGGACGGAGCTCATATTTTCTACGCAGGAGGTCTGAATTTGATCCCTAGCATTGATGCTTCCACCATTAGGAGTGATCCCTGAACTAGTAATAGCTCCTGAGCACTACAGATGTGAACACCAAAGATTCTTCTTGTAATGCATTTGTGGGTTCAAATGTGAGAGAATCCTCATAGCTGGAAAGGTTTTTACATGAAGTGCTATCAAAATGAGAGAACTGATCTCTCTCCACATGATCAGCCACACCCTTTATCCTAGACTTCTGACAGCATTTCCCAGTTCTATCTGTTGAGGCAACCTTGTCTGGGAAGAAACCCTCATGAACACAGCTCTTTAATGGCAGTCCCACAATTAGACCACATTTGAACCCCCAAAGACTTTTTTTTTGCATTAACCTGAGGTAAATCACCTCAGGTGATCCATGTCCAGTCCTTACTTCTGTCTTCATATCTTTCTCAGTAGTGGATTTTCAGTGGTCTCCTACACTCAGGGGACATAAAGCTTCTCCACAGTTCTGGAAGCTTCTATTGCTATATTTGATGAAAAATGAGATATGTGGAGGTTGTTTACAGCATGTTTATACTTTTCTTCAAAGAAATCCTTTCCCTAATCTCTTCAACCTTAAAATATATGTACTCTTTTTTTGTGGGGGGGCGTGTTAGGGTAGTGGGGTAAGGACAGACCTAGTAATGTTCAGGGGCTACCTCCAGCTCTGGATTTGAGAGACTGTGTGATGTCAGGGATTGAACTGGGGTTAACCACATGCAAGGTAAGTGCCTTAAGCTATATACTATTTCTTCAGCTTCAGACTTTGAAGGGTACAATGGGAAAAGATTTTCACAGCACTTGTAAGAGTGATCTGGCAGTTCCTTTGGCCTATTTCTAGCCTAAAATGGACCAATTTCTGTATGCCTTTTCTAACTCCTTTTGAGATCTCGTGAAAATTGTGACAGAAAGAATCCCTTATTAAAATCACTTCTTTTTTCATTCACACATTTCTTTATCTGTTCTTTTTTTGGAGGATGTCACACACAATAATGTGCATTCAAAAATAAATACAAAGGCCTGAGGCGACTCTCTCTCACCACCTGCGTTCGATGGCAATGGAAAGATGAAGGAGGAAACAAGGGCCAGGCTGGTTGTTGTCAGCTGCAGTTTGTTCCAATCTCATCTCCATTCCTCTTCCTGATTCTCTTCCTCGATCCCCCTTCATCCTCCTCCTGGATCCTACTCCTTCATACTTCTCCTGGATTCTCCTTGATTCTTCTTTTTTGGGGGTGGGGGGTCACACCCAGCGATGCTCAGGGATTACTCCTGGCTCTGCACTCAGAAATTACTCCTGGCGGTGCTTGGGGGACCATATGGGATGCCGGGGATCGAACCCAGGTTGACCGTGAGCAAGGCAAACACCCTACCTGCTGTGCTATCGCTCCGGCCCCCAATTCTCCCTGATTCTTCTTGATTCTCCCCCGGATTCTATTGTAATCTCCTACTCCTGATTCTCCCTTGCCCACTCTTACAGACTTAGTTATATCCCAAAGCATGAGGGGTTGTGGATTACACAGACATGTGGACATACAATCAATAGAGGTAAAGTTCTTCCCTCACCAGCATCTACCATCATGCAAAGAGGAAACAGATAAACAGAACAAAGAATACACAAAAAGATAAACAGAAAAAAGAATACACAGAACAAAGAATACATAAATTTGTTCCTCTAGGACAAATTCTCAGTCAGCCCAAGGGCAAAACACCATCTATGGATGTGTTTCTCCTTTCCTTAATCCAAAAAACATATAAACATTAATAATATTAGTCATCTTGTATGGACACAGTAAAAGATACATTAAGCTTATAGGATGGCTTTCCTGGGGGCATCTTGCTATAGATCTCGGACAGTGCTCAGGCCAGATTAGTCTTTCCTAACCCCAGCAGGGCCCTAATCTAGTTGTTAATTTTTAGATCATGACAGAATCTGTCCATGATTATGCTCTTAACTTATAGTTAAGTATTATGGCTCTTCGGCATGGCCCATTTTGATTCCAGTGTAGCTCACAACTTGCCCTGGGTCCATCCAGTCCCTCATCAGGACCCTGCTTTTTTTTTTTTGAAAATAAAAGCTGTTTAATAAGCCATTCTTCTCAATGAATTTCAGTTTAGAACATTTACTTCCATATTATTTTTTTAAAAACTTTTTATTAAATCACCATGTGGAAAGTTACAAAGTTCTCAGGTTTATATGTCAGTTATACAGTATTCAAACACCCATCCCTTCACCAGTGCCCATATTCCACCACCAGAAACCCCAGTATACCCCCCACCCCCACCCCTTACCCCCTACTGTATAACTAATGAATTTCCCTTCATTTTTTCTTTACCTTGATTACATTCCATAATTCAACACAAAACTCACTATAGTTGTTGGAGTTTCCAACCAAGAGAGACAGACCTACTACATTTGATAATTAGTTTTTCATTGCTGGAAATGAAGAGATATGTAGCCCCACTGCTACAAGTACATAACTCTCTCTCTCTCTCTTTTTTTTCCTTTTTCCTTTTCCCTTTTTTTTTTTTCTTTTTCCCCCTCATCCTCCTTCCCGCGCCTCATAGTATGGTGTATGCCACGCCGCATCGGCCAGCGTGGGGCTTTTACTTAGTTCACAGTCCAGAGAGGTGGCTGCTACATTAAAAACCTTCAATATTTCAACAAAAACTTACTGTTATTATTTGGAGTGTCCCCCCCCAAGTCAGACCTGTTCAAAAGAAACCGTTTCACATTGCTGACAATTATAAATGTTAAGTCACGCAGACGCGGCAGTGTCAGCGCGGTTTTGGATTTCTGTATAAAGTCCAGGGAAAATTCTGCCAGAAATTACATAGCCCAACTCACAGTTCCAGTGCATTGCTGTAAGAAGTCTCTGAATTCAAAGTCTTTAGGCGCAGAGGAGGACCCTGCTTTTGAGGTGCTAGAAAGTAAGATCAGCTTGGGCTTAAGTCGAGAAAACAGATGCCCAGGAATGAATATTATTTGGAGTCAGTTAACTCCCTGTTTACAAAAGTATAGCATTAACTGTCTTCCTGTGTCTATATAAAAAGGACATTGCTTTAAAGAGTTATGCAAAAAGCCATAAGAGAAGGAGAAAAGCAATATTTCACTTATGAATACAAGTCCAGTGTCCTTAGAAAGATTTGACCTTACAAGTTAACAGAGTCTGATTAGGGGATACAGGTGCTTGACCTGTTGGGGAAGCAGAGCAGAAAGAAAGAGGTTACAGATAAACAAAGGAATAGGAGTGTCTAGGGAGCACTGTGATGGATGTAACCTGAAAAACTAAGCTCCTTGTGGCAAGGGAGAATGGAAAAACCAATGTTATCCTACACAGATGTTCTCAAGGATCACTCCTAGCAGTGCTCTGGGGACCATACATGCTGCCAGGGATTGAATGCAGGTTGGTGCATGCAAGATAAGTGCCTTAACTTATGTGCTATCTCTCCAGACCATATCTGTTGTGTATTCTTTGTTCTGTTTATTTGTTTCCTCTCTGCATGATGGTAGATGCTGGTGATATAAATATAAAGAGGACATGGTCTGGCCTAAACAAATCGAGTTGAGCAAATTATTCCTTGAAGAGAAGCAGGTTAGAAGTTCTTTTCTAACTTTCTGCTGTTATAAAGCTCCTGGTTGTGGCTTTTTCTAGGAGAAATCTTGCTATTGCATACCAGTGCATAGAACAGTTTAGCGCTTTTGTTCTTTGTTCTAATCACCTTCTAAGGAAATCCCAGATATGATGTGAAGGCAATCAGTTGCCCCTGCACTCATTCTATTTAATGTGGTATTAATTGTAAAACCAAAACTTCCAGTCTACCTATTGCAGTCTACTTAATCAATTAAAGCACTTAATGTACCCTGATGCATCTAAAGCATCTGTTCTTGACTGCCTTCATTTTGGGGGGGCAGGGGAGTACGAAAGTGGCACTTTAAAAATGATCCCCTACTGATTCTAAGATGCAGTTCAGTGCCCGGGTGTGGCTCAGAGGTACAGCACCTGTCTTGCAGGTATGAGGTCTTGAATTTTGTCACCAACCCCTCCCCACCATGATGCAATTCCACCAGTGCACTGACAATGTGATCCCTGGTGCCACAACGTGTGTGATCTTTGGCACCAAGCATGTTTGAACATTAGACCAAGTATAAAGCTCCTGGGCTTCACAAACAAATGACAACAACAGTAGCAGAAAGAAATGATGGGGGAAATGTGTTATTAGAAAAATAGCAATGCAACTAGGGTAGAGGCTTATTAATGGGACACAGCTAGTAGGTACTTGCACACATTTATACACACGCTGCAGTATCAATCAACTTCTGCAAAAGGAATTTAATCTAATTTCTATGATCATGGGGAGTTATATCCATTATGCAAATTCACAGGGATGATACAATCTATACTTCCGACAGCACTTCTTTATTGTTACTTCGTGGGGTCCATTGCTCACATCTCCACTATCTATTTTCTGTCAGTTCAAAGATAGAAAATCTTGGTTTTACAAATGTCATTCTTTCTTGTAGAGGCAAAAGAAATATAAGACTAGATTCTATCACAAAGAAATGTGAAATGGCTGTAAAAATCAATATTCTTTTAAAGACCCAGAGTGTCATTATTGCTTCCTCAGATGAAATTAGCAATAATGCATCTACATCACATTTTTATGACCCAGTGAATTTGCTGAAAAGACTTTATGGTGAAAAATGATATTCAAGTTTAAGATATAAAACTTACTTAAGAGTTGCTTCATGGGATCATAGAATATTTTTGCCAGCACAATACCTCATTATTCTAACTCCTGGTGCAATTTTCTTATCCACCTCAATGGTTGATTCTTCCCCCATGTCTGTGTTTCTATATTTAAGTGTACAGTTCAGTATGCACTTATGTGTCAGGTCAGTGATTCATAACTCTTTTGTTATACAACCATTGTTATGTTACCTTCACCTTCATAACTCTTTTCATCTTGGGTATTTTTGTTTGTTTGTTTGTTTTTTGCTTTTTGGGTCATACCTGACAATGCTTAGGGGTTACTCCTGGCTCTGCACTCAGGAATTACTCCTAGCGGTGCTAGGGAATCATATAGGATGCTGGGAATTGAACCCAGGTCGGCTACGTGCAAGGCAAAAGCCCTCCCCACTATGCTATTGCTCTGACCCCACCTCTTTTCATCTTACCAACACTGAAGTTCTATACTCATTTGACACTAATTCCCTGTTTCCCCATTTCCCAGCCCCTCACATCCACCATTCTACTTACCTTCTCTCTATGAAGTATCATAATGGAGTTGTACGGTATGTATCTTTTTGTGACTGAATGATTAAACTGAGCACAATATCTTAAGGTTTATCCATGTTGTAGCACATGTCAGAATTACTTTCCCTTTTAGAATAACACTGTATTGTATATAGAGATCACATTTTGCTTATCCAGTGTGTCTTGACTGGAACTTAGGCTGTTTTCTATGTTTCACCTATTGTCAAATACCCTGTTATGAAGGTGTTTAGTGTCCATTTAAGATTATGCTTTTGGGGCTGGAGCTATAGCACAGCAGGTTGGGCCTTTGCTTTTCATGCGGCCAACCTGGGTTCGATTCCCAGCATCCCATATGGTCCCCTGAGCACCGCCAAAAGAAATTCCTGAGTGCCGAGCCAGGAGTAACCCTTGTGCATCACCAGGTGTGACACAAAAAATTATGGTTATGCTTTCAATTCCTTTGACTATGAAGTCAGTGGGGTCCCATGGGTGCTTATATGAGACAGAGAGGAGAGAGGGTCGCTTTCTCATGATCCATCTCTGTCTCCCCAGGACCAGCTGGGAAGGATAGAACAGATAAAGTCTGTGGATGAGTCTTTGAGTGGCACAGGTCAGAGTCCTGCCAGCCCACCAGGTGACTGCCAAGCCACACCTGATGTCCACTTGGTCTTCTCAGCACGGGAGTTCATTCCCACCACCGAATTTCTTGGGGAGACACAAACTCAGGTTGGAGTGAAGAGTTGCTTTTTGCTGGAAAAGAAAGTCTCACAGAAAACTATTTCAGGAAGAGAGAAGCAGTGAAGTTAAAAACAAATTTTATTTTGGAGGTTTTTTAGTAAGGGGGAAAAGAAAGAGAGAGAGAGAGAGAGTAACATGCCCAAGAGAGAACACGGGCTTCTCCAAAGTTGGAGAGAGTCCCAGTACACATCTCAAAAGGAGAGATGCAAGTGACACATGTGCTCGGGGACCACATATACTCATACCACATATACTCGGCCACTTGGGCACAAGCAGTACATGGGCTCAGGCAGCATATGCAGGCTTCCTTTGTTCAAGTTGACTTTTATAGGGTTTCTTTAATCTGCCCCATGTGGGGCTTCTAGCTAGGTAAGAGTCTGTTGCTAGGGTGGTTACCAGGGAGTAGTTAGGAGTAGTCCATCATCCTCTTTGAAATTCCTTTCCTGGTCTTTGTTCCTCTGGGTCTTTTGGCTCCAGGTTAAGTCTTATCAGGCATTAGTTCCTGTATCTGCAAGATGAGGTTTTTGCAGCCTCAGGGTTATTGGTTTTATTACTTTCCAGGAATTCCATTGCCATGGGCTCTTTCCTATCTACCTGTCTACAACAAGTATATACCCAGAAATGGAATTGTTGGATTGCTTAAAAATTGCTTTTAAGGGGCTGGAGCAATAGCACAGTGGGTAGGACGTTTGCCTTGCACACGGCTGACCCAGGTTCGATTCCCAGTATCCCATATGGTCCCCTGAGTATCGCTAGGAGTAATTCCTGAGTGCAAAGCCAGGAGGTACCCCCTGTGCATTGTTGGGTGTGACCCAAAAGGAAAAAAAAAATTTCTTTTCAAAATTCTGAGAAAATACCACACTGTTTTCCACAGCAGCTGTGACATTTTATACACCCACCAACAGTCACAAAAGTCTCAGTGTTCCCTTATCCCTTCCAAATTGTTCCATTTCTGGTGGATATTTTCTAAAAATAGTCATCCTTCTGATTATGAGGTATGAGGTGGTCCTCTTGGTATAAGTTTCCCATTTATACTAGATTGAGATTTTGGATTCTGCCTCCTTACTGTGTTGTTGCCTGGGATATGGGGAGAGCAAACACACTAGACTTCTTAACTGCTAGATGATTATCTCCAAATTTCCAGAGAAACAAGAAAACCTACCTAGCATTGCTTTGCTTGACTGTCAGTTACCTAGCATTGCTTTGCTTGACTGTCAAAAATGCTCACTTCTAAAGAAAAGCAAAAGATTAACATTCCCATATTAAATCCTTTCCAGATTGTCAGCTTCAAGGGACATGTTTGGTTATTTTTTGTTTTTTTTTTTTGAGGGGTGGGGGAAGCGGTCTGGGCATTTTTTGATTTGTTTTAAAAAGAAGAGGTTAGAACTGTCACTGAATTGAGCCTCTGAACACAACAAACAGTTCTGGAAGTAAAGATCCTATTATGCTTGCACTCAATCTGGCTTCCTGAAGCCATGTGTCAACATGATTGATTACCTGCCTTAAATACAAATTGTTAAGGAAATAATCATAAGAAGAGAAATTTTCTAGTCCAAAACGAAGTGCACTGACTGTTGGGACATTTTTAATGATCTAATTCTGAGTTACTTTTAGGTTAGTTTTGATTGAAACTTATGCTTAGACTTTCTTTTGAATATATTATAAAATCCAGCACATTCTTGAAGGTGAGAAAGAAGCAAGTGAGGTACTGTACCTCACAGCTTCAGCAGTGACAGTTGAAGATGTCAGGCTCAAAAGTTATTTATTTTGTACAATACTACGTGATGTGGTAGGAAAAATCTGAAACTTTTTAGGGAAAAAGAAAAAAATATATATGTATACACATATATTTCATAATTAGCAGGAACATCTATAATTGAATTAGTAAACTATGTATTTTATTAATATTTAAAAATTTATACCTTCTGGTGAACTTCCTAGTATTAAATGATTAAAAAGGCATGCTTCCAAAAATAAACCTGTTCTTTGACATTCCTCTTCTCAGATGATGGGTTATTTTTTCTTTTGTTTGCTTGTATGTGGTGGTACCAGTGTTGCACAGTCATCTGTGCAGGCCTGAAGATTGTCCTGAAGATTGCCTGGTGTTGTGGGCTACTGAGGCCATATCTGGCCTTGCTGGGATAAAGACACAATGTCAGGGACTGAGCTTGGTCACTGGAACATGCAAGGTCTGTCACCTATCTCTTTGAGGTTTTTTTTTGGCACTGATAGTGTAGCATTCTTGTCTTTAGGCAGTCAAGACTGAAGCAAAAGACTGGAGACAGGATGGCTGGACTCAGTTGAAACTATTTAGGTAACAGAACGAGAAGGGAGATCAGGGGGAAGGGAAGAACAAGAGAGGGAGGGGAGAGAAGGGACTCTGAGCATAGGGTATCCTGAAGTATACACCTCAGGGGAAGTAAAAAGCCTCCTTTTTATATCTTGTTAGCTGGGAGGATGGGTGAACTCAGCAAGGGTTTAAGGCATGTAAACTGGTAAGATAAAGGGGTTGGGAAGAGCTGGATTTCTGAGAGGATTATCTTCAGCTTATCTGAACCTATTCTCTGCAAGTTTTCTTTGGAGCTCTTCTCTTCTGATTTCACCCTATCACTTTCCCTCCTGTCCTTACGTTGCTATATCAATAGATTAATCTTTAACTTGGAAATAATTCATAGAGCACCAGCTATGTGCTAGAGTCTGTCCTAGATATTTGAGATATCTCGACCCTGGCAGAGTTCCCCAACCAGCAATAGATTTAAAAGACAAGGAAAGTACCTAGCATATTAGAATACTTAGGACACTAAGTGTTGGGGAGAAAACAAAAAAAGACAGGATAAGAAGGATGGGGATGGAGAGAGGGTAGTGGAAATTTTCAACCCTATTGCAGAGTCACTGTCACTGTCATCCCATTGCTCATCGATTTGCTCGAGTGGACACCAGTAACGTCTCCATTGTGAGACTTGTTACCGTTTTTGGCATATCGAATACGCCATGGGTAGCTTGCCAGGCTCTGCCGTGTAATCATTGAAAAGAAATCTAATCTAAGATCTTGGAGGAGAGGACTGAGTTAGTCTTGGGACTCTGTGGGGAAGAGCATTTCAGGAGGAGAATTGCTGAGACAGAGACAGGTACTATTTCATTATACAGATGAGTAAGCTGAGACCCAAAGAGTTTAGGGTACATGTCCTGTACCTCACAGAACTAATAATACCAAGACTGGTATAACTAGACCATTTGTCTGCTTCATATTAGATGTTCTAATATTTTTACAATGACATCTTATATATCTATACTATTTGTTCAGAGAATGAGTAAGTACGTGAATGAAGTACACAAAGTATGCAAATGACTTCTCCTAATAGTTAAGAAAATGGCATATAGGGGCCTAGAGAGCAAAATCATCCATGGGGGTCAAACAATCTTTTTATTTTAATTTAATTTTTCTTTGGTTTGGGGGCCATGTCCTGTATACTCAGGGCTTACTCCTGATTGTGCTCCTGGAGGGGCTGGGGGGGGAGGGGCTGGGGGAGCCTGGGGTACTGAGAATCAAATGTAAGTCACCTGCATGCAGAGCAAGCAATCGACTCACAGTACTATCTTTCCAGCCCTCACACTCTTATCTTTCTGTTTTAATCTAATTGCTTGAAAATGGCCCCATCTGAGAGATGTTTTACATTTGTGTGCCTAGAGGCCAACAGGAAGACAGTATAGCTCAGGCCTCTGTTTCCTGCCCCAGCAAAGCCTGATGTTAAAGTGTTGCATCTGCCCTTGTCAGCTCTGATGTAAAGGGAGAGAGAAGTAATGGGGTGTACACCGCTAATTCTCCCTGAAATGTTCCCTTATGACTTGTCCCATTTGCCACCACCCTCCAATGCATGCAGGGCACTCAAGTACGGGGCAGTCAGGACAAGGAGAGGAATGGGACAGCAGGCGAGGAGAGATAATGACCCTGGAAGCAACCACTGGAATGCCTTTGCTGTTTATAACCAAAGCAGAAAGGAACATAATCAACATAAAAATAAAGGAGTGCTTGAATTCAAATCCTTTTTGCAAGTGCTTCTTCAGTCTTCCCATACATAAAATGCATGCTCTTGGGTCTCTTTATTGTTTGGTTTAAGTATTAACATCTCTTCTGATTTGGAAAAGTAGTTGAGACGGTTGCTTATTCTGTAACAAATAGACCCAGAAGTTTGTAATAAATAATAGAACAGTAACCTCCTTTGTCTATAAAAATCACCTTAGATAATCTTGTCAACAAGCTTTTATAATGCACACACTACACTTTTCAATTGAGATGTCATTAAAATATAACATTTTATCAGTTTCAGGTATCCAACCAAAGAATTCCATATGTGTGCAGGTTGCAAAATGTAAATTTACTTAGTATCTATCACCAAATATAGTTAAAATTTTATAAAAATTTATAAGATTTATTTCATTAACAACTTTGATATGCAATAGCTATACATTATATACACCATGCCAAACATTATATACCCACCACCCATCTCTACCATAGCCACAAAACAGTCCTCATAATTTTATGAAGCAAGTATGATTATTAAAACCCATTGTATAGACAAGGAAAGGGGCTTCTAAGAAATTTGTAGAAGTCATATAGCAGAAAAGCAACAAAGTCAGGAATCTAAGCCAGATAGTTTGTCCCTAGGATCCCTGTTCTTGATAGAAATTGCTTCTCTGGGTCAGAATAACAGTACAGCAGGTAGGACTCTTGCCTTGTACATGGCTGACCCGGGTCCTGTCACTGGCAATCCATAAGGTTCTCTGAGCATCACCAGTAGTAAAGTCTAAGTGTGGAGCTAGGAATAGTAAACCCTGTTCATCACCAGGTGGGTGATGACCCTCCCCTAAAGAAAAACCCAAATAAAAAATAAAATAGAATAAAAATTGCTCATATGGCTAAAAAAAAAAAAAAAGAAGAAGGCGATTCTTACTTCTGTAAACTGATCAAATGTTTATGACAGTTGAATCTGTTTCTACCAATAGCTATCCCAAGGGTCATTCCATTACAGAGTATGCAGCTCCGAATCCTGAGGTGGTGCCACTGAAAGGTCAAACCAAGGAACAGCACTTCCATAGTACTGTGGGGGTGCTGGTTTTCAAGTACAAACCAGAGGTGCTTATTGTGAGGTTTGCTCAGACCAAAGGGTGACAGGAACCAAAGACCCATGAGATAACACACTCCTGGAATCAAAGACCACCCTGCCCCTTCACCCCCCACATCACACACATGAACTTATGACCTATGTGGTAACCGGAAGCCACTAGGCCTCATTCCATGCTTCCTCACATCTACTCCTCACAAACAACAAGGCCAGACCAACTGCACTAGTCCCGCTAGTCTTTGTTTCCTTCCCTGCCCCCACATGCCCCAAGACAATTTAAAAGCCCCCTTAGTCTTTCCTGTGGGCTGGAGCGATACCACAGTGGTAGGGCATTTGCCTTTCACACAGCCGACCCATGTTCGATTCCTCCGCCCCTCTTGGAGAGCCTGACAAGCTACCGAGAGTATCCAGCCCGCGTGGCAGAGCCTAGCAAGCTACCCGTGGCGTATTGGAGATGCCAAAAACAGTAACAGTAAGTCTCACAATGAGAGAAGTTACTGGTGCCCGCTCAAACAAATCAATGAGCAACAGGATGACAGTGACAGTGACAGTCTTTCTTAGGACACTGCTCTACCCCAGCCTCTCCAGGGCCTGGGGTGTGGATTCTGCCTGCCCGGAGCACACCTATTCTATTCTTCTCCTTTTCCTTCACCTTTATTCACCTCTGCCCTCCTGTCTACACCAGGGTCTGGACCCATATCTCCTGTTTATTAGAGTTCCAACTAGGGAAAGATCACTGAAATGCACCTGTCAAAACACTATTTGATGCATTCTGGAATACTGACTAAATGATGGCAGCAACTGGCATTCTTCAAGCCAATTTAAGGTTTGCCTAACATGGAAAGGAAGGCCTTGTGAATTCAGCAGCTGATGACTTTGGGTATGAATGGCCTTATCTCAGGGGCCCACATCCTACCACATGCCCACAGACTTACTTTTTTCCAGTTTCATGTGGGAATTTATTTAAGACTCAGAGGATGCTTTGAAATTACTCTTGACCCTTTCCTGTGTCGCAAATTGAATTTGATAATGTTGTACACTAGTATGACTCTCGTGAGCATTCACACGCTCTAGATAGCAGCACTGGCATCGCATAGCAGCAGAATTAGCATGCTGAAACTGTCCCTCTGGTTCTAAAGAGATGGCAATAGAAAGGACATTCTGGCATGCAAAAATAAACCCTGTTTTAATTATGCCTTATATACAAAGCCTTGGGACGGAACATCCCAAGCATTGTAAAACAAGAAAAAATTGGGTTTGTGAGATTCTAGGGAAAGTCTTAGAATACAGCTGTTTATACAGTGACACAATGAACTCTGAAGAGCAGAGAGGATCAGTCCCTCTACCCCTCTCAGTTCTGTGTTCAACTCTCCTGTGATAGAGAAAAGGGGAGAAGCTTAAATGTTGCTTTCGTGCTTTAAAAGAGAAGGGGTTTGAGGGGCTGGAGCAGTAGCACAGTGCGTAGTGTGTTTGCCTTGCATGTGGAGGACCTGGGTTCTATCCCCAGCATCCCATATGGTTCCCCGAGCACCTCCAGGAGTAATTCCTGAGTGCAGAGCCAGGAGTAACCCCTGAGCATGGCCGGGGTTTGACCCAAGAAGGCAAAAATAAAAAATAAATAAATAAAAGAGAAAGGTTTTATGTCAGTGGCAGTAATCTCAAATCATTAACTTTAAATCAACACATCAAAAGAACTAGGATGCAGGAGTACGTACTGAAACCTTGTAGAAACAGTAGTGCAATGGTTCACTTAAAGAGCATATTTGAATGGCAGTTATAGTTTAATTTGAGAATTGTATGCAAAAAGGAAAACAGAATTGATAAGTTTATTACTGACACTTAAAAAATTATTTAGGGGGCAGTGCTCAAGGCTTCCTCCTAACCCTGTGCTAGGGTTCACTCCTGGCTGAAGATCAAATTTATATTGGCTATAGGCAAGGCAAACAAACACCTTAACCCATATACTATCTCTGCAGCTCACAATATTGATATGTTTAAAAACAGTGGATCGATACTGAGTTGCTCTTTATTTCCTCTCTAATACTATTTTTTTCTATAAAGATGTTTGCATTTTTTTTCTTTCTCTGAAGGAGCAGGGTTAATTACAGAAGAAGGTATGTAAAGATCATATACTGAATACAAAGAAAAGGCCTATAGTTGTTTCATGCCTCGGAGTTGGTAAGGGAAAAAATGGAGTTCCAACTCTTGATCAACTGCTGTTAATTCATAATTTACTCTGTAATGAGATTGGAATGAGCTATGGAGATAGAATGCAGCCTGCATAACAATCACAAGTTTTCAAGATTTTATTCTCAGTGGTTATACTGCAGTCTCCTAAGTTCCAAAGGCACCCAGCTAAAAAATTCTCATGACTTTTGGTGCTGGGAATATTATATACAGAGGTGTGAAGCTGGAATTTCAAAATATTATGAAGCAATAATAAATCAATAAATACTGTGAAAAATTAAATATTATGACCAATTAGACAACATGTTGGTGTTTTTGACCTTTTTCAGACTGTAAAAATTTATTCCTAGATTACCGTTCAGTGGGTCTATCTTAATATTTAAGATAAAGTTTACAAGTTCTCTATGGAATAAAAACTCTATTAATACCAGGCACATTGAAAAGAAAAATTATAAGATTACTAGATATCAGAAATTGTTTAATAAAGATCCCGCATTTTCAATTTAAAACTTTATCATAGAAAATATCCATTTTTATTGATTATTTGTATAAGGTGGAACTGAAAACCTCCCCATCACTTGGATATATGGTGGACGAGATATAGGACAGCTTGGACATCTAGCCTGATATCGGAGGCTCAGAAAAGCAGCTTTCTTTTTTTAATTTTTTTTAAATTTTTAGTTGTGAATCACCATGAGATAAAGTTACAGTCATACAAACTTTTATGCTTGTGCTTCAGTCATACAGTGATCTGTGTAAACACACAAAAAAAGAAGGGGGACACAGGCAGCGGGCGCAGAGCAGCGGAGCTCTATCTCTCCCACCGCCCGCGTTCAGTAGTCTCCAGCCGTTTCCCCCACCCCGGGGAGGTTGATGGCAATGGTGAGGCAGGCGAAGGAAGGAACAGAGCCAGGCTGGTTGGTCTCAGTTGCAGTTTATTCCATTCCCATCTCCATTCTCCTCTGATTCTCCTCCTGCTTCTTCCTCCCCCATGCAACATTCTCCTTCTCCTCTGGATCTGGATCCCAATCTGGCTTCTCCAGATCTGGCATTGGGACCGGCCCCCAGCCCACTCTTCCAGCCTAGTTAAATCCCCAAGAATGAGGGCTTGAGGCTTACACATAGGTGTGGTCACAATCAATAGGGGTAAAGTTCTTTCCCTCAGGGGATGCTTCTTCTAGGACAGATTCTCTTTCAGCAGGACACCCACCCAAGAACGGAATCCCATGGGTGTGTTTCTCCTCTCCTTGTCCAACTAACATATGAGTATTCATAATGTTAATCATTTTGTATGGACACAGCAAGAGATGCATTAAACATATAGAATTGCTCTCCTGGGGTCATCTTGATCTCAGACTACAGTGTTCAGGCCAGATTAGTCTTTCCTAACCCTAGCAGGGTCCTAGTCTCATCGTTACTTTTGGATCATGACAGCATTTGTCCATGACCAAGCTCTTAACTTATAGTTAAGCAATAGGCACTTTGGCCAGGCCCATCTCGATGCCAGGGTAGCACATAACTCACCGCTTGCCCTGGGTCCATCCTGCCCCTCGTCGGGACCCTGCCTTTGAGGTACTAGAAACTAAGGGCAACTGAGGCTTAAGTTGAGAAAGCAGATGCCTGGGAGTGAATAATATTCGAAGCCAATTAAATCCCATGTTACAAAAGCATATTAACAACTGTCTTTCTTTGTCCATACAAAAAGGACATTGCTTTAAAGTAAACTATTCAAAAGCACAAGGAGAGGAGAAAGGCAATATTAACTTACAAGTTCAGTGTCCTAGAAAGGTCTGACCTTACAAATTAACAGAGTCTGATTAGGGGGAAAGGCTGATTAACTGGTTGGGGAAGAGAGCATAGAGAAATGGTTACAGATAGACAAAGGAATGGGAGTGACTCGGGAGCACTTTGATGGGTTTGACCCGATATACCTAAGTTCCTTGTGGCAAGGAGAACAAGACATACCGATGTTATCTTAAAATGTTTAGAGATTATTACCAGATAAGCCCAAACTCTTTGTGACAAGGAAGAAAGGACAAACCAATGATATCCTACAGTGATCGAGTACCCATCCCTCCACCAGCGCCCATTTTCCACCAGCAATGATCCCAATATCCCTCCCACTACGCCCACCCTGTCCCCTCCACCCCACCCCACCTCTGTGGCAGGGCATTCCCTTTTGCTCTCTCACTCCTTTTAGGTGTTGTGGTTTGCTATAGAGGTATTAAGTAAGCATGGTGTTAAATCTATAGTCTATTTTCAGCCCACATCTCCCATCCTGAGCGGGCCCACTAGTACCCTTTACTTGTTGGTCCCTTCTCTATTTGAGCTGATTTGTCCCCAGCATGTGAGGACAACTTCCAAGCTGTGAAGTAATACTTATCTCTACTATTCTTCGGTGTTAGTCTCCCATTCTGTTACTTTATATTCCACAAATGAGTGCAATCAGAAAAGCATGTTTCTAAAGAACAAATGGGAACTAGATTCCTAGATATGTTACCCTTGCTAAACTTAGACATCTGCTGTTGGTCTGATTAGCAAGAAAACCCCCTCCCGAGGTGACTTGCACATATAACTTACGCCTATATAAAGCACAAACCTTGTCCTTTCTAGCACAACACCCTACCCTTAGCTTTTCTAATAAAGCTTTCTTGCTCACAGTGAAGTCGGTTTGGTTTCTGACAGTCTAACAATTTGTTATGACATTATATAGTCTTCAGGTTTGCATTTTCATTAAAATACTTTCTCAGTTAAAAATCATTCCTCTCTCAGATCAGAATGATAGTACAGCAAGTAGGGTGTTTGCCTTGCATGCAGCCAACCTGAGTTCAATCCCTGGCACCCCATAAAGTCTCCTAAACCTTGCTAAGAATGATCTCTGAGCTCAGAGCAGGAGTATATCCTACTCCTGGTGGTTGTGGCTCAAAAACCAAATAATAAAAATAACAAAACTAAAATATAAAACATAGCTCTCTTCTAAAGCAGAAGCTTTGCCATATTTAATGTGGAACCTCTAGAAGTATTTCTGTTAATTTCAGAAACAAATCAAGAGTACCTAATACAAGACACTTTATTATAGCAGTTCTAAACAATGCAATTAAAATGAAACAAATGAAAAAAATGAAACAAATGATAAGAACACACTTGAGAATAAAGGAAAATGATCATTTATAGTCATCAGAAGTTCGCAAACATATGCCCCCTGCCCTTTTTCAAAAAATACTCAGTACCTCTGCCCCCACCCCCACCCTTCCGGAAATCTACTTTCTTTAAGCCAACAAACAGAAATCCAAAAATTGCTCCTGAGACTACTATCTACTTATAAATTTTTCTAGCTCACCCGAGTGGGGGTAGTGCAGTCCACCCTGGGAAAAACTGGTTAAGCTTGTTTTGCACAAATAATAAGTATCAATTATAATTACCAAAAATAGTAAAATCTACCTTTTTTTTTTTTTAAAGAAGATCTCTGCCCTCACCCTCAAAGAGTAAAGGGGAGTCTCACTCAGAAAACAGTCATTAAAAGTGAATTTTGTACACTCCCACATCCAGCTGCACAGATTTTCTTTTTCTTTTTGGGTCACACCTGGCAATGCACAGGGGTTACTCCTGGCTCTGCACTCAGGAATTCAGAAATTACCCCTGGTGGTGCTCAGGGGACCATATAGGATGCTGGGAATTGAACCAGGGTTGGTCACATGCAAGGCAAATGCCCTACCCTCTGTGCTATTGCTCCAGCCCCCAGCAGCCACACAGAATTAATCTTGTACCTGTTCTAGTGGATGTGTTGCCCTTTCTTTTACTGATAACCAATCCCTTCATTTGTCCTTTGATTCTTATGCCTCTGCTGTAGCTAAGGATATCACTCTTGCATTTCCTTCTGATTCTACATGATGCACATTTGCCCTTTCTACTAGTCCATACCATCAGCATTCACACATTCTGCAGTATTTTTTCTCATAGCAATCTGTCTCTTGGTCTGATATCAGTCACTCGAAGCGATTGTTCTATCATTTAACTTCCTTTTCCAGCAAAACCTTTTTGAAAAGTTTTTCAAATTCATTCTTTATTTCCATACCTTGAACTCCCCTCCCCATTCTTTGTTAAACCCATGCCTCTCAAGCTCTTGGCTTTACTATTTCATTCAAGTCACTTTGATTAAGCAATGACTCCCACATTGCTCTGAACCCAGGCCAGTTCTCAGTACCTTTCTTATTCCATTTGCTAACAGCAGCTGATTCAAGTGGCCAAGCCTTTGTCTTAAAATGACTTCTTTTTTTTTTTTGCTTTTTTTTGGGGGGTCACACCCAGCAATGCACAGGGGTCACTCCTGGCTTATGCACTCAGGAATCACCCCTGGGGATGCTCAGGGGACCATATGGGATGCTGGGGATAGAACCCGGGTTGGCCGCGTGCAAGGCAAACGCCCTACCCGCTGTTCTATCACTCCAGCCCCTTAAAATGACTTCTTAGGCAGTCTATATGGCAACAATTTCTCTTGGCACTCCTATCTCATTAGCTATAATTTGTAGATCTTTGAAGATTCCTCGCCTTCCTTTTTGTAAATATCAGAGTGTCTTTTAAGTCAATTCTATTATCTCTTACACCTGAATAATATCAAGTAGTCAGGAAATTTGGCATCTATCTATACACATGCACATAAATACATATATACTTCATTTCTACACTTTAAATAAACATGAATTTTAACTGCTATCATTGAGTTAATAATCCCCTAACAATATAGCTCAAATTTTAGTTACTATAGTATATTAACTATGACTGATTACGTCAAGTCATAAAAGGTAATGATGACTGATTACTTCAAATACAAACTGTACTGCTAAACATTCTACAAGTCATGATCGAATAACAGGTCAAAGAATTCATTAGTCACCCATCATCTCTTCTTTCTGCATCCGTCAGTTCTTGCTCACTCACTGCACTTCTGTTTAATTCCACCACAGTCAGCAAAGTGTGTTGCTATTCTCTTCCTTGACTCTCAGTGATAAACCCATATGGCCTTTTACCAAAACGTCATCAGAACAGGGAACTGGTCAGCCAAGATGAAAGTGTAACAAAACAAAACAAAACAAATCAATAAACCTTGAAGCAAAAATGCTGAAAGTGAAGCTTGAATAGAAGGTAACTAGGAGGATAAATAGTGACTGTGGGAATGTTGAACCTGCTGTGTATAACAAGTTCTGGTACTGTTAGAAGAACAGATCGAATTTCCTGATATACATTTAAAAAGGGGTAGCAACCAAAAAAAAAAAAAAAAAAGAAATGGATGGCAATGTCCTAGCGGAAGTGCTATGGGTCACATTACAGGAATTTAGGAATATACCTCATGACATTGAAAATGCAAAGGCTAGACTTTTGGATCCAAGCTTAGAACAGGATCATTTGCCAAGGCTTTAAAAAATATGCTTGCTTCATGTCATAAATTATACAGGAAAAAACCCATCACTGTTCAAAGTATGCTTGAGAAATAGGAATTTTTTTTTCGAGAAATGACAAAAAGTAATTTAATCCTCAGTATATTTAAGGTTTTAGAAGAACACCAAACAAATAATTTTCATAAATAAGAATGACTGTTAAATAAGAACAAATAATAAGGAATGTTATTCTTTCTGAAGAATAATAGAGAAAATTTAAAAATAGAATAAAAATTAAGTATTATTTTGTACATTCTTCGTGTACTAAATAATTTTTGTTTTCCTGATTCTTTATTCCTCTTTTATTCTTTCTATATTTATTACTAATAGCAAAGGTTTTTACATTTATTACCAACAGCAAGAGAATTTAGCCTGTTTGAACTAAAATGCATAAGGTTCACAGAATTACCTTTTTCTTCATTAATAAAATTGCTCTGCATAGTTTGAGGTAGTGTGTTCATTTTCTTTTTGTTTGCTTGTTTGGGTGCCATACCCAGCAGTGAGCAGGGCTTACTCTTGGCTTTCCACTCAGGGGTCATCCTGGTGGAGATAAGGGGACCTTAAGGCATGTCTGAAATTGAACCCTGGTTAGCTGTATGAGAGGCAAATGCCCTACCTGCTGTACTATCTCTTCAGTCCTGGTGTGGTCATTTTCTACAACTGTGCACCATAAAGGGAGCACTGTCTGTTCAAAGAGAAACCAAGAGACTGCGTAAGGAAGGAGGAAGGAGGACAAGCTAAGAATCCCCAGTGCGCAGAGCAGATGGTTGAAAAAAAAAAAGGTCTTTCAACCTACTTGAGAAAACAGCATGTAGGAGATGGCCAGGGTCTGGAGGATGGCTGTGCTACTTTGGAGTTGCATGGGGACACTGTCCCTCAAGAAGGTCCTTCACATAATTCATTTAGTTAAATAGAATGGGCCCCACCAAAGCTTTTGCTTTGGAAAGAATGAATCCTGCACCCTGATTATCTGAGTGTACATCGCCCCATTTCCTTCAGGAGAGGAGAGTCTCAGGGTCAGAAATGCCTCTGTCTTGGTACTCATATTGGAGAGGGTGAAGGTTCTTATTCCAGTGCTTTTGTCTGATGTCATCATCTCAGTCACTTAATCTTCCCGTGCAATGACACAATGAATCCCGCTCAGCCTAATGGGCTTAGGCACATCTTTCCTGGGCTGATGGCCAGGAACAGATTGATGTGCTGCTTTAAAAGAAGGGAAGCATAGAGGATTTTTCAAACCAAAGGAGAAACCAGAGAAAGAAATACCATTTCTGTCAATGGCTCTAAGTGAAGATTTTCCTTAAAACACCAGTGACGCAGAGAAAGTGATTTATAAGGTCTCCAAGAACTGGCTGTGCTTCATGGGGTCATCTGATTTTAAGGCTTCAGAAGGGGACTGAAGGGCGTAATAAAGGAGTCTGCTGTAGTCCACATGAGCAAATTAAAAAAGGTAAATCATGGGCTGTACTGTGATCAACTGAGGGAAAAAGAGTCCTGAGAAGAAAGCCAGACAGAGGGAGGTGAGATGTTAATCTTGACAAAATGCATAGCATCCCACCTCCCTGATGGAAAGAACACAGAAGACAGCCAATTTCCAGGAGCTATAATGTGAGGGACTCAAAGGCTTCTTTATCTCAAGGAACATCCTTGCTAAGTACCTGCATGTCCTGCCTTTACCTTCTTAAGCTCCTGCCTTGGACTAACTGTATGACCCATGAACAAATTACTAATTTATTTCTACTTATCTCTTAAGGCTTCAGAAGGGAACAGTTGCTACTTTGGGCATAATAAAGAAATCTGCTGTAATACACATGAGCACATTAAAAAAAGGTAAATCATGGCTATACTGTGATCAACTGAGGGAGAAAGATCTCTTCACCCAGAAAGTGAAAGGATCAAAGATCTCTCCAGATCAGAAACATTTGGTGCTAATGAATTTTTTTTAATGAAATAAAGAGCCAGAGATGTAGCTCAGAGATAATGTACTTGCTTCGCTTGTGTGAAGCCCTGGGTTTGGTCTCTAGTACACCACACACATACATAAAACACACAAACACACACAATGTTAAAAGTCAAAGTTGTTTCAGAAAGGATTTTAGGTGACTGGCCATTGTTTCTTTCCTCTAATTTGCACAAATATGGAAGTTTCTACCCCTGACCCTTTCCCATGGTTCCCTTTAACTAAACTGAGGCATGACCTGAAATTTCAAAGGTTTTCGTGAGTATGACTGGGAACACAAGTTAGTGTATGATGACAGACAATGGATATTTCTCTCTAGAAACAAATTACACTAAAAATAAGTCATCATTCTGCAACTATAAAATAATGACTTTATTACTGCTAAAAATATGATACCTCAATTTTATTTCATTTTTATTTATTTTTTATTATTTTATTTGTAAAGTAGTTCACAATATTTGATATATTTAATATTCAAACACCAATCCCACCACCATTAACCCTTCCCACCACCATATTTTGGGTGATTCCATCCCAAACCCCAATCTCTGCTCCAAAGAGAACTGAAATAATACATTTTGTATTGTTTGTTACGAAAAAACCACTGAAAATGCTACAAAAAAGAATCCTTAGAGGAAAGAGTGATACCTCAAATTTAAAATATAAAAATTTCCAAAAATCATCATTCATGTAACAATCAACTGAAAAAAGTATTGAGTAATTTATAATAAAATACAAAGAAAAAAATCATTTGAACTCTCTTTGTATTCACTTAAGGCACTATTAAATGTCACCTCTGTATCCTTGATTTTCATCTCAGATATAGTTTTGGGTTTTTTTAAAGATTTAAAAAAAACTGCATACATATTTTTGTAGGCTTAAAAGTCAACTGAGTATATCCATAGCACATGTCTAGTCAAACTCTTAGGAGCTTTAAGAAAACTTGACATTCTGAGCTCATTCAGGAATTGGGAGACAGCTCCAAGGGCTGCAACACCTGTGGGAGCTCTGGGTTCCATCTGTGGCCAGCAGTTGGGCCTGTGGCTCTGATTTCAATCTATTACCCTGAGCATGACAGTGTGTGCCTGCTCCCCACACAAAAGCTTCTTCAGAGTTTTAATTCCAACTTCTAAAAATTAAAAATTATCTGAGAATTTGGACAGGACTTCTAAATCCTAATTTTTCACCATGTTTCCAAAATTATGTATAATAAGCTAGGTAAATACAAAAGGACAATCTACAATTTAAACCGACAGCATAGTTAGGAGGACAGAAATAATATAATTCTCAGCTTCAAGTAGAAAAATGAAAACAACAATGTCAACTTGTTGTGAGTTCTGCCAGAGTGGAGACTCATCAAATACCAGTACCACGACTGCAGAAATACTGAGAAGGCAATACCTATGCCACTCCCAATAATGTGGTTCCTATTGATATGGGCTTCCTTAAGTCATGCAGTGGCAGGTCCTCAACATCCACTGTTTAGCATCCTTGCCATAAACGTTCAATCCTAGTTGGGCTGATTACATGGCAAGAACCTGGAGAATCCAGAATGTGGGATGTTCTATAGGACAACTATCCTAGACTATAGACTGAATTCAATGTCATGAAGACACAAAGGAAATAGAAAGATGGTGTCAGATGGAGGGGTTGTGGGATAGAGTGGGGGGGGGAGGGATGAGCAACCGTGAGAAATAACAGCCAAATGCAGCGAGTGTAGTGTTGGATTCTGAATGTAGGTATAACTGCAAGGGCTTGTCAGAAGGTGAATGAAATTCAGCACAACTGTACATTGCACCCTCTTATGGAATGAATACACCTGTGCTCGCATGTGCCTGTGTGTGTGTGTGGGGGGGGGGGTGTTGCATGCACATGTGAGCTTCCTAGACGGAGATCGGAAATATGGTTGTATAAGCAAATGACTTTGCTCACGAGAGATGCAGAGTGGAGACTTTCCCAGTGAACTGTCAGGAGAGGGCTCCATTTTCATGTGATTTGGCAAAAGGGAGGCATGTGGCTACATTAAGAGATGGAGGGAATGGGGCGAGACACTGACAGATGTGAATCTGGCTTGGAATCATCTGTTGTAGAAGCCTTGCTGAGGGTTTAAATATTTTTTTCCAGAAGAAAAACTCAACTTCAGGTATATTTTCTCAAAATTTCTGAGGCATTTAGCTTCCCACTGCATCTGTTCCGATTATCTTTTTTCTGATCTCTGTCCTTACATATATTTTTTTCCTCCACATGCAAGCAGAGAGGAAAACAACAAGGAGCTCGCTCCTATGGCTTATTTTTATTGTGAATATTTGGTTGTTTTTGTGGGATGCACACCTGGTGCTGCTCCAGGGGCTGATGCTGCTGGAAATGGAACCAGAGTATGGCTCTCTCTCTCTCTCTTCTCTCTCTCTCTCTCTCTCTCTCTCTCTCTCTCTCTCTCTTCTCTCTCTCTCTCTCTCTCTCTCTCTTCTCTCTCCTCCCCCCTCACCATTATGGTTTACAGTTTACAGTAGAGATAATGAAATGTTATCACGTATATCTCTTAACTTACTTTCAACACTCAGCGTGATCATTTCCAACTATTATTGTATACTGGTCCCTTCTCTATGCTGACTGCCATGTGAAAATATTCTTACTGTTTTCTATAGAGGCTAAACCAGACGATCTTTTCACTAATCATGAGTGAGTTCCTTCTTACTGCATCCCTGGCCACACTGGTGATTTCCAGTATTTTTTATATTTTCCGAGGAATTGGATCACCGACAAGCTCCCCTCTGGTTCTTCTGCCACCAAGCCCACAATAACAAGCGTTAAGTATGAATGTTAATTGGAATGAAATGTCTTCTTAGCAGACCACACTAGAATTTTAAAAATTAGACATCAGAGGAACAATGTGACAGCACATCCATCCAAGAAGTTTACTCCTTAGAAGTTCACCCACTGCTCTGCTACAGACTAGGAGTTTGGCCTCTGACACCAACCTCTGACTCAAATGCATGCATTTCTAAGACAATCACACCTCCTCTTTCTGCCCTTCTTCTACCCACTCTTGTTCTTCCACATGATTATTCATAACAACGATTGTCACGTTTAAATATAACAGCAGCTTTCAGAATAATTTCACCCTGGTTTAGGATTTCATATTAGCTAGGGAGAGGACACATTAATTTAACACTATCTAGTACAATTAACAAAACGAGTACCTTCGGAAATAAGACAGTGGGCAGTTAAACGCTGGTGGAAGATGAGGAATGGACCAGTGAAATAAATGTATTGCCTGTGTGGGTGTCTTGGCTCAATCTGGTGATACAGTCAAGTTGGAGCCCCTAATCATCTGGAGCTCCAAGAGAACCTAGGGTTAGTTTGAGAACACTGAAAAAAAGGGATGCCAAGCCTGGGTTGGGAGAGCCACAGGGAATGGTTTTGCTTATGGGGAATTTTGTTAGGGAATTTCAAAACACTCTTCCAGTTCCTGGAAGGTTCCTAGGGAAAGGAATCATTTAAAATACTCCATTTACAAGTAATTGCATCCACAGACACAAAGCTTTGGTTGTGAATACGGAAATAGCCTTCTTAGTCATTTGCAAGGGAGATCCTGCTAATGCAATGCTTCTTGAGTATCTAGGAAGAAAGCCTACTTCCCTAGTCCAATCATGAACATTTAGAAATGAAATCTAAATGAAGAGCTAATCAAAGAGACAAAACTTCACTGCTCACTTAAGATAAGTGACACACCACTGAGAGTGACAAATGGGAAGTAGGAAGAAGGGGAGGGGGATATAACTATGGGGTTTCCATGGGGTGATTGTTGGGTGATTGAAATGTTCTACAATTGATTGTGATAATGGCTTCATCATTCTGTATATATACAAAAAAAATTTTTACTTGTACCTTTTAGATGGGTAAATTGTGTAGATTGTGAATTATATTTAAACAGTCATTATATGTAAATATATATGTATATATATATATATATTTAAACCACTGAATAATCCAAGGGGCACAAAGAACAGAAGAGTGCAAAACCTCTTTGCAAATTATAAGCTCACTCCAGCTGTGCAGCCCTAGATATCCATGAAAAACTAAGGGGGAATTGTAGGAAACTTGTTGTCCAACTTGGAAAGAGAGCAGTTAAAAATCTTTTTAAAAAATACAAGTGAGGGCAGATAATCTCATCGGCCACCATCCAGATCAAATGTCCTTCTCTCCCAGAAGGGAGCATAACATGACACCATAGCCATGTCACCGGCCCCTGCGCCAGGCTGTTTCACTCGGGGTGCCCCAGAGAGTGGCAGGTAAGAGCCCTCCTTGCCCCAAGGAACCCAGCTCTGCCAGCTGAAAGTCTCCATAACCCAACCACTGCCACACTCAAGACCTCTCCCCACACGCTCGGGCAGAATCTCACTCCTGGACTGCGCAGCCATAGGACACATCATAAGACACACTCTACCCATACTCCAAAAGTACCACACCACATTTGATGGGGTTCAAATAGTAGGCAACCAGTTATAGAGGGAAATATATACATGTATATGTATATTTACAGATATGTATATGCGAAAGTTCACAGGGCTCAACCTTTAATAATGTGTTAGTGATATCTTATAGAAGGTCCTAATGGCCCCTGTCAAAATAGAACAATCTTCACACTCTTTCCTCTTTGGATACTTTTCTGTAGCATTTTCAGCTGGTTTCTTTTAACAAGCAATACAAAATATATTATTTCGGTTCTGCTTTGGGACAGGGATTGGGGTTTGGGATGGAAACATCCCAAATATGGTAGTGGGAAGGTATAATGATGGTGGGACTGGTGTTTGAATATTTTTTTTTAATTTATTTATTTTTAATTAGAGAATCACCGTGAGGGTACAGTTACAGATTTATACACTTTTGTGCTTATACTTCCCTCATACAAAGTTCGGGAACCCATCCCTTCACCAGTGCCCATTCTCCACCACCCGTAAACCCGGCGTCCCTCCCACCCTCCCCAATCCCATCTCCCCCCCACCCCACCCTGCCACTGTGGCAGGGCATTCCCTTCTGTTCTCTCTCTCTAATTAGCTGTTGTGGTTTGCAATAAAGGTGTTGAGTGGCCGCTGTGCTCAGTCTCTAGCCCTCATTCAGCCCGCAACTCCCTTCCCCCACATGGCCTTCAACTACAATGTAGTTGGTGATCGCTTCTCTGAGTTGCCCTTTCCCCGGAACGTGAGGCCAGCCGCGAAGCCATGGGGTCAACCTCCTGGTACTTATTTCTACAGTTCTTGGGTATTAGTCTCCCACTCTGATATTCTATATACCATAGATGAGTGCAGTCTTTCTATGTCTGTCTCTCTCTTTCTGACTCATTTCACTCAGCATGAAACTTTTCATGCCCATCCACTTAACTACAAAATTCTTGACTTCCTTTTTTTCTAACAGCTGCATAGTATTCCATTGTATAGATGTACCAAAGTTTCCTCAACCAGTCATCCGTTTTGGGGCATTCGGGTTTTTTCCAGATTCTGGCTATTGTAAACAGTGCTGCGATGAACATACATGTGCAGATGTTGTTTCGATTGTACTTTTTTGCCTCTCTGGGATATATTCCCAGCAGTGGTATTGCTGGGTCAAATGGGAGCTCAACCTCTAGTTTTCTGAGAATCGTCCATACTGTTTTCCAAAAGGGCTGAACTAGCTGGCATTCCCACCAGCAGTGTGGAAGGGTCCCTTTCTCCCCACATCCTCTCCAACAGCGGTTGCTTTTGTTCTTTTGGATGTGTGCTAGTCTCTGTGGTGTGAGGTGGTATCTCATGGTTGTTTTGATCTGCATCTCTCTGATGATTAGTGATGCAGAGCACTTTTTCATGTGCCTTTTGGCCATTCGTATTTCTTCCTTGGTAAAGTTTCTGTTCAGTTCTTCGCCCCATTTTTTGATGGGGTTGGATGTTTTCTTTTTGTAGAGTTCAACCAGTGCTTTATATACCATTGATATCAACCCCTTATCTGATGGGCATTGTGTAAATATCCTTTCCCATTCTGTGGATAGTCTTTGTATTCTGGTCACTGTATATCTTGCGGTGCAGAAGCTTTTTAGTTTAATGTAGTCCCATTTGTTGATCTCTGTTTTTACTAGATTGCTTAGTTCCGTGTCACGTTTGAAGATACCTTTATCTTCAATATCGTGGAGGGTTTTGCCGACCTTGTCTTCAATGTACCTTATGGTTTGTGGTCTAATGTTGAGGTCTTTAATCCATTTTGATCTGACTTTTGTGCATGGTGTCAGGTCAAGGTCTAAACCCATTTTTTTGCATGTGGTTGTCCAGTTGTGCCAGCACCATTTGTTAAAGAGGCTTTCCTTGCTCCACTTCACATCTCTTGCTCCCTTATCAAAGATTAGATGATCATACATTTGGGGTTGTGTGTAGGGATATTCCACCCTATTCCATTGGTCTACGGCTCTGCCTTTGTTCCAGTACCATGCTGTTTTAATTGTTACTGCTTTGTAGTAAAGATTGAGGTTGGGGAGGGTGATGCCTCCCATCATCTTTTTCCCAAGAATTGTTTTAGCTATCCTTGGACGTTTGTTATTCCATATGAATTTTAGGATTGCTTGATCCATTTCTTTGAAGAATGTCATGGGTATACTTATAGGGATCGCATTAAATCTGTATAATGCTTTAGGGAGTATTGCCATTTTGACAACATTGATTCTCCCTATCCACGAGCAGGGTATATGTTTCCATTTCCTCATGTCCTCTTTGATTTCATGGAGTAGCGTTTTGTAGTTTTCTTTGTAAAGGTCTTTTACTTCCTTGGTTAAGCTGATTCCGAGGTACTTGATTTTCTGGGGCACGATTGTGAATGGGATTGCTTTTTTCATGTCCCTTTCCTCTGCCTCATTGTTTGCATATATGAAGGCCATGGATTTTTGGGTATTGATTTTGTAGCCTGGAACTTTACTGTATAAGTCTATTGTTTCTAAGAGTTTCTTAGTAGAGGTTTTAGGCTTCTCTAGATATAGTATCATGTCGTCTGCAAATAGTGAGAGTTTGATTTCTTCCTTTCCTATCTGGATGCCCTTAATCTCTTTTTCTTGTCTAATAGCTATCGCAAGTACTTCCAGTACTATATTGAAGAGGAGTGGTGAGAGTGGGCATCCTTGTCTTGTGCCCGATCTCAGAGGAAAGGCCCTTAGTTTTTCCCCGTTGAGGATAATGCTTGCCGTAGGCTTGTGATAGATGGCTTCGACTATCTTGAGGAAAGTTCCTCCAAACCCCATTTTGGCGAGGGTTTTCATCATGAAAGGATGTTGGATCTTGTCAAATGCTTTCTCTGCATCTATTGATATGATCATACGGTTTTTGTCTTTACTTTTGTTGATATGCTGGATTATGTTGATTGATTTCCGAATGTTAAACCATCTTTGCATCCCTGGGATGAATCCCACTTGGTCGTGATGTATGATCTTTTTGATGAGTTGTTGGATCCTATTTGCTAGTATTTTGTTGAGGATCTTCGCATCGGTGTTCATCAGGGAAATTGGTCTGTAATTTTCTTTCTTAGTGGTGTCTTTGTTTGCTTTTGGTATTAGGGAGATATGTGCTTCATAGAAACTGTTTGGGAGAGTTCCTGTTTTTTCAATTTCCTGGAAAAGTTTGAGGAAAACAGGCAATAGGTCTTCTTTAAATGTTTGGAAGAATTCGCCAGTGAAACCATCTGGGCCTGGGCTTTTCTTTTTGGGGAGGCTTTTGATTACAGTTTCAATTTCCTTAACATTGATGGGTCTATTCAGGTATTCCAGATCTTCTTTCTTCAGTGTTGGGAGATTGTAGGAATCAAGGAATCCATCCATTTCTTTTAGGTTCTCCTTTTTTGTGGCGTAAAGACCTTCAAAGTAGTCTCTAATGATCTTTTGAATCTCACTGGTTTCTGTTATGATGTCCCCCTTTTCATTTCTGATTCGATTTATTAGAGTTTTCTCTCTTTCTTTCTTTGTGAGTCTTGCTAGCGGTTTATCAATCTTATTTATTTTCTCAAAGAACCAACTCTTTGTTTCATTGATCTTTCGGATTGTTTTTTTGGTTTCGATGTCATTAATTTCTGCTCTAATTTTTATTATTTCTTTCCTTCGGTCTGGTTTGGAGTCCTTTTTCTGGTCCTTTTCTAAGGTCTTGAGTCGTGAAGTCAAGCTATCTATGTGGGTCCTTTCTTCTTTCCTGAGGAATGCTTGGAGAGCTATAAATTTTCCCCTTAACACGGCTTTAGCTGCGTCCCATAGGTTTTGGTAGCTCGTGTCTTCATTCTCATTAGTTTCTAAGTATCTTTTGATTTTTTCTTTAATTTCCTTCCTGACCCACTCATTGTTCAACATTGAATTGTTTAGTTTCCAGGTGTTTGATTTGATTTTCCATGTTTGTGAGTGGTTAGCTTCTATCTTCAGCGCATCGTGGTCTGAAAAAATGGTTGATACAATTTCTATTTTTCCGATTCTATTGAGGTATGTTCTGGGGCCCAGTACATGGTCTATTTTAGAAAATGTTCCGTGTGCACTGGAAAAGAATGTGTATTCTTTCTTTTTGGGGTGTAAGGCCCTGTATAGGTCTATTAGGCTTCTCTCTTCAATTTCTTCTTTCAGAGTCAGTGTTTCCTTGTTGAGTTTTGTTCTTGTGGATCTATCTAGAGGCGATAAGCCCGTATTGAAGTCTCCGACTACAATTGTGCTGTTAGTGATGTCCTCTTTGAAGTCTGTTAGGAGTTGTTTTAAATATTTAGCCGGTCGTTCGTTAGGAGCATATACGTTTAAGAGTGTGATTTCTTCCTGTTGTACATATCCCTTGATAAACAGAAAATGACCTTTGCTGTCCCTTTTGATCCTTTTCATCCTAAAATCTATGTTGTCGGATACCAGGATGGCCACTCCAGCTTTTTTAAGGGGGTTGTTTGCTTGGAGGATTGTTTTCCATCCTTTGACTTTGAGTCTATGTTTACTCTGTTTGTTCAGGTGTGTTTCTTGCAGGCAACAGAATGTTGGGTTTAATTTCCGGATCCATTTAGCCACTCTGTGTCTCTTGATAGGTGCATTTAGGCCATTGACATTGAGAGAGATTATTGTGATGTGGTTTTGTGTCATCTTTCTGTGGGATTTGTTGTTCTTATGGGGCTCCTCCTTGTCTTACAGTAGCCCCTTTAGACCTTCTTTCAAGATTGGTTTTGAGTCTATGAAGGACCTGAGCTGTTGTTTATCCGAGAAGTAGTGTATGGTTCCTTCGAGTTTGAGTGAGAGTTTAGCCAGATAAAGTATTCTTGGTGAGGCATTCATTTCGTTGAGTTTTTTCACTATGTCCCACCATTGTCTTCGGGCTCGGAGGGTTTCTTCTGACAGATCGGCCGTAAATCTGAGGGGTGCTCCTTTGTATGTGATTTCCTTCCTTGACCTTGCTGCTTGCAGAATTGTGTCTCTATCCATGGTATCCGTCATTCTGACTATGATATGCCTTGGGGTCTTTTTATTCGGGTCTCTTTTTGCTGGTACTCTTCGGACTCCTTGTATCTGGATGCCTGCCTTGTCCAGCTCTGGGAATTTCTTAGCAATGATATCTTTGACTGTGTTTTTTTCATTGGGGTTGCTTCCCTGCGGTTCTGGTACTCCAATGATTCTTATGTTGTTCCTCTTGAAGTCATCCCCCAGGGCTCTGATTCGCTCTATAGCCATTTTGAGGTCTTTGGCCATGATTTGTTGTTGTCTATAAGCTTTCTGCAGCTCATCTTCCAGATCACTGATTCTGTCTTCGGCTGTAGTCATTCTACTGTTGAGGGCGTCTAGTGAGATTTTTATTTCATCTACCGATTCCTTTATTTGTGAGACTTCCGTTCGAAGGTTTGAAAT
Source organism: Sorex araneus (assembly GCF_027595985.1). Taxonomy (NCBI): domain Eukaryota; kingdom Metazoa; phylum Chordata; class Mammalia; order Eulipotyphla; family Soricidae; genus Sorex; species Sorex araneus. Next base: position 153,347,682 of record NC_073302.1, read on the forward strand.
TTCTGCTCTCATTTCTGCTCTCATTTCTTCCTGTATTTTCTTAGTAGACCGTTCCAGCGCTTGATTCATCTCCTCCCTTAATTTATTGGATGTCTGTTCCATATTTGCTTGGAGTAGGTCGACTCTCCTCCAGATTTCCTCTCTGAATTGTTTATCTGAGAGGTCGTAGATGTTGGGAGCCTCTTTTGAGGTTTCTAGTATCTTTTCTTCTCCCTCTCTTCCTGGAGGGGATTTTCGCTGCTTCTTCATATTGTTATGGAAGTATAGGATTGGAACTTTGTAGGTGTTTATTCCCCCTACCTCTTGCTGAGAGAAGGAGGGGCTCTGTTTGTGCTATTTCTGATGGCAGCTTTATTCCTATTCTAGAAGACTTCCTTACACTCAGCCTTTTCTTTGTGATTGATGTTGGGGCTTTAATGAAGACTTAAGGCTAAGTTGTCTTTACAAAAGCTTTGCTAAGCTTCTCTTATTCACTGATAATTTTTCTAAACTTAGAGCTAATAGGCTAGTTCGCATAAGTGTATGAGATGTGTTAAACCGATTTTCAAAGCAAGAAGACCATACCTAATGTGCTAAGGTAGGAAATAATATCTGCGGCCGCGTTAGCGGCCGCTCTGGCAGGAGGCCACGCCCCTTTTTAGACCACGCCCGTTTCAGGCCACGCCCCCGTTTCTTCCTAGCAGGGTCTCCTGGGACAATGGTCCCAGGAAAGCCGGGGCGGTGGGACGCGGGAAGTGGCGGCGGCAAGGGTCCCAAGTCCCGGAGGCTGCGTGGGAACCAGGGGCGCACTCGGGAGGCGTGGCTGGGAGTCTCCTGATTACCTGGGAAAAGGCCGGGTTGGAGGGAGCCGGGCGGACGGGAAAGCCAGGGCGGTGGGACGCGGGAAGTGGCAGCGGCAAGGGTCCCTGGTGTTTGAATATTAAATGTAATCAAATACTGTGAACTACCTTATAAAATTAAAAAATTAAAAATACAAGTGGAAATATCTGGGGTTTTTTTTTTGCATTGCTTACGAAGGATGTGCATGCTTTTTAAAAAAAACTATTTATTTATTTGTTTTTTTACAGACTTACAACTTTTCATGCTTGTGTTTCAGTCATACAACGAGTACCCACCCCTCCACCAGTGCCCATTCTCCACCACTGATGATACCAGTTTCCCTCCCAACCCCCAACCCCATCCCCGCCACCCACCCCACCTCTGTGGTAAGGCATTCCCTTTTGTTCTCTCTCTCCTTTTGGGTGTTGTGATTTGCAATAGAGGCATTGAATGGCCATCATGTTTGGTCTATAGTCTAATTTCAGAGTGCATCTCCCATCCCTAGTGGGTCCTCGAACCACACTTTACCTGGTGTTCCCTTCTCTATCTGAGCTGCCTTTCTCTCCAGCATGTGAGGCCAGTTTTCAAGCCGTGGAGCCAACCTCCTATTCTTGGGTGCTAGTCTCCCATCCTGTTACTTTATATTCCACAGATGAGTGAAATCTTTCTATGTCTGTCTCTCTCTTTTTGACTCATTTCACTTAGCATGATACTTTCGATGTTGATCCACTTATATACAAAGGTCATGACTTCATCTTTTCTAACAGCAGCATAGTATTCCATTGTGTAGATGTACCAAAGTTTCTTTAGCCAGTCATCTGTTCTAGGGCACTTGGGTTTTTTCCAGATTCTGGCTATTGTAAACAGTGCTGCAATGAACATTCAGGTGCAGGTGTCCTTTCGACGATACTTTTTTGCCTCTCAGGGATATATTCCCAGGAGTGGTATTGCTGGGTCAAATGGGAGGTCAATTTCTAATTTTTTTGAGAATTACCCATGCTGTTTTCCAAAAGGGCTGAACCAGTCGGCATTCCCACCAGCAGTAAAGGAGAGTTCCTTTCTCCCCACATCCGCACCAACACTGGTTGTTTTTGTTCTTTTGGATGTAAGCCAGTCTCTGTGGTATGAGATAGTATCTCATTGTTGTTTTGATCTGCATCTCCCTGATGATTAGTGATGAGGAACATTTTTTTCATGTGACTTTTGGCCATTTGGACATCTTCTTTGAGAAAGTTTCTGTTCATTTTATCGCCCCATTTCCTAATGGGTTGGATGTTTTCTTCTTGTAGAGTTCAATCAGTGCCTTGTATATCCTTGATATCAACCCCTTACCAGATAGGTATTGGTTGAATATCCTTTCTCATTTTGTAGACCATCTCAAAGTTGTTTTAATAATTTAATTCTATTGGAGAAAATAATAAAAACAAACTAACAGGTTTATGTCAAGCTAAAAAGTTTTTACACAGAAAAATAAAATTGGGCTAACATTGAAAGACACCCTACTAAATGGGAGGAAATATTCATACACTAAACAGGTTGATATCTAAGATATATGAAGCTCACAAAGCTCAACAATGAAAAACCAATAACTTCAAAAATGGGGAGAGGATATAAACAGACAGTTACTCCAAAGAGGCCATACAGTTGTCCAGTAAGAATATGAAATAGTGTTCATCATCACTTGTTACAGTAAGAATGCCAACCAAAATGATAATGAGATGTCATTTCAGACCAGTGAGATGTTTTGGTTGACTAAAAAAGACCAGTGTTGGTGGAGGATGTGGTGAAAAGAGTGAATCCTCATTCACTGTTTTTTTTTTTTTTTTGGCTTGTTGGTTTATTTGGCCACACCAGAAATTCTCAGGGCTTACTCCTGGCCCTCTCCTTAGGGATTATTCCTGGTGGGTTCAGGGGACTACAGGGGGTGTCAGGAATCAAACTCGTGTGTACTGCATGCAAGCCAAGTACACTACCTGCTGTACCATCATTCCAGTCATCCTCTAATCCATTGTTGATGGCAATGTCATCTGGTTCAGACTCCATGAAAAACAGTATAGATATTTCTCAATAATAAGAATAAGAATAACAATAATAATAAGCTTCAAAAGAACAAGTGTGAAGGGATGGGTGTTAAAATATTGTATGACTGAAACTTAATTAGGAATGACTTTATAACTATACATCTGCTGGTGATTCATTAAGAAAACAAACAAAAGAGCCAGTAATTCTGCTTCTTGGAATCTATCCCCAAACACAAAACTTTAATTTGAAAAGATAGATGTACAACCTATGTCCATTGCTGTATTTTCGAGCTCAGATGTTAGCTTGTGATTGCCAAAAGCTCGCACCAAACCACGTTGGCAAATGAACTCGAGAGTTTTCGAAGACAGGTGTTTTTTTTGAGGCTTTCTCACTCTCAGCATTCCTCGTGCAGTCATGGAGGTGCTGAACCAGTCGATCGTATTACTCATCGATGTTGTCAACCATGGCATCTTCCCATATTGCCACAATAGTGCCAAGGAGTTCCCAATTGGTGGTCGTTCTGGGAGTTCTTTTCTTAAACTTTGCAGCTCTTTCTCCCCAGTCCGTGAAGTAGAATTTTGCACGAAGGATCCCGTTTGGAATTTTGGAACAATAGCGACATCAGTCAGGCAAAACCAACGATTGAATATGAATTGGTCAATTTCATTGTGGCACTGTCCACCGGGAGACTCCCATGTCCAACATTTAGATTCGACCTTCTGGAACTGCTAGTTACATGGATGATCTTGGTCGACATGATGAACTCAGACAGTCTCTCACTCTGTTCGTTCCATTCTAGGCTGTGGGTCCTAATGTGGAGTTCATTGGGTTACATTCTTGGTCCTATCTTGGCATTAAAATCACCCACAATGACCTTGCAGAAGGTGTGGTCTTCTTTATAGAACTTCTCCAGCTCCATGTAGAACTTCTCAATTTCTTCTTCGTCATAGTTGGATGTTGGTGCGTAGACAACAAAGATAGAAACTGCCAGCAATGAGCCATATCTATTCAAATGTAAGCATCCAATTCGGACTGTAAGGCATTCGAACGAATCAATGCTCATGGCCAAGTTTGTGTTGACGAGAACACCAACACCACCAATGCCTCTACTGTCACATGTTCCGAGGAACAGTTCTTCTCCAGTGTCAAAAACAGCATGATATGATCAATGCCTTCTTGTCTTAGTCAGACCAATGACGGCGTACTTGATCTTCTGCACTTGCACCATCAGGTCCTCAATAGATGCTTCTGATGCCAGTGTACATGCACTGAAAGTACAGACAGTCATTTTTGTCCTTCATTTTGGCAGCCTCGTTGAGTCCTGATATTTTATCATCCTCTCCTTGCCCATCCTTCTCAACACTGCCATGTTGGGGGCTCTTTCAGGGTCAGGGGAATGAGGCCCATTATTGTTTCTGTTTTTGGCATATTGAATACACCATGGGTATCTTGCCAGGCTCTGCCATGTGAGCGGGATAACTTCGGAAGCTTGCTGGGCTCTCTGAGAGGGACAGAGACTTTTAGGGTGGCCTCTAATCACCGTTACAAGTGCTTCCAGGCTACCAAATGCAAGCTTTTGGTCAACTGGCATGTTGTAACGACCAGCACACTGACAAGCACGCACCTGCCTACGTCTCTGGGCAGCACCTGTTGGTTCACTCTTCAAGGGTTGGCACATCTTCCAGAAGGGCAATAAAGAAGGCTATCCATGACTTCTACTTGGATCTCTTCGATAGCCACGTCCACCTGCCCTCATACAAAATTCTGCAGGATGGATATGTCATTCTCAGCACTCTCCCTTCCAAAATCCAACATGCCATTTCATTGATAAAGAAACATACAGCACCCAGTCCAAACAAGGCCAGACCTGAACACCTGAAGAATCTGCCACCAGTACTCGTCAATACACTGGCTTGGCTCTTCACATGCTACCTGTCTGAATGCAAATTTCTGTCCCAGTGGAAAACCAGCATGACCGTTCTGTCGTACAAGAAGGGAGACATCCACAACATTGGCAACTATCACCTGATCTGCCAGTTGTCCATCATCTACAAGTTATTCACTCGAGTCATGCTGAATAAGATTGGCAGAAAACTAGATGAAGGACATCCATGTGAACAAGCCAGGTTCCGAAAAGGATTCAGCACAATTGACCATATCCACACAGTACCAAGCTCATTGAGGTTTCACAAGAGTTCAAGACGCTGCTATGCCTAACGTCCATCAATTTAAAGAAGGCCTTTGATTCTGTTGAAACTGAAGTGGTCATCGAAGCCCTAGCCAAACAGGGCATTCAAACAGTACATCAGGATCCTCCACAAACTGTACTATGGATTCACCATCTCACCATTCTACAAGGTATTGATCATTGATGTAAAGAGACGGGTTCGGCAGGGTGATACCATTTCACCGAAACTCTTCAGTGCCACCCTCGAGAATGTCATGTGACTACTGGAATGGGAAGGAATAGGAGTAAAGATAGATGGTCGACAACTACACCACCTCCGCTTCGCTGATGACATCATTCTAATAATACCAAACATTAGCCAAGCCCCGCGAATGCTGGCCAACTTCGACCCTGAGTGTGGAAAGGTCAGACTTCAGCTGAATCTCATGAAGACAGTGTTCATGAGAAACGAATTCATTCCTGACATTCCATTTGCTCTCAACAGAACGAACATCTCTGAATGCAGCAGTTATGTGTATCTGGGTCGAGAACTCAACATAATGAATGGCTTGGTGCCAGAACTGCGCAGGAGGAAGAGAGCAATGTGGAACACCTTCAAGAGCATCGAATAAGTTGTTAAAAGGACAAAGAACCTCCCGCACCGTGCACATCTTTTCTGCTCCACCATTCTTCCTGCATTAACATATGCCTCAGAGACCTGGACCCTACGAAAACAAGATGAGAACACTATTTGGTCTCCCAAAGAGGAATCGAAAGAGCTATGCTTGGAGTATCACATTTCACCTAAGTGAGAGAAGGAATTGGAAGTTCTGACCTCTGTCCATGATCAAGGATCAGGGACACTGGTCAGATGGGTTGGACGTATAATGCAATTTGGAGACGACCACTGAACTAGAGCTATTACCAACTGCATTCCACTGGACGTCAAAAGAATGTGTGGCCGCCCACCTACAAGATGGTCAAACTTCTTTGTCAAGATCCTGAACAAATGCTTTGAAGCTCTTCGTGTTTCTGGAGCAAGCAGATCCCATTGAACTACACTAGCACATGACAGGGTTGAATGGAGACTTTACTGGCGCCCACTTGAGCAAATAGATTAGCAACAAGATAACAAGTGATTCAAGTGAATCATCATCATCATCATCATCATTATCGTCATCATCATCATCATCACTGTATCACTGTCATCCCAGTGTTCATCCATTTACTCGAGCAGGCACCAGTAATGTCTATACTCCTCCCAGCCCTGAGATTTTAGCAGCCTCTCCTTACTCATCTTTCCCAAAGATTGGAGGCTCTTTTAGGGTCAGGGGAATGAGACCTATCATTACTGTTTTGGCATATCGAATATGCCATGGGTAGCTTGCCAGGCTCTGCCCGTGCAGGTGGGATACTCTCAGTAGCATGCTGAGAGTATATATATATATATATATATATATATATATATATATACCAATATACTCTTCAAATATAGAGCCTGACACGCTACTGAGAGTTTGTATACTCTCTGTGATTTGTTGCCTATTGTCTGAACTCCATCAAATATGGTGTGGTAGTTATGGAAAATGGGTAGGAAATGTCTTATAATGTGTCCAAGGTCACAAAGTTCCGCATTACTGGGTTCCCTGGGACTTCATTCATGCGTGAGGCTTGGCTGGAGCATCAGGAAAGTGGCCTGGAGTGTGACAGCGGTTGGGTAGTGGAGGTCAGCTGCCGGGACTGGGTCCCTTGGGGAGGGGGGAGTTCTCACCCCCCCTGGGGTGCCCCGAGTGAAAACAGCCTGGCTCAGAGTCCCAGGGTGTTTTATAATATGATAATAATAATAATAATAATAATTTATTTTTGCTTTTTGGGTTACACCCAGGGATGCTCAGGGGTCACTCCTGGCTCTGTACTCAAGAATTACTCCTGGCGGTGCCTGGGGGACCGATGGGGTGCCAGGGATCAAACCCAGGTTGGCTGTGTGCAAGGCAAATGCCCTACTTGCTGTGCTATTGCTTCAGCCTCCAAAATAATAAAATTTAGGTCTGTAAAATAACCAGAAGGAATGGAAGGAAGAAGTGAGACATGGTCTCCATTGTTGGGGACTGCTCAGGACCCTGAACGAAAGAGGACCCCGAAACCTTTACCCTGGACAAACCGGAAAATTCCATTACCAGCTTTGCTTGACCTGAGGCACAGGTGCCCTTGTGACAAAGGAAATAGCCAAACTCAAGAGGTAAAAGTAGCCCAGGGCAGTTAACTAAGAGACGCCATTTAGCCCCTAAGTAGAATACCTTCCTCTACCTTGTGCATTCCTCCTGCCAGATGCTCCTGCCAGATAGACCCTTGCCTTCCTCTCCCCACTATTTCTCAATCTACTCTTGAAGAATCTTGTAAGCCCACCTAATACACCCCGAACCTTTCCTTATTTGGTCTGAGAAGACACTTCCCTGATGATTGACAACTTATGTACCAACCCCCTGCTAAGTAAAGTATAAAACCAGCGTGGTAGTTAATAAAGTTGCCCTTGATCGGCATGTGTCGTCTTGGGCCCCCTGTTTACTAACCTCACTAGTCTTATTTCAGATCGGGACCCTCACAGAATCCACCTAATTAGGAGCGCTTTCCACTGTTGTCTCTCCGTGGGCAGGAGAGATCTCCGGGGGAAACGCGCACTCCATGTCAGTGCAAATTCTGCATCATTTTTCAAGTACACAGATTCTTTCAGGCACTGACGCTGAGGTGAGGTGGGTGGGTTGAGATGAGTCAGATTGTTCACGATCTGTTATTATAATAATTGAATTTTCAGAAACAGAAATTTATAGAGGCAGCTGCCTTGCTAGCCTTAATGTCCCACTGCCAGTCAAGTGGAGGGACCTCAGAACAGGCTGTTTGGGTTTGTTTGTTTTTGTAGAACTCTGTGATAATGACGCCTTTTAACAAGCAATTAGCACCCAAAACATTTTAGGGCTTGGGTGTGGGAGAGGAGATAGAAGAAGAACAAAATATGCAATCAAGCCCTGAACCTTGTCAGTCTGGGATGGAACCTTATGGTGAGCCATGCTAACACCAGGGGAATCCTCAGGCTGAGAAGCAGAGCTGGCTGGGTCAAGAGGTCTGAGCCTTTGGTCAGCCAGCCCATTTCCAGAGTCAGAGAGAGAGAGAGAGAGAGAGAGAGAGAGAGAGAGAGAGAGAGAGAGAGAGAGAGAGAGAGACTAAAGTCAACGTGAAACAGACTGGCTGAATGTGTGACCACTCAGTTGAGGCTGGACTAGAAAAAAGTTTTTCACAAATTCACAAAAGAGAGAAATCAGAGAGATGGTACAGGGGTTAAGGTACATATACCTTGCATGCAGCGGACTCCCAGTTCAATCCTAATTCAGCACTTCATGGTTCTCTGGGCATCACCTGCAGTGATTCCTGAGTACAGATCCAGGAGTAAGCACTGAGTACCACCAGATGTGCCCCCCTAAAACCTTAATAAATAAATAAATAAATACACAAAAGAGGACCTCAAGGAGACAAGAATTGGGAAGAGGTGAGGAAGAAGAAGACTTGAATGTTTCTTTTTCTTATCAACCCTTCCTGAGGCCTAATCAGAGAAATACAGAATCCAGTGGAATCCAGTGGCTTGACCAGTCACATGGTCAATGAACCCTCCAAGGATCACTATGATTAAGGTCCTCTGGAGTGGCAGAGGTATCCATCGACAAGCCTCCCTCACTACCAAAAATGTATTCCTTATATCAAACTGCACAGTTGTTGCAAATTAAATCCTATGTGGCTATCAACACACAGCTGGCAATGGTGTTTGAAACCATTTGTGTTCTTTAAGAATTAGTCTCCCTATTTGTAAAACAGGCCTAACAACAAAGCCTACTTGGGATTTTTATTGCAAAGACTAAATGAGATAAGATTTAGAAAGTATACTGATTTGTTCTTAGCACCTGGCATGTGATTCTTTGGGCATTAGAATCAATATTTGTGTTGCTTTTAGTGATATTGAGTGCCACATTCTGGGGTTTGTTTTAAACAAAAAGGACTCCTAATTCAGTTAACAGTGCCCCTAATTTCTTGGTTACAGTTATTGACCTGCTGACCATTAATTGTATGATAAGACTTCATGAGGGTGTGTGACCTCCTTTTATCTTTTTATCTGCATTAAGATCTGGTCAGTAAAAATAAACTTATGCTGTATGTTAGGGAAAAAGCTTAAGAAAATAAATAATGTGCTCAAGATCACCAAATTATTAACTTGGATGTGGAATTTGAATCTTATTTTATTTGACTCCAAGTACTTTTCCCTAGAGTAAGAGAAATCAGAGAGCACATAATCAGTGATAAATAAATAAAATTTGCTAATATTTTTTAAAATGAGACCTGCCAAGTCATAGACACATGCACATTTTCTTAATACTGAGAATCAATACCAATTGAACACTCAGTTCATACACATTTAAACACACACAAACACACACAGATCTTTCCATTTATCAGCTTAGGCAGTTCTTATGACTTAATTAGCTAATGTAATCTACATTCATCCCAATGCAAATTACATATATATAATTATGTGAATCCAGAGTCATTGGTTATCTTAATGCCTGTATTTACCATAGTCTATCTGATTGATGTAGAAATACTCCTTTAAAAAGCATATCACGTTTATGGCTAACAAAACTCTATACCTTTCTATTTACATGGTTATAACCTAATCAGAGAAGCATGGTAAATTTCATTCCTCTTCTTGTTCTCAGTACCATAGAAGATACAGTTATTGCTTACAAAATATTATATATGGTCTATTTTTCATGATTTCTTCTAGATGAAGTTGGGAATGTGACAATTTTGCTTTAGGTTAGGAACAGAAAAGATGTATTTCCAACAAAAAGAGTATTAAGTTTTAACCTCTCTTTTTTCTTCATTATCTCTCTTTCTCTACCACAGTGGCTAAAGAAGCTAAGTCTTTTGTTTGTTTGTTTGTTTGTTTTTTGCTTTTTGGGTCACACCTGGGGATGCACAGGGATTACTCCTGGCTGTGCACTCAGGAACCACCCCTGGCGGTGCTCAGGGGACCATATGGGATGCTGGGATTCGAACCTGGGTCGGCCGCGTGCAAGGCAAATGCCCTACCCACTGTGCTATCACTCCAGCCCCAAGAAGCTAAGTTTTATAGACAGTGCAACCATCAGTTGATGGAACTTCCATTCGTGAATGATCATCATCATCATCATCATCATCATCTCGTTGATCATCGAATTTCTCGAGCGGTCTCAGTAATGTCTCCATTCGTCCTGAGATTTTAGAAACCTCTCTCTACTCATCCTGAGTGATACGGATAATAATCCTTGACCCACATTCTATATGCAGCTCAAGCAAATAAAATGAAACTGAACAAAAATAAAGTGCCCTGAAATTTAGGGCTTTTGTTTTTAGTTATATCTTAGCCTAGCTGTTATCTGTAAGTGGATAATAATTAGAATAAGTTGGCAGGAACTTGTTTTCCTTGGACTCCCAAGTGGTATCGAGGTGACCTTGAAATTCTTGGCCAACAAGGCCAAGGGTTCAATGCAAGGGCTTGAGGATGCAGTGCTACTAGGGCCTTGTAGTGCCAGAGGTTACTCTGACCACCCTGGCAGTGCTTGGGGCCTCTAGAGCTACATCTGGTGATGTACGGAGGACCACATGGCACTTGTTATTGAAGCTGGGTCAAGCACATTTATGCACTCTAACTGCAGTATTGTCCCCTGGCAGCAGGAATGGTATCCTAAGATCTTTCTTCCCTTGCTTATAAGTGCATGGCACCTTGCCTATCCTTATTATTATTTTGGGTGCCACATCTGGTGGTTCTCAGAGGTTACTCCTGGGACTGTACTCAGGAATTACTCCTCTATGCTTAAGAAAACATTTGGGATTCTGGGGATTGAACTGTGTCAGCTGCATGCAAAGCAAGTGCCCTACCCACGGTCCTCTCTCACTAGTTCCTTTTTGTATATCCTTAGTATCTACACTTTTGGTCACATTGTATGGAAAAATACCGCATTTGCAAATATGATACATGGAAATAATATCAAATAAATATATTTTATATTTGCAATTTTTTAGTTTTACAAAGTCTATTAATTCATGCCATGTATCATTGACTTATGATGAAGGCAGTAGAATACAATGATAAGAGGTAAGCTGTTATTTATATGCAAAGTGTACACCAATATATTTATATTAGTATGTGTAGAAGTATATTATATGTATTAATAATGTATTGACTATCTTGAGAATTTTTCTATTAAGATTTTATAGCAGGAGCCAGGGAGACAGCTGAAAAAACTAGAACACATGCCTGGCAGGCATGAAGCTGAGCTCAATCCTGGGCGCTGCATGGTCCCCTGAGCTGCCTGCATGTAGCCACACTTGCTCCCAGCACCACTGGTCAGAGCAGCATCACAGGCACTGAACCCATTAGGCCTGCCCAGGGGGAGCAGAGAATCAGCAGAAATGGCCCCCAAGTCTCCTGAGTACCCCTTGGAAGCCCGCCCTCCTAAGAGATCTCATTACATGCTCCAGTGATTTATCTTTTGGAAAATTGATTCAAAACTTTAAAAGTAGTTTTAATGTTCAAAATCATTTTCACAGGTAAGCTAGAAACTGCGAAATCTTATTTGGGGGGGGTGATGTTGTCATTTCTCTACTGTGTAAAAACCCATGGAAAGAACATTAGCGCTGTAGTCTATATTAAATAGGTTCGACAGTTGCAAAGGAATAAATTTCCTTCTGTATCAGAGAACCCATGGATTCAGGCTGTCTGAGTTTTGCAGCTTAAAAGATGTCATTAAGACCCAGCTGTCACTAGGTCCCAGCTTTGCTTCCCACTGGGTTGGTCACGTGCTTTGCAGACTCTCTTTTTGGCAACCAGAGGCTGGCAGCCACTATGGGTACATACCTTCAAATTCCCAGTGTCGCAGAACAGAGGCAAGTCCCTGTTTTTGTTTGTTTGTTTGTTTGTTTTATTTACAGATAAAGCCTAGGCAAATATTCCCTAGGCAAATGCCCCAAGAGGCTATGGTTGTGTCATAGGACATTTCTGGCCACAGTGCCTCAGAAGACACAGTGACCTGATCAAACTATACTTGAGACCCACATCTACCCCAGGAGTGGTACAGTCAGTCGACACAGCCTGGTCACTGGGCAGAGGAAGAATTCGGGGCAAGGAGAGCCAATGCATTTCCTCTACAGAGCAGGAACCTCAGAGCTTGAAACCCCTCTGAATCTTCCTGAGTCAACAACCTTGTGTAAGTTAAATATCCTTCCTGAGCCCTCCATTTCTCTCCTGTAGCACGATGTAAATGATCAAGACTTCCATCTGGCCAGGGCTCTTGTGGTAAAACAAGTGAAATAACATAAAGCCCCTGATTCAAAGTGAATTATTCAAGGCAATCAATAAATGGCCGCCTGAATTTAGTTCGCTTGATATTTAATAATGACATGAAACACTGCATGCTCTGATTGCTTTGTTGCCGACCATCTCCAGGGCATATGTTTCCTTGGGCCCCACTCTGCTCAGGGAGGGAATCTCCTCGCCTGCTTCACTAAGTGAAGGTGATAAAAATCATTAGCATTACTGAAAACACACCTGCATTAGCTGCATCCAAGCAGCTGTGTTTATTATCGTAATTCAGCAACCTTTCCATGGTAATTTCTCACTCATTATTGAGAGGTGGAGAGTTATTTTACTTGATTATAAATGCACCCCTATATTTTCATCGTGAATAAATGAACTTGACATCCTCCCTGTGCTCCATTCATCACCTTTCTTTCCCTGACTCCACTAGAGGCTCTATCAGTCTCTCATTCTCAACAATGTTGTTTTGGTTTCCTTTTAACTGTGTGTTCTAAGACATAATTTATTGAGACCAGAAGCTAACATTCCACAAGGCCTGATACATTATTAATAATAATGAGTTCATTTTTATAGTATAGTCTGATCGCTGGGCTGGAGCGATAGGCTAGCTGCTAGTGCATTTGCCTTACACGCGGCCAACCTGGGTTTGATCCTCCGCCCCTCTCGGAGAGCCTGGCAAGCTACTGAGAGTATCTTGCCCACATGGCAGAACCTGGCAAGCTACCCATGGTGTATTTGATATGCCAACAGCATTAACAACAAGTCTCACAATAGAGACGTTACTGGTGCCGGCTTGTGCAAATCGATGAGCCACGGGGTAACAGTAACAGTAACAGTCTGATCGCTAGATTTAAAAAAATTGCCGTTTGGTATTTCCTCAGGAGTATTTATAGTGTAGATAAGAGTTTCCTTCAGAAACTTCATATCTGGGCAATACAGTTGACTCAAAGATCTAGAGAGGACCAAAGTGATAGTACAGCAGGTAGGGCATGCAGCTGACCTGGGTTCAATCCCTGGCATCTCATATGGTCTCTGGAGCACCTCCAGGAGCAATTCCTGAGTGCAGAGCCAGGACTTAACCCCTGAGCATCAATGGGTGTGACCCCCCCCCAAAAAAAAAGAGCTAGAGTACATGGTTTGGGTGCAGAAAATTTGGGCTCAGTCCCTGCTATTACTCAGTCCCCTTAAGCACCGCTGCCGTCAACTTCTGCGTAGAGCCAGATGTGGTCACAGGACAAAACAAAACAACATTGAACATGCACTTTTAGTCAGTCCCTTTTAGGAACTCATTTGTATCTTACCCTGCTGGAATGAATTAGAGGATAGGATGACACTAGAGTCTACCTCCCTCAAACTCTCTTGCAACTAAGCTTCCAGTTGGGATTTATTTGTTTGTATGCAAGATAAAATTTGGCAAGTGACCATGAGCAATGGCTACCTTTCTGCTGCTTCTGCTACAAGCATAGTTGGGAGTGATAGTGATCTCAGTTGCAGGCTTAATGGGTTTGGGGTTTGGGGCCAAGGCCTCCATGACACCAGTGTGCATGGACCTGGGGTGAGAGCCACCAGGTTTGAGAGTACTCTTTACAGCAGAGGCACTATTACAACGAAGCTGGTGACTTTATGCTTGCAGATGACACCTCTATTGGACACCACACCTCTATTAGGCGATTTTGGAAATTGCCCCTGAAAGCTCATCTAAGCACCTTTTCTTATCAGCTCTTTCAAGGATTCTGAAGTCAATGAGATGAATTGCAATAAAACTCATTGTTAAAATGATTAACTAAATTTAATCATTTTAACTAAAACTAGTGGAAATTAAAACTAGGAACTGTTCTCACAACCTAACTCAGATTCCATTAAACATTCATCTTCCTGGAGCTAGGGAGGAAGCTCAATGGTAGTGCAATTGCCCAGCATATGTGAGGTCCTGAGTTAGAACCCTGAACATCACAGCTATATAGCTCTTTTGGCTCCTTGCAAGCACCACTAGGCCTGAACACAGCACTTCTGGGACTGGCTGTATTCTATTTTTTCCCTTCAGTTAACTGGTTTATTTATATATCAAATTATGCCTTGAGGCAGTAATCAGTATTTGTTTTTCCTGAAGTATGAGAAACATTTCTCATATACTCCTAGTCACTTCTTATCCTTTTTAATATTGAAATGTTTGATCTCTGTAGACTCCTTAGTAATAAAAATGTAAAGGAATTCTTTAAGTAAAACAAACAGAAAGATCAGTATTTTTTAAAGTATATTTGCGGAATATGATTAATTAAAATAGTTAGGTATGCAAATATTGCAAAAAGATTTGAATCTGGAAGGCCACACCCCATGATACTCAGGGGTTACTCCTGGCTCTGCACTCAGGAATTATTCCTGGGGGTGCTCAGGGGACCATATGGGATGCTGGAAATCAAACTCGCATGCAAGACAAATGCTCTACCTGTTGTACTACTATCTCTCCAGCCCCAAATTTGAATTTTTATATTTAAATTCTACAATTTATAAATCACCAAGATGAGTCGCCATTACCCTTTTAGTGGGGAGGGTGAGCCACTCCCAGTGGTGTTCAAATATTACGCCAGGTTACATGCTCAGGGGTTATGCGTGACAGTGCTTAGGAGAACATATGATGCCAGGGATCAAGCTTTAGTCATCCACTTGCAAGGCAAGCACTTAAACTTCTGTTCTATATCTTGGGCCAGAACTTACCATTTTCAAGTTAATAGTTGACTTTCCAATATTATGGCAATAGTTATAGGACCTCACACTAAAACTATTCCAATAATGTAGGTAGAGTAAAGGTCAGGAGGAAGAAATTCAGAATAAGTATTAACACTATTAAAATGTCTGCTTTTGCAAAAATCCCGAGTATTTCAAAGAAGAAATCCTAGATGTACATCGACCTTAAGAGAGTTTTTTGTTTTTGTTTTTGCTTGAGGGCTACACCAGAGGTGCTCAGGGCTTACTCCTGCTCTACACTCAGAAATGACTCTTTGCGGTTTTGCAGGGACCATATGGGATGGCAGGGATCAAACCTGGGTCAGGCTCGTGCAAGGCAAGCACCCCACTCTCTGCACTAGCACTCTGACTCCCCCCTAAGTGGTTCTAAGACTGGTGCTTGATACTCCAAAGATCCTAGTAAGCTTCAAAAATAAATTGGATACAGGATATGACTATGTAGTGCTTGGAGCTAGAAAACTCAATCTGAAACAAGAAGGGGTTAAGAAATCTGGAGGGTCTTATGGATTTCTGATCTACAGAGAGGATGTATATTTTTTAATGTCCATTAGAAAATACCACTTGATTATGTTCTCTCCTTCCCATAGGGAATTACTCTCAATTCCCTTGAGTTCCGGAAAGTAGGCTGGTAAAAAAGAGAGAAAAGCAACTCTCATTAGAGAATCTGGCTAACCAGTGAATCACTGATTTGACCATGGAAAAGAAGCCCAAGAGAAGTAGATCTGAAGTTCTGGAATTCAATTAAGGAAGTTCCCAGAAGGCAGTTTCAAGGTACCCTGCATTCCAGAGAGACCACAGGATGTAGGAACTTGTGGACCAATTGTTGATCAGAGAGAAATTTTGATTCATATGTGAGGGCAGAAGTCCTATTGCAATAGGTTGAGAAGTAAATGGAGTGTGAGAATGGAGAAATAAGTCTACACACTCCTTTGCAGATGACAGAAAAGAATGATAGGGCCGTAATTGGAGCATAATAGTGAATAAATTTGAGCATGGTTCTTCAGGAAAAAGAATCCATGGAGAAAGGGATAATAAATAAAAGCAGTAAGGATAATACTTATTCCTTTATTCCACCTGCAACGTCAAATCTGAGTATTTGTATTCCTGCTATCGCCACAAGTCTAAGAAGTGCTTGCTGTATCAATTGTGCTAATTAGATAAGAAAACCCAAGGAGCAGAGACAATGGATTTGTTTTTCACATGTGTAAATGAGAGAAAACCCTAAAGAGAAGGGATGAAGAAAGTCAAATACAGATGAATTTTTATCAGCGCCTTTAGCTGCCTTCTTGTCAACTCTAATACCCAATCTTTGTTCTTTTCACATTTATTTCATTATTCCCAGTATCCTGCATGGCAAAGCCTGGCAAGCTACCATGGCGTATTCGATATGCCAAAAACAGTAACAACAAGTCTCATAATGGAGACCTTACTGGTGCCCGCTCGTGTAAATTGATGAACAGCAGGATGACAGTGCTACAGTGCTATTCCCAGTATCCAGCAAGGTACCTTACATATAGTAAAAACCTAACTAACATTTGGTAAACTGAACTCAACTTAGAAATACGAAAATACAAGTGATACAGGGAAGATCTAAAATTTATTTAGGTGTTTATGTTCTTGTGTGTCTGCTATATACCTCTACTGGAAGTCATTTTCAAACGGAAAGGCTATATTTACTGCTGATTTATTGGAAACATTTATGTTTTGTTTTATTCCAATAATTCCTTGGAAGATTTTAGTCTTATAGTTAAATATTAAACAATGTCTGGATACGGAATCACAATGAAAGCTTTTAATTGGTCTTTCATTGTATTCAGAGTTTGTAGATTAAGTTTTCTTGATCTTAAGCGTGATCTTAAGATAAAAACTTAACATCGTCAGGAAAATTATCGACATCATTAATATCCCATGGTATCCTTTAAATAATTTGGGGGACATTTCTAGCCCTCGTTCTTCAGGTAGGCATTAACAAGCCATTGAACACAACAATGGAGCCGGGGTTAAAATGATTTATTCTTTAAAACCGTTTTGCAGCCCTGGCTGCTAAGCTGGGAGGCTGGCGCTGGCTGAGACCGCTGGGCTCTCTCTGCCTCCCGCTCTCCCCGGAGTCTAATGCCTAACAGCTGCATTAACTCACCGCTGTCATTTAGTGCACGGAAAGATCGTTTGCTTTTCTCCACAGGCCTCGTGCATCAACAGATGCCCTCTCGCCTGCAGATCATCAGAGTTCCTTCCTGGCACCTCTCTTCCCATGACTGACAGGTGCTGGAAGAACTGACCTGTGCAACCGCTCGCCATCACAAGGTCCAGCTCGATTCCCACTGCTCCATATTTTCCCTTCCCCAGGCTGTCTCACATGTCCCCACGAATGAGTTAGCACTGCAGCATTCTTCACCTTTTCCCCTCCTCGGATTCTTCTGTAACAATTCTCTCCTTTACCCCAGCGACGATGTAATTCTCTGCTGGAAAACCTCATCTTCGCTCAGAAAGCAGGACATGGAGCAGCGGGGTAGCAATGCGTTGGCTATGGTCCGGCTGCGTGTGTCCCTTCCAAATTCATAGGTGGCAGCCGTGATACCCCCACTAGTGGTGTGTGGAGGTGGGGAACTTTGGGAAGGAATTGGAGTTTCATTTTGGATGATTCCAATGTCCGGTATTGGAGCCGGTGTGCCCTCCCAGGGGCTGAGGGAATCTTCCTCTTTCCCAGGTGAGGGCTTATGAGAGTGTCAGGTGGCTTTTCTCGGCATTGCTCCCCACTCTCAGGTTACCATAGATTACCTAGCTGGCATGAAAGGATATGGTGAGGATTAAATAGGAGGCAGTTCCCTCTTTTCAGTATAACCTAGGGGAGGAACTCAAATGTTTTTGGAATGTTTAGCTACATGGTGTTGGATCAAAATATCTAGATTACAGGCAGGACATACGAATCTTTCATGTCATTCTGACCCAGACGCCCCAAAACAGGAGTATCAGAGTCTATGTGCACCCATGTGCTCGGGTATGTATTAGGGGGAATGGTATTTCTTCCCATACTACACCTGCCAGTCCTTCCCTTATCACATCCCCTGCAGCTGCAATATTTCCAGCCTGGTACTCACCCATCCATACTTTCATACCACCATTCTTATTCAAAATATATAGATGTGTAGTCTTTAAATCATAAATTACATAGAACATAAAATTATAATTTTTAACTATTATATATAATATCACTGTATCACTGTCATCCCGTTGCTCATCGATTTGCTTAAGCAGGCACCAGTAATTTCTCCATTGTGAGACTTGTTACTGTTCTTGGCATATCAAATACACCATGGGTAGCTTGCCAGGTTCTGCTGTGTGGGCAAGATACTCTCAGTAGCTTGTCAGGCTCTCCAAGAAGGGTGGAGGAATCGAACCCAGGTTGGCCATGTGCAAGGCAAACGCCCTGCCAGTGAATGATATAATAATATATAACATGCATATATACATCAGGAAACAACCACAAAGCATATATACATATGCACTATATAAAATTATATAGTATTTTAGTATATAGTATCATTTAATATATAAATAATATAGATAAATAATAACAAATGGTATAACTATATTGCATGTATTTAGTATATATAGTATAGTATTATATATGGTATAGTATGAGTATATGTAGTATAAAATTACATACATATTCCTAATATTTTGATAGACTATTACAAAGTAGTTGGTAAATTTATTCTCAGGGACTGATCTTGGTATACACACACATGCATATATACAGCTTTCTCTCTTGACATAATTGAAATTTGAGACACGATCATTCTTGGTTTGGGCTGGCTGGCCTGCAAATATCCATAGCACCCAGGCTCCAATTGTGATAAGAAAACTATCTCCAGATATTAGGGCACAATATCACTCCTGTTTGAGACCACTGATACAGAGTAAAAATCTTCAACCATCCTCAGTAGGATTCAGATTACTTTCTGTTGATTTTTTTTCTGCTCAGCAAAGAAAGAAAACAAACCCCCAATTCCTATCACGTACTTTTAAACGTTATGTCTGCTAAAAGCTTCTTTTTCCTTTTTTTTCTTGGGTGGGGGTAGGGGGTGAGGGGAAGGTTTGGGTTACACTTGGTGGTGCATTGCTCAGGGCTTACTACTGTCTCTGCACTGAGGGATCTCTCCTGACAAGTTCCAGAGACTGTATGGAATGCTGAGGATCAAACCCAAGCCAGCCACATGCAATGCAAGCGTACTCTCTGCTGTACTGTTGTTCCGGCCCCTTGCTTTCTTTTCTTTTTGCTAGTCAGATGCATAAAAATTGGTATGCTTTGATTTTTAATAGTTCTGGTCTTTGTGAGCATGTTATATTGCTCATTTGCTTGTCATGTTTCTATCATGAAACCTATAATATCTTTTGTCTGGTTTGATTTGTTGGTTTTGGAGCCACACCCAGTGGTATTTTGGGGGCAGTGCTGGGGCTTTGCTCCCAGCAGCCTTGAAAGGACCATGTGGAGCTGGGATCTAAAGCCAGGCTTTGGAAAACAAGCATGTGTTCCTTTCCTTTTGAGCCATCTCCCGGCCCCTTGGCCTGCTTTTTGGGTGATCTGTATTTTGTATTTTCCCAATTAGTGTGAACATTTTGTTGGGAATATTAATCCCATTTCTTCCCATGTTTCTCATTGCAAATGCCTTAATTGTTTGTTGTTTATTGGCTTATTTTGCAGTCATTTGTTTTTCAGTTTTGTTTTTGTGATGCTTATTCTCCCTTTCCTCCGCCCCACCCCGACTCCCCACCATGTAGCCTTTTTAATATGGTGAATGCTCCAGGTAAGACTTTCCTTTTTATCTTATTTGTTTATGCCTATTTGATGAGGCCAGATGGAACCTGGGAGTCTCTGCTCAGGGTTCTCAGGTGACCATGCAGTGTCCAGGATCAAACTTGCATAGAGGGCATGTGCTCAGCCTGTTAAGCAATTTCTCTGGCAGTCATTTATTTTTTTAAGGGAGTAAAATAGTTTTATTTAAATAAATTTATTTAGAGAAATGTAAAGGGAAAGGAAAAGAGTACATTTAGGGCTACTCCAGAGTGAAAAAAAATAATCAGAGAATGGTTTTGGAGAGAGGTTATATACGATTTCTCCAAATTGTCTTGGTCTGGACCTCTCTGAATACATAAAAGTTAATATGGATGTTGTCACAGGAAAAAACTTGGACTCCTGATGGGCTTTTCTTTTTTTTTTTTTAAATTTATTTATTTTTAATTAGAGAATCACCGTGAGGGTACAGTTACAGATTTATACACTTTTGTGCTTATACTTCCCTCATACAAAGTTTGGGAACCCATCCCTTCACCAGTGCCCATTCTCCACCACCCGTAAATCCAGTGTCCCTCCCACCCTCCCCAATCCCATCTCCCCCCCACCCCACCCTGCCACTGTGGCAAGGCATTCCCTTCTGTTTTCTCTCTCTAATTAGCTGTTGTGGTTTGCAATAAAAGTGTTGAGTGGCCGCTGTGCTCAGTCTCTAGCCCTCATTCAGCCCGCAACTCCCTTCCCCCACATGGCCTTCGACTACAATGTAGTTGGTGATCGCTTCTCTGAGTTGACCTTTCCCCGGAACGTGAGGCCAGCCTCGAAGCCATGGAGTCAACCTCCTGGTACTTATTTCTACAGTTCTTGGGTGTTAGTCTCCCACTCTGTTATTCTATATACCATAGATGAGTGCAATCTTTCTATGTCTGTCTCTCTCTTTCTGACTCATTTCACTCAGCATGAAACTTTTCATGCCCATCCACTTAACTACAAAATTCTTGACCTCCTTTTTTCTAACAGCTGCATAGTATTCCATTGTATAGATGTACCAAAGTTTCCTCAACCAGTCATCCGTTCTGGGGCATTCGGGTTTTTTCCAGATTCTGGCTATTGTAAACAGTGCTGCGATGAACATACATGTGCAGATGTTGTTTCGATTGTACTTTTTTGCCTCTCTGGGATATATTCCCAGCAGTGGTATTGCTGGGTCAAATGGGAATTCAATATCTAATTTTTTGAGAGTCGTCCAAATTGTTTTCCAGAAGGGCTGAACCAGTCGGCATTCCCACCAGCAGTGAAGAAGGGTCCCTTTCTCCCCACATCCTCTCCAACAGCGGTTGCTTTTGTTCTTTTGGATGTGTGCTAGTCTCTGTGGTGTGAGGTGGTATCTCATGGTTGTTTTGATCTGCATCTCTCTGATGATTAGTGATGTAGAGCACTTTTTCATGTGCCTTTTGGCCATTCGTATTTCTTCCTTGGTAAAGTTTCTGTTCATTTCTTTGCCCCATTTTTTGATGGGGTTGGATGTTTTCTTCTTGTAGAGCTCAACCAGTGCTTTATATACCATTGATATCAACCCCTTATCTGATGGGTATTGTGTAAATATCCTTTCCCATTCTGTGGATAGTCTTTGTATTCTGGTCACTGTATCTCTTGCGGTGCAGAAGCTTTATAGTTTAATGTAGTCCCATTTGTTGATCTCTGTTTTTACTAGATTGCTTAGTTCCGTGTCACCTTTGAAGATACCTTTATCTTCAATATCGTGGAGGGTTTTGCCGACCTTGTCTTCAATGTACCTTATGGTTTGTGGTCTAATGTTGAGGTCTTTAATCCATTTTGATCTGACTTTTGTGCATGGTGTCAGGTCAAGGTCTAAACCCATTTTTTTGCATGTGGTTGTCCAGTCGTGCCAGCACCATTTGTTAAAGAGGCTTTCCTTGCTCCACTTCACATCTCTTGCTCCCTTATCAAAGATTAGATGGTCATACATTTGGGGTTGTGTGTAGGGATATTCCACCCTGTTCCATTGGTCTACGGCTCTGCCTTTGTTCCAGTACCATGCTGTTTTAATTGTTACTGCTTTGTACTGATGGTCTTTTCTTTCATCATCTTATGATGATTCTCCTATACTTTCTCCATCTCTGAAAGGCAGTCTTCCCTTCTCTGGGTGATGACTAAGTTTATGGCTTTGTGTGGTGGGTCTTTTTCTCCTTCTCCAAAAAGTTCAATATTTGCATCTTAAAGGTAAGTGGCCTTTTGGGCTACTTCAAGGCCAGATAATTTCTTCTTAGTTTTATAATTTCCCTAAACAACTTATTACCAAGCTCCCCATCAATCTACCTGCAACATTCCACACCTAGAGATTTTACCCTTTAAAGTCTTTATGGGGTACCTGGGTGAAATTCCATCTTCTATAACTGTTTCCTGATGCCAAAGAGCATGGGTTTGCCTATGTAAAGGAGTAAAATATTATGCCAACTTTGTATTATTGGTGCTTATGCAATGATTTCTGGGGTTTCAGAGCTGTCTTTTCACTTTTGGCTTTGGAGTCACAACAGACAATGCTCAGGGTTTACTCCTGACTGTGCTCACAGATCACTCTTGGCAGGGCTTAGGGGACCAGATGAGGTGCCAGAAATCAAACCCCAGTTAGCTGCATGCAAGGCAAACAGTTTAACTGCTCTATAATTTCTCCAGCCCCCTGAGTTGTCCTAGTCTGAAAGAAATCAGACAGTTTTTTAAAAACTGGAAGCCTTTCATTTTTAATGTCAAGAAACTGCAGGGAGTAGTTACTTGCTTAAAGTTGATCCTTGAGTTAATGAAATAGCAAACCAACTTACCTTCCCCACACCCCCAGATTTCCCCCTTTCTGGAAGCTGCCTTCAGGGAGCTATTCCTCCTACCCTGTCCTCATCCCTACATGCTCCATCTGTGCATGTTTACAACAATAGTTGAATCAACTTGAAAACCCAGGATAGCAAAGCATGATAAATATCATAACATAAAAACAACCCACTTGCCTTGAGCACAATTTTTTTTATGTTCCCCTTTATAGTAGTTCAAACACCTAAGCAGTACATGGGGAGAAATTGCTGGCTCCTTGGCACATAGAGGGATACCAGGGATAGAGCAGATGGCTGTGGGGCATTCCTGGCTGGGAATTCTGCCAGAGACCATTCAGTAAAGAGAGACATAGATAGACTGAGCAAGACAGCCAAGACACTAATATGCTCAGATGGCATAATGCCTCTTCACAAACTGCTAGGCTGTTTATCTGTGGCAGAAGGAAAAAGGGCTTTTAGAAGCTCTGCCTAATACCTTATATACCACATCACATTGGAAACCCCTTCCCAGTAAGAGAGTGAAAGTATCTGGAAAACATCCCTTGAAATATCAGATCTGCTGAAATAATGTTTCTGAGAACAGCAAAGACATTTTTAGTCTCATTTGAGACCTTGAGCCCTTTATTCCTATATAAATGATTTGTTGCACTATTTAGTTCACCTGCAGCTAGATACCCAGAGGAAGACAGTGTGGCGATAAGAGCTTGTGTGTTTAATATCGTGTTGAAAAAAAAAATTGGATGTCAGATGGCCTATCTGTGCTATATCACTGATTAGCCTTCTGTATGGCTTTGGGTAAGCCAAACAGAGCATCAGTGCTTGCTTATGCCTCACCATTCCAAACATGTTAATACAAGATGAGTAACAAACATTAGGAAATTTAGGCTTAGATAAGATGTGCTTTTTAGAAGTTTTTTTGGATGACTAAGGCAGTGATTTTCAACCAGGATGGTGGGAGGTGGGTGGAGAAGGAATTTTAAATCTACACATTTCCCCCAGGATTCTGATGTCTCCTATTATAAGGCATCCATCCACCTCCACCCAAGGAGACAATTAGGTAAGCCAAGTTGGAAATAGATGAAGCATGCTTTTGGTGCCATAAAGAAAAACCTTTTATTCAAACCAAGGTCACAGGAGATTTGGCCAATGTTTTCTTCAAAAATATTTTTTTTTAATTTTAGGTTCTAAATTTAACTATAGGATCCATTTGTATTGATTGCTGTGTATGGTTTTGGGTATGGAATCAGGTTCTTATTTTGTATGTAGATGCACAGTTATTGTTTCATCACCCTGTGAAATTGTTCCACTATCATGTACCCACAGATTTGCCTTTCTGTCTCTGTTGCTCATATTTCTATAGTTGTATTTTTGAAATCTCGATTCCATGTATTTGTCTCTGTTGCTACCCATACCTAGTTATTTTGAATATACTAGCTTTTTAGTATCACCTTCACTTGTATCACTTGTCATCTCATTGCTCATCGATTTGCTCAAGTGGGTGCCAGCAAAGTCTCCATTTGACCCTGTCACATGCTAGTGTAGCCCAATGGCGTCTGCTTGCTCCAGGAACACAAAGAGCATCAAACTGTTCGTTCAGGGTCTTGACAAAGAAGACTGACCATCTCATAGGTGGGCGGCCAGGCATTCTTTTGACATCCCAAGGAATCCAGTTGATAATGGCTCTAGTCCAATGGTCATCTCCAAATTGCATTATGTGTCCGACCCACCTGATTTTTGACACCTTGGCAAACAAGGCAGTATCCCTGATCCTTGATCATCGATGGAGGAACTCCACATTCTTTCTGTCACTCAAGTGAGCTTTTTAATAAGTCAACTAAATAGGGAGCATTCTTAAACTTTGTTCCACAAGAAGCTCTTGTCCTTTTTTTAAAGTTGTTTTGCCAATTTCAAGTCCTTTGCATTCTGTATGAATTTCAGAATCAATGAATCAATTTTTTACAGTTGATCTAAATATTTAATATTTTTTAATTTATTTGTAGGAGTCAGAGTCCATGGTATTTTGAAATCTTTTATAATGTTATTATCTTTTAATAATGTTTAAAAGTGAGTCAACTAAGCAATGGAAAACAAATTATCTAATGCTTCCTTTTCAGCAGGTCTGACTTTAGGGGAGAGACTCTCCAAACAATAATAGTTTTGTTGAAATATTGTATGCAATCAAAGTGAAAGTAAAGTGAAATGTATTAGTTACACAGGCGGGGGGGGGGCTTAGGGTGGGGGGGCTAGGGGCGTGGGGGGTTTGGGGTGTGAGGGGGCGGGGTGGAGCTATACTGGGATTCTTGGTGGTGGAATATGAGCACTGGTGAAGGGATGGGTATTCGAGCATTGTATAACTGAGATTTAAACCTGAAAACTTTGTAACTTTCCACATGGTGACTCAATAAAAAATTTAAAAAAAAATAAAATAAAATAAAATAATTCAAAAAAAATAAAACAAAAATAAATAAATAAATAAAAAAGTGAGTCTACTAATCAATTTATTCCCCTTATTCCCCAAAAAAGTCTCTGGGAGTTTAAGTTGGATTACATTGAATCAATACATCATTTTGGGGAAATTTTAGTCTTAACGATATTGATTCTGACCCATGAACATAATCTAGCTTTCAATTTATTTGGTTTTCTTTAATTGCTTTCAACAAAAAATTATAGTTTTTATTTGTTTGTATGTTTTTTGGGGAACCACACCCACCAGGGCTCAGAGCTTACTCCTGGCTCTGTACTCATGAATCACTCCTGGCAGTGCTTCGGGACCCGACCATATGTGCTGTTGGGGATTGAACCTGGGTCAGGTGTGTGAAATTATTGCTTTATGACATTACCAATAATATTGTTAAATACTTGCAGTGCTTGTACTTGCACCACATTTACCATCAGTGTCAAGATCCCTCCATCATTGTCTCTTCCTCCACCCTTATCCTCAGATTCAAATTCTATTCGCCGTATTTCAGGGCTTATCTTCTGGGAATCACCTATCCCTTACTCAACTTCTTTATAGTTCTTGAGTCCCACTTTTGAACATCAACACACATTTGTTGGATTATAGTTCAGAGGATGTGGGTTTGTGTGAAGTTTCTGGGTGATTGCACTAATTGAAAAAGAAACAGTACATGAAAATAAAGGTTTTTTTAACTTCAGCACCATTGACATTGAAAGGTGGATCCTTTTTGTTCCAGCCAAGAACAAACAGGCAGGCAGGTAGTCAGAAGAGAGGTCCTTTGCTAATACTTTTGAGAAACAGTAAAATCAAAATATGATCTGAAACATGAAATTAATCTGTAGCCAGCTCTTTTGCCTTCACACTTCACACACACAAAAAACGTGTGAAGGCAGGACCTTTTTGGAGATACAGGAATTGAGATGTGGTCAGACTTTAAATGACCAGCCCAGAGAAGGTTGAACCCCACAAAGAAAGGAAAAACATTAGCAGGAACATAAGACCCTAAAATGAAATTCTAAAGAAGATCACACAATCTCATCACTTACCTTGACAACACCCCTGCAAAAGACTTCTCTATATAGAAAGCCTTCCAAATAAAGTAGGGGTTTGGTGGGGTCAGGTAATCCTCTAAAACCAACTTTGCCAATCAAAAGTCAGATCAAAGTGGATTAAAGACCTCAATATCAGACATGAGTCTATAAGGTACATAGAGGAGAATGTAGGCAGAACTCTCCATGACATTGAAGCTAAAAGCATCTTTAAGAATGAAATAGCACTGACCATGCAAGTGGAAGAAAACATAAACAAATGGGGCTACATCAAACTAAGAAGCTTCTGCACTTCAAAAAAAACAGTGGGCAAAATACAGAAAGAGCCCAGAGGAGGGGAAAGAATATTTACCCAATACCCATCTGATAAGGGATTAATATCCAGGATATACAAGACACATGTAGAATTGTATAAGGAAAAAACCTCCAACCCCATCAAAAAATGGGTTTAGACCTTGACCTGACACCATGCACAAAAGTCAGATCAAAATGGATTAAAGACCTCAACATTAGACCACAAACCATAAGGTACATTGAAGACAAGGTCGGCGAAACCCTCCACGATATTGAAGATAAAGGTATCTTCAAAGGTGACACGGAACTAAGCAATCTAGTAAAAACAGAGATCAACAAATGGGACTACATTAAACTAAAAAGCTTCTGCACCGCAAGAGATACAGTGACCAGAATACAAAGACTATCCACAGAATGGGAAAGGATATTTACACAATACCCATCAGATAAGGGGTTGATATCAATGGTATATAAAGCACTGGTTGAGCTCTACAAGAAGAAAACATCCAACCCCATCAAAAAATGGGGCAAAGAAATGAACAGAAACTTTACCAAGGAAGAAATACGAATGGCCAAAAGGCACATGAAAAAGTGCTCTACATCACTAATCATCAGAGAGATGCAGATCAAAACAACCATGAGATACCACCTCACACCACAGAGATTAGCACACATCCAAAAGAACAAAAGCAACGGCTGTTGGAGAGGATGTGGGGAGAAAGGGACCCTTCTTCACTGCTGGTGGGAATGCCGACTGGTTCAGCCCTTCTGGAAAACAATTTGGACGATTCTCAAAAAATTAGATATTGAACTCCCATTTGACCCAGCAATACCACTGCTGGGAATATATCCCAGAGAGGCAAAAGAGTACAATCGAAACAACATCTGCACATGTATGTTCATCGCAGCACTGTTTACAATAGCCAGAATCTGGAAAAAACCCGAATGCCCCAAAACGGATGACTGGTTGAGGAAACTTTGGTACATCTATACAATGGAATACTATGCAGCTGTTAGAAAAAAGGAAGTCAAGAATTTTGTAGTTAAGTGGATGGGCATGAAAAGTTTCATGCTGAGTGAAATGAGTCAGAAAGAGAGAGACAGACATAGAAAGACTGCACTCATCTATGGTATATAGAATATCAGAGTGGGAGACTAATACCCAAGAACTGTAGAAATAAGTACCAGGAGGTTGACTCCATGGCTTCGAGGCTGGCCTCACGTTCCGGGGAAAGGTCAACTCAGAGAAGCGATCACCAACTACATTGTAGTCGAAGGCCATGTGGGGGAAGGGAGTTGCGGGCTGAATGAGGGCTAGAGACTGAGCACAGCGGCCACTCAACACCCTTATTGCAAACCACAACAGCTAATTAGAGAGAGAGAACAGAAGGGAATGCCCTGCCACAGTGGCAGGGTGGGTTGGGGGGGAGATGGGATTGGGGAGGGTGGGAGGGACGCTGGGTTTACGGGTGGTGGAGAATGGGCACTGGTGAAGGGATGGGTTCCCGAACTTTGTATGAGGGAAGTATAAGCACAAAAGTGTATAAATCTGTAACTGTACCCTCACAGTGATTCTCTAATTAAAAATAAATAAATTATTAAAAAAAATGGGGAGAAGAAATGAACAGAAGTTTCCTCAAAAAAGAAATACAAATGGCCAAAAGACACATGAAAAAATGCTCCACATCGCTAGCCGTCAGGGAGATGCAAATCAAAACAACAATGAGATATCATCTCACACCACAGAGACTGGCACACATTCAAAAGAACAGAAGCAACCCTGCTGGCATGGATGTGGGGAAAAAGGGACGCTCCTTCACTGTTGGTGGGAATGCCGACTGGTCCAGCCTTTCTGGAAAACAATATGGACAGTCCTTCAAAAACTAGAAATTGAGCATTCATATGACCCCACAACACCACTTTTGGGAATATATCCTGAGGATGCAAAGGAGCACAGTAGAAATGACATCTGTACCTGTATATTCATTGCAGCCCTGTTCATAATAGCCAAAATATGGAAACAACCTGGGTGCCCTAAAACAGGTGACTGGTTAAAGAATCTTTGGTACATCTACACAATGGAATATTATGCAGCTGTTAGGAGAGATGAAGTCATGAAATTTGCTTATAAATGGATAAACATGGAGAGTATCATGCTAAGTGAAATGAGTCAGAAAGAGAGGGACAGACATAGAGGGACAGCATTCATTTGTGGACTATAAAATAACAACACATGAGGCTGACACTCAAGGACAGTAGATACAAGGGCCAGGGGGATTCCCCCATAGCTGGAAGCCTGCTTCATGAGCAGAGAGGAGAAGGCAGATGGAATAGAGAAGGGGTCACTAAGAAAATTATGGCTGGAGGAACCAGTTGGGATGGGAGATGCATGCCAAAAATAGATAATGGACCAAACATGATGACCTCTCAGTGTCTGTGCCCAAAAGTAGAGAAAAAGTATGGGGAATATTGTGTGCCATAGAGGCAGAGGGAGGATGGGAAAGGGGGGGGGGTATACCCGGGATATTGGTGGTGGGGAATGTGCACTGGTGGAGGGATGGGTGTTCGATTATTGTGAGATTGTAACCCAAACATAAAAGCTTGTAACTATCTCACGGTGGTTCAATAAAATTTAAAAATTTTTTTAAAAAAACCAACTTTGCCAAAGTGAGAGCTACATCTTCCACTTCAGAATTGCCCACATGCCAATATCAAAGTGTAATTCCTTTAACTTTATGGGGTTCCCCCTCTTCTCCTCTCCATTCTCAGGTTTGCTGAATAAAAGTTCTCTGCTTCACTATTTGTCTTAAAATGTTCTTTTCCATAATCAAAGATAATGAGCCTGAGATAACTGGGCAGAGATTAGGGCTGACTTTTTTCTTTCAACTAAGAACATGTCTCAGTCCTGCCAAAGAACCATGTTTGGTTCTCCCCGAATTGCACGTGGCGGAACAAGTACACCAAGTAGATCAAATGGCTCTCAGGTGAAGCTTGACAGCTGCCATGTGGGACAAGTGGACCCTAGTGTCTACACCATGCAGATGGTCAAGCAGACATGAGCTATCTGACCCCTCCTGTATACTTCCCCAGGGATGTTGGGTTGGTCCAAGCAGGAGGGGTTAGTGCTTGATTGTGGCTCCTACCTCCCTCTCCCTGCCTGCCCACACTCGCTCCTGCAGTAGAACCATAATGTGCGCCAGAGGATGTATAGCAACTTTCAAGGCTCTGCCCATTACATGCCTTCTCTAACCTCAAGTTTCCTCCAGTT
The DNA here is from genome assembly GCF_027595985.1 of Sorex araneus. Lineage (NCBI taxonomy): Eukaryota > Metazoa > Chordata > Mammalia > Eulipotyphla > Soricidae > Sorex > Sorex araneus. Next base: position 153,377,541 of record NC_073302.1, read on the forward strand.
GAGAGACACTGGTGCAAATTCAATTTGGACTATAAACTGATGGAGAACATAAGTTTTCTTTTATTCGTTTCTATATATATAACCAGCACTCAAATTCTTGAAAGCGTGCACTCAAAGTTAATGAATGAATGATCTAAACAAATTAAAGTCATCTGTCACTGTCTTTTAGAATGTATTTTCAAATCTCATTCATATTATCAACCACTGGCATTCCTAATCAAATGCAGATATTCCAACACTACTCCCAGAGTCATTCCATAGATATCATACGTATCACCAGTGTTTGTCTTTTCACACATTTCACTGTGATTTCTCAAATGGAATCTGAGAGAGTCTTAAGCTCTACTACCATACTAAATACTATTTACTAGGGGAGAAAACAGTAGTTCCAGTGTGCCAATTACAAAACTTTCAAGGGGCCTGAGAGATAGTACAACAGAGGTGCAAGCTTTTAATGTAGTTGGCCAAGGATCTATCCTAGGCTCTGTGACTCTCTAAACACAGTGGGGTTTGCACACTCCCCAGAGGCAATGGTTCCCTAGCCACATTGTCCAAGAATCACTAGGAGGTACCTCCAGGCTCTAGAGCACCTTTGGAGAGGCCCTGACCCTGAAAAATCAGAACAAAAACCCAACAAAACTACAAAAAAATCTGGAAGCATTTTTATAACACTAGTAGTAAACAAATGCAGTTTCATAGTTAGAAAAACAAATTATTTTGCTCCTTCACAAAAAAATTTGCTTTAAAATTTTAAAGCAAGAAGAATTTGCTTTTAAAAATTATTTAGCTGAATCTATCACTCTGTTACAATGACATTGACCACATGGCATTTACTTTGAGATAAAAAATAAGACATTTTAGAATTCAGTCTAGCATCTTTTCACCATGGGGAGAACCACTGCAGGAGTTTGTCATCAGAACAAATTCCTGAAGTGAGTTCTGCCTCTGTAACAGTCGCTTCTTTTCAAAACTTGACTGGATGGAACCCTTCAGCTCCAGAGGCAGATTTCAGTTGAGACTATTACCTCAGATCTGGTTTCTATGGTGACTATTTTACAGAATGAAGAAGAGTCAGAGAAATCACGCGAAAGGTTTGAAAGGGAAAGATTCTAATGATTTATTTCCTTTTTAAAATTCCAGTAAACTCAGTAAATATGAATAAGTTTGTTTTAATATATGCAACTGTTGAAGGACCCTATGTAGGGGAGAATAGTTGCATATTTTGAGTGATTGATTTTCCAGTTGAATGATTTTTTTCAAGACAGATTGCTTGGGTTTCTTCATTTATTTAATGTTTCTTTTAGAAAAGTTTCCATCATCAACCTTGCCATCAACCTTGTCTAAAAGCATATCAGTTGTGTGCCAGTCCAGCTAAGAGTTTTTAGAGAGGAATGGGGCTTTGAGTACTTCACAGGGTCCTTGGCCACACAGTTGATTTCAGAATAGATAGAAGATTTGCAGAGGAAGTTGCACGCATGAAAAGGATTCTTAAGAGTAAGCACCATTGATTTGCTCTGATAATGATGCCATAGGCTGTAAAAAAAAGAATAGAGTTCTTGATCCCCACACGATTTAGAGTCATCACTTTGCATATTTGGGGTCTTTGTGTAGTTGGCAGTGCTATTCTGACGGAGTCTTCCAGGTAGTTTAGCAATGCATTTTTTTCTGGATGGAGATAGTCACTGGAATTTTGGTTGACAGCGACCTGGAACTTTCCACAGGTAGCATAAAAAAATTAACAATACTTAACAAGCTTGGTAAGATAAATCAATACATATAAATCATACATTTTCAAATTAGCTGAGCATGCAGCTTCTCACCAAGCAGTATAAATTGAGCAGATTCTTCATCAAGTCATTCTAATATTTTTTGATGTTTAGATGTATTCACTTTCCCCCATTTTTAATTTGCAAACTGTGGTTTACAGTGGTTGTCAGTTTGCGTGGTTTCTGTGATAGTTTAATGCATACATTGTTCCACCATCAAACCCAGGACTAAAGTGCCCACCAGCTTCTCTTCCCTCCACCAGTGTCACAGGGGCCCTTCCCATTCCCACCTCTACACCTTCTCTCCTCCAGGGATCCTCATTTCTGTAGACAACTCCCAGTTCTGTTGCCTTTGGTCTGTTGTTGCTCCCTTACTATATTTCTTTATATGTCATATATGAGAGACTATTCCAATATTTTTTAATAATTTGCTGAACTTTAGAAATTGCAAATGTTGTTTTTGTCTGCCCAGCTGTCACTGACTCAATGATAGACCTGTCTGGGCCACCTTGGGGGAAAAGAATGCAAATGATTCTTCAAACAACTATCCTGTTCCACCCATCGTCCTTTTTTTTTTTAGTCTTGATATAATTTTTTTATTCAATCACCATGAGATACCCAGTTACAAAGGTTCTCATGATCAAATTTCTGTCCTACAATGCTCCAACACCCATCCCTCCATCCCTCCAACATTCACACCACCAATGTCCCCAGTTCCCCTCCCCTGCCCATCTCTATGGCAGGTGCTCTCTCTCTCTCTTCCTCTCTCTCTCTTCCTGTCTCTCTCTCTCTCTCTCTTTCTGTCCCAACCCCTTTTGGACATTATGGTTTGCAATGCAGGTACTGAGAGGTTATTGTGTTTGTTCCTTTATATACTTTAGCATGCAGTTGGTTTTTTTTTTATCTATAATTTTTATTAGTGAATCACCGTGAGGTACAGTTACAAACTTATGAAATTTCATGTTTGCATTTCATTTACATTCTTCCACCAGTGACCATTCTCCTCCACCAACGTTCCCAGTATCCCTCCCACCACCCCCACCCCAAACCCCACCACCCCACCCTGCCTCTGCGACAGGGCATTCCCTTTTGTTCTCTTTCCTATTGGATGTTGTAGTTTGCAACAGAGGTATTGAGTGGCCATCATGATCGGTCTATAGTCTACTTTCAGCATGCAGCTTTCAACCTGAGTGGGTCCTCCCAACATTCTCTACTTGGTGTTCCCTTCTCTATATCAGCTGCCTTTTCCCCCAGCATGTGAGGCCAGTTTCCAAGCTGTGATATAGACCTCCTGGTTCTTATCTCTACTACTCTTGGGTGTTAGTCTCCCATTCTGCTACTTTATATTCCACAGATGAGTGCGATCTTTCTATGTCTGTCTCTCACTTTCTGACTCAGTTCACTCAACATGATACTTTCCATGTTGATCCGCTTATATGCAAATTTCAGTTTTTATTCAAAGTGATCATTACCAACTATCTTTATGATAGTTGTCTTTTCTCTATCCCAACTGCCCTCTCCCTCACTCATTGTCTTTTGTCTTTTGATTCCTGCCTCCGGGGCTTCCTCCCAAGGCTTTGTGGTCATCCTTAGGTGCCTGGCTTGTTTATCCCAATCAAGTACACATCTGATAATGTCAGTGATTTCCTCACAATCTGTACTCAGCCTGGATCTCAGCCCCTGTCACTGAGACTATCCTATGTCCCATGCCCCTAATCTCTCTGGCTGGAATGCAGCCCCAACAATACAGGATAACTCAGAGCTCCAGGCAAAACCCTGTATGAATTCCAACTTCATTAAGTCCAGCCTGAATGTAGTCCCTAGTTCATAGGATCCTACATGAATCTGGTGAAATGGAAATTTCCTAGATACAGTTGCTTCTGTTTTACTCATTCATATGTGATAGAGTTAACTGTGAATATTTTTTATAAAAACACACAGGCATTTTATTATTACTGATTAACTGTGTCATGGAAGAAAATAAAGTGGTTTTTCTATGGTCATAGGACGGTATCTTATTACATGTTTCTCTTCTTGCATTGTTAACAAGACCTGTTACACTAAAGCTGCAAGACAGACATTTAAATAATAAAACGAAGGGCTCTAACTAAAAGGTGAAATTGAGCAAATGAAGGCTGGGATTAAGAGAAACTGCACTATAAGGGAAATAGCATGGTTTGGGGAGCCAAAAGGATCTTGGCCAGCATCCCAGATCTACAACTTACATGTGTAGCCTTGGGCTTGTCACTTACTTCTATAACCCTTGGTTTCAGAATCTAAAAAATGAAGGTTGTATGGTAAAATAATGTTTATAATGCACACTTTTCTTAAAATTATCAATAAGGTACATAAAGTTCTGGGAAGATAGCTATACAAATGTGAAGACAATCACATTTCTAGTCATTTATATCATTCACTGAAAGTATTAATCCTAAAAGCAATCAAAAAAATCTTAGGATATAAAGGAAAATTTTTCTCAATATACTCTGCTTATAGCAAAAAATAAAATGGGCATTAAACCCCTTTAAATTTGCATAATTCTTGAATATCTTGTGAAATGTCTCTGAGAAGATTAAAGCTTTCTGCAAGGCAGCTCCAGCTACATCAATCATCATCCCTTTATATTAATCTTCCAGAAGAAATAGTGGTACAGCATGAGATGCTTCACAAAGCTTTGTTTCTCAGGGGCTCTCATTTCATCTGTTCTAAAGTCATACTGAATGATTTTTTAAAGCATTGCTTTACCCAGGGCTAGACATTCTAGTCACAGAAGAAATGGACTCCACTAAAGAAAGAAATGGGATTGATGAGGTCCCAAGCAAATTGCCTAAGTGTGGGCATCAGGGCATCTACCCTGTCCTTCCCTTCCTCACTCTCTTCATTAATGGTGACTGGAGGTTGCATCCAGTGACGTAATTCAGTTCTTGGACTTCAGTTGTGGTAAGAAAGAGAAGTGGGGACAAGATCGCAATGAAGAGTTCCCTCTGAATCACGTTGGATCCTAAAACTGCAGCAGAACACAGAAGCAACCAAAGGATTCTATTAGCAGATGCTCCGGTGTAAATGTTCTGGGAAAGCGTCATAGAGGAGCTTCTGTAGAGTAAGCAACTGGAGTAGCACTGTCAGAGGCAGGGGTGGAGGCAAAGCAAACATACAGAGAATGGTCAGGGGGCAGAAATAGTGGCTGTAAATTCACTCACAATCTTGAGTCACCTGCTGTGTAAGATATGAACAAGAGACTGGTCTTGGGTCTGATAATTTCCCTGACAGCTGGGGCCAACTGTGGCCCCAGAGAAAGGTCTTTGGCCCCAACAGAAAGGTTACTAACATGGTAGACTACTTTGGCATGCAGAAAGACACAGGTGACACCAGTTGAAGACAGACTGTACTGTCACACAAAGAACTTCTGAGAGCAGGCATTTACACAAGTCAATTGATGTGATGACCATATTAATACATAGAAATATAAAAATCATATGATCATATCAACATATGCAGAGAAAGCATTTAACAACTTCCAATACCCTTTTATGATTCAAAACTCTCAATAAAATGGAGGTAGATGGAATTTTCCTCACTATAGAGAAACCCATATTCACAAACTCACAACTAACATTATACTCAATGAGGAAAAACTGAAAACCTCTCTTACAAGATCAGGCACAAGAGAAGGATATCCACTATCACCATCGATATTCAGCATAGCATTGGAAGTCTTTGCCACAGCGATTAAGCAAGAGATACTAAAGGGATTCAGATTGGAAAAGAAGTCAAATTATCACTGTTGACATATTATTATGTTGACACACTATTATATCTCAACTCCACTAACATCTCCACTACAAAACCCCTAGAAATAATAAACCAATTTAGTAAGGTGACTGGGATACAAAATCAATACACAGGAAAACATTGTATTTCTATATGTAAACAACTATGGCCGAAGAGAGAGAAATAAATGAAACAAATTTGCAATTATGCCCCTTAAAATATAACACTTAACAAGGAAGATGATAGACTGATACAAAGAAAACCACAAATCATTAATTAGAGAAATAATAAAAAACAAGAAATGGAAAGATAATTCTTATTCATGGTTTAGAATAACTAACAATGTTAAAATGACCATCTTACCCAATACACTATATAAATTCAATGAAGTTATTATCAAAATTCCTATGCAATTTTTAGTGACATTGACCAAATGCTGTTAAAATGTATATGCAGTATTAAAACTCCCTAAGTAATCAATTCTCTCTGAGAATTGCTAAGAAATATTTTTAAAAAAGAATATAGGACTGTTCTTCCTTTATTACTTTAAATCATACTATAAAGCTATATTAATTGCAATAAGAACATCCTAAGATTAATGGAATAAAAACAAGATCCCAGAGCCAAAGTCTCAGATAAATGAACATTTAATGATATTCAACAAAGGAGCAAGGTGCCAAGAAGTGGAGCAAGAAAAACCTCTTCAACAAATGGTGGAAAAATTGAATAGCCGTATGCAAAAAAAAAAAATCTGGATGCCTGCTTTATGCCATCTACAAAAGTTAATTCAAAATGGATTAAAGACCTCAATATTAGACCTAAATACACAAAATACATAGACAAAATCTTTATGATATTGACTTTAGGGGCATCTTCAATGTTCCAATGCCATTGATGAAGAAAACAGAGACTAAAATAAAAAGACAGAACTACATTAAACAAGAAGGTTGAAAAACGATGACTAGAATTTTTAAAATATGCCGTACTGAGTGGGAGAAAATATTCATTCACCACACACCTGAAAAAGGTTAATATCCAAGATCTAAAAAGAACTCACAAACCTTAAGAACATAAAGCAATCAACCCCATCAAAAAAGGGGGAGAGAAATTTAACAGACACTTCTTATTAAAAAAAAACACATGACTAATAGGTATAAGAGTTGTTCTTTGTCAGTTATAATCAGGGAAATGCAAATATCAAAAAACATAGCACCTCACACCAGTAAGGACCACGTACATCAAATACACTGGAAACTACCAATGCAGCTGGGGATGTGGAGAAAAAGGAGCCCTTGTCTGCTATTGGTGGGAATTTTATCTAATTCAGCCACTATAAAAAACAATTTGGAGACTTCACAAAAAAAATTTAAAAAGTGGGGGCTGGAGCAATAGCACAGTGGGTAGGGCGTTTGCCTTGCACGCAGCCGACCCAGGTTCTATTCCCAGCATCCCATATGGTCCCCCGAGCACTGCCAGGAGTAATCCTGAGTGCAGAGCCAGGAGTAACCCCTGTGCCTCACCAGGTGTGACCCAAAAAGTAAAAAATATATATATTTAATAATTGAATTGAGCTTCCATATGAACCAATAATTTTCTTTTGGGTATAAAACCCAAGAGCACAAAAATAGTCATTTGAAAGCATATCTGCACTCCTGTGTTCACTGCAGTGGAAATAAGACACATACACACAATGAAATACTCCTAAGCTATAAGAAACCATGAAATCCTGAAGTTTGATGGCCTGGATGGGACTGAAGAGTATCAATGCTGAATCAAGTGAGTCAAAGGAAAGGGACAGATATAAAATGGTCTCTCTCATATGTGGAATATATTTTTAAAAAAACACAGTGAAGCAATAAATAATGACTCATGTCAACAGACCACAAAAGTCTGTCTATAAGACTGAGTTCACTAAACCAGGGCACAGGTGAGAGGGGATCCTGATAGAGGGTCACTGCTACTCTGGTGGTGGTTACGGTATAGCAACATTGTATTCCTGAATCATTAGTGGTAACAGTATTGTAAATCACAGTGCCTAAATAAAAAAGAGGAAAATTGATAAATAACTTCTAAGGGGTGATTATTATCAGTGGCTATAATCTGCCTTCCTAATAAATAATATGAATACATACCTATTCTTCTATTAACTTTTATCATTTAAAAGACTCATATGTGGAATATAATGTAACTGAGAAGTACAAGTTGGCAATGATGCAACTTCTGGCAGATATCTCTCTGGACTTAGTTACTAAAATACTAAAATACAGAAACCCCAAACCGTGAGGCCACTAAATGTGGTCACTCGACCTCATACCTCTCCATTCTCAGCAATGGAAAACAAATTATCTAATGCTTCCTGTTCAGCAGGTCCGACTTTAGGGGAGAGACTCTCCAAACAATAATAGTGAGTTTTGTTGAAATATTGAATGCAATCAAAGTGAAAATAAAGTGAAATTTATTAGTTACACAGGCAGGGGGGCTAAGGGTGGAGGGGCTAGGGGCATGGAGGGGGCTAAGGGTGTGGGGGTACGGGGTGGAGCTATACTGGGATTCTTGGTGGTGAAGGGATGGGTGTTCAAGCATTGTATAACTGAGACTTAAACCTGAAAACTTTGTAACTTTCCACATGGTGACTCAATAAAATTTTTTTTTAAAAAGACACTTATGAAAAGAAAAAAACATATCATTACTGAAATTATTGCTGCCCAAATTCTAGACATATTTCCATAAGAGATAGTAACAGGAAAAGCATCATTATCAATTTTTAGAGTCACACCCAGCAACACCCAGGGGCTATTCCTGGCAGTGCTCAAGGGATTATATGTGGTGTTGGGGAGGGTCAGCAGGAATTAAGGTGTCTTAATTCCTGGGCTATCTCTCTGGAAGTAAAGCATCTTTAAACAAAGAGCAACAAAGTTAAATGGATGTGCATAGACTGCTCATTATATGAGCTATATACATCTACCTGCTTTTACAAAAGACTGAGCTAGTATAAGTTCTATTTATTATTTTTTAAATTATGGTGTACGTAACATAGTTGCAATATTAAAGTTGATGATATTGATGTACAAAGTTGCTGTATCACCACCAAAATGTCCAGGACCCTCCACCCACTGTCCTTGTGTCACCTTTAAATGGATCTTCAGGCCAACCCTTATCCTTCCCCTCCCCAATGAGACCTGGAGTCGCTGCCCAAAAATGGCCCCTCTGGCTGCTGATTAAGCTGCTTAATGGCTATGATCCCAGAGACACAAAAATGAAGCTCAGAACCCAGCAATTTTTGGCAGAAATGCATCTGGACTTCGTATTAGGTTACTGGCACTGGGCCACCCCAGGTAGGAAAAGGTGTTGTCCCTCTGACTATTTCACCTGGCAGCTCAGTGGCCACCATCTCCCAGAGGCCATTGAACAGTCATATATGGGCCAGCAGTGACGAGACGAGACATGAGGGGCCTCACGGGATGGGGGTGGAGCCAGAACTTTTCCTCCCCTGCCCCAACGAGACCCTCGAGTTGCTGCCCACGAACGGCCCCTCTGGCTACTGATTAAGCTGCTTAATAGTCATGATTCCATAGACACACAAACAAATCTTGGAACCCAGCAGCTTTGGGCAGAAATCCCTCCAGATTTAATTATTAAAATTTTAGAATTACAAAATCACGCAGCTGCTATTGTGGCTGTGCGACATCTATTATGATTATGAATATGCTATTCATAATCAGCAATAGAAAACAAATTGTTTAATGTTGCCTTTTCAGCAGGTCTTAGAGTTGGGGGAACATCCCCAAAATAATGGTGGTTCTGGTGTTGAAATATTGAATGTAATCAAAGGAGAGAGTAATGTGGAAATCATCTACCATACAGGTAGGGGGAGGGTGTGGGATGGGGATATACTGGGGGCTTGGGGGCTGGGAAATGTGCACTGGTGAAGGGATAGGTGTTTCATCATTGTATGACCGAGACTCAAATCTGAAAGCTTTGTAACTGTGCTCACGGTGATTCAAAAAATCAATTTTAAAAAAAAGGGATCTTTACTCCCTTTCACTTCTCTCTCCACTGCTTGGTAATCAAATTTATAATCCAAGGCCAGAGGCTAGTCATTGTTTGATGCTGTGTATTCCCTTGTTTTGTCACTCTGTATACTAAGATCATTGAGATAATTTGGCATTTTTCTCCTTCTGACATCTTTTGCTTAACATAATTTCTTCCAGTTTCATTCATATTACAACAAACAGCATAATTTCATCTTTTCAATTGATTGTATAGTATTTTGTTGTGCACATATACCACAGCTTCTTTTTCCATTTGTCTGTCATTAGATATTTGGGTTGTTTCTGTATATTGGCTATTGTACTAACACACATAAAACACACATACAGTAGAATAGCTAAAAAGTGAAGATGAAGCAAATGAAAGGAGTAGTACATTGAGTAAGGAACACAGAAGATAATTGAGCCAGGAAAATGTAATAAGAGAAATATTTTATTAACTTTAACTCTGAGATTCTTAATGTAGCACTGTATGTAGCACTGTCATCCAGTTGTTCATCTATTTGCTCGAGCGGGCACCAGTAATATTTCCATTGTGAGACTTGTTGTTACTGTTTTTGGCATATCGAATATGCCATGGGTATCTTACCAGGATCTGCCATGGGGGCGGGATACTCTCGGTAGCTTGCAAGGTTCTCCGAGAGGGATGGGGAATCAAACCCGGGTTGGCCTCATGCAAGGCAAGTGCCCTACCCACTGTGCTATTGCTCCTAGCCAATGTAAACATGGAAATGATCAAAATGGGTTAAATTATCAATAGTTAACTGTCTAGAGAAGTCACTCCAATTCTTCCAATAAAGCAAATTTGTTTCTCGGCACTGAATTTTAAGAGGAATTTATTACATGGGGTTTCCTTCACAGAGTTTACTGAATAATTTAACAAAAAAAATTCCCTTGGTATCATCAAATACAATACAAAAAATGTTCATTATACTCCAAATTAAGTTGCTTTCTTGCATAGGAATACAAATATTTAGTTTTGTGAAGATTTTGGAATTGTCTTATAAAGCTAGGGGGAAGGGATTTAACACAAAGAAAGCATCTCAGCGCTCTCCGCTGAGATGTGACCCTGGTGTGCTGCTGATCGACCGGGATCTGGAGGCCAGCTAGACCACTTTTGGTACCAGCAGCTGCTTGCAGAAATGTCTCTAGACTGTGAACTAAGCCATAGCCCCACACCGGCCGAGGAGAGGAAAGGTCTTTCTTTCTCGGCTTTTTTTCCCTTTTCAGGGAAAGATGGCATGGCGTCTGCCATTTTATAATGACCGTTAAGGAGGTACGAACTTGGTGGCGTGGGAGAAAAAAAAAAGAAGTATGAACTTGCAACAGAGGGATGAGTGGGCGATCTCGGGATGGGGCAATACTGGCATGCTCTCCGTCGAGATGCGACCTGGGTGGCCACACATTTGTGTGGCTGCTCTGCTGCTGATCGACCATGATCCGGAGGCCAGCTAGACTACTTTTGGTACCAACAGCTGCTTGCAGAAATGTTTCTAGACTGTGAACTAAGCCATGGCCCCATGCTGCCCCAGGAAGGGAAATGATGCAATTTCTAACATAAATCTCCCTGGACTTAGTTACTAAAATACAGAAATCCCAAACCAGACTTCTTATCTCTTCATACTCAGCAATGGAAAACTAATTATCAAATGCTTCCTTGTCAGCAGGGCTGGTTTGGGGGGGGGGAATTCCAACAACAATAGTGAGTTTGGTGTTGAAATATGGAATGTAATCAAGATAAAGAGAAAGTGAAGTGAAATTTATCAGCTATGCAGGCGGGGGATGGGGGGTGGGAGGGTGAGAGTGGGAGGTATACTGAGGTTTTTGGTGGTGGAATATGTGCACTAGTGAAGGGACGGGTATTCGAGCATTGTATAACTGACACATAAGCTTGAAAGCTTTGTAACTTTCCACATGGTGATTCAATAAAATAATTTTTTTTTTAAAAAGAAAGCATCTCTGGGGAGGAAGAATGATGTGATTGGAAGGTCATATTTTACCCCCCAGGTTGCTTCTTTAGAAGCCAATGAGCTAAATCTGAAATGCACTGGAACCCAGAAGCCATGTTTCTCTTCTGCCTCTTAGTGTGTTGATGACATGGAGAGGGGTGAACAGTTGAGCCCTGGTTCACAGCTCTGGACCTACAGTGTTGGCTTTTCTGAGGGGTTGCAGGATTGGGACTAGCTTCTTGATATGCTATCAAATGGAGAAACTAGGGATAAGTGTAGGCATAATTTGCTTCAGGGAGTAAGGGAAGTTTAGCCACATAACTCCCAAATAGTCGGCATTCTATTTCTCTAAAGTCACATGTTGAGGAACTGCAGTGGTCAAGCCTGGGGACTGGGATGTACAGTCTTGTCAGGTAGAGTGACCAGTGAAGGGAGCTGGCTGGGAGGAGCAAAGGGAGACAGCAGGTTTAATAAACAGCAAATACTCGCAAGCCTGTTCTTGTGGGACCAGGGAGTAAATAGAGTCCCATGATCTGTACATCCAATAATGAAAATTATAGGCAAGCTAATTGGTTGCTAAAACACACTTTTCTCTCTATCCTTCTTAACTACACCCCCAGAATAAACTAGAAGACCAAGTTCAAATGCAGAACCATAGATTCCGAGTGTTCTGCACTAGTTTCCAGTCAGGCTTCTCTTCCCAACTCTGGCTTATCCCATGTTGCTTAGACCTCAGACATGTCCATGTGGTCATCACATCTGTACATCTAAACTCTTGTAATGTCCCATTCATTCGCCTGCTAATTGCACAACCTGAGTGCATAGGGTAGAGATAGAGTTCACTTAAGGGATTAAGGATCCAGATAAGAGCACTGTGGAGAGACCCCCAAAAGAAAGTTCAAGACATTTGGATGGGGAATTCTAGGGTGATGGGTACTTCCGAGATAACGATGGATTCTCAGTACGTGCATATCTTTGTTCAATTTAACTCCTTAACTCAGAAAAGAGTCTCAAACCAGGGAAGGTTCTGTTAGTAGTCTCCTAGACTAACATTCAGTGTAATCCTAGGTAAGGATTTAATCACTGGTAATCTACTCCTAGGTAAGATTCAGTGATTAAATCCTGCTTGTAAGAGGACACAACATTTATCACCAACAGCTTCCTCTCAAGAGTTGGTTAAATGAATTGCTCTCTCCTTGGGATCTTGTCCACCATCTCTCTTAATCTTTCCAAGGAGGTAAGTGTGCATATGAGCTGTCATACACATTCACATTCACAGAGAGAAGAGGGTCTAAGGGTCTCCTGTGCATCAACTCTTTTCAATTCTAAAGGTTTTCCTAGCTAAGTCTTTTCACCCAGAGTCCCTCTGACTATGTCTACCAGCTATCACACCCCGAGACTGTGGACAGTCATGTGTCATGCCCTACAGACATGATGTCTGCCCTTCATCACAGTATCTGGCTCTATACATCCAAATAAGGAGAATTATAGGCAAATTATTGCTAACGCACACTTTTCCTCTGTCCTTCCTAAACACACTCCCATAATAAACTAGACCAAGTTTAAATGCAGAACTATAGAGGCACTGATCATGTAGTCTGGTTACCCCATGTTATGGCTGTCTTCACTATAAGTCATACCCAAGAGTTCACCTCATTCAGATGCCTCTTCTCAAAATTATATGAAATATTTCTTTTTCTTCGGACTTCACATTGACAACAAATGAATGAACTGAGAAGATGGGGTTCCAAACAGACCTGAGTTCATATCTGGCACCTACTAGCTTTGTGAACTCTAGCAATTTCTTCAACCTCCCTAAGCTTTTCAAATTTTTCATCTAAAAATTAAAGATGGTATACACACCTTGCTATAAAAAATTAGATGAACTAATACCTGTGAAATACTTAGCCAGTGGCATGTTATCAATAAATGTGTTCTGGTCCTTTCTTTAGAAGTACTTAGGTCTTTACTTCAAAGGCATAACTTACCCCAAATATATAGTCTCCTTTTGAATCTTGATTTCCAGATTAGCATTCAAGGACCTTTGGCAGTTGTCTTCAGCCCCATCTTTTGTCTGTCCCTGATGTGACTTTTCTGTTTCTGCCAAGTAAATTTCCATGTCTCAAGTGACTCACACTTCCCTGATTCCATGTTTCTGCTCCTGCCATTCGAACTGTATTGTGTTCAACCCCTGAACATCTCTTGACATTAGACCTCCTCTCTGCAATTCCAGGTCTCAATTTATGTCAAAGCTTAGCTTAGTATTAACCTCTTCCAGGAGAACCAATGCCATTTTCCTTGCCACATGTAGTTTCTAACAATAGCTGTGATTGTCCTCTTTGATCCCACACCCTCTATAGCAATGTGACCTTACCAAAGGGTAGAGTTGTTTGGTTTTTTTTTTTTAATCTCCTTACCTTGAAACTACGTGGACACTGTGATGGTTTTAATGGGTAGGGTGTGGTCAGATATGATTTCCAATTATTCAGAACCAGACCTTGGGAGGACGAGCTAATGCCATGAGATGCCTTAGTATGTTCACTCTTGTAAAGCAACTTGCATTTTTAGAAACCTGAATACTCTAAGACTGTCATGCAGTAAGGAAATCCAGGTTAGTTATTGAATAGCCCAGTCAGAGAGCGATGCCTGCCAGTTCCTGGTGTTTTAGCCACCCATGGTCACTGGTCTCCAAGTTTCTGGTGTTGACTACCTTGTGTAAGTATTCTTATATTAGGGTTGTTCTGGTTGACTAATAACATACAAAAGTTATGTAAGAGAGGGAATATAAGAAATTACTAACAGAGGATGGAAACATACATTCTTGCAATTTTTGTGCTTATCAGCATGTGGAAAGGGAACTCAAAGCAACTAGTTCTAATTGGTTACAGCACATGCTTCATGAAGAGAACTCCGGCCATGATTTTACCTTTTTCCTTTGTTTATACTGAAACATATATTAACTCACAAATACCCTAGTTGTATAATAAAATGCAAATGGTAGATGTGGTCACAAACTAGCCTGTAATCCTATATGCTTATTCAATCCAACACTGCCCAAACTAACCCAATCCCTATATGAATATTTCCTACCTTAGTTTCTTCCCTATGAGACCCTATGCAAAACTCAGCATACACAACTCTCCCTGAGATAACCTATGCTTTGGCATGTGTTTTTCTGTTAGTCCTTTTGCTTCCTATACATGCTTTGTCTCATTCTTGAATTCTTTCAAACAAAGACAAAAATCCTAGTAAGTTGGTTGAGCTTCCACTAAGTTCCCTTTTCATTGACTCCATTGTGTAAAATCTTGTCCTCAAATTCTGTGGTTGCCCTGAGTCTTATCTCCAGGGATGGTAGGGAGACAAGCTCCCAGGCATGTCATTCAAGTGGATTTATATAGGTCCAGTGTAGACTAATGATTGCCTCTGTGGGATATGGTAGGGTAGTTGCCCACACCAAGTAGGAACTCACCAGGGTCCTCTTTAAATCCCGTGGCCTCCCTGAAACTATAGCAATAGACATACTTGTTAGAATACAACTTTTGAGATTAAAATATAAAAACTGTAGATTCTAAATATCTGTCTGTCTCTCTTTCCCATTATTTGCTCTAGAAAAGCCAGAGGTCATGTAAATTGATAAATGTCACTCATAATTAGCAGTAGTGGGACCCAGATCCCAATTAACCATGACAGGATATCAGCATGATTAAATACCACTGCACCTTCTACTCTCCTCATTCTCTGGTTCGAGAGAATGAAGAGAAGTAGAAGTATGCTCCTTACTATTTGATAATGATCCTTCCAGCCCAAATCATCTCCACATATAAAGCAATGCAGTTCATTATCCAAGTGGAACATCAGATTTATTATACTGCAAAATTTTATTTAGTATAAGCCAAATACCACAGAGCAAGTCACTTTAATTATCCATTTTTATAGTTTGTAGTGCCTTATCCAATCGCTTTATTTAATTTCTCAAATACATGTCTGCAGGCCATTCCCCCTCCTATAGTGTAATAACGCTGAAAATTTCTTTCTTTTGCCTGTGATTTACTTCCGTTCCACTCACTCTTCTGTACTGATCTATATTGAGTGAGTTTTCTACAGTATGAAACCAAATAGCACATAAATTAATCTATTGTGTCCCAAGATG
This sequence comes from Sorex araneus, assembly GCF_027595985.1. Classification (NCBI taxonomy): domain Eukaryota; kingdom Metazoa; phylum Chordata; class Mammalia; order Eulipotyphla; family Soricidae; genus Sorex; species Sorex araneus. The sequence goes on from NC_073302.1 coordinate 153,393,226, forward strand.
TCACTTTGTGGACTCTTTGTGCTTTTTTTATGTTGCTTTCATAAATGCAAGGTTTTGATGCTCTGAGCTTTATTTAAATCTCTTTTGTGTTGCTTTTCAATGTCAATGGTATGGCAACTGTTTTAGAGTCCTCAATAAGCCCACTGCTTGCAAGGAATTACGCCAAACTCAAACCATTGGGAAGGGTTCCTGTTTTTAAAATCCATAAGGACACTGGATTTACAGTGATAACTGATAAGTCTACCATGATTTCTTTCTGGGGTAGCAGGAGTTGTGAGAATAAATTCATGCAGTCATTTATTCCCCAGATATTTTTTGAGCCATGTTGCAGGCACTGTTCTAGGCATTTGAAACTCAACAGTGAACCAGAGACAATGGATGGATAGTAGTCTCGAAGAAATTAAGATTCAATCAATTTAGTGTGCCCCAGGATGCTGCTATGGGACTGTTAAGACTCTTTTATGAAGCTTTTTATAATGCGAGTTTTGTTGCTCTGAACGTATCATTTAAATCTTCATTTTATAACTGCGCTCTGCCCCCCCCCCATACACTTGTGGCAAAGTTCTAACCATTGACCAGTCCTCCTGGTCCCTGTTTTCACTGGTTAGGATAGAGAAGGGACCAGTATGATAATAATAGTTGAAAATGAGCACTCTGTACAAGGACTGAGTGTTAAAAGTAGGTAAAGAGATATACATGATAACCTCTCAGTATCTGTACCGCAAACCATAATACCCACAGTGCAGGACAGAAGGAGGAGGAAGAGGAGGAAGAGGAGGAGGAGGAGGAGGAGGAGAGTGGGGGAGGAGGAGGAGGAGAAGGAAGAGGAGGAGGAGGAGGAAGAGGAGGAGGAGGAGGAGGTGGAGGAGGAGGAGGAGGAATAGAGGTGTGGTTGGGGATTGTACAGGAGGGAAACAGGATGGTGATGGTAGGAAATGTACACTGATGAAGGGGCAGGTGTTGGAACATTCTATGACTGAAACCCAGTCATGAATAACTTCGTTACTGTGTATCTCATTGTGATTCAATCAAAAATATAAACAAAAATTTAGAAACAACCCTTAGTTTTATCATCCCAAAGTGACCATACCACATACCATGTTATCTCCCTTTAGAGATGCCAAAATAAAAACATACCGTTCAATGGAAGAACATGAGAAAGCATTGAAACCTGGAGAGGCTTTGTGGTAGCATTTGAGTTGTATCTTAAAAGAAAAGGGAATTAAGAGCTTCAGGACTTGAGAGATAGTATAGGGGTTGAGGTATGCAACACACTCCACTTCATCAATGTCTGATCCCTATTGATGATCTCCAAGAATCAAGAATCACAGGGTTCAACTGTGAAGATCTCCAAGCACTATGGGGGGGCTGCAAGGCCTGGCATCACTAAGGCCCCTGCAACAAACTGCCCAGCAATTGGCCAATAATCCCAAGGAGCTGCTCCCAGCTTCCTGAGCAATATCAGGAGGTGACCTCCAAACAAACAAAAACAAAAACCAGCACATGACTCTGTTCTTGGGCTGTTGAGAATGTCAAGAACATTCCCCTTACCTGTTCCTTCCCCAGAAAGACTATACCAGGAAGGTAACATTCAGGCTGGACCCTGATGGCCTAAGATGAGCCCACCAGGAAATTTATGAACCACCTGGAGCCCAACAGTTCGTATCTGTCCTCTCTAAAGAGATACTTCCCTGTCCTTTCCTATTAAAGCTGCTTGTTGTGACTATGCATGAGTTTAACCTGCTAGCTTGTTGCTAACATTTAAGCCCTTTTTTCCACTGATCACCTTGTCTCTCTACTTATTGAGCCCCTCAAAAGAAAGTGAAACCAAGCCCATCTAAAATGGGAGGAAAAAGAATTATCACTGAGGGAACTAAATTCATGGGTATGTGTTCACTGCAAAATATTGTCTACGTAGCATAAATCCATGTCATCACATAAAGATAAGAAAGGAAAGGAGGGAGGAAAGGAAAGAGGAATGGAAGGAGGAAGGGAGGGAGGGAGGAAGGGAGGGTGGGAGGGAGGAAGAGAGGAGGGAGGAAGGGAAAAGGAAGGAAGGGAGGAAGGAAGGAAGGAAGGAAGGAAGGAAGGAAGGAAGGAAGGAAGGAAGGAAGGAAGGAAGGAAGGAAGGAAGGAAGGAAGGAAGGAAGGAAGGAAGGAAGGAAGGAAGGAAGGAAGGAAAGAAGGGAGGAAGGAAGGGAGGGAGGGAGGGAGGGAGGAAGGAAGGAAGGAAGGAAGGAAGGAAGGAAGGAAGGAAGGAAGGAAGGAAGGAAGGAAGGAAGGAAGGAAGGAAGGGAGGGAGGGAGGGAGGGAGGGAGGGAGGGAGGGAGGGAGGGAGGGAGGGAGGGAGGGAGGGAGGGAGGGAGGGAGGGAGTATGGACTATGATAGGAGTATCTCAGGCAAAGGCTGTGTGTTACTGCTGCTGGGGAACAGAGAATATGTCTTAGAGAGCTGACCAGATTCTTGGCCACAGAGTGGAGGAAGGAAGGAACTTTAAAACGGTTGCTCCCACGTGGTTTGGATTCAGGAGACTCTCAGAAAGATTTCCTTTTTTTTTTCTTTTTGGGTCACACCCGGCGATGCACAGGGGTTACTCCTGGCTCTGCACTCAGGAATTACCCCTGGCGGTGCTCGGGGGACCATATGGGATGCTGGGAATCGAACCCGGGTCGGCCGCGTGCAAGGCAAACGCCCTACCCGTTGTGCTATTGCTCCAGCCCCTCAGAAAGATTTTCTAATGAATAAGAACTTATTTCCTAAAAGCCAGTGTATATCCATAGCACTACCGCACTTAAACAAAATGCAAAGAACATAAATCAATACCTTCTTATTGGAGTACAGAACCGCCTAATCAACTTTGTAAATTAAAAAAAAGCCTTAAGCTACACTTTGTCTAAAGCAGAAGCCTCCAGACTCAAGCCCCCTTACACACACACACACACACACACACACACACACACACACACACACACACACACACACACACACACTCCATGCAGTCTCAAATGGCCTTTTTCCCAGCAGCAGCTCCTGAGATCCTGGATGAGTTCTGAATCTCACCACTTTTATTTACTCATTTTATGACCCCAAGCTCCACTAGTGACTTTTCCCATTACAGAAATTGGGGCTCTTTTTCTGGACTATACTTATTCATGGTAATGCTTTGGCTCTCTTCCCATTCAGCTTCTTAATTAAATGCTTATATGCATTCCATTGAAGATTGAAAACTGAGCTTTCTTTATCATGTGATTCATGTCCTTTGTAAGTCTTCCCAACTTTTCCTCTAATATTCCTAATAGCACTTTTTCTTTGATTAAAGTGTCATATACATATGGAGAAATAAAACAAACACACAAAAAACCCTGAGTGTATTGCTTAATGAGCTTTCTTCTTTGAGTAACCTGTACCTTCCTGGCACCCCAGAAACCTCTTTGCATTTCTCCCAGTAATGATCTTCTCCCCCAAAGATAATCTGACTACTAATAGCAGTGATCAGCTTTGGCTGGTTTTAACTGTCTGTAATTATAAATGGAATCACATAGCATGTGTTCTTTCCTGTTGGGCATCTTTTACTCAACATTATGTCAATGAGCTTTGTTTGTGGCTGCAATACATTCTCTGTTTGTGCAGTGTCCGCGGTATATCCTTGAAATGAACAGATCCCACAGCATCTATCCATTGTTGCTGACAGCATTTGAGTCGTTCCCAGTATGAGGTCAAAGCACTTAGCTGATTGCTTTCAAAGCAATTTATGGACCTTTGTGATTGGTTTGAAAAAATATGCTGTTAATGGATCCTCTATTATTGTAAGCAAAATTTAACTTCAAAAAAAAATTGCACTAGACAGGAAGTTCCTTGAAAATAAAATGCATATCTTTGTCTCCATTGGATTTTCAGAGACGTTCATCATAGAAACTGGCAAACAGAGCAACATAACAAATATTTGGTAAACATTTAAATTAGTGCTATAAAGAAGCAGATGTCATCTTTAGAGGACTCATTAAAGAGGACATAACATTAATTGTTGAGCAGTTTTTCAATGGATACAAGGGATATTCTCGAAAGATTGTTAAGGGGTATTTTAGCAAAAGGTAAACAATCTTTGAAGGTCTATTGTAAAAGGGATCTCTGCAATGAGAGAACAGCAGGTAGGACTAGATGATTTCAATTCTAAGGATTTTTCTTAGTACTCTTTGGGTCTCTTAAATTTGTACATTAGCATCCCTCCAGAGAGTGGGAAAGTTCTCAGCTATGATCTCTCCCATCACTTGTTCTTTACCTTTCCCGTTTTCCTCTCCTTCTGGTATTCCCCTAACTTGGAAATTGTTCCTCTTGTTATCCATTAAATACCTGACATTCTCCTCCATTCCAGAGCTTCTCTTCTCTTTTGCCACTTCCTTATTAATGCTGGCTTGTATTTGTCTTCATGCTCATCTATATGGTTCTCTCCCTGTGTTACTATGGCTTGCTATCGTGTTCTTTAGTTACTTCAGTTCATTTTGTATGGAATCTATCGTCCTTTGATCTAGTTCTTATTTAAATTGGTCGAATTTATCATCTAGTGTTTGCTTAATTTCACTGGCCAGTGCTTGCTTAATTTCAATTGCCAGTATAGTTAAGTGTTGACTTCAGGTCCTTATTGACCAGACTCAAGAGATTTAATGGACTTGAGGATTTGCCTGGGTTTATCTCTCTGTCTGACACAGCAGTTGGGTTCCTTAGTCTCCCATTGTTCTTTGAGTTTTATGCGTGTTCAAGTTGGAGGCTTAGATTCCCAGTTACTTAAGAACTGATATGTTCAGTAGTTTAGACGAGAGGGCTACTGATAATACTTCTGCTCTTCAGATTTTTTCCTTTACTATGTAGTGCTATTATAATATAACAAGGGGTTTTTAAATAGTCACTCCGTTTAGTTTGACAGTGGTATATGACTGTTTAGGTCAGTGAAGTATGGTTGTTGCATCCACTGGCTTCAATATTAAAAGTATGTTTAGTAATATCCTTGCAAGAAGTTTAATGTGTCCACGTGGTTCTAAGTTTGGAAAATTAGCTATAGTGAGAGGAAATAGGTGGGAAAAGTCCCAGAGCCTAGAAGCATGCACCTGGTTTTGGAGAATTAGAACTGATGTCAGATGGGGTGTCTCCCTGATATAGGAGCTGGAATCTGCAAGGGGGAAGCCCAAAGGCTCCTGGGTGCAGGGGGTTTCATCCTGAGCCTGGTCATGGTGGGAAGGGAGCAGGTGGGCGGACTTCCCAAAGCTCTAGGGATTTAATGTGCAATAACACAAGTCTGATGGCTTTAGGTTAAAAGTCTATAAGAAGAGAAACTAATGGTTTTGCTATTTGTTTTTGTTTACGGGTTTTAATTTTAAATTATATTTATTATATAGTTAAGATGCACAGCAGATGACTGGTTCAGCCCTTTTGGAAAACAGTACGGGCAATTCTCAAAAAATTAGAAATTGAGCTATCATTTGACCCAGCAATACCACTTCTGGGAATATGTCCCAGGGAGGCCAAAGTAGTATAGCAGAAATGACATCTGAACTTGTATGTTCATTGCTGCACTGTTTACAATAGCCAAAATCTGGAATAAACTCGAGTTCCCAAGAATAGATGACTGGTTAAAGAAACGTTGGTACATCTACACAATGGAATACTATGTAGCTATTAGAAAAGATGAAGTCATGAAATTTGCATATAAGTGGATCAAGATGGAAAGTATCATGTTTAGTGAAATGAGTCAGAAAGAGAGGGATAGACTTAGGAAGATTGCACTCATCTGTAGAATATACAGAATAGGAGACTTAACACTCAAGAATAGTAGAGATAAGGACCAGGAACTTTGCCCCATGGCTTGGAAGTCAGACTCACATGCTGGGGGAAAAGACAGCTCAGATAGAGAAGAGAAAAACAAATAAAGGACCTTCTCAGGTTGGGAGATGCATGTTGAATTTAGACTATAGATCAAACACAATGGCCAATCAATGCCTCTATTACAAACTGCAACACCCAAAAGGAGAGAGAGAGAATAAAAGGGAATGCCCTGCCACAGAGGTGGAGTGGGGTGGCAGGGGTAAGGGGGCTGGGAGGGATGCTGGGACCATTGGTGGTGGAGAATGGGTTCTGGTGGAGGGGTGGGTACTCATCATTGTACGACTGAAACACAAGCACGAAAGTTTGTAATTCTGTCACTGTACCTCTCAGTGATTCACTAACTCCGTATATCTGTATTACTGTCATTCCGTTGCTCATCGATTTGCTCGAGCGGGTGCCAGTAATGTCTCCATTCGTCCCTGTTGCATTCAGGGTCAGGGAACTGAGACCCTTTATTGTTACCATTTTTGGCATATCAAATACACCACGGATAGCTTGCCAGGCTAATCTCATCAATGGCCAAGATTGAGAGACTATAAAACAAAGCTCCTAGAAGAGAGCAATGCAGATTCACTAATAAAAAGTTCACTTGTATCACTTGTCATCCCGTTGATCTTCGATTTGCTTTGATTTGGTGATATAGTTAAGATAATGTGTTTATGATGGTGTGGATATTTATGGCTTTGGCGTACACAGTTACTTCTTCTCACCACCACCAAATTTAAATTTCCCAAGACTACCCCCCCACACACACACACTCCACAACACCCTGTGTCACATCTTGTCCATGTTTTCTCTTTGGGGAGGGCAGGTGTCTGCATTAATTAGTTCACAGGAGCAGCAGAGGAAGTTGGCATTTCAATAAGTAGAATCTTTCACAGTACCAACATTTTGCGTAATTTTTGTGTTTATTTTGTAACAAAGACTTCAATCATTCTGTTACATGGTTTTTGTAAAATTGTTTCTGCTCAAGACAGAACAAACTTCTCAGACAAAAGGAATATCATAACCATCACTGTCATTGTCACTGTCATCCCTTGCTCATCGATTTGCTCGAGCAGGCACCAGTAATGTCTCCATCGTGAGACTTGTTGTTACTGTTTTTGGCATATCGAATACGCCACAGGTAGCTCTCCAGGCAGAGCAGAATTTGGGAGCCAGATAGTCCAGGTTAAATTCTATACCATTTTACTGCTTGCTAACAATGTAACTTTCAATGACATACCTAACCTCTTATGCCTTGGTTTCCTCATCTGGAACTGCAACTGTTTTTGGTATCTACTTCACAGATTTATCATAGAAAATAATATATGTAAAACACCTGAAATGATACTGACACAAAATAAGCACTCAATTAGTATTCAGTCTTGTTATAAGTATATTCCATCACTCATATTGTAAAAATTTGTGATAGGCCACCTTCCTAACTCGTTCAATTAATATTCAGTAAAATATTTTAAGTTGAAGAGATGTTGTAAATGATATTACTTATCTCTTATCAAAATAGTACTAACTTTTAATGTACCTTTATATAACTGTCACTATATCACTGTCATCCTGTTGTTCATCGATTTGCTCGAGCAGGTGCCAGTAATGTCTCCATTGTGAGACTTGTTATTACTGTTTTTGGCATATCAAATAAACATGGATAGCTTGCCAGGCTCTGCTGTGCAGGCAAGATACTCTCGGTAGCTTGCCAGGCTCTCTAAGAGAGAGCTGTTATATAATAGTCTTTTAATTTTTTCACATTCGACTATTAATTGTCATAAATATAAAACTAGCTAACACTTGCCAAAAACCAGTATATCAATACAATGAAAATGTAAATTTATTAAGATGTAACGAGGAATATAACATTTATCCAGTGAGTGAACGTGTGGGTCTTTGAAGGAAGAGAGTTATTGAAAACCCAGCAACAGGAAAATCCCACTAGCAAGTAGGACAAACAAAGTTCGGAGATGCCCAGGGATAGAGGATTTTCATCGTCAGATTAGCGTTGGGGCTACTGAATTCAATGAGATGAATCTAGGTAAAAATGGGGCCACCATGAGAGCTGTAGAATGCTGAAATGAACATAGATGAGGCAGTGTTCCTTGGGTGGGTGGTTCATTAGCCTTGCATCCATTTTCTTTTTCTCTCTGTCTTCTGTATGGAATTTACACGTTCGCTTTCCTTCCCTAGTTTCTGATAAAAGTCCCCCAGAGTATTTTAAACTCTGGCATCAAAACTGTTTATCAGTCCTGGTTCTCCTGATAACTTTGTAGCTTATGTACTGGAATTAAAACACCCAAGCTATTTATAACCATTCAGCACTGTGCCAGTTATAAAGGTAATACCAAGATGAATCATGTTTGGAAGTATATAATCTTTTTCCTGTTCATCAATTTTTTTAAAAGTTTTTCCTCTAAGGGAAGCCACAAAGAGAAAAACCTCTATATGTCTCTGCTACTTGTCTGAATAAAAATATAATAATAATAAATACTGCTGACAAATGAAAGCATTGATACATATGATTTTAATGTTTTATTATTTTAATTAAAGGCATAATAAACATAAAAATATATTACACAAAGGAAATTTGTAGCGATTGTAAATTCAAAAGCTAAAATACCTCTGCAAGTCTTTAAGAAAAGATGTATTCACAGAAGATGTCATATAACTGCTCAGGTAATACACCCAAAGCAGTAATTGTATTACTACTAATAAAGAAATGACAACAAAACCATAAAATGATAGTACTCTTACAATGGAAAGATCAAGCTTTCTTGGAAACTCTGTGCCTTTTCTATCACTACTCTCAACCTCAGAAGAAATGAGTTAAGAAAGCAGAAACTAGAACCAGAGTACAGTGGTGGGGATGCTGACCTTGCATACAGCTGACCAAGTTCCATCCCCGACATCCCATATGGTCACCCAAGCAGCACCAGGAATACCTGAGTGCAGAGCCAGGAGTAACCCCTGAGCATCTCTGGGTGTGGCCTCCAAACCAAACAAACAAAAGTGCAGAAATTTGTGGGGCCAAAGAGATAATACACTTGGCTTGCATGTGAGCAACTCGGTTTGGATCCCAGGCACCATATATAGTCCTTGAAACACTGCCAGTGAATCCCTAAGCACACTGAGCACAGAGTCAGTCCATCCCTGAGGAAAGAGAGAGAGAAAGAGGAAGGGAGGAATGGAGGGAGGGAGGGAGGGAGGGACGGAGGGAGGGAGGGAAGAATGGAAGGAAGGAAGGGAGGGAAAGGAAAGAAGGAAGGAAGGTGGTTTGTAGGCTGTGACAGTCTCTATCTGGGAGAAGCACCTTGTTATATACTTTTTTAGCTTTGACTGGACCAAGGAAGAGCTTTAACAGATACATACTCAGGACCCTGGCTGGACAGCACAGGTTAGTGGACACTATACAAGGCAATCTTTGAGCTAAAGTCTCCTTTCTCCTCATTACCACACATTTCTTTGTCATTTCCTGGACTTTCTTTGCATATCCATTGCATAATCCTCAAATGTGCACCTACAATATTCTCCATCATAAATCTGTATGTGCTCACCTGAAAAACTACTGAGTATGCATAGACCGTTGGGTCTCTCTAACTCTATCCAGCATGAAAAATGACTTCCTCTTCCTCCTTCTGAAGCTTGCTCAGCATCCTCTACCTGTTGCACATGCTTCCCAACTTCAGTTGTTTTTCTTGCCAGTAAAGCTCCTCTTTTCTATTCAGGCATTACTGTGATTTCCAAATGACATTCTATATTAAAACAACAAACACAGGTTTAAATGATTATACTAAGAGCTGTTGAAAATAATGGCAGTAGAGGGGTCTCTGAGAAACAAAATTGGCACAATTCTACAAGATTTAATTTAGCATTATGTGTTGTCTTGATGTTTATGTTTTCAGATCAATAAGTCCACATCTAGAAATCTAATGTAAGTGTTCAAAAGTCCAGCAAAACTTAGTCAACAAAGATATCCATCACAGCATTGCTTAAGCTAGTAGAACACTTAAAAATCACACAAAATTTTAGGTCTGATTATGTATTCAGTTCAATAATAGCAATAGTATTTGCATAATTTGCAATATAACAAAAAGAGCTATACAGCAATGTTAAGTGAGGGAAGCAAGCCATAAAATACAGTATGATTGCTATGATGTAAACATAGATTTTGAAAAGTCTAGAAGACTAGGCATCACACAAAAAAAGACAAAGGAAAGAAAACAAAACAGCAGATACAGAGCTGTTTGTAGGAATTAGGACTAGGAATATGGCTTTATACCACCTGTATTATCCATTATTATATGTGTTATACTAATGTACCTCTTAAATAGGGAAATATATACTTGAAAAAGCAAACAAGTAAGGAAATATGTAAGCTTCCCTCTCCTCTCCTCTCCCCTCCCCTCCCCTCCCCTCCCCTCCCCTCCTCTCCTCTCCTCTCCTCTCCTCTCCCCTCCCCTCCCCTCTCCTGCCCTCCCCTCCACTCCCCTCTCCTCCCCTCCTTTCCTTTTATTCAGACTACTTTTATCTGAACTGTGTGACTTTATTTGTAGAGTGTAAATTCTACTCTACAGGTTTACTTAGCAAAAGTTTGTGTTGTTAGAGCACCTGAGCACGCAAGATTGAATCTTAAAGCCATTTGAGGCCATACTAAAAAACTAAAAGAAAATTCTAAAATGTTTAGTGCTTAATTTTCTTGGAAATGGCACATTTTCCCCATCAACTCTGGGAAAGTTTTGAAATTCATTTTTTCAAAATATCTTATTTTTAACTTTATACATTTGAGGGGGCCTCCTTAGCTGTGTGGGGGTAGCTCCCAGGTCATTCCATTGAAACTTAGCTCAGTGGTGCTGGACTAATAGTTAGGGAGCAATGAGGGTCACTCCTTTGGTGGAACCATGTGGTGCAGAAATGGAAATCAGTCCCTTGCACATGTAAGGCATTGCTCCACCCCATCTCAAACCCCTCCCACTTGGGGGTGGGGGAGATCATATCTAGCAGTATTTAAGACTTACTCCTGACTATTCTCAGATATTATTCCCAGGGTTTTCCAGAGACCTTATGTGGTGCCAGGAATTGAACTGAGGTCAAACATATGCACGACAAGCTCTTTGATATCCATACTATCTGTACTATCTAGCTCCAGAGAGCAACATTTTGGTGGAACCTCAAACACTGTTATTAAGCAATAACAAAGAGAGACTTTGGAGACTCAGAACCTCTCACATTCTGTTGACTTTTAAGGCTGACTAGAACCAGAGTTTTAGATCTCTTAATTCCAAATTTTACAAAATGAGTCACCAAAGAATGGAGCATTCAAGAATTTCAGATAACTATTGCATAGTCTAAAACTCATGCCAAACATCCAAGCCTGACAAAAGTTGACCTCTTTTTTGTTTTTGGTGTCATTCATATTTTCAGCTCAACACCAGGTCATGAGTCTGTCACATTGCTCAACAAAACTCCCCACTTGACACATGCTCTGTGATACATTGCTAGTCTCTGGAATCAAAATGAGAAAAAGACTTTTTTTTAAAGTCCTGAATGTACCAGTATCATATCAAATGGCAGATACTTTGATTTTGTGGTTCAGTGGTCACATCATTCAGTCTTTAATGATAGACTGGAAGTAAATTCATTGACTGACATGTGATGCCATGAGGATGATCTGCTGGAAGACCGAGAATAGTGTTTTCATTGTCCAAAATCATTTTATCGGAAATCATTTAATTGTGTCTTTATCTTATTTTTAAAAGAAAATAAGCTTCAATCACTACTCCTGATCTGAAACTACAATTTTCCTAAATAGCCACTATATTTTCTTTTGGGTTTCAGGTACTTTAGTCGTGCATCTTTACTCTGTTAATTTTCAGTTGCGCTTCAAGGAGACAGTGGGTACTATGTAGAGGTCTCTAAATTTGAGTCCATATGAGCTTTGTGAAAATCAAAACTTATCATTTCTGTTTCCCGTGTCCATAATTTTTTTAAAAATTCTAGTTTCTGTCCCATGAATCTCCTATATTGGTGAAGAGCAAATGTGAGAAGCTACAAGGGAGCTAGTGAGATAGCACAGGGCTTAAGGCACCTGCTTGTTTCGCCGATGACCAATGCAATGCTGCTTTGATCCCCTGAGCATCCCCAGAAGAGATCCCTGAACACAGAGGCAGGAGTAAGTACTGTGGACAGCTAAGCATGGCCCCCCAAACCAACAAAACAAACAAGAACCACAAAAAAGGAATCTATGGGGATGGAAATAATAACAATGAGAAGAAAAAGTTTGTTGTCTTTTTATATAAAATCAGCTCTATATCATAACCAAGTAAAAGTCCTTCACTCATAAATCAAATGTAATAGATTTGAGTTTTCATTTCACTGTTTATTTAATCTCTCTGACTCAGTTTCCTTACCTGTAATGCATACCAGTATCCATTAATATTTTCTATGAGTAATAATATAAAACCTTATTCCTCTGACCCTGAAAGAGCCTCCAATCATTGGGAAAGACGAGTAAGGAGAGGCTGCTAAAATCTCAGGGCTAAGTGTAATAGAGACGTCACTGGTGCCTGCTCGAGTAAATCGACAAACAACGGGATGACAGTGACAGTGACAATGATAAATAGTATAAAACATTAATGAAAGAATAGAGAACTATCACTAGGTAGATTAACTATTACCATTATTTTGAAATAATGCAATAACTCATCAATTCTACAGCATTTTGATGAAGATTTATGGCCAATCTGCAAAATTATGCAAAGAAATTATTTTTCTTTGATATAAAATTTGGTTTGTGAGTGACTCAAATTCTTCTTTTTAAAAAATGTTTGAAAGATATTTTTAAAAACTGTATAATGACTATGATTTTATGTTAGAGGGAACTTTTTGGAGTAAAGTTAACGTTGATTTCCACACAAAAGTGTAAAACACTTTTATTCTGTTAGACCTCAAATGTATGGCCTATTTTATTTCCTTTTGTTTGCATTTATTTATATAATAAATCTACTACAAACCAGGAATTATATGTGTATTAAGGCCAGGGCTCATATGCAGACAAGATATTGACTACTGTGAGAGAAAAATACTAAGAGTCCTGAAACTGTCTCTCTGTCTCAGCCAGTTCAGTTGACATGTCTATAAATCAGTAGTTGTTTGGATTTGTTATAAAAATTATGCCGTGTTCCAAAGGGAACCCATCTCAGATCTTTGACCTTTCCTGAGGTGTACCAAATTTTCGCATCAACCCTAGGGCAGGCTCACTGAACTCTTGGGTGATCTGCTGCCAGAACAATATCAACCAAATAATCTTCTACTCAATGGTAATTTCCTACAAGTCAGCCTAGAACTAAATTCTTTGTTTACTTGTCTCAATCATTGCTGTCGACTAAGATCTTATTTCTATGCAGCAACAGGTTAAAGAGGAATAAATGTAGGCAAAGACATATTTTAAGTGCTTACTAGAATATAGACATAGATGAGGACTTTCTAAGATCTGAAGGAGAATATTCCAATAAGTACTGAACTTTCTATGTTTTCATTATTGCAAAATTAAATTTGAAACAATAAATTGGGCGATGATTTGCCTTCTAATATGTGTGTGACTAGAAGGTGAAATTAGAAATTAGTATTACAAAGCAAATCTAACCACAGTTTAAAATAAAATACTTCAAGATCACTTCAGAATACTAAGTACAAGCAGACTTTATGAAATGCTGTGATTGTACTATTTCAGAATTCTTTTCCATGGTCTTGTGCCTCTATTCATATTTAGAATGCCTTACTATGATATAGTAAGTAATTTCCAAAGTTCTATAAGCAATTAACAAATAACAAATATACTGACTTTTCATAAAGAATGGAAATATTGGGTTATATACATGTTCTCTATTATTTTTATTACCCAAAAATCAAATAACAAAAATCAATTAGTCAAAGCCTCTATGCATCATCTTTATTCAAACAAGGAACTTAGTTTGCTTCAGGTAATCGTGATGTCAAAAAGAAAGCAATGAAATTGTCCTGCCATTACCCCAATTTTGTATTCAAGGATAGAGTTATGTCTAAATGTGTGAAATAATAGGTCCAACTTCTCTCCTCTATACTCATTCTCTGGGGATACTGAGTTAAACATTATAATCATTATCAAATCATATGTATTAAGGCCCTGTTGAACGCAGAATTGTATAGGAAACAGAGAGGTATAGAAATCTGCCCTTTAAATTTTATGCTACTATGTTCAATTTCTGGAATGTTTTTTCTAAAATGGACATTTAAAAAAATAAATAAATAAAATGAACATTTCAAGGCCTGGGGACGTGGTTCAGAAATGACCTGTTTTGCAGGCCGAAGGCCAAGAATTCAGTCCTGGTACACAGCAACTAAAGTACATGCAAACACTGAGGCTACTGTATGCAAACCCCAACAAATACCACAGCAAACCTACAGTTTAAGAAAATACAACCCCTTATCATCTCATACCACAGAGACTGGCCCACATCCAAAAGAACAAAAGCAACTGGTATTGGCATGGATGTGCGGAGAAAGGGACTCTTCTTCACTGCTGGTGGGAATGCAGACTGGTTCAGCCCTTTTGGAAAACAGTATGGTCGATTATCAAAAAATTAGAAATTGAGCTCCCATTTGACCCAGCAATACCACTCCTGGGAATATATTCCAAAGAGGCAAAAAAGTATAGTCAAAGGGCTGGAGCGATAGCACAGCGGGTAGGGCGTTTGCTTTGCATGCGGCCAACCTGGGTTCAATTCCCAGCATCCCATATGGTCCCCCAAGCACCTCCAGGAGTAGTTCCTGGGTGCATGAGCCAGAAGTGGACCCTGTGCATCGCCAGGTGTGACCCAAAAAGAAAAAAAGTATAGTTGAATGCCGGAGTCCAGCTCCGGCATGAAGACCACCGACTCAGAGATGAAGCATTGACCAGCAGCTATCGAGGCTGAAAGCAAGGTTTATTCTCAAGCAAGCAGTTTTTATATTCTTAACATACCTTGGCCCAGGCACGTAGCCAAGTCAAAAGATGTTCTCATGAGTTAGACATATTTTGTGTTTGTCTCAAGATGTTCTCATTAAAAATACCAAGTCAGATTATTCCCAAGGTTACTTAGAGCACGAGGAGTATGTACGTGCAGGATATGTCCTGCTTATCTTGCTGGTAGGTTTTACCTTCAAGGCCCCTCTTTCAAGAGGCCCTCTGCACAGGACTCTCCCAAGCCCCCAGTGCAGGTCATACAAAGTTCATTGTCCCACGCTGGTCTCTAGTCTCTAGTCTATGTGCTCCAAGCAATCCCACTACAGTTGAAATGACATCTGCACTTGTATGTTCATTGCTGCACTGTTAACAAAAGCCAAAATCTGGAAAAAAAAAAAACCCGAGTGCCCGAGAACAGATGATTGGTTAAAAAAACTTTGGTACATCTACACTATGGAATATTATGCAGCTGTTAGAAAAGATGTAGTCATGAAATTTGCATGTAAGTGGATCAATATGGAAAGTATCATGCTAAGTGAAATGAGTCAGAAAGAGAGGGACAGACATAGAAAGATTGTATGCATCTGTGGAATATAAAGTAACAGAATGGGAATCTTACACCCAAGAGTAGTAGAGATAAAAACCGGGAGGTCTACTCCATGGAAACTGGCCTCACGTGCTGAAAGAAAAGGCAGCTCAGATAGAGAAGGGAACATCAAGTAAAGGATGTTGGGAAGACCCATTCGAGCTGAAAGATGCATGCCAAAAATAGACCATAGACCGAACATGATGGCCGCTCAATACCTCTATTGCAAACCACAACACCCAAAAGAAGAGAGGGAGCAAAAGTGAATGCCCTGCCACAGAGGCGGGGGGGGGGGGGATGGGGTGGGGGTGGTGGGAGGGATGCTGGGACCATTGGTGGTGGAAAATGGGCACTGGTGGAGAGATGGGAACTTGATCATTGTATGACTAAAATGAAAGTTTGTAAGCCTGTAACTGTACCTCATGGTGTTTCATTAATTAAAAAGAAAGAAAGAAAGAAAGAAAAAAGGGGAAAAAAAGACAAAAGAAAAAAAGAAAGAAAATACAACCCCAGGTCATCACAGCAACAACAGCAACAATGAAAGGAAAGGCGGGGGAAAGTAAAAAGTAAACTGGACATTTTGAAATAACTGTATATCAAGAGAATTACAAAAAGGGTTCAAATATAAGCTACAGGATTTTATTCACTTCAAATGCAAAACAAAAATAATATTTTGTCACATCAAACTGTGTAGTTTTAGTTCATTTTTAGTGGACACACTGCACAAAACCAGGAAGAAAATAGATGAAACATTCCTGTGTTTTTATACTTTTGAGACTAGTAGCTTGATATTGCCCTAAGATAGAAAACCTACTACCATCTTTCTCTTAAAAAACTGGGTAAACTTTTTTCTTACTTAATGGAATTTAGAGTATGAGCAAGAGAAAAGGAAAGAGACCCCTGGCAGGTTGTTATGTGGATATTGCTTTAAGGGTTTTACTGTACCTGAAAAAAATTGACCAACTATGCAACGTTCTTATGTAGATGGCTATTATCATTTATAGCTTTTCACTCTGGTGACTTGACAGTTACTCCAGAGAAGTAAGAAAGGTTCATTAGAGAGGGCTATGTTATAAGCTTGGGTCAATTTGAAGATGAAAGTACCAAAATTAATATTATATTTCTTACCATGGCAGTCAGCCAACTTACTGGTGTTGCTTTTAATTAAACCCAAAAAAAGCTCCTACAGTGGTGCAGAGGGCAATGCAATACCTCTTTTGAACTGGATGGAATTTTCTCATCAATCAGGCATTCGTATGCAGAAACTGTGGAGAAAGCCGGACAGTTCGTTTACCTGCCGTGTTGTCTTCCTTAAAACTACCAAGGAGCTCTTAATTTTCTCAACATCTCCCCCAGTCCATCAAAATGACCTACTTTCCACCAGAAGGCAGAACCAATCCTCACATCTGCAAGCACAATCACTCTCTCTAATCAGAAGCAATTACCCTCTCTAGAGAACTCCTTCCACCCTTGAGTTTCCCGAAGGCTTACTTCTGTTGAAAAGGTTTGTTCTGTTGTCTCCAGCACTCAGGAGATTCCCTATATTTTGTGTTCCTCCTTCCCCAAGGAAAAAATAGGAACTATCCCAGGCTCCTCTGCTGAAAGGCACAGATCAGAGTGTGTCTTCCTGCCAATGCTAAGGCATCTTTGTGAAAAGCTCTGATTCAGAATCAAAAAATAATGTGGGGGATCTAACAGGACTAGACCTATCCATTTCTTACAAGAGGCGGTGCTGAGGATGTCTGGCCCTGGGGGCAGTGCCAGTGGAGGTCAGCCTTCCAACAGGGAGAAGGGAACGTATCAGTGTCCCTTGCTAGTGACTGTGAAATCTTCACAGGCAAACGCCAATGTGGATACCAAGTTCCACTGTGTAGAACTGTAAGTCTAGTTCTTTGTTCTTTTTAGAAATACTTGAGCTACTTAATATTCTATCAGAGATTTTCTCGCTGATTGAATTGCTGTTATACTTCTCAGCTTACAACTAACTTGTGATGAAAATTGCATGAATTAAAAAAAAACACATTTGGGCCTGAGCAATAGCATAGGTATTAAGGTACTTGCCTTGCACATAGCTAACCTGGGTTTGATCCTTGGCACCATGGTTCTCCCAGTACCACCATGTGATCCATGAGCACAGAGCCAAGAGTCACCCCTGAGGATCACTGGGTGTGTAATTACAAAAAAAAAATGAAAATGATCCTGGGGTGGCTGCTCCTGGACATCTGTGTTCGTTCAGTAGCCCTGAGCTGCCTCCCCGCCTCCCCACCTCCCCAGATCCCCTCAACAGAGACACAGAGAGATGGGGAGACGGGGAGGCTGGGTACCACAGTCAGATAGTGAAAACGGCCCATTTAATGCAGAGTTGCTAGCATACTTATAGAACATCTGAAGGGGGGTTGAGGTAAGCACAGGTGTGGTTGTCATTTACACAGACAAACATTTGGCAGAGGAAATTCTTTTAGGGAGATCAACTCAAAGAGACACTGTCTCCCAGGGACAACTGCATTGCTTTTATGTTTCCCTCTAATTGTATAAATTATCGATACTTGCAGTTGTTTGGACAGACACAGTAAGAGACAAAGATCTCAACACTTAGTTCTCTGGGCTGAGAGCAAACAAGGCTTTAAACACTTGGTTGTCTGGGCTCTGAGGGCAAGCAAGGCTTTTTTACCGTAAATCCCAGACTAAGTCCTCAGGCCAGTTCAGCTAGTCCTTCCCCAGGGGGGTCCTGTCTCTAAAGTTGTAACAGTTTGCATGAAAACCTTGCATTTATGCTTTCTAGAATGTCCCATTCGCTGCAGGGTAGTTTTGCCACTCGCCCCAGATCCATCCCAGTCCCAAGGCGGGACCTCCCCTTTGGGGTGTTAAGAACTACAGCAACTGAAGCCTGAGTCAAGTAGTTATGACCAAGTGATTATGCCCAGGAGCAGATATATTTCAGAGTCAAAGAACTCCCAAATATTAGGAGCATAGCATTAATGGTCTTTCTGTGTGTAACCAAAGAACACTGCTCTATGGTAACGTATAAAAAGGCTATCGGGGAAACAGAAAAGCAAATCCAAATGTACAGCACTTCAAATACAAAGCAGTATCAATACAAGTTCAGAATTACCAGAAAGTTTTGTTTTACAAGCAATCAAGATTGACATGGGGAACTGTGACAATGCAAGGTAAAATACAAGGGAAAGATTACTGATAAACTTTTATTAAGTTAAGGATGCTAGCAAGGGTAATTTAAATTCCTCTAGGAGGAGGAAGGGAGACAATTCATTGATAGAGCCTAAAGCACTTAGGGTTAATATCCAACACAAAGGAGAGGCTGAAGATAGACTTTGACTAAATTAAGGATGTTAGCAAGGGCATGGTAAGCTTCCCTGGGAGGGGGAAAGGGGCAATTCACTGAGAAAAACTAAAGCATTTAGGGTTGATATCCAACAACTGGGTATGACTTAAAAAAATTATAATCTTGCCTCTGCCAGAGAGTTACATTTAATTCTAAAAGAATTTTTCTTGGGGGGGGGGGGGGGTGGGAGTGATGGTACAGCAGATAGTACATCTGCCTTGCAGATAGTTAATCCAAGTACAATTCTGAGCATCCTCCAGGGCCCACTGAGCCCTGCCAAATGTGATCCTGAAGCACAGAATGAGGAGTAATCCCTGAGCATCGCTGGGTGTGGCCCCAAAAACAAAGCAAAAAGAGACATCCCCTGCCTTTTTACTGAGTGTTTCTGAAACACGTTTGAAGGTAGGAGGAGTTTTAAATTTTTGTATATTCTTTTAGAGTGATTCAGATCCAGATGCCAGTGTATCCAGATGCCTAGTATCATTAGTGATACATCACAAGTATCACTAATCAAAGCATACACAGACAAAAAAAAAAGGGGGGGAATAGTGACAATGAAGACTTGGGAGAATAAGGAAGGGAAAGAATAGACCAGCATGAAGAGTGTTGCAGCATAAATAGAGACAATGCTAGTATTAATGGATTGTGCAATGAAGTGTACAGTGCAGCATCGAAATAAAAGCTAATACAGAACCTCGGGTTGGCAGAGGGGAGGGTGGGATAGGAAATCTGAGAATCTGAGACTGTGACTGTAAATCCCAGAAGAAAGGTCTTCAGCAAACTCCACCTTGGCCCTGAGTGTCAAGCACTTATCAGAGCTTTCCCAGGTGCAGCTGCCTCCAGGGAAGTGCAACACAAACAAAGGAAAACATCCCCCCCTTACACCCCCTTGACACACACATATTAGGAATGAAACCCTTTGCCAACACACACACACACACACACACACACACACACACACCTATTAGGAATGAATCCCTTTGCTTCCAAACCTCCCGTTTTGTATTTTGCATATAATTTGTTTGGGCATGATTCCCCAAAGTACTCATTTTTATTTAGTTAGCTATTAAGTTATTTAGTTTGGTGGATTAGTAAAGTGTTGCGCTGCCAGAATTGAATCCAAGTATGCAAGACAGGTGCTTTACCTCTGAGCCCCATCCAGACCCAGAAGGACTTATCACTTGTTCCTCTTTGTATTTGTATGGTATTGTTTGTGGTCAAATTTGGAGCAAATCATAAAAAATTGTCCCAGCCTAGTCAAGAGCTTTGAATTCACCATTGTTTGCTTTTTGAATTCACCACTATTTGCTTTTTTCTTTTCATTTGGGGTTGGTGGGAGGTGGAATACACACCTGGCAGTGCTCAGGCCTTACTTACCCCTGCCTCTGCCGTCAGGGATCATTCCTGGCAGACTGGTGGGGGTGAGGAGAGGGGTCCAGTGGGACACTAGGGATTGAACCCAGGGCAGCCCACTACAAGGCGCAAGCATTACCTGCTATACAGTGTCTCCAGGGCAATGAAGCTTTGAATTTAGACATGAAAGAAAACCCTCAGTCTTCTCCTCACTATGTCTTGTCATAGAAACTTGGCTTGTATCTTGGTAGGAATTGGATTGAGACGCTCAGGGAAACTAACATTTCCCTGGTCTTCTCTTTTAAATATCAGTATTCTGGGGCTAGAGCCATAGTATAAAGGGTAAGGAGCTTGCCTTGCATGTGACTGACCTGGGTTTGATCCTGGACTTTCTATATGGTCCCTCAAGTCCCACCAGGAGTGATCTCTTAGCAAAAAGAGACAAGAGTAAGCCCTGAGCACTGCTGGGTGTGGCCCCCAAAAAAAGAAACAAAATCAGTGTTCTGAGAACACAAAAATGTTCCATTAAATGTTAATATTTCCTTTTTTTGCTAACATGATCTTAAGATCAAACAACAAAATTCTAAGAGCAATCTTCTTACAAATAATCAAAGTACCTGGAACTCTTACAGTATTCATTTGTCCTATGAGACCTACAAAGAAAACTTAAAAAGGTTAACAAACCTTGTAATTTAGTACTGTCTTTGATACACGAAAGGTTGGTTTTGATGTAGTTAATGAGTCTTATTTAATATCAAATATTAAACTTCACTGGGAAAAAATTCCAGTGATTGGTCTGGTCCTCCAGAATTATTATTGTGTAGCTTTGAGGTTAGGTTTCCTATTTGTAGTTTCCACTTTAGGACAGACCCAGACAGGAAGTGACAGCATCAAATTGAATCAATTCTTGAGCCTTTTATGTCTGGGGAAGGGGGTTTCAGAATTATTATTTCCCCTGTTTCTTCTTGTTGTAACCATTGCTGCAATGGCCAAGGTTTACAGACATTTCTTAATAGGGGTGACAATGGTACTCACAGGTGAGCTGGGGGCAATTAGCATTCTAGGCAGCCCAGCCTACCCACTTTGGGGATAGGCTTTACACACACCTGTCTGGACACTCTTAAGATTACCACACCAGGGGGCCCAGACAGCAAAGATGCTGAGATCATGCAAGATGCATGTGCGCAGCACTGGGGACTGAACTCACGACCTTATGGCTGCAATGCAGGTGCTTCTAGCCACTGAACATTCACCAGATCTCTCAGAATTGTTCTTTTACCAAAAATACCTAAGAAGGGGCTGAAGAAAGAGTACAGTGGGTAGAGTGCTTGCCTTGCAGGTGGCTGACCCAGGTTCAATCCCATATGGTCCCCTAAGCATTGACAGGAGTAATTCCTGAGTGCAGAGTCAGGAATAATCCCTGAGCATCATTGGGTGTGGCCCCAAAACAAACAAACAAAAAAATGCCGGAAGAAATCCTTACCTATTTTATTCAGCTAAATGCACCTATAATCATCATTTCAATAGCTTCATTTTAAATTCCTCTAACTTTTAAAAACTTTTCATTAATTCCATATATCGACTTTAAAAGAATAGAAAGATCTTTGTGGTATTCAGAATATAGTATATCTCTATGCATTCATCTTGTAAAATTTTGACAAAATTTGGTGCCTTTATCTATATAGTTCTTATAATTTTCTTCCTAAGATTATCCAAGAAACTTTTATATATTTTCTGTTTCTCTTGTGAATAATATTTTTAATAGTACTTTATAACAGTTATTGCTAATACACAGGGTAGCAGTGGCGTTTTGAACATTTCTTTGGATTTATATACCACATCCTCCCTATCCAGTCATCTGTCCATGGGTGCTTAGCTTCAAACCCTTGGCAACTGCAAATGGTATGAACATGGGGGAGCATGTATCTCTTCAAATGAATGTTTTATTTTTGCCGTTGTTTCCCAAAGTGGGGTCACTGCACAGCATGTAGTTGCTGTTTCATGTTTGGAAGACTCTCCATTGTTTTCCACAACGGTTGCACTCATTCACCTTCTCACCAACAGGGCACAAGGGCGCCCCCTTCTCACCATATTCTCTTAGACTTGTCACCTCTTGTCTTTTGGATACTAGCCATTCTCATAGTTGTGAGGTGATTTCTCTCTGCTGTTTTGATTTACATTGTCAACATTTTACTACTAATAGCATATGATGAATACTTTTTATTGTGGTTATTGTTCATCTATCAGATCCTCTGCTCTTTGAGTCCATTGGTTTTGGGGTCACACACACTACTCCAAGTTCTGTGCTCCAGAGTTGCTCCCAGCAATGTTTAAGAAACTTTGTGGCCCCAGGCATCTAGCATGCGGCTCCTCCGTAGAGAGCATGCACTTAACCCTCTAAGCTACCTCTCCAGACCCTTCAGCCATTTTTAAGATAAGATCTTCAGTTATTTATAATATGTTCTTTATATACCTTTGGATGTTAACATCCCATCTGGATGTTAATGCCTCATCAAAGTAGAATTTGCAAATATCCCATACCTAGTAAGATGACTTTTCATTTTGATGATAACGTTTTTGCAATATGCAGATGCTTTTAGGTTTGACATAGTCCTATTATCTTATTTCTGCTTTTATTTCATGTTATTAGAGTCCCCAAAGATATCTCTAAAGCCAGTCTCTACGGACTTCTATCCTATGTTTATTTTCTATATACTTAATGGTTTCAATATTACATTAAAGTCTATATTCTGAATTAGTTTTTGTCCAGGGTATTATATAGTGCTCCAGTTTCATTCTTTTTTATGTGACTGTCCATTTTCCCAGCACGATTTACTGTAGAGACTTTTCTTGCTTCACTGTAGTCTCTTAGCTCCTTTGTCTTAAATTCACTGTCCATATATATGTGTGTTTATTTCTGGGCTCTCAATTCTGTCCCATTGAATCACATTATTATTAGCAATCCATTTCTTGACACTAGATTGTGCTTTTCCTCCTGAAAAAAGAACCCTAGGGAGGTGGGGGGAAGGGGGGAGGTATATTATGATTCTTGGTGGTGGAATATGTGCACTGGTGAAGGGGCGGGTGTTTGAGCATTGTATAACTGAGACTTAAACCTGAAGGCTTTGTAACTTTCCACATGGTGAATTAATAAAAGAAATAAAAAAAAAGAACCCTAGGTCATGGTTTGTTCTCTTCTTTTTTTCCTTCATCAGAAAGACTCTTTTCACTGATCTATATGTACATATACATAATAATATATACTCAGTATTCCTCTAGCTATATTTTATCTATATTATTAATTGAGACAGATGTGTAGTTTTTTGTTATTTTTGTGTTATAGCCTTGAGGTCTTTTATATTATGGCTTTCTAGTTTCATAATTAATTGGATAGCTTCCCATTCTCATTTTTTATTCTTCAAATAGTAATATAATAGTAATTATCTGATCCAAAAATGTTGAAGACAATAACTATGTTGATATTCTTATGTATTTGTATCCTGGACTACTTAAAAGAACTAGGAAATTTATGTACAAATTTAAAGTATAACTAGACAAAATAAACTTTTTACATAGAAGCATCACAACTTTTACTGATACTAACAAATAAATGAAGGAAGAATTCTCTTGGCTTTACTTACTCTCTTATGTTGCCCAATCAAAGTACTAATAAGGTTGTTTTTTTATATTCCCAACTCTCTAATGAGGTTGTTTCTTGTTTCACAGTATGAATTACACCTACTATGTGGACAAATGGTATGATATCAAAGTAAAATTAATAGTACTGACAACAAAAAAAGGTAAAGAGCAAAATATGAAATCGATTAAAAGAAAACCGCTTCAAGGATGTATGTTTCTTAACAAGTTTTCAGATGGATACATTGCCCGATTTGGCCTTCAAATAAGTTTATTCATCACAGCTGAGCTTTTGATATGAAATGAACAGTGGAAGGTTTGAAGTTATGATCACTCTGCCAAGAATTTGGAGTGCAGATTTTGTCGATCAGCACCATATGCTTGGAGTTGTGACTAAGGAGAGAGGCTGTGTCTTGGCACGGCTCATCTGTTTGATTTGATGGTCACGTTGTCTATCTGAGCAACCTAAACACTCAGCAGATCTCTCTGCCCAACTGCCCCTGTTGTACACACAGTTATGCCAGCTTGCTGCTCTGAAATAACATGTGCTTCAACAAGTGCCTTGAGTTGGGGGGAGGGGAGGTGGGGAGGAAGAGAGGTGGTGTTGGTGGTGGGGTGCTTCCAGTAAGGAACAGGAATTGCTTTTCACTTCCCCCCACAGGTATCCTGTACTTTGCTCTGGTAGCCAGGGAAGGGTCCACCAGGCCTGAGGCTAAGGCTCTTGGAAGACAGACCCTTGTCAGCAGACACTTGTAACACTGGTGTTTCAGCCTTTCCTTTTTCTTCCCTGATGTGAATTCTGATATTCTTTGTAACTAAGAAGGTGGGGCTTTGGGCCAGGGAGATGGCTCAAAGAGCTGAAATGCAAACTTTGCCTATGGGAGCCCTGAGTTCAATCTCCAGCACTATATGGTCTCCCAAGAATCATATGATCTCCTTAGCACGTCTGGGTGTACTTCCCACCCCCACACAAAGAAATATTGAGGTCTTCTGTCTCAGAACACAGGAGTCTCAGCACAATCACCTCTCAGACTCTGGTGTTAGCCCACTGGATGGGAGTTGTTTACTTGTACTTCCTGGAAGGCTTTAGAAAGCTTTGGAAATTATACAGGACTTTGGTCTGTGTGTCAAGTTGCAACCATTTTTTATACCTTATGAAAACTACCCTATGATCTCTGGATCTTAACCTGTCTGCATAAGTCAAGGAAATATCAAATTGAGTATTCTGAAGAGCAGTGATCTGGAATATCGCTGCTCACTGAGCCATTTCTACATTGTCTCTGGGGTGACCTAAAGAAATATATGTCTTTATCTGGGGGAACTTGGAGGTGTTTGGATTACACCCAGTGATGCTCACCGCTTACTTTTGGTAGTATCCAGGGGACCTTATATGGTGCTGGGAATTGAACCGGGGTTGGCCATGTGCAAGGCAAGGGCCTAACCCCTGTACTACTCCAGCCTAAGAAATGCATTTTTAAGGTTTTTCAGTAGAAATACAGGGTCAACTTTCATTCTTTCAAGGACCCACTCAGATTATATTCTCGGCAATCCTCACAGAGGAGATGACGGTAACTTCACACCATCAGAGAGATGAGTGTGTCAGAGAAATAAGCCCCAGCCCATCATCTTTGAAAAGTACCAACTGCACTAGCAAACTGAATCCTCCTCACATGGGTTAGATGATCAGGAGATGGAAAGAAAGAAGCTTCTTTAGAGAGCAGGCAAGTGTGCCAAAGTCCCCAAAATAACACAACACTTGGTAAATTACAGCTTAGTCACTGGGAAGTGTGTGGAACAGAGGTACTAAACTTTACTGATCCCTCAGACAATGTGATTAAAAACCTATTTTTTTTCTGGCACAAAATTTCAAAATAAGTTCAAATTGCATCATAAGAGATGCAACTATTTTACAGGATGCATTATTATGCAGGAAATGATTGGTATGACATCCTGGAAACTATGGGATAGGAATTAGTAGTACTTTTGCTTTTGTTGTTAGTGTTTCATGTTTGTTTGTTTGTTTTGGTGGGGGAGTCAAAGGTGGGGGACACTTGGCATTGCTTAGGCTCTTCCTGGCTCTGTGCTCAGGAGTAACCCCTGTAAGTGCTCATGGGACCATATGTGGTGCCAGGGATCAAACTGGATTTGCTAAAGCCAAGGCAAGTGTCTTATCTCCCATATTATGTCTGGCCGTGGAAAGAGAGATTTAAAAAAAATTTATTTAATCAGAATAAAATGTCCTTAGTCTAAGAAATAGTAAATATTATTTAAGCAAACTATTTATACTATGTTCATTATCAATATTCAATTAAAATAAAAAGGAATTTGAGTCCCCAAAACTTGTCAGATCCATTACCTCTATATTATGCCAAAATTAAAGTAAGTTGACTTCTTGAAAGCTTCCTACATACATTTTCAATAGATAGATTAAATGGGGGAAACCAGCGTGTCTATTATTAAAATAGGAAAGCTGAATGTTAGAACATTAATTTGGAGCAGAAAGATTATGCAAGACCAATCCTGAACACGAAAACAATAATTCTCCCTTGAGTAGGAAAACAATTTAATAGAATTCAGTGTAATAGCAAACCTGTGATAGAATGCTAAAAAGGAAAAGCCAGACAGTGATAATGTGGAAGACCCAATGGGGATATTTAGATTTGAGCTGTAAGTTATTTGGATACCAAGGATCCACAACACTTGTTGCAAGATCTCCATGCAGTAGCAGAAGGCACTGAGAGAAAACAAGAAGAAAATGTCCAGAGAGGTTACATTTGCCACTAGGTAAGCATCTGTGCTGAGTTTGTTGTTGTTGTTGTTGTTTTGTTTTGTTTTTTCAATTATCTAAAGAACAAGGAGTGGAGTTCAGTGGAAGCGCACTTTTCTTGCATGTGTGGACCCCTGGGTTCTATCACTGGAACCATACACCCAAAATATAAATAAAATAAAAACTAAAAGAATATTGGAGATTTCTCAGGATACTGTGCCAAGGAAGACATTGCAAAGTTTAAAACTGTAAGTCCGTGCTCTTGGCAGCCCTAAGATGCTTCATTTTGTAAAGTTCAAGAGGAATATAGAGAGCAATATTTGGGATAATTACCCAAAACATTTTGATACCTCTCAATCCAGGAACCCTTGTGCCAGGCCATTTGTGAGAGTTCAGCAGGCTACTGTGCATGAAAAAGGAGAGAAAACACTCCTTGGAACCACACGGCAGAGTGATGACAGCCAGGTAGGCAGCTAAGAACTAAAAACAACTGGACTGTAGATCAAGGAAGGAGACTTGTTTCTATAATCGGTGGCCAAGCCACTTCCAAGAAGGCAGCATTTGGCAAGACAGACAGTGAGCAGGGACAGCGGAGCAGCTTTATACAGATGCAGGGAAACTTGGTGAGTGCAGCAGGATTAGGAATGCCGAGGAGTGTCCATTAGCGCAGAATACGCGAGGCGAAAGAGTTCAACTGGGAATCCTGAGGCAGGAAAGATAGAGAACAGTGACAGATTACAGCCAGCTTGTACTGCAGAGTCTTTGGTTTCAGGGCTTGCTTGAGTGCTTTGTCGGTTAGTGAGTGGGGTACTGCCCTGGAGGCACTGGACAGGAGCTCACTGGAAACTCTCATAGAGGCCACACAGAGCTTGTTGACTCTCCAGAAGGCAACACCCCTGAAATGCTTTCCATCAACTCCCTCCCCTCGTTGGTTGAAAGGACACAAGCCTAAGGGGTAAGTGCGGGTGTCACAGAGTTCAGCAATGGGCCCTCATTCCAGCCCCTCTTCCCGCCCTGCTTCCTCTCTGCTGAAAGTTCTAGTGGGACATGGATCTGAGCCCTTGGTCTGGTGAGGGCGTTGACACTCATTCAGCGGCTTGTGCCAGCATTGAGGATGGGGGGCCGCCTACTCAGCCACTCTCCTCCTGGGATTTGGAAGCCCACAGTTAGAGTCAGCTGGATCCTCTTTCTGGAACCAGGACCCAGGAACAC
Organism: Sorex araneus; assembly: GCF_027595985.1. Taxonomy (NCBI): domain Eukaryota; kingdom Metazoa; phylum Chordata; class Mammalia; order Eulipotyphla; family Soricidae; genus Sorex; species Sorex araneus. Next base: position 153,420,972 of record NC_073302.1, read on the forward strand.
AATTTCCTCCCTGAGGCCCACCAATCAGTGCAGGCAGGACATCCTCTGAGGGATAATGGACTTTATTCTAGTTGTAAAGCTACTTGGGTCAGGGGACAGAGGCAGGTGGAGTCAAATGGAGGGGGAGGAGGGCAGGCCCAGGGGATGAACCCAGGTTCAGTCCTGCACAGGTTCAGTTCCATTTGTTTGTTAGTTGGTTGGTTGATTGATCTATGTATATTCCCATGCCACGCCCCAACCCCTTCAGTATGGTTGATGCTATTGTGATCACGGAGGTGGTAACGCACACCAGGCTGTGTGATTAACACATCTAGTCACCACGTTCCTGAATGAGAGGCAGTGAGCATATTCTTCAGTTGCAATTCTCAAAGCACATTCTGATTATAGCATTTGTTCCGGGTCCCTGCAGTGGGCACACAGGTGCTTGCCAGGATTCGCCCTTCCTGGCCAGGGAGGTTTTGCATGACTTTGAGTGGTGCTTACACACACTTGCTGCCATGTAAGCCACAATGACTTGTAGCTTCAGAGATCAGAGGCAACAGAGCTGCCAGAATGTGCTTGGCACATGGGGTGATACCAGGCATTGAACTGGTGACCATGGGCTTAGGCAGACATTCTAAACCACTAAGATATTTTCTCCTGGATCCTTATAATTCCCTTTAGTACATCTTTCCCCTTAACAAGACAGTTTCCCGACAAATTCTGCATTTCTTTGCCAAGAAATTTGGACCTCTCATAAGCAATTCCACTCGGTCCCTATTTTGCACTCTAGCTCTGACTCCTAGGTGGCTGCTGCCTTTCCCTCTGGACCACCAGAAGAGGCTAGAGACATTTCAGATTCTCTCTCTGGACCCTGCACTTGGAAACTTCTACCCTGGAAAGTGGAACAGAAAAACTCTTCCAGAATCTGGGGCTGGAGCGATAGCACAGCGGGTAGGGTGTTTGCCTTGCACGCGGCTGACCCGGGTTCGAATCCCAGCATCCCATATGGTCCCCTGAGCACTGCCAGAAGTAATTCCTGAGTGTAGAACCAGGAGTAACCCCTGTGCGTCGCCGGGTGTGACCCAAAAAGCAAAAAAAAAAAAAAAAATTCTTCCAGAATCTGAATTTTCACTGAGTTTATTTTTTCCCCACTCTCAGCTTTCCATCTGGGCTCTTAAAATTTCTCTTGAGCTTGTGAAGATGCCAAAGCCATTCTGGTTTTAAGCAAATATTTGCCAAACACCTTTTATGATCTAGAGACTGTGCTAGACACTCGTAATACAACAGATGGAGGCATCATTCTTGTTTTCTCAACAGAAATGAACTCAGTGCCTGAGTCAGTTTAAATCACAAGATACTACTATTGGGGGATCTACAGTGAGGATGATATACATGTAAGATGCTATCAATGTTAAGTCAAAGACTCTAACTGAAAGTGAGTGTAGGGGGGCCCTGGGATGTCACTCAGTGGGAGTGCACTCTGCCATTTGTGATCCATTGAACCACATGTGTGTAATCTCTAACACACTGCTATCAGGTGTGTTACTCCTGGACTTTGCAACAACAAAGACAGGGTGGTGGGGTGTAGTGAGTAAAAATTCTTTTAAAATAAGGACATAGATTACTACACAAAAGAGGTCAGTTTACAGCAGGTAATATAGAGGACCTCTGCTCTACTCAGAAGTTCACCTAGCTTTTCCATCCTTCATGTACTTTATCAGTAGACTATTTTGCCTGCAAGATGACCAGCCATTTGTATATGTTCTATAGATCATATTCATAGATAGTATTTAACTCCAGAAATAGGACTTGTTATTTATGTTTACAGGAGGGATGAAACCTCTCCAGAAGCTCTCTAGAAATGTTTTCTTCACGTGTCACTGATCAGGATTGTGTAACATGTCCCATTGAAGCCTATCTGGGAAGGAGTGTGCAATGACATGACTGATTGGATCCATTAAGTTGCAATGAGTCAGCCATGAAAGGACAAATCCAGGTGAAAAATGGTGGGTCCTGGCTTGCTTCAAGGGTCAGAGGCCAGAATGATCATCTCAGGGATAAGCAGGAAGAAGATGAAAGCTGGCAGGCCTGGGAAGAGATGGGTTAGTAAAGGTCCTCACAGGATGGAGTGGAGGAGCACTCTGCCTCTGGCAGGGATGCATCCTTGAAGAGTGGCCTGTTTAAAGAAGTCAAGCCAGAGTTCACAAAGAGGGCACACTTCAATTCAATTTTGTGATTGTTTATGGATATCTTTGAGAGGGGATTCTGCAAAGCTGTGTTTAAGTGGCCTGGGGATCACTCAGCCAACTGAACCAGACAGTTGCTACACCAACCTGATGCTGAAATACTGCTCAAGACAGTGATCCTGTGGGCCACCAGGCCCACCCAGGAGCACTTAGAGGTCGTACTGTGCCAGGGTTAGGACTGGAGGTCTCCAGGCTCTCCAGCCCTTTGGGCTATTTCCCCATTCTTGCTTTTATAGCTCTTAAAAGACCTTGCCATGAAGTAAAAGAGATTGACAGTATAATGCCTAGTAGAATGCCTAGCAGAAAGGGGACTGGTGATTTGTAGCCCACAGTCACCAAAATCTCAAACTGATTTCTTGGACATCAAAAACTCCTCCTAATCAGGCAGCAGCTCCTTCAGTGCTCATAAAGCCATATCAAATTTGATTTACTCTTTAGTGTATTTAAAAAAATTTTTTTTTGCTTTTTGGGTCACACCTAGCAATGCACAGGGGGTTACTCCTGGCTCATGCACTCAGGAATTACTCCTGGCGGTGCTCAGGGGACCATATGGGATGCTGGAAATCAAACAGGTTGGCCGCGTGCAAGGCAAACGCCCTACCCACTGTGCTATTGCTCCAGCCCCTAGTGAATTTTTATTTTCAGACAGTGATGCAAAGGAGTATACATATTCTTTTCCTCCCCTGATAATTGCTATTAGGGCCTTAAAGCCTAAGAAAAATTAAATCCATATATTTAGGAGTTAGATTTGACTGTGTTATGATCTGAATATCAACCAAAGTAAATAAGGAATCAAAGCAGGGTCTTCTGAGTGGCAGGGCACCACTTGGATGGGGCATAGGTCCTTGCTTGCTCAAGTGTAAATGTAATATGTGCTTAGTACTGGTGGGAATGAACATTTTTGTGTACATTAAATTTGTAGGAATGAAGCAGAATTAGTCTTCAGGGTATGACTGAGTCAGGAGCTAAAATTAACAGACAAGAGTGATTTGGAAACCCGAGCATGCCAGCAACATTTACAAGCAGTGGGTGTACTAAGGTTGGCAAAGTGAGCATCAAGTGTAGGTTTTAGGAAGGGGGCCAGAATGTTCTAGGAAAAAGAACCACCTTCCTCCTTCCTGACATAGGAATTACAAGAGATGAAAACCATGTCCATTATTTGAGAGGGCTGTGGGCAGGAAGGGAAGGGAATATGCCTAGTGCACTTTGCTCAGGAGAGACTGATCCAAAGACCTCATCGAAAACTTTCAGGAGTTGGCTGGGGAGAAAGGAACAGAATATAGAATGAGCTGAGCCTTATGAGCTTTTGAGTGTAGGGGATGAGGATGGCAGATGAAATTCTGGGGCTGCTGGTGGAGTTGAAATAAACAAACTTGAAGGTGTTGGAGACTGACCAGAGTCATGAGGAAGTTCCGGGAACTTGCTGCCTTGCAAACAAGGCCGTGTCATAGCTGCAAACAGCTAGGAACTCTGAGTGGACTGAGTTGGGGTCAGCATGTTCCAATGCAGCCACTTTCTGTTATAGATTAACTGTGCTATGATTGGATGAAAGTTAAACAAATATCTTATTGGGTTATTGTGTAGGCTTGTATATATTTTGATGAGGAATATATGGGAAGTGGGATTTAAAAGTTTGCAAGGTGGTCTGATTTACTTCATCGAGAACTTTGTGCATCATTGAGCTACAAAATAATATGCACTTTAAGCTGTTTTGATCTTATGTATTTTAATCTTATGTACTCTGGCATATGCTATATGTTTTGATTGTCAACCCAATAAAAAGGAGCTGCAAAAGTCAGTCAGTGCTAAGTGGCCTGAGTGAGCTTTAGCCCTCCTCTTTCAAACCTTCCACACACCTTGCTTATCTCTATGCCCCTGACCAATCACTTGAGAACTAACACGAAGGACTCAATAAGATAAAATGTGTGGAAAGCATAAGTTTTGGGGTACAAAAGGTGGTTGCCTATGTCTCCTGTTGACACCCTAATAATGCAGGTGAGAAGAACTAGAAGGTGAGGCTTTAGTTCGAGAGCAGGAGCTCTCTCGGAGGCCTGCTGGAAAGCCAGGTCAGCTGGAGTAGCCCCTGGAAGGATTTGCATTTCACTGCAGAGCCTTTGGGATATTTCACTGTGGCTATGAGAAAGGGATGAGCATTATTCTATGCCCACTCTGTGCTTCTTGTGAATGTCATGTTATCCCATGTAATGAGCCTAGCATCCGTAGTTAAGTACATGTTATTTCCATTGAAACAGCTTTGCAGGGGTGAAGACATGCAGGTGCATGTTTGGTGTCCTTCGTGATTCGCTTTCAGGCAGCATGAGCAGGACTGCCTTGGGGATGAGACTCCTGACTGGGAGCTTCCTCCCAGTTGGCTTTAGAGCCCGAGATATGGCAGGACCAGAGCAGATGTCCCTTTTGCCTCCAGACGTTTGAATTCATAATGGAAGTATAAAGAAGATGACTCGACATGATGGATCTAAAAAGTTGTGAGGCCCGGGGGGGCACCAAGAGGTACCCTAGAATGAGAGCAGTTTAGGAAAGCAAATAAAGGCAGTTGTAGATATGATCATCACAGGAAAACATTTGCTACATTGCAGAGACACATTGAAGTATCCTCTCCCAACACAACCTGATCTTAAATCAGACATTTCCTGCAAACACGCAATCAGGGATTTTCTTGTAGAAACTATTATCTTCAAATGCATCAAGACATGAAAATCCAGCTGCTTAAAGAAATGTACTTCTTTAAATATCTTCCATGAACAGCACAGGATAAATGATTTAAGGAAGACATAGCATAGTAGAGAACAAAGTTGTTAATTTTTAAGGTTTCATGGTTCTTTAAACTATCATTTGGAGAACCAATCCATTATTTTGTGAGTTTGGCTGGCGGAGGTTCTCCAGAGGGTGTCCATTTGAAAAGTCATTTAATTACCAGTAAGTACATTTTTCAATTGAAAGCTCAAAGTTTTGCATATACTACACAGGAAACAAAAAGATATTTTAATTTCACTTTTGAAAAAATATTTCAGGGGCTGGAAAGATAGTACAGTGGGCAGGAAGTTTGCCTTGCACATGGCCAATCCAGGTTCAATCCTCAGTACCCTTTATGGTCCCATGAGCACCAACAGGAATAATTCCTGAGGTTGGAACCAGGAGTAATCTCTGAGCATTGCCAGGTGTGGCCCAGAAAAAAATAAATAACTTCAATGCTTAATTCACAGACATTCCCATAGAAGTATTTTTCTTCTCATGATAAAAACACAATAATGCCAATCCAATAATTATTTGAATAATTCATCTATGCAGAAGGATCCATGCAATGAGTATGGGCATATTTTTGAATTTTCACATTGCCTGACCTCTTCTCAGGACCACATCAAGTTGAGAACTGCAAAGCCTTTAAATAAAACCAGATGGCAGACTTCCAAAAGACCAAGGACCAAGTGTGGCCTCAAAAAGGCAGGAGAGTTCTAGAGTGCTTTTAAGGCCCGCAGGGAAAGTCAGAAGCCAAGAAACATCTCTCTTCTTTGCATGCTATCAGGCATAATGCAACAATTCAAGCCTGAAACCAAGGTCTGTAGCATCAACAGGAAGAACTGCCTCTTCCTTCTACCAGTTTCTTGGACGCAAGGCTGTCTAGATAAATAGATGTCATCTTCTCTGGACTCCAAGCTGCACGAGGTGACTGATACACCCTTTCCTGGACCAGGAGGTAATATTATCCACACAACCGTTCATCTTGGCAAATTTACATGAACAGAACACATAGGTCGATAGGAGAAATGTGTGTGTGTGTGCGTGTGCGCGCACACACGCGCGCTTGAGAGAGATATGGTCTGTATGATGGTGTGTGTGTGTGTGTGTGTGTGTGTGTGTGAGAGAGAGAGAGAGAGAGAGAGAGAGAGAGGGTGGCGATGGGGGAAGAGGGAGAGAAGGGGGAAGGAGAGAGGGAGAGAGGCGAGAAAGAGACAGGAATCAGAGATGGTCTGTATGATGGTGTATTAGGGAGATAGATGGTGTGTGTGTGTGTGTGTGTGTGTGTGTGTGTGTGTGTGTGTAGGAGAGAGAGGGGGTGATGATGGTGTATGTGTGTGACCATGGGGCATGGGTTCCTGCCTGGGAGACCAATCCTAGCTAGCACGGGATCCGATGGAGCACAGGGGTGGGTGGGGAAGAGGGAAGCAAAGCCGGAAGGCGGGCGGGAGATGCGGGAAGACGACGCCCAACTCCCCCCCCCCCCCCCCACACACACACACACAGCCCTTCTGCAGCCTGCTACACCAGCCTTGGGTGTGGCCTCGTGCGGGCCGGACAGGATTCTCCTGCAGAGCCCCGGTGGCCTTGAGGATAAAACTGAGGCTCCAGTCGGAAGATACGAGCAAATTTCCCGTGACAGTTCCCCCCTTTTTCCTAATAGTAGGGAGTTTTCCCCAAGAGGACCACTTGCAATGTCTGTCTTCGAGTCCGGTTCTCTGCATTTGGGGGGAAACAAAGGAAATTCCGCCAAGTTTCCGGCCAGTTTGCCCCTGCTGCTCGCACTCCCCCTCTCCAACCCGCCTGCCGCCTTGGTGTTGGGGTGGCGGAAAGGTGGGGATGGGTGGGATTGGGAGATCGGGGACTCTCCCTGCCCCGTGGCTCCCCGGAAGCCGCGTTAAAGTTAAAAGGGACCCAGAAATAGGAGAAAAACTTTGCCTCCTCCCCCCAAACCCACCCCGGCAGCAGCGGCTCCAGCAAGCGGAAGCCCCCGGCGTCTCGCTGGAGCGGCCTCGGGGTGCCGCCCCCGGCAGCAGCACGCACGGCCGCACTCCAGGAGTCCTTCCAGCTGCTGACAAACTCGGAGCTCCGACTTCTCCCGAAAAGTGCCTGCTACTCGGGGTGGGTGGGGGGCGGCCCCCATCCCGCGCCGCCGCCGCCACCGCGGTCCCCCGACTTCCCCCAGGCCGGCCTCCCGGCCCGAGCCGAGTCGTGCGCCGCGCCCGCCGCCCCCGCGCGCCGTGACTCCCCGGGCGCGCCCCGCTCGTAGTCGGGCCACGCCGCCGCCCGCCACTGCAGCACCGAGGGGGCGGGGGACCGCAGCGAGCAAGCCCGGAGCCGCCCGCCCGCCCCTCCTCCCGCCGCCGCCACGCTCGGCGGAGCCTCCACTCCGCGCGCTGCGGGAGCGAGTAGCAGACGGAGGCGGCCCCGGGGAGCGCGCCCGAGCGACGCCCGCCAGGCGGCGGCTGCAGCGCGGACAGTGCCCAGGGCGAAAGGGGGTCCCCGCCGGCCAAAGCGGTGAGTGAGGGACCCTGGCGGCCGAGGGCGACGGGGTGGGTCGGCCTTTCCAGCCTAGGCTTCATTTCCCAGCCGAACCTGGACTCCGGGCGCTGCAGGCTGGGGGAACTTTTGCAGCCTTGCAAAAGCGCAACTTTGCCTCGCCTGCCGGTAAGGGGGAAGAGGCGGTTGCTAGGGCAAGGAGCCCCTCCCGGGCTGGGACCCGGGAAGTCAGGATTAAACTGTTAGAGTGACCCCCAAACCTCTCACTTTTGGTTTTGGGGTGATGTTGGAGAGGGTTAGAGAACCAGGATGCGCTTTATCCGGGATTCCGGGATGAGGGTGGGGGGGCGCCTTGGGCAGCTGCTTGGGATGCGGGAGCCGCGCCCGCCTACTGCCGGGAACCTCCAGGAGTCTTTGCTGGTGTGACTCGACGGGTAGGGGAGGCTTTTTCAAAGCAAGCAACTTGACCCGGGGTCCACCTCTTATCCAAGCACGAGCGCAACTTTTCGGCGGGGATCCCGCAGCAGACGTGCGCGGGTGGCGGGAGAACCGAGGCAGCTGCGGTAGGCGCTGCTGGAGCCGAAAAGAAACTCCGAGGACTGGAGAGGGGGAAGCAAAAGAAAGGGAAAAAAAACTATTCCCCACAAATCTCCGTAGCCCGTGCCTTAGAGTGTACGCGAGGGAACTACAGAAGGAGGACGAGCGGGGAACCCCACGGGGCCGGGGCTATTGTGAGAGCCTGCGCGTCCGACTCCAGGCTCGCCTTCATTCAGCAGAAAAACACGATTGAGCGCCTACTGTGTGCCGGGAGAGGCGGGGAGTCATCCCGCCTCAAATACCCAGTGAAGGTGCGAGCAGGGCTGCAGATGCAGTAAATGCAGCCCCAAGGTTCACGCCGTCCTGGGTTCTAGAACTGGGAAGACCCCCCCCCTCCCGGCCCTCTCCCCAACGCCCCATAGTGTCGCGTGGACCGCCCGGGCTGGACCCACGAGGACTGCGGACCTGGACGGAGGGTATACTCGGGTGGGGGGCAGCGGGCACCCTGCACCCCCAGCCTCAAGCCCAGAGCGTTGCTGTGGGCGCGCGGGGAGCGCGGGCGGTCGGCGCGAGGGGGTGGAGAGGGAGGGGCTGAGTCACCGTGCTTGGAGGTGCCGCCTGGACGGCGCGAGCCGGAGGCGGGGCGGGGGGTGCCGGGGGCGGGGGGTGCGCTGGCGTCAGCGGCTACGTGTGCGGGTGATGCAAATGCAGACCCACCGGGGCGGGCGGGGGGCGGCGAGTCTCTGTGGCCGAGCGCGCGTGTGCGTCAAAGGCTGGCGAGTGATGGATGCGTGGCAGCGCGGCGGGCGCGGAGCGCAGCGACCCGGGAGGGGGCGGGGGAGGGGGGCGCCCGGACTGCGGCTGGGACGACGAGGAAAGCCCCGCAGGGCCGCGGCGGCGGGCGGTCGGGCCGCTCCGCAGTGCGCCGCAGTGCCAGGGAGGCGCTGCAGCGGCCGGCTCTCCCGCGGGGGCGGGGATGCGGGGGGCCCGGGGATCCGGGGTGCCCTGATGCTCTCTTAGCTGCGCCGCCTGCTCCCTTCGCCCCACACTCGGCGAGAAAGTTGTAGCGGTTTCTTCCTCCTCCTTAGTCCTGGAGGAGAGCTAGGCTTGCTCCCTCGCCGGCGTTCGCTCCTTTGCAGTGGCCACTTCTAGGGGCCTCGTGCTCCCGGCAAGTTTTCGTGTGAAAGCTTCGATGGTGAGCCGCCTTAGGTTCAGTTGCGCTGACCCGTCCTTTCCCGAGGCTTCGGCTGGGATTTCAGTTAGGAGCCTGGGCCGCCTTCCCTTTTCCTGATGGAAAACCATAGACTAAGCAAGTCATATGAATGAATGCATTTCCTGGTTAAAAATCAAGATCTCAATCCATGTTTTATTTTGGAGGCCAAGGTCGCTGTTTTAGAAACCTAGTTGCTTTCCCGAATGAGTCTAGATCTGCAAGATGGGTGGCAAAAGCCAAGAAGGAAGGAAGATGTGGGCTGCAGTGGAAGCGAGCAAGAAAAACAGCGGTAGGCGAGCAGAGAGAGCCTTAGGCAGGCGCATTTCCCCTGGAATTCTGCTGTGTCACCTGGGACTAGTGCTTATTCTTGGTGGGCTCGCCCTCCACATCCCAGAAATGTGAAAAGGAGCTCAGACCAGCTCTTATTAGAAAGTTGTTTTGAGGACATAAGAGATGGTTTCCCTGAGTGGAGAATACTATGAAACAAAAAACCTTTAAGGAAAAAAGAAAACAGTTGTTACCTTTTAAGATATCCTGAAGCCTTTATACCCAGGCACTGTTCCTTTAATGAAATTTAGCTTTCAGTGTCCGCAAACGCAGACAATAGACTTTTCCTAATGGTGTACTATAAAATCCAATGCCATTAGCCACTCACTGGAGAAGAGGGGGAAGGAGAAAGAAACCCTGCGTTTGTACATCTGAGTGTTTTGGATGATGTAGTAGAGAATTTTTCTTTTTCTTGATTCACTGACAATGAAAGTAGCATTTTTCTCAGCAGCAGACCAGCTTGCCGGCTTTTAGGTAAAAATTCCCCTGAGTATTAACCTCATCATAATTCTTGAAGTGTGGAGGGTTGCTCTGATCGTCAGGGTTACGGCAAAGGGCACCCTAATGGACACTATATCACGTGACCACAAATGCCAGAAAAATCTGTTTTCTATAATTAGAGCTATTAGTACTTACTCTGAGATAAACTTGTTGATGACATATTTTATGAATAAAAATATCTGATTTTCTAAACTAGCTCTCTGGGCTGTTATTCATTTTACTCATAGTTCTGGGTAGATTCCTGTGAATAGTGAGAGTTAACAGCGTCCTATTTTATTCTTTACAGATTCAGTCGGGGGGAAACCTGTGTGTTTCCTGGTTCCCCTTGCTGAGGTCTCCCTTGAACCGGTGGTTTACGAGTGCAGATCATTATGCGTTGAACACAAACTCCTCATTTTCCAGTCTCTTTGTCGATGCAGTGAAGGCTGTCCCCCAGCTGTGGGTAGTTTCCCTACAACACCGCAAATTGTTTTGTTTTTGCCTTTTCATTTGTAGCCTCCCTGAGCGACTGTGTACATTATGGCAGTGATTGCATTTCAGGCTTCTTTATTTTGAGACAGCTGAGAATAACAATGGGGCATAATGTTACTATCTTAATTTTTGATGTAAAAATTCCTTAAAATGGGGCGTTAAAACACCATTCAGTGTTTGATCACAAGTGCCCCGTGATGGGGAGAGTGGGTGGGGAGGAGTTGCATGTCATGATGGCTTCTCCTATTGGGAAGAATTGAGCAAAATTCAATCAGTGGAGAAAGGATGCTTGTGCCTTTCCATTTCTTTATTCTTTTGTTCCATGAAGTACAGAAATATATGATGTGTTATCTGTGTCGTTTGAACTGTGCTTTCAAGTAGAAAATAAGAAGCATCCTTTCTTTCACTCATGTTAATTTTACGTGCAACTCTGGGCTCTATTTTTAATAGAGCAAATGGTCTGGTAGATATTGTAATGCACCATTAGGAGTATAAATTAGAACAGATCAAATTTGAATGATAATAGCTTGATTATAAAGCAGATGTTCAGGTCAATTTAACATGACAACATTTTTAATGTTTTCTGTTGACCACCTAATGCACATCATTCCTGCTGTATATTTTCCCTTGGACAGTATATGATACAAATAATTAGACATTAAGATTTATATTGCTGGACTTCTATCTCCTCATAGTATTTGATCGCTCTTAGAATTTAAGAGCACAGTGAGATATTTGACAGATGAGACTAAGAGTTAGCTTTGATATTTGCCACTTTTTTTTTTTTTTTTTTTTGCTTTTTGGGTCACACCTGGTGATGCACATGGGGCTATTCCCTGCTTTGCACTCAGGAATTACTTCTGGCAGTGCTCAGGGGACCATATGGGATGCGGGAATCGAACCCGGGTCGGTCGAGTGCAAGGCAAACTCCCTACCTGCTATGCTCTTGCTCCAGTCCTGATATTTGCCATTCTTTGAAAAGTCTATGAAATAGAATCCTAACAAAGTCAGAGAGTGATTCTCAAATGGTACCTTATATCATACTTTTCTGGGGTGCTTGTTGAAATGGAGATTTCTTTCTTTCTCCTTTTTAAAAAAACAATGATTTTACCTCATTCTAACATTCATTCTCAGCTTCTACCATGGTCTAACCTTCACTCTAAACCAACCCTAACCCTAATCCTAACCTTAATCCTATCCCTTCCTCTATCCAAAGACCTACTATTGGCCTAGTCTTACCAGTTACACTAAACCTAACATACACCGTCAACCTAATTTTTGTTCTCAACTTCTAACATGGCCTAACCTTCAGCTTAACCCTAACTCTCCAGAGTCCTATTTCTTAGCCAAACCCTACCAGTTGCACTAAACCTGCCATTCCCACTGATCTAACTTTCATCCTCAACTTCTATGTCCTAACCCTAATCCTAGCCCTAACTCTGTCCAGGGTCCTATCATGTACCCTAAGTTTGGCCAAATCCTACCAATTACACAAACCTAACATTCATCCTCACCCTAACTTTCATTCTCAACCTCTAATATGGCCTAAACCTCACCCTGACTGTAACATGACCCTTACAGTAACCCTAACCCTAACTCACTTGGGGAGCTTTGAGCTCCTTTCTAGGCATTCTAGTTCTGTGGGTGCAGAATATGCTGTTTATCACATAATGGGATGGACGTTAATCATTAAGTGACAGAAAGAGCATTGGTGTTAGTATTGAGCAGTGTCGCAGGGGCCCAGGACAGTGATGGGGCAAGTGATGTTGGTAAGGATGTCAGAGTCATGTAGATGTGGATAGAGAAGGAAGGGTGCAGGCAGACTGATCATCATAAGTGATTGATCAATCTAGTGGATTCAGAGCTGCGATCCTTATTAGCCCAGGTCTATCAGACCCTGGACACTGGCTCCTGCTCCCTTCTATTCCGTCATTTTTGCATAACCTCCCAACCCCTCCCAGAACCTGCAATTTCCACACATCCTTCTCCTCTGTCCATCACAGTGCCCTTGCCACCTGTTCTGCCCTCTCTTCCCCATAGTAACTCCTGTGTCCCCCAGGCTGCAGCCCAGCCCCCTTCCTGGGGAGGCCACTCAAACTTCACCTGGGAGTTTAAATTTCTCTCTCACACACAGTATATCATCACACACTGTAAATATGATTGTCAGAAAAAGTCAGGATGGTCATTAAATTTGAATGTAGGTAAAGATGACAAAATGGAGAATAGAGAGATGTTAGCTCAATGGACTGGAGGGTACACTTTGCATGAGGGGGCCTGGGTTTGCTCCCTGTCACCAAGTGTTACCCCAACACTGACAGAGTCTACCCCATCTCTGAGCATTGAGCCTGGAATAGCCCCTCCCAGAAGACAAAATTATTTTAGTGTAAGTATCTCAAACATTACATGATTTATGCTTAGGTGAAAACATTTTTATATGGAACATTTATCTAGCATCCTTTAGTTGATAAATCTGGTGATTCTGTTTTTGAAGATCATTAATTGTTATCATTTCTTTTTTATAAAAAAAAACAATGGCAGTTCTTACATCAATGCCTCTCTCTTCTGATTAAATGTTTTGCTGTAGCAGAGCAAAGACAGGATTAGGAATAGATTGCTATTTTGTCTTGCTTCGTTTCTAGAGTCAAAATTAATATCTGGGGTGTGGTAAGAAAATCAATAAGTATCATCAGATGAATGATTGAGTTATTAGAAAAAGAATGGTCTTAACTGCTCTGAGCCTTAATTCCTTTGGCTATTGAAAAGATGATTTTTTTTTGCTTGTCTGGATTGTATGTGATTAAATTGGAAATATATCACGGAGCTCCCAGCAAGTTGCTTTGTAGCTACTGGACTTTAAAAGGTCTCCATTCTTTTATCTCAGTATTTACCCTGGAAATGAAAGGATCCTTTTTAATGTATGAAATCCGACTTCCTTTTTCTTACAGTGCTCTCCCCATAGATGGTCTCTAACTGTTTACCAAATGAAAGTGACTGTGCAAAGGTTCTGTTCTCAGAGGGTCCTCTCAGTGCACTGCCAGTCTCCCGCTGGATCCCGGGCACTCACCCAACGCCCCACACTTAGAAGGGCCCAGGGTTTGGTTTATTCTCTGATGTCACCTCTTGAAACTCTTTACACAGGAGCATAATATTTTTCTGTTGCACTGGGCCTTGCCAGTCAGGTCACTGGTGCTGGAAAGCATAAACACTATGTGCATGCTAGGTCTTATATTTAAACTTCATAATAACAGTAACAACAAGTCTCACAAAGGAGATGTTACTGGTGCCCGCTCAAGCAAATCAATGAGCAACGGGATAACAGTGACAGTGAATAACCATGGACCCCACAATGCTTGTGATTTTCCCAAAATGGGCATGACTTAAATTGATGAAACCAAGTTCATAATTCTTTGCACAGCACCGCAACTGCTTGCTTGTTATTACTACCTTGAAGTGCTTTCAAACGTTTGGACAAGCATCAGGAGCCATAAAAGAACCATCGTTAAATTTCTGATTCTTTGGTCACTTCTATGGATCTCCCTCTCCATCACTGAACCTCCAGTTGCTGAACAACGGAGCCCGAGCTTTGTAGGAACACCAGGAGCACCACCAGAAACTTGTATTCGGTTTTAAAAATCTGCCAAGTCAAACAAGATAAATAGTGTTCTTGGACATTTGAAAGTTTTCTATGAGAACAATCTAAGATGTTTGTTTTTCACTCCCAGTCGCTGAGCTGAGTCACTCAGCTCTGAGCCTCTGCAGCCTGGAGCAGCCGTGAAGTGTTGGCAGTGGCTGGAGAAGGTGACCCACTTTGACCTTTCAAGTTCTGACTAACCTGTTTTGAAATTTACTCATTATATTGCTACTTTTTTCAATCTTTTAAGTATGCCATATTTTATTTCATGCTTGGACTGGAGCAATAGCACAGTGGGTAGGGTGCTTGCCTTGCACGCAGCTGACCAGGGATCCATTCCTCTGTCCCTCTCGGAGAGCCCGGCAAGCTACCGAGAGTATCCGGCCCGCATGACAGAGCCTGGAAAGCTACCAATGGCGTATTTGATATGCCAAAAACAGTAACAAGAAGTCTCACAATGGAGACGTTACTGGTGCCCGCTCAAGCAAATCGATGAACAATGGGATGACAGCACTACAGTGTTATTTGTGCTTATGTGTGTTTGTCTTTAAGAAATGATGTTCTAACTCTTTCATGGGGCCATTCTCCCCTTACACTCTCCTTTCACACTCCCCTTTCACAATAGTTCACACTGTAACTATTTTCATCTCATGCTGCATGCTCCAGTTAATGCACATTAAGCATCTTATGAGCGACATTGAATACAAAGCTCATTTTAGCATAACGATAGTTTTGTTTGTTTTTGAGCTATACCAGGTGATGCTCAGGACTTACTCCTGGTTCTGTGTTCAGGGACCACTCCTAACAGTATGTAGCTACCATAAGTGGTGCCAGGGATTGAAACAGGTTGGCCTCATGTGAGGCAAAATGTCTTATCCTCTATGCTGTCTCCCTAGCCATGATTATTTTTGAAGTATGTAATTAATTCTATAGCCTGTGTGTCCTGCTGATCATCTCAGATGGCCATAGATATTTATATCAGCAGTAATATGCATTTCTAATAGTTTCTCTGATTCTAGTCCTATCTAATTGTGGATTCTTAACCAGGTGCAGATATTCCTGTTTTAAATATTGACACTTGTCAAAAAACTAGGAAATTGAGCTTCCTATGATCCAACAATTCCACTTCTTGGCATAAACCCCAGGGGCCTAAAAAATCTGTTCAAACAGACATTTATACTTTCTATGTTCATTGCAGCACTGTTCAAAATAACCAAAAATCTGGAAATAACCCAAGTGCCCAAGAACAGATGATTGATTAAAAAACCTATGGTTCATCGGCCCAAGTGATAGTACAGTGGGTAGGGCACTTGTTTGCAAGCTCCAACCCAGGTGTGATCCCCAGCAGCCCTATGCACCCCTGAGCACCTCTAGGAGTGATTCCTGAGTGCAGAGCCAGGAGTAACCCCTGGGCACCACAAGATGTGGCCCCCAAACAAAAACTATGGTATATACAATGTAGTAGTAACTTGGCTTTAAGAAGATTAAATCATGAAATGCGTTGTTAGATGGATGGACTTAGAGAGTATAATGCAAAGTGAAGTGAGTCAGAAAGATAGGGACAGGCGTAGAATGATCTTGTATGTGGGATATAAAGAAACAAAGTAGGGGAATAAAAAATACCCGAGTGGAGCTGGAGTGATAGTAAGCAGGTTGGGCATTTGCCTTGGCAAATTTGCCGGATCCCCGGCATCCCATATGGCCCCCTGATCTGTGACAGGAGTAATTCCTGAGTCCAGAGCCAGGAGTAATCCCTGAACATTGCTGGGTGTGACCCAAAAAACAATGGTGACTCAATAAAAAATTAAAAAAAAAAAAAACTTCTCAGGCAAAAAGGGGTCTCTAGTGGAAAAGCTTAAGAAGCCCTGACTTAAATAATGAAATCACACAATTGCTAAAACAGTGGGGGATGAACCTATATAAATACATTAAGGTAGAAATGTCTTGAAGATTTGTTATTAGAAGTAAAGCAGTTATTGACCTATGAAGTGTATATCTCTTCTTAAAAATTAAAGCACATTTAACAAAACTTGGAAAATAAAGAACACACTGTGGCATTTTGCAGGTCAGATGGAAAGGACCTTATACTTCGTCTTTACATATTTCTGGTTTGTGTGAGTTTTCAACAGTTCAGCACACTTTGCATGTATACTTATGGTATCAATAAAAAATGATAGAAATTAATTTCAAGATGCTCTGGCAATGTTGTTTCTCAAATTTGGGTGGTTTAAAAGCACTCCAGTTTTCCTGGTGTATATATTTCTAGTCCATAATATAGGCAGAGTAATCCTAGCTGTGAAAACATGCTTCTTTTCTGCTTTTCCAGAAAGCTGTTTTCATTTTGAATGAATGAAAAACACACCCTGCTACACATCCCAGTAACTGCCCTTCCGAGTCCTGCTCATTACCACCTTCCCTTTCTGCTCCTCCAATTCTCAGTAAATCCTATGTTTCCAATGGCTGTCAAAATCCTGTGTTAACACTCAGAATAGTTTGCTTCCAGACACATTTTTCATACACTGTTATGGGTGTATATTTGGTGAGACTGGGGAGTAATGATTTTTAAAAATTTTATCATTAAATAACAGTCCTAAACGTTCTACTGTATTGTAGTACTGTCGTCCCACTGTTCACTGATTTGCTTGAGCAGGTACCAGTAACGTCTCCATTGTGAGACTGTTGTTCCTGTTTTTGGCATATCGAATACGCCATGGGTGGTTTGCCAGGCTCTGCCGTGCAGGTGGGATGCTCTAGGTAGCTTGCCGGACTCTCCAAGAGGGGTGGAGGAATCGAACCCAGGTTGGCCATGTGCAAGACAAATGCCCTACCCACTGTGTTATCACTCCAACCCAGATAAAATGGCAGATATGTGTATTAATTTAAAAAATACCTAATGATGAAAGCCAGGTTTGCAGAAGATACTGCTTCCTTAGACAGCAAAAGTGTTGAAAAAGATGTAATTTTCACTGACTTATTGTGAGCTACTGGTATTTAAAATTGTAAATGTTTATAATCTGAAAAGATAAGTTAGCCATGATTTTCATTTTGACAGTTGTGTTTTCTTTTGTAAAAAATACGGGGTTGTTTAATCTTTATTCAAACCTGTGTTGGTTAGGGAACAGATATTTATTTTCCAGAAGTGGAGCAGCTTGTATATCAAGGGGGGTCTGAATTGTTTTTGTTTTTGGGTCACACCCATTAGTGCTGAAGGGTTACTCTTCACTCTGTGCTCAGAGTTCACTCCTGGAGGCCGAGAGGACCCTATGGGATTCTGGGAATTGACTTGGGTCAGCCTCCCTACTGTACTGTTTCTCTGCCCCCCAAAACTGTGTTTTGTTTAGAACTTACCAAGAGCTTTTCACCATTTCCCTATGGCAGCAGACATAGCTGTGATACTTAAGTTGCAGATCAGCGCACCTAAGCTCGTCTGCCCGGGTGTTGGTGGCACTCCTGGTAATCCTACAGTTAAAAACAAGCATCTCATGGCTTCATTGGGTATTCTAGAAGTGTGGTGCTGAAACATTTGCATATTTTGCTGCATAATCTATTATTATTTCCTCTATTGAGGTGTTATATAAATACTTTAAATTTATGTATGCAGGTAGGCGATTTCATTGGGAAACATTATTTAATAAAGCTTTGCAAAATATGTTGTTATTAGCTATTGTTGGAGAGCCTACATTCTCTGTATTTGATCATTGTGTGTAGTAAGCTTTTTTTTTGTGGTGGGCATCCTTCCAAGTTCAGGATACCCTGCCTGCACCCCCCATCCCTCCCCCTCAGGCTGTGGTGCTGCTTAGACCTTGTGGGGCCAGGGGTTACCTAGGTCACTATGGTGGTGCTCTGGGCCCTCCAGACCTTACCCAGCAATGCTAGGGGGACCATATGGTGCTGGGGTTAAAACCTGGTCGCATCGCTTGGTCTACCTTTTACCTTTAGGACATGTCACAGAGAACCTCTTCCCTCCTACATCTGAGAGGAATATGCTCTTTCTGCAATGGTGCCTCCTCTCTCTCCTCTTCTCTCTCTCTCTCTCTCTCTCTCTCTCTCTCTCTCTCTCTCTTTCTCTCTCTCCCCTATGTTTGTGAAGTGGCATATGAGTTGGACCCATCTACAAATGGTATGTCTGTAGAGAATATGCAGGCCTCTATCATAATTCTGCTTTGGGAAGGCTGAACCCACACTTCAGCAGGCTGTGAAGGTGTTGAAATCCGGTCTCCTCTTGAATCTCAGTAGGTGAGAACAAGGGATGCTCAGAGAAGACACTGTAGATGTCTTCTGTGATTGCTACTGGCAATTCTGGGCAAACCCCAGAAGCAATCAGTTGGTTTTTGTTTTAGTCTGGTTTTAAAAGTATTATTCTCTGCAGCAGCTGCCAGTCAGGGTTCCATAGGTGTGTCCTGGCAGTGTTTGGTGTGTGAGGTGGGAAGGGTTCTCAGAAGAGACTCTGACCAGGGGGAGCCAGGCAGCTGGTATGTAACTCAAGAGTAAAAGTTTATTCCCATCCTCTGAAGTTGCTAGCAGTGTCATTGAGCAAGAATGAATCAGAAGATAGAGGGACCAGGGACTGGATAATCTATGTTGCTCTGGAGCCTTTGAATCGAAAGTTGGAGTATTGAATCGGAGCCTCACGCTCTTTATCTCTGGCGTGCAGGCCAAACAGTTGATGGGACAAGGCTGGTTTCGGTTATTGATAAGTGCATTATAGCTCATTGTTCTCCCAAACAGTCGCTCTGGTGAACCTGTGTGTGGTCCGACTCTGCCTGCCTTCTGGGATATGGATGTGTGTGTATGCACCACTGACAGGTTTGTTTAGATTTCAAGGCAGTGAATATGCTTCCAGAACTTTTGAAACTCCTAGAAATATTTTATATACCTAGAAATGAATTTTTCCAAAATGAAGTAATAATTTTAAAAGATTTAAAAGCACATACACACATACACATACACACACACACACACACACACACACAAGCCCCCGTGTATGAAGGTGAATCTCCTTTCCTAGCATGTCTGAGGAGGAATATAGCTTAAGGGGTGAATCAAGGGTCTTTCATGCTCAGATATGATGTACAACCTGAATGACTCCCTCAGTGATAGCTGGTACAGCACTAGTGGCCCCTGGGCACCTTTGGGAAGCTCCCCCCACCCCTCCAAGGAGAAATAATGGGTAATCATTTGCTCCTGACTCTTTTGCATGATGCACTTCCTTATTACAGTTACTGTGCTGATTACTATATCAGATATTTGGTATAACATTGTATTTTTTTATTTTGGTTTTTTTTTTTTTTTGGTTTTTGGGTCACACCCGACGATGCACAGGGGTTATTCTTGGCTCTTCACTCAAGAATTACCCTGGCGGTGCTCAGGGGACCATATGGGATGCTGGGATTAGAACCCAGGTCGGCCGCATGCAAGGCAAACGCCCTACCCGCTGTGCTATCACTCCAGCCCCCATTGTATTTTTAAAAATAAAGATCTTAAGTAAAATGGGAAAGTTTATGTTGTATCTAATTGCTGGCTTAGAAGTTTTTTTTTTTTAACTTAGTAGATGGTTTTGAAATTGGGTGTTGTAAAACTTAAAAAATTAGCTGATAAAATGCCTTTGCCCAATAAGTTTAAAGTACTATCAGAGAGAGAGAGAAAAAAACAAATGAGAGAAAGAGAAAAAGAGACAGAGAGAGAGAGAGACAGAGAGAGAAGTAAAGTGCCCGTTGTAGAGATAAGGGAGATGGCAGGAGGGAAGCTGGGGATACTGGTGGTGGGAAATGTACACTGGTGAAGGGATCGGTGTTGGAACATAGTATGACCGAAATTCAATCATGGACAACTTTATAACTGTGTATGTCATAGTGATTCAATTAAAAAAAATTTTTAAGTACCACTAAACATATATTCAATTCTTGGGCTTCTGGTGATGTTTTTGAAGTTTTTGCTTCTGCACCTCCTGGAGTGTGTGTATGTGTGTGTGTGTGTGTGTGTGTGTGTGTGTTTGTGTGTGTGTGTATGTGCACGCGTGCATACGCGTGCGAGCTCGCCTGTTTGTCTGTCCGTCTGGTCTTCACTTTCTATTGCTGATAATAATAGATTGTGACATTTTCACTCCAGAAACCAAGGCAATGTTAAGTGCCTTCTCAGTGGCTTGAAATCCAATTGCACCTCTTTACTTGCAAGAGTTTCTTCCTTCCCTAGGGATAAGTAACAGTTGATTTTCAGTCTGACTGACATATGAAAACATAAAAATCTCTTTTGTCGTGGGTTTCACTGTTTCTTTGACGGCTCTGGCAACCGGGATATTTTACTTCTCTGTGTAGACTTCTCAGGCTGGTCACTGTGCTCCTTCTCGGTTTGAGTACCATTTAGGTTTATAATCTACAGAGTTCAGCTTACACGTTTAAGCACAATAAAGGTGTGGTGATGAGGATCCTTCTTTGGGGGGTGGGAGGACACACCTAGCAGTGGTCAGGGAACAGTCCTGGCAGGTTCGGGGGATCGTAGCTGGGATGCTGGGGATTGAAACCAGGTGGACTGTAACCAAGGCAAGAGCCCTACCCATTCTACTATGTCTCTGGCTCTTGTGATGCTCTTTTCTGATTGTATCCATTTCTTTTTTTCTCTTAAGCTAAAATTCTTGTTGAAAATTCCAAGCAATTCTTAGAACTAGCCTGTGTATGTGTATATTCCTTAGGCTGAATTATTTTTCAGATTTTAGAAGCGATAAAGTATGGAATTGATGGCCAGATGGGAATTCTGTTAGTCATTTTCCCCCCAAATATGCCAAAGTCTCTAAATGTTCAGCTTTCTCAGTATAACTAGCCATATTTTACTGGTAAAATGTTCAGCAAATATTTCTATTGTCAGTTAGTCATAAAATTAATAAATATTAAGTAGCTCACATATTGAATGACAGCAAACAGTAGTTAAATCTTAGAACAATAATTAAATTTTTCTAATAAGAAAAGGATGAATTCTAGGAACACTTTGACATTTATATTTTACTCCTGATTCCTGGAAAACCACCCTTTTAACTCAAGTGCAGGTAAAGTATGGCTATTCACGCATTAATTAGTGCATAGACTACAGGTCTGCTAAGAAAAATAAATGCATATTCACATTATATAGTGAAAACTAGCACCAGACCTGATTTAATACAGCTTAATGCCAGTGACTGCCTTTAAGGAGTACTGTTCTCCATGAAATTTTAAAAGGTACTAGAGTTTATCTGGTGATAAGACTGATAAGCTATTTAATAATGGTATTTATGTATTTAAACTGAAATGCACAAAAGATGATGATTGCTTTTTTCTTCTTACCAGGGAATAGGAGAAAAGAGAAGAGTTCAAATGAAATATTTAAAAAACGTGAAATTGAAATTTTGATTCATTCCCCCCAAATGGATCATCTTTGAGAGCCTAAAGGAAATTTTTTGCTCATTGCTAAGCTGGGCTGGTTGGGACACAGTGTGCAATGTCAGTGTACAGACCTGGGAGGCGTGGGTCAGACACGTTATATGTAAAATCCCAAAAGAGAGCACACATGTACACATGTAGGGCAGTAAGAGCACCAGGCTCCATGAGGGCCAAACATTGGCTGAAGGAAGGGTTCCCTGTCTCAGCATGGTTCACTTTTGAGCCAGATCATTCTTTGATGCAGGGAACTGTGCTCTCTTTGGTCTGACCACACCGTGACCTCTACCCACTCGATGCCAGTACTGATGTCTTCTCTAGTTGCCATACCCAAAAATGTCTCCAAACACTGCCAGTGATCCCTGGGGTGGGAGCAGAGAATATTCAGGGTCACAGCTAAGAACCATTCACCTTGGGAATCAAGGAAAAGTATCAAAAGCAATTGCTTTAACGTTTTTATCAGGCACATGGAGGCGGAGAGGGGGGAGGGCGTGTAGAGATGGGCCCTCCAGAGCAATTGGGGGTGGCAGGTACATCCAGGGGAGAGGCTGAGTGAGAGCTGGATTGTGGCAGTGGTGGGAGAGTGACCTGTCAGGGGTGGTGGGAATGCTGGAAGCTCAGATGCCGCCATTTCTTCTAAGTCAGAGCAGGGACTTATATTTATCAGAACCACTTGTTTAGAAAGATGAATTTGAAGTAGGTGTATGATGGCTAAGAGGAGAGGGATGCTGCAGTGGAGATAGCAATCAAGAGGGCCCAATATGAACCCCATTCTTCTGTGAAGAAGTGATACCGACCAACATAGTATCCCTCTCATAACTGGCGGAAACCATGTTCAGGGGGCCCAGGCTCCACTGTCATCAATATTCAGCCAACTGAGTTGCACTGTTCAGTGCTTGGGCCTCCGATGAGGTTTTGGGGAACATCAAAGCCACCCTGGAACTGCTTGGGGGCCACCAGGAGCCTCCAGGACTATTTCCAGTGGTGCTGGTTCCGCTTGTGGTGCCAATATCTGGAGCCTGTGTGTGCACGACGTGCATGCCTGACCCCTGAGCTACCTCCCCAGCCCCAAGTGTACTTTTCTTACATACTGGAGGTAGAACAGAGGGCAAGATTAAATCTCTCTTCTCATAGAATGTATGTTCTAGAGGGGAAAGACCAGTGAGTATACAAATAATTCTTAAAAAGTGCCCGGGGTCAGAGAGATAGTACAGTGAGTAGGACACTTCGCTTGCCTTGGGCTCAGCTGACCCTGGTTCAATCCCTGGCATCCCATATGGTTCCCCAGGCCCTGCCAGGAGTGATCCTTGAGTGCAGAGCCAGGAGTAAGTGCTGAACATCATCAGGTGTGGCCCCCAAACAAACTGTCACTGTCACTGTCATCCCCTTGCTCATCGATTTGTTTGAGCGGGCACCAGTAATGTCTCTCATTGTGAGACTTATTGTTACTGTTATTGGCATATCTAATATGCCACAGGTAGCTTGCCAGGCTCTGCCACGCAGGCTCGATACTCTCGGTAGCTTGCCAGGATCTCCAAGAGGGGCGGAGGAATCGAACTCGGGTCGGCCGTGTGAAAGGCGAACGCCCAACCGCTGTGCTATCGCTCCAGCCCCCCAAAAAACAAAACAAAGATAAATAAATCACTTGTGGCTCCCCGTTCATTAAAATCTGTCAGTAATTTGTAGTCCTTGGCAGTAGCAGTATCCTATTCTTCCTCTGACTCTGAGCCTTTCTGTCTAGAGCCTCTCTTCCTCCCCATCACCTCACTTCATAGTGACAAGAGTTAAATCTCCCTCACCATCAGGACTCCCTGGAAGGTATTTTCCTTAGGAAAGCCTCACTTGGTTTTTGCAGCTGGTGCCTCTTCTCTCAAGCAAGAGACAGCACAAATTACTTTGCATTCTAAATTTTCTTACCTGGCCTCACTCTTGGGGGCCCACCAGTGGCACAAAATGGATGAGTAGGGGCTACCCGATTACAAACAGGCAGAGGGCCTATAGAGCATGCAATTTGGTGAGGTTGCAGAACTATAAATAGTGGCTTTTTGAAACACTATTTATAGAACTTAAGAACCCAGGTTCATTCTATGTACCAAGGGAATCTGTATTCTATGGCATATGTGAAAGCATCATATGCTCTTTTGAGTTACGTGGTTTATTTGGGGACTTCCAGAGGGGTGTTGCATAAATATTCATTGTCAAGCCAACAGATAACAACACCTTGAGCATTAGCAGTCTTTTGTGATGATTGCATGTCTAAGAAAGTCTCTCTCCAGTCCTGTATTCCTACACAAAGAAGACTTAGCCTTTGAAAGAGCTAGATTTTGTTTTCCATTATATTGATTCATTAATATTCTTTTAGACATTTACATCAATGTTTTTGTTTTAGCACCTGGTCTTTTATTCCCCCACCTCTGATTCTGTTGAAAAATCATAATAGATGTGTGTGTGGGGGAATGATGAAATACATAATGTAAGGCATAATTAAACTGCTAAAATATTCAGTATGTTGTGGAATGGATTTCTAAAATTACAGCACCTTGTATTCATTATTTGCACTCCTTTTTGAGTCAGTATATACAAAGGAAAAGTAGAGTGGAATTTTGCTATATTACATTTGTAAATTAAATTTATTCCTAGTTTTAAGACAAACTAGTATCATGCATTTCTTGGATATATAGAAATTTCAAGAACAATTATAAAACAGAATGTCTCCAATCATATAATGCTGAAATTATTCTCAGAGTTTGTCTTTGTTTTGTTTTTTTCAGCCATGCCTGGCTTTGCTCAAGGACATTTCTGGCAGAACTCGGGGGACAATATGGGGTGCCAGGGAATGAAGCAGGGTTGGCCACAAGCATACATGCACTTTACCTGGTTCACTCTCTGGCCTCAATATTTTCTGTTTTAAGATGCACTTTTAACACATATTTTGAATTGATGCATAATGTTTGCAGCAAACAAATCTAAGGTTCTTTCTCTTCGAATCTTGGGTTTTTACCATTGCCACTTCTGGTCAACATAGATGCTTTGCATGTCTGCTTCTGCTATTTAACTGTTTCAGTGGACAGGTAATGATTGTTCTGGCACTACTAACTACCCATATAGAATTGGATCAGCAAACTAATGATAATAGCTTGAGCACTATTATTATATAGTGCCACACCTAGGCTATTTTTCATACATAATTTTATATATTAATCTATCATCACATTTGATGAGATAATTATAATAATGGAACTAGGAGAAATAGTCCCAGTGGTTAAGGCACTTGTCTTACATGTGGCTGACCCGATTTCGGTCCCTAGCACTCTGCAGTATCCCCTGATCTCAGAGCCAGGAGTAAGACTTGAACACCACAGGATGTGACCCCAAATCCATCCTCCATCCAAAATAGACAAAAAAACAATGACATATTAATGTGTTTTGCTGATAAATTTTGCTAGACATTTAATAATGAAAAGTAGTAATTTTTCAAACTATAGCAAAGGTGGATATATTTTACAACTCAGTTTAGAAAGCTAACATTATACTTCAATTAAAATTAGAAAAGGACATTAAAGGAAAAGAAAGTTTAAGACTACTATCCTTAATAGACATAGACAAAAATACCTTCAACAGTGCTAGCAAATTGAATGTCAAAATTTTAAAAACGATAGTGCATCCTGATCAGGTTTATTCTTGCATGACTGTTTTACATGTCTGCATGATTGCAGGACTATTTCAACTTTTAAAAATCAATCAATATTAAATGCATGTCATGGTGATTCATTAAAATTTAGAAAAGTAAAAATATCAATCAATAAGAACTTACCAATTTCTCATTCATCTAATAAGTTCCAGCTCAAATACTATAGGTAGAAGAAGACAAAATAAAAAGCTAAACGGAGAAAATTACAACCAGAACTTTTTATTGTTGCTTTTTTGTGGAATAGAAACTGTTTGTCTTACTGTTTTAGCAGCAGGATGAATCTGCCCAGTTTATCAGGAGCAGAGAGAGAAGCCCAAAGATCATGAATTCTTAAAAACTACATCTTTTTGTTTAGGAAGTTTTTATAAATCCAGTAGCTAATTATAATTAAGGTGCTCTATAATTTATTGTTCAAATGAGAACATTTTACTTTATAAGGTTGTGAGACATTAATGAGTATTATTCTAAGATATCAGGTATAAAACAAGTACTGCTCCATAAATTTGGGCTCTGTGATCACCCTGGCTTCGGGGGACAGATATACTGTACAGATGTTTGATAGGTACTCTCATTTACGTTGAAGATAGTAAATTAAAAATCACTTTATTAGCAGTTGTTCCTTCTTATTCACGATGTTCATGGGCATTACTCAGCTATAATTCCTGCTTGGTGCCTATCATTCTGCTCCCCCTCCCCAACTCATTTCTTTATCAGAATGCAAATGAATATGTCATTATTTTATAAAATGCTTCTCAGAATTTACTCTGTACACAGATAGCTTGAGGATCCTGTTGAAGAGCAGATTTTTTTTCTGTTTTCATTCTGAATCCATACCTGGTGGTGCTCAGGGTTCATTTCTGGTAGTGCACAGAGGACCGTTCAGTGATGGGAATTGGTCCCTGACATCCTGCATACAAAGCATATGCTCCAGCCAGAAGATACTAATTCTGCTGGCTGACACACTAGTCTTTAAGAACCAAGTTTTAGGGAAAACTTCAAAATTACTGGATTCTTTATAAGACACAATACCTGGATACTCATCTGATTGCTAGACACTTGAGTCATGAAACATTAAAATGGATATATTTTAATTCACAGAAATAAAATGTTTTGATATATAAAGAGTGAGGTAAACTTCCTTCCTTCCTTCCTTCCTTCCTTCCTTCCTTCCTTCCTTCCTTCCTTCCTTCTTTCCTTCCTTCCCTGGAAGGAGAAAGGAATAGGCACTAAATTTATTTGTTACTTTGTTTTGCCTTGTTGTGCCAGAGATTGAACCCAGGACCATGCAAGGAAAACACTCTACCATTGAGTACTGGTAGACCACCACTTTCATACAACATTTCTTACTGAGGACTATGTAGCTAAAGATAGATAAGACCATTCTTTAGTGTAAGAAAGCTGGTATCATTATATAGTGTACATTATATAGTGTACACTAAATCATTACATAGTGTACAAAAAAGAAAGTGTATGTTGCAAACAGTTTCTCCTAAGGTAATGATAAAGAAAAAAATTCTGCTTCAGATATTCAAATGACATTGTAATTGTTATAACCTTACAATGAAGGTTGGTAGTGAACATCAATGGATGTGGGTGCTTGAAACACACACACACACACATCACACACCACCCCAAAAAAATCCACCAGAAGTCTTTTCTTCCTTTTTTAGATTCAAGTTCTACATGTAGAACTTGAATTCAGCATGTAGCATTGTTTTTCCTTATTTTGTATGACATGTAGATTATTCACAGAACTATTTACTAATTTTATTTGACCAGGTATGTTTGCGTGGAAATCTTTTGTTTACTCTCTTTCTTTTGTTTGTTTTTGGAACACACCTGGCAGTGCTCAGGGCTTACTCCTGTCTTCACACTCAGGAATCACTCCTGGCAGTACTCGGGGGACCATATGGGATGCTGGGGATTGTGCCTAGGTCAACTGTGTCAAAGCAAGCACTCTACCCACTGTACTATCACTCGGGCTTGCTATTTGCATGGAATTCTAGTTCGTGTCCCCACACCTTCCTTGTTCAGAACACGAGCATGGTTTCAAACACTGAGAGTGGAATAAAAAATGTGAGAAACGAAATTGCCGATCACATAGAAGCAATAGTAAGAAGTCAGGTTCTAGACTTCCTCATGGCTCTAATTGGCTTCTCCTGTACTGGTCATTTTAATCACTTTAGACCAATTGAGGCACCCATACACTAAATGATTTCTTATTCTGTTCTGTTGAACATATTAGTTGTTTTCTAAGGAAGAGAGAAATATTAAATAGAAATTAATAGTGATAGGCAGTGAGGCATTTTCTTTCAAATTTGATTTTTATTGTTTGGATTCCTTTTTATAATTTATTAAATAATGTCACTTTTCTGTGAAAAAAATGCAAATCCTTTTTATGAAACACAAAAGTAATGAGTTAGTTATTAAAGTAAAATCTCCGACTTATTTCCACTATTGAAATTCTTAGTAGTGGGCAGGAGTGATAGTACAGTGGGTAAGGCATTTGCCTTGCATGCAGCCGACCCAGGTTCGATCCCTGGTATCCCATATGGTCCCCCAGCACCACCAGGAGTAATTCTTGATTGCAGAGCCAGGAGTAACCCCTGAGAATCACTGGCTGTGACCCAAAATGAAAAAATTAATTCCTAGTAGTTACATAATAATATAACCATATATACTAGTTTTGGTAGTTAGGTAATAGATGTAAAAATCTTACAGCTTTCTTGAGAGTCAGGGTTTATTCCTGACTCTGAGCTCATGAATTACTTTTGGTGGTGCTCAGGGGACCACATGGGGTTCTGGAGATCAAACCTGAATCTGTAATGTGCAAGACAAGTTCCCTACCTGCCGTATAATTGCTCCATCCCTGATAACTGAATTATTTATTGTAGCGTCAAGGCTTAATTTGGCTTCATAGATAATGTAAGTTTATGGATGCTCCTTGGAATATGTTCTTATCCAAAGTGGTTTTATTTTATTTGAAAACATCAAAAGGGAAATTTAGTGCGGGGGAGTGGCAGGCAGGTAGTGGTATGAGCATTTTGAGCGTGTATGTGGTGACTACTGCTTTTCTAACTGCAGAATGGGCTGGGACCATTGGGGTAGGAGCTGGCCATGGTGCTGAAATCACTGAGAATCCAGCAAAAAGCCTCAGAACCGTTTTCTTCCACACTTCCTTGATGGGAGAGCAATTGAAGCTAGCTCCAGCAAACAGTAATCAGTTCTCTGATTTCTTTACCTGTCATCAATCTTTGACAGGATTAGTCATTCCTTCCTGCCAGCTGCTAAGATATTGCCTTAGTTTTAACGCCACTGGTCTGCATTCTGTGAGTGACACTAGGAAAGGAGCTCTGGGAACTCCTATTTCTGAGATGAGTGACTGTGAGGCTCTGCCAATAGGAGGCATTTGAGCAGATGAGACTGAGAGGCTGCAGGGGAAGGAGAAACTTGCTCTTTCTCATTGGCTTCCCTCATTGTTTCCTGTTGCATGTGGCCCTTGTGCATGTTGTGGCTTAGAAACATCTTTACCTCTGAAGTGACAGTTCCTAAAGGATCAGAAACCTTATTCTAGGAAGAAGTCCTGGGCATCTGGTGATTCTGTCTCTAAGGGCACCAGGCTGTTGTGGTTTGGTGTCTCAGCGCTGCCCTACAAATCACCATAAACCTGAGCCTTAACACAGCAGAGATGGACCCTTTTCATTGTTGATAGACTTTAGTCTACAATTTGCCCAACCTATAAAAGACCTTGCCTGGGGATCTAGGGAGGTATCTCAAGTGGTACGGCCCTTGCTGCTACCATGTTTGAATCTCTGAGTTCCATCCACAGCACATGTGTCCCCCACCCCCAGCTCCACTGGGTGTATCCCTGGTGGCCCTGTTTTTATCAGAGGTTACCCCAGGCTCCCCAGAATACCATTGCATGTGATCCCTATGGGAAAAAATAAAACTGTTCTAGGTTGTAACTATCCTCAAAATCCACCAAGATTGTTCAGGAGGTACTTGGTAAGGCACTTGCCTTGCATGCAGCTGGCCCTGGTTAGATCCCTGGCAACACATATGGTCTGCTGAGAACTGCCAGAGGTCACTCTTGAGCACATAGCAAAGGGATGCTCCTGAGCATCTCTCCATGTGGACCCCTTCCAAAAGTATCTACATACATCTCGTCTCCTCAGAATCTTAGGATGGAAAGTCTTTGCAGATAGAGTTGGTTAATATGACATTACACCATGTGAGATGATGTTCTCAGCCCCATGACTGGTGTCTATACAAGGAGGCACATGAAGATGAAGGCATAGAATGGAGTGATAGAGGAATGCCGTGGGGGATCAGGCAACCACTGAAAGTCAGGACAGAGGAATGGACTGTGTCCTCACTCATCCCCAGAACCCTCAGTGGGACCATTGACCTGTGAATGCCTTGATTTCAGGGTTCTGGTCTCCAAGAGGATCCATTTCTGTGTTTTAAAGGCACCAGGTTTATGATGATTAATAGGTCTGGGGCACTAGACTGCCGTTTCCTGGACCCTTGGGGGACATAAGCACCAGATGGCTGGTGGCCTCTCCCTAGAATAAGGACCCCAGTCCCACTGGGATTCTCCTTTGAGCTCAGAACAGCTGAGCAGCACCTGTTCCTCAGAGGTCTGAATTCAGCTCTGTGGGGCTCCTTTTCTAAGCTTACTTAATAATTCACAATATCTGCTTTGTTCTCCCAGTCCTGGAAATAGTCATTCTCCCCCCGACCCCTGGTTGTTGCTGCCTTCATGACACATCAGAGTTCTTCTTTCACCTGCTTGGTACCTTGTTAACAACTTCATGTTTAGTACTTATTTATACTTAGTCATTTCAGCTCCACCTCCTGATTAGATCATATCCAGTACACACCTGATAGGCTTAGCATTAATTACCATGGAAATCATAGTCTCCTGAGATTTCCCCCCCACACACACATATATTCCTATCCCGCCCCCCACCACCCACCAATCTCCTCTCTGCTCAAGTCCTTAAGCTTTCTATGATCCAAGGTGCAGTTGTCTACTTTCCTCTCCCCTCCCTGCTCTCCCTTTCTCTCCTTCCACATTTTTGCTCCTTCACATCTTCCCTCTTCCCTCTTTTGTCTTCTTTGTCTTTAAGCTATAGTTGACACACTGATGACTTTTAAGCCATCACAACTTTGACCAAAGCCTCAGTCCCTGAACTTCAACAGTGTACACAGCATTTTTTTTAATTTTATTTATTTTTAATTAGAGAATCACCGTGAGGGTACAGTTACAGATTTATACACTTTTGTGCTTATACTTCCCTCATACAAAGTTCGGGAACCCATCCCTTCACCAGTGCCCATTCTCCACCACCCGTAAACCCAGCGTCCCTCCCACCCTCCCCAATCCCATCTCCCCCCCACCCCACCCTGCCACTGTGGCAAGGCATTCCCTTCTGTTCTCTCTCTCTAATTAGCTGTTGTGGTTTGCAATAAACGTGTTGAGTGGCCGCTGTGCTCAGTCTCTAGCCCTCATTCAGCCCGCAACTCCCTTCCCCCATATGGCCTTCGACTACAATGTAGTTGGTGATCGCTTCTCTGAGTTGACCTTTCCCCGGAACGTGAGGCCAGCCTCAAAGCCATGGAGTTAACCTTCTGGTACTTATTTCTACAGTTCTTGGGTGATAGTCTCCCACTCTGTTATTCTATATACCATAGATGAGTGCAATCTTTCTATGTCTGTCTCTCTCTTCCTGACTCATTTCACTCAGCATGAAACTT
Organism: Sorex araneus; assembly: GCF_027595985.1. Lineage (NCBI taxonomy): Eukaryota > Metazoa > Chordata > Mammalia > Eulipotyphla > Soricidae > Sorex > Sorex araneus. The sequence continues at coordinate 153,451,993 of NC_073302.1, forward strand.
TTCATGCCCATCCACTTAACTACAAAATTCTTGACCTCCTTTTTTCTAACAGCTGCATAATATTCCATTGTATAGATGTACCAAAGTTTCCTCAACCAGTCATCCGTTCTGGGGCATTCGGGTTTTTTCCAGATTCTGGCTATTGTAAACAGTGCTGCGATAAACATACATGTGCAGATGTTGTTTCGATTGTACTTTTTTGCCTCTCTGGGATATATTCCCAGCAGTGGTATTGCTGGGTCAAATGGGAATTCAATATCTAATTTTTTGAGAGTCGTCCAAATTGTTTTCCAGAAGGGCTGAACCAGTCGGCATTCCCACCAGCAGTGAAGAAGGGTCCCTTTCTCCCCACATCCTCTCCAACAGCGGTTGCTTTTGTTCTTTTGGATGTGTGCTAGTCTCTGTGGTGTGAGGTGGTATCTCATGGTTGTTTTGATCTGCATCTCTCTGATGATTAGTGATGCAGAGCACTTTTTCATGTGCCTTTTGGCCATTCGTATTTCTTCCTTGGTAAAGTTTCTGTTCATTTCTTCGCCCCATTTTTTGATGGGGTTGGATGTTTTCTTCTTGTAGAGTTCAACCAGTGCTTTATATACCATTGATATCAACCCCTAATCTGATGGGTATTGTGTAAATATCCTTTCCCATTCTGTGGATAGTCTTTGGATTCTGGTCAATGTATCTCTTGCGGTGCAGAAGCTTTTTAGTTTAATGTAGTCCCATTTGTTGATCTCTGTTTTTACTAGATTGCTTAGTTCCGTGCCACCTTTGAAGATACCTTTATCTTCAATATCGTGGAGGGTTTCGCCGACCTTGTCTTCAATGTACCTTATGGTTTGTGGTCTAATGTTGAGGTCTTTAATCCATTTTGATCTGACTTTTGTGCATGGTGTCAGGTCAAGGTCTAAACCCATTTTTTTGCATGTGGTTGTCCAGTTGTGCCAGCACCATTTGTTAAAGAGGCTTTCCTTGCTCCACTTCACATCTCTTGCTCCCTTATCAAAGATTAGATGGTCATACATTTGGGGTTGTGTACACAGCATTTTGATTGGATGCCTAATAAACACCTTAAATTTAAAACACCCAAAACTGAATTACTGATGTTTCTCTTTATCCAATCACAAATAAACAACAGAAAATCAGTCCTGCTGCTTTGGGACCCTACTCTGATTCAGGTGTTGAAAAAAAAATCCATCCTTCTCTTTATGAATCAAGAAATCCTTGTACCTCTACCTTCAGATTATCCCAACTGCGGCCATTTCTTATGTCCCCTGCACCGCCTCCCGCCCTATCTGAATTGCCTGAATTACTGAAGTTGACTCATGTTACATCTTTCAGCTTCTAACTCTTGTCAAGAGTTTATCCTACACACCGCAGCCAGATAAATCTCTTTAAGTAAAATCAGATCACGTTCCTTTTCTGATCAAATCCCTACAGTGGCTAGTCATCGTACTTAGAGTAAAAGCAGGTCCTTGCTATTGCCCACAAGAACTTATTGAACATTATTGAACCACTTGTTTCCTGTTTTCATCTCTCCCTGTCACTGCTACAACTGCACGGGAGTTCTTGCTGAGCCTTTAATATGCCGAGCATGATGTCGACTGACTTAGAGATTTTGTTCCATCTTCTCTGCACTGAGCATTCTTTCTCTACATGTTCTCTTGCATGACCCTTTTCTTCTCTTTTTTTTTATTTTTATTTTTTGAATCACCGTGAGAACAGTTACAAAGCTTTCTAGTTTGTCTTGTCGTACAATGATCAAACACCCATCCCTTCACCAGTGCACATTTTCCACCACCAAGAACCCCAGTGTACCCCTCATCCCACCCCTCCCCCTGCCTATGTGGCAGATGATTTCCACTTTATTCTCTCTCCACTTTGATCACATTCAATATTTCGACAAAGACCCATCATTATTGGAATTTTCCCCAACAATCAGACCTGCCGAAAATACATCATTAGATAAGTTGTTTCCTATTGCTGATTATGAAGAGCATATGATGTCACGCAGCCACAAAGCAGCCATGCAATTTTGGATTTCTGATATTTTAGTAATAAGTCTGGAGGGATTTCTATTGAGTTGTTTGAGTTCCTTATATATTTTGAATATTAACTCCTTATTATAGTATTAACGATATATCCATTGGCTTTTATATTGTTGATGGTTTCCTTTGAATTGCAGAGCATTTTAATTTGATGTAACCCCACTTGCTTGGTTATATTGGTGTTTGTTTTTCTTTTTAAAGTTATTGCCCAAGTTTCATCTTAATCAAACCTACTCTGAATTCCCTAGTTCTGTAAACTACATCCTCCAGGTTTCAATACCCTTTATGTTTGTCTTTAATTTAAATGTGTTGTTATTTTTTAATCACCTATTTTAGTATCTGTGTATTGTGTTTCTACTCATGCTAAGATGAAAGTCTCACAAGAAGTATCTTACTTGTCTTTGTCATCATCATCCCGTTGATCGTCGAATTTCTTGAGTGGTCTTAGTAATGTCTCCATTCATCCTAGGCCTGAAATTTTAGAAGCCTCTCTTTGCTCGTCCTTCCCAATGATGCTACATTGGAGGCTCTTTCAGGGTCAGGGGAATGAGACCCAGCATTGTTACTGGTTTTGGCATATGAATACACCACGGGGAGTGTGCAAGCCTCTCCCATGTGGGCAGGAAACTCTCGTAGCTTGCCGGGTTCTCCCAGAGGGAGAAGTAGGCTATAAGATGGGCCGCACGCTTCCGGGTGCTTGGTTTTAAGTCTTTTGTGTATTGGCCATTGGTGGGATTACACGGCACCAGGGGCAGTCCCTGTTTGTGACTGCCTAGCCACTGGAAAATGGGAAATCTGGGCGGAAGAGGCCCAGTCCCAATCCAAGCAGGCTTGGAGGTCTCAGCCCTGGATCCCACACACCTGGGTTCCTCTGCCGGTTCTTTCATGCATGAGGCTCATCCGAATGTGTGGAGAGGGATCTTGAGCATGGCTGTGGCTAGGCTCTGGAGGTCTTCAGCTACAGGAGCTCTGCTCGGGGCGGGGAGGGAAGCTGGAGCCCACCCCTCCGAAGGATTTTGGGGAAGACAGCCAGGCGCTCGGGGCAGAGACTCTACATCACTCTCTTCCAGGAGTTTGGTTTTAAGTCTCTGGGTATTGGCCATTGATGGGATTACACGGCGCCGGCAATTTTAGCTGCCACAAAGACAAGTTTCTTGGGCCTGAAACTTGTCTTTGTAGCAGCTAAAATATTTTCAGACGCAGAGGAGAAAGACATAAGTATTGGTTGATTATTGAAAGAATGATTATATTTAATGATTGGCAAAAGAAGATCAAAAATGTGCTCATGCTCAGTTAAAAATACATAATAGTGAGTACATAAAAAATTAAATACTGTCAGAAATAGCCAGATAATTAAATAGAAAATAAACACACTAACAGTAGCCTAAGAAAACCATGAAACAAGTGGCATTTTTTAAAGTATTGCAATTTGAGAACAACCAGGAGATGCAAAATGTGAAGATTATAAAAACTTTTTGCTGAATCCCAGTAATTCGAGTACAAGGTGACCTGTATTCCACCGAGCATAGTTTCAGAAATGCTGCTATTGAATAATGGACTGATACAAAAATTACGCAGTTTGGATTTTGTGCATACACTTTTGTAGATAAGGAATTTATACTTAATAGTTAATAAATTATTTTGAATTACATTTTGATTTGCAATTGCATTTAGCAGTTAAGAATCAATTATAAAAGATCCATATGAGTATTTGAAGACTCATAAAGGAAACCATTCTTTTGAAAATGTTTTCTCAAAAGTATTTTGAGAAAACAGTATTTTGTTAAGGTCAGCTGTTCAATTCCTGAAATAAGTTAAAAATAAAACCTCCAGATCCTTTTAAACTTTACATTATACCTAAGTATGCAAAAGCCACATTTCAAGAAAAGGTCATTCACATTCAGTCTACCCAACTTGGTAGGCAAATGGTGAAGATATTTGTTTTTCTGGATACTTTCTGGAGGTGTTTGTATACATTGAACACAGCACTTTTCTTTAGGATCACTGATTCAGGAGTGAGAGAGAAGGAACTTAACAAAGATCCTGTGATGTGAAAGCTTAAAGAATTATCTAGAAAACTTTTTTAAAAGTTTGCTTTAGAAATCATAATACAGACATACAATTAAGTAATAATTTTTAAATAGGAATATTTTTAAACTATTTTTTTAAAGTTCTATTCTTTTTTTTATTTTTAAAAATTTATTTATTTGAGAATGGACACTGGTGGAGGGATGGGCTCTCAAACATTGCATGAGGGAAAAACAAGCACGAAAATGTGTGAATCTGTAATTGTACCCTCAATGTGACTCACTATTTTAAATAAGTTATATTCTATAACATAGCCAATTAAAGAAACTAAGTGGCAAGCATGAATGTACCTCAGATCCTTCCTTTAGTGTCAGCAGCGCTTGGTCCCCAGCACCATGGGAGTAGCCCATGAGCACCACTGGGGTGTCCCAAGAGCAGAAAAAAATTAAACATGAGAGTTATTTCCCTTCCAAAGGGGATAAAGAAGGGCATAAAGATAGGGTCTGAAACAAGAACATTTGGATGAGTCACACAGAAATGAAGAACCAAGTGGTTCAGACTCTGTATCACTGTATCGCTGTCATCCTGTTGCTCATCGATTTGCTCAGACGGGCACCAGTAATATCTCCATTGTGAGACTTGTTGTTACTGTTTTTGGCATATTGAATACGCCACGGTTCAGACAGTAGTTTACTAGAAATTAGACACATGAGCAACTTTTTCTAAATAAATGCCATAAAATCTATATCCTTATGTAAACATATCTCCATTGTGAGACTTGTTGTTACTGTTTTTGGCATATTGAATACGCCACGGTTCAGACAGTAGTTTACTAGAAATTAGACACATGAGCAACTTTTTCTAAATAAATGCCATAAAATCTATATCCTTATGTAAATCTATAAAACATACATGTTTTTGAAATTCTGTTCTCCATATTGGAAGATAAAATATCCTTTTTGTTTTGGAAAAAATAAGACACATCTATGTTCTTTATAGTGAAAAAAATCCTTATATTGGGTAGCTTTAAAATCACTGATTTAGGGGGCTGGAGTGATAGCACAGCGGGTAGGGCATTTGCCTTGCACGCGGCCAACCCGGGTTCGATTCCCAGCATCCCATATGGTCCCCTAAGCACCGCCAGGGGTAATTCCTGAGTGCAGAGCCAGGAATAACCCCTGTGCATCGCCAGATGTGAACCAAAAAGCAAAATAAATAAATAAATAAAATTCTGATTTAGGACATAAAAAGACAGCATTTTGATTTCAAGCTAAAGCTTTAAGTAATTTTTGCTTCTTGACCAAGAGATCAGTTGTACATAATTTGCCAGTCCTGTGTTCCGATTGTCACGTAAACAGAGGTTACCTATTAGTTTGGATAATTGTAGAAAATACATTGATTTTATTGTCTTCTGTTGAGTAGAGTGATAGAATGAGATCGCCCAGGGTCTGTCTTTCTCCCTCAAATTTATTTTGCTTAAAAATACCCTGCTGAATTACATTAACTGCATCTTTAGGAACTTGGCTTTTTCTTGGGGGCACATCCTGCCTACTGTCTTCATATGAGAACACATTGAGAACAGCTGGTTAAAGGTATTGTGTTCAGTGAAAATAAGTCTGAGGGAGAAAGGAGATGTTGGACGATCTCACTCATCTGTGGTTTTTGGAGAAACAAATCACAGGAATAGACACTATCAAATAGTGACAATTACTGTTGAGTTTTGAATTACAAAACTAGCTACCAAGAGGTGGGGTCGGGGAAGACAAGGGCAGACTAGAAGTGGCTTGGGATTAGTGGCGGTGGGTATTGGGGATTTTGGTGGTGGTGGGTGTGCAGTAACTGTGTGCAGCAAAACCATAAACTTTAATACTATTGTAACCGTGTGACTAAAACTATTTTAAAAATTTGTTTCAAAGTGCAGCACCAGGTTATCCAACTTGCAAGTGAGAGTGCTGATGGCTCCCCCACTTCTGAAGCTGCTGTGTGCAGGCGAGCTGAAGGTAGTGGGTGCGGGGGTTGAGTCTGGACGCCCACTAATATCAGCATCACAAGGCATCTCTGGTGCTCCCTGTTTGTCTCCTTCTCTGTGTGTGTGTGTGTGTGTGTGTGTGTGTGTGTGTGTGTGATGAAGACATTAGCAGCAGAATTCTAGAATCCAGGACAGGATGACGCACATCAGAAAGCAGTCACAGTGTGACTGGCTGGCCAGAGGATCCAGATACATGTGTGTGAAGTTCAGCCTTTAGTTCACTCACGTTAAGGCAGAAGTCAGAGCCCAAGGCCAATAGTCTTCCTAGACTTGGCTTCACCTAGAACTCGCCCCATGTGGCCCTGAGCCAGTCCCAATAGATCTCTCACCCTCAACTTGATCTGTTGAATTTCCCCTAAATGCAGACGAGCATCAAGTGAGGCAGTATGTAGGATATTACTTTACCAATGTCTTTTACAGATGGCATGCCATAACTGCCTCTCTATTGCCTGCCATGCAGTTTCTGTTTTACACTCTCCAAATAATGGAGAAAGAGGGCAAGGGTTGGAAGGGAGCAGATAAGCCTGATGGACTGTGCTTAGGTTTAGAAAACCTTTCAGGATCTCTTAAATCATTAGGGCCCCAAACACTTGCTTAAGTAAAAAATTCAATTTAGTGCAGAGGAAGCAATTTCCATCCAGGAGGACAGTAATCCAATTACTGTCTTTACGTTTTGCTTTAAGATATGTCAGGTTAGTCCTTAAAGTACGAGATGTTTCTAATTCTCTCAAGGCCAAAGTTACTGATCACTTTTGTAATGGGTCTGAGTGGAGGTGACTCATCTGTTGACTTGCTTTAGAATAGAATCATTTCTGGGCCAGAGATATATAACTTGCTTATCTCACAGCACAGCTGACCCTGATTTGATTCCCCAGCACTGCATATGATCCCCTGACCACAGAGCCCGGAGTAAGTCCCGAGCAATACTGTGTGTGGCCCCAAAGGAAAACTACAGAATCAGCTCTAAGGTAGACTCTGCACTCAGGTTCCAGATATGTCTGTCTTCTCAGGGGAAAGCACACCTAGGGGGTCCCTCCTTCCCCACTCGCTATGCCTGTCCAATGAGTCTAACAGCGACCCCCTCACCCCACAGCATGCAGTGTTTCCAGCGAGTTGTGTTGCATTGCAATCCCACCTGAAAGAGATTTTCCAGGGAGCACTCTGTCTTTCTTCTCTCTGGCCTCCTTCCCTCCTCGCTTCTCCCAGCCCTCAGGTTCTACGGACTCCAGGCACCCTGCAAGGAGATCTAGAGTAAATGTTACCATGGGCCAGGATTTATTTTTCTTTTGGTTTTTGAGTCACACCCAGTGATGCTTAAGGGTTATTCCTGGGTCTACACTCAGGAGTTACTTCCGGCGGGCTCAGAGGACCATATGGGATGCTGGGATAGAACCTGTGTTGTCCATGTACAAGGCAAATGCCCTACCTGCTGTACTATCCAGGTCAGGAATTACCATTTTTCAAATTTTGATTGATTGATTGATTTGTTTGGGGGCCACATCCAGCAATGCTCAGGGGTTACTCCTGTCTTTGCTCTCAGGAATTACATCTGGCGGGGTTCAGAGGAGGACCATATGGGATGCTGGGGTTTGTATCCGGGTCAGCAGTGTGCGAGGCAAGCACCCTACTGCTGTTCTATTGCTCCAGCCCAAGAATCTTTTTTTTTTAATGTTCTTTGAACACTGAGTTTCTTCACTAGCTCATACTCTTAAAAAAAAAAAAAAGAAAGAAAAAACCAACCCAGAAACCAAACCAAAAAATCCTAGATTGTCTTTCTTGAATTACACGATTTCTTTAATATCACAGTGAAGGTTAAAATGACTCTGGATGATGTGAGCCGAAGGAAGGCACTTTGCCAGAAAAGAAACGGATTTCATCCCCTTGCCTTCACCCAGAGCATTGGTAGCCCTTCCATTTGGAGAATGGCTAATAGGGCTGTTGTAATTCGATTCCCTTGCGGCTCCTGGAGCCGGGCAGACTAAGGCCGATCTTTCTGCTCTGGCCATGATGTTCACTACCCAGGGAGAGCAGGCAACTAATTTCCCTCCCCTTGATGAGGATGAGACCAAGAAACATCAAAATTAATTTGCTTTTCTGGGATCCCACTGAGCATCTGTGCTGTTTCTTCTGCTCTGGTATTGTGGGAAGCTGATTTCATAGCAGGGGTATTTCTATGTGTTCTTGAGTGAACCTTCTAGTTGGCAGCACTGGAAAAATATTTTTGTCCTTGCTCTTCCCCCGTAGGGCTGGAGTGATAGCACAGCGGGTAGGACGTTTGCCTTGCACGCAGCTGACCCGGGTTCAATTCCTCTGCCCCTCTCGGAGAGCCCGGCGAGCTACTGAGAGTATCTCGCCAGCATGGCAGAGCCTGGCAAACTACCTGTGGCATATTTAACATGCCAAAAACAGTAACAAACAAGTCTCACAATGGAGACGTTACTGGTGCCCGCTCCAGCAAATCGATGAGCAATGGGATGACAGTGATAGTGACAGTGACAGCTCTTCCCCCGTACTATTCCTGAGGATGTTCATTCAGAAAGACATCTGGGCCTCCAGGATCAGCGAGGTTTGAGAATTGCTATTTTCTACCCTTTCTTGGAAATGGTCAGGGAAAGAGGCCACATCAAGGCCCTTCAAAGATCCTGAGAAAGGCTATAAAACAGTAACAAAAAAATGATAGGGTTTTGCTTCATTTAGTATTCCCTGCAGCCATTTGTTTAAAAAAGTTATTTTAAACTGTGTCAGTCATTCTTTGAAGTCATGGGCATTTAGCCAAGAACAAAGCAGGCATTCCTTTTTCCTCTCTTTTTTTTTTTTCTTCAGTTCTGGCCACACGCAGTAGTGCTCAGTGCGCATCCCTGGCTCTGTACTCAGGGATCACTTCCAGCAGGCTCAGGGGATCATATAGAGTGCCAGGGATTGAACCCAGGTGGGCCGCGTGTAAAGCAAGCTCCCTGCTCGCTGTGCTATTGCTCTGGCTCCAGTAGTTCTTTTTCTTGTGGAGTTGAGAGTTTGTGGGGAAAGTCATGACAATATACAAATCAAAAATACACAATGTCAGAGGGTAATAGGTGGATGGAAAAGCAGCCTAAAAGGCTGGACCCCGTCTGGGAGAGCTGGCTCAGACCCAGGGAGGCTGGGAAGTCTGTGGTTCTCTGACTGGAGAGCACTGTGAGCAGAGAGAAGAGCAAGTGTGGTGGATAAGAGTTTCACCTGCTCCAAGTGTGGCTTAGCAAGTCTCAGCCAAATGCCATCAACAACCACTTTGGTCCCCAAAGGCCAGTTCTTGTAGCCTAGGGGTGTGTGGTAGAAGGCAGGACTGGGGTCAGAACCGGAGTGTTGAGGGCAGCAAGGGACGGCTCGTTTACTGCTTTGCCCACGGAGGGGGTTTCTCTGGCTGCTGAACTGAAAAGGTCCTTCATGGGCAAAGGTAGAATCAGGAAGATCCACGAAGAGGACCTCGCAGAGGGGCTGGTGGTAAGGGAGGATGGATGGGACCCGGTGATGAAGCTACAGAGGAGGTGAGAAAGGAGCAAGTATTTCTCATTTTATTGGCCTAGAAATGCTCTTATTTTCAAGGAACATATTTAAAAATGATTATCAAAACGCAGCTTGGAAGTCACTGTTGTTTATAATCAGGTTTGTTTATTTCTTTTTATTTTTTGGTATTGGTTTTGGGGTCACACCTAGCAGTGCTCAGGGATCTACTCCTGGCTCTGCACTTGGGAATTCTGAATTACTCCTGGCAGTGCCCGGTGAACCATATGGGATGCCAGGGGTTAAATCTGGGTCTGCTTGCCCTCTGGACCATCAGCTCTGTCCATCAGCATGTTTTTGTTGTTTGTTTTTTGTTTGTTTTTTATTTTTTTAATCTCTCCCCTACTCCTTGTGATCCTTCACAGTAGATAATTTTAGAGCTGTGACACCAAAGAGTAATGGAAGAAATGGAACATTGTAACCTTAGGAACTCAAAATCAATTTGACTGTTGTCCCAGTGGTGTGACTGTGAGTGGAGATACTGGGGGTCCTCTTCAGCTTCCCCTCTCTTCCAGGACTGGTACTGGGCCATGCATGCAAAAGGCTCTCATTGACATGTGTGTATCCTTATTTCAGCTTTTACCATTGTCTTTAATAGCTTCTGCCCTCATTATAGGCGCTGTTTTATCTTTTATCCAGTCAATTCAGTTTTAATATTAGCTTTTGTTCATAATACCTCTATCCCATATTCCAGTACAGAGCTCTTGTCACATTATAGGATAATTATTTATTTTCCGATATTCCACTAAGTGAAAGATTCATTAATGATGAGGATCTGTACCTCTAGTTTCTGGTTGTACAGAGTCTAGGGATTATCTCAGTCCCACTATGGCAGAGGTAAACAAACAAATGAACAGAATAGCCATTTGTTGAAGGAGTGAATGAATGAGTGTTCCGGATTACCTGGGGCACAGAAATAGGGGATGAACCAAAACTTGGTCCCTTCCTTTAAGGTACTAAGTTCATCCAATTAGGCCATAGATGAATTCTGACGACGGCCTCTTCTCACCCACTGGCGCTCTATTCTGTAGTTCACTTGGGCGGATTTAAATGAAATGATCTCTCTAATCTCTTAGTAGCTAATTTACCAGCCCAATTACAGAACTTGAAATGCCATAATTTACATATTCCTCTCCATGAAGGAATTAAAAAAGAATGCTGCGGAGAAGGGAGGAGTTCCTGAGGAACTTTCCATGCTACAAGTGGTTTGGTGGAGCCAGTCTTCCCACTGATGGGAGAGGCGAAGGCTTTGTTGGCGAAGAGCCGTGGCATCCATATCCAGCAGTTCCTTCATCTCTCCCTTCCTGCTGCTCCTTCTAATGCAACGGTCCGAGTTTCCTCCTTCCCCACAGACACGCCATGCACCTGGTCTAGGCACTAGACACCTGTCTTGAACGGGCACTTTCTCAGCACTTCTGCATTTTCTGTGAAGGGACCCCTAGGCTGAACACTGACCCTTGGGGTCAAGTGCTTGCTTTGTGCATCACAGGGGCTTTCTGACTAGTAAAAACATCAAAGCTGTATTCTGCAGGTTGCAGGTAGTAGGGAAGTCTGGGGTGTCTAGAGGCCACAGTCCAGGGAACAGAAAGGAGAGCATCCCTTGAGCTTTCATCGTGCTGTGCTCTATGGTGCTGCAGTAAACACGGCCGCTACTTTTGCAACCCACGGCCCCAAGAGCCCCGACAGTGGAGTATTCACTCATAAAAATAGAGACATTTCCAGCCCTTAAGGGCAGAGCCATGCAGTCTTTGGGCGGAGCGGGGGTGGGAATCTCTCCTGTTGACACCCTCAAGAGTTAAGGGAAGTCGAGGAGAAAGTGTTTTGCTGTTCTAAGTGTCATTGATATACAAGTGAGGCCACCTTGATATATCTGGCCGTTTGTAAATAGCATTAAAACTCTGCGTTATTGTTCATCACCTTTCCTGATTCCCTAGAAAAATCAGGTAGACAAATAGACAATGACCGTTCTTCTTGAAGCTTTGCCAACTGGTCAACCTTAAGGGGTGTATTTTAGCAACAGCTGTAAACACCTGCTGAGAGTCATTTGAAAGAGCTGCTGAATCCTGCCCTCCACCCCCAACCCTGTCTACAGGCTAGATCTCTGGGAGTGGTTGGAGATCAGCCTACTTCATTAAAGGTTAATTTTTGGTTTTAACCCAAGAATGAAACAATTCAATACAAAAATTAAATTAAAAATTAAATTAAAGAGATGGTACAAATAAATAAATCCTCTCTTCTTATCCCTTTCACCTGATTCCATAGACCTAGATGATATATCAAAATATTGTTTACCCTCCAAAAAAATAATCCAATGATAGCACAGCAGGTAGGGCATTTGCCTTGCATGTGGCCAACCTGGGTTGATTCCTCCGTCCCTCTCAGAGAGCCCGGCAAGCTACAGAGAGTATCCTGCCTGAACGGCAGAGCCTGGCAAGCTACCCATGCGTATTCGATAGGCCAAAACCAGTAACAACAAGTCTCACAGTGGAGACATTACTGGTGCCCGCTCGAGCAAATCACTGAACAACGGGACGACAGTGCTACAGTGCCCAAATGGAAAGAGAGCATTAGTGGGGTGTGGAGGCTGACCCTGTGCTTCCCAGGTTATGGCTAGGACGTGGCCTCAGGCACTGCCCCATCTCCCTGGAGGGAAGGACTGTCCATTCAGTCCCCTCTCAGACAGGATGCCATCCTGTAGTGGGAACCCCTGACACAGTGTCTGTTCCTCTGTGGGAGGCCAGAACTGATGTGTGGTAGGAAAAGCACTGCTGACTTTCTGGGACTCCGGCAGAGCCACGTTCAAAGCTCAAAAAAGAAAAAATAAACTAAGTGAAGCCACCAAAGTTGCTAGGAGAAACATATTCCTAAGACCATAGTTCTCTGTGTTTTCGTCTGACCTCAGGACCCATTTTTCACTCTCAGAAATTACTAAGGACAAAAGAACTTTTATTTTATACTTCTCCCCATCAGTACGTGCCGTTTCAGAAACCGAACCTGAGAAACCTTTACAACACAAAAACTTTAAAGTCCATACTCTCGTGATCATTAGAGCAACATCATTAGAGTAACATCATTAGAGCAACATCAACAGCCACAGGAAAGTGGCATGAAAAATGAGAGAAAAAAAAAGTCAAATAGCATCGTTAAATTACTTCAAAGTATTTTAACTTCACAGATCCTTGAATGGTTGTTCCTGCAACCATTTCCTGGGACTATTCAGATCACATTGTTATAACCATGGCTGTAGAAGATTTGTTCAAAGACAAGAATTGCTGAACTTATAATAAAGCCCTGTACTATTTGAGATAGCTTACTACCCAATGAGTGAGAAAATTTATATTCGAAAAGTTAGAGATAATTGGGTCATCTAAGAAAGGCTTCAAGTCCAAGTGTGTGGTGTACTCTAAATTAATTTTGTGCTTCCTATGCACTTGCATAGCCCAAGGATTGGGAGAATAATTGCTAATTGTAGGAGTGGTCATCTCCAGTGGTAAGAATGTATATGTATATGTTTTAATTCTTCTTTATAAGCAGGAAAAATATGAGTGTGCAAAATTGAGTCCATATGCTTCTCCAAAGGAAAATGCTGCTATCTTTAATTCTTTTGAGAATATTACTTTTATCAGGTCTAGAATCTTCCAAGAAGTTCATATATGTAAAAGTGTATTTGGATAAGACCTTTAGATTTTGTTAACCCTAAATTTTTAGAATGCCAAGTTTACCCTGGCCTAGGATATCTATGCTGTCCTTTGCAAAGCACATTGTGTCAAAATTGCAAAAGAAGAATATTAATGCAATGTCTCCAGGATTTCTGAATGACTTAAAAGCTAGTAGACATGCCAAATATTCTTTACTTATATAACAAGTCTGTTTAAAAATGATTCAATTACGTTCTAAAATCTTAATTTCAGTTTTTGTTAGACATGAAAGAAATACTGTATTTCATTTTAGAAATAATATTTTAATGTAGACTTTCTGCCTTTGATCCTCCTTCTCTCATTAATTCTAATTTGAGAGTTTTATTATATTTATAATAGAGGCTTTGGAATTTTAAGGTAGCAGTGTTAATCTTAGTATTTCATTGAGTGGATAAGGACGACTATTCATTGGGGTCTGGTTGACAGTGGGGACTTCCTGCAATTTGGAAAGTTTCCGAAATGGGATAGTGACACAGTCAGACAAGGTTCTTGTTTTTGCAATGGACATATCTTTGATTGTGGGTCTTTATCTTCTCAAGAAACCTAATTTGCATATTAAAAATTGCACTTTGGGAAATGCTGATCCCGACAGCTCTCTCACAAGGAAAGGGGATCAGAGTAGATGTCCTTATGCTGCTGTGGCCTTGTTTAAGAATTCTGCTTAGTATTATACTATTTGAAATAACTAGGTTCCTAAGGGAGGACTGTTGTCTTAAGTGGATAAGATCATGGAAGTGTGATTGAATGCCAGAGGAAACTGCTAAACTGGGATGGGTGTGTTTAGGAAACAATAAAAAGGTCCTTTTGAACTGCACCTTGAAGAATGGGAGTTTACACCTAAGTTTTAGAGATTTAGAATAAAGTAGGTGGTGCCCCTCAAAATATTCTGAAATGACTGCAATTTTTGCTGTTCACTTCACTTTCATTTTATCTTAATGAATTCTCATTTTGTGACATTAGCTCTTATTTATTTAAAATGAGTAGGATTGGGCTGGAAGGATTGCCCAAAGGTTAAGATGCTTGCTTTTCATGAGGCTGACTCTGGTTTGATTCTTTCTACCACATGTGAAACCATTAAGGGGTCAGTGTTCTGGGAGTAATCCTGAACACTGTTAAGTGTGGCCCCAAAACAAAGAACTTGGAACCTGATATGCTTGTCTTTGGGGTGTTTGGTGTACTTAGCTGCATTTTCACCAAATTTACATTGGGAAGGCAGATGTTATCCCTTGGAGAGTTTCCACTTCTGCTTCTCCCTAGACACAAATATGGGGAAAACACTGTAGAGATTTTTCCTCCCCAGCTAGCAGACATATCTTCACTTGTCCTGATGGGCAAAGGAGCAAATTCTGTGGCAAATAAGTCACCCTGACTTGCTGGAGGTGCTCCCTTCTGTATGGATAGCTCCCTAGAACATCTTCCCCCTCACATGCTCCCTTCCCTCTGAAGGACTGCTGTGTGTGGCCCAGCGTGCCCTAAGGGTAAGGCGGGACATGAGGGATGACAAGTGGGCATTAGCTGGTAGGGTAGCAGATACCCCTTATCCTCTGTTTTGTTGCTATTGGACCCAGATGTAGAGGGGAAGAGGATATATATTGTGTGTTCCTCCTTCCAGTACACTATAAAGAAGCAAGTGCTTTAGATCAGAGTTTCTCAGTCAGGGCCATGGCCCTTCAGCAGCCCTCAGGATATTCCAAGGGGACCTCTGATTCAAAACAAAATAAAATAACAACAACAACAACAAAAAAAAACATATAAATTGAGGTTGTGTGTGTTTGGGGTGGGGGTGGAGGGGAGGCATGGCATGGAAACGTGAAAGATTTTTAAAATTTCCAGGCATTGGAGAAAAGAAGCCACCAGGCTGAGGGGAGCCACCAGGCTGAGGGGGAGCCACCAGGCTGAGGGGAGCCACCAGGCTGAGGGGAGCCACCAGGCTGAGGGGAGCCACCAGGCTGAGGGGAAGCCACTAGGCTGAGGGGAGCCACCAGGCTGAGGGGGAGCCACCAGGCTGAGGGGAGCCACCAGGCTGAGGGGAGCCACCAGGCTGAGGGGAAGCCACCAGGCTGAGGAGAGCCACCAGGCTGAGGGGGAGCCACCAGGCTGAGGGGAAGCCACTAGGCTGAGGGGAGCCACCAGGCTGAGGGGAGCCACCAGGCTGAGGGGAACCACCAGGCTGAGGGGAAGCCACCAGGCTGAGGGGAGCCACCAGGCTGAGGGGGAGCCACCAGGCTGAGGGGAGCCGCCAGGCTGAGGGAAAGGGGCTGCTGTGTTTGCAAAGAGCACAGGGAGCACAGTGAGAGGCACAGCCAGGGCCTAGCGGGGAGGCATCTCAGAGCTCAGAGCTGGGCTCCAGCATGGCCTCTGCCCCTGCTTCCCTTCCCCCTCCCCAGGTGGGAGCCTGTCAGCTCCAGAAGGACAGAAGAGGGAACCTCAAGATACTGGCTAAGACAGTTGGAAGGTGGCCTTGGAGTCGCGTGTTTCATTAAGTCTCGTCATCTCCCAGAGCACAGGGTATGCGGCGACTGTGAGAGGGTCAGTGTTGATGGCACCGGGTCCATTCATGCACTCATTTACGAGTCTATTTGTGAGTCTCTTTCTTGGGTCTGGTGGAGATGTTGGACTATGCTTCCTTTGCTTGGAACAACCGGGGACCAAGTCTTTTGCCTTGGATATGAAAGGAAAAAACAAATGAGCGCTATGTAAATCCATGTGTAGAGTGCTGCCCACCGGACTGGGCAAGTTGGTGCTGGATAGAAAGACCTTCTGGGGCCAGAGTGATAGTACAGTGGATAGGGCATTTGCCTTGCATGTGACCAACCTGGGTTCGATCCCCGGCATCCCATATGTCCCCCAAGCACCACCAGGAGTAATTCCTGAGTTCAGAGTGAGGAGTAAACCCTGAGTATTGCTGGGTGTGACCCAAAAGCAAAAAAAAAAAAAAAGACCTTCTGTCACCTGGTACAAGGGCAGCCTGTCATTGGCTCACTTGAGCCACCAGAGGAAGCAGTTCAGTGGATGTGTGAAAGATGAGTCATCATGTGGTCAAGCCAAGTGTCATGAGTCAGAACTGGTTCTCTCAAAGAAAAAGAAAATCAGTGACAGGCCAGTGGAGGCAGCAGACTCTTAGACGCCTAGGTGGGGAAGGGGCAAGGTGGGAGTGTGTGAACTGTGTATGGCTGAATGTGTATGTATATGTGTGTGTATGGTGAGTGTGCATCTGTGTATGATATGTATGTGGAGTATCAGGTGTGGTGTATGTATGGTGTGGATTAATATTTGTGTGGTGTTTATGAGGTTTGGGGGGTGTATATGGTGAGTGAGTGTATTTGTGTGGGCTGCTTTTGGTGAGTGCGGTGCATATGGTGTGGGGGGGTAAGTGGTGGTGTGTAGGGTGTGTATGGTGAGTGGGAGTGTGTGTGTGTGTGTGTGTGTGTGTGAGAGAGAGAGAGAGAGAGAGAGAGAGAGAGAATATGGTAGACTTGGCATGCAGAGAGGAAGAGCAGAGACAGTGGTTAGAGTACTTCATGGAGAAGTTAGGAAGGGACACTGCAGGGGCTGGAGTGATAGTACAGCGGGTGGGTATTTGCCTTGCTAGTCGCCGGCCCAGGATTGATCACTGGCACCATAGATGGTTGTCTGAGCACTGCTGGGATCCATGAGCACAGAGCCAAGAAAAAGCCCTGAGCACTGCTGGGTGTGAACCAAAAATAAAACAAGAAAAACAAGAACAAAAGTAAAGAAAAAAAGAGATAGAAAAGGGCGGAAAAAAGGAACACTGCAGGTAGTTCCCTGGCCTGTAACCTGCAGAGATTTCTGAAAGAGCAGACCTCACTGGACCACCATATGTCCCAAGTCAAAGATTATCAAATGCTTCTGTGATATATCATTTGAAATAGACTCTACCCATTTTATACAGCTAGGACTACTTTTTTAGACAAAAATACCTTTTTTCAGTTGGGGTGTCATGTGAATCACTGTTATCAGTTACTAAGTTATAGGAAAGAGATGCACTGAAAGTGAGGGGAACGTGCAGTTTTGTATAAAGCAAGTTATATCTGGAATTTGATAGCATTATCAGAGTGGGCTGCTCACCTATCTTCTCCCCCACTAAATGTGAGGAAATAATGTTAGAGCAAATACCTCTAATCTTCTTGTTTTGCTCTAGACATGTATGAGTACATTTGTGAAAAATATTATTTTCTTAATCAAAGAAAAATTATTTTCCCTTAATCAGTCTTTCATTATAGCATTGTGAAATATGTTACAGGTACGCATGTGATTTAAGAACAGTTTCACCTCTATGAGTTTTGTAGCCATGCCCAGCAGTGCTCGGGGGTTATTTCTGACTCTGTGCCAAGGCTCACTATTGGAGGTGCTCGGGCAACCATGTGTTGCCAGGGTCAGTGCATACTAGGCAAGTGTCTTGCTTCCTGTGCTACTTAAAACAAGTACTTTTAAAGTTGTTATATGGGGCTGGAGAGATAGTAGAGCAGGTAAGGCCCTTGCTTGCCTTGCATACAGCTGACCCAGGTTCAATCACTGGTGCCCCATATGGTGCCGTAGCCCTGCTGGTATTGATCCTTTAGCGTCCAGTCAGCAGGAAGTCTTGAGCAGCGCTGGGCATGGCCTCCAATAAATAAATAAATAATAAATAATAAATAAATGTGTTAGAATGTTCCACCTCATTCTCTTACAATCTATAGAAAGTTTCAGAATAACAGTAAGTAACAACAAGAGAAATAACAGTAAAAGTCCTAAATTCTCTCGTGTAGATCACATGCTCAGAGATCTAGCAGCCTGGGGTGTGCATTGAGCTTAGAGAATGGAAAAGCTAACTTAGTGTCTTGGTATGCGAGGGCAGTAGGAAAAGACCAGGAGATAGATGGTGGGAAAAGACGTGGACCAAAATAATAAATCGCTGGTGATTTTTCTTCTCTTCTAGTTCTGTTTTGAAGCCGAAGCAGATGAGGCTGTGAGTGCTGACCCATTGGCCCGCCCCTGAATAAGCTCTGTCTTCTCGTCAGCCATCTGCAGAGGGAAGATGGAAGACTCTTACAAGGACAGGACTTCCCTGATGAAGGGTGCCAAGGACATTGCCCGAGAGGTGAAGAAACAAACAGTCAAGAAGGTGAACAAAGCCGTGGACCGGGCCCAGGACGAATACACCCAGAGGTCCTACAGCCGGTTCCAGGATGAGGAAGACGACGATGACTATTACCCTCCCGGAGAAACCTACGACGGGGAGGCTCACGACGATGAAGGCTCCAGCGAAGCCACCGAGGGTCATGATGAGGACGATGAGATCTATGAGGGCGAGTATCAAGGCATCCCCAGTATGAACCAGGCCAAAGATGGCACCGTGATGGTGGAGCAGCCCAAGAGCGAGAAGTTCAAGGACCGCCGGGACCTGGAGTCAGAGAGGAGAGCCGACGAGGAGGAGCTCGCCCAGCAGTACGAGCTCATCATCCAGGAGTGTGGCCACGGGCGCTTCCAGTGGGCCCTTTTCTTCGTCCTGGGCATGGCGCTCATGGCAGACGGCGTGGAGGTGTTTGTCGTGGGCTTTGTGTTGCCCAGCGCTGAGACAGACCTGTGCATACCCAATTCTGGCTCTGGATGGCTTGGTAAGTGCCCTGGGCGGGGAGGCAAGTTCTGCAGCTGGTTCACTTGCACAGTACAGTAAACAAATGAAATCAATGCTTTTCCTCTAGCTGCTGCATTTCCCCCAACGATGTTATGAGAAAATCTAACATGGGTCAGGATGTTCCTATGTACTCATTACCTAGACTCTGGTTCACATTTACTGATCTTATCATCTATTCATTTTCTTTTCTGTCCATCAAACTTATTTTTTATACACATGAAAGGGTGTTAAAGCAATATGTGTATATTGGGAGAGAGGTCCCAAATGGTACTCAGGAAATCCAGGGGCCCCATCTGCAGTGTTCCACCATCCAGGGCTTGGGTGGGGCCCTGTGCTACAGAGAATACCGGGGACACCCCAGAGTGCTGGCCTTCAGGGCCACACCCCGTGGTGCTTGGGAAACCATATGGTGCCAGGAATCAACCTGTGTCAGGGCATGCTAAGCATATACCCTGACCACTCTACTATCTCCCAGCCCCAAAGCAATATAGAAAACAAAACATGGGGGTTTTTTTTAGAAACTAAAATAATTTATTAAAACAGAATTGAAGGCACTAAAAAAAAAGTCAGTAATAGAACTCACTAGCAGAATCAGTGAACATCATCAACAGGGAAATAGATTATGGGGGTATGTCCTGAGAGATAGTACAGTGGGTAGAGCATTTTCCTTGCATGCAGCTGACCCTGGTTCTATCCCTAGCATTGCATATGGTCCTTCAAACCCTCTAAGGAGTGACTCAGCACCACAGGCCCTGAGATCTTCTGAGTGTGGCCCCCAAATTAAAAAGCAAACAATAAAGAAAATAATGAAGAAATGCCACAAAATATTTTCCTTCTTTATCCATAGGAAATTCTTCATCTGTTTAAGGTTTTTCAAGAAATTTCAGCATTTCTCCCACATCTCAGACTTCACTTCTCTTGGTATTTTCAGCATATTTGCAGTGACTTACTCCACTGAAGTCTTGCCCCCAGAAAGTAACATATGAGTGTTTGAATCAACTTTCCCAAACACCTATTAATGTTGATATTTTGACATCTGTCTAATGCTAATGGCAAATAGAATGAGAATTCTGTTCAGAAGGAGTTTAGATGGCTTTGTCCAGATTTATTAGGGGAATCACTATCGATGGCAGTAATACCATCAGAACATATATTAGGACAAGACTTTTTTTAAAAAAGTTTTATTTTTATTGTGGCAATGTTGGGTTTTTTTTTTTTTTTTTGCTTTTTTGGGTCACACCTGGCGATGCACAGGGGTTACTCCTGGATCTGCATCAGGAATTACTCGTGGCAGTGCTTAGGGAACCATATGGGATGCTGGGATTCGAACCTGGGTTGGCCATGTGCAAGGCAAACGCCCTACCCGCTATGCTATCGCTCCAGCCCCCAGATGGCATTGTTGGTTTTAAGAGTATAAGTGATAGTATGTTTTAGGGGTCCATTGTCACTCTACTCACTGACTGTCATATTGCCCCTATCCATCCTCCACAGTCTGTTAGACCCATTCATTCCATTTCCTCTGTCCCTTTTGTCCCCTCAGTTCTGTGGTCACAGTTAAAGGGTTTGTCCCATTAGACATGGTCTCTTCCTTTACTTTATTTCTTTACCCGTGACACATGAGATAATTTGTACTTAAGTTTTGACTTCTGACTGATTTAGCTTAGCACATCCCTTCAACCCAGTCCTTGGTGCAGCAAATGCCCAGTTTTGTCTTTTTGCCCAGCTGAGTAGTGTCCAGTGTGTGTATAGAGAGCACGCCTTCATCCACTCATCTGTCATCAGGCACTTGCCAAACCTTGGCTATTGTAAACACTGCTGCAGTGAATGCAGGTGTGCCTAGATCTCTTTTTTTGTGTTCTTTGGCTGGATACCTAGGATTGGAATTGTTGGATCTTAGGTAGTCTTGTTTCTACTTTTTCATGAGAAATCGCCATACTGTTTTCAATCAGCTGGAATAATTACATTCCCAGTAGGGGTAAACCAGGGTTCCTTTCTCTCCACATCTCAGCTAGCACTTGTGGCAGGTCCCCTTTCTCTTTCAAAGTCTTTCTAAACTGACTTCTCATCTGCTAGAATTTGAGGGCTATAATCTATCCTTTCTAGTATGAAGGATTCCTTACACCTGCCACCTAAGTTCTCATGGCGTCCAATCGCCAAAATTGCCCCAACTCTTTCCATTTTCCTTTAGTAAACCATGATAGTTCTCATTGAATCTAGGGATTAGTTTTGTTATAATTTTCTTGGCCAGTTTGTTTGCTTTAGCTATTTATATTTCTACAAGTGTGAGGTGATACATTCATTATTTTAATTTGCATATTCCTGATGATAGGTGAACATTTTTTTATACCCTTGTTGGTGAGTGTCTATTCAGTAGAGCGATCTATTTTAACTTAGTCTATTTTAAGTATTTAATTGTCTTTTTCTTTATTAACTTCCAAAGATAGACCCTTGAAAGTTAATAAAGCTTTTATATGAAACTTATTTGACACTATTCTAAAAACACAGGTTAATTCTATATCCTTTAGACAAGCATCATTTCAAATTCTATTTTTCATACACACCATACCAAGGTTTAAATACTTTTTAGACCCTGCTATTTTTAACTTCCTCTGTGTGTATTTTTTAGTTAGTTTTATTCATAGAATAGTCTCTGGTAACTTTTCTTTTTTTCCCCAGTTTATACCTTTGTGCCTAAACTGGAAGAACTATTTTTTCATTTGAGTTAAAAATCAATTTCAGATACTATTTAATCTGTCTGCTAAAATTTAGAAACCTCCCTAAAAATATCAATGTAGTAGAACTGGTTTGAGTTTAAAGTTACCATGCACTCAAGGCTTATATTGTCACAGAGCTGTAGTTACTCTCCCACTTATTTCCCTGTGCAGGGAAATTAAGATGGTAGAGTGACCCATCTTTCCATTGCAGAGGAAAACTAACAATTTAGGCATTCATTTTATTTATTTATTTTTTATAATGTTTAGTACTGCTCTTTGTTCAGCCATTGATTAACCTGATTGAATTGGGCATGAACTCCACATTACTTTTTTTTTAATTCAGAATGTTCACTTGTATCACTTGACACCCTGTTGATCTTCAATTTGTTCGAGTGGGTGCCAGAAACATTTCAGAATGTTAATTTTATTTTATTATTTTATTACTATTACACCCCCCCTTCTATTGATTCACCATGAGATACAGTTACAAAGCTTTCATGTTTGAACTTCAGTTATACAATCATCAAACACCTATCCCTTCACCAGTGCACATTTTCCACCACCAAAATCCCCAGTATTCCCCTTTCTCCCCCATTTCAACCCTTCCCCCGCCTGTGTGGGAGGTAATTTCCCCCATACTCTCTCTCTGCTTTGGTTACATTTGATATTTTGACACCAGTTTTACCACCACTCCTGCCGAAAAGGCAATGCTAGACGATTTGCTTTGTATTGCTTGTTATGGATACAATAAACATAATGCCCAGGAAATTCTGCCGCACTCTCTTCTGGGACCTTTAGTTTAGTCTCTGGGTCTTGGCCATTGATGCCATGGTGCCGGGGGCAGTTTGTGGATGTGACTGCCAAGCTACTGAAAAACTGGGGACCTGGGGGGAGGAGGCCCAGTCCCAATGCAAATGGGCTTGGAGATCTCAGTCACGGGTTCCCACATATCTAGGCATTCACTTTACACAAGTGATATGAGGACTTTTGAATGAAGCTTACCCCAGAGCACATTTTTGTGCTTACTAAAAATTTATATGTGTCAGAGTCTGTGAAGAAGAGAATATGGGGCCAAAGGGAGCTCATTGGGCTTAGCACATCCTTTGCTGCTGGAGGCCTGGGTTCCATCCTGAGCACTGCGTGTTCCCCTGACCACCACCCCATTAGCCACCCAGACTGAATGCCAGGTTTGATACAAAAGAAAAGCACACTGTGCAAGGTGGGGTGGGGGGAGATGAGATTGGGGGTTGGGAGGGATACTGGGTTCATTAGTGATGGAGAATGGACACTCGTGGAGGGATGGGCTCTCGAACATTGTATGAGAGAAACACAAGCACGATAATGTGTAAATCTGTAACTGTACCCTCACAGTGACTCACTAATTAAAAAACAAATAAATTTTTTTTAAAAAGAACACTTGTTACCCCTGTTTTCAAGGGATCTTTTAAAACATGCTTGAAAGGTCAAAAATACACAACTCTTTTTTTGGAAGCCAACTTTGTTTTTCTGGCCGTTTGGGTCACACCTGGGGATGCCCAGGGGTTACTCCTGACTCTGCGCTCAGAAATTTCTCCTGGTGGTGCTCGGGGGATGATGAGGATCAAACCTGGGCCAGCCATGTGCCAGGCAAATACCCTACCCACTGTATTATTGCTTCTGTCCCAAGCCTAACTTTTTAAAGTAAGGCTATAATCACTGATGCTGAGATCTTTTTCTGAGCAAAATAAAAAAAAATAAATAACATTTTCTATCTTACTCCGTGGCCAAGAGAGAGAATCACCAATGAGAAAATGATTGACATCTTAACTCCTTTAACATGTGTTTTTTTTCTGTGATCCACTTCTAGCATGTGTTTCCTTAAAGCCAAAGGAAATGAATTCATGGAAGAAGACAGAATGGGAATGGGGTCAAGTTGGCATGTTTTGGCCGGTGGATCCATTTGAGTGTTGAACACCTCCCCTCCAAATGCAGAACATGATTTGTAGGAAGACTACTTGTTATATTGCTCCTTTCAGCATATTTATTTTTATATATATTTATTTTATTTATACATATATTTATATATAATTATATATTACTTATATATATCTATTTTATATATATTTTTCTTTTCTTTTGGTGAGCAAATAGACCCACTCTAGGCCTGGGTATACAAATATTTATCAAGATTTTGCTGTAGAAGTGTATCAGCAGAATGTATTATGAGAATAGATGCTTAAAATTATATTCACACAAAGAGATATCTATGTTACAACCCAAGTCTTTACACACGTGAGCTTTTTCTCTTCTTTTCTTTTCTTTTTTTTTTCTTTCCTTTCCTTTTTTCTTTTTATGGAAACATCTAGAAAAGACTAGGCTGATCTTCCCCTGT
The DNA here is from genome assembly GCF_027595985.1 of Sorex araneus. Classification (NCBI taxonomy): domain Eukaryota; kingdom Metazoa; phylum Chordata; class Mammalia; order Eulipotyphla; family Soricidae; genus Sorex; species Sorex araneus. Next base: position 153,476,053 of record NC_073302.1, read on the forward strand.
ACCTTTACCTCCTTGGTGTGAATCTAAGCACCAAGTTTTGTTCTCTGACCACTCTGTCCTATGAACCCATAAACTCTGATGATGTCATGCACCTCAGGTGGCACTCGGAAGTGTAGAGAATGGTGTGGCACAAATACAGCATGCTAATGTTCACCTTTCAGTACATGTGGCTCGTCTTAGCGAATTACCACTGTCTCTCCAGATGTGTATGGTTTCACTAGAGGCTGTGGGGCCCCAACAGAAGCGTTTTAATGGTTTCATAACGGTGCCTTCCAGGCTTGCATTTCAATTATTTTGCCATTGTAATTTCACTTATAATTGCATTCTAATGGCTTCTTTTTAGACAAGCATTTAAATTGTTTTGCCATTTTCATTTCATCGAATAATAGCTTTGTAATATAATTACCACACTAAGTTAGAGCAGTGAGATCAAAAGCAAGCAAGAGAGCCACATGACCCACTCTTGGTGGCATTTTGAGGAGCGAGATTGGTAAACTAATTTTTCATTTGCTATGATGAATCAGGTCATTTTCTTCCAGGAACACCAGGAACAAAGATATAAGCCAGTTTGTTTTCTTATTTAAGAAACATCTTCTCTTTGGCTTATTAGAAACTAAAAAGTGGACCAAAGAGATATTACAGCCAGTCAGGTGCTTGTGTTGTACACAGTCACCACCCCTGTGGTTCCCCAAGCCCTACCACCAGTGATCCCTGAGTGCAGAGCCAGGAGTAAGTCCTGAGTCCCACTGGTTGTGGCCCAAAAACAAGCAAAAGTAACTAAGGGCATACTATATGTATGTATGTCTGTATGTGTCATACATAACATTGTGTGTGTGCATATATAACATTGTTAATTGGGCTGGGGAGAAGCTCAAGGGAATATTTAATTATCCAGTAAGGTTCACTTTGGGAGAACAAATGCAGTCACCTTAAGATCATTAGTTATCTCTTTCCAAAGTCCTATTGAACACTTGTATGTGCACAGTGTTGCTACATGGGATAATAGCACCCAAAAAATGAAAAAAGAGTGTCTGGATGGGAGATTGATGGAATCAAGCTTGGCTCCTATGACCAGGGAAATCATGATTTTTCCAGATTTTAGTGCTTTAGTGGCTTAGCAATCCCTGCAAATTAAAGATGAAGGTCAGAGACCAGTACAACTTGAATGACTTGCGTGTTCCTGTTCCCTAATTTGGGGAATTGCTAGAGGTATTGGTGTATCCCATCTCTAAATCCCATGTTATTTACCAGAATATTTCCATTTAAAATTACCTTGATTGTACTTCTGAAATCAAACAAGACTCATAACTCTTGGTGAAAATCTACCACTTTGTTATCAAAAGCAATATTCTGGTAATTTACTATTTTGCTATGAATCCCAATAGAATAATGACCTATTGAACTGCTACTTCTTTCTCCATTTTCCACAACCCCAAGTAGATAGCTCATAGTTTTTTTGGTATTTGCAGGTAGTACTTAATAGTGGCATAGATGTTAACCCAAAAATCCAGTCTGTGGGGTAAAGTCATCCTAAAGAGAAGTAGTAATAGAAGTTAAAGATAATGTAAGTCAGGCACTGAAGAGATAGTACAGTGGATAAGGCACTTGCACTGCATAAGGTCAACCTGGGTTTGAACCCTGGCACCACATACAGTTCCCTGAACCCTGCCAGAAGTGATCCCTGAGTACAGAACCAGGAGTGATCCTGAACACAGCTGGGCATGGCCCTCAAAACAAACAAAAGCAAAATGAAACCAGATAATGTAAGTGAATAAAGGGAATGTTAATCAATGTCAGCACCTTGGTACCATAGCTTTCTGCCTATTGTTCACTGCTATATTAATATCTCCTGCCCAGACCAGAGTTTGGTGCATAAATAGGATCTCAAGAGTATTTATTGAATGAATGAATGAATGAATGACAGCCTCTGAGACCATTAGCACAGCCAGACCTTATTGAAGATAAAGACATACCTAAAGTAAGACTATATAATTTCAAATGGGATTTCATATATGGAGGGAGTCATAAAAAGAAGTCATGTGCACAGGTGTTAGAAATGCCCTTTTAAATGAATCCCTTTTAAATGGTGCCCAGGATCAATATTCCTGTTCTAAGGGTTTTAACCTGTTTCTTGGGTCACATTTATTTAGATCATGGGGAAAATCCACGGCCTAGAGTTTATTCATACAGATGTGAAACCCATAGCAAAGACCTTTCCTGTTTCCATGCACCAAAGCCACCTGAATATTTCAAATCAGACTTCCTTTTACCTATCAGGATTTTTTGGTTTGTTTCTTGGGGGGCCACATCTGGCAGCGCTCAGGGATCACTCCTGGCAGGGTTCAGGGAAACGTATATATGGTGCTGGAGATTGAATTTGGGCCAGCCATGTGTAAGGCAAGCATCTTACCTGCTGTACTATTGCCCTGTCCCCTGGCCCCACCGATTAAGAATATTTCTGCCGAGGAATGCTTATCTTCTTAAAATTCTGTTTTCCATTTAAACCAGCTCATAGGCTCCCTGGCTTTTATATTGTGTGTCTTAGTGGGGTTGACGGGAGTCTGCTTTGGAGCCATGGCTCTTTCTTCAACGTATTGACACATTGATCGTGGAAGACAAGGATCAAGTCCAGGCAAGAATGGGAATCCTGGCGTACCCAGCACTGGGAAGGCCTGGTTGGTGTGGTTCTCCAGAGAAATGTTCCATCTGCTGCACTCCTTAATGTCCTTTCAAATATCCACATATGCACAACATTGGCTAGGATTGATCGGTATATTAGGCGAAAACATAGACCAGGAAAATAAAAGCAATGGAGAATATATATGTATTGTGTGTATTTATGGATATGTGTGTATATATATATATGGACTTTTACTTGATACCTTTTTATTTTAGAAGTTCTTGAAAGTTTTAAAAATATTTCTTAGTTGGGCCAGAGTGATGGTACTGCAGGTGGTCATTTGACTTGCATGCGGTCAACGTGGATTTGATCCCAGGCATCCCATATGGTTCTCTGAGCTTGCCAGGAGTAATTCCTGAGTACAGAGCCAGGAATAAGACCTGATTGAACACTGCCTAGTGTGGTCCCAAAACAAAAACAAATTCTGAATAATTCTAGAATAAATATAGGATTTTTTGCAAGCACTATTATTTTGAGTTGCATAGGTATACTTTTAACTAGAAATGAGCAGTGATTTTTGTTTTATTCAATAGTTTGGTGTTCACTGTATCTAGACAGGTTCTTGGCACTCCTGTATTATTAACTAGCATATTAACAATTAGCATTTTAATTCAATAAATATTTACTGACTTTTACTACTTTTAGACTCTAGAAATTTGATATCAAAAAGAATTTCTGGTCTTAAATAAGTCTGTTACCTCTCTTTCTGTTGTTTTCCTGGATAGTAAAATTTTGGGGGCCTTACTGAATTTCTCTCTCTCCTCCTTTTTCTCTTTCTCCTCCTCCCTCTCTGTCTCTCCTCCTTTCTCCTGGGTGGTTGTGAACTGAACTACCATACCTTAATTTTCTTCATTCCTCACATATTCCCTTATTCCTTTAGATAATAACAAAAAAGAATATTATTAGTATTTCTGGCTGCTCTAATTCTAGCCTTCCTTATGTTTAAAAACACCCAGTGGGCTGGAGCGATAGCACAGCGGGTAGGGCATTTGCCTTGCACGCGGCTGACCCGGGTTCGATTCCCAGCATCCCATATGGTCCCCTGAGCATGGCCAGGGGTAATTCCTGAGTGCAGAGCCAGGAGTGACCCCTGAGCATCGCGCTGGGTGTGACCCAAAAAAAAAAGCAAAAAAAAAAAAAATAAAAACACCCAGTATTTTTTTATAGATTGAACTCAATAATTTATTACTAAATTTATCTCACTGGATTATTTATACTGTTTTTATTCCTGTAAAATATTTAGATTTTATAAAAAATAATAAAGGCAACCAGTTTATTATTTCTGAGAGCCCTTTACCCCTTTTCATGCCTGTTGACTGTTGTGTGCCACTGGCCTGCAGGCGGAATGCAGCAGCAGACAACTCACTCTGTGTTAAAGTTAGTGTTTAGGTTCCTACTGACCTTTGTCCTAAGCTACTAGACCAATCCAGCATATCTGATAACCAAGAGTGATGCAGTTATTCCAAGATTTTAAGCATCTAGTGTTCAGATCTAAAGTTTAAGACCTGTAGCTTTGTACTCTCGGCATATAATGCTTCAGATTTCAGGTAGCTCCGAGTCCCATCCAACCCTTCTCTGACCTCTCCATCTGCTTGGGTGTCTTAAAGGAAGCTTTGATGTCCATTGTGTGCGAGCCCTCTAGTTCTGTTGAGCCTCTCAGCTGTCACCTTGATCTAATTGGCATTAGAACATTATTGGCTCCTGAGGACATCCTGTCCACCAACACGCAAAATGTGATTTGGATTCATTAATGCCAAAGTGGACAAGAAGACTCAATAATTCACGAAGTTATATTCTTGAGTCTCATTTCTTCTTGTCGTTCACATTTGTCTGAGAAATGCAAGTTTCAGACGTCCAAGTGCAGTGGGGCTGAGGAGCCTGAAAAGACTCCTTCGTTCACAGACCCCCTGGTCCATTTGCACAAGAGAAGAATGAACGGAAACTTGCCAATGGGTGACATTGTGGGAGTGGGAGTGTGGGATTTCTAAATGCCCTCTGTCACCTGCAAAGCATCCCGTGGTTTCTACAGCACATCCTTTAACCAATTCCTGCAATCCGAGTCTCACATCCTGACATCCTAGAACACTCTTGCTGAGCACTGTTTCCCTGGCCTATTGTGCATTTTTATTTTGGACTCTTCCTGAAGGCACAAAAGAATTGCTGTGTAAAGTTTGGAGAAATTAACCAATCTGAATTAATTTCCTAAAACCTGATCGAAACAAATACAAATGCATACCTACTTGTAGGTTTGGATTACAAACATCAAGATACTATTGTTCCCTTTTGTAGAAAATCTAATTTCTGAATATTCTCATACAACACAAGCTTTTGAATGTGTCAGAGACAGAGAAGTGGATTGCATTAATCTTGAGGGATTCATCTAATAAATTTCCCAAGTAAAGAATCCTAAGCTACATGTTTGTGAATTGGCATTCTTACTTTAAAAATCTCAGGGCTAGGATGAGTGGAGACGTTTGGAGAGCGGAAAGTGGAGACTGGCACCTGCTCGAGCAAATCGATGATCAACGGGATGACAGTAATACAGTGACACCTTAAACTCAGACATCTTTTATAGGCCTTTAAGATTGTCAGACAAGAGTCCGGAGTGCCCAGTGGCCCAGCACCCCATGTGTCCTCATGGACTGCCAGGTGAGATACCGAACACCAAGCTGGGAGTTGCCTTTGAGCACTGATAGAGTGTTCTGTTTTCTCCTCCCTGCCCCCTTGAAGATTATATTTCTCTTTTTTCCTGGTTTTGGGACACACCCGGAGGTGCTCAAGGCTTATTCCTGGTTTTGCACTCTTGGATCACACCTGGCAGGGCTTGAGGGATATTTAGGTGTGCTGGTGATTGAACTCTGGCTGGTCATGTGCAAGGTAAGCACTTGCAAAACTCTCACTCCGGCCCCCTCGATATAGTCCTTACCTTCACTTTTGAATTTGAGGTCTCTAATAAAATACAGCATAATGAGGAAGCATTGACTTCAACCAGTTAAGGAATTTGCTTAAAATAGAATGTAATGATCTTTAAGTATTTTTCACATCACTGTTAAAAGGGTTAAAACGATGAATATTGGCATGTGTATTTTACAATGATGAAACATGTATTGTTTCTTTGAATATCAATAACAAGCAAATGTTTTGAAACTTTAGGATACTGCTTATTTCTGCCACTAAATATTTTCGCCATCAAATCAGCTTGAAATGAGCTGAAAAATTTGACAGCTGAGTGTGAAGAGAGTCACTCTAATTTGACAGCTGAGAGGAAAAGGATAAATATAGAATGCTTTCTCATATTTGCGATTTAGAAATACATCTTTAGGGAGCAGCAGAACTGGAGAGATGGTCCACAGAGGTGAGCCAGGGCAGGGGGCTTGGATAAGAGGGGTCTGGGAGACCTGAATTTAGGGAAGTGGACACTCTGGTGGCCAACGTAGTACTGAAATGATGTATGTATGAAACAGTCATTGACAGTATTGTAAACCACACTACCTCAATAAAGACCGAAAACAAAAAAATAACTTGATACCTGAGAAACTGCTGAGGCTTCTAATGGAAGCACTTTCCATCACCACCATTAACTGTGGGACGGCCACAGGCAGTCGTGCAGGTTGTAACATGTGCAGATGCATCTTGTGGTGCTGGAAACCAGCTCTTCTCCCACTTGTGAAACCATTTGCCCCAACCTGGTGATGTTTCTGTGTGCCTGGAAGAGGGGTGCTTCTGTGATGATGCTTCTGTCACTGGAAGCTGCCACTTTTTCTTCTAATGTTATTTATCTCCCCTGTGAGTAACTTCTCCCAGCCACATACAGCTGCTCTCTGTGCCACGAACCCCAGTATAGAAGATCAACAATCGCAAAATCTGTTGCTCTTCTACATACAAATATAAGTTAGAGGGAAAGAAATCACGACCACGATCCTAGGGGCTGGGGAGATAGTGCAAGGATTCAATCATGCCACTGGGTCCCTGGTACCACATGATTTCCCAAGCATTGCCAGGTGTAGCCCTGGAAGCCCCAGAGCACTGTGGGGTCTGAGAAACAATGGGTCTTGCATTGAACTGCCAGCCCAGAGGGTTGAGTATCCCCAGATATGCCCCCTGGGACCATTGAGTTTGCTCGGAAGCCACCCAAAGCCTATTTATAATTGTATTTATAAAGAATAAAATACTGGGTCTAGCACTGCACTATCATCCCATTGTTCATCGATTTGCTCAAGCAGGCACCAGTAATGTCTCCATTGTGAGACTTGTTTTACTGTTTTTGGCATACCGAATGTGCCACGGGGAGCTTGCCAGGATCTGCCATGTAGTCGGGATACTTTCGGTAGCTTGCCAGGCTCTCTGAGAGGGATGGAGGAATCAAACCCGGGTCGGCCTCATGCAAGGCAAACGCCTTACCTGCAGTGCTATCACTCCAGCCCACTTAACAAAGGTGAGGTGATAAAAGACCTATACACTTAAAACAATCAGACGTTATGATCAGAAATAGAAGACCTAAAGAAATGAAAGACATCCTGTGTTTGAGATTTGAAAGAATATGTTATGAAATGGTCATCTTACCTAAAGCAACCTACAATCAATATGCAAAAAGAAGATAAAATTCAACTCAATTCCTATCAAAGTATCAATGACATTTTTAAGGCAATAAGAAAAAAAGCAGTTCTAAAATATATATGGGACCACAAAAGGCCCTGATTAGCCAAAGCAGTTGTGAGAGAAAAAAGGAAAAATTGAGGCATTAAGCTCCTGATTTCAAACTATATTACACAGCAATATTAATTAAAACAGTGCAGTGCTAGGAATAAAACAGCCATACAAACATATGGAATAGAATAGAGAATGCAGGATAAAAAGTCTTAAATATGGTCATTTAACCTATAATTAAAAGGTTTTAACACAGTAAAACATGCCTATGATGCAGAGCTGGAGCAATAGGATAGCAGGTAGAGTGCTTGCCTTGCACACTGCTGACCCGGGTTCGAGTCCCAGCATCTCATATGGTCCCTAGTCCCCTAGAATCACTACCAGGAGTGATTTCTGAAAGCAGAACCAGGAGTGACTCCTGAGCACCACTGAGTGTGACCCCAAAACAAAAGCAAACAAAGACAAAAGGGCAGCCTAGCAATTGAGAGAAGATATTTGCATATTTCATATACTGGTTACAGTGGGTTGATATTCAAAATATAGAGAGAACTCAACAACATAAAAACCAAGCAACCCAAATAAAAATGGCAAAATACCAAGTAGACAGTCTTTAAAGTAGACATACAGATAGCCTGTCAACATAAACAAAATACTCAACATACTCAATATTTCTTATTACGGAAACGAAGGTCGGAATACCATTGAGATATCAATGGTGATAATGACCAGTATAGAAAGACTGGAAAAACTCGGTATTGCTAAGTGGTCAGAAAAAAAAATAACTCTGGTGCTCTGTTGGTGGGGATGTAAATTGGTGTGGTTGCTATGGAAACATATGGAGATTCTTTGAGAAATTCAAAAGGGAAATTCCATATGATCCAGAGATACTATTTCTATGCAGTCTTGTGAAGGATGAAAACACTAATTTGAGTGGGCATTTGCACCCCTATATTCATAACAGCATTATCCACAATAGCCAAACATGAAATTACTTTAAATACACATTCACATATGACTGGATAAAGGAGATGTGGTGTATAGACCCAATGCAGCACTACTCTGCCATTACAAAAATTATATTGTGCCTTTTGGTACAAAATGGATGGACTTTGAGAAGACTGTGCTAAGTGAAATAAATCAGAAATGAAAAACGGTTTCTGGATGCTTTTACCCATGTGTAGAATATGAGTAACTAAAGCAAATGAACTAGAAAAATAATAATAAAAAAACAAAAATACCCCACCTAACTCCTAGGTTCTATGAAAACTATTTTGACTTCTGAAGAGAAAGAGGAAGGATGTCACTCAAACATTGGTGGTGTGTGTGGTGACCTCACGCATAGAGGTGTGAGGTTACCCTCCTGAAATTCCATATTATAAACCAATGATAAATCAGTTTGGACAAGCCTCACGCATGAACGAATCGGCAGAGGAACCCAGGTGTGCGGACCCGGGGCCTGCTCAGATTGGGACTGAGTCTTCTCTATCCAGACCCCCCATTTTCTAGTAGCCTGGCAGCCACACTCACAAACTGCCCCCGGCGCCATGTAATCCCACCAATGGCCAACATCCAGAGACTATAAGACCAAGCTCCCACAAAGCAGCCTTGTGACATCTAATAGTCTTGTTCTCCCTCTTGGAGAACCTGACAAACTACCAAAAGTCTATTGCCCGCATGGGAGAGCCTTGCATGGTGTATTCATATACCAATACAGTGAAAGATATATACATACCTCTTGGAGAGCCCGGCAAGCTACCGAAAGTATCCTTCCTGCATGGCAGAGCCTGGCAAGCTACCCGTGGTGTATTCGATATGCCAATAACAGTAACAATAGGGCTTATTCCCTTGACCCTGAAAGAGTCTCCAATCATTGGGAAAGACAAGTAAGGAGAGGCTGCTAAAATCTCAGGGCTGAGTGTAATAGAGACATTACTGGTGCCCACTCGAGTAAATCAACGAACAATGGGAAGATAGTGATACAGTGATATATCAGTAAAAAAAATCTTGAAGAATTATTAGCCTTCAGTGTTTGGAAGAGGGTCCTTGGGCAGAGGCTGGGCAAGCTGGGGAGTCCTTGAGCATGTGATATGTCCTCCATCTTATCTTCTGTCTCCTGGTCTGAATTCACACTTTCTTCATGTCCTTAATAACTGCCATCAAAATCATTAACATCATTCACATAAATAGAAGGAGAATGCCCACTTTAAACAGTGGGCTTTGCTGGTCTTAACTCTCATGTTACACTTCACTCTCAGCCCTGCAGATCTGCTCTGTGGGCTGGCTGGGGCTGGGAGCCATCATCTGCATCCATTGGCACCACTGTGTGCATTAAGCAGCATCACGGAAATGGAGCGAAAGGAAGATGCTTTTCTTCCCTGAGAACCAATGGAGAGCAGCACCCAGCCCCCGCCTGGTTTGGTGAGCAACTCAGTCACCATGGCTGTGTGGGTTAGTGCCTGAAGGAATTCCTTTTAGGTAAATAGCACAAGATTAAACTCTTAGAGGGAACATCAAAAAAGACCACTTAATATCCAGTAAGCACTTAGAGAAGTCGGGAAGACAAGATGTGACAAGGGTGGTAGTCTCTTTATGTGAGCTGTTACTAAAGTACTTTCAAGTAATTGCTGGGGTCACCAGCTTTTCTCATTGTTGTTATTGTTGTAACAACCATATTCCTATAGAAAGTAACAAAGATCAAATAAACTACACTCCCAATGGCTTTTAGTATTAGAATTTAGCTATTTGTAATGTGTGAAGAGTAGAGGACATTTTCACTGAAACTACTGCCAAGAGTATCTTAATTCTTGGGGAGATTTTTCTGAACAAAAGTGAGGACAGCATCTGTGTGCTCCCTTTTCTACAAAGAGACATGTACTGCAGGACATAGTGATGCCATATGACATATGTGAGTATCACATGACTATCAAGGAGCAGTGAACACCTCTCTTTTTTTTCTTCCCTCAGATTTCTCTAAATCACTGTCACTGTCACTATCATCCGGTTCCCGTGGCGTATTTCTCTAAATAAATTTCTTTAAATAAAACTATTTTGCATCATTAAAAATAAAACAAAATAACCCCCCCTGACTTTACTCCAAAAGCTCTAGCATTCCCTCAAAATCCACTAGGGTGTCACGTTAAAATAGTAGGTCAAAGATAGTGCTGGTAAGAGAGAGGAACTGAATCAAATTGTTAAGTGTTATGGATATATGGTATCCAGACCAGGATGAAACTAACGCAGCAATGCAAATGCATCTAATTCTTACCTAGCTGAAAATGTCAAAGTCTGGGCTGGAGAGATAGTGCACGGATTAAGGCACTTGCCTTGCATGTGGCTGACCCCAGGGCTTCCCCTGGTACCACATATAATCCCCTGAACCTTGCCAGGGTATTGCCTAACGTCCTTCTCCCCCAGTCAAAATTCCTCTAGGTGGAACCCCCAACCCCACCAATTGTGACCCCCTAAATGAACAACCAAGCAGAAAAGGAAAATTTTAAAATTAACGTAAAATAAAAATATAAGTTTTGATATTTAGGGCTAGGGAGATTGCTCAGAGGTCAGGGACACGTGCCCTGGATGGGCCAGAGTTAGAGTCCCTGCTCCTCATGATCCCTGAGCCCTTTAGGGGTGACCCCATGGCCTCAATTAGCATCACTGGTGTGAACAACATCACCGCTGGCCCACAGGGTCGGGTCTGGTTGGTCGAGGTTTACTCTTTTGGGGCCCTGGGATTCATCTGAGCACTTGGGATCTCACCCTCCCAGAAATAGTTTGGAATTGAACCGCTTCATTCTTTCAGATGTATAATCTTTGGTCAGCTGGGTTCCCTTCCTGGGACTTTAGCATGGATGGTCTTATTCCTGCAGCCCACTTCTCCTTGATTTTTTCCTCATTCCTGGGCAACAGGGGTCACTTCCATGCTCCACATATTTGCTTGTTCCTATAGAAATGTTTTAATGTTTTAACATAGGCTCCATGATTTACAATTGTGTCACTGTTTCTGGAATGCGACGTTACTGCACCACACTTGTCACAGAGCGCCTTCATCCCGCCACGCAGGGATCAGTTGTCTTAAACACCTGATGTTCAAGGCGCCCCACAGTCTGGGCCTAATCTGTTTTCCCAGTCTCAAATGCTGCTCAATCACCTCCCCAAGATTTCTCAGCATTGTTGGGGTAGATTATTTTACCTGATGAGTACAAGATGCATAGTGAAATTTGAATTTGAGATAAATAGTCAGTGAATAACACTTTAGTATGTCTCATGTAATATTTAGAACTAATTAAAAAAGACTGATTTATGTTTTGAGTTATTTCTTTTTATTGAATCACTGTGAGATACACAGCTTCAAAGGTGTTCTTGATTGGATTTCAGTCATATAATGTTCCAACACCTGTCCCTTCACCAGTGTACATTTCCCACGACCAATGTCCCCAGTTTCCCTCCTTCCACCCCCCACCCCTAGTCTGCCTCTATGGCAGACACTTTTCTACTTGCTCTCCTTCTCTCTCTCTTTCTCTCCTTTAAGGCATTGTGGTTTGTAATAGTGTTACTCAAAGGCTATCATGCATATCGCTTTACCTCCTTTCAGCATTCAGCTCTTGCCAGAGTAATTCTTTCCAATTAAGAAATGATTTATTTTTGGTTTGGGGGCCATACCTTACTATGCTCAGGAATTACTCTTGGGTCCCAGAGATTGAACCCTACCAACTGTACTATTGCTCGGGCCCAGATCTGGTGTTTTATTGTTTGTTGCTTTTGTTGTTGTTGTTGCTTTTCTGTTATTACTAGTCACTGAACTATCACGTGGCTAGATGGCAACCTCATGGGGAGTGGGTGATGACAGCAGGGGGGTGGGGCACCTGGGGCCTCATCTTTGCCTTTCTTGTATGTCCAACCTAATAGCAAGCATATGAAGGTCCTGCTCTCGTTTCATCAGACCCAGGGCCAGTCAAATTTTTTAAATCACTGTGAGGGGGTGGCCTGGGAGGATGAGGAGATGCTCCGTGAGGTGACTCTTCCTCACAGGGCAGTTTCAGGAACACCTCAGGTTGAGATCATTTTTTCTCAGACACAGAGCCCGTGCCTGTCCCAGAGGATGCAGGCTTGGGGCCCACAGCTGTGGAGGAGGGGTTCTCCATGCCACGGGCCCCCAGGGATGCTGTAACCTGGGTTGCAGAGCTCACTTAGAGAAGCAGTTTCTGGGCCCCATGCCAATAAGCAACAGCACACACCCTCCCCCCACGGACTGTGATAACCCTGGTCATAGATGAGACAGTTTTAAACCCGGGGGAGAGCACTAGTGCGCCAAGTGGAATGTTTTCCTTATCCACCATTCCATAGTGATGTCCATGTACAGGAAGTTTTAGGTGTCATTTTTGAGGAAATGCAAATGCCTTCTGTTTGTTTTTGTTTTTGTTTTGCAGCCACACCCATTGATGCCCAGAAGTAATCCTGGTTCTGCACTCAGGAATTACTTCTGGCGGCATTTGGGAGACCAAATAGGAGTCATTTGGTCGTGTGGGCTGGTCGTGTGCAAGACAAGCACCCTACCTGCTGCACTACCGCTCCAGCCCCCATCCAAAGCAAAAAAAAAAAAAAAAATGTCTTCTTGGCAATGGAGGGTGGCCCATGTGTTTTCCTACAGTGATGGGTAGTGGATTCTCTCTGCTAGTCTCTCCTGCACAGCGGGGAGACTTCCCTGTCCCCTACTACGTTTACAGCTCTGCATCCCAGAATGGACCCAGATGGACAGGGCACAGCAGGACTCTGCTTTGTGGAAATAGTTTCTTCGTGTCAGTGTCGCGATGATAAAATTATAAATTTGATTTTGCAGGACATCCCTGGGCAGATCTGCATGAAATTAAATGGGTTTTCTGAGATTGGCTCAGTTTTTTCGGTAGAAGCTTTTTTCAGTGGTGATAGTCGCAGGTTTACTATGTCCAGAAAACTGATGGAAAACAGAAGGCAGAAGGCATTAGCTGCAGTGCTCGCAGGGACAGAAGAAAGGCCTGCTGCGGGAATCAATTCCCCTTAAGTGAATATGCCCAGGAGAGATGGGTTTTCTAGGTGATTGGCTTTGCAGGACCCCGGGGCGACTTGATTATCTCTGTATTTCTGTATTTCTGTCCTTTGAGCTGTCTCTGCAAAAGGGAAGACCCCTTTCCAAATTTACCCATTCTCCCACAGAAAGAAGACCCATGTCGGGACCTCACCCCTCCGTTCACCATCTTCCCACTAACTCAGTGCAAGACACTGCACTTTTGTTTTGTGGCAAACACCAAAATCAACCAAACAAAACCCCATGTCTTTAAAAATGAAAATAAGAGGAATGAGAGATAAAAGATATTTCAGAGGAGTTACCTTACAAAGCCTTTTGGAGGAGCAGAGATAGTGGAGAAAGGTTTGTTACTGGGAGTGAGAAGAGACCAAGCAAGGGCAGAAGTGCTCAAATACCTTTGGGGTGGGTGATGTAAATGAACGGTCTGTTCACTTCATTTGAAGCAAAGTACATCTAGACAGGACCAGTCGGCAAGGTGGGTGGGAACTTAGTTGATGGAGAGGGTTAAATGGTGCAGGTGGGGAGTGATTGATACCTTAGCACAGAAGCTAAGCAGTGAGAACCCTTTTTTGGGAACTGCTGTGTTTGGAAAGCACTGGGGAAGAGCTGGTAGATGACCTGTTAGGATGCATTTGCATTTGCATGGTAAGGGCTCTCACTGTTATGAGCCTGTCTTTGGGACCTGGAACAGTGTGAGAAAATCCCTGGACCTTCACAACAGATCTGTTCTAGAAGGCAAGTGGTACATATCACATGACACTGAGGCCCGGCAAGCCCAGGCATCCTGTTTGGTGGCCGGGCCTTCTGTAGAAATGGGAGAGGTCTGTGGGATAGTGCAGTGCCTTCAAAGGTCTTTCCTGCTAGCCTAAGGCTGCAACTTGAATCCCTGGTGCTGCAGCATGTACCGTGTGATTCTGGCTGCTCCGCTGGTTATAATCTCCAGCACCACAAGCAGTTTCCAGTTTCCATATATGTGTGTGTGTGTGTGTGGACACCACAGGTGAAGGGGTATGGGCCCCGGAAAGCACCACTAAAAGGTGTGTGAGCTTCAGTGTCAGGAAGTGTCGCTCTCGGTGAGCATGTGTGAGAGTGTTCCAGCTGTAGGGTGCAGCCATGGGCAAGCACTGGGGCAGAGTGTGCAGGCAGCACCATCTCATGTATAACTGTGGCAAGCAGCACAACTGAAATGTGCAAGCACCTGTCAGGCATGTGTATGATCACTGTAGCAGCAGCAATAATGAAAGGGAAGGGAGGAGAGGGGGAAAACTGGAGTTCTAGTTCGGTTGGGAGGCAGTGGGGTGAACCCATGCATAGAGGAAGATGAGCTAAGTAATATCAATTCTAAGCACAAGAAATGAAAGTCTCACTTAGACTGCCCTTAACAATAGCACAAAATGTGCCGTGGATGAGGGCTCCCAGTGGACGTTTGTTGTATTGGAGGAGCCCTCCCATCTGCTCAGGTGAAGAAGACCAGGGAGGTATTTGGGAAGGCGGGCTAGAACTTGATGGGGAGAAGAGTTCTGATTTTGCAACCTGCCACTGTACTATGTAAGTCTATTGTTTCTAGGAGCTTTTTAGTAGTCTTTAGGATTCCCTAAGTATAGTCTCATGTCATCTGCAAATAATGAGATTCCTTTTCTCTGGGTGCTCTTGATATCTTTTTCTTGCCTAACTGCAATGGCAAGTACTTTCAGTACTCTATTGAATAGAAGTGGAGAAAGTGGGCAATCTTGTCTTATGCCTGATCTTATAGGGAAGGCTTTTAGTTTTTTCCCAATTGAGGATAATGCTTGCTGTGGGCTTGTGGTAGATGGCTTTGACTATACTGAGGAAAGTTCCTTCAATTCCCATTTTGTTAAGAGTTTTTATTATGAATGGGTGCTGGATCTTGTCGAATACCTGGAGAAGAGTTCTGAAGATGAACACTGGGATCACCTCTGACTAAAGATGCAGAGCACTTAGGAGAGGAGAGCGTGCTGGAGGGAAATTAGAACAGAAGCATGAGAAGGAAGTCTTCCACAGACACTTTAAGAGGTGAGAGGAGAAGAGTCCAACAAATGACTGAACAGATGGGGAATGTCTCAGTTACAGAGGGCCAGAACAGAAAGGGTTTTTCCATACAGGAAGGTGGTTGTCACCAATGAGCCTCCAAGGGGGAATGTGACTGAGAACGGACATTGACCACAGTGATGAGAAAACCACAAAGAGGAGGGGACAGATGTCAGATTAACTGCTAGAGTTCTAATGTATCTTTTAAAAGGAAAGGAAATAAATCAGTGGGCTTTTTTTTTTTTTTGCTTTTTGGGTCACACCCAGCAATGCTCAGGGGTTACCCCTGGTTCTGCACTCAGAAATTAATCCTGGTGGTGCTTGGGGGACCATATGGGATGCGGGGATTGAAACCAGGTTGGCTGCGTGCAAGGCAAACACCCTACCCACTGTGCTATCGCTCCTTCCCCTAAGTCAGTGTTTAGCAGATGGTTAGGAGCTACCATGGCATGTTTGTTTTGGATAATGCTTATAATAATATAATTATACCACAGACTGGAGCAGCTGAAAAAATATTAATCCCCCTCTGTGAGGGAAAAGTTGCAGGTTTGTAGATATTATCTAGTACATTTGCATCATTCTATGCCAGTAATCACATCTGTAATCTCTATAGAAGGTAAATTGGTAAACCAGGAGCAGATGATGCTAGCTGTTCTGATGTCATTTCATTTATTTTTTCCAAATTGAAAACTGTATCAGTTACTGATACCTGGTATCTGGATTTTAAAATGAAATGAGCTCTGCTGAATGTTGACATTTAAGTAGCCAAATAGCAGTGATAAAGTGTTCCAAATTGTCCGGGGCAGATAATCACAGGGAGAAAGGCTGATCTGTCCCTCGGGGTGAGCTGAGTAGGTCAGGGGATTCTTTAAACTGGACAGTCTGACTTTGTCCCCTCTCCCAGGTTTCTGCAGAATTTCACTCTCTCATTCTGGGGCACATATTTGTGAGAAAAGGACTCAGCAGAAAAGCAGCGAGTCGTCATGTGATAGAGGGGGTTCCTATAGGTGCTTACTTCGTGCAAGGCATGACAGGTCTTGTGTTTTGAGTCAGAAGACAGTGCTGTGTTTGTCCAGCTATGCCAGTTTTCCTTCTTCAGGGAAAAATAAATTATACAACAGTAGTAGAGATAAGGACCAGGAGGTCTGCCCCTTGGAAACTGGCCTCAGATGCTAAGGGGAAAAGCAGCTCAGATAGAGAAGGGAACACCAAGTAAAGGATGTTGGGAGGACCCATTCGGGTTGGAAGATATGAACTAAAAGTAGACTGTAGATCAAATATGAAGGCCACTCAATACCTCTGTTGCAAACTACAACACCCAAAAGGAGAAAGAACAAAGGGGAATGCCCTTCCCAGAGGCAGGTTGGGGTAGTGGGGGATGGGGTGGGGTGGTGAGAAGGATACTGGGATCATAGGTGGAGGTGAATGGGCACTGGTGGAGGGATGGGTAAATGATCACTGTATGAGTGAAATGCAAACACAAAAGTTCATAAGTTTGTAACTGTACATCACAGTGATTCTCTAATAAAAAATTAAAAAAAAAATGCATCATGCGTGGGTCCTGAAGGAGCCCAGAGGAAAGACCATGAGAGCTCAGGGGATAGTCAGGGAAGGTAACTGTTGGCCATTTATATATATGTATTTTGTACATGAGGCTATAAATTCAATCCCTGGCGTTGCCCCACAGCATTGAACATCATCCCTGGAACTTCCCGGTGGGCTTCAGGCATGCTATGTTTAATGGAACAACACAACAACACAACTATGATTTCCTCAACATGCCGTGACAATTAGGTGGCTCCTGATA
Source organism: Sorex araneus (assembly GCF_027595985.1). Classification (NCBI taxonomy): domain Eukaryota; kingdom Metazoa; phylum Chordata; class Mammalia; order Eulipotyphla; family Soricidae; genus Sorex; species Sorex araneus. The sequence goes on from NC_073302.1 coordinate 153,493,297, forward strand.
CTGCAACAGCAATAACAAAAATTTGTTAAAATGAATAAATTCAGCAAATACATTGATTTCTTATGCCTGGTGTAGCAAAGTACCACAAACTGGCTAAATACTTTCTTAGAGTTATGAAGACTTGAAGTTCAAAATCAAGTATTGACAGTAACTCTGGAAACTTGTGAGTGGAGTTCTTCCTCGCCTCAGCTGACTTTTGATGCTTGTTGTCAATTCCTGATTTATTTTACATCACTCCAGTTCTGTCTCCATCAGTACCTGATTCTTATGAGAGAATTTTCATATCTCTCTTCTCTTACGACAGTCACGTTGCCTCAAGGACCTATGTTATTCCAGTATGACCTGATGTTCAGTACATCTGTGGTGACCCTACTTCTAAATAAGGTCACTTTTTCAGATACTAGGGTGAGAACATTAACACATGAGCTTGGAGTGACACAATTCAACCCATAACAGTGTGATTTCAGAGTATTAAATAATTATATGAAAATAAAGTTTATTTCTGTTTACTGTCTGTGAACCATCTGAGAACAGTATTTTTAAATAATTTGATTTTCATGAAAGCACCACAAAGAATAATGTGCTTAATAAATTGGATGAAAACATGTAAAACTATTCTCTGAAGGGGCCAGGAAGTGGTGGAATTCTGCCTTGTATATTGAAGTCCTGGGTTCGATTCCTTGCACCACATGACCCCCAGAGCATCCGGCAGTTCCCAAGCTCTCCCACCTGAGCGTGGCAGGGGCCACCCCAGACTTCCAAGCCCTAATAGGTAAGGCCCCTATTTTTTTTAACAGTATGGCCCCTATTATTATTATTTTTAACAACAAAAACATACACCTTGAAAACTTGGGGAAAAAAACACTTTGAAAAACAGTAGTGAAGTTAAATAGACATTCTATGTTTATGGACTAAGAAATGATATTTTTTAGATGACAGCTCCCCCAAATTCAGTAAAATCATACTCTCATGGGCTGGAGCGATAGCACAGTGGTAGGGCGTTCGCCTTTCACTCGACCGACCCATGTTTGATTCCTCCGCCCCTCTCAGAGAGCCTGGCAAACTACTGAGAGTATTGCGACCACGCGGCAGCTACCCATGGAGTATTGGATATGCCAAAAACAGTAACAGTAAGTCTCACAATGAAAAACGTTACTGGTGCCCGCTCGAACAAATCGATGAGCAACGGGATGACAGTGACAGTGATTCACAGTGATTCATACTCTCAACAAAATCTTGACTGACTTCCTAAAAGAAATCAACAAGCCTTCTAAAATTCATATGAAATTTCAAAGGACCCTTGATAAAGGATAAATTAATGTCTTGTTATTTACAGCCTAGGAGATTTATAATTCCTAATTTCAATACTGACTATAAAACAGTGGTAGTGGAGACTATGTTACTGGCACAAGTGTTAATACAGGTATTTAATGATATTTAATTCAGAGTTCACAAATAAGCATGTATCAATGGTTAATTGATTTCTGACAAAGGGTCCCATATCATCCAATGTAGAAAGGACAGTTCTTCAATAACTGGTTACTATATAATTGGATGACTGCATGCAAAGGAATGAAATTGAGTCCTCAGTTCATACCATTAATAATGATTACCCCAGCACGAATCTAAGAGTTACATACAAGAGGTAATAATATAGAGCTCTGAAGAATATGAAACCTTCATGGCTTTGTTCTAATAAGAAATTCTATGGTATGAGACTAAAAGATAAGCATCCAAGGAAGAAAATTATATCAAAAGTAATTAATTTGTCCTTCTCAGAGCACACCATCATGTAAGTGAAGACAATTCAAAGAATGGCAGAAAGTATTTTCAAATCATACATTTGATAAGGGACCTGTATTCCCAGAACATATAAAAAAACCTCATAGTTTTTTTACTGTTCTACGCTTTATAATAAATAGTCAAACGAATTTAAAAAATGTACAAAGGAACAAGGAGAAGGAGACATTTCTCTAAAGAATATTTCTAAATGGCCTAGAGCACATGAGAAATGTTTGACATCATTAGTCATAAAAAGAAAAAAAATCAAAGCCAGATTTGTTACTATTTTATATGCACTAGGATAGCTGGAGTGAAAATATCAGATAATGGGCCAGAGAGAGAGCTCAATGTTTTGCAGGGCATAATTTGCATGCTGGAGGGCAGGATTTGATTCCTGACACCGAATGGCCCCAAGCACCTCTAGCACCTCTAGGAATGACCCTCAGGCAGAGCAGGAACAAAGCCTTAGATGCTGTTGGACGTGGCTAAAAACCAAAATTTTTTTAAAAAGTCAAAGAGTAATTAGTGTAGACAAGAATTTGGAGAAATAAAATAATCCTCATGTCTTATGTTATTCCTGGTAAAGTGATGCAGCCTTTCTAAGGGAATAAAGAAAATCTAGCAGTTCATCACCTGATTTATCATAAAGTTATCACATGACCCAGCAGTTCTACCTCTTGGTAAATACCCAAGGAAAATGAAAACTAGAGTCCATAGAATAACTTTATACAAATGTTTATAGCAACAATATTCATAACTAAAAGATAGAAACATAATATCTCTGAATTTGTGAGTGAATACATTATATATGTTTGCAATGGATTATTATTTGTTTATACAAAGGGAACAAATACTGATACTTGCTACCATCTGGAGGGATCTTGAAAATATTAGGTTAGTTGAAATGAGAAAATCATAGAAAACACATATACCATTCCATTTATGGGATAATTGCAGAATAGAGTAGATCATTATATAGAGAAAGGAGATCATTTGTAACTTAGTGCTGGTGGGTGAGATGATGGGAACAATAGCTAGAAGGTATAGGATTTCTTTTTGAGGTGATGAGTGTTTTAAAGTTGACTATGGCAATGGTTGCATATATCTGTAAATGTACTAAAAGCCATTGAATCTTATATATAAAATTCATATAAATGGGAGAAAAAAATTAGACTTGTAAGGTTGCCTGAGAAATCAACTGGCTTCCTTCATAAAGTTAGGTCAAGTATATTTGTATATATTCCTTGTGGGCAGTGCCAGTTTAAGGATTTCATAAAATCTAGGGCGGAAACAAGAATGTATCTTTCTTTTCTTTTTTTTTTTTTCTTTTTGGGTCACACCGGACGATGCTCAGGGGTTACTCCTGGCTCTGCACTCAGGAGTTACTCCTGGTGGTACTCGGGGGACCACATGGGATGCTGGGAATTGAGCCTGGGTTGTTCGAGTGCACCTGCTGTGCTATCGCTCCAGCCCCACAAGAATGTATCTTATCACCTGGTTCTCCAATTTTAAATTAAACCTGTTACTTAGTTCTGCTAGCTATAGCCTACATGTTCATGCCACCACTGATCATTTTGCTTGGGCTGTTTTATAGTCTTTTAACTGCTGCTCTTAGATAAGTTTGACTTTAGAAAAAAAAAATCTGCATCCTGACACTCCTAAAGTCTTTATCTGAGCGATTACAGAGCAGGTTGGTGCTAATAAAGTCTTCTAAGCTATTATCTTTAATTACTGGTCTTGGTAGGCTTTTACACAGCTTCCCCATTGTATCTGCTATTCTCTAGGATGAATTTTTGTACTTCACTCCTGTGAGGATGCTCTCAGTGGTCCAGCCCCTAGAAACAGACATGGGTACCCTCAGGTTGTGGACCTCCACAGTGGCACTGGTGTCTTCAGTGAGAAGTTAGAGGATTAGAGTTTGTGGCCTTCTCTGACAGTGGAGGTTGATGTTAGAATTCTGTTCAGTCTCCTTCAGCTTCTTGGCAGCATGTGGATAACCCGACAAAGCAGCAGTTAGGTACTGACACCGGGGGACTTCTCTGGGGTGTGAATTGAACTGGGGGCTTTACACTGAGGTCTTGAAGTTGCTCTCAGGCCCCAGGCTGCCTTCGCTGACTGTTCTGTTGTGGCACTTACCCAGAGGGATTGGTCACATGGGGGATGGTGCAATGAGAAGTTATTTTCAGCAGTAAGTTTTGTGACACAGTATAGCAGCAAGACATATTTTGTTGTCATTAAATATTTTTTATTGAATTACTGTGAGATAGACCATTACAAAGCTGTTCATGGTTAGGTTTCAGTCAGATGGTATTCCAACACCCATCCCTCCACCAGTGTACATTTCCCAGCACCAATGCTCCCATCACCCCCTCCCCCCAAAGCCTGCCTTTATGGCAGATGCTTTCCTTCTCTCTCTCTCTCTCTTTCCTTCTCTCTCTCTCTCTCTACCTATATATCTCTTCCCATGAGATATATATTTAAAACTCACACTGACACAGTGATATCAGAGAATACCTTGATTTTATGCTAATGGTTCAGCTCCAGCACATCCATATTTCCCCCTGAAAATGTTTGGTGATACTTCCACTAAACCAGTTGTATGTTTTTCTCTATTTATATTTATACAGCAGTACAGAAATAATATCATTGACTTCAATGCACATAGTTGTTTTTAAAAAGGGTTTTAAATTAAAACCTGGGATTAGGGATTGGATCAATAAGTGAATGTGCATATGGTGGTCTGGAGCCAGTAATTTTCTCTTCTAATAAATAATTATGCATTAAAACTTGTATTTAAACTCTTATTATTTCCCCCATAATGTAGGGTTTGAGGCTTGAAGGATGCTTCCCACCAGCTAGTATAGACTCCACATTAGGGTACCATCTTCTTTCTTAGAGCTGTTGGCCTGTCTCTGTCCCTAGTCAGTCTTGACTCCTGATTAGCTGTGAGCTTCCAGCCCCAAGTGCAGATCTCCTGCTCTTATTGAGTTCTTTTTCTCATATAAGTCAGACATTAAGCTTATAGTGAAAGAGGTTGGACCTGTCCTGAGAAAAGTGGTGGGGTTTTCTACATCTTCACTCAGTTACCAAGTCTAAGTAAAGACATAATTCAAATGCCTCTGTTACTTTGTTGTTGTTGTTTGGTTTGTTTTGGGGGCCACACCCAGGAATGCTCAGGATTTATTCCTGCTCTGCACTCAGGAATCATTTCTGGTGGTATGAGGGGACCATATTGATGCCAGGAATCAAACCCTAGTTGGCAGCATTCAAGGCAAGTGCCCTACACACTGTACTAGAGTTCTGGCCCCTCCATTCTTTTTGGTTTGCCAATTGTATCGAAGCACCAGGATTTACAATACTGTTATTGTACTTTTCATGTGTGCATCATTCCAATACCACACCCATCACTAGAAAGCCTGCTTCCTCCATCAGGGTCCCAAAGGCCCCCTCCCAGCCCTACCCTCCTTCTCTGCCATCTAAGTTCAGTTCTGTAGACAAAAGCTCTGCTTCTGGTGGCTGGCCATTTGTTGTTCTCTTACTTTAATTCTTTATGTTCCACCTATGAGAGATATTTTTAAAAAATTTATTGTGGAGGTAATGACACTTATACACAGATAGTAGAGTGTTAACAATTCAGTAGGAAAACAATTGCCAAAAGAAAGCTCGATGGGGCCGGAAAAATAGTACTCTGGGTGGGGCGCTTACCTTGCCCTCAGCCAATCTGGGTTTGATTCTGGGCACCCCATATAGTCCCCCAAGTCCCCCAGGAGTGATCCCTGAGCACAGAGCCAGGAGGAAATCCTGAGCACCTCCAGGTGTGCCCACCTCACACACACACACACACACACACACACACACACAAAAAAAAAAGCTACAAAAACCAACCCATAATAAAAAAGTCAGCCAGATTTGAGTAAGTGACATCTTTGTGTGTTCTCTTCATATGTTCACTGTTCTCACTTGATGTTAACTTTCCTGTGATATTTGTATTAGAGTGCCATTCAGAGGCTGGGGAGAGAGAGCTGGAGCATGTGTTGCATATAGTAGGCTCCAAGTTCATTGCCTGCCACCCTAGCCAGCACCCCAGCACCCTTCCATCCCCACTGCTGGATGTGGCCCTGGAGACACCCAGCACCGGTGTGCCTGAGCATCATCAATCACATGGAAGGACCTGGGCCACCTGGCCCACTGGGAGGCACCCCCAGGCTCCCAGCGCATTGCCTGGGGGAGGCACTCTTCCCGGCCCAAAACGAAAGTCATAGGGCTGAGATTAGTTTTGAAACTCGGTTGTCATTTTTTGGTCCTCTTTTGGGATGTTCTGGAAGATTCCTGACCTTCCTAATGAGTATTTACATAGCTAGAGATATATGTCATATATTTCAACATTTCATATTTCAGACTTTAAGAAGTTACCAAAAATAGTACTTTCTGTTTACCTTTCTCCCAGTTCCTCCCAATAATACTATTTTACCAAATAATAATACTATCATTATTATTTTATATACTATTTTACCAAACAATAATACTATTTTACCAAATCTTGTATATTGTTGAACCAAAAAAATTAACATTGGTATGATACTATTAACTGAAATATAACATTATTTGGGTTTCATCAGGATTTTGGTGGTTTTTTAAAAAATTTTTTTTTAGGATTTGGGTTTTTATTTTTCAACCCAATCTGCTTTTTTATTTGGTGGTGTTGGGCATGGGTGGGTGATGGGTAATGCCACTAAGAAATTTTTTTTAAATCACATATAAATTTGTGATACAGCCTCATCACACTATCAGTGTGTACCACTATTTCATCCCCAAGAAACACCCTAGTGTCACCCCTTTATAGTCACACCATCACCCCAACCCTAACTCCTGGCAACTACTGATCTGTTCTTCTATAAACTTCACCTCTTGGAGAATTTATAGAGGTGGAATTACGTAGTATATCCCCTTGTTGAAATTGTTTTCCCCCCACTTTCATCATGCCCTTGACATCCATTAGTGCTGGCACACATTCATCATTTGTTCCTATTTATTGCTGAGTGCTATGAGCAGTTCTCTTTAGCTGGGTTTTCTTTGTCCCCCCCTGGGGTTAAGAACACTCAGAAAGATCAAACCCTTAGCTGATTAGGTGCAGGAAGTGGGGCAGATAAGGTGGGGCTGGGGAGGGAGCAAGGCGGCAGGAAAGAAAGCTGGAAGGAACTAGGCCCAAGAAGGCACAGCAAGATCCGGAGTAGAAAGGATGGATGTAGCCGTCAGCCAAGAACAGAGCAGGAGCGTGATGGCTGATGGAGAGCAGGGCCAGGTACCAGGCAGATACACCATCTACAGCTGGGTGTGGCTGGAGAGAAATACTAGCAGGGGAAACTGGGAATAAATGCTTACTGTCTCCTCCTGCCTGTCCCTGGTACTTGGGCCTGCAGAGTACCACCCCTTCCCTGACTCCCCCGTCTTTCGATGCGATGTTTGCCTTGCAGCAGTGAGTGTGGCCATCCTGCCCAGATTAGAAATGAAGACCAGGGGTAGGAGTGTGAATTCTCTCATAGAAGAGTTTTAGGCAGTGAAATTCTTGTCATCTGACTGGATCTCATGATCCAGCACCGTTCTGCCTCCTGCAGCGTAGAATATGAGACAGCCTGCCTCTATTTTCAAAGCCTTTTAATGAGAAGAGGGAGGATCAAGTAGAAATGGGGCTTCTTTATTTCAAGCTTACAAGTCAGCAATGCAGTACATGTCTTTGCTCAGTCTAAATCCAACTGTAAATTGATAGGGGAAAAAATGAGACTTGGACAAATTCAATTAAAGGGCACCTTTATAGAAATCATAATTTTATAGGATGGGAAGTAAGTAGTTATGCAAGTGTTATAGGAGATGGGGTTAAGCCAGTAGACAGCTGCACCTGTAAATACTGCTCTAAAACAAGAGGATATATTGTATCAAATGATGATAAACTTGGGGCTGGAGCGATAGTAGAGCAGGTAGGGCGTTTGCCTTGCAAGTGGCTGACCCAGGTTCAATTTCCAGCATCCCATATGGTCCCCAAGCACCGCCAGGAATAATTCCGAAGTGCAAAGCCAGGAGTAACACCTGTATATCTTTTTGGAGAATGACCCAAAAAGCCAAAAAAAAAAAAAGGCATAGAAAATAATGATAAACTCTTTGTCTTGGATTATAGAACAGATTACCAAGTAGAGGAGGAACAGCAGGGATGGAAGAGGTGGAGAGAGGCAGCTCTGGCAGAGGTGGAGGGGTGGGCATCTTGGTGGTGAAGGTGCTTTCATAAGGTTTTAGCAGGCCCGGAGAGATAGTACTGAGGGGGTTAATACACTTGCCTTAAATATGGCTGACCCCACTTCAACCCCCAGTAGCATACACTCCTGAGTACCTCCAGGGGTGATTTCTGAACACAACTGGTTGTGGCCCCCAAACAATAATTTAGGGTTGTTCATGTGTACCCAATCCACAAAGGGTAACGAAGTGAAAATGTGCTCTCTAAATTCCTATTCACCCTTACCAGTCGGTGTCATGAAAGTCATGGTGTCCTTTGACCAGATGCCCAGTCAGTGGGTCCAACCCCAAGTAGATGGCTGCGGCCTCCACACTGCCTTTCTCTCTCACACGGCTCCTTTCTTGCTTCTCTTGGTGCTCTGAGGTGAGTAAGTCTTCCTTTCGCCAGCAGTGCCCTTTTTCCTTTCCAATTACATGAGAATGAGCATTCTAATAAAGTTCAGAGAACAAAGGTGCACTTTCATTAGCTTTTCCTCATAAAATATGAGTCTCCCTTTTCTGTGGGAGTTTGAGCAATTTTGAAATGACAACCTAGGAATGTTCCAGTGCCAAAATTAAGCCTGAAAACAAAATTCCCTGTTCTGCTTCTTTGTTATTGGGGCTTCCCTGTAGTCACCTTTGGTTAATTCATTCCTTTGGGTGTGCCATTAAGCCTGAGGAACAAATGGGGCTGGGAATGAAGTACTGTAGCAATCTCCACCTGCTTCCCCACTGTGAGTCGATGATCTATTGTTTGACATATTGTTGACTTAACTGGGTCTCTATGTCAGGCTAACTGGTATTAGTTGAAAATATAGCAAAATAAGGCATAAAATGACTTGTTTTTCCTTTTGGCTTTGGGGTCACACATGGCAGTGCACAGGGCTTACTCCTGGCTCTGAGCTCATCAGGGATCACTCTTGGCAGGGATCAGGGAACCATATCGGGTGCCAGGGTTTGAACCTGGATCTGCTGCACGTAAGACAAGTGCCCAGCCCACTATACTATTGCTCTGGCCCACAAAATAAAGTACATGTCGTTGCTCAGAATAGACGTGAGAACAGTTGAATCCTGATACCTTTTCAGAGGAGCTCTGCATTTCATTAAAATGAATCTGGGAACACTGGATGGTTCCTACTTGCTGAAATTTGCCTGTTGATTTCATTTAGAGCACACACGTTATGTGTGTGAGGTCCTGGGTTCTGCCCATGAGACTGGATCACTGTGCCAGCAGGATGACTGTCATTCCAGTTTACTGGGGTGACATGATTGACGTAGATCTCTGGAGTTAGGACACTGTATGTTGCAACTGCACGTAGTGTATGATTCAGAGAAACCTTGTAGCTTAAAACTGGCAGGGTGGTTAAATAAAAAACAACCAGGAAAAACCAACCCTGGGAATTAGGCATGTTCCCAAGGCTTAAGTAGGTATATTTTATCTCAGGCTTGTCAGTTAGGATTTTGTTTCTAAAGCTGAGAGAACTGCTGGATCAAAGAAGATAAAACAACTCTTACATGTCTCTCCGTGGCACCAGGGAACTCCATTACTGAGTCACGCTGTTACCAGATTAGCGAAGGTTTAGTAAATCCTGTGTCAACTGAAAGTTGGTGATAATGTTTTTAACCGATTCCTTTACATGAAACCAATAAATGAGGCCCCCAGACACAGCCGACACTGTCTGCAAACCAGTTCTAATGACAATGGCACATTGAACTTTAGGAATGGAACTGAGGAAGGAGGCGCCGGATGCATCTGCTTCCTCGGAAGATCATTGAGACGTTGTGAATCCCAGGCTTCTGGAAGAGAGTGGAGTCAAGTTGTTAAAAAGGGTTGATTGTGGTAGGTAGGGAGGAATTGGTTCCCCAAGGGAGAGTCAGAGATGTCTTGTGAACATCTAAGGGCGGATTGGCAGCTTAGTATCAGCTGTGCAGGGAAGAGGAAGAGAGAGAGAGAGAGATCTTCCCCACAAAAGTGTTGCTGTGACCAGCCAGCAGACGCTCATCCTCATTTTCATAAAAGTCCTCCAGGGCTGCTGTTTCTGCTGGGGCTGGGAAGTAAGAGTGAAAGAGCAAGATAACCTCAGCATGAGCCTCGTCTAGCTGCCCCGCTATTGTAACCCTGATGGAGTAGAACGTGTGAGAGCCCGAGTCTTCTGCAGATGCCCGCCCCTTCCTACAGTGAGTGCTGCTGACATAGGGCAGGCAAAATATTTTCTACAAAAGATCAGTTGCTGCTACTCTAGGCTATGTGAGCCCCCCTGAGTCTTTAGCCACAATATTCTTGGGTAGGGCATTTGCTTTGCATGAGGCCGACCCAGGTTCAATTCCTCCGTCCCTCTTGGAGAGCCCGGCAAGCTACCGAGAGTATCTTGCCCCCATGGCAGAGCCTGGCAAGCTACCCGTGGCGTATTCGATATGCCAAAAACAGTAACAACAAGTCTCACAATAGAGACCTTACTGGTGCCCGCTAAAGCAAATGGATGAGCAACGAGATGACAGTGATACAGTAATTCTTTGCTATAATCCTTTAAAAAAGATAGGATTAGAGAGATAGTACAGTGGTTAAGGGTTAAGGCACTTGCCTTGCCAACTCCAGTCCAATCCCTGGTGTACATTTCCCACCACCAAAGTCCCCAGTTCCCTCCTGCCCCCCCTTCCCACCTGCCTCTACTTTCCTTCTCTCTTTTTCTCTCCTCTCTCCTCTCTCCTCTTTCTCTCTCTCCTTCTGTCTCTCTGTCTATCTCTCTGTCTCTCTATCTCTGTCTCTGTCTCTCTGTCTCTCTCTCTCTCTCTCATTCCCTTTGGCCCTTATGGTTTGCAATATAGATACTGAAAGGTTATCAAGTATATCACTTTACCTACTTTCAACACTCAGTTCCTGTCCAATATGATCATTTCCAGCTATTATTGTCTTACTAGTCCCTTCTCAATCCTAAGTGCCCTTTGCCCCGTAGACACTCTTGCAGCAAGCTTCCAGCCATTGACTCCACAATGGTTGGAAGCCAGTTCAGAAAACACTTGATTAAATCAGAGCTCTTACCTTTCTGGGTAAAATGAGGGGGAGTCTTTGGCTCCCCCTAGAGGCTAGAGCTTACCAACAACCAATAAAACCTAAAACAGTAATGTATTTCGTTCTAAAGCAAAAATAAATCTGATTATGGCTAGATTTCACTTAAATGGACCAGGAGTTAGCAGCAGTTCAGCTAAAGAGAATATATATGAAATTTTAAGAATATAGATAATGGTGTATACATTTAAAATCGGTAGTAAATTCAATATTGAATGATTAGACTGACAGTTGAGTACCCAGAGAAAGTTTGAGCCAGCACAAGAAGATCAAGGGTTCTAATAGGCAAAGAGGGCAGGGCAAGACATCTGAGAAGTCACAGAGGAGCATCATTTTACCCTAATCTGTGGGCCAGGGGTTTTCCCAGGAGCAGGAGGAGAGAGCATGGACTTTGCCTCTTGCTAAAGGAAAGGCAAAGAATTTGCATCCCCTGAATCAGGCCAGCACACAGGACACCTCGCCATTCTGTTACTTGTTAGCAATTCATGTCATGAACCATAGCTTAGTACATTTCCTTTCTTACCTACATTCTTCTTTAGAATATGCTGTTTCCAAAATATCATTCCCACTATTTGGAAATTCATACCTGTAGATGCCAGACTTGAGGATTTTAAAGTCCAATTTATTTATTTATTTATTTATTTATTTATTTATTTTTTTATTTATTGCTTTTTGGGTCACGCCCGGCAATGCACAGGGGTTATTCCTGGCTCATGCACTCAGGAATTACTCCTGGCAGTGCTCAGGGGACCATATGGGATGCTGGGAATCGAACCCGGGTCGGCCACGTGCAAGGCAAACACCCAGGTGCTATTGCTCCAGCCCCTAAAGTCCAATTTAAATAAATGAGTAAGATTGACATAGAAAGCCAACTTTTTTTTGTTTTATTAAGGAGGGAAATTATAATTGTAATTAATAAGGTATGCTATTCTTTATAATAAATATTACTTAGTGAAACCAAAGGTATGTTCACATCAAGGTAATAAGGACATTGCCTTAAAATAAATTTCAATAAAATTACCTTTTTGAAAAAGATATCTTATTTTCCTTGTTACTGCCATTTTACTACAGGCTGGTGGAAACCATCTCATGGTTTCCATCCATAGAGCGGGCACCAGTACTGTCATCCCATTGCTCATTGATTTGTTCGAGCGGGCACCAGTAACGTCTCTCATGGAGAGACTTATTGTTACTGTTTTTGGCATATCCAATACGCACGGGTAGCTTGCCAGGCTCTGCTGTGCGGGCTCCATACTCTCAGTAGCTTGCCGGACTCTCCGAGAGGGGTGGAGGAATCAAACACAGGTTGGCCGAGTGAAAGGCTAAAGCCCAACCGCTGTGCTATTGCTCCAGCCCTCCATCCATAGAATTTTGGAAATTACTCTTTGTGATCAAAGTTCTCAAATATGCTATTTCTCATACTTCCTTGGGACTCTCAAGATATTATGGTCAAAATTTTAGATGTACATTAATTGCATTATAACTATGTGTGAAGAGAATTTAAGTTCAAACCTCCTGTGCTAAATTCAGGTGAAATTGGCTAGCTTTAATGATTATTTAAAATGTGCCTAGAGATGGGTCTGGAGATAATGTAGTATGTATGGTGGGTAAGCCACTTGCCTTGTATGCAGTTAATCTAATTTCCATTCCCACCTCTCCCCTCCTCCCCCACACCACATATGATCCCCCAAGTCCTGCCTGAGTGCAGAGCTAGGAATAAGCTCTGAATGCTGTCATAAGTGGCCCCCAAAATAATAAAATATGCCCAGAACAATATAGTTTTATGATGCGGTTTCAGAATAAAATGTCATAAGATTGAGTACTTATTAAGGGTTCAGTTGCAAGTAAGATGTAGAGGTAATATTGACACCTATGAAATACTAACAGCTAATGCAAGTCAGAATGTATGTGAGAGTATGTAGAAGTTACTCATGAAAACTAGAATAATCTGGGTGTCCTCATGAAGAATGGCTTTGAGTAGAAAACAAGAGAAAGATACTGCATGTTTAAACTATATAAGTCTAATAAATTTTTATTAAATAATAAATTTAATAAAATTTAAGTTTAAATTATATAATAGTTCAAAGAAAAGAATGGTGAGTCTAATAACTATCAAGAGTTTTAGGTGTCTTGATTTTTAACATGCTTTGAGGAAGACTCTAAAGGAATCATAAAAATGCATTCAATACTTTGGTACATCTACACGATGGAATACTATGCAGCTGTTAGGAGAGATGAAATTATGAAATTTGCTTATAAATGGATAGACATGGAAAGTATTATGCTAAGTGAAATGAGTCAGAAAGAGAGGGACAGACATAAAAGGACTGCACTCATTTGTGGAGTATAGAATAACATCACATGAGGCTGACACTCAAGGACATTAGATACAAGGGCCAGGGGGATTGCCCCATAGCTGGAAGACTACTTTGTGAGTGGAGGGGAGAAGGCAGATGGAATAGAAAAGGGATCACTAAGAAAATGATGGCTGGAGGTACCAGTTGGGATGGGATATGCATGCCGAAAGTAGATAATGGAACAGACGTGATGACCTCTCAGTGTCTGTGTTGCAAACCATAATGCCCAAAGCCATAATGCCCAGATATTGTCTGCCTTGGAGACAGGGGGAGGGTGAGAAAGGGGGGTATACCCGGGATATTGGTGGTGGGGAATGTGTACTGGTGGAGGGATGGGTGTTTGATCACTGTGAGATTGTAACCCAAACATGAAAGTTTGTAACTATCTCACGGTGATTCAATAAGATTAAAAAAAAATAACCAAAAAAGAATGCATTCATTATTCTTTTGTTTTTGAATCATAATAGAACAGTCCATTAAAATTCTTACTTTTTCTTTACTCAAAGCTATTATACATTTTTTTCCTTCCTCATCTGAGAAGCAGGTGGCTGACTGCTCATGCTAGACACAAATCATTTATAATTATAATAAAAATAGTCAGCCACAGAATCACAGCTTCAGTTCTGTGGGTCAACACCTGAACATTGGGTCACCTTCCCTGAAACACCTACATGCACTTGTGGCGGGTTAGGATTGAGGAGCCTTTATGCAATGTTTCATCACTAATGACAAAATAAATCTCAAGCGTCAAGAAGTGCTGCCCTGGATTCACCTCGACTCTGCCAGAAGTAATGGATCAGTACCAACATCCATTAGTCCCAGGCTGCCCTCGATGTGTAGTGACACAGTGTTCTTGACTGATATTTAGGGTATCTGCCTATTTGCGGGGGGGGGGCAAGAAGTCACATTGTAGCTGCAGAAACAGAGTCCTAATTTTTTTCTTTGCACATTTACCATTTGCCTATTATAATCTAATTAGGCTTTTATTACAATATCTGCTACCTCAACTTAAAAAAAAAAGGCAGCAATACTTTTCTGAGAAGGGCTCTTGAAGAACTTGTGTGTTCAAAAGGTCATTATATTTTACTTGTTTGCTTTGGAGCCACACCCACATTCAGGGCTGCTTCCTGTGATCCAGCTCACTGCCGGCGGTGCTTGGGGACCATGCGCGGTGCTGGGGATGAAATGTAGGTCAGCCAGATGCACAGCAAGTGCTTTTACCTTTGTATTGTCTCTCCAGCCCACTGCACGGTCTTGAGTCCATTTCAGGACAGTGTTCCTGTCATGTACCAGCATATCGCCAGTATGTGAAAAAGGCCTGCCTTAAGTTGGCATCCTTCCCCAACAGAGTCTTATGTTGTTTAAAATATATGTTTTAACTATATATGCGTATGTATATGATTTGTACATATTGAGATATTATTATTTTATACCTCTAATATAGGGCATAGGGCATTTGTCTTACACTCGACTGACCCGGGTTTGATTCCTCCATCCCTCGGAGTGTGGCAAGCTACTGAGAGTATCTTGCCTGTATGGCAGAGCCTTGGCAATCTCCCCGTGGCATATTTGCTGTGCTAAAAACAATAACAAGTCTCACAATGGAGACGTTACTGGTGCCCGCTCAAACAAGTCGATGAGCAATGGGATGACATGACAGTGACAGTGGCTCAATAGTTGGGGATTTTCTCTTGCCTGCTTGTCCTTCTTCACACACCCAGCCCAACCTGCTGTATCAGGCTCCTCATTCTCTTGGGACCCCCCCACCTCGCCCCCTTCACCACCACTTGCCCTTCCCAAGCTCAACCCATTTCAGACCTTCCTGTGGTCTGAAAGGATTGACTCAAGAGGAGGCAAAAATGCCACTTTGCTGTCCTCTTCATCTTTTTGTCTTAACCCAAATAAAACAACCTCGGCAAGCTTTTCTTTTATCTTGCAAGGCTTCCTGCTCAACTGTGCCCATGGCAGCATTCTTGATTTGCAGATGTTGCAGCTCTAGCTGGTATTGAGTAAAGGACTAGTACTGACTCGAACATCTTCCTCGCCTCCCCTAGCCCTGCGGGGCTACCCACCTCCGTGTCCCTCTTGATGCATTTTCCTCCCACCTCTCGAAAGCCAGAGGCTTCAGCAGCAGCCTCAACTCTTCATTCTTCACCCCTTAATTTACAGAGAACTGGTCGCTCTTCTCCAAGCCCAATTCCCTGGCTGCTGGAGTCCTGGCGTTCAGAGACTGAGGTACATACAGCACAGCATTTCAGAAACTGCTTCCTCTCAGGGTGGGGCAAGCAAAGACCTGCACCTAGAAGTGAGGTGTTTGCTCCGCGCCCCCCACCACCATTGTTGCTAGTGGCTTCTTTTCTCCCTTCCTCCTCCCCAGCCCCTCCCCAGTGCTCCTCTCCACCTTCATCTTTCCTTCTCCAAGTTTACCTTTGTCATCGCCGATAAGACCTTGTCAGCCTTGGATGGCAATTTGGTTTATCAGTTTCCTCTCTTGACCCTCTCCCGGGTACACCAACTCTGTATTTCGTCCCTTGGAACTACCTGAGTGTGCCGAACTCTGGCACATTGGAAGAACATTATCTTCCCTCCCTTGGAACTTTCCCTTCTTACTTGGAAAATTCTCATTGTTCAAGACTCAGCATGACTCACCACAGTTAGCTTCTATGGGAAGATGTTCAGAATTCCCTAGAACTAATTAAGTAGCTCCTGCCTTTTTTCCCCTTAAGCAGAATGTACTCACCTTAATTACAGCAATGTGTTTCATTTTGTGGTAATTAGTATTTTTTCTTTCATCTCCCAGAAAACCAAAGGCTTAGTGCCCAAGCTTCATGTTAGAATCATTTGGGGACATTTTCTTTGTTTTCCAAATTCTTGTTGAAGTGGCATTGAGCCAGTAACATTGGTCAGTAGTGCCCAGAATTGAATTCAGCATCTGCATATGTCACATTGCGATTCTCACCAACAGTCTAGGTGTTTGTTACTCAAACCTACTCCAGAACCAGAATCTGAGCGCCTGGGCTGAGTATCTGCGTTTAATTTTTTTTTAATTAAAATCACTCTTTTCCAGATGATCCTAATACACAGCCATTGTGTAAACCAGAGGCTTTTATTGGATGCCTGTGCTCGAGAATAAGGGCATCTCTCTTCCTGTCTGTCGCTCTCCTCACCGCCCCTTCCCTCTCCTCTTTCCTCAGGCCTTCGACATGCTGGGCCTTCAGCAGGAGCCTGGCTAGAAGCTGTGGCATTAAATGGCCATCTGCATCCCGTGTGGGCTCTGTCCTGGGGACTGTGGAAGAGAGGTCTCTGCACTCTCTCCTGCAGCACCTAGGAGCAGGGGAAGCTCGCCGAGATCCTGGGGTGTGGAATGTCTGTGATATCCATGAGGCACCGCCAGGGACTCACTGTGGCTTCCTTAGACTTGGGTCTCACTGCTTTGGAGACTGAGCATTTGCCCACGAGGACTATGGGTTCAGACATGCAGAGAGCTGTTTTAGTCTCTTGTAAAGGTCCAGGCAGTGGCCATGCAGGATACCAGGAAGATGAAGGAAGATGGTGGTGGCAGAAATGGGCTTCCTTGTTCTGACTTTCCTGTAAGAGGACTCGTCAGTGATTGGAAGCTTGCCAAAAGGGGCGCAGGGTGAGGGCAGTTAGGACAGAGAAGGGACCAGTATGACAATAATAGCTGGAAATGATCACTTTTGACAGGAATTGGGTATTGAAAGTAGATAAAGGGATATACCTGATAACTTTTCAGTATCTATATGGCAAACCATAATACCCAAAAGAAGAGGAAGAGAGAGAAAGAGAGAGAGAGATGAAGGAGAAGGAGAAGGAGAAGGAGAAGGAGAAGGAGAAGGAGAAGAAGAAAAGTTCCTGTCATATAGGCAGGGGGCTGTGGGGAGGGAAACTGGGGATATTGGTGGTGGGAAATGTACACTGGTGAAGGGACGAGTGTTGGAACGTTGTATGATGGAAACCAAATCATGAACAACTTTGTAACTGAGTATCTCACTGTGATTCAATTTAAAAATAAATTAGTTAAGAAAAAAAAAAGAGTCTGGTAAGGATGGCCTTTGCCTTGCATGCGACTAACCCTAGTTTCAACCCCTGGTACTATGTATTGTCCCTAAGCTCTGCTAATGAGTGACTCTGAGCACTCCTAGGTGTGACCCAACCCCACTCCCCTCCGAAAAAGAAAGGCTCTTCTGCCATCAGCTCACTGGGTCCAGTCACAGTCTCTGTGGACCTCCAGGTGCACTTAGAGCCCATGAAGCTTGGGGAACAAGTTACCAGTGCTTGGTGCTCTGTTACCTGCCTCTCCAAGCAGATAAATCAGACTCTCCCAGACCCATGGACTTAAATGTCAGGCTTTCTAAATGGGAAAGGCAGCGACGTGCCTTCACTGCGTCTGATATTTACAGTTCTTTCCAACTTCGGTGAGTTGACTTTTGTTGTAAATGTTCTCCGATGCAAATTAGAATGGGTTTTCCCCCCCATGTGTACATATACCTTCGCTATTATTGCTTTCTTTGTTTTGATTTGCTCTGTGAAAGTCCACAGATGCATTTGAACACACAAGGGCCCTTATCTGTGGCTACTAAAAATAGTCATTGGGAAAAGTAAGGCGTGGATTTTAGGAGAGACCTATTAATCTTGTATTTTAATAGGTTTTGAGTTGCAAAAAAGAAAAAATTGCCCTTGAGATGAAAAGAAAAAAGAATTACTCTTCCAGTGCTATTTTGGGTGATTTCTTTCCAGAACTTGAGCCAAGGGAAGCTAGACTGTAATTTTGTTCTTCACACCATTGTGGAGCCCTCTTTCTCTTCCTTTTGTATTTCCTTCTTTCTTTTGGTTTTTGAGTCATACCCGGCAGTGCTCAGCGATGTACACTCAGAAATCAGCTCTAGCAGGACTTAGTGGGACCATATGGGACATTGAGGATCGACCCCTAGTCAACAGAGTGCAAGACAAGTGCCCTCGCTGCTGTACTTCCACTCCAGACTCCCCTGTGGTCTCTCTTTCCATTGCTGTTCCCTTCTCTTCTTTCTTTGGCTCATGTCGGTGAGGTATTTTTATTGAATGACCATTTCATACTGAATTAAGTGCGTTATTCAAAAACCCACTTTAGTTATACTTTCAATCGCATTACATAGACAAGAAAACTGAGAAACAAAGAAATTAAGTCATTTGCTCAAGATCAAGCATCTACTAGGAGGTGAACAAGGCCAGTGGTTTTAAACCTTGGACTTTCCACTATTTGCTTCCTGACTCAGAATTCAAAGTGGTAAATAGTAGTGGAGTGAAGGTAAAGGGTATCCCTGTATCCTAAAACAAGTACACATAGCTTCCCCCTATTTTCCTCCCAATTCCTTTCATAATGGGTCCACTTCCTGGAATAATCAATGAAAGACTCCTATAGAAAGTACTCAACTTGAGTTCTCTGTCACTATTTCTGATTCAAGCAGAGAGTTGGAAACCAGCACTGATAAGAAATAGCAAATGGTAAGTAGAGGGTGAGGCTATGGGGTGGGTGGGTGCCAGGGCAACGGCAGGAGGGGATGGATCCCTGAAGTCAACCATTTATGGTCTGCAGTGGCATCTGGCCAAGGAGAGGCCACATTCATAGCAACCATCGTAGGGGTCTAGGAGAGGAGCTACACTGTCACAGTCATGAAAGCTTCTACATCAGTGCGCTATGCAGGGTGGAGGGAGGCAGAAGAAGCCTAAAAGGACAGACATCTCCCCACCACCATCCATGACAAAAGGGAAGGCCAGGGTCAGCATTACAAAGCTGACTCCCATGTTCCCAGACCAGCATATTCTATCCTTTTTTTTTAAGTATTGTTTTAATTATTGATTAAAGTTTCTTTAAAATTGTAGTTAAGTAACATGGTCCTAATAATGTTAAAATTATGGTACTGATGTGCCAAGTAACTGCACCCACCCCCATCAGAGTACCCAGACCCCCACCACTGTCCTCTGTCACTCTGGTCCCATCTTCATCCCTGACCCCTCTCCTGCAAGTACTTAGTTTTGGTTAATCTATTGATTAAGTAAAGTTGGTTAAGTAAAACTTGGCTGAAGGCATCCACTGCAGGTGGAACTCCAGTTCATAGAAGCTTCAGAAAACAGATGTCAGGGCTTCTGTTGAGAGGAGCTATGATAACAAAAGATTAAACATAATTTAGAGAATCAAGTTTTTTTCTTAGTCTTGGGAATAAGTCAATTATATCATGTTAATCTTTTCCACTATTTCCAGAACCATAATTGTCGCTGTTACCTACTTATATTTTTTATTTAAAAAAATAAGTATGCCTCCTGGGCACTGTTTGGGCAGTTCCCCACAAAAAGGGAAAAGGGGGTGCTGGAGATAGTATAGTGGTTAGGGCACACGCTAGGCGTGTCCCCAACCAGCTTCTGTTCCTGCACCACGTGGTTCCCCCAAGCAGCGCACTCTGGAGGCCCACAAGTACTGCTATTGAGTGTGGCCCTGGAAGCCCTAGTGCCACCAAAGTGGTCCTGGTGTCCCCAACACTGCAGGCCCAAGTAGTGCCACATCCTTGCACTGAATCTCTGGTGGGGGTCCCGAAACCTCCTGAGTACCTATTGGGAAGCTCCCAAATCATTTTATAAGCACTGCACTCTCACAGCTTGGAGAATAACCCAGGGTCCACTCTGGTGATCTTGCCTAGTGATGTGGCCTGATCGTGTGGCTCAGGGGTCACACCTGCAGTGCTAGGAGCCATGCATATCAGGGATGTAATTGTACCTACAGATGCTAGGAGCCATATATGTCAGGGATGTAACTGTGTGCCTGCAGTGCTAGGAGCCATACATGTCAGGGATGTAACTCTGTGCCTGCAGATGCCAGACATGTGCTCCTCCACTTTCAGTCAGCTCCCCGGCTCTTTCTTGTTGCTCTAAAATATTTCTTTTCCTTTTCCTCTTCTTCTAGCCTAAGAAAACCCTTTGGTGAAAGGGGAGTGTGGAGATTTCATCTCCCTGAATTCTGAATCCCAACACAGTGGCCCGAAAATCAGTTTGTGCATAAACAAGTTAGACAAGCATAACTGAAGTGCTTGAAACAGTGTTTTAAAACCTTCAGGCTAAGAATTACTATGAGAAAAGCACTACTGGGGCTGGAGAGATAGTACAGCAGGGAGGGTGCTTACCTTGCATGTGGCCAATCTAGGGTTTGATCCCTAGCATCATATATGGTCCCTCAAGCACCACCTAGAGTAATTCTTGAGTGTAGAGCCAGGAGTAACTCCTGAGCACCACTGGGTGTGGCAGTGAGGCTGGGGGGCAAGGAGGGAGGGAGAAAGAGAGGAAGGAGAGAAGGACCACACACCATGACTTAAAATAATCCTGTGTAGTTTAAATGTGAGATTCAAAGTATTTTCAAGGCTGGGAGATGGGGAAATAATGTGACTCCTCAGGGAATGTCCGAATCAGATTCATCTTAGCAGAGAGAGAGAAATAGAAATGGAATCATGTGTTATCAGGGGATATGTGGGTGTACTGAAATGAAGTGCAGTGGACCCCAAATTGGAAAATACCTGAATACCTGAGAATACCTGAATAATGAAGTTGAACTTGAGGCCTTGCTTTGCCTCTTGAAAGACTGTTGGGGGTGGGGATGGCTGGGAGGAGGAAAAGGAAGAGGAGTAGGAGGAGGAGGAGGAGGAGGAAGAGGAGGAGGAGGAAGAGGAAGAGGAGGAGGAGGAGGAGGAGGAGGAGGAATAGTACCATGTGATCATGTGATTTCTTTTCTCAGGACAGGTCCAAACTCCTGAAGAAAAAAAAAAAAACCCTGAATTAAAATCTTAAAATCCATTGATTTCATGAAAGACCCCGAGAATCACAGCATGGCCTTTCCCCGAATTGGGGAATGGGTCTCCCATATTCCTGGGAAGCCAGGTTCCCAGGTCCCCGTGGAGTGACTAGGGTGACCCTGACTTATCTCTGCAGAGTTCAGCTTGCATAGAAAGTTCTTGTTTGTTCCTGTCTTTGGTGTAGGAAGAGTCCATAACCTGCCTCTCATTCCCACAAATGCCCAGAAAATACAACTTTCCATGGGGGAGAAACAAAAATAGAGAGGTTATGTGCTTTAGTGGGAAGCACACCAGCCTGCTAGCTCTTACAGACTTTCAGTGAATTTAGATTCCCAAATGCACACAGATCAAGTGGGGATCTGCTTCCAAAGCAGGTTCTGAGTCGTAGGCTCAGAGCAGACTTAGTCTGCATTTCCAGTAAGTTCCCTTGGAGAGAAGGTAACTATTGGTCCAGAAGTCAGACTAGAGAATCAAGCACCTAGGCCTGCTTTCCAGTCCCTGCCTCTCAGTCTGTTTTCTCGCTGTAAGATAAGGGACTTTGAGGGCTGGAGAGAGCACAGTCTTTAGAGCACTTACCTTGCATGCAGCCAACCAGGGTTCAGTCTTCTGCACCCTTATCGTCTCCCAAGCTTGCCAGGAGTTATCCCTGAGTGCAGAGCCAGGAGAAATCCCTAAGCATCACCAGGTATGACCTAAAACAAACAAAAAAATAGAGTAAGGGACTTTGACTTAAGACACTGTTTAGTTCTGACCATTAGCAACAGCATAAAGGGGAAAGCCGAAAAGGCCAGCTGCACTCAGGGGCACAGCTGGGCTCTGAGTGCTCAGGGACTGTCCTTTATAACACTCTGTAGAAAATGTGGAAGCATAAAAACACATCAGATGGGCGGCACATTTGTACTCTGGCCTTCCCCAGTGTCTCCAGAGACATCGGGTCATACTGCACTTTGACCTATTTTGGAAAGTTTGGCTTTGATTAGCTCCCACCGTCAAAGAACCCTTCAGGGTTCCCTCCTAAACCTTTAAGGTCTCAAAGAAACTCCTGGCTAGGCTTGATGCTGCCCGTGGCAGGCCCAATGGAACCATCTGATAATAAACCAATTTCATAGGCGCCTTTAGATCTTAATCACACTTTAACCACAGGAGAAATGAAGCACACAGTTTACTACACATCTTAATGCTTCCACTGCCAGCTATCGAGGAACTTAACACAACCTTGACCTCGTTCCTGTTCCCCAGAAGTCTCTCAGATGAGAAAGCTTCCCGGGGGCCACAGTGAGAATGAGAAGCCCTCTCGCTCCCTCACCCCCAGTGACAGCTCCCCGTCCTCCCAGTGCTCACCTCATGCTGAAACAGCCACTGGGCCTGTGGTCTTGCTCGCCACAGCGCACCCTGATGGGGGATGAAGAAGGGGTAGGGGGCTGGAGCCCAGGTGCCTGAATGCACCCCCTCGCTGCTCCGGCCTGGGCATATGATGGCAGCGGCCGTGGAAGGTTCTGGTCTGATGGAGCTGTTGGGTGGATTGTCTGAGTTATAGCTGTGAAAATGTCTCTTCTGCTCCAGGCGCAGAGGAGACATCTGTTAAAGCTTTGCTGTTTTTCAAGGACCACGACTTCTTCTTTTTTTTTTTTTTAGCAATTTTTAAAAAACGTTTTTTATCAATGAATCACCAAGAGATACAGTTACAGACTTAAAAACTTTTGTGCTTACATTTCAGTCATACAGTGATAGAGTACCCATCCCTCCAGTGCCCATTCTCCACCACAACGTTCACAGTATCCCTCCCACCACCCCCACCTTTACCCCCTCCCCCGGCCTCTGTGGCAGGTGCGTTCACTTTTACTCTCTCTCTCCTTTAGGGTGTTGTGGTTTGCAATACAGGTATTAAGTTGCCATCATGTTCTGTCCGTAGTCTACTTTCAGCATGCATCTCCCATCCCGAGTAGGACCATGACTTCTAAATCTGTACATTTCTAGTACTTCTGGAAAACTTGTTCTCAGTGGGGACCAGATAAACTTCCTCCTAAAATGGGAATTGAACATCCTCTGTTTAAGGAAATTGGGTCTATTTATTTTAGAGTTTTTTATTTACAGAAATAATGTGTGATAAAAATATAACTGCTTGGCTCTCTTTAATTAGCTATTATTTACAGCTAATAGAAAATAAAGTAATATTAGCTATTATTAAAATGTAATTATTAGCTAATTAATATTATCTATTGTTAATAGATAATAAGATAATTTTATGAAATAGCTGATATGTGTCTTGAGGCAGTGACTAAAATTCTGACAGTTTTTTTTTCTGGTTTACTTAGTTTAGACATTCCAAACACAACAAAAGATCAGTGCTACATGGGCTGAAGGATCCTCTATTTAAATGCTATTCTTTCAGGATATCTATTTTTATATATTTGTTATCAGCTGCATAAATTCTCTGAAAGAATTAGAAATAAGTTGATGGCAGTTTCCTTTGGGAAGAGAGTTGATGGCCAAGAAGGTGATTTATTTTCACTGTACCCATTTTCATATGATTTGAAATTTTGGCTAGATAGGCATTATTTTGTTTTGTTTTGGGGTCACACCTGGCATTGTGCTCAGGGATCACTCCTGGTGGGCTTGGGGGACCATATGAGATGCTGGTGGTCAAACCCAGATTGGCCACGCGTAAGGCAAGTCCTCTGCCTGCTGTACTACCCTTTGGCCCTGGTAGGCATGAATTTAAAAGTTATATTCCTATTAGTGTATGTATATGCATATTTATTGTGTTTATTGTAAATATGTATATATACAATATATGCATAATATATAATGTGTATATATGTATGTATGTGCAAGGGAAGCTCCCTATCTGCTCTACTCTTGCTCCGGCATAATTTATAAAGGTCAGGCATAAATCTTTGATGCAGTCTTAAATATTTTTTTAATGTAGGAGTACTGCTGGACAATAGCACAGTGGGCAGGGCATTTACCTTGCACGCGGTCGACCCAGGTTCAATTCCTCTGTCCCTCTCAGAGAGCCCGGCAAGCTACTGAGAGTATCTGCCCACACGGCAAAGCCTGGCAAGCTACCCGCGGCATATTCAATAGGCCAAAAACAGTAACAACAAAAGTCTCACAATGGAGATGCCCGCTCGAGCAAATCTATGAGCAATGAATACAGTGATATAATGATACACACACACATACACACATACACACACACACACTAATAGGAATATAACGTGTGTGTGTGTTGCTATACACCAATAGGAATGTAACTGAGAGATTTGAGTGGTAGATCTTTATTTTCAACTTTTTAAATAAATGTTTTAAAAAATAAAACCTTCCATACATTTTTGTTGGGTTTTGGGGGGAGGCACACCTGGTGATGCTCAGAGACTATTTCTAGCTCTGTACTCAAGAGTGACCCCTGACATGCTTGGGGAACATAAGCAGTGTTGAGAACTGAACCTGGGTGGGCTGTATGCAAGGCAAGAGCTTTGCTTCCTATATCATCTTCCCAGCACCATTATAAATGCCGTTTTGGAGCCCTTTTCTCACGTGGCTTTCTGTACAGGTGCGGGTCAGTGGAGACTTCCTGTCACATAAGCTGTTGTCTCCACACAGTCAAAGGGAAGCTCAGCCTTCCCTGCTGCCAAGCTCCTAGAGCTCAGATTCAGGACTGTGCCCTCTCCCTGCAGCTGAGCAGGGGGCCAGGGGGAGCAGCATGAGAGAGCCAGAACCCACACTCCATAGAGCTGGGGTGTAGTTGAGCAAAACAGGCTCTCTGCAACTCCCAGAAAATTGAGAGCCACAGGCCTTTGGGTCCAGCCCAACAGGACCATCATCCCCGCCCCAGAGAAGCCAGGGCATTGTCCTCCGCTGGACCTTAGTGCAGGAACTTGTTTTTAATAAGATATTCCGTTTCTCCTTTGGTACCCACTGAGTGGTTATCAGCGGGGTTCTCCATTTCTTCCTTCCCAGCTTCCTTGGTATTAACTCCAAAGGGATGGGGTGAGGATTAGATACATTAATTTATGCAAACATTTAGAGCTGGTAGGTATTCCTCAGAGGGTTAGTAACCGTTTTTGGTTTCTGAATCTGTAATTCCATCAGGGATTCCTAAAGCTTGACATCATGGCAGCCACAGGTCATTCCAGGATTATCAATAGCCCATTTTCCAGCCGGTAGGATGGCTGAAGATACAGCTGTCATCGTAGACAAGCTGAGCTACTGGGGAAATTTCTAAGCCCCAAGTCTGTGATTTTTTGAGTTGCAAGCCTGAGCCCCTTCTGCTCTGAGAAGGTGAGATCCTGCCTAGGCTTCCTGGGGAGATCAGACTGTTTTCGAAATTCTCGTACCCAGAGCTCCTCATTCGTTAAATTGTCCTTTGCACATGCACTGGTATTCAGGATAGGAGCAAGCTCCTATTTGGGAAGATAATCTGTGTAGGTGTAATCAGGAAATAGCCACCCAGCGGCCAGAGAGGAAGTACAGGAGGTAAGGCTCTTGCCTTCAACGCGTGGAACCCCCTGTACCACATAAGGGCCCTCAAGCAATTCCAGGAGTGACCCCTAAGTGCAGAGACAGGAGTAAAAGCCCTGAGCACCATAGGATATGTCCCAGCTATGCCCACGAAATGCTTCCCACACCCAAGCAAAGAATGACTGCCACCTCTTTATAGCACCTCAGGTATTGTGTTATTGTACCATTGTGCCAACATTCACTGTTCCCTGCAACCGCCCATGACTGGTTGTCATGATGTGAGAGACCCCAGCCTTGCCAGGGGTCCTCCTCCTGGGTCTCATATTAATCCATTAACTGTGTGCTAAGCAAATGAATTTGGGTTGAATGTTTAAATAAGATATTTTCCACCTTACTCTAAAGCGATAAATATACCTTAGGGTTTTTAAAGCTTATTACTTAAATGATGCTAAGGATCCAAGTATCTTTGGAAAGGGACTATTCAAATTGTTGTTTGGTGGGAAGAGAGAAGACAGAAATGTATGCATAATGAAGTATCAGCTTTGTAAACTCCACAGCCAAATGTAACAGACTTTCACTTACTAATTATGCCTTTTCTTCTAGATATTGCACAAATTCTGGGATGTCTCCCTGAATATTGAGTCACACTTGCTCTGCTTAATATGATTTTTGTCCTTGGAAAGAGCTTGGGATGGAATTGTGGATAGTCTGGATTTTTTTTAAGAAGCAAGTGAATTAAAAATTCAAGTGCATACTCATGGTGATCCCCAGAGGGACATTGACCTAACTTAGAGTTTCCATTTTGTTTCCCTGAAAGAAGATCAACTTTGGAAAGTTGAACATCTTCCAACCTGCCAATAGCTATTTCTCTTCTCCTTAGGTTCTTTTCATACCCAATTCCAAGAAAAAAATTTTCTCTTAGGAGAAGAGTACTTTAAAGTGAGCTTAGCTAATCTCTATCTTCACCTTCCTTGTCTCAGAAGGAAAAGCCAGAACTATAGAGAAAGAACTCTGGGATCCTTTGGCTCAAAAACAAAATCAGTGGCTCCAGCCTTTTCATAACTGGACATCAGCACTGGTCCACACACCAGTGGTTCAAAACCAGTCTCTGGCGGGATCCCTAAGTGTCTCATGCTAAGTAGCCAAGTCTGCAGGCAGACTTCTGGAGCAGATCTGGGGTCCATGTTGATCTGTTGTGACCTGGGCTGGGCATTCGGATCACAGGGAAATGACCATGGTGTGCTGTGGGTCTACTGTGAACAGAGACACCCGACCCAGAAGGCTGGCAAGGATGTGACTCATTCCTCTTGCACCTTTGCTTTCTGCCCCAGTGGCCCTCAACGTGCAAGCTGGTGCTGCGTGTGCCCCAAAGGATGTATGTGACAAGGAGTGTCCCCAGGTGCACTGTTGGCCTGTGTTTTGTCACTGGTTAATTTGCTGTGACTTTTATCTTTCCCTCCCACACTGACGTGACTCTTTGTTTTCTGTGTGTTGCAGGAAGCATAGTGTACCTCGGGATGATGGTGGGGGCGTTCTTCTGGGGCGGCCTGGCAGACAAAGTGGGAAGGAAACAGTCTCTTCTGATTTGCATGTCTGTCAACGGATTCTTTGCCTTCCTTTCTTCGTTTGTCCAAGGCTATGGCTTCTTTCTCTTCTGTCGCTTACTTTCTGGATTCGGGTAAGGTTTGTTTCTTCATATTTTATACAAATGTATTTATTCTTCATAATGGTGCATGTCCTCCACTCTCAAGGGCCTTGTTACCAAGAAATAGCCCCTTCCCACATCCCCTGTCTTCGTGTCAGACCTAAGAGCCTCCAGGATGCTTCTTAGAAATGTTAACTATTAACCTTTAAATCCCGAAGAGAAGGAAGCTTACGTTTGTGTTTCATTCTTTTCATTTAGTGCTTCACTTTGAGGAAATGCAATATTGTTTTAAATGCAGACATCAAGGTTCTCTGGTGGAACAAAAAATAATAATAATAATTGTATTTTACTTTTGAAAAAGTGATAAAAGCAAGAAATAGGTCTGACCCTATTATTGTGAACTAATTAAAAGTTTGAGCATTAAAGTTTAAGAGCATGCTCTTAAACCCAAGATGAGAATGTCTCGAGTAAATGCTGTCTTATTTATGTGTACTAACAGCATATTTAACTATATAGGAAGCCTTCTTCTTGAGACATAATAGGGATTTTGGTACGTTCCCTAATTCTGTTAAATTAATGAGAGTTGTGGTATTAATCAAGTGTAAGGACTTAGTACAACTGGCTGTACTAAGTTATTTTCTCCATAAAGTGTGAAACATTTCTATCATAACTGAATCCACAGACTTAGGAAAACCAAATCTCTTGATTGGGAAAGAAGGCAGAGTACTGTGTTGATTCGCACAAAAATGCTAAAATGTTTTGGATGTATAATTGATAACATTTGTTTAATTTGAGACATTCTTCATGAGCCTCATAATGTAAGATGAATCTATGGGAAGATGAATTGATGGGAATAATATAAATGGAAATAATCAGTGAGAAAGGAAATACGATAGTGTTGGTAAGTTTGAGACGTGTGTAAGTTGTGGTTGATGATACTGGCGACAAAACAGCCAAGCACAGTTTTATTCCAAGAGAAGGTCAGGGAATGGCTATGTTCTTCATAGGCACATGTCACAGGAGTGCTTTCAAATAAAAGAGAAGACTAATAGAAATGCAAAGCTTCAGAGGGAATGACTGTTGTTGGGTTGCAAGATTTGAAATCAGTCCTCATTAGTTCAGGGCAAGAAAACCTGAAGAAGGAGAGCAACCGTTCCATGTTGGGAGGTAGGTAACAGTTTGTAGGGTTTTTTTCTTTCATGGGTTGGAGAGGCAGTTGGGCCCCACCTGGTCTTTTAGAGATTACTCATGGCTCTGTGCTCAGGGATCACTCCTGGCAGTACTGAGGGACTGTATATGATATTAGGGATGGAACCTGAGCTGGTCACATGCAAGGCAAGAGCCCTACCCACTCTACCACTCGGCCTGGGAGATAACAGTTTAAAGAACAACAACAATCACAAAGCTTTGTCTTGGGTGGGCACAATCTGAGTTTTCTGCTCTTCCCATCAAATCATAGAAGTTGACAGAGAAAGCTCTGCTGGATTTAATCACATACATGACCAGATGGTCTTAACACAACGCTTTCTCAGGTTTGAGTTATTTTGGGGATAGGAAGTCAAGAGGAATGAAATTGCAAGGAACAAGGGAAGGGAAATAGAAGCCTTCAGTTGCCCAAACCTAGAGCACTGAGGTCGATGAAAAACCCATCTCTCTTGCTTGCCTTCCCCAAAAGCTGTCTCAGAGGATACTTCAGGAGTACAAAGGTTTTCTTCTACTGATTAATGAACCACTTTTTGATTCATTAAAAACAATTATTTTTCATTATATAATTTTCTACCACAGGGTTTGTGTACATACTGAGTTTGTTGGATTAATCCAGATTTTTATTAGGGTTTTCTTTTTAATGTGTGTTGGGAGGGAGGCAGGGACCTCACTAGCAGAGTTTAAGAGTTCAGGGGCCATTCCTGGTAATACGAAACTTAGCAGTTCCAGCCTCACAAACAGGTATTCAGACCCAGCTGGGGAGATCAGGGTTACCACAGCAGTATTCAGGGATCAACAGGGTCACACCCAGCAGTACTCAGGAGCTATGCATTGCTGGGGATAAAATTCAGCACCTCACACATGAAAGACATGCACTTCGATCCTTTGAACTACCACCCTGTCCGTATGAACTTTTAAACCTTATAGCCTTGTATACACTATGTCTTGGACAGAGTAGGCGAATATATGTCTACATTGCACAAATTTCAGGAGTGTTTCTTCATATCAAGGTGATGTATTCCAATAAACCCAGGTAGTTAGAGACCTTGTGAAAGTGTGAAAACATTTTGTCCTTAAGGACAAAAATTATTGACCAGAATCAATAATTTTCTATGTAATGATGGAGAAGGGGGGGGGGATTTTTCCTCAGTGTAGAAGTCCTGAGAGCTCAGAGATTAGCTCCGTACACTGTCAATTTATGCAGGTATTCTAGATCATACACTTCAGAGGCTACAATAGATTTAAAGTGGAGTAAATTGAGACATTTGAAGAAGAGGAGGCATTATTTGGGACTCTTTGTTAAAGAACGATTTCTGTTAAAGACTCTAAGGTATGACATTCTTACTGCCAGAAAAGGCCAACTGTTTCCTTTCCTTTCTGTTATCTATGTAATTCCCCTAGTTTGTCAGAAGGATGCTAATAGCCTAAGTCTGAATTTTGCAGTATTTGCGGTCTTCTCCAGGGAATTTCAACTAAACCCACAGACTCAAAAGTACCTGACTGTGGTCAATTATTATGGCAATTTTCATTGCCTATCTGGATTGTGACAAGATCAACCCAGTTGAGCGCAGCAGAAGAAAAGGCCTGTTATGGTGGCTGCAAACTATTTTCAATGAATGGACAGCTAATTCGAGGACAGTATGATCGTGGAATCTACATAGGTCTATTCGTGATATCATCCTTTGTCACAGATGGTTCATTTCTCGAAATATCGTAACTGACCTGATAGCTTAGACTGTGTGTTGCTAACTTAGCTGGGCTCTCATGGAGAGACTGGAGGTTAACCCACTGTGACTTTACACGTTGGCACTGGAACTGCACAGGGAGTCAGGGAATTCACGTTCTCCCTGAACTTGCCTTTGCTGGGAGGACGTGGGAGATTCACTGAGGCTGCTGGGCCTGACTTGCCTTTTGCAAAAGAGAGATGGCAGAGCTGGAAAGATGGAAAGCCCTACCTTGAAGTGAGAAGATCAGGTGAAATAGACTGAAAGTACATGGTAAGGGAAGAAATGTGAGCTAGAAATGTAAAGATTCTCCCACAATTTAGTATCACTCTCTAGTCTGGTGCCATTCATTCACCTTAATATCCATTGCCTCAGAGTAGGGGAGAGAGAGAGTAGGAGAGGACCCTTTCTGGCTCATGAATTTCAAGTCTCTTTCATGACTAAAAGAACTCATCATGGGCAGAAGATTTCAGAGTAATCAGAATAAGTGAGAAAAGTCAAGCATACTTGTTCTTGGAGTAGATGAAGAATCCCCCAGACGGCGTTTCGGTGATGTAAGCTTGCTAGAGGGAGGAATGTGTAAGGGTGTCTTGGGGGGTTGGGGACATGTGTCCCCACCTGGATGCAGTTGACAAAACCTCCAGCAACTTGTAGGATCCAGCAGCTGAGGAACTTGAGAACCCAAGTTGTTAAGGAAAATGAAGCAAGTTTTCTTCCTGGCCAAGTTCATGGTCATTATACTAAAACGTAGCCTGTGAAATGTTACTTCCAGGATAGAGGGCTTTTTCCAGCAGCTCTGGAGTTCACCTGGGATCCCTGTCTCTGCAGCTCTGAGAGACCTCTGCTGAGTCTGTTTTCTCCAATTCCATTCAAGTTCAGCTCCAGACCCGCCTTAGCACATGCTGTACCCCTGAAATCTTTTGTGGATGCAACTGGACCCCAGGTTTTTCCCATTTGATTGTAGTGGGAAGACAGAAAGCTCTGCCATTCACCACCTCTAAGAATCATTGCAAGAGAGAGGTGATCACAGGAAACAAAGAAAATGATAAAGAAAATGGTGAATGTCGGCCTCATTTCCACTTCAAAGCTCTTCTTATTTTTGTAGGCAGACACTGTTTAAGTCCTTCCCACTCCTATTGGACTCAGTCCATAAGCAACTGAATTTTTAGATGTAGCCCATTTTTATTTCATATTTTCTTATTAAAACTTAAGCCGAAGAGTCAAGTTTTCCTGGAAATGTCAAAGAAGAGATCATATTATGTCTACTTAGGTAAGCAGCTCCCTCCAACCAAATGTGATCCAGTTTTTAAACTGAGAAAACTAGATTACCAAGAAAATACAGTATCTGAATGCTAGGAATTTTTCTTTCTTCCTAAGAAAATTGTTGTTACAATACTGCGATTTACCAAGTTGTTAATAACACAATTGTTTTGGGCATTAGCCGCACCAATTTAGGCATTAAACACCATCTCACCACCAGTGTGACCTTCCCTCCACCAATGTCCCCAGTTTCCACCCACCACCCCAGTGTACCCCCTTAGCAGGCATAAACAAATTTATTTCATATTTTTTGCTCCAACACAAAGGCAAATGGAATTATCAAACCTTAGGTCAATAAAAGTTAATTTGTGATAAACATTGTATCTCACAGTGATGTTCCGAAAGTCATTGTCTGAGGATCTGTTGTGCTGGTTAGTGCTTTTGTTTTTTGGGCTTTTTATTTTTAGCCACACCTGGCTATGCTCAAGGTTTACTTTTGTTTCTGCACTCAGGATTAATTCCTGGCAAGGTTTAAGAGACCATATGAAGTGCCAGGGATCGAACCAAGGTCTACTGTGTGCAAAGCAAGCACCCAACAGAACTCCACACATTGCCAGGGAGTGCGGAGCTGCCATCCTTTCTCCTCCATAACTCTTCTCCCAGAATCCTTTGCACTGACCACCTCAGAGAAGCTGTTCTGAGACCAGCCCTCCATTGTCACTCCTACCATAGAACCCTATTTTGTGTCCTTGAAGTCATTTCTCAATGCCTAAAACAATTCATAGACCTTGCTTTTTATGTGTTTGCATTCTCTCACCTCTAACAATAGTTAAATTCCCCGAGGGTAGGAGAGACATGGAGGCGTGCATGGATACTGCCCCGAACAGCAATTAAAGAACACGACTCTTATACAGACTTTTTTTCCACTTTATTTTATATATTTTTAAATATTATTTGAAGCACCATGACTTATTATGCTGTTACTGATAGGGTTTCATGCATACAACCTTCCAATACCTTCCAGTGCCCCACACTTTCCGAGAGTATCCACTTCCCAGCCACCATTATCTCACTGTCTCTCCCACCTCCTGCCATGCCACCCACCATGTGTAAACTGAGTCCAGTAGACCAGTCCTCATGTTCTGTTGGTTGCTCCCTTACTGTGTTTCTTTATATCCTACACATGATAGGATATAAAGATATAATGCATCTGTTCCTCTCCTGTTTGATCCACTTAGTGTGATGCTCTCCTGCAGCACATTGCAGGAGTTTTGTCTTTATATTTTCCAGATATAGATAGAGTAGTATTTCATTGTGTATAAATAGTCTGACAGATCTATGACATAGTGTTTCTAGAACTGTAATGGATATGAAATTTACTGCCTGATTTGAATATGCATGTATGTTCTAGGTGACGCCAAAAAAAAAGTTAATTTAAATCATCAGGACAGAGAGCCTTTCAGTCAATTCCCAGACATGAGCCAGTGTAAAGACTCAAAACTCTCAAGAAAAAAAAAAAAGCCCTGAGGCTGGATCAATAGTACAGTGGGTAGGGCGTTTGCCTTGCACGCAGCCGGCCGGGGTTCGATTCCCAGCATCCCATATAGTCCTATGAGCACTGCCAAGGGTGATTCCTGAGTGCAGAGCCAGGAGTAACCCCTGTGCATTGCCAAGTATGACCCAAAAAGCAAAAAAAAAAATAGACTCAAAACTCCATGAGGGGGAGATTTGGGATCTCCTAGAATGGTACCCACCAAAATTTGTTACTAATAATTCTTCCAGTATTCCCCAAAATGAACATACGGCCATAACCACAGACAACTGCGTGAGGGAAAAGGAAGTAATTAGACTTCTGGAAGCCCATCAGGCACTAACTCTGAACTGACACTAATTTCTGGAGACCCAGAATTGAACATCTGACAGATCCTCCAGTCAGACAGGAGCATATGGACATCTGGTGACCAATGGAGTTTTAGCTCATACCTAGTGAGATTTTAGCTCAGTTTCTATAGAATCCTAGTGGAGTTCCCTAAATCCACCCTGTGGTCATTTTCCAGCTAAAATGAACACTGCAAATGGCAAGGTCTGAACATTGTTACAACTCCTGGGTACCAACCCCACACACTGGGAGTTTCAAAGCAGGAAGAAAATTTCTGGGTCACAATCTGGACCCTTCATTAACAGATTAAGTTTTGGCAGTGGAA
Source organism: Sorex araneus (assembly GCF_027595985.1). Taxonomy (NCBI): domain Eukaryota; kingdom Metazoa; phylum Chordata; class Mammalia; order Eulipotyphla; family Soricidae; genus Sorex; species Sorex araneus. Next base: position 153,527,105 of record NC_073302.1, read on the forward strand.
CTGGGAATTAAACAGAAAGACTTTAGTTGCAACTTAGTCCTATTGTTAATTTTGTAATTTTTTTAATGAGCTACATACTGAACCCAAGGTTAAGAAGTCTTTGTAGTGACTTTATAGCCAATGTCACGGACTTCAAGTCATTTGAACCCATTTGATTGCTGAAGTGTCATTAGTGGCCCTGTGTTATATTCTGGTGCCTGCAAATATAGGAAACGAGGAGTGCCTGCTCCATCCTTTTGATCTGAGGCCCACCTAGATTTATAGTCTCATTGCCCCCAATTATGCTTTTTCTGTTAATTCACCATGCCAACTTTTTTTTTTCTTTTTGGGTCACACCTGGCGATGACAAAGGTTACTCCTGGCTCTGCACTCAGGAATTACTCCTGGTGGTGCTCGGGGGGGCAAATGGGATGCTGGGAATTGAACCGGGTCGGTCACGTGCAAGGCAAATGCCCCACCTGCTGTGCTATCACTCCAGCCCCACCATGCCAACTCTTAAGCGTATTTTATTAGAAACTGCTATCCAATTGCCATGTCCCATGCCATTTTAAACATTTGTCAAGTCCAGTAAATGATTCCCTGCCAGGAACAACCATGTTTTTGTGAGGATGAAGAATAGAGCATCACCAGTCATTCATCTGTCTCTCGCTTTCTGGAATGACTCGACCAGGGAATAGACACTCCCCTCTCATCTTTCGTTAGAGTAAAATTAGAAAGATAGAAAATGGAGCTGACACCATTGATTCATTTTCATTTTCCCCAGAATTAAATTATTTGTTTCCAGTCACTGTTAATTATGGGAATGAGAATGCTTTGGATGCCAGGCAGTATCAGAGTTAGGAACTTTTCACTAAGCCTGGCATTGCCAAGCATGAAGGTCAAGAGAAAAATATAGCAGCAATAGGAACTCGAACAAAATATCAGTGTGTTTTTCATATGCAAATGGTCATCCTCTATCTGGAAATGGAGCCTCAGAAATGCCTGATTTATGGCATTTTGTAATATTTTTTTCATTGGCTATAGTAAGTTATAATATCCACAGTGCTTCATAGAAATAATTACATTCACTCATGGCAGTAACTCTTCAAAGTCTTTTATCCCTAGTATTTTATTTTCATAATTCTTTGATAATTAGATATGCAAAAAATTATGCTTTTATCAAATTAGAGAACTGAATAAAATATTTAGTGATTTCCCAATGTTCAGTAGACCTTAGATCTTAAAAGTTTTCATCTAATTCTGAATTGTTAGGTCTTCATTGCAAAGCAGCCTTTCTTATAAGATATTTGTTATCATTTTGGAAAAATGCAGACCCATTTAACATTTCAAAATGTTTTTTGGGAGCTTAGGCCCACACCGGGTGGTACTCAGGGGTATCCTGACTTTGTGCTCAGGAATTACTCCTGATGGGCTTGAGGGAACATGGTGAGGTCTGAGTTGGCCACATGCAAGGCAGGAACCCAATTCGCTGTACTATCTCTTCAGTCCTGATATTTTAAAACTTTAAAAATATTTAATCAACCATAATTACATTCTAATTCTGTAGTGTATGTATATATTCTGATGTATATTATGACTCACTTTAAAAGGTGATGAATAATTGGTGATGCCTCGTTCCTTATTCCCACAAAAAACACAGTTGTCCCTGGCAGAAAGATCATTTTTGGACTAAGTAAATATTGAATTCATACACAGACATGTTTATAAATATTGAAACATGGTTCTAGATACTGACTTATTTATACCTCACACTGACCCTACTAAAAATACATGAATTATTACACCCATTTTTATAGATGAGGAGATTGGGGCACAGAGAGCTCAAGTAACTGCCTGATCTCCCACAGCATGTGCTGCCATCGTCCCACCAGACTCGAGCATCCTGGCTCCAGAGCCCATGCTCATACCCACCAGGCTGTGCCAGCTCAGATTTGATGAGAAGTGTGTCTGATTTCATAATGCAGTGCCTAATACTGATGCATATGAAATAAACATTTGAAAGAGATCAATTCATGAAGATTTCTGATCCAAAAAAATCAGAGAAACATTCCCCAATATGGAAGCTGAGGCACACTAGGACAAAACTTGCTGGGGAGGGACTCACACCTTGTGGTACTCAGGAACTACTCCAGGCTCTGTGCTCAGGGTCGCAACCAGTGGTGCTTAGGGGAATATGTGGTGCTGGGGATTGAACCCGGCCCCTCACAGGCAAAGCATGCACTCAGACCATGGAGCTATCTCCCTGGTCCCAAACTGTCACTGTCTGTCATTCCATTGTTCATCGATTTGCTTGAGCGGGCACCAGTAACGTCTCCACTTGTCCTAGCCCTGAGATTTTAGCAGCCTCTCTTTACTGGTCCTTCCCAACAATGCAGCATTGGAGGCTCTTTCATGGTCAGGGGAATAAGACCCATCATTGTTACTGTTTTTGGCATATTGAATATGCCACGGGGAGCTTGCCAGGTCCCAGACTAAATATTCTTAATACCAAGTTATCACAAACCCAAATGTGGGTTAGTCTTCTGATAGGACTGTGTTGTCCAATAAGCCACAGGAGCTATCAAGTATTTGAAATGTGGCCCAATTCAGATGTGCTGTAAAAATCAAAATTTTTAAAATTGGCTTTCAAAGACTTAGCGCATACAAGAAAATGCAACATACTCTCATAACTCTTATGACAATTACACATCAAGGTAATACTTGTATCAGTTTAAAAGGACCTTAAAATTAACTTCTATTTTTTTCTTTGTTTTAATAACTGTTCTAGAAACTCTCATAACATATATGTGTAGGCTCACATTGTTTTACTGTTGGAAAGCACAGTCAATGTCTTTTATAAGAATTTACAACAAAAGAATTGACTTTTTGACACACTTTATCTTTGCAGTAGATCCTTGGCAAAGCTGCTGTAGATCCCAAGAAAGAAGTAATGAAACAAAAGAGCTTCCACACTCAAAAGCTCTATTTTGTGAAAAATTAGCATAGGTACTCTTTAAAACGATGCTGTGAGTTCATTGTGTTTGCCCTGCCTGTTCCTCCAGCAACTGGTGATGTGCCTGGCCCAGAGTTTGGAGAGATGATGGATGGAGAAATGAGTAAATGGTGGGTAGGTGGGAGGTTAAGTGGAAGAATGGATGTGTGGATATGCATAGCAAGTGGCTGAAAAAGTCTATGATCTTATCATTTCCTGCAGGTCAGTATGAGCATCACTATATTTATTTCCGATACCATTTGTGATATAGAAACACATTCTTTCAGTTGTGTCAGTATTGTCTGTACTGTCTGTCGTCCTGTTGTTCAGCGATTTGTCAAGCAGACACCAGTAACATCTCCACTGTGAGACTTGTTGTTACTGTTTTTGGCATATTGAATACACCACGGATAGCTTGCCAGGCTCTGCCATGCGGGCGGGATACCTTGGTAGCTTGCCGGGCTCTCCGAGAGGGACGGAGAAATCGAACCTGGGTTGGCCATGTGCAAGGCAAATGCCCTACCTGCTGTGCTGTCGCTCCAGCCTAACAGTACCAGCTGTATCAATAGCAAGGTTAATGTCTCAAGCCAGCATAGAAGTCATAATACCTTTCCCTGGGTATTATGTGCTTCTGTGGGCCCTTTGTCAAGGCACAAAAAAATAAATCATTAGTTGTCCTTCTGTGTTCCTCAAAGACTAGACAATCACAGAAGCTTCAGATTGATAAGAGGAAAATTAAGTTTTATAGAACTGCATCTTCTATAAGCGCAAGAGAGAAAGAGATTGTGGCTGGAGCAGTAGCACAGCCGATAGGGCGTTTGCCTTGCACGCAGCCGACCCGGGTTAGATTCCCAGCATCCCATATGTCCTCTGAGCACCACCAGGAGTAAATCCTGAGTGCAGAGCCAGGAGTAACCCCTGAGCATCACCAGGTGTGACCCAAAAAGAAAAAAAAAGAGAGAGAGAGAGCCAGAAAGAGATCAAGCAGAGAGAACTCACCCCATAGTTTTGATCTTTAAAGAGTTCAGCTGAGTCTCTTGCCCCTGTGCCTGGCTGTTTTCCCCGGGACCCCTCAGAGGGGGTGGGCTTCAGTTTCCCTCCCCACCTCAAGCAGAGGTCCTGAGGCCGAAGACCTCCAGACCCTAGCCACAGCCATGTTCAAGGCCCCTCTCCTCACGTTCAGATGAACCTCACACATGATGGAACCTGCAAAGGAACCCTGGTGTGTGGGACCCAGGGCTGAGAGCTCCAAGCCTGCTTGGATCAGGACTGGGCCTCTTTCACTCAGATTCCCCACTTTCCAGTAGCTAGGTGGTCACACCCAGGGAACACCCCTGGCGGCCGTGTAATCCCATCAACGGCCAACATCCTGAGACTATAAAACCAAGCTCCCAGAAGCGACATATTATATATAGCCCAGTTCTCCCTCTGGGAGAACCTGGCAAGCTACCGAGAGTTTCCTGCCCCCATGGGAGAGCCTAGCAAACTCCCCATGGCGTATTCATATGCCAAAAACAGTAACAATGATGGGTCTCATTCCCCTGACCCTGAAAGAGCCTCCAATGCGGCACCATTGGAAAGGATGAGTAAAGAAAGGCTTCTAAAATCTCAGGGCTAGGACGAATGGAGACATTACTGAGACCGCTCGAGAAATTTGACAATCAACGGGATGATGATGAAGTCAAAGAACTAGTAAAGGTCAGTTAGGGTGGTTCCTGGGGGCAAACAAAGGCATGAACATTGAAGTTCTTTCCCCATTGAAAAGATGAGGACATTAGATTCATTAGATTCTCCCTGTGCAGTGGGGCAGGCGCCCTTATAGAAAGAATGTAAATATGGACATGCACATTGCATTGCCAAAGGCTGTATATCCGCCGTTAGTATCCCTGCCATTATATTTGCCTTTTGACAAAAAACTAAATTTTAGAGTGGCATATTTTTGCTCCCTTGTCATTTTCATAGGTTTGTGGAGCATAGGACACCATGACTGCTTGCTCAGGAAGTTGTACCAAAGATTTGTTTTCTGAAAATTTTATTTAAAAAATTATAGTTGAGATAACACGATTACAGTCAGGTTACTCTTTTGTCTTAAGGGTGCAAAGTTAATACACCTCTTCTACCACTAAGGTGCCCCAAATTCTCCACCACTGTCATTAATGTCACTTAGAAGCACTTTTTAAAATCCAAATGTTATATTTACATATTAGTATTTTGAAAGTCATGTTTTTTGCCAATTATTTGATTCATAATTGAAATGACATTAAGAAAATATTACTCACTGCCTTATCAAAGATCAGAGAAATAAAGCTTTCCAAACAACCCATTCTTTAGTGTTGCCACTCAGCATAGACAATTAGTTTTCTTGATTCAGTGATTGGTTTGACTACAAGTAAGTGTTCTCCTGTTTCATTCTTGATTACTTACAATAAACATGCATCTTCTAATCAATTTGGAGTTTTATTTTTCTTTCCCACTCAGTTCCATCATAGGCCAATAGATTTGTGCCTGTCATCTTAGCGTCTGAACAATCCCTATGATATTCCATGTACTTTAATCAAAAAGAGGCATGCTGAAAAGTTCATCTTTGGAAAATGTGGCTTTTTAATTCCTTTTTTCTGTGTTCAATTTAAAACACAATGAATTGATTTCAAATTGCTATGTAACTTGCCAGGCACTTCAGGGGTATCCTTCCTTTTCCTGTATATTATGAATAATGATTGAAAGGATATTTTTCATGTAAGTTACTGTAATTATGATTACCAGATAGAGTACACCGTTCACTATTCTTTTTATTAACCCATAATACTTGTCTCAAAAGCTGCCGGCATCTGCTCTTGGTTAGATTTTGACCTCTGCATATTATCTGTGTGGGACATGTAGTTTGCGGTACTTATTCATCTTCCTCCTTAATTATGTTCTTGAGTGATATCCTATTTCCCAATGGAAATGGGAGATGGAGGGAAAGGACTGTTTGACAATGAGATGGTGAAATAAGTGAGAAGCAAATTACTCTTCATTACATGCTCACTGGAGAATTAAAGTAGAACGGAATTACCCAGTGGAATTCCTCAGGACAAGAAATTCTTCAGACAGTCCACAATTTCTCCCCTAAAATGTCCTACTTCAAGTCATTTGCAGTAAATCACTCTTTTTATTACAATTGCCCTCTTTCACTGTGAAGAAATTGGAACCCCTTCCCATCTTTGCCACAAGAGTCAGCATAAATCAGCACCAGAATGAGATTTGAGCAAATTACCGTTCCATTCAGGTGTTGTCTTAACTGGAGACAGATGGGGTGTGGCTGTGAGACCAGCAGGCCTGAGGTCAGTCAGGGTCCTCCATTCTCCAGGAGGCCCGTGAAGACCGTAATACTTCACATTCTCCTTCACCCTGATCTGCTAAACTGATCTAAGCTTTGTTTCGCATGTTTCTGACAGAAGAGAAATTCCGCAAAAGCTGGCATACCCTGCCTTACACAGTGTCCCACATGTAAATTTGTCATAGGTCTCTAACAAAAATAAATGGTTCATGTTATTTGACAGATAGCCAATAGTGTGTCAAATGTATGCTTCTGTGCATGTGTGTTCACAATGGTCATATGTGTTCGTGTGTATGCAAATTTATGTGCTCATAGTGCATTGGAACAAGCTTCTGAATTTACTCTAGAAATGGATTTTTTTCCCTAGTTTTGGGGCCACACCTGGCTATACTCTGACCTATCTCCTGATCCTGTGCACGGGGGTCATTCCTGGTGGGGCTTAGGGGCTATGTATGGAGCCGGGGAGCAAAGCATGTACTTTACCTGCTGGAATATTACCTCTCCAGCACCTAGAAATAGATTTTGAAGGTTTCTTTACGTGGTATTTTTATGATTAAAGTTTAGAAACCTAAAATTATTATTACTTAGGAAAGAATTCTGACATTCTAAATATTAGTATGCTGTTCGGTTTGTGTCATTTCAGTTCTTTTGAATATGGCTAATTTTGTAGCTATGTAGAGTGTGGGTTGCAATTATTATTCCTCTGTGCTTCCTATTACTGTGTATAATTAAGATTTGACCCTTCTGACAGCAAATATAATAGGTTTCATATCCAATCCTGAGAAAAATTCTTTATAAACGACTCTGATTTGATTGCTTCATTTATATAAACATTCCATCAAAATAAACTTCAGCAAATTTGAGTAGTAGCTAACTGATAATTATATAACAAGCCATAAAAAAAGAGATCTCCGTGTTAACTGGATATGATGGAATATGTAAGCCTTTAGGTAATGTGAAAGATAACTTATATTTAATGTCAAATGTATTTTACATATTAAAGTCCCCATCACAAGAGTTCATCAACATCAACACAATTGCTGTTTTGTTTGGCCTATATAATTCTTTGTTACCAGGGGCTTTCTTGTGAACAGAATACTGTAGGGTTTATTGCAGCATCTCTATCCTTTCCCCACAATATGCCAACAGCAACTTTTGAGTTGTAGCAACTATAATGTCACTCATCATCACCACATATCTGCTGGGAGTAGAAAGCAAAAAAACCCTGCTTAAGAACCACTAATTACACAGGAATTTGGGCACTGATCTAAATATGTTTTAGATCTTCAGATATTCTCAGACATTGTATCTTAGTCGGTAACATAAGTAAGGAAACATATTTCATTCTCACACAAAATATGGAGGTGAAATAGTCGTAGGAAACTTTAGTTTTCACTGGTAAGATTTGGGAGGAGGAATGGCAGCTTTTTCTTATCATCGAAACATCAAAGGAAGCAAATTCTGTTGTGAGACATGGACACTGTTCCTTGATGTTTTATTTAACTACTTTCATTGATGGAGATTGTTGATAATTGGTGGTGGTGGTTTATACCATTTGTAATATTTTTCTGAAGTACCAAAGGCAAGCTGTGGAAGCTCCTGGAAGCCTAGGGTAATTGGCCGAAGCCTGTGTTTCAGGGTTCTAACTGAACTCCCTTGTTTGGGTCAAGACGTAAACATGGCAACTGAGAGAGTAATTCACTAACTCTTTGGGGGCCCTGATAGCTATGAGAACACCGTTTCAATGCTCCCCACTTTCTCTTGAGGTCAGATTGACCCAGAAAACAATGTCTGTGTCCCCATTTATTAGAGATGTTGAGGTCATCAGGAACAGATTATTCCAAGAGATTTAGTGTGCCAGCTCTATCTCTGGAGAGTCTTGGTGAAATTCAGCTCTTCAGAGTAAACACTGGGTTGTCCACGAGGCCAGTTACAAGGGATTCAGAGAGGAATATAGTCAAATCCACATTCAAGCTGCCACATGTCACAGACTAATATAAAGCTCAATGATGAGTGTGGAATGCTCGTCATCATTGTGTTGCAGTGTGAGTTTGGTTTCCTGTCTGTTACAGGATGTCATGGTAAGAGGAAGAGTCATAGATTCCCAGTGCACAGCAAGAAATGTGACTGCTTGGGTGGTTTTTATAAGTCTTTGAGTCTGGAGAACGTAGCAAAGGATTTAAATAGATTCCCTCATTCTTCTCCACTGACATTAGAGTTTTTGCTGTGTGCTTTACCAACATACATGCAGAGACATCCAGGCAAAACTAACCACCTTAAAAAAAAAAAAAGTCACTGTGTCTAAGCCAGCTGAGTTGCTTAAAAATCCTTAAAGTTGGTATTTTCCTGTGTGAAAAAGCCACTTGCTTAACACAGGCAGGCAAGTTTACAGTCTACCACCTGCCATTTTAGCCACCCTGAAGTCCATTTAGTGTGGCCCAGAGCATGCGCGCCCATCTTGACCTGCCAGTGCGAGATAGAGAGGCCAGAGAGGTAGTGAGTAAGACACTTTTCCTTGCACACAGCCAACCTGGATTTGATCCCCAGCACTTTGTATGGTCCCAGGAGTGATCATAGAGTCAGGAGTAATCCCTAAGCACTGCCGGATGTGGCCCCCAAAACAAACGAAAATAAAGTGACAATAATGTGTCAAATGCATGCCTCTGTTCATGCGTGTTCACAATGGTCATATGTGTTCAGGTGTGTATGCAGATTTATGCTCATAGTGAGTTGGAACAACCTTCCAAATTTACTCTAGAAATGGATATTTTTCCTGGTTTTTGGGCCACACTGGCTATGCTCTGACCTAAATAAAGTGAGTTAGAGCTCTTGCATAAAGGAAGCTGAGAGTCCTTAGCAAAGCTTAAGTTAGGATGTGAGAAGTCGGTAAACGCTAAAACCCTGCTTTTTGATTGTCATATGGTCATGGGTCACACTGGCCTAGTTGTCGGGTTCCACATTTCACTATCGTGCTCTTCCCTTTTTTGTGGTGCTTGCTTCAAAGTTTTCGGGGGCCACACTCTCTTGGTTGTGGTGCTTAGCACACACCAGGTGTTGCTGTAGTGCTCACACACAGGCTCACTGGGTGCGGCAAGGTCCTTGCACACCTTCAGTTGTGGTGCCCTCCCACACACCTGGCTGCAGAGGCCCAGAGATCACACACTCCACTGCAGCACGAGGGGCTCACTCGGCACATGTGGGAGGCACCAAATTGAACTCATGTGGCCTCGTGCTGGGAAAGTTGGCACATTTTGGTCTCGGAGCCATCCCAGAGAACCCTCTGGAGCTCTTGTTCTGGGCTGAGAAGTGATGGTAAAGATTAGAGACTGAGACTTTACGGTGCAGAGGAAACAATCCTCCACATTCACAGGAAAGGGAGTAGCTTGAAAAGATCTACGATGAAGACATTTTATTAGCCACTGAAACTGTGTTGTCATAAAACCATTTCAAATAGGAGATGTTCAAGGCTCCGTTGAATTTTTTAATTCAGTGGCTGCTCCCTGGTATGAGTTCCCCAGGAAGCCAGGCAGAGAGCTGTGACTCTGTGCCTGAGGGACAGAGCCAGCCCTGACCAGCGGCTGCGCCCGAGCTGCTTGCTAGGGGCCTGTGTGATGGCCTTGAGCCCGCTGCGCCAGGCATAGTGGTACTGAGTGACCGTGTGCTCCATGAGTCACATCCCTGGAAGTAGGACTGCTTATGACTCCCGTGAAACCTGGACTGGAGAAATAGTTCAGGAGTGAAGGTGTTTGCCTTGCATGCGGCTAACCCTGGTCCAGTCTTTAAGCAGATGTGGCAATGTAGTAACATCATAACATAATGAAAATTGGTAGAACACCCACATGCATAGCCAGGGAAACAAATACAGATACTTTCAAATTAGCATTTTTTAACTCTTTGAACAGCATTCTTCACTAAGAAACATATTATGACTCATACATTTGCATTCAAATATGTATATAAATTTACATGCACATGTATATACATACATATACATAGTACATTAGGCTGTGCATATAAATACATTATGTGTAGACAAACATCATGGAAACCAAAGTTTCATAAAATGGTACTTGAATGTTACTAGTATTTTAATTTTTAGTTTGTTTTAAAAAATGTTTGGACACTGTGATTTATAGAGTAAGTTGTTTGCAGTAGGATTCTCGGCATACAATGTCAACTCCATCCCACCACCAGCGACCCCGGTTTTCCTCCGACTTACAACCTTGACTCCTTGACAGATAGACTTTTAAGTTTAATTATTGTAGTGTGGGTCCATACTTTCCATTGTGTTGGGTCTAGTGGCTCAGTTCTATGCAGACACCTCATCAGTACAGCCCAGCCTCGTCCAAGGCCCCCCGGCCCTTCCCTCGTCTTATTTCTAGGACTTCTTTTTCCGCTTCCCCTCACCCCCATTTCTCCCCTTTCTTGGCATTTTTGTTTTGATAATCCAGAGCTAGTGTTGCCTGCCTTTGATTTCTTCCATTAAGTTTTTAAATGCTGCGTTCCATAGTTAAATGAACAGCGCCGGCCTGAAGGGTCTGCCCTGCCGCGCAGAGGAGGGCCTGGCTGTCCTTTCAAGCAGGACGCAGGAGGCCGCGGTGCTGTGTGGAGCCAGGCGAGGCACAGTGATACTGTGGACCCCGCAGCTTGTTTGCTGCATCCAGTTTAGCTGCCGGCATGGCCCTTCTCCAAGACACATTCGGTAAGGCCCCTACTTCCTGATGCGATCAAGGCCGCTAAGAAGATCAGTCCTTGATAAGTGGATGAATGGCACCTTTTAGCCCTTGCCATCATCAGATTTACAGGAAAAGTCAATAGGAATTTCCCTGACAGAAACCAGAACACAAAGGAGGTGTATATCCGTGAGATTTCCGGATGTACTTCTCAACGTCTCTTTCTGCCCTCTAGTCCCTGTCCCTCGCTGCCAAGGTTGGCGCTGCTGCAGTAGCCCTGGGGTGGGGGCCTCACTCCTAACCACAGTGCTGGCACATACGCTTGCTGGCGGTCCCGCTTCTTTCCGTGATGCTCACGTTTGTGCACGCTGGCCCTGCGCTCGCACACCCAGGGAGCTCGTGCTGTGTTGAGCCCCTGAGGATCCCCAGGGCAGTGCCATGGCCACGGTCATGCTAAGGACATGCAGAACCCTGCCTTGGCCACAGCTCCCAGCCCCATGCTCCCAAAGGCAGATGCTTGGCCACTGAGCCAACTCAATGCCTCATTATTTTTTTAACTGTGTCACTGTTATTTCTACTACCTGCCATTATTATTGCATGCTCCTTCCTTAAGATTTTAAGACTTCATCTATTATTTGGAATAATCTAAGAAATACATTTCTTGCACGACCCTGCTTTTGGAGGCAATGGTTTAAAAAGTTGGGCAGATCAAGACTTGTGATTTGATGAGCTCTGTGACCCCCCTCTGTAAAGTAAGCAAAACCTGGGTTCCATGATCCTATTTGAGGGGCCAGAGACATAGTACTGGGGTTCAGCCACTCACCCTGCATGCCACCCATTTCACACTGACTCCCCAGTCCACACAGGGTCCACTGAGTACCACCAGGAATGATGTAATGAAAGAGTGAGCACAGAGCCAAGAGTAAATCCTGAGCACCATTAGATGTGGCTCAAAGAAAAAGAAAGGAAATAAAAATAAGTAGAAAAAATTAAGTCAAGTAAAATGCCAGAATCTTACTCGAGAACCTTAAACCTGAGCTGAAGTCACTGTTCTCCCCAGAGCACAGTCAGCTTCTCTGGAAGGAAGAATTGCACCCCATGCTCTTGGTACCTAGACCTCAAATGAGTCTACAGCGACCCTTTTGCCTGTACTCATCCTGCAACGGCACCTATGTACTAGATCCAAAGCCAGTCTGAGGAGCGGCCTCCTGGTCCTGCCCACAGATCATCTGATTGAGTCCAGCTCCCCTCAGGCTGCAGCAAGCTGCCCTCTGAGAAAGTATAGGCCACACTTGGAGGAGTTCACACCTGTTTCCCCAGATGCCACAGCATGGGCAGAGGATGTCTTTGTGGTATATGTGCGTGTGTGTGTGTGTGTGTGTGTGTGTGTGTGTGAGAGAGAGAGAGAGAGAGAGAGAGAGAGAGAGAGAGAGAATGTTTTATCGAAACTTATTTAGAAATATGTGAGGGGGAAAGTACATGTGTGAGAGAGATCACTGGCTTCTCCAAAATGGAAATAGGCAAGCAAAGAAATATTGATACACTGTATTGCAAACCATAATGACCCAAAGTAGAGAGAGGGTATGGGGGAAATTGTTTGCCAGAGAGACAGGGGGAGGGGTGGGATGGGGACATTGATAGTGGAAAATGTGCACTGGTGGAAGGATGGGGTCCAATCCTTGTATGACCGAAACTCAAACATGAAAGCTTTGTAAGTGTTGCTCACAGTGATTCAATTTAAAAAAAGAAAGAAAAGAAAAGAAATATTGATACAAACAAGCAAGATAAGTGTTTAAAGGAGAATAGGACCTTGAAGAACAAGCCAGAATCTCTTTTTACAGATACACTAAGGGGCCGGGGAGATAGTATAAAGGTTAATGCACTTGCCTTGCATGAGACTGACATGGGCTTGATCCCTGGCCCCACCGGTGGTCCCTGGACCCCACCAGAGTGGTCCCGAGCACAGAACCAGGAGTAAGCCCTGGACACTGCCATGGATGGCCCCCAGACAAACAAACAAAAAAGCATTCGTGAACCCAGGAGATATCTAACTCAAAGGGTTGGAGGGATTGTGCTGGACATGTCCGAGGCCCCACATGGTACCCGGTTCTATTGGGCAGGAGCAGCACATCCAGGTACAAAGTCCACCAGGTGCCCTCTGCTGTGCCATGCATCACTGGGAGGGGCCCCCAAGCCCCAAACCCAGCTAGGGAGACCCCACTTAAATGCAATAACTAAAATCGTCATTTGATCATACTAAATATTGTGATTTAAAAAAAAAAAAAAGAACTCTTGAATAGTCAGCCCTGAGCAGAACATTCGTGACCAACTGTGTGGGGCACTGCTGCCCCCTTTTGGTGACATAGCTTAATTACAGGTCCAGCGGTCTGTGGCAGACACAGATCTGGCTAAACAGAATTGTGAAAGTGACAGAATCATGGACACTACTGGGATAGAGGGCACATGTGTCAGGAAGAGCACGCTTCACTTTTGCTCTCTGCATCTCACGGGGCCACACGTGCTCCCGTGTCACATACTTTCTGTCCGTCCCGGCAGGATTGGAGGAGCCATTCCCACCGTGTTCTCCTACTTTGCCGAAGTGCTGGCCCGAGAGAAGCGGGGAGAGCATCTCAGCTGGCTCTGCATGTTCTGGATGATCGGCGGCATCTACGCCTCTGCCATGGCCTGGGCCATCATCCCGCACTACGGTAAGAAGCTGGCCTGGCCCAGCGGCAGCCGCCTCCTTGCTTCACTTCCGCCTCCATTCACCTCCCTGATCCTCTCTTTCTCCCTCCTCCTCCTCCTTCTCCTCCTCCTTCTTCTCTCTCTCTTTCTCTCTCTCTCTCTCTCTTTCTCTCTCTCTCTCTCTCTCTCTCGGTTTTCTGACAAAAATTATCAATCGTCTTGTATGCCTTTTTTTTTTTTTGCTTTTTGGGTCACACCCAGTGATGCACAGGGGTTACTCCTGACTCTGCACTCAGGAATTACCCCTGGCAGTGCTCAGGAGACCATATGGGATGCTGGGAATTGAACCTGGGTCGGCCACGTGCAATGCAAAAACGCCCTACCCGCTGTGCTATTCCTCCAGCCCCTCATCTTGTATGTCTAGACTTTTTTGTTTTGTTTTGTTTGGGTCCAGAGATCTGTATAAGGTAAGACTGTGCCAGTGGTGCTTCAGGAACACAGTTGTGTTTTACCTTTTGCTGTTTTACTTATGCTGGTTGCTGGTTTTGCTGTTGTACTTATGGGCCATACAGAGTGGGATTTGTGTTGCCAGCATTGACAACTCATAAAAATCATCCAAGCATGGGTACAGGACCACAGCAAACCGCAAGCATCCCTCAGGGCAGTGCAGGTACCAGAGCTGCCCTGCCCTTCTTTGTCGCATGCTGAGCTCACTGGCGAGCTCTACAACACGCAGACCCAGCCCACCAGTGCCAGGGTGGGTGAGTGGGGGCTGTGCCAGGTGTTGAACCTTTGCATATAAGAGGCTCTCACTGTACCGCTGTGCCACATCCTCAGCTCTGTGTTTTGCTGTTTTTAAAGCCATTGCTTTCATTTGCTTCCTGTGCCCTATCCTGGGGTCCTTGCCCGGGGAAGGTGAGAGTGATCGCCAGACCATACTCAGATCATAAGGCAGACCATACTCAGACTATACCCACATAATACCCAGATCATACTCAGATTATATCCAGACCATACTCAGATCATAAGGCAGATCATACTCAGACCATACCCAAACCATACTCAGATCATAAAGCAGACCATACTCAGACCATACCCAGATCATACCCAGACCATACTCAGATCATAAGGCAGACCATACTCAGACCATACCCAGATCATACCCAGACCATACTCAGATCATAAGGCAGATCACACTCAGACCATACCCAGACCATACTCAGATCATAAGGCAGACCATACTCAGATCATACCCAGACCATACCCAGATCATGCTCAGATAATATCCAGATCATACTCAGATAATACACAGATCGTACTCATATCATAAGGCAGCATCACCGACCACTGTTCCTTCTTCCTGTGTTCCGGGCCCATGCAGTGCTCCCCCCACCTCTTCTGGCAGCTCACGTGGGACCAGGATGAACCCTGACTTGTCAGTGGCCACTGATTGAAGAACTGAAGAGTGAACTCTGTGGCCGACACTCGCCAGACACCCTCCCCACACTCACTGTACCTGCCACTCGGAAACCTGAAATGTTTCTTGGCTCTATTGCTTTGTTTTGTTTTGGGGCTACTCCCGGCAGTGCTCGGGGTACTCCTAGCTCTGTGTTCAGGAATCACTCCTGGTAGGGCCTGGAGGACCATATGGGGTGCCAGGGATCGAACCGACGTCAGCCACATTCAATGCAAGTGCTCTTCCCACCAGACTATCTCCCCAGCCCCATGTCTGGGCTCTCTGACTTGGATGCCTGAAATTCCCAGTTTCTTCCCCCACAGACACCTAAGTCAGGGAGAGGGGAACCGAATCTAGGAATCAAATTCAGTGTATCAGCAGAGCAGAAGGGAACTGTTTTGCGTGTGTGTGTGTGTGTGTGTGTGTGTGTGTGTGGCATATATGTATGTAGACCAACAGGCTGAAGTTAGCCAAATACGAACACTATATATATGATAACCCCTTGTGACCTCACTCATTCATTGCTCTATCTGAAACCTAACAAAGCAGAAGACTCAGGTTTCAGAAATTTCCTCTTGGCTCATTTTCTTCTCTTTTTTTTTAAAATGTTCTGAGATATTTATATATACATATATATTCGATATGCCAAAAACAGTAACAATAATGGGCCTTATTCCCCTGAACGCAACAGGGACAGATGGAGACATTACTGGCACCCCCTCAAGCAAATTGATGAGCAACGGGAGAGAGTGATACAATGACATATATGCATATGTATATGCATATATATGTTAGTTATAATATATTATGTCCAAATATTTTTTTCTGCAAGTTTTGTACAACAGAGTGACTTTTAAAAATTTATTTTTGGTTTTGGGGGTACACCATGATGTGGGGATCAAACCAGAGTTGGTGCCTGTGAGGCAGGCCTGAGCCTCTGAGCTCTCCCTCTGGCTGTGGCCTGGAACCCAGAGCTCGCAGTGGCCCTTGCAGCTGGTGAACTCCAACAGGCCAAGGCGTGATGGTGTGTCTGTCAAGAGTTTCCCCACTCGGCTTTTAGTTCCTTGGGCTCTTGCCTTTCACACCTCCCTGCCTTTGCTTTGTGGAGGGCTCCAGATTTTTTTCTCTGGCCTTTCCGCCGCTCAGTCAATGACTTACCTACACAAAATGAGCATAATCCCCAGCTTTGTCGTTTTTTTCAATCCCACAGTAAAAGGGCTTCCTAAGAAACTTGTAATTAGAAAGGTTGAAGGTAGTAAATCTTACACAATGCATGAAAAAATGACCCAAACAATCACAGTACAACAAAATTAAATGTCTTGGGGACTGACTTATTTCTGTGTTGAAGTAGCCTTGAGAAATAGTCATGTCGTTTAAGAAAAAGAAATTAGTGAAGGTCCAGGGAAGTGACACAGCGATAGATGGAGCCCATGTCTTGTAGGTATAAGGAGGGAAGGGGGGAAGGAAAGAAGGAAGGGGGGAAGAAAGGGAGGGAGGGAGGGAGGGAGGGAGGGAGGGAGGGAGGGAGGGAGGGAGGGAGGGAGGGAGGGAGGGAGGGAGGGAGGATGGCCTTTTGCATCTGGAAGTATGGCCAAAAAATCAAGTTATTTCTATCAATCCCATCTGCATATTAGAATATACAGGTGTAATCTTTTAAAATACCCATATATTTTTTATTTTTTTAAACCCTGGGTTTTTAATTGTTTTGGCTGGAGTATGATTTTTACAAAGCCTGTATCGAGATTGCTGGGGATTGTGCCATTATTCTGTGTCCTGTGACTGGGGTGAGGGGAGGCTATTGTGAAAAATCCCTTAAACTGTGTTTCTGCTCTCTGTGGAATTACACCTTTTCATATGCACCTTTTAGTAAACGTTTAGACCTCTGCTCTCGCCCCTGAAGAGAGCCAGGGTTGGGTCCTACCATCCTCAATCAGATTTCTGATCAGCCAGATCTCGGGGCCTGAGACTCAGCAGGGATCACTCAAAAAGCCCAGACTAGGATTCTTCAGTGGCTCACCTCTCCCCTCGGGCGGGCTCTGAGCTGCTGTCTGCACAGGGGCGAATAGTCCCGACCTGCACGCCCGACTCCTTTCATGAGTGTCGGCTACTGCGCCCTGTGTTTTTTAGAGTCACATTGACATCAGGATGTCTGTCTTTTCAAGGGTACCTCTCTTCATGTGCTGAAAATGATCCAGGGGTTACAAGTCTCTGCATGCTGTTGGCAGCTTTGGGAAAAAACAAAACACAAAAAGCTGTGTTATTTCTCCCGGCTCGCTGTTCCGTCAGGGATGCTGCAGCCCAGAGAAACAAGAGCACGGGAGCCCCTAGCCCCACCCTCTTTATTCAGGAGCCAGAGGAGCACCTTTGCCCTGGGCTGAGTTTTATTCACTCAAAACCCAGCACCAGCCTTTTTTCACACGGATAATATAGAATTTGCTCAAAGGGGCAGGATGTCATTGGCACCCACCTGGCGGGTGATCCTGATGACTAGTGATGCCCCAAGCCCCGGTGTCAGAAGCTGTTTCTGTGTTTGTGACCCAGTGGTTGGCACCCAGTGCCACCGCTTGAACCCTGGCTCCAGACCAGCCCCTGAGACCACGCAGATGTTGAGCTGATCACTAGAGGTCATCTGCAAGGATTCCTAACAAGGTCAGCAGAACAACAGACAGAAAAGGCTGTGGCCGGGCTGTGGCGGGCAGTTCCTGGTGGATGGTGGGCCCGGCAGTTTCTATAGCAGCTTCAGATTACCAGGCTGTTGTACCTTCACGCGAAGCTTGAGGGGCTGAAAATCTCCTTGGAGACAGACAGGCCACCAACATGGGAAGCTTCCGGGTATGTAAAATGGCCTCAAACACCCCGGCAAGGCTACGGGGACTGAGGGCTCGTGTCTCCTCGTACCCGGCACCTCTCCTGCCAGCCGCCACTGGGTTACCAGCTCCCTGCATTGAGCCTTGAGGCTGTTCCCTGAACACAGGAGGCCACGGCTTCCCACATCAGGCGTGGCGGAGCTGCTGGGAAGACCAGCCTTGGAGAAAGGATGCTCCTGGAACCCCCACGCTGGCAAGGCTAGACACCAGCTCTGGGACCAACAGCAGGCGAGCTGGGGCCGCCCTGGGTGTGCTCCCTGTAATCAGGTCACCAAAGCCCTTAATGCAAGCACCTTGGGAGGGAAACCGGGAACTGGCTGAGTCACCGGCACTTCTGGGCCCTGGCTGAGTGCTTCCTTTGGCGCGTGTGCGGGCAGCTGCGGGGGAGTGCGGGAGAGCTGCTCGCTCCATTAACGCTCTGTCGTCATTGCAGAGGACGCCTTGTCCCCTGCTGAGGTGCGTGACGATGTGCAGCAAGGATGTCAGCTAGCTAAATGGGAAATTCTTTGAGCTGCTGAGGGAGAAGGCAGTTGGGGTATCAAAGGGACCACCACAACAAAGATAGTTGGAAATGATCACTCTGGATAAGAACTGCGTGCTGAAAATAGGTAAAGGGACAAAGTGATAACCTCTCAGTACCCGTATTGCACACCATAATGCCCCAAAGGGAGAGAGAGAGAGAGAGAGAGAGAGAGAGAGAGAGAGAGAGAGCAGACAGACAGACAGACAGACAGAGACAGATACACAGAGAGACAGAGAGAGATAAGAGAGACACAGAGAGACACGGAGAGAGAGACAAGAGAGACACACAGAGAGAGCGAGCAAGCTAGAGAGAGAGAGAGAAGAAAGGTGCCAGCCATAGAGACAGACTGGGGGCAGGGTGGTGGGAGGGAACCTTGGGACACTGGTGGTGGGAAATGTACATTGGGGGAGGGATGGGTGTTGGAACACTGTATGACTGAAACCCGACCATGATTAGCTTTGTAACTATCCCGTGGTGACTCGAGTTTTTTTTAAAAAAAAAATTTTTTAGTTTTTTAAAAAAGTTAAAAAGTGCTTTTTGCTTTGCCCTTTGAGAATGGGGTCTGGATAGTCAGGAGATGCCTCTGTGCATTAAGCCACACACAGCACGGGTCTGAGGTCTTGGCGCTTCCCTTCAAACTCACGTCAGCCACTTGCTGAGCTCTTCCTGTGCTCCAGGCTCCATACCAGGTACAGCATCTCAGGTACCGGATCTTACTGGTAAGATCTAAAAGCGCTGTGGGCTTTTGAGAGGGGACCCTTCCTGGGTTCCAGGAGGGAACCGCAGCCGCCTGTGCTGCCAATACTGCCAACAGGTGGCGCTGTGGAGCCGCTTTGTGGGCCAGTTCTGGTCACAGCCTACCCCTTCTCTTGGGGAATCATGTTTTTAAAGGCACATGAAATACATAAGATTAGAAATTACACCAGCTGACTTGAGATACTCTTATCCGAGTCATACTTTCATATTGATTAACAGCACTTATTGGCAGTTCTAGCAACCGCTATAATAATTGAAGTGATTCTAGCCTTGAAGCTAGAAATCAATTCGTCTTTACTTTTGAATCTTAGGAAACCCGCTGCACTGGGAGTTCCACAGCATTTTTCACCATCTGTCTATGCTAGTTAAGATGAGGACAACTGGATCTAGAGAGATAGTTCAGGGGTTAAAGGTGCTTGCCTGTCACATCGCCGACCCTGGTTTGATCTGCAAATCCTGAGCACCACTGGGTATGTCCCCAAAACCAACACCCCTGTGTGAAGAAAAGAAAAAACACCCCAAAACTCACACACCCATTAGGATAACTATCTACCAACAAAGATAAAAACAAATCAAAAAATATAATACAAATTTGTTTGATGTCATACTTAAAAACACCACCAACATCGAACACTCTGATGTTAGAGTTTGCTTTAGAATTTTGTCATTCTGAGCACATTCCAACCAATAGGGGCATTCTAGGAAGCACAGAATCACACCCATCTACTCATATCTCGTTGTCCAAAATCTCAACACTTGGGGCCAGAGTGATAGTGTAGCAGGGACGGTGCTTGCCTTGCATGCGGCTGACCCTGGTTTGATTCCTGGCATCCTATATGGTACCTCAAACATTGCCAGGAGTAACTCCCTGAGCAAAGAGCCAGGAGTAAACCCTGAGGAAAAAAAATCCAACTTCAACACATGACATTGCTGCAAAAGAGACATGGAAAATGTATAGTTGTATACATGGAAAATGTATACTCTAAGTAGAAAGGGAAATACATATCAAATTGGAGGGGAAATTGGGAGACAGTTTACCATCCTTGCTGTTCGATTTAATTCTCCCTCTGGGAAATCTTTTAGAGGCGTTCATGAAGCCTAAATAGGATGGGTTTGAATGGAACAAGTCTACTTGTACATGGATTTTTTTTCAACCAACATGTTGGAAAAAATTTTTTGCTTATAATGGACTGGAATGATAGCATAGTGGGTAGGGCACTTGCCTTGCACGCAGCCTACCCAGGTTTGATTCCTCAGACCCTCTTGGAGAGCCCAGCAAGCTACAGAGATTATCTAGCCTGCACAGCAGAGCCTGGCAAGCTACCCGTGGCATATTCAATATGCCAAAACCAGTAACAACAATTAATGAATACCTATAATTAATTATCAATTCCCTTTTCACATTATCTTTTCATTTTTGTCATATAGTATTGGTGATATCATACATCACTAGTGTTTAGCACTGATGGTAAATGCTGACAGAAGATTTATTTTATAAACAAACGTAAACTTAGGGTGTCGATAAATACTGCACAGTACTGTAAATAAATTTCTCTTATTTTCTCTTGTGATTTTGCTAGTAATATTTTCTTTTCTTGCTTCCTTTTTCTAACAGTACAATACATAATACATATTTATGTTAATCATTTGTATACTAGTTTAAGTTCTATTTCCCAGAGCTTACCTTGTGTGTGTGTGGGCAGAGGTGGGGGGTGCGATGACTGGGTTGAAAGGATGTTTCACACTTGTGTTATTCAAGGTCAATTGTAGTTCATAATCCAAAGCTTAAGACAGCTCTTCCAGACTAGCCCATTTGGATACTAGTAACAGAAAGCAGCTGTGGTTCATGAAACTGGACTAGGAATTTATCAGAAAGCTGTTGAGTAGGTCACAGAATGCTGAGGAAGGCTGGGGGACCTAACCAGAGAGCAGCAAGAGCCCTTACTGGGATGGCTTGATGGTTCGATTCTGCAAACTAAGCCCCAAGCCCACTCACCCCCTCATTCAGGCCCCCATCCCCAAAACTTAGAGTCTGTGAAGAAATAGCTCAGATTACCCAACTTCGGTTTCCAGTACACCAAGGAGCTTTGAGATCAGTTAGACTATTCTTCCGTTGTCATGGAGAATATTGTCATCTCTTCGAGCTGCAAGCCTTACAGGTGCCATCAAGTGTCAGTAAATCCTAGTCACAGTCACAGGACAGGGTATACAGACCCTTGTTCCCCTCAGGTGTTGACTTAACACTTGCTCATTGAGTCTCAGTCCTGGAGGAGAATCCAGGCTATATGAAGGTGGGTGCAGTCTGGGTGGGTGTGTACTTTCTGAGTTGGTTTCAGAAAAGGTAGGTTCAAGGCTCCAGAGAGCCTTTGCCATGGATATGAATTTTTTGTTGCGTTTCAGTGGACCAAGCTTTCCTGATCCTCAGACCTCCACTGGCTAGATCCTGGATCTTTCCTAAAGGAAGTCTGATCCCCAGCCTGACGAGTAGACCAATTCCTTCACAAATCCTGGAGAACTTGATCTGAAGTAGCTGGCTCCTATCATTACAACAAACAGGCATGGGGAAACTTAGTTTTGTTTACTGTGGCTCCAAGTGCCTACTTCACGAGCTGTTCATGTTAGACTTACCTTGAGGACAAATAAAACACCATTACAGTTTCTAGCATTAAAAATTTTGAGTGTGTTCAGCTAGTAGGTTATGCTATTTCTAGTCTCAGATTTGTGCAAGCCACTTTCTTATAAAAATCTCTCTCTTTCTCTCTCCTTAGATGTATTCATCTACCTAGCTCTCAATAGAATGGATATGATTGTGGCTGGCTCTGTTTCTCTACAGTCACTGTCACTGTCATCCCGTTGCGCATCAATTTGTTCGAGCGGGCACCAGTAACGTCTCTCATTGAGAGACTTGTTGTTACTGTTTTTGGTATATCCAATACGCCATGGGTAGCTTGCCAGGTTCTGCCGTGCGGGCGAGATACTCTAGGTAGCTTGCCGGGCTCTCCAAGAGGGGCGGAGGAATTGAACACGGGTTGGCCACGTGAAAGGCAACCGCCCTACCACTGTGCTATCGCTCCAGTCCTTTCTCTGGAGATCCTGACTAAAACAAATACCTAGTCGTGACATTCCCCCACTTTCTGGCAACACTCAATGCAGCGGATTGCTGCACTGTCTAAACTCTTCCCTAAATCACCTAACACAAGCAAAAGCACCACAGGAGGCCCTTTCTAACACCCCGGGATACCCTTCAACTCCCCTAACGTGTTCTGCCTTATTGTAATGAACCCACAAATCCAAGTTTCTTTGGAAATAAAAGTAATAAACTAAGTAACAGTGGTGACTCTAAGTCCAGGAGGGAATACAGAGAAATTACATGTTTCATGCTTTGTTGAAGTACAGCACAGTGTGACCAATCTGAAAAACAGTTCGGCAGTGCCTTAAGAGCACAAAGCATGCACACCATCTGACCCACAATGGCACACCTGGGTATTTAGCCCAGAAAAATGAAAATCTACACCCACACAAAAGCTTACAAGTGATTGTTCATAGCAGCTCCTTTATCTTTATGAGCCCCAAATTGGCCATCCTCCCAAATGTGCTCCCAGTCCTAGACAGCCACTCAGCACTGAAAGGAAAGGAGCAGTCCATGCGATGGTGTGTTTAGACTTGAAGGGCATTTTGCTGAGCAAAAAAAAGCCAACTCCATAGCATGCTTATGAAATGTTTTTTTTTTTTTAAATGACAATGAGATGGGTGTCGAGTTCATGGTTCTCAGGAATTTGGGGTGGTAAGAAGCAGGCTGGGTTCATGCCTGAAAATACTTGGTTTGGTTTTGTTCTGGGAGGAACACACCCAGTAGTGCTCCTCGGTAGTGCTCAAGGGTCTTTCCTGGCTCTGTGCTCAAGGATCACTCCTGGTGGTGCTCAGGGGGCCCTTTGTGGACTGATGATCAAACCAGGGTCTGTGCAATGCAAAGCGAGGGTCTCAACCTCTGTATTATCTCTGACCCCTTCTTCCACACCCGGAGATTTTAACTGGGAAATCTTTGGGTTAATGGACTAGCGTCTTGATCATAGAGATGATTACATAAAGCCGCACATAAGATAAGATGATGTAGAACTGTCCTCATGCATTAGACAATGTCCATTTGCTATTGTGCTGTAATTAGATCTATCTATCTCTCACCTTTTAGGGAAACTCAGTGAAGGTCTCTTTGTACTGTCTTGGCAATTTTCTGTATAAAATTATTAATAAATTTTCCTGAAGGATGTTCTTACATAGATCATCTTATTCATCCTAAGAATCACGGTGCAAAAGCAAAACTGTTATTCCCATTTTCTTAATGGAAAATCTGTTTCACAGGAAGTTGTCCTCTCCCAAAGTGATCTGAAAGTGGAAAGTTAGACATGAAAACCAGCATTTTGAGGATCCCTCCTCCCCCAGATATCCTCCAGATGTGGCAAAGCTAAGAAATACTCCAAGAGTAGCAGAGAAGGTGGCTAGGAACGGTTTTAACCATGTATTGGGGTATGGGTTTGCCTCCTGCCCTTATGTTGTTGGTGATGCCATCGAAGGCCCTGCCAGACTCTTAGTCCAAACCTTCCTCCCTCCTTTGCATGAAAAAAACCATCCACCCCCAGATTTCTTGATTCTCTTATCATTTATGTTTCTTAAGACACCCTAAGATTTTTAACATTGTATGCCATATAAGGCACAACTTTATCAATGCTCATATAACATTTGAGTTTTTCCAAGGCTGCCTTGAATCTTTTCTGCCCACCTTGCAGTGCTCAGCTTCTCCTGGAATGACCTGTGTGGCCCTTGCCACACTCCTTTCTCATGCAGGAAACTCAGATCTCCTCCCAGCAGCTCGATTCCACGTGCACATCCCAACTGTACTAGTTTGCTGGGGCGCAGTTATAGAATGGCATAGACTGGGTGACGTAAGGAGAACTTTCCTCCAGGTTTGGAAGATTGGAAAGCCCAAGGTAAAGTTGCCAGTCAATTTGGTGAGAGCATGTGTGTGTGTGTGTGTGTGTGTGTGTGTGTGTGTGTGTGTGTGTGTGTGTGTGTGTGTGTGTGTGATGACAGGAATGAGAGAGAGAGAGAGAGAGAGAGAGATCCATGTTTTCCTTTGTTATCAAATTGGTTTGATTTAAATTTAATTGCTTCCACATCACCCCATTTCCAGATACAGTATTCCCTCCTCGAAGATTTCATATTTCATCTATAGTTTCCATCACAAAAATATAACATGTGTTTGTAAGGAATTTTGAGTCATATCACATTCACTTAACTTTTAATACAGTATGTGCTGTATTATCTTGCTGTATCTTATATAAATAATAAATCAAAAGTAAGTATAATAAATATTAATATAAAAATTATCATAAGTGTAAATGTGTAGGGAAAAAGCATAATGTATATGAGGTTCAATACTATCCATAGTTTCAGGCACGCACTGGGGATCTTGTTTTTTGTTCAGTGGACCAGCAGCGTCAGACTGAGTCTTGCCCCTGCTGTCCCTTCCCTAGTTCTCTCTTCCCACTCTCAAGACATTTGTGCTTAGACTGAGTTCAAGACTGCATTATTTGGGGAGTCACACCCACTGGCACACAGGGCTTACTCCTGGTTCTATGCTCAGGGATCATTCCTGCTGATGCTGGAGGAACCATATGCAGTGTTGGGGATGGAACTAAGGTCAGCAAGGCAAGTGTGCTACCTCCTGCACTATTTCTCCAGCCCCACCACTGTTTTTGTAAGGTATCCCCCCCAGAGAAGGGGCAGACTCTTGTAGAGTCACCTTGAAGGTGCAGGTATTAGCGTAAAAATTTTGAGAAGACAGTTTAGCCAGTATCACTACCTACATGATCTCAGTGAATAAAAGACTCCAGCCACTAGAATCAGATGCCCTTACTCCCAACTTTTAAAGGCATTGGAGTTTCTGTGGATGCATAAAATTCCCCATCTCGTTTCTCTGCACATTTCTGCATTTTGAACTAGACATAATCTCTCTCTCTCTCTCTCTCTCTCTCTCTCTCTCTCTCTCTCTCTCTCTCTCTCTCTCTCTCTCTCTCTGTGTGTGTGTGTGTGTGTGTGTATTGTGTGTGTGTAAAGAGCTGTTCCAAAATACCCTTGTTGGGCTGAATATGTCATTAGCCTAATTAGATTCTGTATCCAAGGCTTACAATTAGCGCCATTACAGACCTTGGTAACTAACTGCTGTGCTTATAAATTAACTTTCACCTGGAGAAACATAAAACTTGTCTTCTTATGAAGCACTCCTTATTTGAGAGCATATGATCATTCCCCAGATTTTCATCAATAATATTGCAGTGGATTAGAATCCCAGATATTTACAGCTTTGCAGGTGGTAAAGAGGGCTGTCCAGATGTTAGGACGTATGCAAGAGAACCTGAGCAGCTTTCCTCTGAGATACATCACAGAAGGGGCCAGAAAGAGAACTTCTGTCTCTTTCCCAGATCAAGGAGATGAAAGTTTACAGCACTGCCCATATTTATAAACCTATATGTATGTGGAAGCCAAACTTTAATTTTCCTGAGCATACCAGCAGAAGCGTTGGTGCAGAATGACCTAGAAGTCCCTATCCTTTTAGGGGCTGATTTGGTGTTTTTATTTTCTGACAATCTCTCTGGCCAAGGAGGTTTCCTCTAACTGGCTTTTAGAAGGTCTCAGGACAGTTCTGGGTTAAAGTCCCAAGCTACAGTATCCTGACACATGTGGCCATTCAGACAACTCAACTTCGAAGGCCATCAGGGGCACTGTTAATGCCTGGAGTACAGCTTGGAAGAGTAGATTGATATTCATGTTATTTAGGACGGAGTTTGGAGTTGGAAGCTTGATGGTGGGAGACGGGTGGGCGACCTGCTTACACAGCTGTTTCCTAACGGCATCCTTCTCCAGTCCAGAGCTGCCCTGGGAAATGCTGCTCCTCTACGCAGCACGGGAGCCTGCTTGCGCTTGCGGAGATTAGATTGCATCGCCACTTGCTCCTTGCTCCTGAACTCATCTTTCTGTGGGCTTTTCAGTTGCTCGTTGTGAAATGTACACTGTGAAATGTACCAGAGAACAAAAAGCTGGCAAGAGGTTTAGACAGGACACATTCGTGAAGCACAGTGAGCCTGGAGGCTGTGGGTGGGTGGCACAGGCAGTGGTCAGGAGCTGGAAAAATTCAAGGAGAAGTTTGGCAAAAGAAAACAGCCTGGGCTAGGCCAGTGAGATGGCTCCCATGACTAAGCATGGATTGTGCATGTGGGATGCTCAGGTTTAATTCCCAGGAGCACCACAGGGGAGCAGCTTCTAAGAAGAGCCCTGGAAATGCCCCCAGTACTGAGTATGCCTCCCCAAAGGAGAGAAGTGGGTGGATTCCCTAGATCTTAATCAGATGAGTTCTGAGACACTGGCAGTTGCAGAGAGGAAGTGAGTGGTTTTGGCTGCTGCTATATTCTCTTGCTCAGTCTTCTCAATGATTTGAAGTATTTCTTTAGGAGATGATCAATTAGGGTTAGGAAATCAGCAGAGGTCCTGGATCCAATGCTTTTCTTTCTGTGTAAATATTAATTATTCTACCAATCAGTGCTCAAGGGATTCTGAGCCTTCATTTAAAATACTTGATGATGGCATAACACCGTATTTTGGGGATAGCAAATATTTGGGGGTATTTGCTCGGTGCCTGAACTGAAAGCCAGAAATGCATCTATGTGCAATCATAATGAAAAGACACATCTGGTCTTGGATAACAGAGAAAAGCTCTGGACCAAAGTTTGGCTATCATCTGCCCTGTTTCAGGCTCTGGATTCAATGCTCCCCTTTCCCAAATGCTGCCGGGGGGTGGGAGCGGAGTGGTCTGCCTTGCTTTGTTCTTTAACACTGAGATAGAGCCCAGGTGAGTGGAGGGCGCCCTCAGCCCGCTGGGTCAGATGAGGGTAGGGAGGAGTGGGGCCAGAGGGAGAGGTGAACAGTGATGAGCTAGAGGGTACGGGGTTCATTTGACAGGACAGTTGAATACTGAGGTGGCAGATGTCACTATGTCATGACCAAGCAGGTAAATGAGAATGGAAGCCAATGAGTGTGCAGACTCCATTCTTTCAGAGAGTCAGATGCAGGAGTTTTTACCATATGAACCAGGTCTGTGTGGACATCTGAGCTTCTTGGAAAAGGCAGGATTCTGCATATTGATAGGAAGTCTCTCCCAACTTTCAATTTTCTTTTTCTTTCTTTTTTCTTTCATTCTCCTTCTCCTTCTGCTTCTCCTTCTCCTTCTCCCTCTCCTCCCTCTCCTCCTTCTCCTTCTCCTTCTCCTTCTCCTTCTCCTTCTCCTTCTCCTTCTCCTTCTCCTTCTCCTTCTCCTTCTCCTTCTCCTTCTTCTTCCTTTTTTGTGAATGTCCTCCCAAACGAAACTCAGGGAACCCAAAAACTACTTCCAGCTATACTCTGCCAACCCAGTGCTTGGGCTGCATGGAGCTGGAGGTTATGTGGTACCAGGGTTTGAACTCAGGCACCAGCCTGTTCCAGACCTGGTCCACTAACCTCCCACTCCCTGGTTTACATTTTTCATCTCTCCTAATAAAAATATAATTTATGGCTGGAGAGATAGTACAGGGGATAAGGTGCTGGCCTTGTATGCTGTTGACCCCAGTTCAGTCCCCAGAGTGCTACCAGGAGTGATCCCTGAGCACAGAGCCAAGAGTAAGCATGAGCACCACCAGGTGTGAACGCCCAAAACCAAAATATACGTATGTGTATGTGTGTGTATAAAATTTATGTGTGTGATAGACAGAATGAAGGACTCCCTAAAAGATGTCCACAGCCTCACACTCCAGAACCTATGAATATGTGGTTTTATAGCAAAGGGGAATTAAGGTTGTAGACAGACTTAAGGTTGTTAATTCAGTGACTTTAAAATAGGGAAATAAGGGGACTTTAGCAATAGTACAGTGGATAGGCCACTTGCTTGCCTACGGCCGTCCTGGATTTAATCCTTGGCACCACATTATGGTCCCCTGAGTCCTACCAGGAGTGATCCCTGAACACAGAGCCAGGGGTAAACCCTAAGCACTGCCAGGTGTAGCCCCCAAACCAAAAAATACATACCGTAAAAATAGGGAGATTATCATAGACTATGTATTGACATTAGTTTAATCACAAACATCTTGAGAGTGGGGAGAGATAGAGAAGTGAGAGTAGGGGCAAGACTCAGCCTTGAGTCTTGGCAGAGGTGGGTTTGGCTGGACTCGGGAGCAGAGCATATTCAAGACCCTCCTTTTGATCCCGGTAAACCATTGAATCAGTGAAGTGAGGAAGAAGGGCACACACCAAGGGATGTAGGCAGCCTCGGGAAGTGGGGAAGGAGGGAAGTCTCCTGCTCCCCAGTCCCAGAGGGAACACAGCCCTGCTAACCACCTCCCCTTGGGGGGTGAAGCCCACTGTTGACTTCTGACCTCCTGAACTATACGGTAACCTATAAGTGTGATTTTAGTCACTTCAATGCATTGTTTCAGGGCAATAGCAGATGAATACAGCATACAGTTCAACCTTGCAAGTCATGACATTTGACAGACACACATTTGTCTCTCTGAAACTGCCACTTTAGTCAAGATACCAAATGCTGATGTCTTCAAAAGAGTCTGTTGGTCCCCCTTTGCAGCTAATCTACATACACACACACACACACACACACACACACACACACACTCTCTCTCGCCAGCCCTTGGGAAGCAATGATACAATTTCTGTCTTTTCTAGAAGTTCATATAAATAGAACCATGCAGCCTCTAAGGTCTGTGTCTGGACTCCAGTGGACATAATGCCTTTGAGACTCACCCGTGCTGCCAAACATTTGTTTCGGTGTTGCTGGCGGTATCCGCCGTGGGGATGGAATTTGAGTCAGTCACCAGATGATGGGCCTTTTGGTGACTCATAGTTTGGGCTGTTATTAACAAAACTGCCAAGGGCATTTGAGTGCAGCTCATGGCGTGGGTGAAGCTTTTCTTTGTCATGGGGAAATAGCTAAGACAGGGGTTGCTGGATTGTTTGGAAACTACACATCTGGATTAGTGAGAAAGGCTGAACTGTTAAGTAGCTTCGGCCATTAAACTTTCAATTTTTTTCAAAAGTTTTTATTTATTTATTTATTTATTGTTTTTTGGTCAGACCCAGCGATGCACAGGGGTCACTCCTGGCTCTGCACTCAGGAATTACTCCTGGCGGTGCTCTGAAGACCATATGGGATGCTGGGAATTGAACCTGGGTCGGCCACGTGCAAGGCAAATACCCTACTCACTGTGCTATCACTCCAGCCCCTAAAGATTTTTATTTCTTTATTGGGTATACCTAGTGGGCCTGGGGGATTCCAGGGCCATTCCCAGCCAAGCTTGTGGTTTGGGCCTGAGAATTCAGTGCTCAGGCCCATGTGATGCCAAGGATCAAACTCGGGGCCTTGCACATACTGGACATGGTGCTTCCCCCATTGGGGCCACTTCTCCAGCCCAGAATTATTAACCCAACAGGACACAGATGTAGGCATCAGGTGTCAGCTGTGACATGGGGGTCAGAGTCACCCAGTGTAAGAGGAAGAATTACACCCAACTGGATGGGGAGAAATCAGTTGGCCGACTTGTACTGGTGGGGGTGAGAAGAAGATTTTCAGTTAGGAGAAAGGCAGGTGGGCTCACAGGAAAAGAAACAGATCTCGGGGTTGCGGGGCCAGCTATGCCCAAGGGCTAAGGGGACCGTAGCTGGACTCCCCAGTTAAGTGACCAGGGAGAATGAGAGTTTCGTTTCAGTCAGCAGTTGGTTCCATGTGAGCTAGTGATGCCAGAGTAGGAGCAAATGAGCAATGGAGAAGGGACCCCGGGGACCTTCGGGGACTGGTGGGTGGCAGGCACCCTCAACATGGATGGGAACCCCTTGCAGGTCTCATGAAGCCTTTTGAAGACTTTCAGATGCTGCTGCCCACACACAAGTGAAAGCCAAGGCGTAGGCAGAAGCCTCGGCTCAAGCAGGACAGGCTCCTGCTCTCTCAGCCGCATCATCCAGCTGCCCTGTGAGGGTTGTGCTCAAGGATGCCCTGGGCCAGTCCTGTCCCTCTGCTGAGTACAGAGAAGAGGAAGAGAGGAAGACACTGCACGGTGTGCTCTAGCCCTTCCGGCCCCAAGATGGTCCCAGTGGGTTCAAGTAGAAGGAACCAGTATCCCAGGACCTCTCTGAGGGCGGAATCCCACAGAAGAGGGGGTACCTGCCGTCCACTGCTCCTCACACCTTCTTACCCCCAATGCACACCTTGGTCTTAGAGGCTAAAACTCGGTTTCAGAAAGTACCTTCGTACTCATGCCCATTCAGAACTCCTTGAGGCGAGACAGAGAGCTGGGATCCATTCTCCTTCTACCCCCCCACCCACGCAGCCTGACTCGGATTAGCCCCAGGAGCATGGTGCCCACTCAGTGCTCAGCACCTGGTCAGGGATGACACTCCCCGCCCACAGCTGACTCAGGGCAGTGCTAATTCATTAGTTGTACTTTCCTCCCGCCCCCCCCTTTTTGTGACTCAGCATTTTCAGGATGGGGTGGTGTCCGGTGGGGCTTGAGGCTGAGGAACATCCGTGTCTGCTCCTGGGTCCCCTCGTCCACACCACTGCAGGGCGCTCTGACCTGGAATTGCAGAATTAGAAGCAGCTTTGTAATTGCCGAGGACCGCTGCCTGGTTACTGCCATTGAAAGAGCCTCTCAGGCTTTCCCTCTGCCTCTCTCTAGCCTGTGACTCAGTGTGTGTGGGGAGGGAGGGGGGCTGACCTCCTCAGGGGCAACAAGAGGAGGGCTGACTGGTGTCATCCTTTCTGTGGCAGGCATTCACTGTCATGGCCAGCAGGAAGAGGTCCCTGCTGTCAAAAGTGGCCTCTGGCCCCATCAGACCCACCTGGGCTTTTCTCCGGAAGGGCCTGTCACCATAGTGATGGTTTGAAGAGCAGAGACGCCTGATTGCACAGGACCAGGGCAGAGCGGGCCCCCAGTGACCTGCCAGCTGCTGCTCAGAACAGGGGTCCTCCCCATGGCTTTCAAAGGCCACAGATGTGTGTGTGTGTGTGTGTGTGTGTGTGTGTGTGTGTGTGTGTGTGTGTGTGTGTTGGGGGAGGTGATTCCTCATGCTGCACTCCAGGGGGACTGGGCAGGAGAGTGGGGAGAATGGAAAAATTCAGAACCAAGCAGTGAGAATGTTGAGGCAAGAAAACCATCCCTTTGCCCTTCTCTGCTTTTATGTTTGAGTTCATGGCTGGTGGGGGCAGGGTTGGAACTGAGGGAAGTAAAAAGACCAGGAATTGGGAATAGGGAAGAAATAACCCTCCGTGGATACTCATATCCTGGGGAAAAAAGCTTTGGTGTCCATCTCCTTATTCACCATTATTGCACATTCATTGTGGACCATATGCTAATCCAAGCAGGAAACATCACTGTCCTCTAAGCACTTACCTTGTATGCAGCCAACCTGGGTTCGATCCCGGCAGCCTGGATGGTTCCCTGAGCACCACCAGGAGTGAGCTGTGAGCACGCAGCCAGGTGTGGCCCAAAAACAAAAGAATTATTTTCTTTTTTGTGGGGGGGGGGGGTCATACCTGGTGATGCACAGGGGTTACTCCTGGCTCTGCACTCAGGAATTACCCCTGGCGGTGCTCAGGGGACCATATGGGATGCTGGGAATCGAACCCAGGCTAACTGCATGCAAGGCAAACGCCCTACCTGCTGTGCTATCGCTCCAGCCCCAAAAGAACTATTCTATGATGGTCAGTACCCCCTCGTGTGGAGATACTGTATTATCTCCTTTTCACTGATGAGATGTGAGGTTACTGAGACCCAGGAAGGTCAGCGGCTTGTGCAGGGTCACCCAGTGAGTACGGAGGGGGGGAGCCTGGGAGTCAGAACTACATGGCACCATCAGGCCCTGAGCTCATGCCTCAGAGTTCTCATCCCAACAGGCTGCCACTCTGGAAGCCATTTCCTCCTCTGGGGCTTGTGCCCAACATCTTTACCAGAAACTCCAACCTCAGGAGGCAAAGTCTTCCTCCCCCATAATGAGTCTGCAAAGGGCATAGCTGGGAGAGAAGCACCATTTGCACACACTACCCAGAAAGGGAAAGCCCATCCACAGCTGCCCGCTGCTTCTCTTCCTCTCCATGGCTGTGGGGCCCTGTCCTGTAAGAGAAGACAGTGACCCCCTCACTGGATGCCCTCCTGGCTGACCGTGCAGTGCTTTTCTGGCCACAGACTTTGATCTGCTTGTGCTTTCCGCTTCTTCCCTTTCTTCTCTTGGAAAAATAGAAAGCTTTGGTGTCCATCTCCTTCACCTTTATTGCGCATTTATTATATGCATCATATGCTATTCCAAGGAGAAAATGTAACTGTACTCTGGCACTTGCCTTGCACGCAGCCAATGTGGGTTTGATCCGCAGCACCTCGTATGGTTCCCTGAGCACCACCAGGAGTGAGCCCTGAGCACAGAGTGAGGAGTAAACCCTGAGCACCGCTGGGTGTGGCCTCAAACTCTTCTCTGAGATGGTACACAGGGTCACTGTGCACATCTGTTCCCCATACTGTCCCTGATCACTATCCCTGGGCAATTTGAAATGGGAAGGAAGGTCATGAGATAACTCCTTCCAGGTGGCCAACCCAGGCTCTGAACTCTGATCCCTGCAGGGGGGTTGTCATGAGCTCTCTCCCTTCTCCACCTTCGTGCTCACAGCATGCAAGTCCCTGCTTTACAGTGCTCAGTGTCCCTGTTACCAAGGTGACATGTAGTTAGTATTGGTCGCCTACTCAGAGAGGGCCAGAAGGCAGAGGTGTGTGAAGTGGTGAGGTCTGTGTTCATAAATGGTGGGTGGCACCCTTGCCACCTCTTCAAAACCAGGCTGAGTCTGAGTCCTTGATTAAAGCCTGAATGTGAGGGGGCTGGGAGGGGAGCTGGGGGTGACTTGGACCCAGGATTCTCCTGACCATGCAGGAGAGTATACATGGGGGCAGTGTGTTTGGAAAACAATCAGATGATGCTTGTCAAGTGTGTAAATGGATACAGTCGGGTCAGGCATACTCAGCCCAAGTGTAGTGCTTCCATATGTAGATCTGAAGATAATCATATCTAAGGAGGTTCATCTAAGTATTGCTTCAGAAATGAGATGACTGGAACAATGCCCATCACTTGGGAAGTAAGTTTGCAAAGATGGGTATGAAACATGAATGGCAGACAGGGAGGCGACCCAGTAGAGCACTTGACTTGCATGTGTGAGGCCCAGGGTTTGACCCCCAGCACTGCCAACAAGAAAGGAAAAACATTAATGGCATCATAATAAATCATAAAAACAGTGCTGAGCTGGGGAGAGTCCTCAAAGGACTGGAGCACGTGCTCTGTATGTGGGCCTAGGTTTGATTCCTGGCACCACATGGTCCTCCAAGCTCCAAGAGCACCCCCACAAGCTCAGAGCCAGGAGTACATTACGACTTGTTGCTTTTGTGTAAGTGAAAGACATGTTCTGTATTTTACCAGGGTGTTACTCAGACTCAAGTAATCAAAGCACATTAGCAATGAGGGGTCGAGGTGAGAAAAAGTATGGCAGTCACGGGGGTGTGAAAGGGCAGTGTCGGACAAAGGGAACTAAAGATGCTCATTGTTTGCATGTTGATATGCATGCTATGATATGATATTCATGGTGGTGGGAAGGAAATTTCACTCAAACCTCTGTCTCTAAGGTTGTCAAAGATAAAAATAACCATGAGCTTTATTGGAATTTGTTTTAATTACTAAATGTTTTCTGAACATAAGATATATAAGGAGCAGAGAAAAATCACTGTCACTGTCACTGTCATCCCATTGTTCATCAATTTGCTCCAGCAGGCACCAGTAACGTCTCCATGTGAGACTTATTATTACTGTCCATTTGATATTCGATATTCCAGAGAAAAATATATTACAAAATTTCTGGACCAAGAATCTCGGGTTTTTTTTTCCTTAGGACACTCTCTTGACCCTGGTTACCAAACCTCAGTCCCCAACACTCATATATTGAAAACATTTGCTGAGCCCCTACTTCATACATCATAGTCTGAGCTCCTGTTGCAAGTCATTGTGAAGATGAGGAAGGGGAGGAGGTGTTAACTAAATCAAATTTTCATCGCATGCAGGGATCTGCAGCGTTAACTGGGTTCAGGTGAACGTAGTAGTCACAGTCTTGCCACCTTGCTAACCATGCCTACTCTCAGCTCAGCCCGGCTTTTGTCCAGCTTGAGAGAGACAGGTGTTCATGGGAAATCAGCCCAGAGTTTATTTTCTTTCCTGGTTTTAGGAAGTTTCGTG
The DNA here is from genome assembly GCF_027595985.1 of Sorex araneus. NCBI lineage: Eukaryota > Metazoa > Chordata > Mammalia > Eulipotyphla > Soricidae > Sorex > Sorex araneus. Next base: position 153,561,709 of record NC_073302.1, read on the forward strand.
ATTGAAATCATTCTGATGCCACAAAAGGGAACCTGCATAAATTCCCAACTTGGGAAAGCAGCTCTGTAAGGGAGACTTCTGTGTGTAGAGCTCATTCAAACACATGTTTCATCTCTTCGAGAATTATGTATTGTTACACACCAGGGAGCAAATGGGCATATCAGGTTGATTTGTAAGACTGTAATGGGCTATCCAATAAATATTTAAATTTAATGGAGCCCTTAACATAGAAATACCTATAATATTTCTAGAATCACTTCACCACAGCAAGGTAATATTTGCTTTTTCACTTCCAGCAAAATTAAATGCCTGCATCAAAACTTCACACTGAGCTAGAGAGTTCCACTCACATGGAGATGCTCAGGGCTTACTTCTGACTCTGGGAACAGTCCTGGCAGGACTCGGGGACCCTATGGGATGCCAGAGATTGAATTTGGGTAAGCCACTTAGAAGGCAAGTGCCCTTTCCACTTTGCTGTTTCTCAGTCCCCGAGAGTCCTAATTTTATCAATCTGCGTGTGTTTCCAAGAAAAATATGATTCAAGTTACAAAGCAGAATACCAAGTAACATACTCAATTTATCAAACTTAGCACTGTTTATTTAAGATTTGCCTGCAATGGTCTATAATGAAAGGTACAGCAAATTTTCAGAGGAAAAGCTATTTGGGATTTTTTTTAACTCAGAAATAACCCAATGCTTTGTGTGCTGTGATTTCAAATTGGCATGATCCAAAGAGAGGAAGTTTTATTTCTGTGCATGGTTCTGTATCCTTGATAAAGCAGCCACTTAAGCAGCAAATCACAATGTGATTTTAGACTTCGGTTTTCACTGGTTGCCCGCAGCGTTGCTGCCTCTGTCCTCAAAAGCTAGCGTCCTGACACTGTATAGAAGCATGATAAATCATGGTTTCCTTTTAGGAAAAGGATTATTGATTTGCTCATTTTCCCCCTTCTGCCTCTGGTACAGACTTTAGTGGGAAATTGAAGCTTCCTCAATGCGGTATATTATAGCAAATCAAAAGGGCGTCCTGTGCTTACCTGATTTATAATGAAAGGTGATATGGGTGAGTGGTTCCACAGTGCTCAGCCTGCTGTGACTGTAATCAAGAGATAAAGCTGGAGTGACTCCACGCACCGGCTGGACTTCACTGGAATTATTCACTGCATTTCCTACAACTGGGACACTCATCAATTTAGATAGAAGCACTAACATAGATAAATGCATGTGTATTTCATTTTGTTTTTACAGCCAGGTAACATTCAGATTATACTATCATTATGAGTTTGCCCTTTTAGGGTCCTAGTCATCTAAGTGTGATTTGATTTAAGTGATTTTTTTCCCCCACAAAGATCCCGGGGTAAGGGGAGGGGGCAAAAAATAAAAAGAGAAGAAAGAACATTTTATGATGTCTTGAAAGATGCAGGGTCAAGGAATAAAGTGGATATCCTTAGTAAAATGCAGAGATGTCACAAAATGTCTTGGCAAGGGAAACCAGACTTCATTTGACTTTATTGTTGTTATGTATTTTCTTTTAAGATATGATCCCATTAGTTGGCAAAGGGAAACACTGGGGGAAACATGTCTACATCAGGGTAGTTGTTATATGACAAATATAATTTTGAATGGAAAAACTGAAGTTTCAAGAAAAATAATAAAAATCCAGTCAATGCCAAATTTTAAATCCAAGCAGTGTTATTATGCCATTGCTTATAATATGGCAGGAACTTGGAAGACAAGTGTGTTGATCGCTTGCGTGCTGGAAAACCATGGAAAACCTTAGGGTCTCAGTTTCCCATGACATTTGCTTAATGAGAAAGAATCAATATGCGTTCCTTTTCTCTTTTGCTCTTAGATACTTTTTTTTTTATATGTTTCACTAATTGTGTCTCCTCCAGATGAGCGTGACTCCTCTTTGTGTCCAAATTGACTAAAATGGGGATTTGCACTCTCCCCCCTTCCCGAGTCCTCTATGATATTAAAGGAATGGTGTGTATTTTTCGGACAGAATAATCGTTCACTTAGGTATAGTAGTATGTTGCAGAGTTCGGAGGAAGAATTCATGTGTCTTGCAGAGAACCAGATCCCTTGTCTCTGCTTCCTTTAGAATGAAGTAAAGTCACTGCGATATCAGATGTCCTATGTGCCATGTCAGCAGCCTAAGACTTTCAATGTAACTCCTTAATTTTCTAAGGACCATATGAGCCATGATACAGGAGTTGAGGCATTTGCCTTTGACCAAGCTGACCCATGTTCGATTCCTCCGCCCCTCTCAGAGAGCCCGGCAAGCTGCTGAGAGTATCTCACCCACACAGCAGAGCCTGGCAAGCTACCCATGGCGTATTCGATATGCCAAAAACAGTAATAACAAGTCTCACAATTGGATATGTTACTGATGCCCACTCTAGCAAATCGATGAGCAACAGGATGACAGTGATGACAGTGATACATGTGTGTGTGTGTGTGTGTGTGTGTGTGTGTGTGTGTGTGTGTGTATGATGCATATGCTTGACCTCCCCAGTTAGAGACCCGCTGAGGCCTGGAGCTCTGTCTCATGCTGCTGTGCTGGCTTCCTGTGTCACCTGGAATGTAGAAGGATATATGGGTGGAATTAGTGTGGCATGAAGTATTTGTAGGTGGGGGACTTCCGGTATGCATTAAGTGTATAAACTGTCATTTAACAAATAATCATATACAAGACATAGTGCCCAGGTGCAGAGTGGCGAGACCCAGTTCCTGCTGACAAAGAGTAAAAACGCTTTCACTCATGGAATCAGAGTCAAATGGCAGTTCCACAAATAGTCTGACATTTTCTAATAACCACATTGAAATACTTTTAAGTCATACAATTTGTTAATATCAATGAAATTTAATTTAGCCTTATATCGAGACTAATCAAGTGGCAAACCTGGGAGGAAAAAGTCAAGATTGGGAGCCGGCCTGGTGGGTGATAGTGGGTGAAGGCAAAAGCTTTGTTTTCACAGGCCGCTGAGGTACCAGTGTTACAGACCTGGGGGAACCACGAAGGATGAGCACTAAGAAAAACGATGAGCTCTGGTAACCAGGAAATTATTTTTGAGGGTCCACAGAGACATTCAGGCAAACCTAAAAGTAGCCCTTTGTATGTGATTTCATTGACATCACTGATTTAAGAATGGAAGCGATTTCCAGCGTGGTGAGTAGTTCAGGGTACCTGGATCTGAGCCAGTCTTAAAGGTTTGGTCAGCTGGGCTCCTTCCAGTTCCTGCAGCCCCCACCCACGACAGCAGCTAAGTCTGTATGCTAATTGAAATTGTGAGCGATTCATTGCTGGCTTGGGGCTCTGTGTGATTTATGGGCTTCTGATCTAAAGATACTTAAAAGATGGAATTGTTGGAACCAGAAAGAGAGTTGTGATTAATCAAAGAAGACAATTTACTAAATGGCTCACTAAAACACTGCAGTAAAAACTGAAAAATAACTCTAGTTCTAGTGACCTAAAGGATGTGTGTGTGAGTATGAGAGAGAGAGAGAGAGAGAGAGAGAGAGAGAGAGAGAGAGAGAGAGAGAGAGAGAGAGAGAGAGAGAGAGAGAATGCATGCAGGATGTAAAAGATGTAAAAGGTTGTTTTCACAGGATCTGGAGATAAGGATGGGGATTTTCAAAGTCAGATATGTTTCTTTTATGTTTGCTAACTGTGTCCATCACCATCATCCCACGTCAAGTTCTTGACTTCATGTTTGTATCCCAAGAGCTCCCCCGCCAGGATTGGGAAAATGACAGCAAAATAAGCAAGCAGAACCATTTCCTCTATATTTAAAGCCCTGCAGTGAGGCCAAACCTTTGTTTCCCTGAGTCTTCATTCTGATTGTGTTATAAGGCCTGTGGGTCCCTTTTGTTGAAATTACAAGTACCCAGAAACCAAGATGCAATTCAAAATATCCTAGTACTTATCTAAAGAGAAAAATATTGGATTAATAATATGTAAGTACTTCTTTTGAATAGTTACTTGTCTGTGTCATCAGTTAAGCAATTTTGCTTTCTTTCTATCCGGTGGACCATCATGCTTGTTAGTGAATATTTCTCTTTTGATAGGCATCTAGACATTTTTTTTTCTTAAGCAGACTGTCAAAATAACTGTCAGTCCAGTTCTTTGAGGGAAAAAAATCTCTGAGGGGCTGGAGGTAGGGTGTTTGCTTGCAAGCGGTGGACTGAGGTTCGATTCCCAGCATCCCATATGGTCCCCCGAGCACCGCCAGGGGTAATTCCTGAGTGCAGAGCCAGGAGTAACTCCTGTACATCACCGGGTGTGACCCAAAAAGAAAAAAATCTCTGATGCATTACTTGAGACTTTGTAAATTTGTATTCTCTAAGTGCAAATTCTGTGATTTCTAAACAGAAACACACACACACACACACACACACACACACACACACACACAAAACAGCTTTTCCAGTGCATCATACTTACTTAAATGGATCTAGATTGTGCCCAGCTCAGCCAGACATTGTGTTTCCTCTCCCTGTAAGCACAAAGACTGGGTGCCTCTGTCTTTGTCACCCTTCTACAGACACACAAGGACACACATGTGTGCGCACCTTTATTTTCTATCTTAATGCCACCTACCTGTGCTAACTAGATGATTTTAAAAATTAGGTGCTGAGGGCCAAAGCAATAATACTGCAGATTCGGTACTTGCCTTGCATGTGATTGACCTAGGTTCAACCCCTGCACCACATATGATTCCCCAAGCCCCACCAGGAGGAATCCTGGAGCATATAACCAGGAATAAGGACTCTGAGCACTGCCAGATGTGTCCCAAAAACCAAATAAGCAAAAATTAAACTTGGGGCCTGTATTGGTAAACTAAAGTTGACTAAAGTTGACACAGAATTAGGTCAACTTTGAGAGCTACCAATGACCATCTGCCGTTGAAACTCTAGCAAAAGATGGATTGGAAATGGCATATGGCAGATTTGCTGAAATGCATGTTGAATGAATATTGAAGAAACAGATTAGAAAATGAGGAACTCGAAATCTCTTGAATACTGGTGTCCGATTTCCTTGTTGGCAAGACAGGAACCAGAGAGCCTCACAAGCCTAGAGAAAGGGTTTCCTGGCAGGATCCTTGTTAGCTCCATGACCCCTGTGAGGCTGAAAAATGGCTAAGAGAGAGCAATGACAGGTCATGCAACCATGTGACCACATTTTGGAGGCAAGCATGGTCATGGGATATGGAGTGAGGTTTTCCGATGGCCATACACTGCAATGAATTTTCTGCCCCCTAATCACTCGCCACATTCTCTCCTAATCAAACCACAGCTGTCACTCACTGAAACCAACTCTCCTTTCTATAGCTAGAGCTAGACATGGATGCTGTGAGCTGAGAGAGAAGAATAGAAAAAAGGTTCCCTTCACTGAGTGAAGTTCATCTTTGCCATGGAGTGATAACTTGCTATCTACATGCTTGTTGCAATTTTGAGTTACCAGGGCAGGTAATGCCACCCCTCCATCCAGCTGTCCCACAGATAGAGATTTGGTTAAAACCAAGCTACCTACCAAACAGGAGGGAAGCCACACCTGGGAATTTAATTAATGCTGACCATCTTTGGGAAGAGAGCATGGTGGGGGGTCATGGACCCCATGACTATCTATGGGAAGAAAAGTACACTGGAAGCGTGGGATTTGTCTTGGGCGCCACATCAAGCCAAGCTCAGCGATTGCTCCTTGCTCTACGATCAGGGATCTCTCCTGGCAAGGCCTGTGGAACCGTATATGGTGCTGAGGATCAAATCTAGGTCAGCTGAATGCAAGGCAAAGCACCTTGTTCACTGCCCTATCTCCTCAGTATCTACATTGGAATCTTAAATTCAAGTAAGAACTTTTTTCACTCATGGATTAAAAGTAGTTTTCCTTTTTGTATTAAATCTGAAGATAATAATGGCACTGGGAACAAGCATGCATAGTACCATTCTCATTGGTTTCTAAAATTAAATTTGAAAATGAAAGGCTTCCCACTTGCTGGTACTTTGTAAGAGGACAGTAAAGCATGAAATTTAAGGCTTTCTTAGTCCCTCCATCAGGTACGGCATTTGATGACAGTGATTATTAAATGTCTGGATGAAGAAAAGCAAGATATTGAAGGGAGAAAATTAATTGCCCAAGGCATGATGAGGTCTCGGTTCAGAGCTCCTGATAGCAAAGTTACGTGTGTCCTATTTGCCTTTTGTAAATGCTGCAGAGCTGGTAATATTCTCCAAGAGGGGATTAATCACTACATACTTCATCTTCCATGCTATCATCAAATGCACATCTGCAGTTGTTCAGATGCAGAGCATATGTGGGCATAAGGCAGTTGTGTTTGTTCTTCTAGGGCCTCCCTAACAAAAGCCACAGACTGAGAACTTAAATAGCAAATATATTTACTCAGAATTCTGGAGACTAGAAGTCTGAACATAGGGTGCTGGCAGCCTTGGCTTGGTGGCGTGTAGATGACGGCCTCCAGCCGAGTGCTCACATGGTCACCCTCTGTGTGGTCTGCATCCTAATCACTGCCCCTAAGGACACCAATCATACTGGTTTGAGTCTACCCTCAGAACCCCAGTCTTACTGACTTTTTTCTTTAAAGGCCTCCTTTTCCAATCAAATCACATTTTAGGATATTTGGGGGTTAGGCCTTTGACTTACAAATTTGGTTGCAGAGAGATAATTTAACCCCACCTGGCAACCAACTTTCCACCCAATATTCTGTACATAAAAGATGTTTGAATAGATGTTGAATAAATGATGAATCATTAGCCAGAAGGTGCCATTCTGAGAGGTGAGAGCAGGTATTAGGAACAAAAGAGTAGCAATGCTGTGTGACTACACTTTGGCCACTTGGACAAAATAGCCACAAGTGGCAAAAGAAGTTATGTCAGTACTAAACCTAAGGAAAGATAAAATTCTAAATCACCTATAAAGAGAATAGGGAAGGCTCTTGGAGCATCTCTCTGAGAGATCCAGATGAAGGATGGACACTACAATTATATCTACCCTCTGTCACAGCATTTCCTGAATTGGGTGATACTGGGGTGTGCTGGAAAAATGTGTGGGCGCTTTCTGTTTGCTTGCTTAGAGAAAGTAGATTTCCAGGGGTCTGAGGACCACTAAGTGATTTCTTTTCTGGAAATGGAGGAGTAAGCCAAGTCACTTGGAGAACTTCTGTTCTATCATAAGTAAAACAGATGCAAACAGTTAAAAGCTGTTCTGAATTTATGATTATGTGAGGTTGGAAGCATCGATGGTAAATTTTGTTTACGCTAGAGTTCATTATTGTTTTTACCACCCTCACGAGAACAGGAAATATCTTAAGCCAGACACAAAACATTTCTCAATTTTACCTTCCCCTTTTCCTCCGCCCCTCTCGGAGAGCCGGCAAGCTACCCATGGCGTATTTGATATGCCAAAAAATGGTAACAAGTCTCACAATGGACACATTACTGGCGTGGGCTTGAGCAAATCAATGAGCAACAGGATGACAGTGATACAGTGATACAGTGATACATTTCCCTTATACCTGGAAAGTTTAAAATATACGCAAGGAAAATAATAATAAAATTTTGAGCTACTATTGATCCTAGATAGCTAAAACTTTGGAATAAAGTAACTGGATAAAGCAGGACTTCCATCTATGTTGTTCTTAATTTCCAAATAAAAGAATAAATGTATTCAAAGTTGAAAAAAAAGTGAAGCAAATTAGAAAGATGCTTGATGCAATTGAGTTAGCTATTATTCCATCTTGGTTTTGGAAATCATTATGGCCTGGTCATTAAAAGTCAGTTTGGGTAGCATTTTTATATGACTCTAGGTTTTTGAGTAATTCTGTTAATACCACTGGCGAGTTAGTAAGATGATTCACTTGGCCACCCTCAGCAGTGCTCAGGAGTCACTCCTGATGGTTCTCAGAGACCAAATGGTGCTGTGGATGGAACCAGGATCAACTGCATACAAGGTAAGTGCTTTAACCCCTGCACTCTCTCAAGTCCCTAAAATGGCTTATTTGATCACTAATATCTTTAACCAAAATGCATGAAAGACAAAGCCACATGTTATTAAGCTGTCTGTGCGTATCTTTCTGTGATGTGCTGAGGCTCTGTGAAGCTGTTTCCTCACTTGAATGTCAGGACAGACAGGTATGCCTGCTGTGCTTCTCGTGCACAGGGCTGTTTCTGTGTGCTTCACTGGCAGCGCCGAGCTGGACCTGATGGAAGATTCTGCAGAGCCACAGGGTATATAAATCTCGGGAGTCCTGACTCAGTCAACCATAAAGCAGCTCAATTTCATGCCACAATCCTTGTAATGAGATTTCTTTTTTCCAGTGTTATCAGCTCCTTGTTAACCCTTGGTGGGTTACTGTGGTGGTTGCTGCACAGTTAAACATTTTATTTTGAGCACTTGAGTTGGAGAGTGATCTCTCACTTTTCTCTCAAGGTCACTTCTGTGAAAAGCAGAAGTGAGGTGTGAACATCAAATGGTGCCGACTTTGCTTTTTTCTTTGTGTGCTCTTGTTTCAGAAGTTAATCCCTCCCAAAAAGGCAGCAGAGGCCCATTTGTTGCTTCACTGATGCTCTTTGGCTGATTTTTTTTTTTTTGCTTCAGTGCTTACTTTTCTGCAAATATGATTAAGGAACATCCAAACTTAACTAGTTGTAAAAATAAAATGCCTAGGACCAGAGAGATAATACAGAGGTGGAGGCACTTGCTTTATATGCAGTCAACCTGGGTTTGAGCCCCACACATCACATGTGATCCATCCTACAAAGCCTGATCCCTGAGTAAAAATTTGGAAGTAACCCTTAAAAAGACACACACACACACACACACACACACACACACTTAATTAAATGCCTAATGGTTATTACTTGATTATGTGTCTAACCTATGTTGTTTACAAAAATATTCTTGATTTTAAAGATATTTTATTTAGGTCAACATAGCTGAGGTTCAGAGATGATGCTCAGATGAAGCCTTTCCTTGAGGACTTTATGGCTAAGATTGTTGCTGCAAATTGTTTTCTTCTGGGGCCAAAGATCAAACCCAGGGCCTCACATATGCAAGATATAAGCACTGCCACTAAGCCATATCCCCGCCCATTTCTGCCATTATACCATGTTAGGATTTCATTTCTACTCAATAGTTCTGTGAAAATAGCATCCAAGACCGCACTTGTTTCCTAATTTTGAAGCTCCTCCTTTCACTTGTTTTCCAGGTGTGTGTTCAGTTGGTTTATTGAGAAAAAGACCTGTAGGAGCTGGAGAGATAATATAGGGGACAAGGCACTTGCCTTGCACACAGCTCGCCCAGGTTCATTCCCTGGCACCTCATATGGTCCCTGAGCATTGCTAGTAGTCATCATGAGTGCAGAGCCAGGAGTCAGCCCTGAGCACAGCTGGGTGCAGACCCTCCCCAAGCCCCAACAAAACAAGAATAGAAAAGGGAAAATGAACTTAAGAAAAAAACCATAGGTGTACCATAGGAGCCATAGCGGACGGGTCCAGCCCTCCCGCAGCTGCCTCCACTGCATTTGATTGAGGTGTCTCAGAGCAGACTTCGGCCCGTGTGAGGAGTCAAGGGCAGGCTTTCACCGGGTACAGCCTGTGCAGAATAATCCGTTGTCAAGAGCAAAAGCCTGTTCTTTGTAGCCATAAGGTCACAGCAATCTCAGTGGATACTTTCCATCATCCAGTTCTGTTTCTTTCTTTGTAAAAGGGAAAAAACAAAAGGACTTCTTGTTCTTGCCCCCAGGAGGAGAGCTGCCATTAGTCTGTGTGCTCTGAGAGATCTTTTTTTTTTCTTTTTGGGTCACACCCAGCGATGCACAAGGGCTACTCCTGGTTCTGCATTCGGGTCGGCCTCGTGCAAGGCAAATGCCTTACCCGCTGTGCCATCGCTCCAGCCCCATCTGAGAGATCTTAAATGATACCATGAACACCTCTGGGTTGGGCCCGACCCCTTTCCTGCAGCACTGGCTTCAATAAAGAGCACTTCCCACCTCTGGGAAGATGTAGCATGTTCACGCAGAACTAATTTGTTATAAATGTTTCCTCTCAAGTTCTTCTGCCTCCCACAATTCTGGAAATCCAGTGGAATCCACTAATCCTGACATTAGTGTCCTGAATAGCAGTGTTCTCAATCTGTGGTGTATAACAGAATCACTTGGGGGTGTGTAAAAAACTAATGCACGCCGACGGGCGTGTGCACTCACGGGCTCTCCGGGCAGCTCTATCTCACCGCCCGCATTCGGTGCTCTGGAACCACTATGTATGGGCTGGATCGGGACGGCCGGTGGCCAAGGACAGGCAAAGGAAGAACGAGGACCAAGCTGGTTGCTGATTAGTTACCGTTTATTCAATCTTCCATCTTTCTCCTCTCCCGCACTCCCAGCTCTGTCCTCTCTCTGCACCTGCTGCTGCTCTCTCCATCTCTCTCCTCCTTTTCCCTCTCTCGCCCTTGCCCCTAGGTTACACACTGCCAGGTAGCAAAATCAATATAAGGAAGCCCTTCCTGAGGGCTGTCAGGTTCAAAAGGAACACAACCTAGGGGTATTCCAAAGCCCTTCCTGACTGCCAGTAGGCAAGATACCTCTTAAGGGTTTTTTTTTTCCTCTCCTTATTCCAAACACTCATTAACATCTTAATATTAGTTATTTTTGGATGGACATAGCAAGAGATACATTGAGGCTTGCAAAGCATCTCTCCTGGCAACATCTTGCCAGAGACTCAGACCACAGCACTCAGGCCAGATTAATCATTCCTCACCCTAGCAGGGTCCAAATCTAGTTATCACTGTTTGGATCATGACAACATTTGTCCATGATCAAACTCTTAAGTTATAGTTAAGCATTAGGCACTTTGGCCAGGCCCATCTCGATGCCAGGGTAGCACACAACTCACCGCTTGCCCTGGGTCCGTCTCGTCCCTCATTGGGACCCTGCTTTTGTGGGTGCTAGGAAGTAAGGGCAGCTGAGGCTTAGGAGGAAAATATCATGTAGAGTCAAATGACTCCCAGGTTACAAAAGCATAGCATTTGCTAAATCTTCATGTGTCCATACAAAAAGGACATGGCTCTGAATAAACTATGCAAAGGAATCAAGGAGAAGAGAAAAACAACATTTACAAGTCAACAGAACACTAAGAAAGAAGCTACAAATAAACACAGAGGAATGGGAGCACCGTAATGGGAGTAACCCAATAAACCTAAACTACCTGAGGCTATGTTATCCTACAGGGGTGCAAGCCAAAATCTAAAATACAGGTTGATGGTATGGAGAAATCTGAAAGGGGTGTGAAGACCCAAGTTCCAGCAATAGCCCTGTTTGCTGCTCCTCACCCTAACACCAAAGTGCTGAACCACCAGGCCCCTACCCGACCCCTAACACTGTTGGGGAGTCCTCCCTTATCCAGACATTCCAAGTCACTGGGTCCCCAGAGATCTGATTCTGTAGTTCTGGGTGGAAGCAGAGAATTTGTTTAAGTGATTAATCAGGTATCCTTATTTCAAGCACTAGCATCAGTTATATACTTTACAACGGTCTTAATTGTTAAACTTGGAATGTCGCTATTGAAAAAGGCAATTAATACACACCATCGACATAAGTTGGCACAATTGCAGATTTTTTTGTCGTGTTTTGAGGCCACATCCAGTAGTGTTCAGGGCTTAACTCATGACTCTGTGCTCAGGGACTATTCCTGGTGCTGCTCAGGCGACAATATGTGGTACCTGGAATTGAACCTGGGTCGGCTGTGGATAGTGTGGGTTTTTTTTTGTGTGTGTGTGTGTGTGTATGTGTGTTTGTGTGTAACAATTCATTTACTGAATTTAAAAAAAGAAAAAAGCAGTCACCAAGAGTTAAAGTCAATGATTCTGAATTTTTCTTCCCTTCTGAGGTCAAATTCTGGACTTTTTTGGGGGGGTGGGTGGGAGGGCAAACCCACTAGTACTCAGGGATTACTCCTAGTTCTGTGCTCAGGGATCACTTCTTGTGGAGCTTGGGAGACCACAGGGGATACTAGAGATCAAATGTCCATCAACTGCATGCAAAGCAAACACCTGCACACTGTACTATCTCTTTGGTCCCCAATTCTAGGGGGGTTTTTTAAGCATTTTTTCTTTCTTGTATCAGTTAATCTTTTTTTAAAAAAATGTACATACCCATATTCAAAGCAGCACAACTTACAATAGCCAAAATGTGTAAGAAGCCCAGTGTCCACTGTGAAATGAACGAACAAGCCAAACAACATGCTGTGTCCAGATAATGAATATTACTCACCCTTAAAAAGGGAGGAGATATAAGCATATGAAAACCATGGGTGGACCTTGAAGATACTATGCTAAGTGAAATGTATCAATCATAAGATTGATAAAAGTTTACTTAGTTGAGGTAACTAGAATAATTGAACTCATAAAGGAAGAAAGTAGGATCATGGCCATTAGGGATGGGGAGACGGCTCCCACACTAGCTACACCAACATGTTGTATCACCCCTTTGATTAGGTCATTCTAGATGAATAAGGTGTTCAGAGTCGATGTTTATGGGGCTGAAGCAATAGCACAGCGGGTAGGGCGTTTGCCTGTTTGCCTTGCATGTGGCCGACCCGAGTTCAATTCCCAGCATCCCATATGGTCCCCTGAGCACCGCCAGGAGTAATTCCTGAGTGCATGAGCCAGGCGTAACCCCTGTGCATTGCTCCGTGTGACCCCCTCCCCCCAAAAAAGTGCAAAAAAAAAATAAAGCAGAGTTGATGTTTATGTGTCTTTATGAATCTCCCACCCTAATTGTTGTTAGTTTGCCTATAATTCTCAATATTCTTTGTCAAGAAATTCTACTATTCTGTCCTGTAGAAGGGGACAAACAACTCTCGGATATTATGCTCAAGACTGTAATTCGCTTCTGTCTCTTGCATTTCTATACCCTGGCAGATAGTTTTTCCTGATCCTTTTGAAAAATGTGTAACCTGACTAAGGAACAGAGGTATAGAGGTATACACGCTGGGGTGGGTAAGGGGGTGGATTTAGGAAACAGGGAGCAAGGATTTCTGCTCTCAGCCATTCTGTTGTGCAGCTCTAGTACCCAGCACCCAAGGCCTGAGCCTCCTCTCTCTCTGGACAGCCACTGCCACTGCTTTGCCTTGGGCTTCTCCTGACTCTGACCCTCCTGTTGGGAGTGTGGGGCTCCAGCCTGGTGCCTAGAAGGTGTTAGGTGCTGGGTGCCTAGCCAGACTGCATAATAGCTCAGCAGTTGACTCAGAGTTGGAGTGAAGGAGAGCCAGAGGAGAGAGCCCCCTAGCTGGGGTAGATGGGGTGCCTCTGGGCACAGCTTAGCAATTGCGCTCAGCTCCCTCTCAGACTTGGGAGGAAGTCCTCCTGATGGAGCCACTTAAAAAAAAAAATTTCCATTTTTGTGTATCTTGTGAGCCCAGGGTGCCCCCAAGTGTTGGTTATGGTTCATCACAGTCCCCAGGAACACGCTGGTCTGGCTGTGAATGATGCGTTTTTCGCTTTATGATTCCATGGATTGTGTCACTCCTCGTTTCGTGCCACCAATGCTTCCTGCCAGAGTCACCTCTGGAGGATTCCTGGAGGATTTTTATTTCATTTTATTCTATTTGATTTCTAAAATCATGGACTGAGCTGCCTAAAATCGGAGACAGGGAGAGTAACTGAATTGTCCCTCCAAATCCCTGTCACTTGGAGGATCCAAATCAGCTTTTCCCTGAAGCTAATTTACTTGTGGACTAATGAGGGGAGGAAAGAGAAGCTACACACCATTATGCCAAGCAATCAAGACGTTCAGGATGATTTTGTTTGGTTTAGTTTGTCTCTGATTTTCAATATTTACTTTCAGGAAATTCTATCTTGCTCTCCTCTGAGAAGGGGGGAAACAGCTGCTGGATCTGATATTAATACTAACACCCTTCAAGGCAGGAAGTTCTCTGTCTCTCTAATTGATTTGCCCTAAAGGTCTTTTTTTTTCTTTCTGATCCCTATTTAAAAACTGAAGTGTTTAGGAAATGGGTATTCCATTTTGAATGAATCTGGTCTGTAGCTTGTTCCCAAGGACTTGATTTTGCATTATGATACTCAGGGAACACATTGTGTTTATTTGGGTGGCACTGACCGAGGATGCTCAGAGATCACTCCTTGAGGGACCAAGGGGCAATATATGGTTCTGAATATTAAACCTGTGTCAGCTGAGTGCATTCCAAGTACCACAACCCTTGTACTATCTCTCTGGTCTAGAACGAACATTTCCTACAGCCAACACCCCTTCCATGTCTTTCCCCCACTGTTCAGGCTGCTTATCAACCGCCTGGCATTCCAGTGTCTAGAAATATACAGCACTGGATTTCCAGTGCCACTGGAGTGATGCAAAGAAATTCCTGATTGTCCTATTTATCTATGTATCGTGATTATTATTTTTCTCTTTTTAAGAGGTTTGTTGTTTTTTAACTTGCTTAGGTTTGATTTTGTGCAAATTAGATTCTGATTAAAGAGCAGTTTCCATAGGAATTCATTTCCCAGAATCCTATCAGATCTCAAGTCTTTTGTTTTTGTTTTCCTTTTGTGGAAGCCGCTTTCTTTGTACTGGGAGGAGAGGGGTACACACTGCCTGAGATCGAACCCAGGGCCTCACACATTACAAGTCATGTGCACAACCCATTTAGCCACATCCCTGATTCCTCCAAATTGTTTTTCAATCTGCTTCCTCCTTTAAAAAATATTGTTCTAGAGCCAGGGCAATATATATATATGTAGTGGGTAAGGTGCTTGCTTTGTAAACGACTGAGTTGGGTTTGATTCCAACATCTCATATGGTTCCCCACTCGCAAGCCCTTCCAGGAGTGATCCCTGAGTGAGAAGTAAGAGCAGAGCCAGAAGTAAGCCCTGAGCACTGCTGGGTGTATTCCCAAATCCAAATAAAAATGATCAATTTACTTGTGAGACCTTCATAAAACTAACAAATGCTAGCTTGTCCACTTCTTCACTTTGCTCTCAGACATAAAAAGGTTTTATGAAACTGATGTAGTCAATAGTGGCCAAATGGGTTTTCCCCCATCACCAGCCCCTGAATACAGCCATTAGTCCCCAGAAACCTTTTTCTAATTTTCTTTTACTGGCCTCTGTGTCGAAGCCTGCCTCTCATTTGGGTGTGTAGACCAGTTGTCTGACTTCACCTAGCTCCCAGCATCTCAGGGTCTTAGAAATATATTCTCACTGTCCACATGTTCTCATGGGCTTCCGATTCCAGGGCCAAAGAGTGAAGGTAAGAAAATCCTTGCTTTCCCTACTAATTTATGACTCCCATTACACTAGCGTAGAATCCATCGTATTTACTCACCCACAGTTTTTGCTACTTACTCATTCATTCTTTGTATGTAAATGAGTAACTGTGAAGAGCCTGCTGGGAGGGAAGGTAGTCATGAGATCACAGAAGTTAGCATTTCCTGTTCCGTGGCTCCAACCCTTTGAAACTGGAACTCTATCACTGCACCCTTTCGTGGGCTGTGCAGGATGGGGTTTGTGTTGGATTCAACAATACTTTATGTAATCAAGATGATAATTTACACATAAAATTATTTAAGTGCATATGATTCAGTGGATTTTGACAATTGCATATATACATACATCAAGTGCCGATCTCCCCACAAACTTCCTTCACACCCAAATCCAGGCAGACTTTTCACTCCCCACCTAGAGGCAATCGCTGTTCCAATTTCTATCAACAGAGATCAATCGGTTCTGCTCAAATCTGAACTTTATTTCAGTGTGCAGCCTCCTGGTGTCTTTCCGTCAGCATGTCTTTAACTTTCTTCCAGGCTGTTGCCTGTATCAGTAGTCCATTCCTTTTCATCATTAGATGCATTCCACTAAATAACCGCACCACTCCATGTCCCTCCATTTTCCTCCTGATGGCTATTCAGAGTAGTTTCCAGTTTTTCATCGTGGTTTGGCGTGGGTGAGGAGGAGGGATTATGTCTACTGTTTTCAAGGCTGCTGTCTGAACATTCTCATAATAGTCTTTTAAGCAGCTTCGGCTTTACTTATGTTGATGTTTCTCTTGGATAAATACCCAGGAGTTGAATTTCTGGGTCCTGGGGTAGATGTGTGTTTAACTTTATAAGCAAATGCTAGTTCTGCAAAACTGTACCGTTTTATACTCCCGCTAGTAATGCACGAGAGTTCCAGAGCCTCCCTCCATCCTTGGCAGCATTCGATGGGAATGTAATGACATCTTGTTGTGGTTTAAAATGGCATTTCTCTGTAGATTAATGTTGAACGGTGGTAATACAATACTAAGGCTGATTTTCTAAATCTTTGCCTCCTTCTTATTTATTTTGGACTTTTAAAGCCGCACCCAGAAGTACTCAGGAGCTTTTCCCAGCTCAGTGCTCAAGTTCACTCTTGGTGGTGCTCAGGGGACCATGTGGTGCCAGGATTAAACCTGGATCTCCTGCATGCAAATAAATATTTACTCGTTTGATGTATAAAAATGGGACATAGCAGTGTTCCAGTGAAATCCCTATCTGTTTTATCTGAGCATATTTCCAAAAGGCTGGTCAGTGTGCCACTAAGACTCCCAACTGTTTGGGGGAAGAAAAACTACTAGGGGTAGAAGGGTTCTGAGGGGAAATAAAAAAAAGAACCAAAGAGGGCAGGGAGATGGTACAGAGGTTGTCTAGTCTGCAGCTGCAGCTGCCACAACCCTGCATCAAATCCCAGCACTACATATGGTCCCCAAAGCATTGCCAAGATCGATCCCCAAAAACAAAGCCAAGTATACTCCCAAGCACCACTGGATGTGCTCTCGCCCCCTTGGAAATCAATTTAAAAGGAAATAACAAAAGAGACAGCTATGACCCAATAGCCCAGCTAAAGAAAAGAAGGACTAATGGAGGCAGTAGTTTCTATTCCCACGGCTTTCAGCTCGTCCTGTTTCAGTCTGAACCCCAGTGAGAGGGAGCTGGGAGTGAACTGAGGACACCCTTGGAGAAATCTTCTGAACTTAATGGAGCACAAGATAGAATGGAGTTTTGACACTGGGTGAAGGAGCCAGAGGGTACTGACCTTGCCAGTGTCTGACACCCCAGAATGATCACAACATGGCACAGCATGAATTAAGATTCATTTAGATGAATCTTTCAGCAGCCCTGTTTTATAGACAAGGAAATTGAGTCATAAATTAAGTTTATACAGGGATCCTCAAATATTTAAACATAAAATTATTATATGCCCAACAATTCCACTTCTAGCTTTATACCTGGCAAGTTACCTGTGGCATATTTGATATGACAAAAACAGTAACAACAAGTTTCACAATGGAGATGTTACTGGTGCCCGATCAAGCAAATCGATGAACAACAGTGCTACAGTGCTACCCCCCAAGTAATTACAGGGACTTAAAAAGGCATTTATATATCAAGATTCATAGCGGTATTTTTGTCAGTAGCCAAGATATAATGAGAAAACAAGTATCTAGTGATAGATGAACAGATAATGTAATAATGTTTTGAATACAAAAAAGCCAGAATTGATTCCCAGTACTACATGGTTCCCTGAACATATGAGGAGTGACCCCCCCCAAGCTCTGAGACGGCAGTAGCCCCTGAGAAATGCCAAGTATGGCCCCAAAACTAAACAAAAATACAGTACATGGACACAGTGAATTATTGTTCAGTCATGGGAAGGGAAATTCTGCTATCCAATATGATCCAGATAAACCTTGAAAACTAAGTGAAATATGAATATTTCAAGTGAAATATTTCATTTGAATACTACGTGAAATATGCTCGATACAAAAGAATCAGTACTCTATGATTTCACTTATCTGAGGACATCCTGTGGTCAGATTCTTAGAGCAGAAAGTGGAATGGTGGAGAGCAGGAAGAAAGTAATGATGGGATCGTATGATGGTATAGAACCCAACTCTGAAAGGTTGGGTTTATTCGGGACTTTTAAAGAAGTTCTGCGGGTGGAAAGGGTAATAGTTGCTTAACAGTATAGAAAATGGGAAGGTATGGGCTGGTGTTTGGGTCATACTCATAGTGCTCAGGGGTTATTGCTGACTCTGTTTTCAGGAGTGGCCCCTGGCAGTGCTCAGGGGACCATATGTACCGGGATTTGAACCAGGCCACAGCAAAGTCCAGCTCTGGTGTGGTTCTGAGCCTGAACCCAGCCCTTTCCAGAGACTCCTCTGAGTTAGGAGGTAGCAGCAGCAGGCAAGCTCCATAGGCCTTTCTTAGACCTTAGAGGTCATTATATTCATGGCAATAGTTTCCCAAAAGGGTGTAACAAAAGTCACCCCAATAGGGATCTGAATGGGAGGGCAGCATTCCTGTGTTCATCAGGGATGTCCTTCCAATCCCTAAAAAATACCCTCAAAGTTAGAAGGTCATTGTAAGCCAGTTTTGGAAGATGCCTGGTGTAGGGCTGGGGATACAAAGTGGTAGCGTCTACACGAGCATGTTTGGGCCCTGCATTTAGGTCCCCAAAAACAATCAGGAGTAGCTCCCACTAAAATAAAAACCATCAAGTAATGGGAACTGAGAAATAGTTCAGGGGTTAAGGGGTATGCCTGGCATGTGTGCGATGCGACTTTAATGCCAACTCTGCAGTGTCCCCAAGCATTGCTGAGTGCTGACCAGAAGACCCCCAGCCTCACAGTGTGTAACCGAGGAGGACCCCCCAAGCACCACAGGGTGGCATTGCAATCCCCGGCACTGTAGGGTTGGGGCAGCTCCACATCCTTGGATCCAGGTGCTGAACCACTGGTGAGTCCGCCAAGAACTGCCAGGAGGGGCCCCAGACTTCCCGAGCACTGCTTGGAACAGTCTCTCCCCACTCCATTTAAATTAAAAAAACTAATTAAATGAAATAATCAAAAGTAAATAAAATATTTATCTGGTGACATAACCAGAAATACTAGAGAAATAGAACTTCTCAGATGTGTATATATCTGTAAATAGATGGACATTTGCAATTAACATAGGTAAAATCCAAGTATAATGTGATTTTGTTGTTGTAGTTGTTGTTGTTTTAGGGCCACACCCAGCAGTGCACAGAGGTGACTCTGTGCTCTGTGCTCAGGTGACTGTGCAGTGCCAGGGATCAAACCCTGGCCTCTGGCAGGCAAAGCATGCACTCAGTTTTTTGAGCTCTCCCATTCCAGAGTATAAAATGATTTTTTAAAGTTTCTGGGCGGTCTATACTTTGCAGATCTTTTTGGCTATGAAGGATATACTACAATTTAAAAGACCCTTTTTGTCTTTCCATTTTAAAATGATTCAACAGATTTCATTAAATTTAACAATATTTTGTTAGAGGGGCATACATTATCAACACATATGTAGAATGTAGAATAAATGTTGAAAGAGAGGGTCTATAAATCATTGCAGAAATAACAAAAACGGAGGCTTGGATCTGGGCGGCCCCCTTGCGAGAGCCAGATGAGGAGAAATGCTTAGTGCAGTGATGTCTGACACGAGCTGGGAAGATTCCTGGGGATTCTCCAGGCCTGTCACAGCAGTGAGAAAAAAACATCTGAGCTGAGGTGCCCAGAAGGCAACCCCGAGTCTCTCACTGTGCAGATGCAGGAGCCCGGGGGCAGAACCATCTGGAGCGCTGTGGAATTGCGGATTCCTGAGCACCGTCCTGGCCCCTGAAATGGTGCCTTTTTGGAAATGGGCCTTTTCCACACTAGCCCACCTGCAGCTCAGAGCCTGGCTGAACGGGAATGGGGGTGCCCCAGATGGAGAGGAGTGTGGAGAAGCAGTCTGGGTAGGGATGCACCGGGCCTTGTTTTACCCTGCAGGGAACAGGGAGGCAGAAAGGGTATAAGTCTGGGCAGATCCCACAGCAGCGGAAACATGGAGGCTGTGCTCATGGGCTTTATTGTTGATGTGGTTTCTGCCGAAAGGCCAGGTGATTAACAGTGGGCAAGAAAAGAAGGTCACGTGCGTGCTGGGAGAAGGCAGTGAAGTCAGGAGACCTTGGTGTCATGGGGCCAGGTGGGAGGAAGCAGAAAGGAAGACTCCAGGAAGCCGGAGCTGCCTCCCCAGAGTTCTCAGGACAGGCTTTGGGGACCCCAGAAGAGCACCTCCCACAAAGCAGCCCAGGGTTACGGGGGTAACCGCGTAGGGACACCGCTGAAGCCAGGTGCTCTCACTCAGGATGCCATTTCCCCATTCCTGAGGATTAGCAAGGAATTTTAAGAGCAGCCCTCCCTGGCCGTCAAGGAACTAGACTACAAATGCTTTGGGGAATAGATGGTCATTGCCTCTTTGTGTGCATGGAAATAACCATTTATAAGCTGCAGGTGTTAGCAGAAAGTGGCGGAGAATGTTATACTCTGCCAAAACCCCAGTGTGGGGGACGGGGCCAGCTTTCTTTGCACCTCTTACTGTGTGATACCTCTACTTGCTTCTTAAGGGTGCATTTAAAGGATATAGGAGAAAATGGCGTGCCCATAGATCAATTTTAATGCATAAAAGGGGAGCGGGAGATAGTACAGTGGTTAAGGCACATGGTAGGCATGTGGGTCCAATTCCTGGCGCCAGTTGGTCCCCTAAGTAGCACTGGGTGTAATTCTGGAGGCCCTGAGCACCAGCAAATAGGATAGTCCTTTGCAAACATCTTTTCAAATTAATGCATTTGAATTCTTGGGATAGATGCCAAGAAGTGGGATTTCAGGGTCATAAGGAGGCTCTATTCTTCATTTTTGTAAAAGAAATCTCCAAACTGTTTTCCACAGAGATTGATCCAAAAGACAGTAAGCTTTTTAAATTACCCTCAAACCTCAGTTCTGTTAACTGTGTAGAGTTACATTAATTGTGACTTAGAAAAGCTCATGAATAGTTTAGAACAGGGTTTATCCAACTGTACATTCAGAGTTGGCTGATTCTTTGACTGATACAGCATCTGCCCTGCTTGCTGTAAGAGGATCAGCGGTGTCTCTGGCCTATGCCCGCTGGATGCCAGCAAGCATGCTCTTCCCTCAAGCTCGTGACCAGCCAGATGTCTCCAGGCATCACTATATGTCCAGATTACCACATTTAGCAAATAAAAATACCAAAGACTGCTAATCACAGTAGCCAGAATCAGGAAACAGCCCAGGTGCTGAGGGACAGATCAGTGAATAAACTCTTATACATATACGCATTGGCATACTGCTTAGCTATGAGATGAAATTGAAAGAGAGAGACAGAGAGAAAAAGAGAGAGAAAGAGAGAGAGAGATGCTGAAGAAAAGTGCCTGTGGTGTGTGTGGGGGGGGCGTTGAGGAGGGCAAGAGGGAAACTGGGTACACTGGTGGTGGAAAACACACACTGGTGTACAGGAATAATGAATATGACTGAAATCCAATCATGAACAATTTTGTAACTGTGTATCTCACTGTGATTCCATTAAAATTAATTAATTAAATAAAACTTGAAATTTTGCTAGAGTTGGTCCACCAAGCTGACCGTTTTGGTAGGGTTGGGGAAGGGGTAGGGGACTGGGGAGGATGAGAAGGGTCCTTGGAACGTTGGTGGATGGAAGTGGTTGGGTGTGGAGTTGGAGCAAAGTATTCATGAAACTATCACTCACGGTATTATAGATCACTGTGCCCCAATAAAAATGGAAAGAAACAAAAGACTGATATTCCAGATACCTGAGACATTACCTTGACATTTTTAAAAAATTTATTCTTTTATTGAATCACCATGTGGAAAGTTACAAAACTTTCAGGTTTAAGTCCCAGTTATCCCTTCACCAGTGCACATATTCCACCACCAAGAATCACAGTATACCTCCCCCCACCCCCCACCTCCCCACCCCCCACCCCGCCTGTGTAACTGATAAATTTCACTTTACTTTCACTTTACTTTGCTTACATTCAATATTTCAACAAAAAAAAAAAACTCACTACTATTATTTGGAGTTTCTCCCCCCTAAAGTCAGACCTGCTGAAAAGGAAGCATTTGATAATTTGTTTTCCACTGCTGAGAATGAAGAGATAAGAGGTCAAACGGCCGCACTAGCAGCCGCATGGTTTTGGATTTCTGTATTTTAGTAACTAAGTCCAGAGAAATATCTGCCAGAAGTTGCATCATTGCAAACCTTGACATTTTGATGTTAATCATGCTCCTTAAGATTTTATACAGTGGGTTTTATCATTAGAATTAGGAATTAAATCTATGAGTAGTAAAATAGAAAATAAAATATGCCAGGGATCATAAACTTACCCAATCTTACCTTGCAAAATATATCATCTATATTGAGCAATGAAATGTCAAATTCATTGTTTTGAATTTGAAAAACAATGAAAGTGAACAAGTGAAAGTCTGTCACATTCAGTTTACTTAGACAATTGTTACTTTGTTTTTTTCAATACAAAACACCTCATTAAATGTGAATTTCAAAAAGTAGATTATAGACCAAGTACGATGGCCACTCAATACCTCGATTGCAAACCACAACACCCAAAAAGAGAGAGAGACACCAAAAGGGAATGCCCTGCCACAGAGGTGGGATATGGGGGGAAGGGATACTGGGATCATTGGTGGTGGAGAGTGGGCTCTGGTGGAGAGATGGGTACTCGATTATCGATTATCGTATAACTGAAATACAAGCATGAACATTTGTAAGTCTACAACTGTACCACATGGTTTTTCACCAATTAAAAAAATATTTTAAATGCAAATTTCAGAGCAATAAAAATTAGTTTTTTAGTGTAGTCTGTCCCAGATAATGGGTGAGATGCACAAATGTTTTTCATAGGTTGACCTTGTTTTCTCTGACCATCCTCCGGTGGGTACAGTACAAGGGCGTTGTTGATGCATTAAACACAATGATGTGTGTGTGAGGTTTCTGACACGAGCTGGATGTGGGCTCAGTCTCCTGGGAATTTCCTGCAGCCCTTGATCTCACTATTTATCCTTCCTGAAGCAGGCCCGTTAGTACTCGGGCTGAGTAGCCTTTACAGAGCTGCATCAGAGAGAGGACGGAGTGAGGAGAAGGAAGTCTGCTTGTGAGTCGATATGCGCTGGGGGGGTTAGCATTCCAGCCAAATCTAGTTTCCCAGGCGCTGGTGCTGGAGCAGCCGTCTGCCTGGGCTTTGGTGCACTGTCCCCCTGTGCTCCTGAGTTATTAGCTCATTTCTCCTGAGGAGGGCCCAAGAAGAGCTATTGAATGAAAAACTGCTGCGTTCATCCCAGACTTAGTCACTCTGGGTCTGATTTTTCTGGCGCCAGAGCCCTCAAAAGCCATTCCCCGCATTGCACCAGGACCCATCATTTCCACAGTGGGTAGCTGCTAGGAGCTTCTTTGTGGGCTGAGATTAATGACCCAGGCAAGTCAGTCTTCCCAGAGAGCAAAGGTAGAATTGAACTCTGGGTAGCTGCCTGACATTTTGAAACAAAAGGGAAGGGATGGTGGAGGGGTGGAAAGCAACAGCATTTCTAGGTCTTCTGCAGGTTCGTAAATCAGGGATGGACAGGAATGAGCTGGGTCACCGCCAGCCGGTGAACTGATGGGGCTCCTACGTTTTATCTGCAGACAATCTGAATAGAACGAGCTGCAAGATGCAAGCGGTGTGCTTTAGGATTACGTATCTGTTTATGGGCCCCACTCAGTTTTATTTTTCCAAAAGGAAATCCGTTCTGTGTCCAGAGGGAAAGAAATAGTTTCATTACTCTAGGGAGAAGAGAAGATAAAACAATAGCAATTACAATGACTCTCAGGTGAGGGAAAGCAACGGGGAAGAAACCAGTGAGACCAGTGTCAGCCAGGGGCGAAGCCTGCATGCAGACAGGTGTCTCTGTTATTCAGTCCTATTAGGGAGACATTTGTGATATCACCAACTTACACACAGTTTCTAATTGATGTAAAGGGTTGTGGAAATGCCTTCAAAAATAACAATGATGACAACTTGGGAGATGTATTTAAAGGGAGTGAATACTTATAAAGGGGTACATTGAACAGGTAAGTTGTGTTTTATGATTGTGCTATACAACTAAAAGTTTTTTAAGGCCTACTATTTTTTTTAAAAAAAAAGCTAGGTTATTTTGGGGCTGGAGCAATAGCACAGCGGGTAGGGCATTTGTCTTGCATGCAGCCAACCTGGGTTCGATTCCCAGCATCCCATATGGTCCCCTGAGCACTGCCAGGAGTAATTCCTGAGTGCATGAGCCAGGAGTAACCCCTGTGTAACGCCGGGTGTGACCCACAAAGCAAAAACAAAACAAAACAAAAGTTAGGTTATTTTCCATTTTGTACCTCCAATGGTATTTCAAATATTTGTCCTGTTCTATAATCCTTCTTCCTCTCTCCACTTATTCTCCTCCCAGTTGTGACTAACCATTGTCTTAACATGACATGCTAGTCACCAGGATGTTAGGAAGTCGGTGGCAAGTTTATGTCTTTTTTTCTTTTCTTTTCTTTGTTGCAAATTTATGTCTTGATTTCACCAAGGGTATGTGTTCCCTTTCCAGGAATTCCCTTTCTATGTTAGCACTTGGACTATGATACACACACACACACACACACAAAAAAAAAAAAAAAAAAAAAAAAAAAAAAAAAACCTAGCACAAGGAATAGAGAGGGCTGGAGAGAGAGTACAGGGAGTAAGGTGATTGCATTACATGCGGCCAACTCCTGGCAGTGTATTTGGTCCCCTAAGCACTGTCAGGAGTGATTCTGAGCACAGAGTCAGGAATAGTCTCTGAACACTGCTGTGTGTGGCCTCAAACTACTCCCCCCAAAAAGATGTGTAGTAAGCTCATACGGATCTGATGTGACTATAATTGTACAGGTGCTACAGTGGGTATAATTAATAATACAGTATCATATATTTTAAATTGTCTAAGCAAGTAGGTATTAAATTTTTTCACCACTCCTAAAAAATTAATGAGAGGGACAGACATAGAATGACTGTACTCATTTGTGGAATATAAAATATCATAATATGAAACTAACACCCAAGGACAGTAGAGACAAGAGCCAGGAAGATTGCTCCATGGTTGGTAGCCTGCCTCATGAGCTGGGGGAGAAGGCAGCTGGAATGGATAAGGGATCACTAAATCAGTGATGGTTGGAGGGATCGCTTGGGATGGGAGATGTGTGCTGACAGTAGATAAAGGCCAAACATGATGGCCTCTCAACATTCGTATTGCAAACCATAATGCCCAAAAGTAGAGAGAAAGAGGGAAATTGTCTGCTGTAGAGGCAGGGGGAGGGATGAAATGGGGTGGGGAAGGGATACTGGAAACATTTGCACTGTAGCACTATTGTCCTGTTATTCATTGATTTGCTCGAGTGGGCACCAGTAATGTCTCCATTGTGAGACTTGTTGTTACTGTTTTTGGCATATTGAATATGCCACAGGTAGCTTGCCAGGCTCTGTTGTGCAGGATATTCTTGGTAGCTTGCCAGGCTCTCAGAGAGGGACAGAGGAATCAAACCCGGGTCTGCCACATGCAAGGAAAAGGTCCTACTAACTTCCTTTTTTTGGGGTCACATCCGGTGATGCACAGGGTTCACTCCTGGCTCTGCACTCAGGAATTACCCCTGGCTGTGCTCAGGGGACTATATGGGATGTTGGAATCGAACCCAGGCCGGCTGCATGCAAGGCAAATCCCTACCTGCTGTGCTATCACTCCAACCCCAACGTCCTACCAACTGTGCTATCACTCCAGTCCACTGGATTTTTGGTGGTGGAAAATGTACACTTGTGGAGAGATGAGTGTTTAATCATTGTATGACTGAAACTCAAACATGAAAGCTTTGCAACTGTATCTCATGGTGTTTCAATAAAAAAAATAAAATAATTAATGAGGTCATATGTGATTAAATTAACTTAATTGTGATAATCACCTCAGAAACTACATACATATCTAATCATTGTATCCCTTAAATATGTACAATTTTCATTTCCCAATTTTTTTGTGGGGTGGACCATAAGCTGTGCAATGAAGGTCCAGAGTATTTAAATATACATATCAGGAATGCTCTTGGCACAAGGAAATTAAGCTAGAAATCAGTTCCCCCACTACTGGAGAAAAATCTCCATATTTGAGAAAATTAGGAAATATACTAGATATATTTTCAAACATTAATTTTAAAGAGGCAAACCAATTTGAAAAAGAATCTAGGTGGGATCCTTATGGTTTAATCAAAATTTAGCAGTTGTTGAGTGGCTGCTCTCCACCAAGTTTTGTACTAGCTATTGAAAAGCAAGGCCTGGCCACTGCCCTGGGGGAAAGGATCTGCAGGATTTGCAGATCTCTATATTATGCTTTTCTCTCTCAGGGACAGTGATTAATACTATGGGAATTTTCAAGATACCAAGATAACTCAGTAGGAAAAGTGAAGGCCCTTTGATGTGTCTAGAAGACTTTACAGAGACTATGTCTCTCTACTTGATTTACAGAAGACTGAGTTTTAGTTTCCCAAATTGCTATGAGTGGGCTTGGGACAGGAGATATGGTAAGGGTGGGAACCAGGACTTGGAGATCCTTGTGGTCACACTGAATGTCTGGACTGTGTCTTGAAGGGCCAGTGAAGAGCCACTGAAAGCTGATGAATGAGCTGATAGGATGCTCACTCCAGGAGGTGCTCTCATAGATGTGTGGAAAAAGAACCTAAAATGCAGATCAGAAGCTGGGAAATCTCTTAAAGAGAGGTCGTGGTAGAGATTATTTAGCAGTAGGAGACTGGCGTTCAGAAGAGGAAAGTACTGGATCCAGGCTCCTGAGGTCCCCGCGGGAACCAGGAGCTGCCCCTCCATGGCGGGACTCAAGAGCACCAAGTTCCAGGAGTGCTGGGAGCAGCCGTGCGTGCCATGCACACGTCAGTCTTTCAGCAGTGGGCTCAAATCAGCCCTATTAGGTCACCCAGGAATAGACACAAAGACCTGAAATGAAGCTGGGGTGGAGAGAAAGGAAAAGGCTAGTGAGAACTAGAGAAACAGGATTGTACTTCACAGCTGTTGGTGGGCATAGGGGAGAGGGGGCAAATCTGGTCTGAATGGCTATGACGAAGGCTGCATGCTTTCTCTTGGAGCAGGACCCTTCAGGATGCTCTGAGGACCATATGCATCAGGAACTGGAAGCCCTGAAGATTTTCCTGTCTTGGGGGGTCATTGGTTGGCCAGGAGCCCTAGCTGGCTGTGGACCTCATTGAGTGGAGTTGTCCAGCCTCATGTTTCCATCCACTGTACTGGGGGGGAGGGTGTGAGGACCCCTTACCTGAAACACAGCCCCCCCCCAAATCAGAGTTCCCTGGTCATTGTAATTGTATGTATCTCCCAGTCTTTAGAGTGGGATTTCTTTCCCTAAATGACGAAACTTCAAAGGGTCATCTGGGGTCAGAATCAGGAGCTAAACAGCTATTTGCCTTGTCAAATGTTAATGATTGGCTCGGGATCAGAGGCTACTAGTCAAGAAATAGAGCTTGGAATAATAGCAGATGGAGAGATTAACAGTGAGCAGAGATGTGTGGGTGTGACCTTTTGACAGTAGCAGAGAGTGTTCAGGCTGCCCACAGCTGCCATAACCCTAGAAACAGCGCAGCCTCTTCTCCATCCCTCCTCCGGGAAGCCTGTTACCTAAGAATGGGTTTTCTTAGCATTTTATGTCAGGTCATTAGAAAAAAAAATCAGCTGAGAATAAGTAGTTTTTATGAACAAGATCTTGCTGAGGCCACATGTGAACAACAAAAAGAAGATGACCAGAAATAGAATCAGAACCATGAAATTGTGTAGAGAACTGATTAGAAAAAAATAAAGTTATTTTAAGTCCATCTGCTTTGAAATCAGATGGATTCAAGTTGCTAAAATATAGAATAAGCATTTGCTACAAGTCGTCTAGCTGTGTTGAGGCACTTGTGTCAAAACTAAGTACATTGGAACATGTGCACTGGTGAAGGGATGGGTGTTTGATCATTGTATGACTGAGACTTGATTCTGAAAGCCCTGTAACTGTTATCATGGTGATTCAATAAAGAGAGAGAGAGAGAGAGAGAGGGAGGGAGAGAGAGAGAGAGAGAGAGAGAGAGAGAGAGAGAGAGAAGAAGTGCAGCTTACAAGAGTATTCTGTATGTTTAAATTTTTAGAGTGTTTCATTTCTGGGATCTGTACTGGAAAGGGCTTTTCTTTTCTTTTCTTTTTTTAATTTTTTAAAACTTTTTTATTGAATCACTGTGAGATAGACCCTTTCAAAGATTTTCATGATTGGATTTCAGCCATACAATATTCCAACACCCGTCCCTCTACCATTGTACGTTTCCCAGAACCAATGTCCCCAGGGTTCCTCCCTCTCCCCCATCTCCCATCCCCTACCTGCCTCTACAGCAGGCACTTTCTCTCTGTCTCTCTGTTTCTGTCTCTGTCTCTTGGGCATTGCAGTTTGCAACATTGATACTGAAAGGTTATCAAGAATATCCCTTTACTTCACCCAGAATGGTAAATATGTGCTGAAAATAGACTGAGGACCAAACATGATGGCCTCATACTATCTGTATTGCAAATAATAACACCCTAAATTAAAGAGAGAGTAAGAAAGAATGTACCTGCCACACAGGCAGGGGGTAGGAATGGATGGGGGGGTGGGAGGGTCACCGGGAACAATAGTGGTGGAAAATGTGCACTGGTGAGGAGATGAGTGCTCGAGCACTGTATGACTGAAACATAATCATGAAAGTTTGTAACTGCATCTCACGGTGATCCAATAAAATTTATTTTTTAAAAAAGAACGTCCCTTTACCTACTTTTAACATGCAGTTCTTGTCTAGCATGATCATTCCCAGCTATTATTGTCATACTGGTCTCTTCTCTATCTTACCTACCCTCAGCCCCACACATACTGGTGGTTATATCCAACCATTGACCATCCCTAACCCCATTTTCCATGGGCATGGATATTAATCTTCTACTACATATAATTCTTTATTATTATATGGACTGGGGCAATAGCACTGGGGTAGGGATGTGGCCGACCTGGGTTCAATTCCTCCATCCCTCTCAGAGAGCCCGGCAAGCTACTGAGTATATCCCCGCCCACACAGCAGACCCTGGCAAGCTCCCCATGGCATATTCGATATGCCAAAAACAGTACAACAAGTCGCACAATGAAGACGTTAATGGTGCCTGCTCAAGCAAATCGATGAAAAACAGGACTACAGTGCTACAGTACAGTACCATATATAATTCTTTATATACCACAAATGAATATAGTTATTCTACATCTGTCCCTCTCCTTCTGGCTCATTTCACTCAGCATGATATTTCCATGTCGTCCATTTATAGGCAAATTTTATGACTTCATTTTTTCTAACAGCTGTATAATATTCCATTGTGTTGATGTGCCATAGTTTCTTTATCCATTCGTCTGTTCTTGGGCACTCAAGTTGTTTCCAGATTCTGGCTATGGTGAATAGTGCTACAATCAATATAGGGTGCAGATGGTGTTTCTGCTGTGGGTTTTTCTGTTTTGGGATCCCCAGAGTATATTCCCAGAAGTGGTATTTTTGGGTCAAGTAGGAGCTCAATTTCTAGTTTTTTGAAGAACGTCCATATTGTTTTCCAAAAAGAATGGACCAGTCGATATTCCCACCAACAAAGAAGGAGAGTCCCTTTCTCCCCACATCCATGCCAACACAGCCCCGAGAGAGCTTTTCTTATGGCTTCGCCTGATTCAGGCACAAAATCCTAGAATCAAAGTGAATATTAGCCTTGAGATGGATTATTTTAGATCCTATACTCCTACTCTCTACCAAATGTAAAGATTTCCAATGTTTTTGGTTGTTTTTCTGAACATTCCATTGTATTTTATTATGTTTTTAGCATACAGAATCATTTAATGAAAATGAACAATCATGTAACAGAGCTGTTAGGGTCAAAAATATCAGGCGGAAAAAAAAGCAAGCAAAAACATCCTAAAGGAGTTTGGAATGTCTGTGGAAAGCCAGTGTGAGAAAGATGTGGTATTGGAGTCAGATTCCAATCGTCCTCATACATTATTATCAGAGATGTGTGTTTTATGGAGAGCGCCCCTACCATAGTGAAATTAGTTCCTATTGCATTAGCCTCCCTACAGGACAGCTATAAACTGCACAAAGTACAAACAAATCGCAAACCAAAAACTATGCGAAAGTCACTGGACTGCAGAGATAAACTCGGGCAGATGAGGGGAGGATTTCAAGACTCAGAGGAAAAGTGGTACAGGTGGGATTTCCCAGATAGTTTCAGGCTGAGGGCACTCAGCACACGGAATGACTGAAATTCCAGCTGAAAACTTGACATCTTAGACGAGAGAGAGCTCCACGGGATGGAGCGCATTCTTTGAATGCAGGAGGCCTGGACTTGATCCCCAGCACTGCATGGTCCCACAGCACTGCCAGGAGCAACCCCCAAGCAGAGAGCCAGGATTTGCCTTCCTCAAACTGCTGCCTGTGGCCGAAGACCTAGAGAAGAAAGGAAGGAAAAGAGTGAAAGAAGAGCAGGAGAGAAGGAGGAAAAGAATTTTCCTCCCCTTGGAAGATTAGAGTTTGAGTCAATTAGAGCAATGAAAAATCTAAAGTATTTCAGTAAATCTAGGAAGCAAGGCTGGTATGAAGGCTACACCCAATTTTGTCAATAAACTCTGCCTAAATATTTTACTGACCCCTAAATTACACACACAGATCACAGTGACAGGCACCAACAAAATTAAAAGGACTGAGCAAAAATTTGAGCAAGAGACAGACTTCGCACTTTGAATTCAACTGGGTTAAAACATAAAAGCAAACAAAAAGCAACACTTGTCAAAGAAATAAAATAGAATCCAATGACTCGGAAAGAATATATAAAAATATCTGGGATATGACCCAAAATTACTCAACTAAAGAAGAATTAGTATATTTCCCATTCTCAAAAGAAAAGAAAAATCAATATAGATCAACCCTGATTTGAGCCAAATGTCGAACTGAGCAAAATAATACCAAACATCTAGCTACATTCAATAATGGGATAGAAAATATGCTTATAAATCAGTATACATGAAATCTCAGCTGAGAATAAAAAGAGAACCAAATATAAATTTTAGAAATGATCAGAGAAAGAGATACTTCAACAGATGGAGCTGTCTTGCTTTGCATACAGGAGGTCTGGATTCGATCCCAGTGACCTCTGAGCATAGAATTGGAAGTATCCTCTCGCACTGGGTGTGGCCCAAGAATTTTTTAAATTTAGAACTAAAAACTTATAATATCTGGAATTTAAATTTCTGAACTTAACAGAGTGGAAATAACAAAAAACGAATCCATAAACTTAAAAATGAAATGTTTATACTTTCTTCTTCTCTCCACATTTTATGATTTTTGGTATCTTACTACTACCAGGGGGATTCCTAATCTTTTTTATAGAAGTCCTTCCAACATTTTTTGGAGGACCAAGTTAGAATTTCTCTAATTGTAGTTCCTCTGAAAAACTACTCGTTTTTCCCTTTCAAGTAAGAATAAGGCCTAGAAAACCTTTGTTGGAGAGGTGTTTTTCATCCCAATTTTGTTTTTCTTTTTCTTTATATATATTTTTTATGTAATATAAGAGTACTGCTATTTATTCATCCATTGATTAAGCTGATTGAATTGCCATCCTAAACTTTTATTCCCTTCTGGTCGGTAGCATTTCTGTGGTGAAATCTGCTTACTGTCTCATGGGGAACCCCTTATATGTGACTCTACTTTTCTCCTGTTGCTTCAGGATTCTCTTCATCTTTAATTTTTTTCCATTTTTATTAGAATTGTGTTCTTGGGCATGCATCTGTTTGTGTGTGTTTTCTTTGGAACTCTTTGAGCTTCTTGCATCTGCTTGGGAAGGTTCTGGGCTTGGGAAGGTTCTCAGTTCTTCCAGTAAGAAGTCTGCCCCTTTTATTGATATGTTATATTATGTTGATTGACTTATGAATGTTAAACCATCCTTGCATCCCTGGGATGAATTCTTGGTCATGGTATATGATCTTTTTTGATGAATTGTTGAATTATATTTGCTAATATTTTATTGAGGATGTTTACGTCTGTGTTATGCAGGGATATCAGTCTATAGTTTACTTTTTTTGTGACATCTCTGTCTACTTTGGGTATCAGGTGATAGTTGCCTCATAGAAGCTGTTTGGGAATGTTTTTGTTTTTTCAGTTTCCTGGAAAAGCTTAAAGAGGATTGACAGTAGATCCTCTTTAAAGGTTTGAAATAATTCACTAGTGAATACATCTGGGTCTGGGCTTTTGTTTGGGGAAAGATTTTGATTACCATTTCAAGTTCCTCGATGGTAATAGGTCTGTTCAGGTATTTCAGATTTTCTTGGTTCAGCCTTGGGAGGTTATAGGAGTCCAGAAATTTATCTATTTCTTCAAAGTTCTCTTGTTTCATGCTGTAAAGATTTTTAAAGTAATCTATGATAATCTTTTGAATTTCTGTGGTTTCTGTTGTGATGTTCCTCCCCCATTTCATTTCTGATTTGGTTTTTTAGGGTTCTCTCTCTCTCTCTCTCTCTCTCTCTCTTTCTTTTTGAGTGTTGCTAGTGACTTATCAATCTTTTATTTATTTATTTTTTGGGTCAGACCCAGCAATGCACAGGGGTTAGTTACTCCTAGCTTTGCACTCAGGAATTACTCCTGGCGGTGCTCAGGGGACCATATGGGATGCTGGGAATCTAACCCAGGTCAGCCACATGCAAGGCAAACGCCCTACCCGCTGTAGTATCACTCCAGCCCAAATCTTATTTACTTTTTCCAAAGAGCCAGCTTTTGGCTTCCTTGATCTTTTGGGTTGGTTTTTGGGATTTCATCTCATTAATTTCTGCTTAGAGTTTTATTATTTCTTTTCTCCTGCTTGGTTTGGGCTCCTTCTGTTGGTCATTTTCTAAGATCTTAAGCTGTGAAGTCAAGTTGTTTATGGGGGCCCTTTCTTCCTTTCTGAAGAACACTTGCAGAGCTATAAACTTACCTCTAGCACTGCTTTTCTTGTGTCCACAGGTTCTGGGGTTCTGATAGCTTGTGTCCTTCTTCTTGTTTGTTTCTAGGAATCTTTTGGTTTCTTCTTTAATTTCCTGTCTAACCCTCTGGTTGTTCAGTCGTGAGCTGTTTTGTTTCCAGGTGTTTGATTTGGTTCTTCTGCTGCTGTGTGTGATTAACTTTTATTTTAAGCGCAACTTTTTTTCTAAATGAAAATATAGTTGATCCATTTTCTGTCTTCTTGATTTTATAGAGGTATGTCTTGTGGCCCAGCATCTGATCTATCTTGGAGAATTTCAGTCCCCGCTGGTGACGGAGCAGAGAGAGCTGTCAGGGAGCAGTCTGGATGGCAGTGGAGCACAGTGGTCAGTGGACCCCCTGGGCTAGCCAGCTGGGCTTTGGCTGCTGCAGAGTATTTTCTGTCCGTTGGATGTGGAGTGCTTGCAAGCAGTCAGATGTGGACTGGCAGGGCTGGGTCTTTGAGTTTAGAAACTCCTTCCCCATTGCAGTGTGTTGGTCCAGTGTGGCATTTCTTCTTTGTTGACTATTGTTGGTCCTCTGTTTCCGTTCCATGTCAGTGCTGTCCTTCTGTCCCCTGGCAGTTGAAGCTTTATTCTTTGGGAGTTTAGATCAGTTTCTCTGTATGTTAATTCACAGTCTGGTGTTGATTTGCTGTGACACTAGATAAAGAAAACATGAGATTTTCCTTGCAGCCCTCTAAGTCCTATCCTCAACCCCATTATTTTTATTTTGCTTGCAGAAATGAAGCACAGTTGACTTGTTATTCAGTTGGGGATACCCACTGACATAAGTTTATAGATTAATATGAATCTACAGACATGGGCATTTTGTTTCAAATGAATAAGTTTTTTCTTTTTCTTTTTTGGACACCGGACTCAGTGGTGCTCAGGGATCATTCTAGAAGGCACTCAGGGGACCATATGTGGTGCTGGGATTGAACTAGGTTCAGCCTCATGTAAGGAAAGTGCCTTAACCCCTGTTCTATCTTCCAATTCCCAGATGAATATATATACGTGAATAAAATAGAAAGAAAGTTAATATATACCTGTGTGTGCTATAAGATAGCTGATGTGAACCTATGCCACTTAAAAGAAAATGAGCTTCATTTACTTACACTTATGGATCAAGTTTTTTTTGTATATAGTCTAAACTTGAGTGTCCTATATTTTAGGCTGCTATAAAAATCTTTGATAAAATTTGAATTGGAATGAAGCCAGGGAGATCATTGAAGGATTGATGTGCATGTTTTGCATGCAGGAGTCCTGGCTTCTATCCCCAGCACTTATGATCCCCTGCACATCCTTGGGTGTGGCCCCCAAAACAAGTGTAGTTAGCCTACTGGAGCGATAGCACAGTGGTAGGGTGTTCGCCTTTCAAGCGACCGACCCATGTTTGATTCCTCCGCCCCTCTCGGAGAGCCCGGCAAGCTACCGAGAGTATTGCGCCCACACAGCAGAGCCTGGCAAGCTACCCATGGCATATTGGATGTGCCAAAAACAGTAACAAATAAGTCTCACAATGAGAGACATTACTGGTGCCCGCTCGAACAAATCGATGAGCAATGGGATGACAGTGACAGTGATTATAGATTTAATATTACATCAATATGACATTTTTCTACCAAATATGCATTAATATTACAATTTCTTTCTACCAAAGCAAATCCAAAAAAAACTTTGTTTAAAGCATATACATGCATTTCATACCATCTGATTTTCTTAAGCCCTTGGACTCACTATTTCCCTCAACAGAATTTAATAAACACCATACTTAAATGAATCTTAACCTGCTGACTCTAGAAACCCTTTCTGGAAAGGTTGTCTCATTTGCTTTTTCACATTTGGAACACCACAGAAGATACTGCAGAAAGAATAACAAGGAAAAGTTAAATCCATTCTTAAATTCCAGAAGTAACTTAAGAAATTTGCTTCTGGGAACACATGAATTGATCACAGGTCAGATCCAACAAGGAAAGGTCTAAAATCCCTTCACTATAGACCCTTGCTGTGTGCATCCCACGTGTAGGAGCAAAGCTCAGAAAGTGAAGCTGGCAGAAAAGGTCAGCTCATTGCTTGGGCCTGCTCCTAGAGACAGATGACCTTCGTGCAATTAGGATTTAACCCTTAAACTCTCTCCTGGAGTGTTTATTCACATTGACTTCACCTTGGTTCCTAAAGGTGTGATTGCAAGATCTAAGCAGTCTCTGCTACTTTAGGTTTTGCTTTTAGGGTTAGGTATTGTGTGTTATTGCTATGTTTAAAGTTAAAAATAGAAATTACGTATAGGGCAGCTATATGGTTTAGGCGAATCATTAGGTTTAGGGCTAGTCTAGGGTCAGGGTGAGTATAAATTTAAGTTTAGGATTAGAATTTGCCATAGGGTTAGGTTAGCGATTGTGTAAAGGTTAGGATTGGGTTTTTCTGAGCTTCAAGTTAAAATGGAAGTTTAAGTAATCATTGATAATACTATGCTAATTGGTAGTATAGTTCTCCCTCTTACAAAACTTGGCAAGCTACCAAGAGTATCCTGCCTGCACAGTAGAGCCTGGCAAGGTACCCGTGGCATATTCGATATGCCAAAAACTGTAACAAGTCTCACAATGGAGACATTACTGGTTCGAGCTTGAGCAAACCGATGAACGACGGGACGACAGTTAATTATAGGGCAATTGTTAAATTTAGGCTAATTTATAGGTTTCAGCCAGGTTACGGTTAGGGTTAGGATTAGGACTAGGGTTAGGGCTAGGATTAGGTTTTTGTAGGGGTTAGGTTTTTGTGAGATTTGGCTGTTTATAACATGAAAATAAAAAAATAAGGATTGACCAATTGTTAAATTTAGGCCATTTGGTAGATTTAGGTATGTATGATCCAGGGTCGAAGTTGGTATAGGTTGGGTTTAGTATTAAGATCAGTGCTAGGATTAGGTTTTGGACTTCTATAGGTCCAGATGTTAGATTTGGCTACATTCAGAGTTAAAAATGCAAGTTAAATATAGGGTGAATGTTTATTTTAGCTAAATTTTAGGTTTAGAATTTGAGTTAGAGTTAGATTTAGGATTAAGTATTGTGTAAGGTTAGGTTTTAGGCATTTTTTATAATTATAAATTAGAGTTAAATATAGGGCAATTGTTAAATTTCAGCTAGTTGTTAGGTTTAGCCCTAGACTAGTTTCAGAGTTAGTACTGGGTCAGAGTCAGTATTAGGTTTAGAGCTAGGATTAGGATTAGGGTTCTTAGAGAAGTTAGATGTTGGATTTTACTTTGTTTAAAGTTAAAAAAATGCTAAATGCAAGTATATGATAATTTTTTAATTTCAACTAATTGGTAGGTTCAGGCCTACGCTACGGAAAGGATTTGTATAGTCATAATGCATTTTTATCTCCAGGCTTGTAAGTGGCCTTGCTTATCATTGCAAGACACATGCACCCTTATTAGTGCCACATTAATGGCACCGCACAGTATCTGCTTTCACTGACACTCCAATTCAGGTCCTTCCTTGCATGGAATTTACATTCTGTATAGATAAATTCTTCAATATGACATTTTAATGGTATTTCTGACAAAGTCCAGAAATCAATTAGAACCGTCGCCCACAAAGAAATCTACTCTTTTTTTAAGACAAAAAAAAAAAAAACATTTTACTAAGTGAGGATCAGTGTCCTAAAGCAACCACCCATTTTTCCAGCTGCCTGTGGAGGTAATTCACAGGCCGGCCCTTCAGTCCAAGTTGACTTTCTCTACCTCCTGAAGCTTGTGGTCTAAGTTGCAGCTCATTTACAAATTCAAATTGGAAGTGTAGCTTAGGAACTAGTCCTGAACACATGGCTGATCACAGTTGGATGATCGCTGTTTCATTGGTGATCATTGGTGATCACTGTTTTACCCCTTCATTTTTTAGTTCCTTTATAATCCGGAGCATGGTATTGTGATTTTCCCAACATCTGCAGGGGTATTTCTCAAGACTTTTAGGTTACTTGTCATGGACTTGGCCCACAGGGAGGGCATCCACCATCTGTCTTAGAAGTACACATGCACATCCATAAGCACATGCACACACTTGTAGGCACACACACAGAGTAAGAGGGGAAATTAATATTGAACCTCTATTCTGGAACCCCCTCCTTGGGCTCTCCCTCTCTCTAGGTCAGTACATTTTTCCCTTTGTCTTTGGTTTTGGTTTTGGTTCTTTTATTAAGTCACTGTGAGATACAGAAGTACAAAGCTGTTCATGATTGGGTTTCAGTCATACAATATTCCAATACCCTTCCTTCCACCAGTGTGCACTTCCCACCACCAATGACCCCAGTTTCCTTCCTGCCACCCCCACTACTCCTGCTTACCTCCTTCTCTCTCTCTCTGTCTCTCTCTCTCTTTCTTTCTCCCCTCCCTTACTTTCCCCCCTCTTTCCTTTTGGCATTATGGTTTGCAATACAGATAATGAGAGGTTATCATGTTTTTTCCTTTACCTACTTTCAGCACACAGTTCTTATCCCGAGTAATCATTTCCAACTGTCTTCATCATAATGGTCCTCTCCATTCCAACTGCCTTCTCCCCTAGCACTTGAGGTAGGCTTCCAACCATGGACTAATCCTTTCCTTCTTGCCTGTGTTTCTACTGTCCTTCAGTCAGGTCAGTAAATTTTAAGAAAAGAGTTGGGGATTCAGCCTGGCATAGTCACCCCTGGCTGGTCTCATCTACATCTAGTACTTACTTGTTGTAACTCTAACTTTGCTATTAAAATATGCCCTCTTTGCTTATGAACCCAATTGAGAAAAGAAAGTTGCCCCGCTCTCTTGAGAGAACTCTTCAGACAGAAATGCCTCCACCTTCTGTCCGCACTTACCATATTTTCTTCATCAGACCCTGTTTTAGTTGAGTGCTACTATTTATAACATCTACTAACAATTCTATCTCTTCTATGCGTGTGTAGCAGATTTGCCATATCCACCCAATGGGATTCTCCTTAGCATGTAACGGTGTATATGACTACATTATACTACGTTTGAAAAGCCAGTTTGAGGGCCAGAGTGACAGTACAGGAGGTAAAGCTCTTGCCTTTTATGTGGCTGACCCAGGTTTGAATCCCAGGTACCTATGTATGGTCCCCTGAGCACTTCCAAAGGTCCTTTCTGACCACGTGGTGCTGAGAATTAAACTCAGGTCTCCTATATGCAAGGCCTGTGTTCTGTCCCATTGAGTTCTAATCCCAGACATCCCTTCTTAATTTTGATGTAGTTAATTTAGCAGTCCTTATAACTTTCTTAGGACTGGATTGATAGCACAGCAGGTAGGGCGTTTGCCTTGCACATGGCTGACTGGGTTGGATTCCTCCATCCCTCTCAGAGAGCCCAGCAAGCTACCGAGGGTATCCCACCGGCACAACAGAGCCTGGCAAGCTACCCATGGCGTATTCAATATGCCAAAAAACAGTAACAACAAGTCTCACAATGGAGACATTACTGGTGCCCGCTCGAGAAATCGATGAACAGGACGACAGTGCTGAAGTGCTATAACTTTCTTATATTAATGTCCCAGGGAATGTTTAGCCATTGGAGATTGATGTGGCATGTTATGGATGCTTGCTTATAGCACTGTCATCAGACTCAGTGTAGGAGAGAGAGCACATACATGAGGTCTTTGAGGTATAAGATTCTGTCCTGGATCTGAGTAGAGAAGATTCTCGCATGCAGTTCAGGAATTTAATGACTCCTCCGGTGTCTCTCCGGTAAGCTTCTGTGTGAACAGCAATTATTCCACTCTTCTGCATGCACTGTAAGACCTACAAGTGGTATAGAGACTTGTTAACTTTTGTTCACAGTCTTATAAACACATTACTAAAAGAATTTTAATGGACTGACAAGGGCCAGACCATACTATAGTGGGTAGGACACTTGCCTCATATGTGGTCAACTCAGGTTTGATCCCCAGCACCATATAGTCCCTAAGTCCTGCCAGGAGTGATCCCTAAACTCAGAGCCAGGAGTGATTCCCTGAGCAGAACTAGGTGTTACTGCCCCTCCCCAACTCCCCCTCCCCAGCCCCCCCACCTCCGCACC
This sequence comes from Sorex araneus, assembly GCF_027595985.1. NCBI lineage: Eukaryota > Metazoa > Chordata > Mammalia > Eulipotyphla > Soricidae > Sorex > Sorex araneus. Next base: position 153,600,763 of record NC_073302.1, read on the forward strand.
CAGCTTAAAAAAAAAGTCTCATGTAATTTGTTCATGCCTCTTTAAATATCCTTTTTTTTTTCAGTTAGATCTGAGGGGCCTCATTATTTCTCATTTAAAATATTATTGAGGAGACAGAGGAATAGTATAACAGGTAGGACACTTGCCTTGCAAGCTGCCAACCTGGGTTTGATCTTGGCAACCCATATAGTTCCTGAGTGCAGCAGAGCCAGTAACCCTCAGCATCACCAGTATGGTCCAAATGCTAAAAAATAAAACAAAACTAAAATCATGTTGAGTTTTGCTTGCAGTAATCTTATGTTTATGAACTGGCTTTCTTTCCACTCTTAAAGGGCTGTCTATTGGCAAATGCAATTTGCTTTTCTCTTTGTTATAATAAAAATACCATTTGGAAACCTAAAATTCTCTTGATCTACTGCAGTGTTTCCCAAAGTGGGCAATACTACACCCTGGAGCCACTGAAATGACCCAGAGGGTAGGATGGCAGTCGCCTCAGGTGAAATTGAGGGGTTCACTTTCTGTTTGTTCGCTTTTAAAAGGAGGCTTTCCAGAGGGCTGCTGAGTGATCGCTTTTCTGAAAAGGGTTGCTCAGTTAAATAACTTTGAAACCTCTGCTTTATTGTGGGGTGTATATTTGGAGTCATTTCATGGATGCCAAATCTTAATCGTGGTAAAGTTCAGGGTGCTGGCAGTAAAGTGATGACACCCTCAGACGGGACCATTAAAAAAATAGTTAATTCCTGAGTGCAGAGCCAGGAGTAACCCCTGTGCATCGCTGAGTGTGACCCCCAAAAAAAAAGAAAAAAAAGAAAATAGTTACAGGTGCTGGACGGATAGTACTGGGGATAACGCACTTGCCTTGGATGAGTCCACCTCTGGTTCGATCCCTGCCACCGCCAGGAGTGATGCTTGAGCATGAGCCAGAAGTAAGCTATGAACACAGTTAGGTATGGCCCTAGGTCCCCACACTCCGAAGCTGAATGGCCATGCACCACGGTGTCCATAGTGGGATGTCTCATGAGGGAAGGGGAGAGGCGCACAAGTGGTGTCTCTAGGAGAAGATTCTGGGGGATGTCGACACCCCATCACCCAAAGAAAGAGAAACAATTATCCTAGACCTTGTTTCCTTCCTCCATTCCCGAGATTGTGTTCCCTTTCTGGAAGCTCAGAAGTCAGGTGAGGGGGTACAGTAGAGTGGGGAAGGGAGCAGAGCAAGACAGGAAAGCAAACACAAGTCACCAGGTGTTCACCCATCTCTTGGATGAAAATTGTCATAACTCCATTCATCTTGGCCTTTGGAATTTGTTTCTTTGTACCTGTGCGTCGGTCCTGGCCCACTTTGCTTTAAGCCCCTTCTCCGTTACTTTCCACCACCCTCACCCTGATGTGCTTCCAACCTCCTTAGTCACTGCCCTGGGGCCTGACATGGGCAGTTCTGTGTGATGAATGCCCATTCTCCTGGGGCTGGGAGGAGTTGGTCCATCAGTTCACAGTGGAAATGCCCACGTGACCAGAGCCCTGCCTTTCTAGCAGGCAGCCCAGGATGATCTCACTCACTCTTCCCTTCTCCTTTTTCAGGGTGGAGCTTCAGCATGGGCTCAGCCTACCAGTTCCACAGTTGGCGTGTGTTCGTGATCGTCTGCGCTCTCCCCTGTGTCTCCTCCGTGGTGGCCCTCACGTTCATGCCTGAAAGCCCACGCTTCTTATTGGAGGTGATGTCTGCAACTACAGATACTCATGGGCATACATAGATTGGAAGGGGGTACTTGTTAATTCTAGGAAAGTCTCTTTGCCTCTCAAAGGGATAAATGTTGCCTTCCTTCTATGAAACTAGATAAGGTTTGGTTTCATGGAGGTAGGCTTTACACAAGCATTGTGATGGCCAGAGAGATCATACAGGGATAAAATGTTTATCCTGTGATGCAGATGACTCTCGTTTTATCCTCGGCACTCCGGAGAGTTCTTTGAGCACCATCAGGAGTAAGCCCTGAGCACAGTACCAGGAGTGTCAAGAGTAAACCAGTGGGTGTGTCCACATAGCCCAAGAAAATAAAAAGGGAAATAACTGAGTATTGGGGTAAAATCCCAAGTAATAATGGTGGGTTTGGTGTTGAAATGTTGAATTTAATCAAAGTAGAGAAAGAGTAATGTGGAAATCATCTGCCACACAGGTAGGGGGAGGGTGTGGAATGAGGGGATACTGGGGTTTTTGGTGGTAGAAAATGTGCACTGGTGAAAGATCAGGTGTTTTCATCATTGTATGACTGAGACTTAAACCGAAAACTTTGTAACTGCTCTCACGGTGTTTCAATAAAAATAAATAAATAATAAATAAATAAATAAATAAATAAATAAATAAACAATTTTTATAAAGGGAAATAAATAAAATGAAACAAGCAACCTCACAGTCAAAAAATACTCATGTTCTTCCTTAAGTAACTTGTTGTTCAAGGAAAAGAGAGTATGGCCTCTCAATTTGTGAATGAAATTTTACTGTCCAAAGGTACTATTTCTAGTAACACAAACACCTATTGAACTGCTGGTATGCTCAGTATGTTCAAGGAGGCCATATATGCCAACAGGAGGTACTAATAGCATTTTGCACAATTGTACTTTAATTGATCAGACAGTACAAGATGGTAACTGGGAGATACAAATATTTTACCTCCTAGCACTTCTCTGTCTTCTCATGTTTGTTAGGTTGGAAAACATGATGAGGCTTGGATGATTCTGAAATTAATTCATGATACAAACATGAGAGCACGGGGTCAGCCTGAGAAGGTCTTCACAGTAAGTACTGATCCTTGACCCTTAGCAAAATCCTCTAGGCCAGGAACCTGAACCCTATTTCTAAAATCTCCATATCATTTTTGGAAAGTCTAATTTAATGAAAACTAGATGCATGGAATGGTTTAGTAGGAACAGTGTTTCAGTTGTTGGTTTTGTTAGTTTTTTTGGGTTTTTTGTATTTGATGTTTGTTTTATTGATGGATTGGTTGGTTTACTTATTCATGGAGGGATGGAGGGATCAAGTTTTGTTAGTTTTTATTTTAATCTTTTATCATATGCAGTCACATACAACACTAGAGTACTTATTCAATTGGGACCTTTCAGGTAGTCACAAGGGAGACATATATAAGTTTCTCATAAATAATACATAATAATATCAAATATAAATCATATAATATTTATATACTTAACATTTATATAACAGTATAAATAATATCAAATATAGTTCACAAAATATGTGAAATTAATCCCTGATGAGAGTCCTTTGTATCTTATTTATGGACTGGAGCGATAGCACAGCAGGTAGGGAGTTTGCCTTGCACACAGCCAACCTGGGATCGATTCCTCCATCCCTCTTGGAGAGCTCTGCAAGCTACCAAGAATATTCCACCTGCACGGCAGAGCCTGGCAAGCTACCCATGGCGTATTTGATATGCCAAAAACAGTAACAACAAGTCTCACAATGGAGACAATACTGATGCCCACTCAAGCAAATCGATGAACAGTGGGACGACAGTGCTACAGTGCTACAGTATAAAGATAGAGTTCAGTCTGGCCTCTACTCAAATCCTCACAATTCTTAATTATTTTAATAAAAATTATTCTTTGGGAAAAAATATTTCTGCAGGGGCCGGGAGTAGTCCCAGGATAAGATGCTTGTCTATTGCATGCATTTGACCCAGGGTCAGTCCCCAGCACGACGGGAAAGCCCTGCTGGGTGTCGCCTCAAACACCCATGAGCAGTGCCTGAGAGGCTCTGGTGATCCCCTGGTATAACAAGGCCCAACCAGCACCAGTCTTAGGTCCTGGCTCTATACTACTGGCCCAGTCTGGCAACGCTCTCGAGTGACCCCTGGGCCTTCCTAACATCTCTTGGAATCCCTTCCCTGCCAACCCCCCACCCGCCATTCCAGATACTTAAGCATGTAATGGAAAGGAAGAGCAATGATGGATGTTCTTCGATGTGAATCTAGGTGAAACCTTTGAGTAGATTCTTCTTCAGTATTAAGGATCAGGCTGAGGATCTGAGACATAATCTGGATACTCAAACCATTCTCAGCCAGGTGCTCGTAAACCTCTTACCAAAGACCTTCTAAGACAGTCTCTGTGGGGCCTTGCTGCCCTGTTACCTGTTTTTCTACTGGAATGACACTTGGTTTAAGTTTCCAAGTCTACCCATGATGAGCCATGATGAGATTATTCTTTAAAGATTAGATGGGTCTAAGGTTGGCACACTCCAAAAGAATGGGTAATCTTGGGGCTGGAGTGATAACATGGCGGGTAGAGTGTTTGCCTTGCATGCAGCCGACCAGGGTTCAATTCCCAGCATCCCATATGGTCCCCTGAGCACCACTAGGGGTAATTCCTGAGTGCAGAGACAGGAGTAACCCCTGAACATCGCCGGGTGTGACCCAAAAAGAAAAAAAAAGAAATGGGTAATCTATAAATCATTTTAACAGTGCCTTTGCATGTGTCATTTATACGTGGCTTTCAAGGACTGTCGTTTTGAAGTAAATGACAGTATAATTTACATGTGATTTTCAAGATCATTACATGATTCCATATGACAAATTGGTCTTTTTTCTTTTAGGTGTACAATACTGTGAATCTGCATTCATTTCTCCAATGTCTCTTTTTAAAACTTTCTTTCTATGCACCTATTTAAATATTGTTGTTTTTCAGAACATCTCTTTTTAACCTTTAATACTCTCATAGGGGAATTCATCTACTTCAAACTGCACTTCTGTTTCCTGATGAACCATCCCTAAACTCCAGATATGCTTTCAAGGAGGGCTTTTTTTTTTTTTGCTTTTTGTGTCACACCTGGCAATGCTGCACAGGGGTCACTCCTGGCTCTGCACTCAGAATCACCCTCAGCGGTGCTCAGGGGACTATATGGGATGCTGGGAATCAAACCCGGGTCGGCCGTGTGTAAGACAGACGCCCTATCCGCTGTGCTGTTGCTCCAGCCCCTCAACGAGGGCTTTGAGACCATCCTTCTACTTACTGTAGGACTTCAAATTCTGATTTTCTAAATCTGAACTCATCACCTTCAGAGTCTTCACACTTTGGGGACCAAACAATAGCTCATTTGAGAACTCAAAGAATTTGTCTTACAAGCAAATTCAACCCCTCATGCCACAGCATGCTCCTGGGCACTCAGGACAGTCCACTGCTTGAGATCCTGGCAAGAAAGTTCTGGAAGATGACTCAGTAATTTAATTTCCAAAGTGCTACTGTCAGCCCCACTAGTGGTCCAGTGATCCCCAGAAAGGAAAGAGAAAAAGGGGCCTTCAGGTTTCTGCCTTGTCCTAAATTCTGCCAGCAAGAGCCTCTCTGGAATTTTATTTTGTTTTTTCCTTTATCCTCCCTATATCCAATGATCACTATTCCTTTTATTCTCTGTCCTAAAAATTACTCATCCTCATCCATGACTTTCCAACCTTTACTGCCATTGATTTGGTCCAACCCTCATTATTCACTATGTTTCAGGAATACAAAATTCTTTGTGGTTGACCAAAACACACTTGGAGATCCAGCCAAGTACTTTTGCATGAATGCCAAATGACAGCATTCTTCATAAGCCTCAACTCAGATTCTTTCATCCAGACAGTCTTCTCTCTCACTCCCAGGTCAACTTTATTATGCTGTGCAATATGTCTCTCCCATCTGATACAGAATTTGATGTGGATTCTTTTCATTGTGTGTGGGATTATTGAGGCCGAGTTTGATGTTTGCAGCTGCAGGGTCTGGTGTCAGTCCTGTCACTTCTTTTTGATTTGTTTCTGGGCCACACCCAGCTGTTCTCAGGACTTGCTCTGGACTCTGCACTCAGGGCTCACCTCTGGTGGGGCTCAGGTAACCATATGCAGTGCTGGTGAGCGAACCTAGGACTGCAGCATGCAAGACAAGCACCCTACCCACTGTACTATCTCTCCAGCCCCAGTCCTATCACTCTTGGGTGCCAGTGAATAAACAGGCATAATGGGTGCAGTAGAGAAGAGTTCCTAAAATCATATATTGAGTGATAAAAACAAGCTTCTGATTAGAAATCTGGAGTATTACAAAATAACAGTATGGATTTTTTTAATCAGCTCTATTTAACGAGACCATCATTTTATTTTATTTGCTTTTGTGCATCTTTGGGTATTTATTCACATTTCAGATATCAAGTGCTTTACAAGAATCAGTGATACTGACACACATAACAAAGGAAATAAATAAACAGTGTTGGCATGGACATGGGAGAAAAGGATCCTCATCCATTGCTGGTGGGAACGTTATTGGTCCAGTCTTTAGAATAATCAGTAAGGACACTCCTCCAAAGACTTGGAATTGAACTTCCATTTGACCCAGCTCTTCCACTTCTTAGATTCTACCTCAAGGACCCCAAAACTCTATCAGAAAAGATATTTGCACTCCTATGTTCATTGTAGCATTATTCACAATAGCCCAAATCTAGAAACTACCCACGTGTCCAAAACCAGATGGGTGATGAAATGGTGATTCTTAGACACAATGCAAGACTACTTGACTATAAAAAAATGATGAAATCATATAATTTGATGCTACATGGATGGCTAGATTTGGAGAGTATCATACTGAGTGAAATTAGTCAGGGAGGGGATAGACACAGAATGATTTGTCTGATATGTGGGATATAAAGAAACAGGAGGGGAAAACATACCCAAAGGCAACAGACACTGAGAATTGGTTTTCAGTAGGAAATTTTACTATGGGGGTAGGGGATGAGGGAAACTAGGATGTGTATGTGTGGGAGGAGAGGGGGACACTCTGGGACAGTGGTGGAGGGAAACACACATTCTGGTCAAAAGTGTGGTGCTGGAATGTTTTAGGCACAAAATTCTAGCATTGAGCTATACCCAGTAGTGCTCGTGGACTAATTCTGGATTAGTGCTCAGGAGTGACCCCTAGTGGTTTTTGGGGGAACCATATGATGAGACCATCATTTTCATCAAATGTGTGGGTCTTCATTACATACCCAGGAAAAGGCTACTGTCTCCCATGTTATGATGTGAAAGATGTTAAAGGTCCCTATATCAACCGTCAAAAGACAGCTTGGTACCTGGGTTCTCAAATATAGTTGCTACTTTGGGTGTCATCAGGAAAATCTGTCGACATTATCCTTGATAAGAGTAATACATACACAGTCCTTGTCAAATTTTTTTTTTTAAAAAAAGGGAAAAAAAAAACCCTGATCTGATTAGTTAATTAACAGGATTAGATAAGACAGGTAAGACAGGCACAGAAAGAAATCATTAAACATTTTTCCCTCTTTCCAGTCCTCTTTCTTTTTGTTGTCAATAATACTTCTATTTCTTGGATCTTTACTTTGACCATAGAAGGCTAATTAGAAGAAGGTCACAATGGCAGCTCCTGGTGCTGGGCCGCCACCACCCATTCACCTTCTTTTACTGAAGGACTTGGGTTTATGCTGATTGTTGAGGCTCATCCACTTGACCTCACCGCATGGTTCCCTGGAGGTAGTTGCTGACCAGCTACTATTACTTGACTGTGAGAGAAGAAAAGTGGTAGGGATGCTCTAAGAATAAAAGTTTGATATAAGAACTTCGCTTAGGGCCCATATTCACCAAATGAGTAGGTTCCACTGCTATATCTATACATTTTAGTTTAAGCTCAAGAATTCTTAACTGAGGGGCTGGAGTGATAGCACAGCGGGTAGGGCATTTGCCTTGCACTCGGCCAACCTGGCTTCGATTCCCAACATCCCATATGGTTACCTGGGCACCGCCAGGGGTAATTCCTGAGTGCAGAGCCAGGAGTGACCCCAGTGCATCACCGGGTGTGACCCAAAAAGAAAAAAAAATTCTTAACTGAGGAGCTAATCTTGTTGGATAGTTTATATGTTCACATGCATTTTTGTAGCAGTGATTCAGAAATCACTAATTTTATTTTATTATCATTGGCTCTTCCCTTCCCTCACCCCCATTTCTCAATTGGTTCCCACCTCGGTTCATTCCTCCTCTAGTTCTTTTAGGCACCATTCATATATGTATGTGGTCCATAATGCCAATGGTCTCATATATGTACAGAGTGATTATCTAATACCATATGTGTTTTTGCTTCTTTGAAAATGAATTGTTTAAATAATAAAGAGAATAAATAGGTGGCTGGGGTAGGTATGGGGATAGGGGAAATGGGTGAAGTGCTTCATAGTGTAAAAAGTTCCAGGGCTGGAGCTATAGGGACAGCAGGGAGGGCATTTGCCTTCCACATGGCCAACCCAGGGTTCAATCCCCAGCATCCTGTATGGTCCCAAAGCACCACCAGCAGTGATCCCTAAGTACAGAGTCAAGAGGAACCCCTGAGCATTGCCAGGTATGATCCCAAAACTAAAAAAAAAATAGGTGAAAAGTTCCAAGCTAAAAAGTAAAAAAGTCGGGGACCAAAGTGATGGTACAGTGGGCAGGGTACTTGTCTTGCACACAAAGACCTGGGTTTGATCCCTGGGACCCCATATGGTCCCCCAACCCCTACCAGAAGTGATTCCTGAGCACAGAGCCAGGAATAAGCCCTGAGCACTGCCAGGTGTGGCAACAAAATAAAACAAAACAAAACAAAAAAAACACCATAAAATAAAACATCATAGGACTGTTAGATAGCTGCAACAGTTACTGTAGGTAATAATTCCATGTTGTGTGTTTGAAAGTTGCTAAGAGAATAGCTCTTAATGGACCTCATCTCAGGGAAAATATTATAACTAGATATGGAGAGATGTTAACTACACTTTGGGGGTGATCATTCCACTATTAAGTACTTGACCAAATACCAAGTCATTATGTTGTCCACCTGCTATAGACCACATTCTTTTAATGCTTTTGATCAATTATACATCAATAGAGGGAGAAATGTTGGAAGCGTAAACTCAGCCTCTTGAGAGAGGAGAACTCAGCAGTTTTTTGCTACATTGATCTTTTACAGGTAAACAGAATTAAAACCCCTAAACAAATAGATGAACTGATTGAAATTGAGAGTGACACTGGAACTTGGTACAGGAGGTGTTTTGTTCGGATCCGAACGGAACTGTACGGAGTAAGTAATCAGCCTGCCCTGCCTTACTGACCAATTGCTGCATCTGAGGTTAGTCTGAGGCAGGGTTGACCAGACTAGTCCCATGAACGGGGTCCTTTTGCCCAGGACCCCTGAGTCCTGGGTTAAAAAGCAGGTCAGAGGATCCCTTTGAGATGAGCTTCCCATCTCTGGGAAGGAGGGAGAGAAGAAATTAATACTGAATTCCTGACTCTTTGTCCACTGGTCTTGAGAAGCTAAACAAAGGAAACTACAGGGGCGAGGCCAGTAGCTCAAGTAGTGAAAAGAGCCTGAGTTTGGTCCAGGCTACCCAGACCCTTCTGAGCGCTGCCTGGTATGCCTTCAGTGGGCCATAGCACTGCCAAGTGTGGTACATATATAAAAATAAGATTCCAAAATTTATGTTTCTGTAGTCATTAGCATTTACATTTATGTTTAGGTACATATATAAAAATAAGATTCAAAAACTTATGTTTTTGTAGTCATTAGCATTTACATTTATGTTTAAATGGATGTCATCCAAAGATAACTCTTTGTATTAATTTGGTTGAAGTAACTGGGGGTGTGATTATCTAGATAACCGGATTTAAAAATAAAAAACATTATGTTTCTACTATTTTACAGATTTGGCTGACTTTCATGAGATGTTTTAACTACCCTGTCAGGGAAAATACAATCAAGCTCACAATTGTTTGGTTCACTCTGTCCTTCGGGTAAGTGCTGCTTCACCCCTTGGTGAGTGAGATTCTTTCCTTTCCTCACAGGAATTCCCAGGCTTGCTGCACTTCTGTGCTGTTTGATGCTGTTAACCTGCTGAGAAGGAATATTTGTCACCTTCGATTTGCTGACGGTTAAAGTTTTTGCAAACCACCTATTTTCTCCTGTCATGAAAGCAGGTTGCCAAATCGGTGAACAGTATGTGGCGTCTGATGGTTCCCAGAGGATTGTCTCCCATCTCTCGCCACCACCCCTTCTCTGCTCGCCCTTCCTCATTGCTCAGCTGCAGCTTCAAACCTTTGTTCTTCCTCTAACATGCCTCACCCTGCCCATTTCAGCCCTTTCGCTGCGCTCTGCCACAGACCTGGCCTGCTTATCTCCTCACCTCACCACCTCAGAGTCTTTCTCCCAGGCCACCCTCTCAGTGGCACCTGCCCTGAACAACTTCTTTAAACTGGCAGTGCCAGTGCCACTGCACTACTTTCTCTCTCTCTCTCTCTCTCTCTCTCTCTCTCTTGCTCTCTCTCGCTCTCTCTCGCTCTCGCTCGCTCGCTCACTCGATCACTGGCTCTCTTTTTAGGCCATACCCAGCGATGCTCAGGGGTAACTCCTGATTCTGTACTCAGGAATTACTCCTGGCCATACTCAAGGGACCCATATGGCATCCGGGTCAGCCGTGTGCAAAGCAAATGCTCTATCTGTACTATGGTTCCAGCCCCTACTGCACTTTCTTGCCCCTTCTCCACTTTATTATTTTGCATTCATATGTTTCCATCTCCCCTTATATAAAAACATGTTTTTCCTTCTGTGAAGTTCTTTCTTGCTCCCTTGGGAAGCTCTTTAAGAACAAAATCTTAAGCAGTTCTGTTCCCAATATGACCACATAATAGGTGCTCCAACACAGTGTTGTCAAAGGAATTAAGTTATCTAAGTAAAGAGCAGGTGGGGAGGGGTGGAGTGATAATACAGCACGTAGGGCACTTGCCTTGCACCCAGCCAACCCGGATTCAGTCCCCAGAAACCCATTTGTTACCCCCGAAGTGCCACCAAAGGAGTAATGGTTGAGCTCAGAGCCAGGAGTAATTCTGCCAGGTCTGGCCCCCAAACAAAAAAATTAAAAAGGAGATAGGCATAAAAAGTAAGAGTTTAATCTATTGACTTTCAAATGTATGTATACAACTCTAGTTTGGCCTAATTTGTTTTTGAGTTTTTTACATATTAAATCTTATTGATTTTTCATTGGCTTATAATACTGCAAAATTTAAAATTTCAGGTGTATAACTTAGGTAATGTTCAACCATATCTCAGATCAGTTGACTGTGTGTGTGTGGTGCGACGGAGGGTGGCTTTTTTGGGTCACACCCGACATTGTTCAGGGCTTACTCCTGGCTCTGCACTGAGGAATTATTCCTGGCAGTATTCAGGGGACCATATGGGATGTCAGGGATCCAAACCAAGTCGACTGCATGCAAGGCTCTTCCCACTGTACTATCACTCCGACCCCAGATTAGTTGACTCCTTTTTTTAAACTCTTTATTTATGTATTGGTTTGGGGATAACACCCAGCAGTGCTTAGGGGTTACTCCTGGCTCTACATTCAGTGCTTGGAGGACCGTACAGGATGCCGGGGATTCAACCGAGGTCAGCCCTATGAAAGGCAAACTCCCTCCCTCTTGGCTGTCCCACGGCCAGTCAACTCTTATTACTTGATATAACCCAGCATTTCACATGCAAGTTCCATCTCTAAATGTCCTTGAATTAAAACAGGAGCAATTGGGCTCAGAGATAGTACAGTAGGCAAGGAGCTTGCTTTGCATGCAGCCAACATGGCTTCAGTTCCTGGCATCCCATATGGTCCCCTGAGCCCCACCAGGAGTGATTCCTGAGTGCAGAGCCAGGAGTAACCACTGAGCATCACCAGTTATGGTCCCAAAACCAAAGAATAAAAAATTAAATTAAATTAAAAAGGAGCTATTTCAGGTGACCCATCTTTCTCAATGCAATTGAGAGAGAGAGAGAGAGAGAGAGAGAGAGAGAGAGAGAGAGAGAGCGCCAAGGAAAGTGGGGTGAGATGAGCTGGCATCTTCTGCTGTGTAACTTGGGCACATGCTAATTTTTTGTCCTATTTTAGAGTTCAGTTCTAGGAAAATCTTTAATCTGTGAAGAAAGAGCAGGCTGAAAATAAAGCATAGATTAAATGCCTACTATGTGCTGAACACTGGCAAGGCACAAAGAAGACAGAGAAGCAAGTCCAAAGTCCATCTCTCAAGATGTGAAGCGTTCCCACATACAGTACCTAGCATTGAGTGGCTATTCAATAGATGTTGGCAGCATCAATTCAGTAGTTAACTGAAGCTCTTCCACATCACGATGGATATTCCACAATAGGAAAATTCCCTCATTGTTGGGATTTTTAAGATATTTTCCTGTCTTGACTTGAAAGCAGTGCAGTTCGATGTTGCCTTGCCTTTCTGAGTCATTTTTTATTCAGTAGCCACCAGTCTTTCTCTCTTTCCCTCATCAGCTCCCTTCTTTGCCTCCCTTACCCCCACCCTGCCACACACACACACACACACACACACACACACACACACACACACACACCAATAACTAATTTGTGATCAATGAAGAAATGAAGAGGCGGGGTTGGAATATATAGAATCCAGGAGTGAAAATATTTGGGGAATCCTGATGATAATGATGACTAAAAACTACATAGTCCTTGGAGCACTTACTATGTGCTAGTATTTTGCCTCCCATTTATTTAAACAGCCACCCAGGAAGGTGCATGCTCTCATCTTTATATTAGAAACAGGGAAAAGAGGCTTAGATAAATAACCCCAGGTCACACGACTGGACAAGAGACAAGACCAGAACTTGAACTTATCATGTCTACCTGTGCTTATAGCCTCATTTTCCCCTGGCTAACCAAGTATAACAGGAAGAACTAGGACAGAGATTCCTAGTTCTAGTACTTTTGTTCTTACTTGCATCACCTAGGGCGCTTTTAAAATTCTGAATGTCTGTCTTATGTTCCTAATAATATGTTTGAGGGTTAGACCAACGTTCTTTGACCTCTTCACACCTTTGAGGCAGCACCTGCCCTGCATACTAGACCAGACACCTGCAGTTCTAAGCAAAGCAGTAGACCAGTAATTTGCAATCTTTCTCCACCTGTGGACGAGTACTCTATCACTATCCTAGACCACAGCCAGGAACATTATGTCAGAAATCTCTGAGGAGGGGGATCCAGGCTATAGTATTTTTGGTCTGTTCAGGCGATTCCAGTGTGCAGTCGACTTGGAGCATCACTGAACTAGGGCAGTCCTTCTCACCTGCAGTCTCCCTGACCAAGTTCCTGATGCAGATCTGGGAAAGGCATGTGAGTTTCTAGTCAGTGCCCAGGTACTGCTGGCCCAGGGACCCTGCAGAGGGAGGCGTAGCTGCCCGGCAGCATTGCCACATAGAAGTAGCCCCATGAACCATCATAAATATTCTGGCAGCCACAACTGGAGAAAATAAAGAAGTAAAACCAGAAAATAGGTGAAACTGACTATAATAATTATTTAGCTGATTATATCTGCAAATCATCATTTCATCATACATCAGTATAAAAAATGGGAAATGACCTATTTTGCATTCTGTTCATACATCTTCCAGTGTGGTACTGTATACTTGCAGTACATCGGCATAGCCACATTTGCACCACTTGGGAACCACATGTGGTTAGTGGTTACTACGCTGAAGAGCAACTGTGAGAGTCAGCTGTTCCCTGTTAGAACGAAGGCCAAGAGGGAGACTGGATTTTCAGATAACCACCTGAATGACTCCTTTCCCAGCCTTGAAAAATGTGAAAAAGGGGTTTTGCCCCTTGCTATGAGTCTCACTGTGGGGGTCGGGGAATAATGAACAAGGTCATTTAAGTTTTGTGAGCACAGAAGCTGTACTTCCACCTAGGAGATGAGGTTCCTCAGCACAGCTAGGGTGATAAGAAAAACATCCCATAGGATCTCATCACAAAAGATAGTGCTTTGAGGTATGTTTATTCCCTAGAGGGGGACTCAGGGATTAATTGAACTTAATTCCACTGGTGATACCAGACCATCTCTCTAGCTTGATGTTTTCAGGCTTCACTGTGGGGAGAGAAGGTGGTTAAGATTACTCTCTGATGATTTAGAGTGTTATAAAACCAGGTAGACTCAGAAGTGCTTTTCGGAAAACCACTATCTTTAAAATTGTCTGTGAGGTCCTTGTTGGTGCCTTTACAAACTGTCCTCTCCTTGTCTCTGCAGGTACTATGGACTGTCTGTATGGTTCCCTGATGTCATTAAACATCTGCAGTCGGATGAATATGCATCATTAATTAGAAAGGTGCAGAGAGAGAAATATGCAAATTTCAGTATTAACTTTACAATGGAAAATCAGATTCATACTGGAGTGGAATACGACAACGGCAGGTCCAGAAACTTTGAAATAACTTAATTTGTTAAAAGCTTAATTCTTATTATTAGCCTTCATTGCCCTAAAACTTGCCTAGTTTTGTTTGTTTTGTGTCAGCCTGAATATAAATCCTTACAAATGAGTTTAAGAGAAAGAGTTACACATGTATCCATTACATCTCTTAAAACTTTGTCTGGGGACTAAAGACACAGTGCAAAGATTGCCTTGTATGGAACCAACCGTAGTTTGATCCCCTGTACCACGTGGTTTGCCACACACTGCTAGTAGTTCCTAAGTAAAACCAAGTGTGGCACAATGCCCCTTTTCCTAAAACACAAAACAAACAAACAAAAAAACTACTGTATCTGAACCTGACTTGCTTCATATTTATTAAGAAGTGGGCGAGGGACTGGAGCAATAATACAGCAGGTAGGGCATTTGCCTTGCACGCAGCCAACCCAAGTTCAATTCCCAGCATCCCATATGGTCCCCTGAGCACTGCCAGGGGTGATTCCTGAATGCAGAGGCAGGAGTAACCCCTGTGCATTGCCAGGTGTGACCCAAAAAGGAAAAAAAAAAACAAAGAAGTGGACTAATGAGCAATGAAAATTCAGAGACTGGAGAGAAACAAAGTTATAGAAGAGAAAAGTGAAGAATTTAAGAAAATAAAATGTTTTTTTTATTTTTTAATTCAGAGAAGTCTGAGCTGTAATCTGATTGATATTTCTATTCCTGGAAAAGAGGACTCCATTTATAGTTCTCCCTGCACTGTGCTGAGTCAGGAACTGGGGTTCAGTCCAGAGATGGCTCAGTGATGAGCGCCTTCTTTGCATACAAGAGGCCTGGAGTCTAATTCCTGGTACCACATGGTCTCCCTAACACTGCTGGGAGCAACCTCTGAGCACTGCTGAGCATGACCAAGGACAAGGGAGTATTATTTTTTAAAAACTGGGGTCCAGTTGTTTAAGAAAGTTTCAACTAAAGAGCATGAGCTAAAGAAGGTTAAGTTACAACTGAAGACAGCTAAGGACTTTGAAAATACAGAATAAGTGGGACTGGAGCAATAGTACAGCAGGTAGATCATTTGCCTTGTGTAATGCCAATCTAAGTTTGATCCCCAGCATCCCATATGCTACCCTGAGCACCTCCAGGAGTAATTCTTTTTTTTTTTTTTTTTTTTTGCTTTTTGGGTCACACCCAGCAATGCTCAGGGGTTACTCCTGGCTTTGCACTCAGGAATTACTCCTGGCAGTGCTTGGGGGACCATATGGGATGCCGGGGATCGAACCCGGGTCAGCCGCGTGCAAGGCAAACGCCCTACCTGCTGTGCTATCGCTCCGGCCCATCCAGGAGTAATTCTTGAGTGGAGAACCAGGAGTATCCCCTCAGGATCACTGGGTGTGGTCCAAAATTTTTTTAAAAAATGAAACAGGGGCTGGAGCGATATCACAGTGGGTAAGGCATTTGCCTTGCACACAGCCGACCCGGGATTGATTCCCAGCATCTCACATGGTCCCCTGAGCACTGCCAGGCGTGATTCCTGAGTGCAAGAGCCAGGAGTAACCCCTGTGCAATGCCAGGTGTGACGCCCCCCCCAAAAAAAGAATGTTTGAAATAGAGAATAAATTAGCAAGTGACATTTTTTTCTTTGAGTGTGGGTTTGCAGTGGCTCAATGCAGAAAAAGCATAAGGTTTATATGAAAGTGATTCTGGTTCATTCTTTCAGAGAGGGAAAGGGATGGACAAAGTCATTTGTTATCTTCATTATTTTTTCCCCAAGAAAATCATTGCTGGTCTGAGTTCTTAATGGTCTATATCATTCTTATGAAACTATCCAAATTTCAAGTATGATCAAAGTGAAAATCTGTAATAATCAAACAATTTTCCAAGGCAAAAACCAGTTTGGAAAGATGAAAAAGAATTCTCTGGGATCCTTATGGTTTGAGGCAGAAAGAGGAAAGTGACCCATGTGGGGATAATTGTTTGAACTGGCTGTTCAGGGAGAGGCCTGATGGTGATCCATACCACAGAGGGCCATCTTCGCTCTCCCACAAAAATGTGCCTCAAGACTATACTTGTCTTCTGGCAGAAATCTTAGAGCCAGGACTCTCTAATTCTAGGGTGAAAACTTATTTACTTAAAAATTCTCCTTACTCCCTTAGAAGTGTCTAATAAATGTTTGTGTCTTTGACTCATATTTTCTGATAATATTTTTAATGGTCCGACCCATTTTCGATTCCTCCGCCCCTCTCGGAGAGCCCGGCAAGCTACCGAGAGTATCGTTCCTGCACAGCAGAGCCTGGCAAGCTACCCGTGATATTTGGCATATTGGATATGCCAAAAACAGTAACAATAAGTCTCACAATGAGAGACATTACTTGTGCCCGCTCGAGCAAATCGATGCGCGATGGGATGACAGTGACAGTGACAGTGATTTTTAATGGTCTAAATTGGATATCCAGTCATTATGAAGTATCTAAATTAGCGTTATAATGACTAATAATAGTGATGCTAATAGTTAAACTAAGTCTTTGAAAAACATTTATTTTGGAAGGTGGTAGAATTTGGTGATAGGGTTGGGGCCGTCCCAAGAAGAATTTGGAGGTCTGGGCTCCTCCCAGCAATTCTCAGCCAACTGGTCGAGCAGTTCAATGCAGAGATCTGAGGATGTGGTGTTGTTTAGATCCTGCAGTGCTGGGGATTCCCCAGGTCACCTGGAAGCACTTGGAGGCCTCCAAGACTGCACCTGGCCATGCGTAGAGCTCCATGTGGTGCTGGGATCACAACAGGGCTGGCCACAGGCAATAGCTAATCCCCTGTTGTATCCCCCAGACCCTGTGGCCAAATTTGTGTGTGTGTCTTTCAGGGACATTTAAAATCCCAATAGCCAATTTTGTTTTTTCGAAATTAGTTTTGCTCTCCAGCATCTTGATAGGAAGCTCTTTAGTGGTACTGATGCAGAATAACCTCCAAGATAGACTCCCAAGAGAGTAAGCCAAGTTAGTGTCTTCCTTATTCATGTAATGTTCCTTGGAGCACGCAGGAGGAACTGGGAGGTAGGAATAGTGGTTCTCTCCAGGCAAAGGAGTTAAGGACTCGAAGATGTTTGAGAAAACACTTAACTTTGCCCTTTCTCAACATTTTGAATTTTGTATAATATGTACTGCATGTATATATTATCCATTCAAAAAAATAGAAGTGATTGCCCTTTCTAAATCCAGTTTCATTTCAGAGAAGTGGTCATCATCAAGCGTGCCATTATCCCCCCCTTCCATGGGTAATATTTTCAGGTAGTGTTTATTCTGGACCCCAGAATAGGTTGAAACAAGATTGTCTTAAAGCAGTTAGTCTGTGGCAACTGTATATTTGGAACTGACATATGCAATTAGGCATGAGAGTGAGGACAATTCTTAAAGCACTTAATATTTTCCATTTCTTTCTATTTTCAATGACCCACTTTTAAGTCAACAAAAATGTCTCTGGGCAGATTTCATCATTCTGCACTTAGCTAAAATATGCAGAGCCTTTTGTCATTCTAGCTAGGTCAAGGAATACCTATTGGCTGTTAAAAGAAAAATACTCTTGGAAAGAATGTGACCTCTGAACTTCTTGACCCCTGAGTCAATCCTTCCTCACATAAAGGAAGCCAGCTTCTCATGCCCTCTCTTCAGGACAATTGGAAATCCCTACACTTGACTGAAGAAGTCTTGTTTATGTTTTCAGTTGAGGAAACAGACTTTTATTCAGAGTTAGTAGAGGATCACATCCTCAAATGGAGCCATTAGCCCCAGAGACAGGACTTTCCAATGAAAACGTAGGCAGAGGAACAAGAGGCTAGGGTTCTAAAATAAAGGATTAGCAGCCACAAGTAATCTCTAAACTCTCAACCCACAATTGCATGAATCACAAAATACCTTACCCATTTTGCAAAAGCCCAGTGATGTTATCTTGAATTTCATCTTTTCTCTAGTGGAAAAATCATTTGTGAGCAGTGGGATGACCAGAGCAGCACAGCTCCATAAGGAAAAGGGGGAATCTCAGAACTTAGAATGTGCAGAAACGATTATAATGAGACTTCAGAGTTGGATGATCACATTTCCCAACTTGTGTGCTTTCACTTCGAGCCCTGGTGGACTCAGTTACTGACATAAATTTTTCTATGTGTGTTGGGTAGATTCCTTGGGGTCAAGTTCAAATCCGTCACTTTCAAGGACTCTGTGTTTAAGGCCTGCACCTTTGAAGATGTGACTTCACTCAATACCTACTTCAGGAACTGCACTTTTATTGACACTGTGTTTGACAACACAGGTAGGTGTCTGCTCAGCCCTACCTGATGCCTCTCCCAAGGGCACAGCATGGGACAGAAATGTGATATGCATGTGTCAGTGTGGGCAGAGGCTGTGAAGGGAGGGGAGATTAAAGTGAAATGAATGGATTCCCTACACTAGGTTGGATCCAAGTTAAGCTTGTATTGTCCTTGATCAGAGTTAACACAAATGTAATTTGAAAGTTCAAAGTCGAAAGGGGGAAAAAAAAACTTTGCAGCAAAATAATAGCCTATAATTTATTTGTTTTGACAATCCTGGTTTCAAAATTTGGTGTTTTCATTAAACATGCCTGAACTACAGCTGACAGAGATGGACAACAAGTGCAAGGCTATACTCAGTGAAATTCAGGTTTTCCCTTCAGTTGTTTAATGGACTCTGGAAAAGCTCTCAGATGGGGAGGGGGGGGCGGAATGAAGGGAAGGGAAATATTGATTACGCACCTTACTCTGTGCTGCTTCCTACTGCCTCTCATTAAGTAATCACCATCTCTTTCATTTTAATTGCCAAGGCATAGAAAAATAATTTGACCACAGTCATAGACTAGTGATAGCTGACTTTTTATATGCATACAGTGGCCAGCCACAGCAAGTGGTGCTGGGGATAGAAAGGGCCCAAGTATTCAATACTCAGCCCAGCACTGTAGTACTTGGGTGTTAGAGAGTATTTTGTTAAACAGTGCTATCACTTCTTACAAACCAGCATTTCTCAACTTGGGGAAGTAGGGCAGGGGGCATATTGGGTTTCCAAGATATTCCAAGGATATGGAGTTCCTGAGATATTACAAGATATTCCTAGATATCTTGGGAACCCCAAGACTCCTAGGAGGCCACAGGTGGGAAACAAGGTCAGAAGGGGCCACAGTTGAAAAAACTGTTAAGGAACATTGGTCTAAGCCAACCATCCTCTGCTCTTTGAAACTTCCATGAGCTCACAAACTAGTCCATAAGAAATAGTTTGAGGCTCACCCCCTTTTAACAGAATCCACAACCCTTTGCAACCTCTCTTGAGAGACTGAAGTTCAAGAGCAAACCAATAGTGACTGCTAAGGACCTTCTGAGGAGGTCAAATCTGGCTCCTTTGTAGACTCTCACCCTGAAATTAGAGTTAGTTTCAAGAACCCAAGGAAAGTTCTGTTCCTTCTCTGCCTAGGAGGCCCATAAAATGGCAATTATAAGTCTGATTCATGCACATTTTGAAACAAATTGCCTTTGTAATTGCAGTAGGGCAGCCATTAGTACTATAACCATCACCATTATGCAATATGATCATTAAAATGAAGTTACATCGTAAAAGGGGTAAACAAATTAGTTCACAGTGGGCCAACCATAGGCATGCCTTCATTCAGCTCCTTTTTAAGCCCGGCCTTCCATAGGCAAAGATGCACACAATCAAGTCAGCCCGGGCCTCAAAGCCATCAGGGGGTTAAAATAGAGGATTCCTTTTTTTTTTTTTTTTTTAATTTTTTATTAGTGAATCACTGTGAGCTACAGTAACCGACTTAAAAACTTTCGTGCTTGTGTTTTAGTCATGCAATGATCGAGTACCCATAGGATTCCTTTTTTTAAATTCTCAGCAGATTTCGTACACTCTATCAGGAGTTGCATGATATCGGGGACTTGATGCTTTGTCCTTTTCTGTGTCTACAGATTTTGAGCCATATAAATTCATTGACAGTGAGTTTCAAAACTGCTCATTTTTTCACAATAAAACCGGATGCCAGATCACTTTCGATGATGACTACAGTGCCTACTGGATCTATTTTGTCAACTTCCTGGGGACATTGGCCGTGTTACCAGGGAACATCGTGTCTGCTCTCCTGATGGACAGAATCGGGCGTTTGACCATGCTAGGTAGGTGCCGGGTTGCAAGCTAGAGGGTATGACTCTCCACCACACTCCCCAGCCCCATAAAGATTCACATCCTACAGGTCTGAGGAGAAAGCCCTTCAGATTTCAGTAGACTACATTTTAGTGAAAATTACATAGAATCACATTTTGTTTGAGCAGCTTCCATGAGCTCACAGGCTAAAAAACTAATTAGGTGTGACTAATGTGTATTTTTCCACTTAAGTAGCCAAGTAATTGATGTGTATTTCATGCTCGCTGTACTCAGAAGGCAGTTAGAGAGGCGCACCTTTCATACAGGTGGACGTCCATGCACCTTGGATTTCTGCAGCCCCCTCTACAGTCCACCCCACACCCCATCCCTGGGATCTTGAAGACCCCCGAGGATCTTGCTCTGAGATGACAAGCCTTTGGTTTGCTTGGTTGGCAGGGGGTTCTATGGTGCTCTCAGGGATCAGCTGTTTCTTCCTTTGGTTCGGCACCAGCGAGTCCATGATGATCGGCATGCTGTGTCTGTACAACGGATTGACTATCTCAGCCTGGAACTCTCTTGATGTGGTCACTGTGGAATTGTACCCCACTGACCGGAGGTATGATGACGAAGGTCTCTAGAAAGAGCTACTTAAGCTCATGGTGGTGTGGTCCTGAAAAGTCATAAAAAGGAGCCAAACTGACATTCCCCCACCCCCCACCTTCCCCAAGAAATCAAAAAAGAAAAATAGCTGTCTTCTGATAATGTCCGTTTCACTTGTGTCTTTTAAAAGAAAATAATCTTATACTGGGCTAGGGAGATGGCTAGGTGTGTGCTTTGTATGCAGAAGCCCCCAGTACTGCTCCCTGAGCACTGAACTGGGGTTAGTACCTGCCTCCCTGACACACACACACACACACACACACACACTACAGGATGTGGCAAAATAAAAAGATCAGAGGGAGGGAGAGAAAAAAGGAGGGAAGGGAGGATGAGTGGGAAGGAGGAAGGGAAGGAAGTTAATTGTTAGAATAACTCATAGAAATCAAGAAAGCACTATACTTACTATTATTATTTATTAGAATGGATAAAGATGTATATAAGATAAGGTCCAGAAAAGCCCAGTGGGCAGGCACCGCCTCCCCGAAAGCATGGAGCATGACCCCCGCCCCCACATGGGTTTATTCACCAATCTGGGAGTCCCTGCACCAAGTCACTTAGTATTGTTGTTCAACCTGTTATACCCATGGAATCGTGAAAACATATAGGAAACATATGTCATGTACCACTAAGGTAGAACTAAAATTATTATAATTAAAAGTAAAAATAATTTTTATTTACCTGGGGATGTGACTCTGAAGTAAAGGACAGGCCTTGCATGTGTAAGATTTGGGTTTGAGGGGCCGGAGCGATAGCACAGCGGGTAGGGCGTTGGCCTTGCACGCGGCCGACCCGAGTTCAATCCCCGGCATCCCATATGGTCCCCCAAGCACCGCCAGGAGTAATTCCTGAGTGCAAAGCCAGGAGTAACCCCTGAGCATCGCTGGGTGTGACCCAAAAAGCAAAAAAAAAAAAAAAAGATTTGGGTTTGATCCC